>NC_088246.1:163453463-164658927 GCF_036013445.1 Caloenas nicobarica | reverse complement strand
ACTCCTCATGTTCAGATGGATCCTCCTGTGTTTCAGTCTGTGCCTGTTGCCCCTCACCCTGTCACTGGGCACCACTGAGCAGAGTCTGCTCCATCCTCTTGACACCCACCCTGGAGATATTGATCCCATTGATCAGATCCCTCTCACCTTCTCTTCTCCAGGCCAAACAGCCCCAGCTCTCTCGGTCTTTCCCCATCACAAAGATGCTCCAGGCCCCTCAGCATCTTTGTGTCCCTCCACTGGTCTCTCTCCAGTAATTCCGTGTCCTACTTAAACTGAGGAGCCCAGAACTGGACACAACTCCAGATGCGGCCTCACCAGGGCAGCGCAGAGGGGGAGGAACAACCTCCCTCGACCTGCTGGTCACACTCTTCTTAACACACACCAGGCACCGTTGGCCTTCTTGGACACAAGGGCACATTGGTGACTCGTGGTCAACCCGTAATATTAGTTTTTAGACCCAGTATGTGTAGCAAACAAGAAAAAAAGCATAGCATCACATAAAAGAGCGAACTGTGTTAATAACCACAGCGGACGCTTGTTTCACGGCAGCGAGCCGTCCCCGATGTAAGGGTGGCGGAGGTGGGATCACGCTTCCCTTCGGTGACAAGGTCAAGAGGATTGTGCCCTGTGCCGGTTTGACTGAAAACGAGTTAATTTTCTTCATGCAGTTAGAAACCTTTCTTTTTCATATCTAGCGCGGTCATTATATGGACTTAGTTTGAGAACACGAGATAACACCCCTGGACAGAGTTAATGTTTTTAATTGCTCTGGTCTGAGAGCCAAGGACACTCTGAGCTCAGCCCACAGGTGTGAGGCAGCGAGGAAGGGGATGGATGGGGCAGAGGAGGTTAAACCACGACATAAATGCACAGTAAAATGATGGAACTAGCTGCAGAATTTGGCAAAGTAACCACAGGGGATGGGGAAAGCAGAGCAGGGGAATCCGCCTGCCTGGCAAGACCTTTGTCAGAGTGAAGGTGGGTTGGACTAGATGATCCCCAGAGGTCCCTTCCAACCCCAACCATTCTGCGATTCTGTGAAGCTGCCTTCTGTCTGAAAAAGATGCTGCAGGGAAGGATGCGATGGGGATATGGGAGAAGTCTGAGGGAAAACTCTATAACTTTAAGTGTTACTGTTTAGTATTTTTTTACTAGCAAGATCCTTCTGAAATGTATCTATATGCCTGTTTACATACCCCGCTATATGATTCTTAAAAAGTTAAATGTCAACTGGAAGACTGTGGCTTTGACGTGATGGCGAAGAGCTTGCATAAATTGTGGGGGAAGCCTCACGAGTCAGTACAAGATGCTGGGAACATCAGTAGGACACTGTGTTTCGGCTCTTTGGACCTCCTGCCTGCTGGGCATGGGCTGGGAACAGCTTCCGAGGCTGAAAACACCCAGGGCCTTGGCCGCCCCGGCTCTTCTCACGGTGACCAAGAGCGGGTGTTCAGCCAGATCTTGTCACGCTGATCACTTTTTTGGGTTATTTCCTTGCTTTGCAGCCTCAACTCTGCCTTATGGCCAAGAAAATGGACTTGCAATGATGTGAGATCTGTTGAAGAGCTTAATGCCCTCATTGGTCCAGCTTCCCTTCCCCTTTAATTCTCTCCTCTATTTGGGGGGTGAGGGTGAGGAGGGGGGCGAGCGAGCGGCTGCCTGGTTGTATTGCCGGCTCGGGTTAAACCACGACCACGATCCGCATGGGATCTCAGAAGGGCTCAAACCCTTGTTATCAGCACGGTCCTACTCCGCAGAGTAACTAAACCAGCAGCAGCCAGCAGGTTTCCGAAGCGGAGGACGTTAATGACCACGTCCTACCCTTCTGAGTCGGCGGGAAGCTTCCTGGCTGGTGACAACCCAAAGGAAGAGAGCGGATGCTGGGACCGTGCCAAGCCAAACCAAACCGTGGCGTTGCTTAGAAACCTTTGAAAAACCACACTAAAAATGCAGATTTTGATGAGGAACATGACAGTCAAACAGGCAGAAGTTTTGCTTTAAATCAGCCTTTTCTGGAGCCAAGTGCAATGTCTGCACTGTTTTCCCCGTTCCTTGATGCTCCCGCTGCTTTGCAGGTCATGTTGGGACCTGAATCCTTCAAGGTTTTCCCAAGTTCAGACAGCTGGGTACCTGCCTACAATCTTTCTAGATGGTCTAAATCACCCAGCAGATTAATATTTCAATAAAAGATGGTGATATATGGGAAGTACTTGCTGAAAAAAGAAAAAAAAAAATGAAGTTACTGTAGCACAGTGCAGCCCTGGCATCTAATCAGGGAGACAGATGAAGGCAGCAATCTGTCTCCTTAAGATATGCACATTTTATTCTTTTTTATTGCTGCATAACTGTTTTTGAAGATGCTCTTAAAATGGCTGCAGCACGAGGGGGCTGCACCAGGAGCGTCCCTCTGCAATCACGAGGGAGGTAATGAGAAACTTCATCATTAGCAGCGTTTAATTGCCAGGAGCCAGAACGTTCTTTAACATCCATTATTAGCTTTGTCGCATACCTGTGAAGCGGGAGCACAAACCAGGTTTTGCTTCAGAGCTTCAAAATCCTGCTGTGGGTGTCATTGAGGGGAAGCTCAGGAAGTCACCTTAAAATATGATGTACAGATCTGGCACAGAACGTGGTTTGTGTCGTCCCCAAAACACTGTTGACCTTGTGAGATCACATCCACGAGCCCATTTTAGCCCATCCCCCCAAAAATTCTTCAGGTAACTTTCTATATGAGATCATTCCCCTTGGCTTGCAGTTCCACTAAAATAAATTATAAAAATAAATTATCTATAAAAATGAATTATCTATCGATTGGTAGCAGGGCAAAACAACGTTGCCCTTCGAGATACCAAAGGGTAACTCATGTTCAGAGCAAGAATCCAGGTTAAATTCCTCCCATCCTCAAGGCTCAATGCAACTCCACACCAGCCTACACCAGTTTTTGGTCCCTACCACATCAAAATCTGCCTCCTCCTACTCCCTACTATTTATTTGGGTATCCTAGCTTGCCCATCGGATCATGTTCCCATCTCCATCGCCTGGAGCCGTGAATTCCCCATATTAAAACTTAGTTACAAGGAGCTGAATTACCCAAGTCTGCTCCAACCTACTTTTTTCCTCCAAACACTTCCCAAATGGTAAATTCCTCCATGGAGGGACTATGGTTGTATTTTTGCCCGAGAAAAATGGGATGGACACCCAGGGACAGGAGTCATTTGCGATCGTTCTAATCGTTAGGGGAACAGATATTCAGCAATGTCTTTGGCATGCATGACTCAAAAATGTGGATGTAAGGGCAGAGCAGCAGCAAAAAGCTCATGTTTTAATGAAATCTACAAAAATTTACCTTCCACCACGATGCACATATAGACTCATAGCTAAGAGAGAACCTTCAAAATCCTCACTTTGAAGGCACCTCATCCAGCAAGGGCAGAACCTCAAACCACCCTCAGCATCACATTACTTACAGCAAATTTATCATTTAATCACACGCGACACCACCGAGAGCCATTTCACCGAGGCTCGAATGAAGATCAGAGGACATTCTTTGCCTAACTTACGTTTTCACCGTGTTTTTCCAAATCCCACACCTTGGATTTTCATTTCAGCCTCTTGTTAATGTGTCGTTTGAGCTCATAGTGGTCAAACAACTCCCCCCGCCCACTAAAATAGCCAAAAAAAGCCTTTTAAAAATATTTTTTATTCTTTTTTTTAGGGATTAGCTGCTAGCAGTAGTCTCTCAGCATGACAGTTAATTCCCACCAGGATACAGCTGAGCTAAATCAACAATACGCCACCGAAAAGACGCAGTAAGGTACCAGCGGTACAAAGAAGATGTAAATAAGTTTGTATATGCAATCATCAAAGACTCCGTGAGATCCTGAAGTGCGAAAACATCTTTTCCCCTACAAGATACCGAAGGAACAGTAGCAAGACCAACAAGGGTGGGAGGACAGGAGAAGATTAAAAAAAAAAAAGACAAAAGGTGTGACTGTGGCAGGAGCTCAACAGTTGGAGGAAAAAGCAAGTTAAGAGAATAGGAGAAAAAGCAACTTGGGCACAAGAAGACCAGTTATGCTAAAAAAAGATAAATATGTATAAATTGGAAAGAGCGATATCCAGGCACTTGCAGCAAGATGCAATTCAGCTCGTGCAGGGAAGGAGCAAAAAACGGTAGAAGGAGAAGCAAACCCACAAGGTTGTTCCCAGGGGAGCGGGACAGAGGATCTCATGCTGCAAAATTAAAAGAAGCTTCGTGAACTCATCTGCAGATGCAGTCAACAAACCTCTGCAGTGCCACAGGACTCCAGCAGCTAGAGGAAAAGCAGCCAAAACGGTGGATTTTTTGTTATTTCTGCAGCTTTCCGCCGGAATACCAAGTCTCTCATCCCAGGGATGAGGACGGTTGAGGGATTTCTGTGATTTCTGCTCGAGCTGAGGAGGAGGATGCAAAAGGCGTGAAAAAGCAAGAGAGTAGAAATGGAGCAGAAGAAAGAAGTGAGAAAGAAAGGCAGAAGGGGGCAAATTTTCCAGCAAATCCCACATGGGTGCCCGGTCCATTTCTCAGCCCTCCCCAGCCTGTTAAAAGTCCAGGGACAGCCCAGCAAATCCTGGCTTAACGGGTTAGGTTAACGGGTTGAGAATGGGGACCGAGGGAGTCACTGCAGAGCAGGTGACACACCGTGTGCTGAAAGTTCAACCCAACACAAACCAAAAGACTCGTGCACTGCTACATGTGCACATTTGCACGAGTACTCACCATGGAGCACTGACCTGCCAGACCCTCCGTTTAGTTCGCCATCCCTTAAGTGCTTTGTAGGGCCGTATCCCAACAGACACGATGCTCTAGAAACACTCTGGCTAAAACCCAGCATTAAATTTACAGCTGTAAACACACAAGCTTGCTATGAAAGAGCCTACAGCTCAACAAGAAAATGTTAAAACTCAGGTTAGTAGAGACTGCATGGACAGACAGAAGGTCAACGGAGTTTTAACCCTTCTCCCAGTTGAAAACACGTGTCTAGGGCTGCTGTTCCGGCAACGCAGAACTGGTACCTGAGCACTTTTCAAAGTGTGGATCCACTGACCAAGTGCAGCGAAAACATGCCAGCAATGCAGAAAATCATAGAATGTTTTTGGCTGGAAAAGACCTTTAAGATTATCGTGTCCAACCGTTAACCCAACACTGCCAAGCCCACCTCTAAATCATGTCCCTAAGAACCTCATCGTTACGAAGGTGCAGAGAAGTAACACACAAGCAAACACTTCTAGACGTGTCCAGGAGATCCTGAGACCTAAAAACATAACCCAACCACCATGGGACACGCGTGTTTTTTACGTCAGGGCTTTACGCGCTCTTGGGCAATGGGAAAAAAAAGAAAAATACCAGCGTTGTAACCTCACAGAAAGGAGTGAGATACATAAGACTCGTTACAAACACATCCCCATCTCCTTCCCCAGGCATCCAGGCCTCATTGGAACTTGTTGAGATGACAAATCACTAGAAAAGTAGCATTAGTCTGGCCAGAAGCAAATGTCTACGCAGTAGTAAGACTAGCACAAGCATATAGGAATTATTTAACTTAGTATTATACTAATGGAACAGGATAAATCACGGATAGGACAAAATTTACAGCACATGAGCAGCAAAGGAAAGGAGGACGAAGAGCTGACTGGCTGAGGTAGACGTGGTAAAAAAAGATTTGGTCTTACACATTTAATAGTAGGTGTCCTGGAAGTCATCGCTATGATTAATTGCTATTTATTCAGTGCAGGTAATGATTGCTGCGCTGGCAAATGGGAAAGCCAAGTGAAGAGGTGTTGTTGGGGGTAGAGAAATACTCCGGAGCCAGCAGAGACGGGGAGCTGACTCAAAACTTTGGGATTTGTGGTTAGACCTACCGGCTGGAAGCTAGACTGCTGTGGGCTAAACCAAGCTGGAAAACCAGGCTCGCCGTGGAAATACCTGCAGTACTAGTCAAGTCAGGAACTTCATTTTGCATAAGGCATATTTAAATAGGTATTTTTCAGTTGTCAGGACTCAAAGCAGATTCTTTAAGCTAGGCTACTGCACTAGTTTAAGATGGGTTACCAGAGTAGAAAACTAAGTTGGCCAGCAGATAACAAATTCAAGCTAGTATCAACAGTGCCGGTTAATTCGGGTTTTTTGAAGGAAGAACAGGCTGACGGCATGGTCTTGGGTGCTCATAAAGAGAAGACCCATTAAATAAAACATTTTTATCACCTCCAGTTGTAATCAGTTACTCTACAGCAAAGCCATCGATCGACCTCCTAGTAGAGACCTCACTTCCCTCGCCCTCACTCAATTTAATATTGAATTATGCCCTACCCGAAAGCCAGTAGCTTGATAAGGCAAAGTTATTCCTGGCCCATTTTTCCCAGGCTTTCTCAAACTTAACACCTCAAACCCAAGACGCAGAAGGCTAAGCTCCTGGAGAACAAAACAGGAGAGAAGCTGCTGTTGAACTGGAAGAGTTTCAAGCCAGCCCACCCATCGCCCACGTCCTTGAAGACCTGGAGCTCTGGATAAGAGAAAGAGGGAAGTTATTGTTACAAAAGTGATGAATTTTCTATATTGTGATTGTTGGAATGACAGCATTGAAAATTGTTACCTGTCACAGCAATTTTGGTATCGCATGGCCAAGGACTGCGAGCAATTAGGATCCGTTTTTATTACGTAGGACTCACAAATGATCCAAGTCTCAACTCCCACATATTATACACGGTGAGAAAGAAAAGACTACAGGCTACCAAATCCTTCTTCTGAACCTGCTACCTTTTTATTTAAACCTCCCTAGTTCTTTGTAAGAATCCTCAGCAATTCACAGCAGCGTTCTCTTCCAATAATAGGTGCCTAGAACAAAGAACCAGAAAGGCTTGATTATACGAGCGATGCCTTTCGTGAGTAAATCAGATTTCTGTCCCTGTGGGAGAGCAAAAATTTCTCTTCTATCTGTGTCATCCTTGCAACGGAGATGGCCAAGAAAAATAGGGCAGAGGAAATGAAGGGATCCCTTCGAAAGGCCACAGAAAACCAGGGAACCAGGTTAAAAGGATGCTATGTAATGGAATTTTTAAGAATGACAGGAGAATTTGGGCAGAATTTCTGTATTTAACGTGATTATCGGTGCAGCGGTGATTCACGCTGGATGCTGCTACGCAGCGGCTGAGTCACGGGTACTCTCCATAAAGGTTCTTAACCTGCCATGGCGATTCGAGAGCCCAATAAGCTTCCCGCAGTTAAACCAAGTCTGCCGACGGAAAGCAGCGCAGCTTTGCCGGAGAAACGACTTAACCCAGCAGCTATTGTGTGCCCAAGCCTTCCGGTAAAGCCTTTAATCCAGTAATACTGCCCTAAAAAAAAAAAAGTAGTTTGGGAGCTTTGTTTTAAAATGACAAAGCCAAGCAGGTCTCTCGAAGCCGAACAGCAAGACAGTGAGATAAGGCATGGTCTGCAGAATCAGCCAGACCTGCAATTTGCTCGCTGATTAGATCCCTCGAGCAGAGTGCTGCAGCAGGAAAATTAGTCAAATCATCACCCAGACACTACTTACGACCGGCTGCTCGTTGCCTTTCGGGATAAGCGATCTTCCTGCAATGTTTTCAGGAGCTTGAGGGACAATGGTTGTTATTTAGGCACGAACGAGACGTTCTCATCTTCAGAACTGGCTTTACCCGTCCTGCAGAGCGCGGGTTTCATACGACGCTCGCAACTCGCAATATCAAAGTGCTCTTTGCATCCACCCCTCACGCAGTTCAGCAGAAACATTTCCCACCAGAAACCATGAGGAATTCCAAAGTCTGAACTGCTCTGGATGTTCTCCAAGAGAGAAACGCAAGTTTGTGTGTCTATGGAGAAGGTCTGTAGTCAGCTTGCAATGGCTACACAAAGGCCAGGGTTTCGGCTGAGAGATGTTTGAGATGAAGATTGTCTAATGTGGAGGCAATCAAAGAATGTACTGCTTCGAAAAATGATAAAATGAAAAAAAAAAAAAA
Source organism: Caloenas nicobarica (assembly GCF_036013445.1). NCBI lineage: Eukaryota > Metazoa > Chordata > Aves > Columbiformes > Columbidae > Caloenas > Caloenas nicobarica. The sequence continues at coordinate 164,650,908 of NC_088246.1, read as the reverse complement.
GGTGCTGCAAGCCAACAATGAAAGGCAAAGTGAGTAAGTCTGTAGATCTAAAAGGCTATTCTGGAAAAAAATCCAGCAAAAAAACCTTTGAAGTCATGACACAGCCAGAAGTCTCTATTTTTGTTTAGTCTTGTACCATCTGGGCCTCCAGATGAAACTCTCAGCTCCTTTTACTGACTTGTTTCTCAACACCTAAAAGAGGGGATCACCACAAATGGGGCTACAAGTTAAACCGAGCAGCCAGTTCAGAGTAAATCTCTTCGGGGACAGACTTTTTATTACAGAAGGGCCTGTTGTGATAGGACAAGGGATTTTAAATTGGAAGAGGGGAGATTCAGATGACATATAAGGAAGAAATTTGTTATAATGAGGGTGGTGAGAGCCTGGCCCAGGTTGGCCAGAGAGGTGGTGGATGAACCATCCCTGGAGACATCCCAGGCCAGGCTGGACGGGGCTCTGAGCAGCCTGAGCTGGTGAACATGTCCCTGCTCATGGCAAGGTTGGACTAGATGAGCTCTGAAGATCCCTTCCAACCCAAACTATTCTATAATTCTATGACCCAAAGGTTGGTGAGGAGCCAGAAGCAGAAGCATTAGCGCATCTGACGGGAGATCTGGCACTGCTGCCCGAGACAGATCAATGTGAATCGATGAAGAGTCTTTCTGTTGGTTGAAGGGTCTGGCTCTTTGTTGGGTGATGAGACCTTTCCTTTTGGGTTTATTGACACCATGTGGATGTTGACAGCTGTCAGGACAGATGCCAGGTGGGATATGGCCCAGACCATGGTCCAAGGGATGCACTCTCCAAGGGGCATCCTTCCAAAAGGAGCTCTGTCACCAGCTGATGTCTGCTCCTGTCTGCCTACAGGGAGATGGACACCCTGGGCTGTTAAGCTGGACCTCAGCACAGCTTAACACCACAAGTATGCCCTGAAAAAGGGGAAAAATGGCATTTTAGCTGCAATCCCAGAAGGGAAGGCAACAAAAGCTTCATTGCCAGTCTGTAAGAAGCTAGCAAGTAGCATGAGTTGCATTGGCCTTCAGAAGTTGGACCTCCCGGCTTTGCTAGACAACACCACAGACTTCTCTGTGCAACTTCTACAAGCACATGGAACGTTTTGGCTGTGCCCTCTACCCCATGGACTCCTTCAATATAGAATCGTTTTGATTCTACAGACCTTTAAGACCATCAAGTCCAACCATTGACCCAACACTACCAAGCCCACCTCTAAACCATATCTCTAAGAACCTCTAAACCATGTCTCTAAGAACCTCAACTACGCATCTTTTAAACACCTTCAGTGTTTTGAGGGAGAACTCATCCCAACCCTTGACACCATCGTAACCGAGATACCATAAACCCAAATGCTCGTGCTGAAAAGAGTGGAAACTTTTGAGAACCAAGCAAGTCCTTGCTCACAAGTTCAAGGTAAGATTGCCGGACAGTGCGGCACTCGGAGCACGCAGAAGATCCCTGCCCAAAAACAGATACCCTGACAGTCTCAACTCGACCAAACACAAGATCTCCAGTCCTGAGAAAAGACTAATTCACAAGGTTGGGCACCAAATTTCAAATGAATAACAGGAACTGCCAGACATGGGGCGAGATCTCTTTCTACACAGCTCTAAGCAAAACCTTCACCATGCTCGGTACCACTGATCGTTTCATCCAACGTGCCCATTCTGCTCGATTCAGCCTTTCCGGACACTAATTGCTCAGAGCAACATCAGAGCTGGAAGGGAGCCCACCTGCCAATCTGAAAGCCAATGACCCGTGCTCTTAAAAGCCACGGTCACACAGCCTAAATTGTAGCTAAAAATGAGGCGAGATGATGAATAGAGGAAGAAAATTTCTTATACATCGAGGCAGGGGTTTTTTTTTGCAGCAGCACATCTATAATTTATAGCTACTTAGGCTGATAAATGGCACTAGACCCAAGTGCCATAACCAGAGGCAAGTGTGAGACATATGGTGAGTATAAAATGTTCTTGTTTCCACAAAATCGGGCAAGACTAGAATTTGAGGTGGGGAAATGTGTGGATATCCACTGAGATGTATCCTAAAGAGATGCTGCCCACTCCTCCATTTTTCTTTTTGCACTCGAAACATGAAAAAATAAGTCCCACCGTGGCTTTAAATAGAAATAAAATTTACACACCATTAAAAGGCAAAACATGCTGCGAGAGCCAATAAACAACTCTGCTACGGTCCAGCCATTACGCCAAGTGCACTCTGTATGTCCTCAGAAATTTATTTATAAAGCATTTTCTTTTTCCTCCCTCCTTGTACGATGAACACAGAGCACGACAGTTTTTAAATGACAAATCAATACAGAGAGCTCTAAAAACCCAAATTATATTACAGCTCCATTAGAAATTTTCTTGGACTGTGGCTCATGAAGTATTGAATATTTTCAATTACTCTTCTTCCTCCTCCTTCAGCTGATAGAAGAGTTCCTGAGTCAGATGGAAAAATCTGCCTCAAACATTTTCACCCTATGGCGTAGTTTAAGGCTTTTTCCTTCTTTTTAGCAGATAATTTGTGAACAATAAGTGAATCTAAACCAGTGGTCGCAGTCACCTCAGCAAGGTGGACATCCACAAGCACATCCTCCCTCTCCCTGGAAACCTGCTGGGTTTCCAAGCTTCAGGCTCTGAAAATTATGAGATTTCAAAGTACCAATAAACTGGATTTTTTTTTTTAATATACAGAGGCTCCTCAAAACCCTTCCCATCCCTTTTCTCAGTTACGGGATGCTCTTCAAGCTGCCCTGCCATCTCACCTCCCAGCCCATAGAACAAAAGTGATGCTCAGAAGATGATGGCTAAGAGATGACATCCCACGTAATTGTCATTTCTGTTTCTGTCTCCTGCCACGCTCGGATTTTAACTCGAGTTCTTGGTGCCTTTTGATCTCCTGTATCAAACGGATTGCCGCATTAAGATTTCATTATCTTTCTTAACCAAAAATACTCCGAGTATCTCGACAGCTCTGCTGTCTTCAGGAGAACAGACTTTCAAGGGGGGAAAGGAACATAAAATTCAGCTACAACCAACATCAGGAGAGCTTTGGTTTAATCTTCCTCCCCCACCGATATCAATCAGAATCTACAACCATGGTCGCAAGCACAGAGTCCAACTTGTGATCAGTTCTACTCTGTCTGTCTATTTAAAATTTTATTCTTTTTGCCTCTGTAATGGTGCAACCACTGTAGATTCAGCCTGATGGCTTTTCTAAAGCAACAGAGATACTTAACCTTCAAATAATTCCCTTTATTTTTCCTTTCTTTGTTCATCCTTGCAAATCTTTCTGTCAATGTTGGGGGAAAAGAAAAAAAGGCAATAAATTGGACAGTGCTGTGCATCACTCCCAAGCACTCAATACACAAATGTTGCTTAGTACTATCTTTAAAATAATACGCCCAAACAACAGCTAGTATCCAATTTTTAATCACTGGATACTTGCACTGGAATTTTTGTGGCTGGATACCATCACTTTGCTGCTTTCTAAAAAAAAAAAAAATCTGACTTCCAGCTTTGAATGCATAGAAAACATTTCTAGGCGAAGCGTTTGTCTACAATACAAACTCCCATTCATGGAGAAGGGTCGGGAACATCTGCCTCTGTTTTTCAGCATCCTCAGAGCATCTTTCGGTACTTCAGCACGACCAGCTTCTCTCTTCGGCATCTTGCCTGTTAACGCACAGTTTGCTTCTCTCAGTTGTTGAGGATAAATGACGATACTTCTTCCCAACCTCAGGTTTTCCCTTCGAGTTGATTCTATGAATCCGATGGAGCAAGAGCTCCAAGATGCTCAAACGCTAATTCCAACTGTATCGTTAAAAGCAGCTCAGAAAAAGGAGCAAGGGAAGCACCGCAAGCACAGCTGCTTCCAGTAAAATACCGGCCGTGCAGCAAAGCGGAGATGAGCACATGGGAGCAACCCCGGGCATTTCACCCCAAGAAAGAGCAGAGCTGCCCCTGTTATTTCTACTTCCTTAAGTAGATAATTTCTACTCCCTTGAGTAGAAAATTACAACTGTGCAGAAGCAGGTAGTAGTGATGTCGATGTGTTAACCTGTGCGATTCGGCGCTCAGACAGTTCTTTTCCATACGTGACATATAGAAACCTTCTAATATTCACCCGAACTCTGCCACCACCTTAGTTTTCGCTCATAAAGATTTATCCTTTGAATTATTTCCAAGGTAATAGGACATTATCTTTCATAAGATTGGCTGCGTGAGCAGATGCAAAGAGCATTTACTAAACAGCTTAAACGGTACTTTGTACAAATCAAATTATTCCAAGTCACAGTTGACTCCAGTCATCCAGTAACCTGGCTGGAGCCTCCCTGCAGACCTCTGGAGCAGATAAAAATTATATTTTTCAATAAGTTTTCCTCTTACACCACCCCGTCACTCCTCTACTTTTGCCAGTGTACTGAGGTATATGGTATTCTTGCTCCAGTAGTTTCTACCGTACATTTTGCTGATGCAAAAAACGTGTATTATACATTCACGTTACTACAACCAATAATTGTCACTGCTCCGAAAGGCCCATACGAGATTCCTGCTTACAAATTTTATCTGCTCCACTCCAGATTCTGTCGCTTCAGGCAGATCTCCAGGGCAGGAATTCTTCTGCTCATGTATTTCTGCACTGCCTCACCAAATATCTTGAAGACATTCCTAATTGCATGACTTTCCAGGACAAGAATAGTTAAAAAAAAAAACCAGAAGAGACATTAAATCTCTCTATTTTTTCCCTGAATTATGTTTTGCTGGAACATTTTTACATTCTCTGCTTTCACCGTTGGACCCAAATGACTTCTCTCAGAGTTGCATTAACGAGGTAAAGACAACGCATTAAATACAAATGTTATTTAGGAACCCAGCATTCCCTTAGGAACCTGAGTGTTGCCCATGCCCTCATGGCAACCGCTCTGAATTTCACGGCGTTTCCTCCCCTTCATCCCTTATTATTATCAAAACCCCCCGCGTCCCTCTCGCCGCACGCAACTCGGACGTGTAGCCCGGAGCATCTTCTCCCTCCTTCACATCCAGTTTTCTTCTCGCCAGTTTATGTCCCTTTGTATTAACACTCCGGTTGTGCCAGTTTTCTCCCACATTTCTATTTTGCCGACCAATCCTGTCTTCCTGACCCACCACCTTGTCCATACTACTTGTCATCTATATTGGGATCAAGTCATTTATTGCTCATTTTTTATCTCCTACTCACTGACCCCTGGTTTTTGATGGGTTTTTGTAGCCCTCTTGGCCATTTGTGCCTTTCTATTCCCAGTCTAAGCACCTTTTGGGGACGGAAAATAGAATTTCATAACCCTGAAGCGGGTAGGACACTCAGCAAGGATGCTGCTCAAGTCAAAACAAGTTTAAAATTTCATGTAGCCTTAAGTTCTTACTAAGCTAAAACCAGTTAAGTTAAAAAGTAACATCGGAAAACTGGCTCAAACAGCCTCGTCTTGCCTTATGGACAGATGTTCCATGGTCCAGGGAGTGCAATTTTTAATTGATTGCCATAGATCACCGCGGTTAATTGCATCTTGTCTTCCAGCAGCCAATTCTTTGCTTTCCTGGCAAGTGGGTTCATTTTATAACACGGCTGGGATACTTAACGGCGTGAAACACTCTTCGGATAGACTTTTGAATGCTACGGAGCAAGTTACCTTGTCCAAAACTTCATTATAGCTGCTCGTTTGTGTCCACATTAGCGAGCTAACGAGGAAGGGAAGGTTTCTCACCCCCTGGAGGGAGCCATGTCTTTGCTTCCCATAAAAACTGCCGTTAAAAACCAGGAGATAACCAACTTTTACATAGCTCCGGGATAAAGATCCTCCAAGAGTCGACTCGCAGAAGAGTGTGGCAATTATATTTCAGCAAACTGTAGGATTCAAATCTCACTTAGGGAATGGGAAAACAGAGGCTACTTAGCAATACTTAAGATCCAGATAGTTAAACCATTACGAGATATTCACCTCGAAGGTATTTAAGTTCATACGCTCGCAACACTTTTAAAAGCTTAAACCCTGGTTTTAGAGGTTTCTTCATTTGCCGATTTTACAGTATCAGGTCCAATGTAAGGAGACAGGATACTGGGCCAGTCAATATGTGCTCCAACGTGGTGTAAATAACCTTATTTGGGCTCCTTTCCCTCCTGAATTCACACCTAAGCCCAAGCTTGGGCCGTGACACCTCCAACACTTTCCTCAAATAGATCAAGTGGTTTCAAGCCCGTCCTGATTTAACAAAACCAGGATACCAGCTGAAGTCAATCGATCAACAGATTACCAGAAAACCTCTGGCTTTTCAAATCTCCGGCTAAAAAAAAAAAAAAAAAATCATTCGATCTTTAATTGTCAAACGATCAGCGCGGGGAGACTGAACGAGAACTTACCCCGAATATTCTTAATTTCAAGTCTCTTTGGGATAAATCCCATGCCTGTGTTCAGAAAGGTAGGCCCGCACTATAAGTGCTGACTTTAAGTTGTCAATATACTGAAGAATCAAGGAAAAAAAAGAAAAGGTATTTTAGAGCTAAGACAGCATTTTGGAGACAAGATGAAAGTAGTTATGTGACAGTCGCTTTCCTGCCACGCAGACACTAAAGCCAAAGGCCTCCCTTGGGATGGGAGATGAAAACGCCAAGATAATCCTGAGGGTTAAATGATTTCTACCGTGCAGGATAGTCTGAAACGCTTTACGAAAAGAAAAATCGAGCACTCGTATCACAGTTACGTGGGTGGAGATACAGGAGCCATCGATAGCCTTTAATTACTACGATGTGCAGATCTGCAGCCTCTGTAGGTCCCTTTTCCAAGCTCACAAGTTCTCCAGAATGAAACCAACTCCAGGACGTCTGTTCGTGGCACTTGCACATTAAATACACTGTTCTAGCCTCAATTTTCCCCATTTAGGTATTTCACATCTTTTATTTCTGTGAAAGGGAACAAAGAAAGGCATCAAAATTCAAGCCTTAGCAGTGGGATCGGAAACAGAGAGGGACTAGTCTTAAGATCAGCCTATTTAGCTTTGAAACTACCTTGTGGCATCTAACCCCAGGGTGACAAAATGAAGTATTTTTGTTTCGGTTTTGGCCGTACGGGCAGCTATGCATGAAGTTCGCGGTTTTCCAAGGTAATGCAAAACGAGGACGCTTCCATTTTAAGGCTTCCCTTGTCATCGGCCGCTCGTAGGATGCTTTGAAACACCTGGTTATACCGCGAGACACAAGATTTATCTCCAGTGCTTGAGTAGATTTGCTTTATACGTAGCTATTCCTGCAAAATCATACCCCAAGAAACTTGCTTTTTCCCTACTTAAAAGTCTTAATGAAAGATATTAGCGGTCCATGGGGGGGGAAAATTTATACAGTGTTATCCGCAAGTGTTTTTAACCACATTATCCATGTGCTCAAAATGCAGATGGAGAGACATATGCCAGGAGTATCCAAAAGTACGTATTTTTAATATTTTCCCTATTGCTAAAAGGATTAGGGATTCAAATGGCTACAGACCCCTCCGTTGGCTTAGAAGATGCATTGATTCACTAAAGCAACGTGCTTGAGGAAGAAATAACGTCTGCCGTGGTGCATGGGCAAGAGCTGATAGAAAATTCATCCGTATTTAGGTAAAATCGAGCAAAGTGTTGACAAGATCCAAAAAGAAGAGCCACTGCCCATAAACTCCAGCCAAGTTTCCTTCGTGTCTTGAAGCTTTACCTCTAACCATCTTTGATGCGTTCTCGGAGCAGCTTTTAACAGATTCTTGTTTATTCGACAGGAATATTCAAAGTACATCTATCAGTACCGGCCACATGAAACGCGGCGGCCGCGGTGAGACGAATCTCACCTGTGGCTTCCAGATCTGGATCAGATGCTTCCTACGGAGAGGAGCATCAGACAACAGATGGTCCTGCTGCCAAACCCGTTCCTCCCGCATGCCGAGCTTGGTTTCTACCAGGGATTTGTATTTAGTCTCTTGTTTGGAGCGTCACTGGCTCAGAAGACAACCCGGGGGATTGTGGAGATGACAAAACAAACCTTGTTTTCCCCCTGCTGTATGTTCCTCCTGCTGTCTTCTCCACACAAGCTTTCCTCAACCTCATTTTTTTTCCTCCATTTTTAGTCGTGGACAGTCAAAGTCAACCCCATTCCCAGGCCTGACTTTTCATCTTCCAGTCTAAGAATCTACTTCTTGATCTGTCACGGCAACTCATAGAAAAGCCATTTTTTTCAGAATTCTTGCCTCAGCTTGGAAGCCCATCCCATGGGAGTGAAAAGCAGCAGTGGAGATCATCAGCACTGGAAGTAGAGGTACAAGAATCTACCAATAAATCCTTTACCCTTAAGAAAAAAAGCCGTAAAAATCAAGTTGTCAAATTTCTAGGACAGGTTTTGAGTAAGGCCGGCATCGTATCTTCTCAATCCAGGTGGCTTTAATACCCAGTTTCATGGGAGTGAAAAGTAGCGGTGGAGAACATCAGCACTAGAAGCAGAGGTGATGCAGAGGTGCAAGAATTTGCCAAGAAATTCTTGATCCTTAAGAAAAAGCTACAAAAAATTCAAGTTGTTGAATTTCTAGGACAGGTTTTGAGCAAGGCCAGCATCATCTCTTCTCAATCCAGGCGGTTTTAAAACCCAGATCAAGCCTCCTCTCCTCACAGAGCCCACGTCTGCGTCAATTTGCAACGAAAAACCCTGTCCACGTACCTTCTTCCAGCTGAAAAGAAAGGTGCATTGCTTAGGCAAGCTCAAGTTTGACAGAAAAAAATAATTACTGCAGAGGCGCTTGTCACGGTTTGAAGTTCTAGGCACATTATTTACCTCGAACAAAGGACCTAGAGAACTTCCTGCTGAAAAAAAAGAAAAGCCTAAGACAGAAAATGTTCTCTAAACCACTGTTATTTTTTCAGAGGGGGATATTTTTTTGAGCACATGCTCCACCTATTTCACACACAAAATCCACTGCACTGAACAGGCACATGACAATACAGATTCCTCAAGGTGACATTCAGGAGATGTTAGATATGCAGAATTAGAAGGGGAAAAGAAAAGGCTTCTAAATGAAAGCAGCGTTGATGTATTAATTTGCAATTTTTTCCTTACAGCAGCGCTGTTGGGAGCTCTGACAGATTCAAGAGCATCTCTTGAAAACAGCACAGAAGGTGAAAATAGGGAACAGAATCCTCTCTGCAGCCTCGGGTGGGGTGGGGTGGGGAGGTGTAATGAAAGTCATTTTAATCTGAAATTTAAAAAAATAAAGAGCTTCCTGCGGGCTTTTACTACCCAGGCACGGCACGGCCCATGGCGGGAAGCTCCACTGAGTTCAGCATCTAATCGTAAGCGCTGCACGACGTTTGCACAGGAGCTGGAGCATCACGAAAGCGGCTTGGAGAGCAAACCTGAGCCTGCAGCCTCCACCAGAAACGCAACAAATCTTTGGCGGTCGCTGCTCAGCCGGTCCCGGCACGAAGCTCTGGATGGAGATCCTTCCACATCGCAGCCTTTCGATACTTAAGACGGGCTTGTAAGAAAGACGGGGACAGAGGTTTTTTTGGCAATAGGGCAAGGAGTAATTGTTTTAAACTAAAAGAGGGGAGATTCAGACTAGACATAAGGAAGAACTTTTTTAAATGATTTTTTTAAATTGTTTTTTTACAATGGCCCAGGTTGGCCAGAGAGGTGGTGGATGAACCATCCCTGGAGACATCCCAGGCCAGGCTGGACGGGGCTCTGAGCAACCTGAGCCGGTGACGATGTCCCTGCTCATGGCAGGGGGGGAACTGGGGGAGCTTTGAAGGTCCCTTCCAATCCAAACTATTCGATGATTCTAAATGGCAAGTCCTAATGCACAACTCTGGATGGAGATCCTTCTAAATGCCTAGTGCGAGGAAGGAAAGAAACATCTCCCTGCTCTCCTCAAAGCCAGGCAAAGGAAAAGAAAACAAAAAAAGAAAATGAGCTCTAACAATCCCAGTGCTTTGATATTGAGCCTGGGTGTAGATAAGCCTGCTCTTATTTCCCAGAGCAGACCCTTATAGAATCATTTTGATTGGAAAAGACCCTCAAGATCATCGAGTCCAACCATAACCTGACACTAGCACTAAATAATGTCCCTAAGAAACGTCTTTTAAACCCCTCCAGGGATGGCGATTCCCCCACTGTCCTGGGCAGCCTGTTCCAACGCCTGACAACCCTTTCCAGGAATAATTTTTTCCTAACATCCAACCTAAACCTCCCCTGGTGCAACTTGAGGCCGTTTCCTCTCATCTTATCACTTGCTACTTGCTAGATAGAGCTCAAAAATTCAAAAAGAAGGTTTCTTAGTAACTGGAGAAGAAGCATTGAGGTGTATTTCCATGAAGCAGAAAGGCAAGAAACCTCATTTCACCCCAATCTCGCCACTTTTCTGGGCAGTGGGTGGAAACCACACGCCTCGCCGAGAGCCTGATCTGCTCGGAGATGCACACACACAAATCCCTCAACAGGGAGTTTTTGGTATTATTTTTTTTTTCCCTCCTAATTCTTCCCAAATGTTCCTGACCACATTAAGTGTTGCCAGAGTAAGATGCGTTTTTGGTTTTGCTATATTATCCCTTTTTTTAAAGCCTCAGCCACCATAGCGCACCAGGTTCTCCTGCCCGTGCGGGGCCGCGGATTCACAGATGCACACGGTAGATTAAAAGGAGCAAAGGAGCTTACGAAGCAGGAGCAGCAGCATCCAGAAAGCCAACTTCAGGTCGGCAACGGGATTCAGAAACTACTTAAGAGACGGCTTAATTGCTAATAAAACCGATGATACACCCGTATATCCTCCAAAGCCTTGCGTGTGTGCTCGGCCAGCTTGAGACGCGTTGCTCAACGTGAGTAATTTAACAGGTGGACACCAAAAAACCAAAACAAAACACCAAACCAACCCCAGAAAACCAAAAGAAAGCAAAACTGGCTCTTCGAGAAGCAGAATTTTCCCTTTCAAGTCCACGTGTAACTTTGCATATCAGGGACAGCGTGTTGCTGTTTCATGTGTTGTCTTTTAAAGGATTTCAACTTCAAAGAGGGACTATTTCTCTAAACATCCCAGACGGACTGCGGGGTTGACTCTAGTAACCCAAATTCCTCCGTTATTTAAATGCACCCTATTGTTCATCCTTCTCTTCCATAAAAGAACCCGCCACATCGCGGTCGATAAGCGATTGCACTTTTCCATCTCGCGCAATGATCTCTCCCAACTGTGTGCAAAGGGCTCTCAGGCTTGCAAGACGCGCTACGGAAAGATCGATAAAAATCATAACACGATCGCTTCAATTCGCAGGGTAAGTAACGTTTCTGGCCGGGGAAAAGCTTGGGTTTCCAACCACGTTGCCCATGGAAGTCATTTACATTCAAGCAGGGCGCAGAGCGGAGGGGGAGGATCAATAAAAAACGCAACGAGGCAGACAGAGAAATGTCATCACCTCGGGAAGAGGCAGCGCAGAAACCGCGGCGATCTGACACGAGCACAAATGGACCGGGCGCGTGTGTTTTTGTAGGGCCTACAGGATACGGAAGGCACCCAGATTCAATGCGGAGTTTTTTCTACAGTTGGTGGTAAAGAGGAAAGGGATTGTGTGGTCAAAACTGGTGAGAGAATGGGTTGGAAGGGACAGCAGGACGGGAGGACGGGAGGAGCAAAAGAAGGAGAAGAGCAGCTTATAAACCACCTTCTCGTCAGGTATCGACTGGTCCAGGGCTGGCAAAGTCCCCAGTGTCCCAAATCCTTGCTCTCTGCCACATCCAAGCCCAGATGCCACCAACCCCCGTCCCTCCCTTCCAACAGGGACCTTCCTCCCAGTCCAACTGGGTTTTAAGAATTCAGCACTAAGGACCAAACTTGAACATTCACCGGAAGTCAAAAAGTTCCACTCCGCACCAGGAACATCATTTCCAATGAAGGTTCGACGCAGGAACGAAACCTTCTAAGGATGACACCGTCTGTAAAACACAATAAGTGAAGCTTTTTCCCTCTGACAGTCGATTTCAGGCCTCATTTGCCGCGAGTTTTATGAGATGTTAATCAACAATCAAAAATTTCCACATCTCCCTCTGCAGGAATAGTGGTTTCTGCTCTCTAAATGACACCACTGGGTTACTACACGTCACAGTTCATGAGCCCTCTCTGCCCGTTGCCATTTCTTTCCCATTTATCATTTAAAAATAGTTTAACAATCTGAAAACAACTTTTTTCATATCTGGTTGCCTGGCAATCAGCTGGGACAGTAACAAAAGTCAGAGCAATGTGTTTGCCTCCTTAAAAATTGGGCATCCATAAGGATTATCTCTTGCAAAGCTGTTTGTGGGAATATTTAAAGGGCAGGAGCAGCCCCGGAAGCAAGGAAAAGAAAATAAATACAATTATCAGATGTATTAAGGCTGGAGAAAGAGCGAGGGATGAAGAATTTGAGAAACGAGGCACCTCCTATTGTAACAGCACAATGTGGTTCTTTCACCGCTGGCCAGGAGGTGGTAAAATGAGAAAAATCAGCGTTGGGGGTTCCTGCGAGTGATTTGAGGAGTTACGATTAATTCCAAAGTCACAGGGCAGATGTTAGTCTAGAGATTGCTCCACTTCTTCCCCTCAGCACCTGGAGTACATTTATCCCTCGCACACTCCTCGGCAACTGGAATTAAAAATAGCCAGCCTGGATTAATTGCAAAGTGGGGGGGGGGGAAAAGTATGACAGCAGAAATGTTTATTTTTGAGAGGAGGAAAGGTCGAGGTTCAATGCGTTATCTAGAGCATGTAAGGAAATAATCACTGAAGCAAAAATGCGGGATGGAGAGTGTGGCTGCTGCCGACAGGAACAAGAAATTATTTTTTTGAAGGTGTTGGAAAGAAGAGGTCGTCGTAACATTTGTAGTGATCTCAATCGGCAGCCAAAACAAAGTTCTCACTGATATTATTTGGGGGCAAACGTGTGCAAATAAACGTGCTGTAAAAATGCTGCCGTACGGTGACAGTGGCGACAGTCAAGCCTAAAATTCCTACACTTGACGATTTAGGATCCACCCCCTCCCAGGCTCTACCGCAATGTTGGGGAGCTTCCAATCTCACCAGATTCTACATAAATTTTACTCCTGGAATCAGCCCAGTCCCTCGAGACTTCTCGGTTGTATTTGGTGGTTTTGTTTTGGTTTGTGGGTTTTTGTTTAAAGGTCGTTGGGTAGGGATTTTATTTTATTTTAATCGTGTATTCACGAGTTACTAGAGGTCAGCTGCTAAAACCTTCATCTTTCAGAAGATGAACACATCACAAGTCTTTGGTTGTAATATAATTGCCAGATGGGTTTGAGGACTTGAGTCTTGCCCAAACTGGTCTTAAACCAAGACACCTACTCACGGACTTGAGCCTTGCCCAAACCGGTCTTAAACCAAGATACCTATTCACAAGACACAATGTTTTCTATCTAGATTATAGTTTACCTAAAAAAAAACTTGCCCTGGATCAGCTTCACCAGCCTAAACGCAGATCGGACAGAGTGGATTGAGATAATGGTCAATTCAGTTGACCTGAAGAAGGAGAAGCCACAAGATGACATCACTGTAACAGGGTTTAGGAAGCTGCTACTATTTAAAGGAATTTGTGGGGGGGAAGTTTTTTACATCAACATGTTGCATGCTTCTACAGTTCACGGTTTCAAGCCCACAAATATTTCCCAGGTGGCAACTCCCATGTGGTGGCAGGAGGTGATGGCCTGAAGCTTGAGGACTTAAGACCAAACCAGGTGACCTTCAAATCCAGGTATAAAACTGCGGATTCACCTAATTCTCCAGGATAGCTCCTCAAAAAGCTTTAAATAAGGTCAAAGTTGAGAAAACTCCTGCCCTGAAGCTCGACCCAAGAACATCAGGCTTATCCTTGGAGAGGACCTACGTGATGCGACAGGTCTCCTCCACCTTCCTACCAAAGAAAGGTCACGCTGGTCCATACGACAAGATTTTCTGATGCTTTGTCCAGTCTAAGCTGAAATATTTCAGCAAACAAGACTCCATTTCTCTAGGAAGAAAGGTTTTATGGCAAAGTTTAGTCTGTTAGGACACGCTCGACACGCGGCCTGGACATCCCTGGAAGTGTTCAAGGCCAGGCTGGACGGGGCTTGGAGCAACCTGGTCTAGTTGAAGATGACCCTGCTTGTGGCAGGACGTTGGGTTGGATGATCTTTAAGGTCCCTCCCAACCCAAACCAGTCCATAGTTCTGCTAGGCCCAGCTTAAGGATTTCGGAGACTCAGAGGCCTAAATGAGAGACAAGTTGTAGATTTTACGATATCGCAACCACAGGCAATAAAGCAGCTTTCAACCGCTGAAAGTCACAGCTCTAAAGACAGAGTTATGTACAGAAAAGTTGCTGGGATTGTCCTAGATTTTATTTATTTTTTTTTTTAAATATTAAAGAGGTCGAGCAGCAGCTCCGTCAACAGGCACCAGATCTACCACGAGCGGCACTCATTTGACAACACATGCCCAGGAAGTCTAATATCAAACCGATCACACACGCGCAGAGGTTATTTTCCTATTTTTTCAGAAGCCAGAAAACCCATAAAATGCTTTAAAAAAAATTATTATTTTGGAAATAACCTAAAATTAAAATTATCTAAAACATCTGGAAACTCTACAACTAATTGATGGGTTGGATAAGTTTTCTCAGCCTATAGGGCCTATATTCCAGCTTCAAAATGATGCTATTTTACCACTCATATTCTTAAAATTCACAATCACAGGTCCAAAACACCCAACATAGGCCAGGAAGAATGAGGCAGAAGGAAAATACTTTTAAATCGGAATAAAAAGCCAGCCCTGCTACCCACACAACCCATATCATCTCACTGCTCTTACGTTGCCAAGTTCGTTAGCATATATATATTCATTAATCTTCACAAATCTGGTCAAGACTATCCCTGGTAACACTGTTAAACTGAACAGCTGCAGCAGCTGTTTGGGACTAACCATAAAAGCCATTTTGTGGTTGCAAACAGGGTAGAAAGCGGCTCCTGTCCCAACAAGACAACAGCAGGAAAAAAAGAAAAAAAAAAGGCGAAAAATCAAAATAAAAACTCCGCACCCACCAATCACACACTCACCATTGCGGGTATTGGGAAAATTTTCTGTGAAATGCAAGGATTTGGATAAAGTTCAACAGTCCGGACTTTAGAGCTGCACGTTACAGGAGAATACGGCATTTCTGCTTCCCTTATTAAGATAGTTAACGACCTAATTTAAGCCACGTAGAGTATAGCCAGGAATTACAGGTTCCTCAAATGCCATTAATGATAAATTACAGAAATTCAGCCGCGAGCGCTTCTCGGGTACTTTCATATCAGCAATATCAGTTTTACCGGGTGGACAACAAGTTTGGTCCCTCCCCTCTTTTTAAGCCACTGACAAATTTTGATATTTCGCTCACGGACGCGTTTGAAAAGCTCCTTTGAGCCCTTCTCCAGCTCTTTTGGAGCTACGTGAAGACATCTGGCTCGCAGACCATGATTTTGTCTTAATCTGCAGCGACCAGAGATTTCGGTGGGAAATACCCCGTCAGCGGCACCTTCAGCACAAGAGCAAAAATTTCACCAATAGATACCGAGGGCCCCAACATATGCATTTCTTCCCAAAGGAAGAGCACTAAAATTCTCTCTCCCAAGGGTATTCGCATAACTCAAGTTGCCATGATGAACATTAAAGACTCATTTAGACTTGAAAGCCACCCCAGGTACCGGTGCAATGAGTTGCGCTGCAATCTGCCATTCAAACTCCAGCGCAGAGTCGGATTAATCTAAATTTTAGGCTGGGAACATAGTTCCCGATCAGCTGAGTGTGTGTGTCGGCCAAGATATGCAGGGAAAAAAATAAAGTTCCTGGCTGCTGATGGGCAGGGATCTACTTGGGTTCGCTTTGTAATGCCACCAGATATGTTGAGCTCTCCCTCTTGCAGCATTCCTAAGCAATGGGAAAGAAATATTAAGCTTCCCCCTTCCAAAACAACCCCCCCCCCCCCAAAAAAAAAAGGTGTACAGCATGGAACAATACTCAGAGAAGTACAAGAACCAACGTTAAGATCACACCTTGCAAGCATAAGCCAAAATCTCACATCCACAGACTTAATTTGCATCCGCAAGCCCCAAATACCAAATACTGGCACTTTTTCCTCCCCCCAAACTCAGCAGCGAGACGTTTCACGGCAGCTGATGGAATCGCGAGGGTGTCGCGTCCCCCCCACCCCGGCACCGAAGAAATCGGCTCCTCAGCATCCGACGGATTCGTGGCGAGGTGCAATCACGCCGGTTTTAAACCATCATGCGGCGTATTAACATTCAGCCGCAGCTGCCGCCCGGGGAAGACGCTTCATGGAAAACATCGACCAACCGGTCACGGCAACAGCACATCCACCAACATCGTGTCGGTGTCACACGGCGCTTACAACCGGGCCAGATACACCCAGCCAGAGGCACAGCCCTGTCCAAGCCACCTGCTGCTTGCAGGTACCCAAGAGCTCACCCCAAGCTCCTCATTTTCATTAATTTTCTCGTAAAAATATATTTTTTTTTTTTACCCCCTTAAGCCCGGCCAGCTGCATGCGCCAGGTGAGGGAGCGGAGGGCGGCAGCTGCGGGTTTATCTGTAGAGGTCACTCAAGTGTTGATTAAACTGCGATCGCCAAGGAAGGAGGAACGGGGGGGGGGCGGGAAATAAAAAAATAATAAAAAATTCCCATCCTGCAGTTTTTGCAGCCGGAGGATGCAGGTCTGGGGAAGCAGCAGAGCAGCACAGAGAGGAAATAAATAAATAAATAAAATAAATAATAAGAATAAAAAAAAAAAGAACCAGTGGCTCGCCATCCTCCGCACATGTGAAATAAATAAACCCCGTTCCAGCACAAACACCAACAACTCGGCCATTTCGACCCTCTCCGAGATCAGTTCGTCCCCCCCACCCCTGCAGCCCCCCCCATCCCTGCATCCACACCCACTCGCATGCCACCCGGACCCCCCCTTTTCGCCCTGCCACACCTTACACCTCCGTAAAAATCCCTCCCTTGACTGCATCCCATGGGGTGGGATCCAGCCCGTGCGTAACCCCCCCACAGAGCAGCCACGGGGAGCAGGATGGGGCTGGATCCAGCCTTTCCATAACCCCCCCATGGAGAACAGGGGGGGATCCAGCCCCTCTATGGGGAGCAGGGGGGGATCCAGCCCCTCCAAAACCCCCCCATGGAGAACAGGGGGGGATCCAGCCCCTCTGTGGGGAGCAGGGGGGGATCCAGCCCCTCCATAACCCCCCCATGGAGAACAGGGGGGGATCCAGCCCCTCTGTGGGGAGCAGGGGGGGATCCAGCCCCTCCATAACCCCCCCATGGAGAACAGGGGGGGATCCAGCCCCTCTGTGGGGAGCAGGGGGGGATCCAGCCCCTCCACAAGGAACAGGGTGGGATCCAGCCCCTCCATAACCCCCCCATGGAGAACAGGGGGGGATCCGGCTCCTTCATAACCCCCCTGAAGGAGTAGGGTGGGATACAACCCCGCCATAGGGAGCAGGGGGGGAGGATCCAGCCTCTCCATAGGGATCAGCGTGGGATCCAGCCCCTCCATGGAGAACAGAGGGGGATCCAGCCCCTCCATAACCCCCAGGAGGGAGCAGGGGGGATCCAGCCCCCCAATAGGGAACAGTGTGGGATCCACCCCCTCCATAGGAAACAGGGTGGGATCCAGCCCCTCCATAGGGAGTAAGGGGGGATCCAACCCTCCATGGGGAGTAAGGGAGGGATCCAGCCCCCCTGTAGCCCTCCCATGGAGAACAGAGGTGGATCCAGCTCCTCTATGGGGAGCAGGGTGGGATCCAGCCCCCTCATAACCCCCCCTGGGGTTATGCACGGGGGGAACCAGCCCCTCCACAACCGCCCCCTCCATGGGGAGCGATGTGGGATCCAGCCCCCCCTCCCCCATTTGCCAATGTCCCCCCCGGAAATCAGGGTGGGATTGGGATCCACCCCCCCCTCGCAACCATAGAGAACCAGGTGGGCGCATCCAGCCCCCACCCCCCACCTTGCACCACATTTTGGGGGGGGGGGGGGGGGGGGGGCGAATGGGGTTGGGCTTCACCCCCCCAAACAGGAGGGTGGGGTGAGGATCCAACCCAACGCCATGCAGACCAGGGGTGATACCCCCCCCAAAACCCCCCCCAAAATTAAGGTGGTGCTGACACCCACCCAACCCCCCCATTAAGTCCCTCCCCGTGTACATCCAGAAGGACGAGAGAAGGTGGATAAAACACCCCCTCCCCAAAAAAGGACACAGATATCCGCCAAGGCGGGCGGGGGGCAAACAAACACCCCTCAGGGCACCCCAAAGAGGTGGGGGCACCCACATAACCCCTCTATAAATATATATGGAGAAGGGGGGACGGAGGAGACCCCCCACAAGGGTAATAAAAAGCGGCCCAGACCCCTCTCAGGACCCCCGGGGGGCTCTGAGAAGGGTCTGGGTGACTAACACAGGGGGAGCAGCCCCCCCCCCCGCTTCTCAGGCCTCAAACCCCCTCAGAGGCCTCGCCCCCCCGCCCCTCAGAGCCCCCCCCGCGCGGTGCCGGTTCTCACCTCTCCGCCATGTTCCCGGGGGCTTCACCGCTCGCCGGTGGCCCCGGCCCCGGTTCGGCCTCCCATGGCCCCGGTGACCGCCGGACCCACCGGGCGACCCGCCCCGCTCCCCGCGTTCCCCCGCGGCCGCTGCGCCGCTCGCTGAGCCCGGCGGCCCCGCCGCGTCCCCCCGTCACCAGCGACAACGGCGGCGCCGCCAATGGGGAGAGGCGGAGGGGGCGGAGCCTGCGGGAGGCTGAGGCCACGCCCCTCCCCACCGCCCCCTGAGGGGGTGGGCGGGGCGAGCCGCGGGGGCTGATGGGAGGGGTAGTTCGGCGGGCGGGCGCATGCGCAGAGCGCGCCTGCAGCGCATATATGTGCGGACATACGTGTCTGTACGTCCCGTGCACGGCCGCGTGCCGGGCGGGTCCGCGCGCGGCGCAAGCGCGTGCATGTGCGTGTGCATAGGTGCACGTGCAGCTATAGGTACCGCGTGCAGCCATGGACACGCATGCATGCATGCACGCAGCACACTGCATGGGTCCATACAGCTCACTCGCACGCACAAGTGTGCACATACGTGCACGGTGTAAATGCACGTGCATGTGCACGTATAGAGCACGTGTGTACACGGTGCACATGCGTGTGCATAGGTGCACGTGCAGCTATAGGTACCTCGAGCACAGTGTGCAGTCGCAGACATACACGTATGCATGCAGTACACTGTGCATGCATCCATACAGTTCACTTGCGTGCGCAAGCGTGCACATATGTGCACAGTGTAAATGCACGTGCATGTGCCTATATACAGCACACATGTATGCGGTGCACATGCGTGTGCATAGGTACATGTGCAGCTGTACATACCTTGAGCACTGTGTGCAGTCATGGACACACACATATGCACGCAGCACACTGTGCATGTGTCCATACAGCTCACTCGCACGCACAAGTGTGCACATACATGCACAATGTAAATGCAAGTGCATATGCATGTGCAGGTATAGAGCACATGTGTACACGGTGCATATGTGTGTGCATAGGTGCACACGCAGCTATATGTATCTCGAGCACCGCGTGCAGTCATGGACACACACGTATGCATGCAGCACATTGTGCATGTGTCCATACAGCTCACTCGCGTGTGCAAGTTTGCACATACGTGCACAGTATAAATGCATGTGCACACGCATGTGCATGTACAGAGCATGTGCGTACATGGTGCGCATGCCTGTGCATAGATACATATGCAGCTATACGTACCTTGAGCACCGCGTGCAGTCACGGAGCCACATGTAGGCACGCAGCACACTGTGCATTCATCCATACAGCTCACTCGCGTACACATACATGGACAATCTAAATGCACATGCATACGCATGTGCATGTATAGAGCAGGTGTGTACACAGTGCACGTGCATGTGTATACATGTGCGTGCAGTTATATGTACCTTGAGCACCATGTGCAGTCATGGACACACATGTCTGCGTAGAGCACACATCCATACAGCTCACTCGCATGCATACGAGTGTGCACATATATGCAGAGTATATATGTGTGCACACACACATGTATAGAGCACCCATGTACACAGTGCACATGCGTGTGTATATGTATACGTGCAGTTATACGTACCTTGAGCACCAACTGCAGTCATGGACATACATGTATCCACGCAGCACACCGTGCATGCATCCATACAGCTCACCTGCGTGCATAAGTGTGCATATAAGTTCACAGTATAAATGCACGTGCACACGCGTGTGCATGTATAGAGCACGCATATACACAGTGCACGTGCTTGTGTATACATATACGAGCAGCTATACGTAGCTTGAGCACTGTGTGCAGTCACTGACACATGCGTCTGTGCACAGAACACTCTCTACGTGTCCATACAGCTCAGTTGCGTGCATGAGTGTGCACATACATGGATAGTGAACGTGTGCACACTCATGTACGTATAGTGCATGTGTGTACACAACACATGTACATAGGTGCACATGCAGCTATATGTACATTGAGCTCCATGTGTGGTCACGGACACATATGTATGCATGAAGCACAAATCCATACACCTCAGTTGCATAGGTATGTACATACATACACAATGTACGTGCATGTGCACACGTGTGCATGTACAGCAGATGCGTGTACACAGTGCGCATGCATGCACATATGTATACATGCAGCTATACATACTTCGAGCACCATATGCAGTCACGGACACGTATGCGTGCAGCACACTACGCACGCATCCATACAGTTCCCTCATGTGTACATGCGTGTGCACATCTGTACACAGTGTACACGCATGTGCACATATGCAAACATTTGCAAACACACCCCGTGCACCTGTAGACATTGTGCACACCATGGCTTTGCATGTACACAAACACGTACGTACGGATGCAGCACACAGATGTGGCACATGCTGTGCAGATGCCCACTGCACACACATGTGCACGTGTATAGAGTGCACACAGTGTGCAAACACGTACACATGGTATATGTGCACTTACACACTGCACGCACATATATAAATCTAGTGCAAGCAACACACATATATGCACACATGCCCTGGAGCATTGCACACCTATACACAGCACATACACACGCTATAGGTGCACATGCATGTGCAAAGACACTGCACACAGGTACACGTAGGCACACATGATGCACATACATGCACACACTGTACAGTGCACATCTGTACACGCATTAGAATGCATATGCACCGTGCATGCACCTATACTGTGCACTCACGCACACATATGTGCACATGCAGCACATGTGCCTGTTACATATACACATCGCATGGGTGCATACACACATGCTGCACACAGTGCGTATGTGTGGACTTATGCACTGCACATACGTGCACACGGTGCACAGTGCACATATATGTCCACGCACACACATGTATGGCTTGTCCAACACGCTGCCCACACACATATGTACACGTGGTCCGTACATGTGCACAAACACGTGCCACACACTGTGCATGGACACACGCATTAGCACGTACACATCACACGCATGTGTGCAGACACGCTGTGCCCCACAGCACCCTGTG
Source organism: Caloenas nicobarica (assembly GCF_036013445.1). Lineage (NCBI taxonomy): Eukaryota > Metazoa > Chordata > Aves > Columbiformes > Columbidae > Caloenas > Caloenas nicobarica. The sequence continues at coordinate 164,629,213 of NC_088246.1, read as the reverse complement.
CCCCACAGGTCCCCCAGGACCTGTGCCCCCCAGTGACCCCTTGTGCCCCATAGCACCCCCTGGAGCTTGTGCCCCCCTGCACCCCACAGCCCCCCTGTGTCCCTGCACACCCCTGACCTTCACCCATATGTTCATATGAGAGTAAACGGCCTCAAGTTGCACCGGGTGGGGGGGGTTGAGGTTGGATCTGGGGAACAATTTCTTCCCCAAAGGGCTGTGGGGCATTGGAACAGGCTGCCCAGGGCAGTGCTGGAGTCACCGTCCCTGGAGGGGTTGGGCAGACGCCGAGATGAGGTTCTCAGGGACATGGTTTAGTGCCGGGGTTGGGGTAACGGTTGGACTCTTAAAGCTCTTTTCCAACCAAAATGATTCTAAGATCATTAACGAAGATGTTGAACCGGAGCAGCCTGCAGCCCAGGTCATCTTGCACCCTGCACGCCAGCGCTGCTACGTCTCCAAAGAGCCACCTTTCCAGCGCTGGCGCAGTTCCCAAACCCTGTGCGGCACTTCGTTGTGTCTACCCAGCAATCCCGACCTTGCCGTGTGTTTGCAGAGCGACTGTGTGGCAGGAGATTGACTCTGCTCCATTCAACGTCCCGGCAGAAAAGGGCCAGTGCCGGGAGTCACCTTCTGCTAAGGCCAGCAGAGGCCACCCAGCCCACAGACTATGTCACCGGGTCCCCCAGAGCAGGCCGCGTGGATGTCACAGTGGAAACAGAGATGGTTGCGCAGCTCTGAGGTCAGTGCAATCGTAGAATAGAATCATAGAATTGTTTCGGTTGGAAAAGACCCTCAAGATCATCGAGTCCAACCACAATGGAGAACAATGGAGAGCAACGTTCTACTGATGCTCGCACAAACATGGGGGACACACACAGACACACCTTGAGCCACTGAGATATGAAAGAGGTTTCCAAAGAAGCGTAATTCTGAAGATGAAGCAGGAAGACCAAACATGTACAGTCATCAGATATTCGTAGAATGGTTTGGGTTGGAAGGGACCTTCCCAGCTCCCCCAGTGCCCCCCCTGCCATGAGCAGGGACATCTGCACCAGCTCAGGTTGCTCAGAGCCCCGTCCAGCCTGGCCTGGGATGTCTCCAGGGATGGGTCATCCACCACCTCTCTGGCCAACCTGGGCCAGGCTCTCACCACCCTCAGTGTAAAAAACTTCAGCCCCTCTTCCTCAAAGAGTGGGATTTTGATTAAAAAGTAAGAAGATACAGATCCTGCTTTGTAGTCTTCTAGGTTTTTGTTACCACTTTCTTTCTATCTTTCTTTTGTAAGCTGAAAGCAGGATATTTATTGGTTTCCCATGACTCCAGATGCTGAAGCTTTGCAGCAAACGCCTGCAGACACAGTCACGACAAAAGCTGCATGTGTCCTGCACATTTTAACCCAACGGAAATGTGAATATCTGGACACATTTCTGAACAGTGAGAACTACGTTGAATTTTAAAGCTCTCCTGTAATTACTTAAATTACATACCTTCAGTCCCCGTGGTGTCACTTGAACACGATCAAATGCACTTTAGGTGCCCAGGGAATGGCAGTTCTTAGAATTTTACTTACTAAAAAAAGCTTGTTCTTTCTCCACAAAAAAAAGTTGCCTTGCAGAGGAAGAACACATGCATCAATATCGCCCTGGGGTTTGCAGGTAAGGTGAGGAGCACTGAAAAGCACAAGGATGCCTGCACTGGGCAAGACGTATAGATGAGGCTCTTAGGGACATGGTTTAGTGCTAGATTTAGGTTATGGTTGGACTCAATGATCTTAAGGGACTCTTCCAACCAAAATGATTCTGCGATTCTACCTGAGGCAAGAATCCCAGTACAGGATGGTGGTGGTGCCAGCAAGTGAGCTGCAAGTTCCATGGACTGGGACGGAGGGGAAGGCTGGAGGCACGTACAAGAGCTGAGAAACTAAGATCCATCTGGAGAGAAGATGGAGCTTGGAGTCCTGCTCACACTCCCAGCCCCATGCTCAAGGTTTCTGCAGAGGGACATCTGGGACAGCTTCTCAGCATCACTTGGGATGGCCAGAGCAGAGGGTCTCGTGGAGAAGCACCCACCCAGTCACTGGTAATCAACACAGAAGATGTTGAAGATGTCCCTGCACATTGCAGGGGGGCTGGACTTGCTGACCTTTGAAGGTCCCTGCCAATGCAAACTATTCTGTGATTCTGTGAACATGCTTAAGCAAGAAAGGCGGGTCAAGCTCAGCCAGTGCGTACCTGATGCTCTTGGGATTTAGGCTGGATGGTCCTGGCGACTTTGGAGATCACCCTCCCTGGAGAGAGGGGAAATAACTGCAGGGTTATGACTGTCCCCATGTAGCTGCAATGTCCTGCACAGCCCTTGCTGGGGAGAATGACAGAGAGGTGCACCAAGCGCCAGGATGGTCCTCTTGAGTTCCCGAGGAGAACACACTTGAGGAGGGAAGAGCTTTGCACCACTGGGAGAGCCTGAAGACACCATAACCTGGGGGCATCTACCACCTCCCTGGGCAACCTGGTCCAGGATGCAGCAGGAGCTCCCAGATAATGTTCCAGAGATTCCCTGCCACCCACCAGAGCACAGGCCACCACTCACAGTCACCGTGTCCTGGGCTGCACCCAGAGCAGCATGAGCAGCAGGTGCCGGGGGGGGATCCTGCCCCTGTGCCCCCGTGTCCTGAGCCCTGAGCTCTGCGTCCAGCTCTGGGATCCCAGCACCAGCCAGACACGGAGCTGTCGGAGCGGGACAGAGGAGGGACACGGGAATGGGCCGAGGGCTGAACAGCTCTGGGGAGAAAGGCTGAGACAGCTGGGGGTTCAGCCTGGGGAGGAGAAGCTCCAGGGAGACCTTACTGCGGCCTTTCCATACTTAAAAGGGGCCGGTAAGAAAGATGGGGGCAGACTTTTGAGCAGGGCCTGGTGCGATAGGACAAGGGGTGATGGTTTTAAACTAAAGGAGGGAGATTCAGGCTGGACATAATGAAGAATTTTTTTATGAAGAGGGTGGTGAGACCCTCACCCAGGTTGCCCAGAGAGGTGGTGGGTGAACCATCCCTGGAGACATCCCAGGCCAGGCTGGACGGGGCTTTGAGCAACCTGAGCTGGTGACGATGTCCCTGCTCATGGCAGGGGGTTGGACTCAATGACCTTTCAAGGTCCCCTCCAACCTAAACCAATCTGTGATTCTATGGGCAAGAGGGATGGAAACCAGTGCCAGAGCCCCAGCTACCTGCAAGATGGAGATCACCCAAGCTCGTAGCACCAGCCCTGGGACTGGACTTTGGCCTCTGCTCGTCCCTTCCAGGCCACGGCCTCCGTTCTCTCTGTGTGGTGTTTTGTGGCAACCTTGAAGCAAATTGCTCTGTCTTTTAAACCTTGTGATGAACGCAAGATGCCAACATCTCAGCCCCATGAATACCCGCTGCCTCTGTTGCCATGGAAACAGAAGACTATTATGTTTTAATTTTTTAAGCTATATAAAGACTTGAAATATCTCTCAACCCCCCCCAACGATTAAACAAGAGAAGCAAAGAAAAAAAATAAACACACCCTTCCATCAAAGTACGTTTGCAAAAGCCACAGCAGCATCAACCCCCCCCTTACCAGCTCCACCCCAATTATATTTATCCACATCTCCCGTCACATGTGGTGTCAAAATATTCTTCACGTGCTGGGAGAGAGAGATTCTGGGATCAGCCAAGGGTTGCAGGGACATGAAGATGTGGGCAAGCACAGGGACAACTTTCTCCTGCCAACGGGATGGCTGCTCCCTGTTGAGGAGGGTTCAGAAGGAGCATCCTTGTGGTGCCCAGGTCTACCTGGTCAGAGCTAAACGCAGCCCAGTGGGGTTAATTCCTGTCTGCATGTCCCTGCACCCAGGTCCTGGCTTTATCCTGATGGGTTTTACCTCTTCTGGACCCAGCTTGCTTATCCCAAGCCCAAGCCAAGGGGGGATGCAAACAACAAAAAGATGTGCCCATGGCGGGACAAAGGAGAGGGGCTGAGGAGGTTCATGGTGTCCTGCCATCCACATGGTCCACCAAAGGCCCTCAAGCACCATGCTGATGACAAAGATGTGACCCTCACGGTTCACTTAGGAGCCTGGGTTACATCTGCTCAGGGTAAGGGGCAGATGAGAAAACGTCACAATCCCTGATGCCTTGTGACTCACTGCCATGGTCACAGTCATTGTCACACAAGAGGACACTGCAGAGAGGAACTGGAGGTGAACGTGGCCTCTGGGCTGCAGTCCTGAGGTTGTTGTGGCCATGTGGGTAGTGGAAAGACCTGATAAATGCAAGACTTCCCAGATTCAGCTGAGGTGGGTGCTGGACCCCATAGGAAGGTGAGGCAGTATTTTGGGAACCCCCACAGAGATCATATGAGGAACATACGGATAGGAAAGTGGCCCATGGACCTCTCGCGTGGGTCAGTGGGGACTCTACATCAAAGGTGGTGGTGTGGGCACCCTGCATCCATTGCCCCAAAACCTCACATCGAGGTGTGGGACAGGGACACAGGACCCTTGGTGGGTGGCCCTGGGACACCACGGTGAGAGAAGATGGTGTCATGGGGACTGCCAGGCGGTTGGGCTGGGTCCACACCAAGGAGGGGACCATGACATGTGGAGGGACAGGAGATGGGCTCGATGATCCTTGCAGGTCCCTTCCAACTCAAGACATTCTATGATTCCATGATCCTATGACAGGAGACCCCATATGGGCATCCCAGTGACCTTGTGGTATGGATGAAAGGTGACGTAGACACCAGAAGTGGTGGGGACAGTGGCTTTGGGACATCTCAGCCAGGAGGACAGTGACAGAACGCCGCGTGGTTGGTCCAAGGACGCCGTTGATGAGGAACAGTGACATCTGATGGGTGCAGGATGTTTGTGCTGAAAGTTTCGTGGCACCCAGCAGGGCAGATGTTCACTTTTGAAAGTTTTGGGGTTTGTTGTTGCTCTTATTACCATTTTAGCAACATTTTGTCATTGCCCTCTCCCCACCTGCTTTTTTTTTCATGGTTTGATGCTTCCTTACCTTTTTTCCTCATTTTCTGATTGATTCTTTTCTCTCCTTCCCCTCTATTTTTGGTAGCGTTTTGTGGGCCCTTTGGTTGATCTTAACGATTTGTTCAGTCCAGGCTTTCTAACCAGGTATTTTTTCATCTTATTTTAGCAGACTTTTCCCCCTAGAATGGCTTTGCGGGGTGGTTTTGTTGGCATGTATTCTGCTGGGGTTTTATGTATTTATTCAAAGCGGTCTGACATGTGGTGTTTTTGTGTCTTTGGTGGGTTATTTTTCCATCCCCATCACTTGCTTGCTGGGTCCGTTGATGTATTTACTGATTGCAGCTTTTTTGTGAGGGGGTGTTATTTAATCAGGGCATTTTACCACCATCTTAACCCTCCGAGTCCCCCGACTACTGTCGTGTGAGGTCTTTGGTTTGGTTTTCAGCAGCTTTTCTACTCATTCATTCCCTCGTTCACCCCCCACCCCTCCCAGCAGTTGTTTTTGGGGCCGTTTCGTGTTGATTATCTATTTATTGTACCAGAGGTGTTGACTTTGGGGGTCGTGACAGGCACCTTCCGGAACCTTCCAGGGGCTTCCACAGCAGCTGGTGCCCCTTAGCTGCCCCCTGGTTGCCAGGTTGTTATCCGCCCCCTGATTGGCAGGTTGTTGCCGCCCCCGTATGATTAGGTTGTTAGCTGCCTCCTGATTGGCTGATCACTGAGGTAGAGCCTGGCTGTGGGGCGGGAAGGCTGTGGGGCGGGAAGGCTGTGACTGGGGGGCTGAAGTGGAGTCTGGCACGGGACACTGAGGGTCTCAAGCCCCATTTCTGTGCCATGTGTGGCTGCTGTGGAGACCCCATCCCACCACCCTCGGTGCTGGGGTGGCCGTGGCCTCGCTGGTGGGACATATTGTGTCAGCTGTGGCACTGGGGTTGTGCCGTTGGAGCTGATCCTGCTTGTTGGGGAGATCCAGTCTGGGTTGGGCTGCGTGGCGGGTGCTGCCGGGGCTCTGAGGAGAGGCGGGATGTGTGTGGCACAGTGAGGGAAGAGAACTTTTATCTGCAGGCTTGCAGACATCGAGGGGCGTCGAAGGCAACAGGAAGGATTGTCGCACTCTGCTCTCACCTGGAGCGCTGTGTGCAGGTCTGGGCACCACAGGATAAAAAGGATCTAAAGCTACTGGAGAGTGTCCAGGGGAGGGACACCAAGTTAGTGAAGGGCTCGGAGGGGAAGCCGTGTGAGGAGCGCCTGAAGTCACTTGGTTTGTCCAGCCTGGAGAAGAGGAGACTGAGGGGAGAGCTCATGGAGCTGCACCTTCCTCACAAGGAGAGGAGAGGCAGGGCTGAGCTCTTCTCTTTAGTGACCAATGACAGAACCCCAGGGAATGGCAGGAAGATGTGCCAGGGGAGGTTTAGGTTGGACATAAGGAAAAGGTTCTTCACCCAGAGGGTGCTGGACACTGGAACAGGCTCCCCAGGGAGGTGTCACGGCCCCAACCTGACAGTGTTCAAGAAGAGACTGGACAACACCCTCAGACACATGGTGTGAACTGTGGAGTTGTCATATTAAGGGACAAGAGTTGGACTTGATGATCCTTGTGGTTCCTTTCCAACTCGGGATATTCTATGATTTGACCTCATTAATTGACCTCATTAATGTTTATAAATATATGAAGAGCGAGTGTCAGGAGGATGGAGCCAGGCTCTTCTCGGTGACAACCAATGATAGGACAAGGGGCAATGGGTATAAACTGGACCACAGGAGGTTCCATTTAAATTTGAGAAGAAACTTCTTCACGGTGAGGGTGACGAAGCCTGGCCCAGGCTGCCCAGGGAGGTTGTGGAGTCTCCTTCTCTGCAGACTTTCCAACCTGCCAGGACACCTTCCTGTGTAACCTCATCTGGGTGTTCCTTCTCCGGCGGGGGGATTGGGCTGGATGAGCTTTCGAGGTCCCTTCCAACCCCTGACATCCTAGAATTCTGTGATTTAATGGTTCTTATTCTATGAAGTGACAAAAGGGGGTTGGGGGGAATGCAAACTGGGGCAGGGTCCATTGTGCCACAGGGTGTGGAAAAGGTGGAGGTGCTGAGTGTCACCTTCACCTCCATGCCAGGCTCTAGAGCCCAGGGGGATGTCAGGAGCAAGGAAGCTTTACCCTTGGTGGAAGGGGATAAGGTTAGACAAGACTTCAGCAATGTGGAGATACAGAAGTCCGTGAACCATGATGGGAAGCACTCAAAAATGCTAATGTTGCTGGCTGATGTCACGCCTAATGTCGTTGTGAGATCACTCTCAGTAATGTTTGAACTCTCCTAGAGAGCGAGGAAGCTGTCTGAGGACTGGACGAAAGCAAATGTCACTCCTGTCTTGAAGAAGCGGAGGAAGGAGGACCCAGGGAGCTGCAGGCCAGTCAGCTTCACTTGGATCTCTGAAAAGATGTTGGAGCAGGTAATCCTGGGAACCATTTCCAGGCACAGGAAGGACAAGTAAGTCATCAGGAACAGTCAGCGTGGCTTTGCCAAGGGAAAGTTTTACTTACCCCAACCTAATAACCTTCTGTGATGAAATTACTATGGAGGGTGTTGGAGGGTGTTGGTCTCTTCTCCCAAGTTAGCAAGTGATAGGACAAGAGGAAATTGTCTCAAGTTGCGCCAGGGAGGTTTAGATTGGATATTAGGAAAAAAATCTTCATGGAGAGGGTTGTCAGGTGTTGGAACAGGCTGCCCAGGGCAGTGGTGGAGTCACCATCCCTGGAGGGGTTTAAAAGGTGTTTAGATGAGGTTCTTAGGGATGTGGTTTGGTGATAGAGTCAGGTTATGGTTGGACTTGATGATCCTGAGTGTCTCTTCCAACTGAAATGGTTCTATGACTGACTTGGTAGATGAGCGGAGAGCAGCAGATGTTGTCCACCTAGACTTCAGTAAGGCTTTTGACACTGTCTCCCATAAGATCCTCATAGATGAGACGAAATATGGTCTCAATGAGCAGTGAGGTGGACTTAAAACTGGCTGAATGGCTGGGCCCAGGGTCTAGTGTGAGGCCAGTAATTACAGCTGTATCTCAGGGGTCAGTTCTATGTCAAATCCTGTTTAATATTTTCATTAATGATCTGGATGATGGGGCCGAGCATACCTTCAGCAAGTTTGCAGATGACACCAAGCTGAGAGGAGTGGCTGGTATGCCAGAGGGTTGTGCTGCCATCCAGAGGAACCTCGCTAGGCTGGAGAAATGGGCTGACAGGAGCCTCATGCAGTTCAGCAGTCATAGAACCATGGAATCATTTAGGATATAAAAGACCTTTAGGACCATCAAGTCCAGGTGTTAGCCTAGCACTTCCAAGTCCACCTCTAAACCATGTCCCTAAGAACCTCATCTATGCATCTTTTAAATACCTCCTGAGATGGTGACTCCACCACTTCCCTGAGCAGCCTGTTCCAATGCTTTGGTGATGAATTTTTTCCTGATATCCAAACTAAACATACTCTGGCGCAACTTGAGGCCGTTTCCTCTGGTCCTGGCGCTTGTTCCTGGGGAGCAGAGCCCGACCCCCCCTGGCTCCAAGCTCCTTTCAGGCAGTTCAGAGATCAGAAGGTCTCCCCTCAGCTCCTGTTCTCCAGCCTGAACCCGCCAGGTCCCTCAGCCGCTCCCATCACACTTGTGCTCCAGCCCCTCACCAGCTCTGTTCCCTTCTCTGAACTCGCTCCAGCACCTCAAGGTCTTTCTTGCCATGAAGGGCCCAAAACTGACCCCAGGATTTGAGGTGCAGTGCCAAGAAGAGGGGGACAGTCACTGTCCTGGTCCTGCTGGCCATGCTGTTTCTGGGGAGAGGACCCACCACAGGCATCAAGACATGCTGGGGGTCACCCAGCTGGGAAGCAGCTCTGCAGGAAAGGACCTGGAGGTCCTGGTGGACACCAAGTTAACATGAGGCAGTAACGTGCTCTTGCTGGAAAGGGGCCTAACGGTGTTCTGGGCTGTGTCCTGCTGGAGAAGTGTTGCCAGCAGGTTGAGAAAGGGGATCCTTCCCCTGTACTCAGCACTGGTGAGGCCACATGTGAAGTACTGCATCAAATTCTGGGCTCCCCGGTACAAGAGAGATGTGGACATACTGGAGAGAGTCCAGTGTTGGGCCATGAGAATGATGAAGGGACTGGAGAATCTCTTGTGTGAGGAGAGAGCTGGGTCTGTTCAGCCTGGAGAAGAGAAGCTGAGAGGGGATCTCATCAATGTTTATTAATAACTCAAGGGTGGATGTCAAGAGGATGGGACCAGACTCCTTTCAGTGGTGCCCAATGACAGGATGAGGAGCAACGGGCACAGACTGAAGCACAGAAGGTTCCATCTGAATATGAGGAAAAACTTCTTTGAGGGTGCCAGAGCCTGGACCAGGCTGCCCAGAGAGGTTGGAGTCTCCTTCTCTGGAGACATTCAAATCTGCCTGGACACATTCCTTTGCAATCTACTCTAGGTTGAACCTGCTTTAGCAGGTGGGTTGGACTTGATGATCTCCAGAGGTCCCTTCCAACCCCAACCATCCTGTGATTCTGTGATTCTTTGCCTTTGCCTCTGTGTGGTACAGGGTAGATGCCGCGGGCAGTGCTGGTCCCTGTGGGGAAGGGAGCTGAGCCCTTTTTGTCCGTGTCTTGCACATTATGGAATTAGGGACACAGACACTGGTGTGAAACCCCTGTTAGGAAATGACACATTGTTCCTCTGTCCTTTCCTCTTTCCTTTCTTTATTTTTTGCATATTCCAGCTTTCATTTCTGCATCACTGAGACCATTTCTTGTTAGGGCTGGGGAGTGGTGCTGGGGAAGAGAGTTAAGAGTGTCCTGACAAGGGGAGATTGCATAAGAGGCATGACCAGGTGAGCATTCCTCTACCCAAGCGTTTGGGCAAGTCAAATGCTTGTGCCATGTGCTGGAAGGAAAAAATGTGCCAATCTGTGTTGTTGGGGGAGAAATATTTCCCAGAAGAGGTCTTGCCACCTTGGGGCACTCATGCACAGCTGGCGCCAACAATCTCCGTGCGTGTATATATCCTGGGACAGAATGAATTTGCCAGGCTTGAATGACGATGAGCACTGGACTATTGCCTGCCTACAACAATGGCCTCTTGAGAACCGGTTTTGGGCTGGGTGAGGTTGAAAGAGCCTTGGGAGAAGAAAACAAGAGGAGATGTCTCAGACTGGGAAGCAAGTGAACTTTATTGAGAGAAAACACATAAAGGTAGGAGTGCCAAGTCGAAAGAAGGTGGTCTGAGGTGCACACAGGGCAATGATCCGCCAAGGTCTCCTGTGTGAGATGAATCTTGCCGGATCACCAAGATCATCCTGCCTCACAGTGGTGGCACACTAGAGGTCCCCAGTGTTCTTTGGCTCGTGAGAAGGTGTTTGCAGTGGAGAGTACTGAACATAGCAGAATGGACAATGGAAAGAAAGATGTGGGAGAAGAGGAGGAGGTCCATGGGCCATGTTTCCAGGCTACCCAGGCTGGCCCCTTCCCTGCTGCTGTGCTTGGTGCCTGGAGAGCAGAAGCCATGGACAGCAGGTCCACGTGCCCAGAAGGGTCCAGAGGTGAGTCCTCAGTCCGTGCCGTGGCTTAAAGGCGGTAGGTTGTGTCCATCAGGGGTGGTGACAAGGGCCCTTAGCAGAGGTAGCCACCCCTTCTGCCACCGAAGCAGCCCAGGCCTCCGACGCTGTAGCCAAAGCCACCAGCGGAGTTGATGGCAACACCCTGGGCACCAAGGGTAGCATTGGGAAAAGTGTTGGCAGGAGGTTGAAGGAGGTGACCCTTCCTCTCTCCTCAGCACTGGTGAGGTCCCATGTGGGGTCCTTTGTCCGGGTCTGGGCTCCCCAGTGGAAAAAGGGCATGGAATTAGTGGAGCAAGACAAGTGCAGGGCCATGAAGATGCTAAAGGGGCTGGAACATCTTCCACCTGAGGAGAGGCTGAGAGAGCTTGGACTTTGGAGTGGAGGTGGTAGAGACTCCATCCTGGGACATATTTTAACCCAACTGGCCATGGTTTATGACAACATGCTTTGGGGGCCCTGCCTTAGCAAGTGGGTTAAAGCACATGCTGTCCAGATGTTCCTGCCAAGGTAAATGATTCTGCGATTCTATTTACCAGGAGGACCGTAGGCTCATGCTTGGGAAGAGAGTCAGGTGCGTGCTGGCACGGGGAGATGTTGATAGAGGCATGCGCAGGGGAGCATTATTAGGTCGATGCCTTTGTTTGAGCCAGTGATTGTCTTGTATGGCATCCTGGAAGCCCCATAGATACCAGTCTGTTTTGGCGGTGGTTGTGCTGGTTATGTGTTTCAAAGGAGAGGTATTGTGGTGCATTTGCACCAACCATGAAGGCCTCTTGAGCCCTGGCTTTGCTTTCAGCGAGCTTGGAATAATCTTAGGAGAAAAAAAGAAGAGGAGGCATCTCATGCTGGGATGCAGGAGAACTTTACTGAGGAACAAAAAGAGTGAAAAGGCAGGAGCACCAAGTAGAAGGTCACAGGTATAAGCTGCATGTAGGACGACCAACAGCTGAGGTCACTTGTGTGACATAGATCTTGCAAAAGCACCAAGGTCTTCCTGCCTCCTTTAGAGGAGGAGCCATGGACAGCAGGTCCGCGTGCCGAGAAGGGTCCAGAGGTGAGTACTCAGTCCGTGCTGTGGCTTTCAGGGTGTTGGCATCAGGGGTGGTGGTGAGAGCCCTTAGCAGATGTAGCCGCCCCTTCTGCCGCCAAAGCAGCCCAGGCCTCCGAAGCCGCCCAGGCCTCCGAAGCCATAACCAAAGCTGCCGGAGTTGATGGCAACTCCCTGGGCGCCGAGTTCGTTGCCCACGGCAGCCGATGAGGAGGATCCGACGGCGGTGTTCTGGGGATAAGAGGTGAGGATGGGTCCTGGCAGGGTGACCAGCACGGCGGGAGGCTGGATGACGACGCGGGAGTCCTGGCACTGCAGGGCACAGGGCTCGTTGCAGCTGTTGGCCAGCGGGGTGGGTCCGCAGGGGCGGCAGGCGTCGTAGCAGGCCATGTGTGTGGTGCGGAGGGGCCCTGGAAGGGACGAGAGGCTGTTGAGCAAACGCAGGGGCGTGGGGGTGCGAGGAGCGGTGTTGCAGGAGGGCGAGGGAGTGGGGAGGCTGGTGTGGGGCTGTGGGGAGCGTGGCGGTGGGGAGGCGTGAGGGCTGCTGAGGCTGGGGGCAGAGCGTGCTGGAAGAGAGGGGCCAGGCGGGGCAGGAGAAGGAGGGGAAGGGGGCTGAGGCTCACCTTGTTGAGCGCGGAGGGAGGAGAAGGCGTCAGGAGAAGCGTGTGAGGGAGAGAGGCGCTGGGCCGGCTTTTATGCTGGTCCTGGCTGGGCGGGACAGCCTTTGCGCATGACAGCATTTTGCAGCCAGCAGCTGTTGGATGCCACAGCCTGGCCAGGAATGAGGAGGGTGTGTTTTCCTTCCCGCAATGCTCCAATTTCTTGTCCTTGTCTTAAGGACGTGTCCACTTGGCCCTGGCGGCATCTTTGAAGTGTGACTATTAGAGGCCAAAGACTTGGTGTTGATGGCGCGTGTCAGGGCAGGCAGAGGACGCGGCCAAAGCGTAGGAGAGGTGAGGTGTCCCAAGTGAGGTCATCCCATGGCACTCGTGGGGTTTGCGGGTGAGTTGTGCAGAGGGGGCCCCATTTCCTCCCATCTCTGGTAGGCTGGCCTGGGCTTTGGAGATGTGATGGGCATGAAGGGCTGCCCCTTCCATGACATTTGTTCCCTCACCTGCTTGCTGCCGTCTCATTAAGCCTGTCATTAGACCTGGTCTTTCCTCTTGATTGTGTTCTGTGGGTGTCTTGCTTGTAAGCTTATAGCTGTGTGTATTCATTTTATGTGGCAAGGTTCTGTAGCATATGAACTTCATGGTTTTCTTATGTGAGAAGATACCAGAAGATTCCCCCATGTGTGAGGGAGAGTGTCCACATGCGGAAAGACAAGCTGGCAGGGAAGAAGACTGGCCTGGCCTTAACTGAGAGGTTTGGCTTGAACTCATGAGAAAAAAAGAGAGTTTTTTCCCTTTGCAAGAAGAGGCAGTTAACTCAGGAGGAACACCAGGATGTTTTTAGGTTATGCAGGGGGAAAATTGGAAAAGCCAAAGCCCAACTAGGACTTAATCTAGCTACTGCTATGAAAGACAATACAAACTTGTTGTGTACATATTTTTGCAACGAAAGGAGAGCTAAGGAATATCTCCAGCTTTTAGTGGATGCAGGGAGCAACAGATTTACAATGGATGAGGAAACGGCCTTAATGCCTTCTTTGCCTCAGTTTTTAATGGTAAACCCAGTTGTGCTCTGTGTACTCAGGTCCCTGAGGTGGAAGACAGCGATGGGGCATAGAACGAAGCCCCGGGAATCGAAGGGGAAATGGTTGGTGGCCTGCTACACCATGTAGACACACACAAGTCTGTGGGGCCAGATGGGTTCTACCCAGGAGTTGTGAGAGAGCTGGCGGAGGTGCTCACCAATCCAGTTTCCATCATGAGCAGACGTGACTCACAGGGGAGGTCCCAGTTAATCAGAGTTTGGCAAATGTGACGCTTATATAGAAGAAGGGAAAGAAGGAGCATCGGAGGATCTGCAGGCCTGTCAGTCTGACCTTGGTGCCAGGGAAGGCCATGGGGCAGATCGTGTTGAGTTCCATCACGCTGCATGTACGGGACAACCAGGCGATCAGGCCCAGTCAGGACGGGGTGATGAAAGGCAGGTCCTGCCTGATTAACCTGATCTCTTTCTATGACAAGGTGACCTACTTAGTGGATGAAGGAATGGCTGTGGAAGTTGTCTACCTAGACTTTATTAAAGCCTCTGACACTGACTCACCTGGAGAAAGTGGCTGCTCATGGCTTGGACAGTTGTACTCTTGACTGGCCAAAGAACTGGCTGGATGACTGGGCCCAAATAGTTGTGGTGACTGGAGTTAAATGCAGTTGGTGGCTGCTCACAAGTGGTGTTCCCCAGGGCTCAGTACTGGGGCCAGTTCTGTTTAATATCTATCTCCATGATGTGGACGAGGGGATCGAGTGCACCCTCAGTAAGCGTAGCCTGGGGAAAGGGGGCAGAGGGGAGACCTCTTCGCTCTCTACAACTACCTGAAAGGAGGTTTTAATGATGTAGGTGTCATTGTCTTTCCTAAGGAACATGACAAGAGGAATGGCCTCGAGCTGCGCCAGGGAAGGTTTACTTTGGATATTATGGAAATTTATTCACTGAAAGTGTTGTCAAGCCCTGGAATGGACTGCCCAGGGTAGTGGTGGAGTCATCATCCCTGGAGGTGTTTAAAAGATGTGTAGATGTGGTGCTTGGGGACATGGTTTAGTGGTGACCTTGGTATTGCTTGTTTAACAGTTGGATTTGATGATCTTAAAGGTGTTTTGTACCTGGAACAATGATTTGATTCTATTCAATGGCACCAGCCAGCTCCAACCTGACTGGCTGCTGGCGAAACCTGAGTCATTCAGCAAGTTGGTAGCACAAATGTGTGAATATACTTAAGAAGGGGAAAAAACAACTGCATAATTGTAACTAGAAGGGAGGGGAAGATACATGTAAGAGAAAAATCTCTACAGACAGCAAGGTCAGTGAAGAAGGAGGGGCAGGACGTGCTCCTGGTGCTGGAGCAGAGATTCCCCTGCAGCCCGTCATGAACACCACGATGGAGCAGATTGTCCCACTGCAGCCTGTGGAGATCTCCCTGTCCTTACAAAGACTCAAGACCCTTTCCTCATATTTTCTCCTCTCATCCAGTTGAGGAGGGGGAGTGACAGAGCAGCTTGTTGGGCACCTGACAGCCAGCCAGGGTCAACCCACCACAGAGCCCCATCTTCCCGGCAGAGCAGGGTCACAGGCTTGTTCCTGCCCCTGGTCCTCAGTGCCCCAGGGAGCCCACACTGAGGAGGACGATGACCTCACAAAGGGTCTTTCTGTGTGACCTCAGAGCACAGGGACGGTTGCTTGGTGTCTCCTGCACTGGTGCTCCAGGGACCCTGCAGCAGGGAGGCTGGTGGTCCAGAGACTCCCTGCATGGGTCACTGTGGGGCCCTGCCGTGAAGAGGGGATGGTGGCCTGGGGATCCCCCTCCAAGGGATCATTTGTGGATCCCACAGCAAGGTGAGACCGTGGTGTGGGGACTCTCACGTAGGTGGGATGGGGACCATGCAGCCAGGTGGGCAGTACAACAAGGACCCACACTTGGGTCAGTTGCGGACTGCACAGCAAGGGGGTGGTGACCTGGGCACCCAGGGTCCTGGTAACAAGGGGACTCTGGTTTTGGCCCTGTGACCTGACTGTGAGGGAAGATGGTATCATGGGCACTACCAGGTTGGTGCGCTTGGGACCACAGCAAGAACTGGTCGTGACAGGGGACCCCACATGGGTGCCCTGACAACCTGCAGCACAGGCAAGAAGTGCAGGGTCTGTTGATGTATTTACTGATGGCAGCATTTTTGGGGGTGTTATTTAAAGAGGGCATTTTCACTCAATCTTATCCCTCTGAGTTCACCAACTACAGCCATGCAAGGCCTTTGGTTTCTTTTTTGGCAGCATTTCTGCTCATTCATTCCCTCTTTCACCCTCTAGTCCTCCCAGCAGTTTTTCTGTGGCTGTCTGGTGAAAATTATCCATTTATTGTAGTGCTGGTCTTGATTTTCATATCCTGACAGGCACCTTCTTGAACCTTCAGGTGCTTCTAGAACAGCTGGTGCCTGACAGCTGCCCCCTGATTGGCAGGTTATTACCTGCCACCTGATGGTCAGGTTGTTGTCTGCCCCCTGATTGGCTGGTCATGGAGGTGCTGAGGCAGTGCCTGGCTGTGGGGAGGAGGGGCTGCAGCTGGGGGTCTGAGGCTGGTGAGGTCTGGGAGAGCTGGTGAGGCCAGTGAGAGGCCCAGGGGAGCAGGACCGGCAGGCAGGGGAGGCTGGTGAGGGATGGCCTTTGGGGTGTGAATGTGGGGTGAACGCCAAGGGGTGAGGCCATTTCTCTGTGCAGTGTTTGTGGGGCCAGAAAGGGACTGGGTGTAGTGGAGGGGCAATGGGAGGCGTGCGTGGTACGTGGGGCCGTGCGCCTCAGAACCTTGAGGGGATGTTTGGGTGGCAAAGGCTGGGTGGAGCAGAACAGACAAGGCTAGGCTAGAGCAGTGCCATTGGAAGGAACCTATGGTGATCATCTAGTCCTCAAAACAGGGGTTTTCACCTGGTGTGCATACAAATGAGCCAAATTTACCACACAGGGACGAGATGTCATTTATTACAGAGTTGTGCAAGTCTGGATGCTAGAATAAAGCCAGCATGCCAACAAGAAAAATAAAAGACATTATAAGCATAATCTTATCACTAGGTTTACACCCTGAAGAGCCAATTGGTTGCACATTTGCTTAGTGCATTACAGAATCCTTTTAGTGTATAATGAGCAACATTCAGCTGAATCACACTTAATCGAACCATCTGGAGATATGTGTTAAAGGAGGACTCAACTATTTGTGTGGGCTTCCAAATGCCTAAATATGCATGGTCAGTGGTGTTTGTAGTTTGTTATTAGGTGTTATGCAAGTCCTTCTTAAACTGTGGGACTCAGAACAGCTCACAGTACTCCCCTACTGGGGATAGGATCAAAGTCTTTCCTAAAATCCAGAAAAACTACATCCTCCACCTTCCCTTCATCTACGAGGCAGGTGACCTTATCGTAGAAGGACAGGAAGTCAGTTAAACAGGACTTTCCCTTAGTGAACCCCTGTTGACTGTACTTGAGGATTACATTATCCTTAAATGCCTTTCAGCAGCACTCAGTTGGATCTTCTCCATAATTTTCCAGGTACTATGGTCAAACTAACAGGTCTGCAGATTCCTGGCTCTTCACTCACACTCTTTTTTTAAATTGGAATAATGTTGGCTGGCTTGCAGTGAGTAAGGAGCTCTCCAGACTCCCCAAACCTGCTGAATTCAGTGGAGGTGAGTCTTGCCAGAGCACCAAAATCTTCCTGCCTCCTTTAGAGGAGGAGCCATGGACAGAAGGCCCACGTACCAAGAAGGGTCCAGAGGTGAGTCTCGAGTCCATACCTACAATCTGGGCTTCAGTTTTGGGCCCCTGATGACAAGAAAGACCTTGAGGTGCTGGAGTGAGTTCAGAAAATGGCAATGAATGTTGTGAAAAGTCTGGAGCACAAGTGGGATGGGGAGCAGCTGAGGGACTTGGGGTTTCCGTCTGGAGAACAGGAGGCTGAGGGGAGACCTTCTTGCTCTCTGCAACTGCCTGAAAGAAGGTCGTAGAACGAAGGGTGTTGGTCTCTTCTTGGAAGTGACAGAACTGGAGAAAGTGGCTTGAAGTTGCCCCGGGGAGGTTTAGTGTGACTATTGGGGAAAATGCCTTCCCCTAAAGGGTTTTTGGGCATTGGAACCGGCTGCCCAGGGCAGTGGTGGAGTCACCATCTCTGGAGGTGTGTAGAAGATTTGCAGATGTGGTGCTTGACGACATGGGTTAGTGGTAGACTTGGTATTGTTAGGTTAACAGCAGGACTTGGTGATCTGAAAGTTCTTTTGTAAGCCAAACAATTCCGTGACTCTACAAGACTGGCCAGGCAGCTCCAAGGGAAACCCACTGCTGGCTAAAGCTGAGCCAGTCAGCAATGGTGGTAGCATCTCTGTGAAAACATATTTATGAAGGGGCAAAAACGACTTCAGAATATTAACTGGAAGAGAGGAGGGAATACATGTGAGAGAAAAATGTCTAGAGACACAAAGGTGAGTGAAGAAGGAGGAGCAGGAGGTGCTCTAGGTTATGGAGCAGAGATTGCCCTGCAGCCTGTGGTGAAGAACTGGGCTGAAGCAGGTTGTCCCCTGGCAGCCCATGGAGGTCCAGATGGGAGGAGATGTCCATAGTGGAGGAGATATCCACCTTCAGGCTGTGGATGACTTGGGTGTACCCACAGGAGGTGTGACACTGCAGGAAGCCTGTGGTGGACCAAGGTCTTTGCAGGACCTGTGAACCCATGAGGAAAGCCTAAATACTAAATGATCCTGTGATTCTGCTTGTGGTAGAGCCACAGAGTCATGCTGGGGAAGAGAGACAGTCAAGTGCGTACTGGCATTGGGAAGTCTCATCAGAGATGTTCTCAGGAGAGTGTTCTCGTGTCTAAGTCTTCCTTTGAGCCGATGATGGGCTTGTGTGATTTTCTAGGAGATGCCCAGATACTGGTCTGTGTTCTTGGTGATATAGGTGGTGAGATATTTCCTGGGAGAGGTCTTGTGGCCCTTTTCCCCCCTATCCAGTTTGCTTCTTGAGCCCTGGCTTTGTGCTGAGTGAGGCTGGAAGAGCCTTGAGAGAAGAAAGTAAAGTGAGACGTGTCAGGCTGGGATGCAAGAGAACTTTATTAAGAAAAAAAGAGTGCAAAGGCAGGAGCGCCAAGTAGAAGGTGACAAGTATAAGATGCACGTAGGGTGACCATCAGCTGACGTTGCTTCTGTGACATAGATGTTGCCAGAGCACCAAGATCTTCCTGGCTCCTTTAGAGGAGGAGCCATCAACAGCAGGTCCCTGTGCCAAGAAGGGTCCAGAGGTGAGTCCACAATCCATGCTGTAGCTTCAATGTGGTAGGTGATGTCCATCAGGGGTGGTGGTGACAGCCCTTAGCAGATGTAGCCGCCCCTTCTGCCGCCGCAGGAGCCCAGGCCTCTGAAGCCGCCCAGGCCTCTGAAGCCGTAGCCGTAGCCGAAGGTTCCGGAGTTGATGGCAACTCCCTGGGCACCCAGTTCGTTGCCCACGGCAGCCGATGAGGAGGATCCGACAGCGGTGCTCTGGGGGTAAGAGGTGAGGATGGGTCCTGGCAGGGTGACCAGCACGGCGGGAGGCTGGATGACGACACGAGAGTCCTGGCACTGCAGGGCACAGGGCTCGTTGCAGCTGTTGGCCAGCGGGGTGGGTCCGCAGGGGCGGCAGACGTCGTAGCAGGCCATGTGTGTGGTGCGGAGGGGCCCTGGAAGGGACGAGAGGCTGTTGAGCAAGCGCAGGGGCGTGGGGGTGCGAGGAGCCGGTGTTGCAGGAGGGCGAGGGAGCGGGGAGGCTGGTGTGGGGCTGTGGGGAGCGTGGCGGTGGGGAGGCGTGAGGGCTGCTGAGGCTGGGGGCAGAGCGTGGTGGAAGAGAGGGGCCAGGCGGGGCAGGAGAAGGAGGGGAAGAGGTTGAGGCTCACCTTGTTGAGCGTGGAGGGAGGAGAAGGCGTCAGGAGAAGTGTGTGAGGGAGAGAAGTGCTGGGCCGGCTTTTATGCTGGTCCTGGCTGGGCGGGACAGCCTTTGCGCATGACGGCATTTTGCAGCCAGCAGCTGTTGGATGCCACAGCCTGGCCAGGAATGAGGAGGGTGTGTTTTCCTTCCTACAACACTCCTATTTCTTGTTCTTGTCCTAAAGATGTGTCCAGTGGGCCCTGGCGGCAACTTTGAAGTGTGAGCATTAGAGGCCAAAGACTTGGTGTCGATGGCGCGTGTCAGGGCGGGCAGAGGACGTGGCCAGATCATAGGAGAGGTGGGGTGTCCCAAGTGAGGTCATCCCATGGCACTCGTGGCGTTTGCGGGTGCCTTGTGAAGAGCGGGCCCCATTTCCTCACAGCCCTGGCAGGCTGGTCTGGGCTTTGGAGCTGTGCCAGGCATGAGGAGCTGCCTCCTACATGTTCTTTGGTCTGTCCCCTCTTTGCTAACATCTTTCTAAGCCTGTCTTTAGGCCTGGCTTCCCAGTTGGGTTTGATCTATTCGTGTCTTGGTGCCCCTCTTGCTTTTAAGCTTGTAGCTGGGTGGATTTGTTATACATCACAAGGTTGTGGGGCAAGGGAGCTACAGGGGTGGTTTCCGAGATAAGGTTCCCAACGAGTCTGTAGTGTTTGTCGAGAATCCCCATGTGCAAAAATATGAATCTGTGGCGAAGGAGACCATCCTGGCTAAACAGAGAGCTTTAGCTGGAACTCGGGAAAACAAAGAGAGTTTATGAGTTTTACAGGAAGGGGCAGGTAACTCAGGAGGACTGCAGGGATGTCATGAGTTTATGCAGGGAGAAAATTAGAATTGCGAAAGCACAACTACAACGTAATCTGGGTACTGTTGTAAAATACAACAAAATGATTCTAGACATACATTATCAACAAAAGGAGGGCTAATGAGAATCTCCATCCTTTACTGGACATGGGGGCACTCACAGGGCAAAGGATGAGGAAAATGCTTTAGTGCTTTCTTTGTCTCAGTCTTTCTAATAAGACCAATTGCTCTCTGGATACCAAGCCTCTGATGTAGAAGACAGGGAGCAAAATGAAGCCCCCAGAATCCAAGGGAAAATGGTTGGAAACCTCCTACACCAGTTAGACACTCACAAATCTATGAGGCCTGATGGGATCCAGCCAAGAGTGCTGAGGGAGCTGGCGCAGGTGCTCCCCAAGCCACTTTGCATCATTTCTCAGCAGTCCTGGCTCACCCGGGAGGTCCCATTTGACTGGAGGTTGGCAAATGTGATGCTTATGTAAGAAGAAGGGCCAGAAGGCGGATCCGAGGATCTGCAGGCCTGTCAGTCTGACCTTGGTGCCAGGGAAGGCCATGGGGCAGATCATGTTGAGTTCCATCACGCTGCATGTACGGGACAACCAGGCGATCAGGCCCAGTCAGGATGGGGTGATGAAAGGCAGGTCCTGCCTGACTAACCTGATCTCCTGCTATGACCAGGTGACTCACTTAGTAGATGAGGGAATGGCTGTGGATGTTGTCTACCTAGACTTTATTAAAGCCTTTGACACTGATTCATCTGGAGAAAGTGTCTGCTCATGGCTTGGACAGTTGTACTCTTGACTGGCCAAAGAACTGGCTGGATGACTGGGCCCAAATAGTTGTGGTGACTGGAGTTAAATGCAGTTGGTGGCTGCTCACAAGTGGTGTTCCCCAGGGCTCAGTACTGGGGCCAGTTCTGTTTAATATCTATCTCCATGATGTGGACGAGGGGATCGAGTGCACCCTCAGTAAGCGTAGGCTGGAAAAAGGGAGGCAGAGGGGAGACCTTCTCACTGTCTGCAACTACCTGAAAGGAGGTTTTAATGAGGTGGGTGTCATTGTCTTTCCTAAGGAACAAGGAACAGGACAAGAGGAAATGGCCTCGAGCTGCGCCAGGGAAGGTTTACTTTGGATATTATGGAAAATTTATTCACAAAAAGTGTTGTCAAGCCCTGGAATGGACTGCCCAGGGTAGTGGTGGAGTCATCATCCCTGGAGGTGTTTAAAAGATGTGTAGGTGTGGTGCCTGGGGACATGGTTTAGTGGTGACCTTGGTATTGCTTGGTTAACAGTTGGATTTGATGATCTTAAAGGTGTTTTGTACCTGGAACAATGATTTGATTCTATTCAATGGCAGCAGCCAGCTCCAACCTGACTGGCTGCTGGCGAAACCTGAGCCATTCAGCAAGTTGGTAGCACAAATGTGTGAATATCTTTAAGAAGGGGAAAAAATCAACTGCACAATTGTAACTGGAAGAGAGGGGGAGATATATGTAAGAGAAAAATGTCTACAGACAGCAAGGTCAGTGAAGAAAGAGGGGCGGGACGTGCTCCTGGTGCTGGAGCAGAGATTCCCCTGCAGCCCGTCGTGAACACCACGATGGAGCAGATTGTCCCGCTGCAGCCTGTGGTGATCTCCCTGTCCTTACAAAGACTCAGGACCCTTTTGTCATATTTCCTCTCCTCATCCAATTGAGGAGGGGGAGGGACAGAACAGCTTGTTGGGCACCTGACAGCCAGCCAGGGTCAACCCACCACAGAGCCCCATCTTCCCGGCAGAGCAGGGTCACAGGCTTGTTCCTGCTCCTGGTCCTCAGTGCCCCAGGCCGTGCCTCAGGGACCTCACACTGAGGAGGATGGTGACCTCACAAAGGGTCTTTCTGTGTGACCTCAGAGCACAGGGACGGTTGCTTGGTGTCCCCTGCACTGGTGCTTCATGGACCTTGCAGCAGGGAGGCTGGTGGTCTAGAGTCCCCCTGCATGGGTCACTGTGGGGCCCTGCATGGGAGAAGGGATGGTGGCCTGGTGATCCCCCTCCAAGGGATCAGTTGTGGACCCCACAGGAAGGTGAGACTGTGGTGTGGGGACTCCCACGTAGGTGGGATGGGGACCGTGCAGCCAGGTGGACAGCGCAACAAGGACCCACACTTGGGTGAGATGAGGACCCCATAGCAATGGAGTGGTGACTTGGGCATCCAGCCATGGTTGCCCAGGGTCATGGCAAGAAGCAGACCAAGGATTTGGGAGCCTGTTTTTGGCCCTGCGACCTGAGCGTGAGTGAAGATGTTGTCATGGGCACTGCCAGGTGGTTGGGCTGGGGAACCACAAGAAGCGGGGGCCATGACAGGGGACCCCACTTGGGTGCCCTGACACCCTGCAGCACAGGCAGGAAGTGCAGAGTCTGTTTATGTATTTACTGATTGCAGCTTTTTGGGGTTGTTACTTAATGAGGACATTTTCCTTCCGTCTTAGCTTTCCAAGTCCCCTCAACTACTGTTGCCCGAGGCCTTTGGTTTAGTTTTTGTCAGCATTTCTACTCATTCATTCTCCCTCCGGCAGTTGTTTTGAGGCCATTTGGTGAGGGTTATGTATTTATTGTAGAAGAAGTGTTGATTTCGGGGTCCTGAAAGGCGCATTCTGGAACCCTCCAGGTGCTTCTACAGCGGCTGTAAGTGGCCTCCTGATTGTCAGGTTGTTACCTGCTGCTTGATGGTCACGTTGTTATCTGCTCCCTGATTGGCTGGTCATGGAGGTGCTTAGGCAGTGCCTGGCTGTGTTGGGGGGGGGCTGAGGCTGGTGAGGTCTGGGAGAGCTGGTGAGGCCGGTGAGAGGCCCACGGGAGCGGGACCGGCAGGCAGGGGAGGCTGGTGAGGGATGGCCTTTGGGGTGTGAATGTGGGGTGAGTGCCGAGGGGTGAGGCCATTTCTCTGTGCAGTGTTTGTGGGGCCAGAAAGGGACTGGGCGTAGTGGAGGGGCAATGGGAGGCGTGCGTGGTGTGCGGGGCTGTGCGGCTGAGAACCTGGAGGGGATGTTTGCATGGCAAAGGGTTGGTGAAGGAGAACAGATGAGACTAGACCTGTCCAGTTGGAAGGAACCTATGGTGATCATCTAGTCCCCAAAACAGGGTTCTTTACCTGGTGTGCATACAAATGAGCCAAATTTAGCACACAGAGACAGGGTATTGTTTATTGCACAGTGGCGGAAGTCTGGAGGCTGGAATAAAGCCAGCATGCTAGCAAGAATAGTAAAAGGTAATACATACATAATCTTATCACTAGGTTTACACCCTAAAGAGCCAATTGGTTGCACATTTGCATATTGCATTACATAACCTGTTTAGTGTATAATGAGCAACATTCAGCTGAAGGACACTTTATCCAACCATCTCGAGATACGTTTTAAAGCAGGACTCAACTATGTGTGCAGGCTTCCAAATGTCTACATGTGCACAGTCAGTGGTGTCTGTAGTTCGTGATCAGGTGTTATGCAAGTCATTCTTCTCTTTGTTATATCAGGAGACTGACCTAAATCTGAAGGATTTACAAATCTTTAGGTTAGCAAATGCAGACAGGATTCATTCTTTTAAGTGATGACAAAAACCTGACCACTTCAGGGCTGAGCAGAAGTGAAAGCAAGATAATGAGGGCATTGTCCAAATGCCTCTGAAAAACTGACAGACTTGGGGTATCAACTGGCTCTCTAGGAAGCCTGTTCCAGTGTTTGGCCACCACCTCAGTAAATGTATCTTTCCCGTAATATAGTCTGAACCTCCCTGATTCAGCTTTGAACCATTCCCATGTATCCTGTCACTGGATCCCAAGGAGAAGAGCTCAGCACCTCTTCTCTCCACGTCCCCTCCTCAGGAAGCTGCAGAGAGCAATGGGGTCACCCCTCAGCCTCCTTCTATCCCAATGAGACAAGCCCAGTGTCCTCAGCCACTTCCCTAAGACATGCCTTCCAGCCCTTTCACCAGCTTTGTTGCCAGACTCCTGGTGCCTTCAAGTACCTTCAGGTCTGTCCTAAACTGTGGGACTCAGAACAGCTCACAGTACTCCCCTACTAGGGACAGGATCAAAAGCTTTACTAAAATCCAGAAAAACGACATCCTCCACCTTCCCTTCATCCACGAGGCAGGTGACCTTATTGTAGAAGGACAGGAAATTATACAGGACTTTCCCTTAATGAACCCCTGTTGACCGTACCTGAGGATTACATTATCCTTAAATGCCTTTCAACAGCACTCAGTTGGATCTTCTCCATAATTTTCCAGGTACTATGGTCAGACTAATAGGTCTGCAGATTCCTGGCTGTTCACTCACACTCTTTTTTTAAATTGGAATAATGTTGGTTGGCTTGCAGTGAGTAAGGAGCTCTCTAGACTCTCCAAACCTGCTGAATTTGTTCACCGCGTGAGTAGCGTTTGTTGGTGAGCAAGATGAGGTGGGGCAAGAAGGGTCTCTGTGCGTCTGTGTTGATGGTGCTGGAGTGGCTGGCAGGCAAGAGGCAGGTTGGGCCAGTGCAGGGCTGGGCTGGGGGTGCCAGTGAGTCAGCGTGACTCATGTCTGCCCCCCAGAAAGGGCGTTGTGTATCTGAATGTGCATAAGTCCATGGGGAAAGGTGGTTTGAACCCAGGATTGCTGAGGGAGCTTCCTGATATCCTTTCACTGGACATAGAGGAATGTCATGGAGCTGAGCAAGGGGAGAGGCCAAGTCCTGTTTCTGGGGAGGCGTCAGTGCCGGTAGGTGGGATGGCTGGGTGCCAGCTGGAGAGAAGCATCTTAGCAGAGAAGGACCTTGTGGTCCTGGTGGAGAATAAAAGGACCCTGAGGTGGCAATGAACCCTTGAGGCAAAAGGGGCCGGCAGCCTCCAGGGCAGCATTGGGAAAAGTGTTGGCAGGAGGTTGAAGGAGGTGACCCTTCCGCTCTCCTCAGCACTGGTGAGGTCCCATGTGGGGTCCTGTGTGCGGGTCTGGGCTCCCTAGTGGATAAAGGAAAATTGCGGGGCCACGTACATGGTAAAGGGTCTAGAACATCTTCCATTTGAGGAGAGGCTGAGAGAGCTGGGACTGTTTAGCCAGGAGGCAAAGAGCACTTGGGGGATGTCGTCAATATGTGGAAATCTTGGAGGGGAGGGAATGAAGTCTGTTTGCTGGGAGGGCTGGAGGGTCGTGCTGGGGGAGAGAGTTAGTCACATCTGTGGTGGAAGGGAGAGATTTTGTCTGAGACATGTGCAAGGAAGCATTGTCATGTTGAAGCCTCTCTTTGAGCCAGTGATGGGTTTGTGTCACATCCTGGAAGTCGTGCGGCACCAGTGTTGGTGGTGGCATATTTCCTAGGAGAGGACTTGTTTCCCTTTTCCGTCCATGGGCTATTGAGCCCTGTTTTTGATCAGGTGAAGTTGGGTGAGCCACGGGACAAGAAAACAATAGGCCGCGTCTCAGGCTGGGGTGCAGGAGAGCTTTATTGAGAGGAAAGAATGAAAAATACAGGAGTGCCAAGTGGAAGGGAGCAAGTCTGAGGTGCAAAGAAAGATGTGGGAGAAGTGGAGAAGGGCCACAGGCCACGTTTGCAGGCAGCCCAGGCTGCCCCTTTGCTGCTTATGTGTTTGGTGCCTGGAGAGGAGGAGCCGTGGATAGCAGGTCCATGTGCCAGGAAGGGCCTAGAGGTGCGTGTCTTCAATCCGTGCCGTGGCTTCCAGGGTGTGTGTGGTTGGCATCAGGGGTGGTGGCGAGAGGCCTTAGCAGATGTAGCCGCCCCTTCTGCCGCCGCAGGAGCCCAGGCCTCCGAAGCCGCCCAGGCCTCCGAAGCCGTAGCCAAAGCGGCCGGAGTTGATGGCAACTCCCTGGGCACCCAGTTCGTTGCCCACGGCAGCCGATGAGGAGGATCCGACGGCGGTGCTCTGGGGGTAAGAGGTGAGGATGGGTCCTGGCAGGGTGACCAGCACGGCGGGAGGCTGGATGACGACGTGGGAGTCCTGGCACTGCAGGGAACAGGGCTCGTTGCAGCTGTTGGCCAGCGGGGTGGGTCCGCAGGGGCGGCAGGCGTCGTAGCAGGCCATGTGTGTGGTGCGGAGGGGCCCTGGAAGGGACGAGAGGCTGTTGAGCAAGCGCAGGGGCGTGGGGGTGCGAGGAGCGGTGTTGCAGGAGGGCGAGGGAGCGGGGAGGCTGGTGTGGGGCTGTGGGGAGCGTGGCGGTGGGGAGGCGTGAGGGCTGCTGAGGCTGGGGGCAGAGCGTGCTGGAAGAGAGGGGCCAGGCGGGGCAGGAGAAGGAGGGGAAGGGGGCTGAGGCTCACCTTGTTGAGCGCGGAGGCGTCAGGAGAAGTGTGTGAGGGAGAGAGGCGCTGGGCCGGCTTTTATGCTGGTCCTGGCTGGGCGGGACAGCCTTTGCGCATGACGGCATTTTGCAGCCAGCAGCTGTTGGATGCCACAGCCTGGCCAGGAATGAGGAGGGTGTGTTTTCCTTCCCGCAACGCTCCAATTTCTTGTTCTTGTCTTGAGGACGTGTTCAGTTGGCCCTGGCGGCAGCTTTGAAGTGCGAGCATTAGAGGCCAAAGACTTGGTGTCGATGGCGCGTGTCAGGGCGGGCAGAGGACGCGGCCAAAGCGTAGGAGAGGTGGGGTGTCGTCACTGAGGTCATCCCATGGCACTCATCGGGTTTTTTGGTGTTTTGTATAATGGGGGGCCCCATTTCCTCGCAGCCGTGGCAGGCTGGTCAGGGTTTTATAGCTCTGCTGGATGTGAGGTGCTACCCTTTCTGTGGTGTCTGTTGCCTTCCCATGTTTCTGCTGTCTCACTAAGCCTGTCTTAGACCTGGCCTTTCCCGTTGACTCTGTCCTGTCGGTGTCCTGCTGCCTCTGTTTCTTATAAGCCTTGTAAGTGGACGTATTTGTTTTACATGGCAAAGTTCTGGTTGCAAGGGTGCTACTGGGGTGGTGTCTTTGAGAAGGTTTCAGAAGATTGCCCATGTTCGATAGAGAATCCCTCTGTTGCAAAAGACCTGCCGGTAGGAAAAAAGACTTGCCTTGGTCAACAGAGAGCTTTGCCTTGAAATCAGGAAAAGAAGAAGAGTTTGTGACTTTTGAAAGAAGGTGTAGACAACTTAGGAGGTGCAAAAGGATGTAGTTGTTTTTGCAGGGAGGAAAATAGAAGGGCCAAAGCCCAACTGGAACTTACCGTTGCTTCTGCCCTAAAAGGTCATAAGTTTCTTTACATAAATTCACAACAGAAGGAGGGCGAAGGAGAATCTCCATTGTGCATTGAATGTGGGGGCAAACACAGTGGCAAAGGATGAGAAAAGTCCTTAATGCTTTCTTTGCCTCAGCCTTTAATAGTAAGAGCAGTCGTTTCCCAAGTAGCCGGTCCCCTGAGCTGAAAAAAGGGATAGGGAGCAAAATGAAGCCCTCATAATCTACGGGGAAGTGGTTGGTGAAGTGCTAAAACTCTTAGACACACACAGGTCTATGGGGCGGATGGGATCTTGCAAAAGGTTCTGAGGGAGCCGGTGGATGTGCTCACCAAGCCACTTTCCATCATTTATCAACAGTCCTGGTTCCCTGGGTAGGTCCCAGTTGACTGGAGTTTAGCAAGTTTGACACTTACTTTTAAGAAGTGCTGTAAGGAGGATCTGAGGAATTACAGCCCTGTCTTTCTGACCTCTGTGCTGGGGAAGATTACAGAGCAGATCATCTGGAGTGCCATCATGTCACATGTATGGGACAACCAGGTCATAAGACGCAGTCAGCATGAGTTTGTGAAGGGCAGGTCCTGCTTGACCAACTTGATCTCTTTCTATGACAAGATGACCCGCTTAGTGGATGAGGGCAAAGCTGTGGATTTTGTCTACCTTGACTTTTGTAAGCCATTGACATCATTTCTCCTGGAGAAAATGTCTGCTCATGGCTTGGATGGGTGTGCTATTCACTGGCTAAAATACTGGCTGGATGGCTGGGCCCAAGAGTTGTGGTGGATGGAGTTAAATCCTCTTGGCAGCCAGTCAAAAGTGCCGGCCTTTGGAGTGTGAATGTGGGGTGAGTGCCGAGGGCTGAGGCCATTTCTCTGCGCAGTGTTTGTGGGGCCGGAGTGGGACTGGGCGTTGTGGAGGGGCGATGGGAGGCGTGCGTGGGGCCGTGCACCTGAGAACCTGGAGGGGATGTTTGCATGGGAAAGGGTCGGTGAAGGAGAATAGACAAGACTAGACTAGAGCAGTCCAGTTGCAAGGGACCTACAGTGATCATCTAGTCTCACTGCCTGAGCACTTTGAGGCTGAGCAAAAGTGAGCATGGTATTGAGGGCATTGTCCAAATGCTTCTGGAACCCTGACAGGCTTGAGGCATGGACCATCTCTCTCGGAAGCCTGTTCCAGTGTTTGACCACCACCGTGGTAACAAAATGTTTCCTAATGTTGAGTCTAAACCTGGCTTTGCTTTCGGTGAGCTTGGAATAATCTTAGGAGAAAAATGAAGAGGAGGCATCTCATGCGAGGATGCAGGAGAATTTTATTGAGGAACAAAAAGAGTGAAAAGGCAGGAGCACCAAGTAGAAGGTCACAGGTATAAGCTGCATGTAGGATGACCAACAGCTGAGGTCACTTGGGTGACATAGATGTTGCCAGAGCACCAAGGTCTTCCTGCCTCTTGTAGAGGAGGAGCCACGGCCAGCAGGTCCGCGTGCCAAGAAGGGTCCAGAGGTGAGTACTCAGTCCATGCTGTGGCTTTCAGGGTGTTGGCGTCAGGGGTGGTGGCGAGAGGCCTTAGCAGATGTAGCCGCCCCTTCTGCCGCCGCAGGAGCCCAGGCCTCCGAAGCCGCCCAGGCCTCCGAAGCCGTAGCCGAAGGTTCCGGAGTTGATGGCAACTCCCTGGGCACCCAGTTCGTTGCCCACGGCAGCCGATGAGGAGGATCCGACGGCGGTGCTCTGGGGGTAAGAGGTGAGGATGGGTCCTGGCAGGGTGACCAGCACGGCGGGAGGCTGGATGACGACGCGGGAGTCCTGGCACTGCAGGGAACAGGGCTCGTTGCAGCTGTTGGCCAGCGGGGTGGGTCCGCAGGGGCGGCAGACGTCGTAGCAGGCCATGTGTGTGGTGCAGAGGGGCCCTGGAAGGGACGAGAGGCTGTTGAGCAAGCACAGGGGTGTGGGGGTGCGAGGAGCGGTGTTGCAGGAGGGCGAGGGAGCAGGGAGGCTGGTGTGGGGCTGTGGGGAGCGTGGCGGTGGGGAGGCGTGAGGGCTGCTGAGGCTGGGGGCAGAGCGTGCTGGAAGAGAGGGGCCAGGCGGGGCAGGAGAAGGAGGGGAAGGGGGCTGAGGCTCACCTTGTTGAGCGTGGAGGCGTCAAGAGAAGCGTGTGAGGGAGAGAGGCGCTGGGCTGGCTTTTATGCTGGTCCTGGCTGGGCGGGACAGCCTTTGCGCATGACGGCATTTTGCAGCCAGCAGCTGTTGGATGCCACAGCCTGGCCAGGAATGAGGAGGGTGTGTTTTCCTTCCCGCAATGCTCCAATTTCTTGTTCTTGTCTTGAGGATGTGTCCACTTGGCCCCGGCAGCAGCTTTGAAGTGTGAGCATTAGAGGCCAAAGACTTGGTGTTGATGGCGCGTGTCAGGGCGGGCAGAGGACGCGGCCAAAGCGTAGGAGAGGTGGGGTGTCCCAAGTGAGGTCATCCCATGGCACTCGTGTGGTTTGCGGTGTGTTCTGAAGAGGGGGCCCCATTTCCTCGCAGCTCTGACAGGCTGGTCTGGGCTTTGGAGCTGTGACAGGCTTGAGGGGCTGCCCATTCCACGGCGTTTGATCGCTCACCTGCCTGCTGCCATCTCCTTCAGCTTATCATTAGACTTGGCCTTTCCTCTTGATTGTGTTCTGTGGGTGTCTTGCTTGTAAGCTTGTAGCTGTGTGTATTCATTTTATGTGGCAAGATTTTGGTCGCCTATGAGCTTCATGGTTTTCTTATGTGAGAAGATACCAGAAGATTCCCCCATGTGTGGTAGAGAGTCCCCATATGCTGAAAGACAAGCTGGCAGGGAAGAAGACTGGCCTGGCCTTAACTGAGAGGTTTGGCTTGAACTCATGAGAAAAAAAGAGAGTTTTTTCCCTTTGCAAGAAGAGGCAATTAACTCAGGAGGAACACCAGGATGTTTTTAGGTTATGCAGGGGGAAAATTAGAAGAGCCAAAGCCCAAGTAGAACTTAATCCGGGTCCTGCTAGAAAAGACAATACAAACTTTTTGTGTACATATTTTTGCAACGAAAGGAGAGCTAAGGAATATCTCCCGCTTTTAGTGGATGCAGGGAGCAACAGATTTACAATGGATGAGGAAACAACCTTAATGCCTTCTTTGCCTCAGGTTTTAATGGTAAACCCAGTTGTGCTCTGTGTACTCAGGTCCCTGAGCTGGAATACAGGGATGGGGCATAGAACGAAGCCCCGGGAATCGAAGGGGAAATGGTTGGTGGCCTGCTACACCATGTAGACACACACAAGTCCGTGGGGCCAGATGGGTTCTACCCAGGAGTTGTGAGAGAGCTGGCGGAGGTGCTCACCAAGCCAGTTTCCATCATCGGGGAGGTCCCAGTTAATCAGAGTTTGGCAAATGTGACGCTTATATAGAAGAAGGGAAAGAAGGAGTATCGGAGGATCTGCAGGCCTGTCAGTCTGACCTTGGTGCCAGGGAAGGCCATGGGGCAGGTCATGTTGAGTTCCATCACGCTGCATGTACGGGACAACCAGGCGATCAGGCCCAGTCAGGACGGGGTGATGAGAGGCAGGTCCTGCCTGACTAACCTGATCTCCCTTGTATGACAAGAGGACTCACTTAGTGGATGGGGGAATGGCTGTGGATGTTGTCTACTTAGACTTTATTAAAGCCTTTGACACTGATTCATCTGGAGAAAGTGTCTGCTCATGGCTTGGACAGTTGTACTCTTGACTGGCCAAAGAACTGGCTGGATGACTGGGCCCAAATAGTTGTGGTGACTGGAGTTAAATGCAGTTGGTGGCTGCTCACAAGTGGTGTTCCCCCGGGGCTCAGTACTGGGGCCAGTTCTTTTTAATATCTATCTCCATGATGTGGACGAGGGGATCGAGTGCACCCTCAGTAAGCGTAGGCTGGAAAGAGGGAGGCAGAGGGGAGACCTTCTCACTGTCTGCAACTACCTGAAAGGAGGTTTTAATGAGGTAGGTGTCATTGTCTTTCCTAAGGAACAAGGAACAGGACAAGAGGAAATGGCCTCGAGCTGCGCCAGGGAAGGTTTACTTTGGATATTATGGAAAATTTATTCACGAAAAGTGTTGTCAAGCCCTGGAATGGACTGCCCAGGGTAGTGGTGGAGTCATCATCCCTGGAGGTGTTTAAAAGATGTGTAGGTGTGGTGCCTGGGGACATGGTTTAGTGGTGACCTTGGTATTGCTTGTTTAACAGTTGGATTTGATGATCTTAAAGGTGTTTTGTACCTGGAACAATGATTTGATTCTATTCAATGGCACCAGCCAGCTCCAACCTGACTGGCTGCTGGCGAAACCTGAGCCATTCAGCAAGTTGGTAGCACAAATGTGTGAATATCTTTAAGAAGGGGAAAAAATCAACTGCACGATTGTAACTGGAAGAGAGGGGGAGATATATGTAAGAGAAAAATGTCTACAGACAGCAAGGTCAGTGAAGAAGGAGGGGCAGGACGTGCTCCTGGTGCTGGAGCAGAGATTCCCCTGCAGCCCGTCGTGAACACCACGATGGAGCAGATTGTCCCGCTGCAGCCTGTGGTGATCTCCCTGTCCTTACAAAGACTCAGGACCCTTTCGTCATATTTCCTCTCCTCATCCAATTGAGGAGGGGGAGTGACAGAGCAGCTTGTTGGGCACCTGACAGCCAGCCAGGGTCAACCCACCACAGAGCCCCATCTTCCCGGCAGAGCAGGGTCACAGGCTTGTTCCTGCTCCTGGTCCTCAGTGCCCCAGGCCGTGCCTCAGGGACCTCACACTGAGGAGGATGGTGACCTCACAAAAGGTCTTTCTGTGTGACCTCAGAGCACAGGGACGGTTGCTTGGTGTCCCCTGCACTGGTGCTTCATGGACCTTGCAGCAGGGAGGCTGGTGGTCTAGAGTCCCCCTGCATGGGTCACTGTGGGGCCCTGCATGGGAGAAGGGATGGTGGCCTGGTGATCCCCCTCCAAGGGATCAGTTGTGGACCCCACAGGAAGGCGAGACTGTGGTGTGGGGACTCCCACGTAGGTGGGATGGGGACCATGCAGCCAGGTGGACAGCGCAACAAGGACCCACACTTGGGTGAGATGAGGACCCCATAGCAATGGAGTGGTGACTTGGGCATCCAGCCATGGTTGCCCAGGGTCATGGCAAGAAGCAGACCAAGGATTTGGGAGCCTGTTTTTGGCCCTGCGACCTGAGCGTGAGTGAAGATGTTGTCATGGGCACTGCCAGGTGGTTGGTTGAAGCAGGACTCAACTATGTGTGCAGGCTTCCAAATGTCTACATGTGCACAGTCAGTGGTGTCTGTAGTTCGTGATCAGGTGTTCTGCAAGTCATTCTTCTCTTTGTTATATCAGGAGACTGACCTAAATCCGAAGGATTTACAAATCTTTAGGTTAGCAAATGCAGACAGGATTCATTCTTTTAAGTGATGACAAAAACCTGACCACTTCAGGGCTGAGCTTAAGTGAAAGCAAGATAATGAGGGCATTGTCCAAATGCCTCTGAAAAACTGACAGACTTGGGGTATCAACCGGCTCTCTAGGAAGCCTGTTCCAGTGTTTGGCCACCACCTCAGTAAATGTATCTTTCCCGTAATATAGTCTGAACCTCCCTGATTCAGCTTTGAACCATTCCCATGTATCCTGTCACTGGATCCCAAGGAGAAGAGCTCAGCACCTCTTCTCTCCACGTCCCCTCCTCAGGAAGCTGCAGAGAGCAATGGGGTCGCCCCTCAGCCTCCTTCTATCCCAATGAGACAAGCCCAGTGTCCTCAGCCACTTCCCTAAGACATGCCTTCCAGCCCTTTCACCAGCTTTGTTGCCAGACTCCTGGTGCCTTCAAGTACCTTCAGGTCTGTCCTAAACTGTGGGACTCAGAACAGCTCACAGTACTCCCCTACTAGGGACAGGATCAAAAGCTTTACTAAAATCCAGAAAAACGACATCCTCCACCTTCCCTTCATCCACGAGGCAGGTGACCTTATTGTAGAAGGACAGGAAATTATACAGGACTTTCCCTTAATGAACCCCTGTTGACCGTACCTGAGGATTACATTATCCTTAAATGCCTTTCAACAGCACTCAGTTGGATCTTCTCCATAATTTTCCAGGTACTATGGTCAGACTAATAGGTCTGCAGATTCCTGGCTGTTCACTCACACTCTTTTTTTAAATTGGAATAATGTTGGTTGGCTTGCAGTGAGTAAGGAGCTCTCTAGACTCTCCAAACCTGCTGAATTTGTTCACCGCGTGAGTAGCGTTTGTTGGTGAGCAAGATGAGGTGGGGCAAGAAGGGTCTCTGTGCGTCTGTGTTGATGGTGCTGGAGTGGCTGGCAGGCAAGAGGCAGGTTGGGCCAGTGCAGGGCTGGGCTGGGGGTGCCAGTGAGTCAGCGTGACTCATGTCTGCCCCCCAGAAAGGGGGTTGTGTATCTGAATGTGCATAAGTCCATGGGGAAAGGTGGTTTGAACCCAGGATTGCTGAGGGAGCTTCCTGATATCCTTTCACTGGACATAGAGGAATGTCATGGAGCTGAGCAAGGGGAGAGGCCAAGTCCTGTTTCTGGGGAGGCGTCAGTGCCGGTAGGTGGGATGGCTGGGTGCCAGCTGGAGAGAAGCATCTTAGCAGAGAAGGACCTTGTGGTCCTGGTGGAGAATAAAAGGACCCTGAGGTGGCAATGAACCCTTGAGGCAAAAGGGGCCGGCAGCCTCCAGGGCAGCATTGGGAAAAGTGTTGGCAGGAGGTTGAAGGAGGTGACCCTTCCGCTCTCCTCAGCACTGGTGAGGTCCCATGTGGGGTCCTGTGTGCGGGTCTGGGCTCCCCAGTGGATAAAGGAAAATTGCGGGGCCACGTACATGGTAAAGGGTCTAGAACATCTTCCATTTGAGGAGAGGCTGAGAGAGCTGGGACTGTTTAGCCAGGAGGCAAAGAGCACTTGGGGGATGTCGTCAATATGTGGAAATCTTGGAGGGGAGGGAATGAAGTCTGTTTGCTGGGAGGGCTGGAGGGTCGTGCTGGGGGAGAGAGTTAGTCACGTCTGTGGTGGAAGGGAGAGATTTTGTCTGAGACATGTGCAAGGAAGCATTGTCATGTTGAAGCCTCTCTTTGAGCCAGTGATGGGTTTGTGTCACATCCTGGAAGTCGTGCGGCACCAGTGTTGGTGGTGGCATATTTCCTAGGAGAGGACTTGTTTCCCTTTTCCGTCCATGGGCTATTGAGCCCTGTTTTTGATCAGGTGAAGTTGGGTGAGCCACGGGACAAGAAAACAATAGGCCGCGTCTCAGGCTGGGGTGCAGGAGAGCTTTATTGAGAGGAAAGAATGAAAAATACAGGAGTGCCAAGTGGAAGGGAGCAAGTCTGAGGTGCAAAGAAAGATGTGGGAGAAGTGGAGAAGGGCCACAGGCCATGTTTGCAGGCAGCCCAGGCTGCCCCTTTGCTGCTTATGTGTTTGGTGCCTGGAGAGGAGGAGCCGTGGACAGCAGGTCCATGTGCCAGGAAGGGCCTAGAGGTGCGTGTCTTCAATCCGTGCCGTGGCTTCCAGGGTGTGTGTGGTTGGCGTCAGGGGTGGTGGCGAGAGCCCTTAGCAGATGTAGCCGCCCCTTCTGCCGCCGCAGGAGCCCAGGCCTCCGAAGCCGCCCAGGCCTCCGAAGCCGTAGCCAAAGCGGCCGGAGTTGATGGCAACTCCCTGGGCACCCAGTTCGTTGCCCACGGCAGCCGATGAGGAGGATCCGACGGCGGTGCTCTGGGGGTAAGAGGTGAGGATGGGTCCTGGCAGGGTGACCAGCACGGCGGGAGGCTGGATGACGACGCGGGAGTCCTGGCACTGCAGGGCACAGGGCTCGTTGCAGCTGTTGGCCAGCGGGGTGGGTCCGCAGGGGCGGCAGACGTCGTAGCAGGCCATGTGTGTGGTGCGGAGGGGCCCTGGAAGGGACGAGAGGCTGTTGAGCAAGCGCAGGGGCGTGGGGGTGCGAGGAGTGGTGTTGCAGGAGGGCGAGGGAGCGGGGAGGCTGGTGTGGAGCTGTGAGGAGCGTGGCGGTGGGGAGGCGTGAGGGCTGCTGAGGCTGGGGGCAGAGCTTGCTGGAAGAGAGGGGCCAGGCGGGGCAGGAGAAGGAGGGGAAGGGGGCTGAGGCTCACCTTGTTGAGCGCGGAGGGAGGAGAAGGCGTCAGGAGAAGTGTGTGAGGGAGAGAGGCGCTGGGCCGGCTTTTATGCTGGTCCTGGCTGGGCGGGACAGCCTTTGCGCATGACGGCATTTTGCAGCCAGCAGCTGTTGGATGCCACAGCCTGGCCAGGAATGAGGAGGGTGTGTTTTCCTTCCCGCAACGCTCCAATTTCTTGTTCTTGTCTTGCGGACGTGTCCAGTTGGCCCTGGCGGCAGCTTTGAAGTGCGAGCATTAGAGGCCAAAGACTTGGTGTCGATGGCGCGTGTCAGGGCGGGCAGAGGACGCGGCCAAAGCGTAGGAGAGGTGGGGTGTCGTCACTGAGGTCATCCCATGGCACTCATCGGGTTTTTTGGTGTTTTGTATAATGGGGGGCCCCATTTCCTCGCAGCCGTGGCAGGCTGGTCAGGGTTTTATAGCTCTGCTGGATGTGAGGTGCTACCCTTTCTGTGGTGTCTGTTGCCTTCCCATGTTTCTGCTGTCTCACTAAGCCTGTCTTAGACCTGGCCTTTCCCGTTGACTCTGTCCTGTCGGTGTCCTGCTGCCTCTGTTTCTTGTAAGCCTTGTAAGTGGACGTATTTGTTTTACATGGCAAAGTTCTGGTTGCAAGGGTGCTACTGGGGTGGTGTCTTTGAGAAGGTTTCAGAAGATTGCCCATGTTCGATAGAGAATCCCTCTGTTGCAAAAGACCTGCCGGTAGGAAAAAAGACTTGCCTTGGTCAACAGAGAGCTTTGCCTTGAAATCAGGAAAAGAAGAAGAGTTTGTGACTTTTGAAAGAAGGTGTAGACAACTTAGGAGGTGCAAAAGGATGTAGTTGTTTTTGCAGGGAGGAAAATAGAAGGGCCAAAGCCCAACTGGAACTTACCGTTGCTTCTGCCCTAAAAGGTCATAAGTTTCTTTACATAAATTCACAACAGAAGGAGGGCGAAGGAGAATCTCCATTGTGCATTGAATGTGGGGGCAAACACAGTGGCAAAGGATGAGAAAAGTCCTTAATGCTTTCTTTGCCTCAGCCTTTAATAGTAAGAGCAGTCGTTTCCCAAGTAGCCGGTCCCCTGAACTGAAAAAAGGGATAGGGAGCAAAATGAAGCCCTCATAATCTACGGGGAAGTGGTTGGTGAAGTGCTAAAACTCTTAGACACACACAGGTCTATGGGGCGGATGGGATCTTGCAAAAGGTTCTGAGGGAGCCGGTGGATGTGCTCACCAAGCCACTTTCCATCATTTATCAACAGTCCTGGTTCCCTGGGTAGGTCCCAGTTGACTGGAGTTTAGCAAGTTTGACACTTACTTTTAAGAAGTGCTGTAAGGAGGATCTGAGGAATTACAGCCCTGTCTTTCTGACCTCTGTGCTGGGGAAGATTACAGAGCAGATCATCTGGAGTGCCATCATGTCACATGTATGGGACAACCAGGTCATAAGACGCAGTCAGCATGAGTTTGTGAAGGGCAGGTCCTGCTTGACCAACTTGATCTCTTTCTATGACAAGATGACCCGCTTAGTGGATGAGGGCAAAGCTGTGGGTTTTGTCTACCTTGACTTTTGTAAGCCATTGACATCATTTCTCCTGGAGAAAATGTCTGCTCATGGCTTGGATGGGTGTGCTATTCACTGGCTAAAATACTGGCTGGATGGCTGGGCCCAAGAGTTGTGGTGGATGGAGTTAAATCCTCTTGGCAGCCAGTCAAAAGTGCCGGCCTTTGGAGTGTGAATGTGGGGTGAGTGCCGAGGGCTGAGGCCATTTCTCTGCGCAGTGTTTGTGGGGCCGGAGTGGGACTGGGCGTTGTGGAGGGGCGATGGGAGGCGTGCGTGGGGCCGTGCACCCGAGAACCTGGAGGGGATGTTTGCATGGGAAAGGGTTGGTGAAGGAGAATAGACAAGACTAGACTAGAGCAGTCCAGTTGCAAGGGACCTACAGTGATCATCTAGTCTCACTGCCTGAGCACTTTGAGGCTGAGCAAAAGTGAGCATGGTATTAAGGGCATTGTCCAAATGCTTCTGGAACCCTGACAGGCTTGAGGCATGGACCATCTCTCTCGGAAGCCTGTTCCAGTGTTTGACCACCACCGTGGTAACAAAATGTTTCCTAATGTCGAGTCTAAACCTGGCTTTGCTTTCGGTGAGCTTGGAATAATCTTAGGAGAAAAATGAAGAGGAGGCATCTCATGCGGGGATGCAGGAGAATTTTATTGAGGAACAAAAAGAGTGAAAAGGCAGGAGCACCAAGTAGAAGGTCACAGGTATAAGCTGCATGTAGGACGACCAACAGCTGAGGTCACTTGTGTGACATAGATGTTGCCAGAGCACCAAGGTCTTCCTGCCTCTTGTAGAGGAGGAGCCACGGCCAGCAGGTCCGCGTGCCGAGAAGGGTCCAGAGGTGAGTACTCAGTCCATGCTGTGGCTTTCAGGGTGTTGGCGTCAGGGGTGGTGGCGAGAGGCCTTAGCAGATGTAGCCGCCCCTTCTGCCGCCACAGGAGCCCAGGCCTCCGAAGCCGCCCAGGCCTCCGAAGCCGTAGCCGAAGGCGCCGGAGTTGATGGCAACTCCCTGGGCACCAAGTTCGTTGCCCACGGCAGCCGATGAGGAGGATCCGACGGCGGTGCTCTGGGGGTAAGAGGTGAGGATGGGTCCTGGCAGGGTGACCAGCACGGCGGGAGGCTGGATGACGACGCGGGAGTCCTGGCACTGCAGGGAACAGGGCTCATTGCAGCTGTTGGCCAGCGGGGTGGGTCCGCAGGGGCGGCAGGCATCGTAGCAGGCCATGTGTGTGGTGCGGAGGGGCCCTGGAAGGGACGAGAGGCTGTTGAGCAAGCGCAGGGGCGTGGGGGTGCGAGGAGCGGTGTTGCAGGAGGGCGAGGGAGCGGGGAGGCTGGTGTGGGGCTGTGGGGAGCGTGGCGGTGGGGAGGCGTGAGGGCTGCTGAGGCTGGGGGCAGAGCGTGCTGCAAGAGAGGGGCCAGGCGGGGCAGGAGAAGGAGGGGAAGGGGGCTGAGGCTCACCTTGTTGAGCGCGGAGGGAGGAGAAGGCGTCAGGAGAAGTGTGTGAGGGAGAGAGGCGCTGGGCCGGCTTTTATGCTGGTCCTGGCTGGGCGGGACAGCCTTTGCGCATGACGGCATTTTGCAGCCAGCAGCTGTTGGATGCCACAGCCTGGCCAGGAATGAGGAGGGTGTGTTTTCCTTCCCACAATGCTCCAATTTCTTGTTCTTGTCTTGAGGATGTGTCCACTTGGCCCCGGCAGCAGCTTTGAAGTGTGAGCATGAGAGGCCAAAGACTTGGTGTTGATGGCGCGTGTCAGGGCGGGCAGAGGACGCGGCCAAAGCGTAGGAGAGGTGGGGTGTCCCAAGTGAGGTCATCCCATGGCACTCGTGTGGTTTGCGGTGTGTTCTGAAGAGGGGGCCCCATTTCCTCACAGCTCTGACAGGCTGGTCTGGGCTTTGGAGCTGTGACAGGCATGAGGGGCTGCCCATTCCACGGCGTTTGATCGCTCACCTGCCTGCTGCCATCTCCTTCAGCTTATCATTAGACTTGGCCTTTCCTCTTGACTGTGTTCTGTGGGTGTCTTGCTTGTAAGCTTGTAGCTGTGTGTGTTCATTTTATGTGGCAAGATTTTGGTCGCCTATGAGCTTCATGGTTTTCTTATGTGAGAAGATACCAGAAGATTCCCCCATGTGTGGTAGAGAGTCCCCATATGCTGAAAGACAAGCTGGCAGGGAAGAAGACTGGCCTGGCCTTAACTGAGAGGTTTGGCTTGAACTCATGAGAAAAAAAGAGAGTTTTTTCCCTTTGCAAGAAGAGGCAATTAACTCAGGAGGAACACCAGGATGTTTTTAGGTTATGCAGGGGGAAAATTAGAAGAGCCAAAGCCCAAGTAGAACTTAATCCGGGTCCTGCTAGAAAAGACAATACAAACTTGTTGTGTACATATTTTTGCAACGAAAGGAGAGCTAAGGAATATCTCCAGCTTTTAGTGGATGCAGGGAGCAACAGATTTACAATGGATGAGGAAACGACCTTAATGCCTTCTTTGCCTCAGGTTTTAATGGTAAACCCAGTTGTGCTCTGTGTACTCAGGTCCCTGAGCTGGAATACAGGGATGGGGCATAGAACGAAGCCCCCGGAATCGAAGGGGAAATGGTTGGTGGCCTGCTACACCATGTAGACACACACAAGTCCGTGGGGCCAGATGGGTTCTACCCAGGAGTTGTGAGAGAGCTGGCGGAGGTGCTCACCAAGCCAGTTTCCATCATCGGGGAGGTCCCAGTTAATCAGAGTTTGGCAAATGTGACGCTTATATAGAAGAAGGGAAAGAAGGAGTATCGGAGGATCTGCAGGCCTGTCAGTCTGACCTTGGTGCCAGGGAAGGCCATGGGGCAGATCATGTTGAGTTCCATCACGCTGCATGTACGGGACAACCAGGCGATCAGGCCCAGTCAGGATGGGGTGATGAAAGGCAGGTCCTGCCTGACTAACCTGATCTCCCTTGTATGACAAGGGGACTCACTTAGTGGATGGGGGAATGGCTGTGGATGTTGTCTACTTAGACTTTATTAAAGCCTTTGACACTGATTCATCTGGAGAAAGTGGCTGCTCATGGCTTGGACAGTTGTACTCTTGACTGGCCAAAGAACTGGCTGGATGACTGGGCCCAAATAGTTGTGGTGACTGGAGTTAAATGCAGTTGGTGGCTGCTCACAAGTGGTGTTCCCCCGGGGCTCAGTACTGGGGCCAGTTCTGTTTAATATCTATCTCCATGATGTGGATGAGGGGATCGAGTGCACCCTCAGTAAGCGTAGGCTGGAAAAAGGGAGGCAGAGGGGAGACCTTCTCACTGTCTGCAACTACCTGAAAGGAGGTTTTAATGAGGTAGGTGTCATTGTCTTTCCTAAGGAACAAGGAACAGGACAAGAGGAAATGGCCTCGAGCTGCGCCAGGGAAGGTTTACTTTGGATATTATGGAAAATTTATTCACGAAAATTGTTGTCAAGCCCTGGAATGGACTGCCCAGGATAGTGGTGGAGTCATCATCCCTGGAGGTGTTTAAAAGATGTGTAGGTGTGGTGCCTGGGGACATGGTTTAGTGGTGACCTTGGTATTGCTTGGTTAACAGTTGGATTTGATGATCTTAAAGGTGTTTTGTACCTGGAACAATGATTTGATTCTATTCAATGGCACCAGCCAGCTCCAACCTGACTGGCTGCTGGCGAAACCTGAGCCATTCAGCAAGTTGGTAGCACAAATGTGTGAACATCTTTAAGAAGGGGAAAAAAATCAACTGCACAATTGTAACTGGAAGAGAGGGGGAGATATATGTAAGAGAAAAATCTCTACAGACAGCAAGGTCAGTGAAGAAGGAGGGGCAGGACGTGCTCCTGGTGCTGGAGCAGAGATTCCCCTGCAGCCCGTCGTGAACACCAGGATGGAGCAGATTGTCCCGCTGCAGCCTGTGGTGATCTCCCTGTCCTTACAAAGACTCAGGACCCTTTTGTCATATTTCCTCTCCTCATCCAATTGAGGAGGGGGAGTGACAGAGCAGCTTGTTGGGCACCTGACAGCCAGCCAGGGTCAACCCACCACAGAGCCCCATCTTCCCGGCAGAGCAGGGTCACAGGCTTGTTCCTGCTCCTGGTCCTCAGTGCCCCAGGCCGTGCCTCAGGGACCTCACACTGAGGAGGATGGTGACCTCACAAAGGGTCTTTCTGTGTGACCTCAGAGCACAGGGACGGTTGCTTGGTGTCCCCTGCACTGGTGCTTCATGGACCTTGCAGCAGGGAGGCTGGTGGTCTAGAGTCCCCCTGCATGGGTCACTGTGGGGCCCTGCATGGGAGAAGGGATGGTGGCCTGGTGATCCCCCTCCAAGGGATCAGTTGTGGACCCCACAGGAAGGTGAGACTGTGGTGTGGGGACTCCCACGTAGGTGGGATGGGGACCATGCAGCCAGGTGGACAGCGCAACAAGGACCCACACTTGGGTGAGATGAGGACCCCATAGCAATGGAGTGGTGACTTGGGCATCCAGCCATGGTTGCCCAGGGTCATGGCAAGAAGCAGACCAAGGATTTGGGAGCCTGTTTTTGGCCCTGCGACCTGAGCGTGAGTGAAGATGTTGTCATGGGCACTGCCAGGTGGTTGGGCTGGGGACCACAGGAAGCGGGGGCCATGACAGGGGACCCCACTTGGGTGCCCTGACACCCTGCAGCACAGGCAGGAAGTGCAGAGTCTGTTTATGTATTTACTGATTGCAGCTTTTTGGGGTTGTTACTTAATCAGGACATTTTCCTTCCGTCTTAGCTTTCCAAGTCCCCTCAACTACTGTTGCCCGAGGCCTTTGGTTTAGTTTTTGTCAGCATTTCTACTCATTCATTCTCCCTCCAGCAGTTGTTTTGAGGCCATTTGGTGAGGGTTATGTATTTATTGTAGAAGAAGTGTTGATTTCGGGGTCCTGAAAGGCACATTCTGGAACCCTCCAGGTGCTTCTACAGCGGCTGTAAGTGGCCTCCTGATTGTCAGGTTGTTACCTGCTGCTTGATGGTCATGTTGTTATCTGCTCCCTGATTGGCTGGTCATGGAGGTGCTTAGGCAGTGCCTGGCTGTGTTTGGGGGGGGCTGAGGCTGGTGAGGTCTGGGAGAGCTGGTGAGGCTGGTGAGAGGCCCAGGGGAGCAGGACCGGCAGGCAGGGGAGGCTGGTGAGGGATGGCCTTTGGGGTGTGAATGTGGGGTGAACGCCGAGGGGTGAGGCCATTTCTCTGTGCAGTGTTTGTGGGGCCAGAAAGGGACTGGGCGTAGTGGAGGAGCAATGGGAGGCGTGCGTGGTGTGCGGGGCTGTGCGGCTGAGAACCTGGAGGGGATGTTTGCATGGCAAAGGGTTGGTGAAGGAGAACAGATGAGACTAGACCTGTCCAGTTGGAGGGAACCTATGGTGATCATCTAGTCCCCAAAACAGGGTTCTTTACCTGGTGTGCATACAAATGAGCCAAATTTAGCACACAGAGACAGGGTATTGTTTATTGCACAGTGGCGGAAGTCTGGAGGCTGGAATAAAGCCAGCATGCTAGCAAGAATAGTAAAAGGTAATACATACATAATCTTATCACTAGGTTTACACCCTAAAGAGCCAATTGGTTGCACATTTGCATATTGCATTACATAACCTGTTTAGTGTATAATGAGCAACATTCAGCTGAAGGACACTTTATCCAACCATCTCGAGATACGTTTTGAAGCAGGACTCAACTATGTGTGCAGGCTTCCAAATGTCTACATGTGCACAGTCAGTGGTGTCTGTAGTTCGTGATCAGGTGTTATGCAAGTCATTCTTCTCTTTGTTATATCAGGAGACTGACCTAAATCTGAAGGATTTACAAATCTTTAGGTTAGCAAATGCAGACAGGATTCATTCTTTTAAGTGATGACAAAAACCTAACCACTTCAGGGCTGAGCAGAAGTGAAAGCAAGATAATGAGGGCATTGTCCAAATGCCTCTGAAAAACTGACAGACTTGGGGTATCAACTGGCTCTCTAGGAAGCCTGTTCCAGTGTTTGGCCACCACCTCAGTAAATGTATCTTTCCCGTAATATAGTCTGAACCTCCCTGATTCGGCTTTGAACCATTCCCATGTATCCTGTCACTGGATCCCAAGGAGAAGAGCTCAGCACCTCTTCTCTCCACGTCCCCTCCTCAGGAAGCTGCAGAGAGCAATGGGGTCGCCCCTCAGCCTCCTTCTCTCCCAATGAGACAAGCCCAGTGTCCTCAGCCACTTCCCTAAGACATGCCTTCCAGCCCTTTCACCAGCTTTGTTGCCAGACTCCTGGTGCCTTCAAGTACCTTCAGGTCTGTCCTAAACTGTGGGACTCAGAACAGCTCACAGTACTCCCCTACTAGGGACAGGATCAAAAGCTTCCCTAAAATCCAGAAAAACTACATCCTCCACCTTCCCTTCATCCACGAGGCAGGTGACCTTATTGTAGAAGGATAGGAAATTAAACAGGACTTTCCCTTAATGAACCCCTGTTGACTGTACCTGAGGATTACATTATCCTTAAATGCCTTTCAGCAGCACTCAGTTGGATCTTCTCCATAATTTTCCAGGTACTATGGTCAGACTAACAGGTCTGCAGATTCCTGGCTCTTCACTCACACTCTTTTTTTAAATTGGAATAATGTTGGTTGGCTTGCAGTGAGTAAGGAGCTCTCTAGACTCTCCAAACCTGCTGAATTTGTTCACCGCGTGAGTAGCGTTTGTTGGTGAGCAAGATGAGGTGGGGCAAGAAGGGTCTCTGTGCGTCTGTGTTGATGGTGCTGGAGTGGCTGGCAGGCAAGAGGCAGGTTGGGCCAGTGCAGGGCTGGGCTGGGGGTGCCAGTGAGTCAGCGTGACTCATGTCTGCCCCCCAGAAAGGGCGTTGTGTATCTGAATGTGCATAAGTCCATGGGGAAAGGTGGTTTGAACCCAGGATTGCTGAGGGAGCTTCCTGATATCCTTTCACTGGACATAGAGGAATGTCATGGAGCTGAGCAAGGGGAGAGGCCAAGTCCTGTTTCTGGGGAGGTGTCAGTGCCGGTAGGTGGGATGGCTGGGTGCCAGCTGGAGAGAAGCATCTTAGCAGAGAAGGACCTTGTGGTCCTGGT
The DNA here is from genome assembly GCF_036013445.1 of Caloenas nicobarica. Classification (NCBI taxonomy): domain Eukaryota; kingdom Metazoa; phylum Chordata; class Aves; order Columbiformes; family Columbidae; genus Caloenas; species Caloenas nicobarica. The sequence goes on along the minus strand of NC_088246.1, from coordinate 164,585,212 downwards.
GGAGAATAAAAGGACCCTGAGGTGGCAATGAACCCTTGAGGCAAAAGGGGCCGGCAGCCTCCAGGGCAGCATTGGGAAAAGTGTTGGCAGGAGGTTGAAGGAGGTGACCCTTCCGCTCTCCTCAGCACTGGTGAGGTCCCATGTGGGGTCCTGTGTGCGGGTCTGGGCTCCCTAGTGGATAAAGGAAAATTGCGGGGCCACGTACATGGTAAAGGGTCTAGAACATCTTCCATTTGAGGAGAGGCTGAGAGAGCTGGGACTGTTTAGCCAGGAGGCAAAGAGCACTTGGGGGATGTCGTCAATATGTGGAAATCTTGGAGGGGAGGGAATGAAGTCTGTTTGCTGGGAGGGCTGGAGGGTCATGCTGGGGGAGAGAGTTAGTCACGTCTGTGGTGGAAGGGAGAAATTTTGTCTGAGACATGTGCAAGGAAGCATTGTCATGTTGAAGCCTCTCTTTGAGCCAGTGATGGGTTTGTGTCACATCCTGGAAGTCGTGCGGCACCAGTGTTGGTGGTGGCATATTTCCTAGGAGAGGACTTGTTTCCCTTTTCCATCCATGGGCTATTGAGCCCTGTTTTTGATCAGGTGAAGTTGGGTGAGCCACGGGACAAGAAAACAATAGGCCGCGTCTCAGGCTGGGGTGCAGGAGAGCTTTATTGAGAGGAAAGAATGAAAAATACAGGAGTGCCAAGTGGAAGGGAGCAAGTCTGAGGTGCAAAGAAAGATGTGGGAGAAGTGGAGAAGGGCCACAGGCCACGTTTGCAGGCAGCCCAGGCTGCCCCTTTGCTGCTTATGTGTTTGGTGCCTGGAGAGGAGGAGCCGTGGACAGCAGGTCCATGTGCCAGGAAGGGCCTAGAGGTGCGTGTCTTCAATCCATGCCGTGGCTTCCAGGGTGTGTGTGGTTGGCGTCAGGGGTGGTGGCGAGAGCCCTTAGCAGATGTAGCCGCCCCTTCTGCCGCCGCAGGAGCCCAGGCCTCCGAAGCCGCCCAGGCCTCCGAAGCCGTAGCCGTAGCCAAAGCGGCCGGAGTTGATGGCAACTCCCTGGGCACCCAGTTCGTTGCCCACGGCAGCCGATGAGGAGGATCCGACGGTAGTGCTCTGGGGGTAAGAGGTGAGGATGGGTCCTGGCAGGGTGACCAGCACGGCGGGAGGCTGGATGACGACGCGGGAGTCCTGGCACTGCAGGGCACAGGGCTCGTTGCAGCTGTTGGCCAGCGGGGTGGGTCCGCAGGGGCGGCAGACGTCGTAGCAGGCCATGTGTGTGGTGCGGAGGGGCCCTGGAAGGGACGAGAGGCTGTTGAGCAAGCGCAGGGGCGTGGGGGTGCGAGGAGCGGTGTCGCAGGAGGGCGAGGGAGCGGGGAGGATGGTGTGGGGCTGTGGGGAGCGTGGCGGTGGGGAGGCGTGAGGGCTGCTGAGGCTGGGGGCAGAGCGTGCTGGAAGAGAGGGGCCAGGCGGGGCAGGAGAAGGAGGGGAAGGGGGCTGAGGCTCACCTTGTTGAGCGCGGAGGGAGGAGAAGGCGTCAGGAGAAGTGTGTGAGGGAGAGAGGCGCTGGGCTGGCTTTTATGCTGGTCCTGGCTGGGCGGGACAGCCTTTGCGCATGACGGCATTTTGCAGCCAGCAGCTGTTGGATGCCACAGCCTGGCCAGGAATGAGGAGGGTGTGTTTTCCTTCCCGCAACGCTCCAATTTCTTCTTCTTGTCTTGAGGACGTGTCCACTTGGCCCCGGCGGCAGCTTTGAAGTGCGAGCATTAGAGGCCAAAGACTTGGTGTTGATGGTGCGTGTCAGGGCGGGCAGAGGACGCGGCCAAAGCGTAGGAGAGGTGGGGTGTCCCAAGTGAGGTCATCCCATGGCACTCGTGTGGTTTGCGGTGTGTTCTGTAGAGGGGGCCCCATTTCCTCGCAGCTCTGACAGGCTGGTCTGGGCTTTGGAGCTGCGACAGGCATGAGGGGCTGCCCATTCCATGGCGTTTGATCGCTCACCTGCCTGCTGCCATCTCCTTCAGCTTATCATTAGACTTGGCCTTTCCTCTTGATTGTGTTCTGTGGGTGTCTTGCTTGTAAGCTTGTAGCTGTGTGTATTCATTTTATGTGGCAAGATTTTGGTCGCCTATGAGCTTCATGGTTTTCTTATGTGAGAAGATACCAGAAGATTCCCCCATGTGTGGTAGAGAGTCCCCATATGCTGAAAGACAAGCTGGCAGGGAAGAAGACTGGCCTGGCCTTAACTGAGAGGTTTGGCTTGAACTCATGAGAAAAAAAGAGAGTTTTTTCCCTTTGCAAGAAGAGGCAATTAACTCAGGAGGAACACCAGGATGTTTTTAGGTTATGCAGGGGGAAAATTAGAAGAGCCAAAGCCCAAGTAGAACTTAATCTGGGTCCTGCTAGAAAAGACAATACAAACTTTTTGTGTACATATTTTTGCAACGAAAGGAGAGCTAAGGAATATCTCCAGCTTTTAGTGGATGCAGGGAGCAACAGATTTACAATGGATGAGGAAACGACCTTAATGCCTTCTTTGCCTCAGGTTTTAATGGTAAACCCAGTTGTGCTCTGTGTACTCAGGTCCCTGAGCTGGAATACAGGGATGGGGCATAGAACGAAGCCCCCGGAATCGAAGGGGAAATGGTTGGTGGCCTGCTACACCATGTAGACACACACAGGTCCGTGGGGCCAGATGGGTTCTACCCAGGAGTTGTGAGAGAGCTGGCGGAGGTGCTCACCAAGCCAGTTTCCATCATCGGGGAGGTCCCAGTTAATCAGAGTTTGGCAAATGTGACGCTTATATAGAAGAAGGGAAGGAAGGAGTATCGGAGGATCTGCAGGCCTGTCAGTCTGACCTTGGTGCCAGGGAAGGCCATGGGGCAGGTCATGTTGAGTTCCATCACGCTGCATGTACGGGACAACCAGGCTATCAGGCCCAGTCAGGACGGGGTGATGAGAGGCAGGTCCTGCCTGACTAACCTGATCTCCCTTGTATGACAAGGGGACTCACTTAATGGATGGGGGAATGGCTGTGGATGTTGTCTACTTAGACTTTATTAAAACCTTTGACACTGATTCATTTGGAGAAAGTGTCTGCTCATGGCTTGGACAGTTGTACTCTTGACTGGCCAAAGAACTGGCTGGATGACTGGGCCCAAATAGTTGTGGTGACTGGAGTTAAATGCAGTTGGTGGCTGCTCACAAGTGGTGTTCCCCAGGGCTCAGTACTGGGGCCAGTTCTGTTTAATATCTATCTCCATGATGTGGACGAGGGGATCGAGTGCACCCTCAGTAAGCGTAGGCTGGAAAAAGGGAGGCAGAGGGGAGACCTTCTCACTGTCTGCAACTACCTGAAAGGAGGTTTTAATGAGGTGGGTGTCATTGTCTTTCCTAAGGAACAAGGAACAGGACAAGAGGAAATGGCCTCGAGCTGCGTCAGGGAAGGTTTACTTTGGATATTATGGAAAATTTATTAACGAAAAGTGTTGTCAAGCCCTGGAATGGACTGTCCAGGGTAGTGGTGGAGTCATCATCCCTGGAGGTGTTTAAAAGATGTGTAGGTGTGGTGCCTGGGGACATGGTTTAGTGGTGACCTTGGTATTGCTTGTTTAACAGTTGGATTTGATGATCTTAAAGGTGTTTTGTACCTGGAACAATGATTTGATTCTATTCAATGGCACCAGCCAGCTCCAACCTGACTGGCTGCTGGCGAAACCTGAGCCATTCAGCAAGTTGGTAGCACAAATGTGTGAATATCTTTAAGAAGGGGAAAAAACCAACTGCACAATTGTAACTGGAAGAGAGGGGGAGATATATGTAAGAGAAAAATGTCTACAGACAGCAAGGTCAGTGAAGAAGGAGGGGCAGGACGTGCTCCTGGTGCTGGAGCAGAGATTCCCCTGCAGCCCGTTGTGAACACCAGGATGGAGCAGATTGTCCCGCTGCAGCCTGTGGTGATCTCCCTGTCCTTACAAAGACTCAGGACCCTTTCGTCATATTTCCTCTCCTCATCCAATTGAGGAGGGGGAGTGACAGAGCAGCTTGTTGGGCACCTGACAGCCAGCCAGGGTCAACCCACCACAGAGCCCCATCTTCCCGGCAGAGCAGGGTCACAGGCTTGTTCCTGCTCCTGGTCCTCAGTGCCCCAGGCCGTGCCTCAGGGACCTCACACTGAGGAGGATGGTGACCTCACAAAGGGTCTTTCTGTGTGACCTCAGAGCACAGGGACGGTTGCTTGGTGTCCCCTGCACTGGTGCTTCATGGACCTTGCAGCAGGGAGGCTGGTGGTCTAGAGTCCCCCTGCATGGGTCACTGTGGGGCCCTGCATGGGAGAAGGGATGGTGGCCTGGTGATCCCCCTCCAAGGGATCAGTTGTGGACCCCACAGGAAGGTGAGACTGTGGTGTGGGGACTCCCACGTAGGTGGGATGGGGACCATGCAGCCAGGTGGACAGCGCAACAAGGACCCACACTTGGGTGAGATGAGGACCCCATAGCAATGGAGTGGTGACTTGGGCATCCAGCCATGGTTGCCCAGGGTCATGGCAAGAAGCAGACCAAGGATTTGGGAGCCTGTTTTTGGCCCTGCGACCTGAGCGTGAGTGAAGATGTTGTCATGGGCACTGCCAGGTGGTTGGGCTGGGGACCACAGGAAGCGGGGGCCATGACAGGGGACCCCACTTGGGTGCCCTGACACCCTGCAGCACAGGCAGGAAGTGCAGAGTCTGTTTATGTATTTACTGATTGCAGCTTTTTGGGGTTGTTACTTAATCAGGACATTTTCCTTCCGTCTTAGCTTTCCAAGTCCCCTCAACTACTGTTGCCCGAGGCCTTTGGTTTAGTTTTTGTCAGCATTTCTACTCACTCATTCCCCCTCCAGCAGTTGTTTTGAGGCCATTTGGTGAGGGTTATGTATTTATTGTAGAAGAAGTGTTGATTTCGGGGTCCTGAAAGGCGCATTCTGGAACCCTCCAGGTGCTTCTACAGCGGCTGTAAGTGGCCTCCTGATTGTCAGGTTGTTACCCTGCTGCTTGATGGTCATGTTGTTATCTGCTCCCTGATTGGCTGGTCATGGAGGTGCTTAGGCAGTGCCTGGCTGTGTTTGGGGGGGGCTGAGGCTGGTGAGGTCTGGGAGAGCTGGTGAGGCTGGTGAGAGGCCCACGGGAGCGGGACCGGCAGGCAGGGGAGGCTGGTGAGGGATGGCCTTTGGGGTGTGAATGTGGGGTGAGTGCCGAGGGGTGAGGCCATTTCTCTGTGCAGTGTTTGTGGGGCCAGAAAGGGACTGGGCGTAGTGGAGGGGCAATGGGAGGCGTGCGTGGTGTGCGGGGCTGTGCGGCTGAGAACCTGGAGGGGATGTTTGCATGGCAAAGGGTTGGTGAAGGAGAACAGATGAGACTAGACCTGTCCAGTTGGAGGGAACCTATGGTGATCATCTAGTCCCCAAAACAGGGTTCTTTACCTGGTGTGCATACAAATGAGCCAAATTTAGCACACAGAGACGGGGTATTGTTTATTGCACAGTGGCGGAAGTCTGGAGGCTGGAATAAAGCCAGCATGCTAGCAAGAATAGTAAAAGGTAATACATACATAATCTTATCACTAGGTTTACACCCTAAAGAGCTAATTGGTTGCACATTTGCATATTGCATTACATAACCTGTTTAGTGTATAATGAGCAACATTCAGCTGAAGGACACTTTATCCAACCATCTCGAGATACGTTTTGAAGCAGGACTCAACTATGTGTGCAGGCTTCCAAATGTCTACATGTGCACAGTCAGTGGTGTCTGTAGTTCGTGATCAGGTGTTATGCAAGTCATTCTTCTCTTTGTTATATCAGGAGACTGACCTAAATCTGAAGGATTTACAAATCTTTAGGTTAGCAAATGCAGACAGGATTCATTCTTTTAAGTGATGACAAAAACCTGACCACTTCAGGGCTGAGCAGAAGGGAAAGCAAGATAATGAGGGCATTGTCCAAATGCCTCTGAAAAACTGACAGACTTGGGGTATCAACTGGCTCTCTAGGAAGCCTGTTCCAGTGTTTGGCCACCACCTCAGTAAATGTATCTTTCCCGTAATATAGTCTGAACCTCCCTGATTCGGCTTTGAACCATTCCCATGTATCCTGTCACTGGATCCCAAGGAGAAGAGCTCAGCACCTCTTCTCTCCACGTCCCCTCCTCAGGAAGCTGCAGAGAGCAATGGGGTCGCCCCTCAGCCTCCTTCTCTCCCAATGAGACAAGCCCAGTGTCCTCAGCCACTTCCCTAAGACATGCCTTCCAGCCCTTTCACCAGCTTTGTTGCCAGACTCCTGGTGCCTTCAAGTACCTTCAGGTCTGTCCTAAACTGTGGGACTCAGAACAGCTCACAGTACTCCCCTACTAGGGACAGGATCAAAAGCTTCCCTAAAATCCAGAAAAACTACATCCTCCACCTTCCCTTCATCCACGAGGCAGGTGACCTTATTGTAGAAGGATAGGAAATTAAACAGGACTTTCCCTTAATGAACCCCTGTTGACTGTACCTGAGGATTACATTATCCTTAAATGCCTTTCAGCAGCACTCAGTTGGATCTTCTCCATAATTTTCCAGGTACTATGGTCAGACTAATAGGTCTGCAGATTCCTGGCTGTTCACTCACACTCTTTTTTTAAATTGGAATAATGTTGGTTGGCTTGCAGTGAGTAAGGAGCTCTCTAGACTCTCCAAACCTGCTGAATTTGTTCACCGCGTGAGTAGCGTTTGTTGGTGAGCAAGATGAGGTGGGGCAGGAAGGGTCTCTGTGCGTCTGTGTTGATGGTGCTGGAGTGGCTGGCAGGCAAGAGGCAGGTTGGGCCAGTGCAGGGCTGGGCTGGGGGTGCCAGTGAGTCAGCGTGACTCATGTCTGCCCCCCAGAAAGGGGGTTGTGTATCTGAATGTGCCTAAGTCCATGGGGAAAGGTGGTTTGAACCCAGGATTGCTGAGGGAGCTTCCTGATTTCCTTTCACTGGACATAGAGGAATGTCATGGAGCTGAGCAAGGGGAGAGGCCAAGTCCTGTTTCTGGGGAGGCGTCAGTGCCGGTAGGTGGGATGGCTGGGTGCCAGCTGGAGAGAAGCATCTTAGCAGAGAAGGACCTTGTGGTCCTGGTGGAGAATAAAAGGACCCTGAGGTGGCAATGAACCCTTGAGGCAAAAGGGGCCGGCAGCCTCCAGGGCAGCATTGGGAAAAGTGTTGGCAGGAGGTTGAAGGAGGTGACCCTTCCGCTCTCCTCAGCACTGGTGAGGTCCCATGTGGGGTCCTGTGTGCGGGTCTGGGCTCCCCAGTGGATAAAGGAAAATTGCGGGGCCACGTACATGGTAAAGGGTCTAGAACATCTTCCATTTGAGGAGAGGCTGAGAGAGCTGGGACTGTTTAGCCAGGAGGCAAAGAGCACTTGGGGGATGTCGTCAATATGTGGAAATCTTGGAGGGGAGGGAATGAAGTCTGTTTGCTGGGAGGGCTGGAGGGTCGTGCTGGGGGAGAGAGTTAGTCACGTCTGTGGTGGAAGGGAGAGATTTTGTCTGAGACATGTGCAAGGAAGCATTGTCATGTTGAAGCCTCTCTTTGAGCCAGTGATGGGTTTGTGTCACATCCTGGAAGTCGTGCGGCACCAGTGTTGGTGGTGGCATATTTCCTAGGAGAGGACTTGTTTCCCTTTTCCGTCCATGGGCTATTGAGCCCTGTTTTTGATCAGGTGAAGTTGGGTGAGCCACGGGACAAGAAAACAATAGGCCGCGTCTCAGGCTGGGGTGCAGGAGAGCTTTATTGAGAGGAAAGAATGAAAAATACAGGAGTGCCAAGTGGAAGGGAGCAAGTCTGAGGTGCAAAGAAAGATGTGGGAGAAGTGGAGAAGGGCCACAGGCCACGTTTGCAGGCAGCCCAGGCTGCCCCTTTGCTGCTTATGTGTTTGGTGCCTGGAGAGGAGGAGCCGTGGACAGCAGGTCCATGTGCCAGGAAGGGCCTAGAGGTGCGTGTCTTCAATCCGTGCCGTGGCTTCCAGGGTGTGTGTGGTTGGCGTCAGGGGTGGTGGCGAGAGCCCTTAGCAGATGTAGCCGCCCCTTCTGCCGCCAAAGCAGCCCAGGCCTCCGAAGCCGTAGCCGTAGCCAAAGCGGCCGGACTTGATGGCAACTCCCTGGGCACCCAGTTCGTTGCCCACGGCAGCCGATGAGGAGGATCCGACGGCGGTGTTCTGGGGGTAAGAGGTGAGGATGGGTCCTGGCAGGGTGACCAGCACGGCGGGAGGCTGGATGACGACGCGGGAGTCCTGGCACTGCAGGGAACAGGGCTCGTTGCAGCTGTTGGCCAGCGGGGTGGGTCCGCAGGGGCGGCAGACGTCGTAGCAGGCCATGTGTGTGGTGCGGAGGGGCCCTGGAAGGGACGAGAGGCTGTTGAGCAAACGCAGGGGCGTGGGGGTGCGAGGAGCGGTGTTGCAGGAGGGCGAGGGAGTGGGGAGGCTGGTGTGGGGCTGTGGGGAGCGTGGCGGTGGGGAGGCGTGAGGGCTGCTGAGGCTGGGGGCAGAGCGTGCTGGAAGAGAGGGGCCAGGCGGGGCAGGAGAAGGAGGGGAAGGGGGCTGAGGCTCACCTTGTTGAGCGCGGAGGGAGGAGAAGGCGTCAGGAGAAGTGTGTGAGGGAGAGAGGCACTGGGCCGGCTTTTATGCTGGTCCTGGCTGGGCGGGACAGCCTTTGCGCATGACGGCATTTTGCAGCCAGCAGCTGTTGGATGCCACAGCCTGGCCAGGAATGAGGAGGGTGTGTTTTCCTTCCCGCAACGCTCCAATTTCTTGTTCTTGTCTTGAGGACGTGTCCAGTTGGCCCTGGTGGCAGCTTTGAAGTGCGAGCATTAGAGGCCAAAGACTTGGTGTCGATGGCGCGTGTCAGGGCGGGCAGAGGACGCGGCCAAAGCGTAGGAGAGGTGGGGTGTCGTCGGTGAGGTCATCGCATGGCACTTGTGTGGTTTGCGGTGTGTTCTGAAGAGGGGGCCCCATTTCCTCGCAGCCGTGGCAGGCTGGTCAGGGTTTTATAGCTCTGCTGGATGTGAGGTGCTACCCTTTCTGTGGTGTCTGTTGCCTTCCCATGTTTCTGCTGTCTCACTAAGCCTGTCTTAGACCTGGCCTTTCCCGTTGACTCTGTCCTGTCGGTGTCCTGCTGCCTCTGTTTCTTGTAAGCCTTGTAAGTGGACGTATTTGTTTTACATGGCAAAGTTCTGGTTGCAAGGGTGCTACTGGGGTGGTGTCTTTGAGAAGGTTTCAGAAGATTGCCCATGTTCGATAGAGAATCCCTCTGTTGCAAAAGACCTGCCGGTAGGAAAAAAGACTTGCCTTGGTCAACAGAGAGCTTTGCCTTGAAATCAGGAAAAGAAGAAGAGTTTGTGACTTTTGAAAGAAGGTGTAGACAACTTAGGAGGTGCAAAAGGATGTAGTTGTTTTTGCAGGGAGGAAAATAGAAGGGCCAAAGCCCAACTGGAACTTACCGTTGCTTCTGCCCTAAAAGGTCATAAGTTTCTTTACATAAATTCACAACAGAAGGAGGGCGAAGGAGAATCTCCATTGTGCATTGAATGTGGGGGCAAACACAGTGGCAAAGGATGAGAAAAGTCCTTAATGCTTTCTTTGCCTCAGCCTTTAATAGTAAGAGCAGTCGTTTCCCAAGTAGCCAGTCCCCTGAGCTGAAAAAAGGGATAGGGAGCAAAACGAAGCCCTCATAATCTACGGGGAAATGGTTGGTGAAGTGCTAAAACTCTTAGACACACACAGGTCTATGGGGCGGATGGGATCTTGCAAAAGGTTCTGAGGGAGCCGGTGGATGTGCTCACCAAGCCACTTTCCATCATTTATCAACAGTCCTGGTTCCCTGGGTAGGTCCCAGTTGACTGGAGTTTAGCAAGTTTGACACTTACTTTTAAGAAGTGCTGTAAGGAGGATCTGAGGAATTACAGCCCTGTCTTTCTGACCTCTGTGCTGGGGAAGATTACAGAGCAGATCATCTGGAGTGCCATCATGTCACATGTATGGGACAACCAGGTCATAAGACGCAGTCAGCATGAGTTTGTGAAGGGCAGGTCCTGCTTGACCAACTTGATCTCTTTCTATGACAAGATGACCCGCTTAGTGGATGAGGGCAAAGCTGTGGATTTTGTCTACCTTGACTTTTGTAAGCCATTGACATCATTTCTCCTGGAGAAAATGTCTGCTCATGGCTTGGATGGGTGTGCTATTCACTGGCTAAAATACTGGCTGGATGGCTGGGCCCAAGAGTTGTGGTGGATGGAGTTAAATCCTCTTGGCAGCCAGTCAAAAGTGCCGGCCTTTGGAGTGTGAATGTGGGGTGAGTGCCGAGGGCTGAGGCCATTTCTCTGCGCAGTGTTTGTGGGGCCGGAGTGGGACTGGGCGTTGTGGAGGGGCGATGGGAGGCGTGCGTGGGGCCGTGCACCTGAGAACCTGGAGGGGATGTTTGCATGGGAAAGGGTTGGTGAAGGAGAACAGACAAGACTAGACTAGAGCAGTCCAGTTGCAAGGGACCTACAGTGATCATCTAGTCTCACTGCCTGAGCACTTTGAGGCTGAGCAAAAGTGAGCATGGTATTAAGGGCATTGTCCAAATGCTTCTGGAACCCTGACAGGCTTGAGGCATGGACCATCTCTCTCGGAAGCCTGTTCCAGTGTTTGACCACCACCGTGGTAACAAAATGTTTCCTAATGTCGAGTCTAAACCTGGCTTTGCTTTCGGTGAGCTTGGAATAATCTTAGGAGAAAAATGAAGAGGAGGCATCTCATGCGGGGATGCAGGAGAATTTTATTGAGGAACAAAAAGGGTGAAAAGGCAGGAGCACCAAGTAGAAGGTCACAGGTATAAGCTGCATGTAGGACGACCAACAGCTGAGGTCACTTGTGTGACATAGATGTTGCCAGAGCACCAAGGTCTTCCTGCCTCTTTTAGAGGAGGAGCCACGGCCAGCAGGTCCGCGTGCCGAGAAGGGTCCAGAGGTGAGTACTCAGTCCGTGTTGTGGCTTTCAGGGTGTTGGTGTCAGGGGTGGTGGCGAGAGGCCTTAGCAGATGTAGCCGCCCCTTCTGCCGCCGCAGGAGCCCAGGCCTCCGAAGCCGCCCAGGCCTCCGAAGCCGTAGCCGAAGGCGCCGGAGTTGATGGCAACTCCCTGGGCACCAAGTTCGTTGCCCACGGCAGCCGATGAGGAGGATCCGACGGCGGTGCTCTGGGGGTAAGAGGTGAGGATGGGTCCTGGCAGGGTGACCAGCACGGCGGGAGGCTGGATGACGACGCGGGAGTCCTGGCACTGCAGGGAACAGGGCTCGTTGCAGCTGTTGGCCAGCGGGGTGGGTCCGCAGGGGCGGCAGACGTCGTAGCAGGCCATGTGTGTGGTGCAGAGGGGCCCTGGAAGGGACGAGAGGCTGTTGAGCAAGCGCAGGGGCGTGGGGGTGCGAGGAGCGGTGTTGCAGGAGGGCGAGGGAGCGGGGAGGCTGGTGTGGGGCTGTGGGGAGCGTGGCGGTGGGGAGGCGTGAGGGCTGCTGAGGCTGGGGGCAGAGCGTGCTGGAAGAGAGGGGCCAGGCGGGGCAGGAGAAGGAGGGGAAGGGGGCTGAGGCTCACCTTGTTGAGCGCGGAGGGAGGAGAAGGCGTCAGGAGAAGCGTGTGAGGGAGAGAGGCGCTGGGCCGGCTTTTATGCTGGTCCTGGCTGGGCGGGACAGCCTTTGCGCATGACGGCATTTTGCAGCCAGCAGCTGTTGGATGCCACAGCCTGGCCAGGAATGAGGAGGGTGTGTTTTCCTTCCCGCAATGCTCCAATTTCTTGTTCTTGTCTTGAGGATGTGTCCACTTGGCCCCGGCAGCAGCTTTGAAGTGTGAGCATTAGAGGCCAAAGACTTGGTGTTGATGGCGCGTGTCAGGGCAGGCAGAGGACGCGGCCAAAGCGTAGGAGAGGTGGGGTGTCCCAAGTGAGGTCATCCCATGGCACTCGTGTGGTTTGCGGTGTGTTCTGAAGAGGGGGCCCCATTTCCTCGCAGCTCTGACAGGCTGGTCTGGGCTTTGGAGCTGTGACAGGCATGAGGGGCTGCCCATTCCACGGCGTTTGATCGCTCACCTGCCTGCTGCCATCTCCTTCAGCTTATCATTAGACTTGGCCTTTCCTCTTGATTGTGTTCTGTGGGTGTCTTGCTTGTAAGCTTGTAGCTGTGTGTGTTCATTTTATGTGGCAAGATTTTGGTCGCCTATGAGCTTCATGGTTTTCTTATGTGAGAAGATACCAGAAGATTCCCCCATGTGTGGTAGAGAGTCCCCATATGCTGAAAGACAAGCTGGCAGGGAAGAAGACTGGCCTGGCCTTAACTGAGAGGTTTGGCTTGAACTCATGAGAAAAAAAGAGAGTTTTTTCCCTTTGCAAGAAGAGGCAATTAACTCAGGAGGAACACCAGGATGTTTTTAGGTTATGCAGGGGGAAAATTAGAAGAGCCAAAGCCCAAGTAGAACTTAATCCGGGTCCTGCTAGAAAAGACAATACAAACTTGTTGTGTACATATTTTTGCAATGAAAGGAGAGCTAAGGAATATCTCCAGCTTTTAGTGGATGCAGGGAGCAACAGATTTACAATGGATGAGGAAACGACCTTAATGCCTTCTTTGCCTCAGGTTTTAATGGTAAACCCAGTTGTGCTCTGTGTACTCAGGTCCCTGAGCTGGAATACAGGGATGGGGCATAGAACGAAGCCCCCGGAATCGAAGGGGAAATGGTTGGTGGCCTGCTACACCATGTAGACACACACAAGTCCGTGGGGCCAGATGGGTTCTACCCAGGAGTTGTGAGAGAGCTGGCGGAGGTGCTCACCAAGCCAGTTTCCATCATCGGGGAGGTCCCAGTTAATCAGAGTTTGGCAAATGTGACGCTTATATAGAAGAAGGGAAGGAAGGAGTATCGGAGGATCTGCAGGCCTGTCAGTCTGACCTTGGTGCCAGGGAAGGCCATGGGGCAGGTCATGTTGAGTTCCATCACGCTGCATGTATGGGACAACCAGGCGATCAGGCCCAGTCAGGACGGGGTGATGAAAGGCAGGTCCTGCCTGACTAACCTGATCTCCCTTGTATGACAAGGGGACTCACTTAGTGGATGGGGGAATGGCTGTGGATGTTGTCTACTTAGACTTTATTAAAACCTTTGACACTGATTCATTTGGAGAAAGTGTCTGCTCATGGCTTGGACAGTTGTACTCTTGACTGGCCAAAGAACTGGCTGGATGACTGGGCCCAAATAGTTGTGGTGACTGGAGTTAAATGCAGTTGGTGGCTGCTCACAAGTGGTGTTCCCCAGGGCTCAGTACTGGGGCCAGTTCTGTTTAATATCTATCTCCATGATGTGGACGAGGGGATCGAGTGCACCCTCAGTAAGCGTAGGCTGGAAAAAGGGAGGCAGAGGGGAGACCTTCTCACTGTCTGCAACTACCTGAAAGGAGGTTTTAATGAGGTAGGTGTCATTGTCTTTCCTAAGGAACAAGGAACAGGACAAGAGGAAATGGCCTCGAGCTGCGCCAGGGAAGGTTTACTTTGGATATTATGGAAAATTTATTCACAAAAAGTGTTGTCAAGCCCTGGAATGGACTGTCCAGGGTAGTGGTGGAGTCATCATCCCTGGAGGTGTTTAAAAGATGTGTAGATGTGGTGCCTGGGGACATGGTTTAGTGGTGACCTTGGTATTGCTTGGTTAACAGTTGGATTTGATGATCTTAAAGGTCTTTTGTACCTGGAACAATGATTTGATTCTATTCAATGGCACCAGCCAGCTCCAACCTGACTGGCTGCTGGCGAAACCTGAGCCATTCAGCAAGTTGGTAGCACAAATGTGTGAATATCTTTAAGAAGGGGAAAAAATCAACTGCACAATTGTAACTGGAAGAGAGGGGGAGATATATGTAAGAGAAAAATGTCTACAGACAGCAAGGTCAGTGAAGAAGGAGGGGCAGGACGTGCTCCTGGTGCTGGAGCAGAGATTCCCCTGCAGCCCGTCGTGAACACCAGGATGGAGCAGATTGTCCCGCTGCAGCCTGTGGTGATCTCCCTGTCCTTACAAAGACTCAGAACCCTTTCGTCAGATTTCCTCTCCTCATCCAATTGAGGAGGGGGAGTGACAGAGCAGCTTGTTGGGCACCTGACAGCCAGCCAGGGTCAACCCACCACAGAGCCCCATCTTCCCGGCAGAGCAGGGTCACAGGCTTGTTCCTGCTCCTGGTCCTCAGTGCCCCAGGCCGTGCCTCAGGGACCTCACACTGAGGAGGATGGTGACCTCACAAAAGGTCTTTCTGTGTGACCTCAGAGCACAGGGACGGTTGCTTGGTGTCCCCTGCACTGGTGCTTCATGGACCTTGCAGCAGGGAGGCTGGTGGTCTAGAGTCCCCCTGCATGGGTCACTGTGGGGCCCTGCATGGGAGAAGGGATGGTGGCCTGGTGATCCCCCTCCAAGGGATCAGTTGTGGACCCCACAGGAAGGCGAGACTGTGGTGTGGGGACTCCCACGTAGGTGGGATGGGGACCATGCAGCCAGGTGGACAGCGCAACAAGGACCCACACTTGGGTGAGATGAGGACCCCATAGCAATGGAGTGGTGACTTGGGCATCCAGCCATGGTTGCCCAGGGTCATGGCAAGAAGCAGACCAAGGATTTGGGAGCCTGTTTTTGGCCCTGCGACCTGAGCGTGAGTGAAGATGTTGTCATGGGCACTGCCAGGTGGTTGGGCTGGGGACCACAGGAAGCGGGGGCCATGACAGGGGACCCCACTTGGGTGCCCTGACACCCTGCAGCACAGGCAGGAAGTGCAGAGTCTGTTTATGTATTTACTGATTGCAGCTTTTTGGGGTTGTTACTTAATCAGGACATTTTCCTTCCGTCTTAGCTTTCCAAGTCCCCTCAACTACTGTTGCCCGAGGCCTTTGGTTTAGTTTTTGTCAGCATTTCTACTCATTCGGTCCCCCTCCAGCAGTTGTTTTGAGGCCATTTGGTGAGGGTTATGTACTTATTGTAGAAGAAGTGTTGATTTCGGGGTCCTGAAAGGCGCATTCTGGAACCCTCCAGGTGCTTCTACAGCGGCTGTAAGTGGCCTCCTGATTGTCAGGTTGTTACCTGCTGCTTGATGGTCATGTTGTTATCTGCTCCCTGATTGGCTGGTCATGGAGGTGCTTAGGCAGTGCCTGGCTGTCTTGGGGGGAGGCTGCAGCTGTGGGGCTGAGGCTGGTGAGGTCTGGGAGAGCTGGTGAGGCTGGTGAGAGGCCCAGGGGAGCGGGACCGGCAGGCAGGGGAGGCTGGTGAGGGATGGCCTTTGGGGTGTGAATATGGGGTGAACGCCGAGGGGTGAGGCCATTTCTCTGTGCAGTGTTTGTGGGGCCAGAAATGGACTGGGTGTAGTGGAGGAGCAATGGGAGGCGTGCGTGGTGTGCGGGGCTGTGCGGCTGAGAACCTGGAGGGGATGTTTGCATGGCAAAGGGTTGGTGAAGGAGAACAGATGAGACTAGACCTGTCCAGTTGGAGGGAACCTATGGTGATCATCTAGTCCCCAAAACAGGGTTCTTTACCTGGTGTGCATACAAATGAGCCAAATTTAGCACACAGAGACAGGGTATTGTTTATTGCACAGTGGCGGAAGTCTGGAGGCTGGAATAAAGCCAGCATGCTAGCAAGAATAGTAAAAGGTAATACATACATAATCTTATCACTAGGTTTACACCCTAAAGAGCCAATTGGTTGCACATTTGCATATTGCATTACATAACCTGTTTAGTGTATAATGAGCAACATTCAGCTGAAGGACACTTTATCCAACCATCTCGAGATACGTTTTGAAGCAGGACTCAACTATGTGTGCAGGCTTCCAAATGTCTACATGTGCACAGTCAGTGGTGTCTGTAGTTCGTGATCAGGTGTTATGCAAGTCATTCTTCTCTTTGTTATATCAGGAGACTGACCTAAATCTGAAGGATTTACAAATCTTTAGGTTAGCAAATGCAGACAGGATTCATTCTTTTAAGTGATGACAAAAACCTGACCACTTCAGGGCTGAGCAGAAGTGAAAGCAAGATAATGAGGGCATTGTCCAAATGCCTCTGAAAAACTGACAGACTTGGGGTATCAACTGGCTCTCTAGGAAGCCTGTTCCAGTGTTTGGCCACCACCTCAGTAAATGTATCTTTCCCGTAATATAGTCTGAACCTCCCTGATTCAGCTTTGAACCATTCCCATGTATCCTGTCACTGGATCCCAAGGAGAAGAGCTCAGCACCTCTTCTCTCCACGTCCCCTCCTCATAAGCTGCAGAGAGCAATGGGGTCGCCCCTCAGCCTCCTTCTCTCCCAATGAGACAAGCCCAGTGTCCTCAGCCACTTCCCTAAGACATGCCTTCCAGCCCTTTCACCAGCTTTGTTGCCAGACTCCTGGTGCCTTCAAGTACCTTCAGGTCTGTCCTAAACTGTGGGACTCAGAACAGCTCACAGTACTCCCCTACTAGGGACAGGATCAAAAGCTTTACTAAAATCCAGAAAAACTACATCCTCCACCTTCCCTTCATCCACGAGGCAGGTGACCTTATTGTAGAAGGATAGGAAATTAAACAGGAGTTTCCCTTAATGAACCCCTGTTGACTGTACCTGAGGATTACATTATCCTTAAATGCCTTTCAGCAGCACTCAGTTGGATCTTCTCCATAATTTTCCAGGTACTATGGTCAGACTAATAGGTCTGCAGATTCCTGGCTCTTCACTCAGACTCTTTTTTTAAATTGGAATAATGTTGGTTGGTTTGCAGTGAGTAAGGAGCTCTCTAGACTCTCCAAACCTGCTGAATTCAGTGGAGGTGAGTATCGAGATGTTTGTTCACCGCGTGAGTAGCGTTTGTTGGTGAGCAAGATGAGGTGGGGCAGGAAGGGTCTCTGTGCGTCTGTGTTGATGGTGCTGGAGTGGCTGGCAGGCAAGAGGCAGGTTGGGCCAGCGCAGGGCTGGGCTGGGGGTGCCAGTGAGTCAGCGTGACTCATGTCTGCCCCCCAGAAAGGGGGTTGTGTATCTGAATGTGCATAAGTCCATGGGGAAAGGTGGTTTGAACCCAGGATTGCTGAGGGAGCTTCCTGATATCCTTTCACTGGACATAGAGGAATGTCATGGAGCTGAGCAAGGGGAGAGGCCAAGTCCTGTTTCTGGGGAGGCGTCAGTGCCGGTAGGTGGGATGGCTGGGTGCCAGCTGGAGAGAAGCATCTTAGCAGAGAAGGACCTTGTGGTCCTGGTGGAGAATAAAAGGACCCTGAGGTGGCAATGAACCCTTGAGGCAAAAGGGGCCGGCAGCCTCCAGGGCAGCATTGGGAAAAGTGTTGGCAGGAGGTTGAAGGAGGTGACCCTTCCGCTCTCCTCAGCACTGGTGAGGTCCCATGTGGGGTCCTGTGTGCGGGTCTGGGCTCCCCAGTGGATAAAGGAAAATTGCGGGGCCACGTACATGGTAAAGGGTCTAGAACATCTTCCATTTGAGGAGAGGCTGAGAGAGCTGGGACTGTTTAGCCAGGAGGCAAAGAGCACTTGGGGGATGTTGTCAATATGTGGAAATCTTGGAGGGGAGGGAATGAAGTCTGTTTGCTGGGAGGGCTGGAGGGTCGTGCTGGGGGAGAGAGTTAGTCACGTCTGTGGTGGAAGGGAGAGATTTTGTCTGAGACATGTGCAAGGAAGCATTGTCATGTTGAAGCCTCTCTTTGAGCCAGTGATGGGTTTGTGTCACATCCTGGAAGTCGTGCGGCACCAGTGTTGGTGGTGGCATATTTCCTAGGAGAGGACTTGTTTCCCTTTTCCGTCCATGGGCTATTGAGCCCTGTTTTTGATCAGGTGAAGTTGGGTGAGCCACGGGACAAGAAAACAATAGGCTGCGTCTCAGGCTGGGGTGCAGGAGAGCTTTATTGAGAGGAAAGAATGAAAAATACAGGAGTGCCAAGTGGAAGGGAGCAAGTCTGAGGTGCAAAGAAAGATGTGGGAGAAGTGGAGAAGGGCCACAGGCCACGTTTGCAGGCAGCCCAGGCTGCCCCTTTGCTGCTTATGTGTTTGGTGCCTGGAGAGGAGGAGCCGTGGACAGCAGGTCCATGTGCCAGGAAGGGCCTAGAGGTGCGTGTCTTCAATCCGTGCCGTGGCTTCCAGGGTGTGTGTGGTTGGCGTCAGGGGTGGTGGCGAGAGCCCTTAGCAGATGTAGCCGCCCCTTCTGCCGCCGCAGGAGCCCAGGCCTCCGAAGCCGCCCAGGCCTCCGAAGCCGCCCAGGCCTCCGAAGCCGTAGCCAAAGCGGCCGGAGTTGATGGCAACTCCCTGGGCACCCAGTTCGTTGCCCACGGCAGCCGATGAGGAGGATCCGACGGCGGTGTTCTGGGGGTAAGAGGTGAGGATGGGTCCTGGCAGGGTGACCACCACGGTGGAAGGCTGGATGACGACGCGGGAGTCCTGGCACTGCAGGGAACAGGGCTCGTTGCAGCTGTTGGCCAGCGGGGTGGGTCCGCAGGGGCGGCAGACGTCGTAGCAGGCCATATGTGTGGTGCGGAGGGGCCCTGGAAGGGACGAGAGGCTGTTGAGCAAGCGCAGGGGCGTGGGGGTGCGAGGAGCGGTGTTGCAGGAGGGCGAGGGAGCGGGGAGGCTGGTGTGGGGCTGTGGGGAGCGTGGCGGTGGGGAGGCGTGAGGGCTGCTGAGGCTGGGGGCAGAGCGTGCTGGAAGAGAGGGGCCAGGCGGGGCAGGAGAAGGAGGGGAAGGGGGCTGAGGCTCACCTTGTTGAGCGCGGAGGGAGGAGAAGGCGTCAGGAGAAGCGTGTGAGGGAGAGAGGCGCTGGGCTGGCTTTTATGCTGGTCCTGGCTGGGCGGGACAGCCTTTGCGCATGACGGCATTTTGCAGCCAGCAGCTGTTGGATGCCACAGCCTGGCCAGGAATGAGGAGGGTGTGTTTTCCTTCCCGCAACGCTCCAATTTCTTGTTCTTGTCTTGAGGACGTGTCCAGTTGGCCCTGGCAGCAGCTTTGAAGTGCCAGCATTAGAGGCCAAAGACTTGGTGTCGATGGCGCGTGTCAGGGCGGGCAGAGGACGCGGCCAAAGCGTAGGAGAGGTGGGGTGTCCCAAGTGAGGTCATCCCATGGCACTCGTGTGGTTTGCGGTGTGTTCTGAAGAGGGGACCCCATTTCCTCGCAGCTCTGACAGGCTGGTCTGGGCTTTGGAGCTGTGACAGGCATGAGGGGCTGCCCATTCCATGGTGTTTGATCGCTTACCTGCCTGCTGCCATCTCCTTCAGCTTATCATTAGACTTGGCCTTTCCTCTTGATTGTGTTCTGTGGGTGTCTTGCTTGTAAGCTTGTAGCTGTGTGTGTTCATTTTATGTGGCAAGATTTTGGTCGCCTATGAGCTTCATGGTTTTCTTATGTGAGAAGATACCAGAAGATTCCCCCATGTGTGGTAGAGAGTCCCCATATGCTGAAAGACAAGCTGGCAGGGAAGAAGACTGGCCTGGCCTTAACTGAGAGGTTTGGCTTGAACTCATGAGAAAAAAAGAGAGTTTTTTCCCTTTGCAAGAAGAGGCAATTAACTCAGGAGGAACACCAGGATGTTTTTAGGTTATGCAGGGGGAAAATTAGAAGAGCCAAAGCCCAAGTAGAACTTAATCCGGGTCCTGCTAGAAAAGACAATACAAACTTGTTGTGTACATATTTTTGCAATGAAAGGAGAGCTAAGGAATATCTCCAGCTTTTAGTGGATGCAGGGAGCAACAGATTTACAATGGATGAGGAAACGACCTTAATGCCTTCTTTGCCTCAGGTTTTAATGGTAAACCCAGTTGTGCTCTGTGTACTCAGGTCCCTGAGCTGGAATACAGGGATGGGGCATAGAACGAAGCCCCGGGAATCGAAGGGGAAATGGTTGGTGGCCTGCTACACCATGTAGACACACACAAGTCCATGGGGCCAGATGGGTTCTAGCCAGGAGTTGTGAGAGAGCTGGCGGAGGTGCTCACCAAGCCAGTTTCCATCATCGGGGAGGTCCCAGTTAATCAGAGTTTGGCAAATGTGACGCTTATATAGAAGAAGGGAAAGAAGGAGTATCGGAGGATCTGCAGGCCTGTCAGTCTGACCTTGGTGCCAGGGAAGGCCATGGGGCAGATCATGTTGAGTTCCATCACGCTGCATGTACGGGACAACCAGGCAATCAGGCCCAGTCAGGACGGGGTGATGAGAGGCAGGTCCTGCCTGACTAACCTGATCTCCCTTGTATGACAAGGGGACTCACTTAGTGGATGGGGGAATGGCTGTGGATGTTGTCTACTTAGACTTTATTAAAGCCTTTGACACTGATTCATCTGGAGAAAGTGTCTGCTCATGGCTTGGACAGTTGTACTCTTGACTGGCCAAAGAACTGGCTGGATGACTGGGCCCAAATAGTTGTGGTGACTGGAGTTAAATGCAGTTGGTGGCTGCTCACAAGTGGTGTTCCCCAGGGCTCAGTACTGGGGCCAGTTCTGTTTAATATCTATCTCCATGATGTGGACGAGGGGATCGAGTGCACCCTCAGTAAGCGTAGGCTGGAAAAAGGGAGGCAGAGGGGAGACCTTCTCACTGTCTGCAACTACCTGAAAGGAGGTTTTAATGAGGTAGGTGTCATTGTCTTTCCTAAGGAACAAGGAACAGGACAAGAGGAAATGGCCTCGAGCTGCGCCAGGGAAGGTTTACTTTGGATATTATGGAAAATTTATTCACAAAAAGTGTTGTCAAGCCCTGGAATGGACTGCCCAGGGTAGTGGTGGAGTCATCATCCCTGGAGGTGTTTAAAAGATGTGTAGATGTGGTGCCTGGGGACATGGTTTAGTGGTGACCTTGGTATTGCTTGGTTAACAGTTGGATTTGATGATCTTAAAGGTGTTTTGTACCTGGAACAATGATTTGATTCTATTCAATGGCACCAGCCAGCTCCAACCTGACTGGCTGCTGGCGAAACCTGAGCCATTCAGCAAGTTGGTAGCACAAATGTGTGAATATCTTTAAGAAGGGGAAAAAATCAACTGCACGATAGTAACTGGAAGAGAGGGGGAGATATATGTAAGAGAAAAATCTCTACAGACAGCAAGGTCAGTGAAGAAGGAGGGGCAGGACGTGCTCCTGGTGCTGGAGCAGAGATTCCCCTGCAGCCCGTCGTGAACACCACGATGGAGCAGATTGTCCCGCTGCAGCCTGTGGTGATCTCCCTGTCCTTACAAAGACTCAGGACCCTTTCGTCATATTTCCTCTCCTCATCCAATTGAGGAGGGGGAGTGACAGAGCAGCTTGTTGGGCACCTGACAGCCAGCCAGGGTCAACCCACCACAGAGCCCCATCTTCCCGGCAGAGCAGGGTCACAGGCTTGTTCCTGCTCCTGGTCCTCAGTGCCCCAGGCCGTGCCTCAGGGACCTCACACTGAGGAGGATGGTGACCTCACAAAGGGTCTTTCTGTGTGACCTCAGAGCACAGGGACGGTTGCTTGGTGTCCCCTGCACTGGTGCTTCATGGACCTTGCAGCAGGGAGGCTGGTGGTCTAGAGTCCCCCTGCATGGGTCACTGTGGGGCCCTGCATGGGAGAAGGGATGGTGGCCTGGTGATCCCCCTCCAAGGGATCAGTTGTGGACCCCACAGGAAGGCGAGACTGTGGTGTGGGGACTCCCACGTAGGTGGGATGGGGACCATGCAGCCAGGTGGACAGCGCAACAAGGACCCACACTTGGGTGAGATGAGGACCCCATAGCAATGGAGTGGTGACTTGGGCATCCAGCCATGGTTGCCCAGGGTCATGGCAAGAAGCAGACCAAGGATTTGGGAGCCTGTTTTTGGCCCTGCGACCTGAGCGTGAGTGAAGATGTTGTCATGGGCACTGCCAGGTGGTTGGGCTGGGGACCACAGGAAGCGGGGGCCATGACAGGGGACCCCACTTGGGTGCCCTGACACCCTGCAGCACAGGCAGGAAGTGCAGAGTGTGTTTATGTATTTACTGATTGCAGCTTTTTGGGGTTGTTACTTAATCAGGACATTTTCCTTCCGTCTTAGCTTTCCAAGTCCCCTCAACTACTGTTGCCCGAGGCCTTTGGTTTAGTTTTTGTCAGCATTTCTACTCATTCATTCCCCCTCCAGCAGTTGTTTTGAGGCCATTTGGTGAGGGTTATGTATTTATTGTAGAAGAAGTGTTGATTTCGGGGTCCTGAAAGGCGCATTCTGGAACCCTCCAGGTGCTTCTACAGCGGCTGTAAGTGGCCTTCTGATTGTCAGGTTGTTACCTGCTGCTTGATGGTCATGTTGTTATCTGCTCCCTGATTGGCTGGTCATGGAGGTGCTTAGGCAGTGCCTGGCTGTGTTGGGGGGGGGCTGAGGCTGGTGAGGTCTGGGAGAGCTGGTGAGGCTGGTGAGAGGCCCACGGGAGCGGGACCGGCAGGCAGGGGAGGCTGGTGAGGGATGGCCTTTGGGGTGTGAATGTGGGGTGAACGCCGAGGGGTGAGGCCATTTCTCTGTGCAGTGTTTGTGGGGCCAGAAAGGGACTGGGTGTAGTGGAGGAGCAATGGGAGTCGTGCGTGGTGTGCGGGGCTGTGCGGCTGAGAACCTGGAGGGGATGTTTGCATGGCAAAGGGTTGGTGAAGGAGAACAGATGAGACTAGACCTGTCCAGTTGGAGGGAACCTATGGTGATCATCTAGTCCCCAAAACAGGGTTCTTTACCTGGTGTGCATACAAATGAGCCAAATTTAGCACACAGAGACAGGGTATTGTTTATTGCACAGTGGCGGAAGTCTGGAGGCTGGAATAAAGCCAGCATGCTAGCAAGAATAGTAAAAGGTAATACATACATAATCTTATCACTAGGTTTACACCCTAAAGAGCCAATTGGTTGCACATTTGCATATTGCATTACATAACCTGTTTAGTGTATAATGAGCAACATTCAGCTGAAGGACACTTTATCCAACCATCTCGAGATACGTTTTAAAGCAGGACTCAACTATGTGTGCAGGCTTCCAAATGTCTACATGTGCACAGTCAGTGGTGTCTGTAGTTCGTGATCAGGTGTTATGCAAGTCATTCTTCTCTTTGTTATATCAGGAGACTGACCTAAATCTGAAGGATTTACAAATCTTTAGGTTAGCAAATGCAGACAGGATTCATTCTTTTAAGTGATGACAAAAACCTGACCACTTCAGGGCTGAGCAGAAGTGAAAGCAAGATAATGAGGGCATTGTCCAAATGCCTCTGAAAAACTGACAGACTTGGGGTATCAACTGGCTCTCTAGGAAGCCTGTTCCAGTGTTTGGCCACCACCTCAGTAAATGTATCTTTCCCGTAATATAGTCTGAACCTCCCTGATTCGGCTTTGAACCATTCCCATGTATCCTGTCACTGGATCCCAAGGAGAAGAGCTCAGCACCTCTTCTCTCCACGTCCCCTCCTCAGGAAGCTGCAGAGAGCAATGGGGTCGCCCCTCAGCCTCCTTCTCTCCCAATGAGACAAGCCCAGTGTCCTCAGCCACTTCCCTAAGACATGCCTTCCAGCCCTTTCACCAGCTTTGTTGCCAGACTCCTGGTGCCTTCAAGTACCTTCAGGTCTGTCCTAAACTGTGGGACTCAGAACAGCTCACAGTACTCTCCTACTAGGGACAGGATCAAAAGCTTTACTAAAATCCAGAAAAACGACATCCTCCACCTTCCCTTCATCCACGAGGCAGGTGACGTTATTGTAGAAGGATAGGAAATTAAACAGGACTTTCCCTTAATGAACCCCTGTTGACTGTACCTGAGGATTACATTATCCTTAAATGCCTTTCAGCAGCACTCAGTTGGATCTTCTCCATAATTTTCCAGGTACTATGGTCAGACTAATAGGTCTGCAGATTCCTGGCTCTTCACTCACACTCTTTTTTTAAATTGGAATAATGTTGGTTGGCTTGCAGTGAGTAAGGAGCTCTCTAGACTCTCCAAACCTGCTGAATTTGTTCACCGCGTGAGTAGCGTTTGTTGGTGAGCAAGATGAGGTGGGGCAGGAAGGGTCTCTGTGCGTCTGTGTTGATGGTGCTGGAGTGGCTGGCAGGCAAGAGGCAGGTTGGGCCAGTGCAGGGCTGGGCTGGGGGTGCCAGTGAGTCAGCGTGACTCATGTCTGCCCCCCAGAAAGGGGGTTGTGTATCTGAATGTGCCTAAGTCCATGGGGAAAGGTGGTTTGAACCCAGGATTGCTGAGGGAGCTTCCTGATTTCCTTTCACTGGACATAGAGGAATGTCATGGAGCTGAGCAAGGGGAGAGGCCAAGTCCTGTTTCTGGGGAGGCGTCAGTGCCGGTAGGTGGGATGGCTGGGTGCCAGCTGGAGAGAAGCATCTTAGCAGAGAAGGACCTTGTGGTCCTGGTGGAGAATAAAAGGACCCTGAGGTGGCAATGAACCCTTGAGGCAAAAGGGGCCGGCAGCCTCCAGGGCAGCATTGGGAAAAGTGTTGGCAGGAGGTTGAAGGAGGTGACCCTTCCGCTCTCCTCAGCACTGGTGAGGTCCCATGTGGGGTCCTGTGTGCGGGTCTGGGCTCCCTAGTGGATAAAGGAAAATTGCGGGGCCACGTACATGGTAAAGGGTCTAGAACATCTTCCATTTGAGGAGAGGCTGAGAGAGCTGGGACTGTTTAGCCAGGAGGCAAAGAGCACTTGGGGGATGTCGTCAATATGTGGAAATCTTGGAGGGGAGGGAATGAAGTCTGTTTGCTGGGAGGGCTGGAGGGTCGTGCTGGGGGAGAGAGTTAGTCACGTCTGTGGTGGAAGGGAGAGATTTTGTCTGAGACATGTGCAAGGAAGCATTGTCATGTTGAAGCCTCTCTTTGAGCCAGTGATGGGTTTGTGTCACATCCTGGAAGTCGTGCGGCACCAGTGTTGGTGGTGGCATATTTCCTAGGAGAGGACTTGTTTCCCTTTTCCGTCCATGGGCTATTGAGCCCTGTTTTTGATCAGGTGAAGTTGGGTGAGCCACGGGACAAGAAAACAATAGGCCGCGTCTCGGGCTGGGGTGCAGGAGAGCTTTATTGAGAGGAAAGAATGAAAAATACAGGAGTGCCAAGTGGAAGGGAGCAAGTCTGAGGTGCAAAGAAAGATGTGGGAGAAGTGGAGAAGGGCCACAGGCCACGTTTGCAGGCAGCCCAGGCTGCCCCTTTGCTGCTTATGTGTTTGGTGCCTGGAGAGGAGGAGCCGTGGACAGCAGGTCCATGTGCCAGGAAGGGCCTAGAGGTGCGTGTCTTCAATCCGTGCCGTGGCTTCCAGGGTGTGTGTGGTTGGCATCAGGGGTGGTGGCGAGAGGCCTTAGCAGATGTAGCCGCCCCTTCTGCCGCCGCAGGAGCCCAGGCCTCCGAAGCAGCCCAGGCCTCCGAAGCCGTAGCCGTAGCCAAAGCGGCCGGAGTTGATGGCAACTCCCTGGGCACCCAGTTCGTTGCCCACGGCAGCCGATGAGGAGGATCCGACGGCAGTGCTCTGGGGGTAAGAGGTGAGGATGGGTCCTGGCAGGGTGACCAGCACGGCGGGAGGCTGGATGACGACGCGGGAGTCCTGGCACTGCAGGGAACAGGGCTCGTTGCAGCTGTTGGCCAGCGGGGTGGGTCCGCAGGGGCGGCAGGCGTCGTAGCAGGCCATGTGTGTGGTGCGGAGGGGCCCTGGAAGGGACGAGAGGCTGTTGAGCAAGCGCAGGGGCGTGGGGGTGCGAGGAGCGGTGTTGCAGGAGGGCGAGGGAGCGGGGAGGCTGGTGTGGGGCTGTGGGGAGCGTGGCGGTGGGGAGGCGTGAGGGCTGCTGAGGCTGGGGGCAGAGCGTGCTGGAAGAGAGGGGCCAGGCGGGGCAGGAGAAGGAGGGGAAGGGGGCTGAGGCTCACCTTGTTGAGCGCGGAGGGAAGAGAAGGCGTCAGGAGAAGTGTGTGAGGGAGAGAGGCGCTGGGCCGGCTTTTATGCTGGTCCTGGCTGGGCGGGACAGCCTTTGCGCATGACGGCATTTTGCAGCCAGCAGCTGTTGGATGCCACAGCCTGGCCAAGAATGAGGAGGGTGTGTTTTCCTTCCCGCAACACTCCAATTTCTTGTTCTTGTCTTGAGGACGTGTCCAGTTGGCCCTGGCGGCAGCTTTGAAGTGCGAGCATTAGAGGCCAAAGACTTGGTGTTGATGGCGCGTGTCAGGGCGGGCAGAGGACGCAGCCAAAGAGTAGGAGAGGTGGGGTGTCCCAAGTGAGGTCATCCCATGGCACTCGTGTGGTTTGTGGTGTGTTCTGAAGAGGGGGCCCCATTTCCTCGCAGCCGTGGCAGGCTGGTCAGGGTTTTATAGCTCTACTGGATGTGAGGTGCTACCCTTTCTGTGGTGTCTGTTGCCTTCCCATGTTTCTGCTGTCTCACTAAGCCTGTCTTAGACCTGGCCTTTCCCGTTGACTCTGTCCTGTCGGTGTCCTGCTGCCTCTGTTTCTTGTAAGCCTTGTAAGTGGACGTATTTGTTTTACATGGCAAAGTTCTGGTTGCAAGGGTGCTACTGGGGTGGTGTCTTTGAGAAGGTTTCAGAAGATTGCCCATGTTCGATAGAGAATCCCTCTGTTGCAAAAGACCTGCCGGTAGGAAAAAAGACTTGCCTTGGTCAACAGAGAGCTTTGCCTTGAAATCAGGAAAAGAAGAAGAGTTTGTGACTTTTGAAAGAAGGTGTAGACAACTTAGGAGGTGCAAAAGGATGTAGTTGTTTTTGCAGGGAGGAAAATAGAAGGGCCAAAGCCCAACTGGAACTTACCGTTGCTTCTGCCCTAAAAGGTCATAAGTTTCTTTACATAAATTCACAACAGAAGGAGGGCGAAGGAGAATCTCCATTGTGCATTGAATGTGGGGGCAAACACAGTGGCAAAGGATGAGAAAAGTCCTTAATGCTTTCTTTGCCTCAGCCTTTAATAGTAAGAGCAGTCGTTTCCCAAGTAGCCAGTCCCCTGAGCTGAAAAAAGGGATAGGGAGCAAAACGTAGCCCTCATAATCTACGGGGAAATGGTTGGTGAAGTGCTAAAACTCTTAGACACACACAGGTCTATGGGGCGGATGGGATCTTGCAAAAGGTTCCGAGGGAGCCGGTGGATGTGCTCACCAAGCCACTTTCCATCATTTATCAACAGTCCTGGTTCCCTGGGTAGGTCCCAGTTGACTGGAGTTTAGCAAGTTTGACACTTACTTTTAAGAAGTGCTGTAAGGAGGATCTGAGGAATTACAGCCCTGTCTTTCTGACCTCTGTGCTGGGGAAGATTACAGAGCAGATCATCTGGAGTGCCATCATGTCACATGTATGGGACAACCAGGTCATAAGACGCAGTCAGCATGAGTTTGTGAAGGGCAGGTCCTGCTTGACCAACTTGATCTCTTTCTATGACAAGATGACCCGCTTAGTGGATGAGGGCAAAGCTGTGGATTTTGTCTACCTTGACTTTTGTAAGCCATTGACATCATTTCTCCTGGAGAAAATGTCTGCTCATGGCTTGGATGGGTGTGCTATTCACTGGCTAAAATACTGGTTGGATGGCTGGGCCCAAGAGTTGTGGTGGATGGAGTTAAATCCTCTTGGCAGCCAGTCAAAAGTGCCGGCCTTTGGAGTGTGAATGTGGGGTGAGTGCCGAGGGCTGAGGCCATTTCTCTGCGCAGTGTTTGTGGGGCCGGAGTGGGACTGGGCGTTGTGGAGGGGCGATGGGAGGCGTGCGTGGGGCCGTGCACCTGAGAACCTGGAGGGGATGTTTGCATGGGAAAGGGTTGGTGAAGGAGAATAGACAAGACTAGACTAGAGCAGTCCAGTTGCAAGGGACCTACAGTGATCATCTAGTCTCACTGCCTGAGCACTTCGAGGCTGAGCAAAAGTGAGCATGGTATTAAGGGCATTGTCCAAATGCTTCTGGAACCCTGACAGGCTTGAGGCATGGACCATCTCTCTCGGAAGCCTGTTCCAGTGTTTGACCACCACCGTGGTAACAAAATGTTTCCTAATGTCGAGTCTAAACCTGGCTTTGCTTTCGGTGAGCTTGGAATAATCTTAGGAGAAAAATGAAGAGGAGGCATCTCATGCGGGGATGCAGGAGAATTTTATTGAGGAACAAAAAGAGTGAAAAGGCAGGAGCACCAAGTAGAAGGTCACAGGTATAAGCTGCATGTAGGACGACCAACAGCTGAGGTCACTTGTGTGACATAGATGTTGCCAGAGCACCAAGGTCTTCCTGCCTCTTGTAGAGGAGGAGCCACGGCCAGCAGGTCCGCGTGCCGAGAAGGGTCCAGAGGTGAGTACTCAGTCCATGCTGTGGCTTTCAGGGTGTTGGCGTCAGGGGTGGTGGCGAGAGCCCTTAGCAGATGTAGCCGCCCCTTCTGCCGCCGCAGGAGCCCAGGCCTCCGAAGCCGCCCAGGCCTCCGAAGCCGTAGCCGAAGGCGCCGGAGTTGATGGCAACTCCCTGGGCACCAAGTTCGTTGCCCACGGCAGCCGATGAGGAGGATCCGACGGCGGTGCTCTGGGGGTAAGAGGTGAGGATGGGTCCTGGCAGGGTGACCAGCACGGCGGGAGGCTGGATGACGACGCGGGAGTCCTGGCACTGCAGGGAACAGGGCTCGTTGCAGCTGTTGGCCAGCGGGGTGGGTCCACAGGGGCGGCAGACGTCGTAGCAGGCCATGTGTGTGGTGCGGAGGGGCCCTGGAAGGGACGAGAGGCTGTTGAGCAAGCGCAGGGGCGTGGGGGTGCGAGGAGCGGTGTTGCAGGAGGGCGAGGGAGCGGGGAGGCTGGTGTGGGGCTGTGGGGAGCGTGGCGGTGGGGAGGCGTGAGGGCTGCTGAGGCTGGGGGCAGAGCGTGCTGGAAGAGAGGGGCCAGGCGGGGCAGGAGAAGGAGGGGAAGGGGGCTGAGGCTCACCTTGTTGAGCGCGGAGGGAGGAGAAGGCGTCAGGAGAAGTGTGTGAGGGAGAGAGGCGCTGGGCCAGCTTTTATGCTGGTCCTGGCTGGGCGGGACAGCCTTTGCGCATGACGGCATTTTGCAGCCAGCAGCTGTTGGATGCCACAGCCTGGCCAGGAATGAGGAGGGTGTGTTTTCCTTCCCGCAACGCTCCAATTTCTTGTTCTTGTCTTGAGGACGTGTTCAGTTGGCCCTGGCGGCAGCTTTGAAGTGCCAGCATTAGAGGCCAAAGACTTGGTGTTGATGGCGCATGTCAGGGCGGGCAGAGGACGCGGCCAAAGCGTAGGAGAGGTGGGGTGTCCCAAGTGAGGTCATCCCATGGCACTCGTGTGGTTTGCGGTATGTTCTGAAGAGAGGGCCCCATTTCCTCGCAGCTCTGACAGGCTGGTCTGGGCTTTGGAGCTGTGACAGGCATGAGGGGCTGCCCATTCCATGGCGTTTGATCGCTCACCTGCCTGCTGCCATCTCCTTCAGCTTATCATTAGACTTGGCCTTTCCTCTTGATTGTGTTCTGTGGGTGTCTTGCTTGCAAGCTTGTAGCTGTGTGTATTCATTTTATGTGGCAAGATTTTGGTCGCATATGAGCTTCATGGTTTTCTTATGTGAGAAGGTACCAGAAGATTCCCCCATGTGTGGTAGAGAGTCCCCATATGCTGAAAGACAAGCTGGCAGGGAAGAAGACTGGCCTGGCCTTAACTGAGAGGTTTGGCTTGAACTCATGAGAAAAAAAGAGAGTTTTTTCCCTTTGCAAGAAGAGGCAATTAACTCAGGAGGAACACCAGGATGTTTTTAGGTTATGCAGGGGGAAAATTAGAAGAGCCAAAGCCCAAGTAGAACTTAATCCAGGTCCTGCTAGAAAAGACAATACAAACTTGTTGTGTACATATTTTTGCAACGAAAGGAGAGCTAAGGAATATCTCCAGCTTTTAGTGGATGCAGGGAGCAACAGATTTACAATGGATGAGGAAACGACCTTAATGCCTTCTTTGCCTCAGGTTTTAATGGTAAACCCAGTTGTGCTCTGTGTACTCAGGTCCCTGAGCTGGAATACAGGGATGGGGCATAGAACGAAGCCCCGGGAATCGAAGGGGAAATGGTTGGTGGCCTGCTACACCATGTAGACACACACAAGTCCGTGGGGCCAGATGGGTTCTACCCAGGAGTTGTGAGAGAGATGGCGGAGGTGCTCACCAAGCCAGTTTCCATCATCGGGGAGGTCCCAGTTAATCAGAGTTTGGCAAATGTGACGCTTATATAGAAGAAGGGAAAGAAGGAGTATCAGAGGATCTGCAGGCCTGTCAGTCTGACCTTGGTGCCAGGGAAGGCCATGGGGCAGATCATGTTGAGTTCCATCACGCTGCATGTACGGGACAACCAGGCGATCAGGCCCAGTCAGGACGGGGTGATGAGAGGCAGGTCCTGCCTGACTAACCTGATCTCCCTTGTATGACAAGGGGACTCACTTAGTGGATGGGGGAATGGCTGTGGATGTTGTCTACTTAGACTTTATTAAAGCCTTTGACACTGATTCATCTGGAGAAAGTGGCTGCTCATGGCTTGGACAGTTGTACTCTTGACTGGCCAAAGAACTGGCTGGATGACTGGGCCCAAATAGTTGTGGTGACTGGAGTTAAATGCAGTTGGTGGCTGCTCACAAGTGGTGTTCCCCAGGGCTCAGTACTGGGGCCAGTTCTGTTTAATATCTATCTCCATGATGTGGACGAGGGGATCGAGTGCACCCTCAGTAAGCGTAGGCTGGAAAAAGGGAGGCAGAGGGGAGACCTTCTCACTGTCTGCAACTACCTGAAAGGAGGTTTTAATGAGGTAGGTGTCATTGTCTTTCCTAAGGAACAAGGAACAGGACAAGAGGAAATGGCCTCGAGCTGCGCCAGGGAAGGTTTACTTTGGATATTATGGAAAATTTTTTCACAAAAAGTGTTGTCAAGCCCTGGAATGGACTGCCCAGGGTAGTGGTGGAGTCATCATCCCTGGAGGTGTTTAAAAGATGTGTAGGTGTGGTGCCTGGGGACATGGTTTAGTGGTGACCTTGGTATTGCTTGGTTAACAGTTGGATTTGATGATCTTAAAGGTGTTTTGTACCTGGAACAATGATTTGATTCTATTCAATGGCACCAGCCAGCTCCAACCTGACTGGCTGCTGGCGAAACCTGAGCCATTCAGCAAGTTGGTAGCACAAATGTGTGAATATCTTTAAGAAGGGGAAAAAATCAACTGCACGATAGTAACTGGAAGAGAGGGGGAGATATATGTAAGAGAAAAATCTCTACAGACAGCAAGGTCAGTGAAGAAGGAGGGGCAGGACGTGCTCCTGGTGCTGGAGCAGAGATTCCCCTGCAGCCCGTCGTGAACACCACGATGGAGCAGATTGTCCCGCTGCAGCCTGTGGTGATCTCCCTGTCCTTACAAAGACTCAGGACCCTTTTGTCATATTTCCTCTCCTCATCCAATTGAGGAGGGGGAGTGACAGAGCAGCTTGTTGGGCACCTGACAGCCAGCCAGGGTCAACCCACCACAGAGCCCCATCTTCCCGGCAGAGCAGGGTCACAGGCTTGTTCCTGCTCCTGGTCCTCAGTGCCCCAGGCCGTGCCTCAGGGACCTCACACTGAGGAGGATGGTGACCTCACAAAGGGTCTTTCTGTGTGACCTCAGAGCACAGGGACGGTTGCTTGGTGTCCCCTGCACTGGTGCTTCATGGACCTTGCAGCAGGGAGGCTGGTGGTCTAGAGTCCCCCTGCATGGGTCACTGTGGGGCCCTGCATGGGAGAAGGGATGGTGGCCTGGTGATCCCCCTCCAAGGGATCAGTTGTGGACCCCACAGGAAGGCGAGACTGTGGTGTGGGGACTCCCACGTAGGTGGGATGGGGACCATGCAGCCAGGTGGACAGCGCAACAAGGACCCACACTTGGGTGAGATGAGGACCCCATAGCAATGGAGGGGTGACTTGGGCATCCAGCCATGGTTGCCCAGGGTCATGGCAAGAAGCAGACCAAGGATTTGGGAGCCTGTTTTTGGCCCTGCGACCTGAGCGTGAGTGAAGATGTTGTCATGGGCACTGCCAGGTGGTTGGGCTGGGGACCACAGGAAGCGGGGGCCATGACAGGGGACCCCACTTGGGTGCCCTGACACCCTGCAGCACAGGCAGGAAGTGCAGAGTGTGTTTATGTATTTACTGATTGCAGCTTTTTGGGGTTGTTACTTAATCAGGACATTTTCCTTCCGTCTTAGCTTTCCAAGTCCCCTCAACTACTGTTGCCCGAGGCCTTTGGTTTAGTTTTTGTCAGCATTTCTACTCATTCATTCCCCCTCCAGCAGTTGTTTTGAGGCCATTTGGTGAGGGTTATGTATTTATTGTAGAAGAAGTGTTGATTTCGGGGTCCTGAAAGGCGCATTCTGGAACCCTCCAGGTGCTTCTACAGCGGCTGTAAGTGGCCTCCTGATTGTCAGGTTGTTACCTGCTGCTTGATGGTCATGTTGTTATCTGCTCCCTGATTGGCTGGTCATGGAGGTGCTTAGGCAGTGCCTGGCTGTGTTGGGGGGGGGCTGAGGCTGGTGAGGTCTGGGAGAGCTGGTGAGGCTGGTGAGAGGCCCACGGGAGCGGGACCGGCAGGCAGGGGAGGCTGGTGAGGGATGGCCTTTGGGGTGTGAATGTGGGGTGAACGCCGAGGGGTGAGGCCATTTCTCTGTGCAGTGTTTGTGGGGCCAGAAAGGGACTGGGTGTAGTGGAGGAGCAATGGGAGTCGTGCGTGGTGTGCGGGGCTGTGCGGCTGAGAACCTGGAGGGGATGTTTGCATGGCAAAGGGTTGGTGAAGGAGAACAGATGAGACTAGACCTGTCCAGTTGGAGGGAACCTATGGTGATCATCTAGTCCCCAAAACAGGGTTCTTTACCTGGTGTGCATACAAATGAGCCAAATTTAGCACACAGAGACAGGGTATTGTTTATTGCACAGTTGCGGAAGTCTGGAGGCTGGAATAAAGCCAGCATGCTAGCAAGAATAGTAAAAGGTAATACATACATAATCTTATCACTAGGTTTACACCCTAAAGAGCCAATTGGTTGCACATTTGCATATTGCATTACATAACCTGTTTAGTGTATAATGAGCAACATTCAGCTGAAGGACACTTTATCCAACCATCTCGAGATACGTTTTAAAGCAGGACTCAACTATGTGTGCAGGCTTCCAAATGTCTACATGTGCACAGTCAGTGGTGTCTGTAGTTCGTGATCAGGTGTTATGCAAGTCATTCTTCTCTTTGTTATATCAGGAGACTGACCTAAATCTGAAGGATTTACAAATCTTTAGGTTAGCAAATGCAGACAGGATTCATTCTTTTAAGTGATGACAAAAACCTGACCACTTCAGGGCTGAGCAGAAGTGAAAGCAAGATAATGAGGGCATTTTCCAAATGCCTCTGAAAAACTGACAGACTTGGGGTATCAACTGGCTCTCTAGGAAGCCTGTTCCAGTGTTTGGCCACCACCTCAGTAAATGTATCTTTCCCGTAATATAGTCTGAACCTCCCTGATTCAGCTTTGAACCATTCCCATGTATCCTGTCACTGGATCCCAAGGAGAAGAGCTCAGCACCTCTTCTCTCCACGTCCCCTCCTCAGGAAGCTGCAGAGAGCAATGGGGTCGCCCCTCAGCCTCCTTCTCTCCCAATGAGACAAGCCCAGTGTCCTCAGCCACTTCCCTAAGACATGCCTTCCAGCCCTTTCACCAGCTTTGTTGCCAGACTCCTGGTGCCTTCAAGTACCTTCAGGTCTGTCCTAAACTGTGGGACTCAGAACAGCTCACAGTACTCTCCTACTAGGGACAGGATCAAAAGCTTTACTAAAATCCAGAAAAACGACATCCTCCACCTTCCCTTCATCCACGAGGCAGGTGACGTTATTGTAGAAGGATAGGAAATTAAACAGGACTTTCCCTTAATGAACCCCTGTTGACTGTACCTGAGGATTACATTATCCTTAAATGCCTTTCAGCAGCACTCAGTTGGATCTTCTCCATAATTTTCCAGGTACTATGGTCAGACTAATAGGTCTGCAGATTCCTGGCTCTTCACTCACACTCTTTTTTTAAATTGGAATAATGTTGGTTGGCTTGCAGTGAGTAAGGAGCTCTCTAGACTCTCCAAACCTGCTGAATTTGTTCACCGCGTGAGTAGCGTTTGTTGGTGAGCAAGATGAGGTGGGGCAGGAAGGGTCTCTGTGCGTCTGTGTTGATGGTGCTGGAGTGGCTGGCAGGCAAGAGGCAGGTTGGGCCAGTGCAGGGCTGGGCTGGGGGTGCCAGTGAGTCAGCGTGACTCATGTCTGCCCCCCAGAAAGGGGGTTGTGTATCTGAATGTGCATAAGTCCATGGGGAAAGGTGGTTTGAACCCAGGATTGCTGAGGGAGCTTCCTGATTTCCTTTCACTGGACATAGAGGAATGTCATGGAGCTGAGCAAGGGGAGAGGCCAAGTCCTGTTTCTGGGGAGGCGTCAGTGCCGGTAGGTGGGATGGCTGGGTGCCAGCTGGAGAGAAGCATCTTAGCAGAGAAGGACCTTGTGGTCCTGGTGGAGAATAAAAGGACCCTGAGGTGGCAATGAACCCTTGAGGCAAAAGGGGCCGGCAGCCTCCAGGGCAGCATTGGGAAAAGTGTTGGCAGGAGGTTGAAGGAGGTGACCCTTCCGCTCTCCTCAGCACTGGTGAGGTCCCATGTGGGGTCCTGTGTGCGGGTCTGGGCTCCCTAGTGGATAAAGGAAAATTGCGGGGCCACGTACATGGTAAAGGGTCTAGAACATCTTCCATTTGAGGAGAGGCTGAGAGAGCTGGGACTGTTTAGCCAGGAGGCAAAGAGCACTTGGGGGATGTCGTCAATATGTGGAAATCTTGGAGGGGAGGGAATGAAGTCTGTTTGCTGGGAGGGCTGGAGGGTCGTGCTGGGGGAGAGAGTTAGTCACGTCTGTGGTAGAAGGGAGAGATTTTGTCTGAGACATGTGCAAGGAAGCATTGTCATGTTGAAGCCTCTCTTTGAGCCAGTGATGGGTTTGTGTCACATCCTGGAAGTCGTGCGGCACCAGTGTTGGTGGTGGCATATTTCCTAGGAGAGGACTTGTTTCCCTTTTCCGTCCATGGGCTATTGAGCCCTGTTTTTGATCAGGTGAAGTTGGGTGAGCCACGGGACAAGAAAACAATAGGCCGCGTCTCGGGCTGGGGTGCAGGAGAGCTTTATTGAGAGGAAAGAATGAAAAATACAGGAGTGCCAAGTGGAAGGGAGCAAGTCTGAGGTGCAAAGAAAGATGTGGGAGAAGTGGAGAAGGGCCACAGGCCACGTTTGCAGGCAGCCCAGGCTGCCCCTTTGCTGCTTATGTGTTTGGTGCCTGGAGAGGAGGAGCCGTGGACAGCAGGTCCATGTGCCAGGAAGGGCCTAGAGGTGCGTGTCTTCAATCCGTGCCGTGGCTTCCAGGGTGTGTGTGGTTGGCATCAGGGGTGGTGGCGAGAGGCCTTAGCAGATGTAGCCGCCCCTTCTGCCGCCGCAGGAGCCCAGGCCTCCGAAGCAGCCCAGGCCTCCGAAGCCGTAGCCGTAGCCAAAGCGGCCGGAGTTGATGGCAACTCCCTGGGCACCCAGTTCGTTGCCCACGGCAGCCGATGAGGAGGATCCGACGGCAGTGCTCTGGGGGTAAGAGGTGAGGATGGGTCCTGGCAGGGTGACCAGCACGGCGGGAGGCTGGATGACGACGCGGGAGTCCTGGCACTGCAGGGAACAGGGCTCGTTGCAGCTGTTGGCCAGCGGGGTGGGTCCGCAGGGGCGGCAGGCGTCGTAGCAGGCCATGTGTGTGGTGCGGAGGGGCCCTGGAAGGGACGAGAGGCTGTTGAGCAAGCGCAGGGGCGTGGGGGTGCGAGGAGCGGTGTTGCAGGAGGGCGAGGGAGCGGGGAGGCTGGTGTGGGGCTGTGGGGAGCGTGGCGGTGGGGAGGCGTGAGGGCTGCTGAGGCTGGGGGCAGAGCGTGCTGGAAGAGAGGGGCCAGGCGGGGCAGGAGAAGGAGGGGAAGGGGGCTGAGGCTCACCTTGTTGAGCGCGGAGGGAGGAGAAGGCGTCAGGAGAAGTGTGTGAGGGAGAGAGGCGCTGGGCCGGCTTTTATGCTGGTCCTGGCTGGGCGGGACAGCCTTTGCGCATGACGGCATTTTGCAGCCAGCAGCTGTTGGATGCCACAGCCTGGCCAAGAATGAGGAGGGTGTGTTTTCCTTCCCGCAACACTCCAATTTCTTGTTCTTGTCTTGAGGACGTGTCCAGTTGGCCCTGGCGGCAGCTTTGAAGTGCGAGCATTAGAGGCCAAAGACTTGGTGTTGATGGCGCGTGTCAGGGCGGGCAGAGGACGCAGCCAAAGAGTAGGAGAGGTGGGGTGTCCCAAGTGAGGTCATCCCATGGCACTCGTGTGGTTTGTGGTGTGTTCTGAAGAGGGGGCCCCATTTCCTCGCAGCCGTGGCAGGCTGGTCAGGGTTTTATAGCTCTACTGGATGTGAGGTGCTACCCTTTCTGTGGTGTCTGTTGCCTTCCCATGTTTCTGCTGTCTCACTAAGCCTGTCTTAGACCTGGCCTTTCCCGTTGACTCTGTCCTGTCGGTGTCCTGCT
This sequence comes from Caloenas nicobarica, assembly GCF_036013445.1. Taxonomy (NCBI): domain Eukaryota; kingdom Metazoa; phylum Chordata; class Aves; order Columbiformes; family Columbidae; genus Caloenas; species Caloenas nicobarica. The sequence goes on along the minus strand of NC_088246.1, from coordinate 164,548,644 downwards.
GCCTCTGTTTCTTGTAAGCCTTGTAAGTGGACGTATTTGTTTTACATGGCAAAGTTCTGGTTGCAAGGGTGCTACTGGGGTGGTGTCTTTGAGAAGGTTTCAGAAGATTGCCCATGTTCGATAGAGAATCCCTCTGTTGCAAAAGACCTGCCGGTAGGAAAAAAGACTTGCCTTGGTCAACAGAGAGCTTTGCCTTGAAATCAGGAAAAGAAGAAGAGTTTGTGACTTTTGAAAGAAGGTGTAGACAACTTAGGAGGTGCAAAAGGATGTAGTTGTTTTTGCAGGGAGGAAAATAGAAGGGCCAAAGCCCAACTGGAACTTACCGTTGCTTCTGCCCTAAAAGGTCATAAGTTTCTTTACATAAATTCACAACAGAAGGAGGGCGAAGGAGAATCTCCATTGTGCATTGAATGTGGGGGCAAACACAGTGGCAAAGGATGAGAAAAGTCCTTAATGCTTTCTTTGCCTCAGCCTTTAATAGTAAGAGCAGTCGTTTCCCAAGTAGCCAGTCCCCTGAGCTGAAAAAAGGGATAGGGAGCAAAACGTAGCCCTCATAATCTACGGGGAAATGGTTGGTGAAGTGCTAAAACTCTTAGACACACACAGGTCTATGGGGCGGATGGGATCTTGCAAAAGGTTCCGAGGGAGCCGGTGGATGTGCTCACCAAGCCACTTTCCATCATTTATCAACAGTCCTGGTTCCCTGGGTAGGTCCCAGTTGACTGGAGTTTAGCAAGTTTGACACTTACTTTTAAGAAGTGCTGTAAGGAGGATCTGAGGAATTACAGCCCTGTCTTTCTGACCTCTGTGCTGGGGAAGATTACAGAGCAGATCATCTGGAGTGCCATCATGTCACATGTATGGGACAACCAGGTCATAAGACGCAGTCAGCATGAGTTTGTGAAGGGCAGGTCCTGCTTGACCAACTTGATCTCTTTCTATGACAAGATGACCCGCTTAGTGGATGAGGGCAAAGCTGTGGATTTTGTCTACCTTGACTTTTGTAAGCCATTGACATCATTTCTCCTGGAGAAAATGTCTGCTCATGGCTTGGATGGGTGTGCTATTCACTGGCTAAAATACTGGTTGGATGGCTGGGCCCAAGAGTTGTGGTGGATGGAGTTAAATCCTCTTGGCAGCCAGTCAAAAGTGCCGGCCTTTGGAGTGTGAATGTGGGGTGAGTGCCGAGGGCTGAGGCCATTTCTCTGCGCAGTGTTTGTGGGGCCGGAGTGGGACTGGGCGTTGTGGAGGGGCGATGGGAGGCGTGCGTGGGGCCGTGCACCTGAGAACCTGGAGGGGATGTTTGCATGGGAAAGGGTTGGTGAAGGAGAATAGACAAGACTAGACTAGAGCAGTCCAGTTGCAAGGGACCTACAGTGATCATCTAGTCTCACTGCCTGAGCACTTCGAGGCTGAGCAAAAGTGAGCATGGTATTAAGGGCATTGTCCAAATGCTTCTGGAACCCTGACAGGCTTGAGGCATGGACCATCTCTCTCGGAAGCCTGTTCCAGTGTTTGACCACCACCGTGGTAACAAAATGTTTCCTAATGTCGAGTCTAAACCTGGCTTTGCTTTCGGTGAGCTTGGAATAATCTTAGGAGAAAAATGAAGAGGAGGCATCTCATGCGGGGATGCAGGAGAATTTTATTGAGGAACAAAAAGAGTGAAAAGGCAGGAGCACCAAGTAGAAGGTCACAGGTATAAGCTGCATGTAGGACGACCAACAGCTGAGGTCACTTGTGTGACATAGATGTTGCCAGAGCACCAAGGTCTTCCTGCCTCTTGTAGAGGAGGAGCCACGGCCAGCAGGTCCGCGTGCCGAGAAGGGTCCAGAGGTGAGTACTCAGTCCATGCTGTGGCTTTCAGGGTGTTGGCGTCAGGGGTGGTGGCGAGAGCCCTTAGCAGATGTAGCCGCCCCTTCTGCCGCCGCAGGAGCCCAGGCCTCCGAAGCCGCCCAGGCCTCCGAAGCCGTAGCCGAAGGCACCGGAGTTGATGGCAACTCCCTGGGCACCAAGTTCGTTGCCCACGGCAGCCGATGAGGAGGATCCGACGGCGGTGCTCTGGGGGTAAGAGGTGAGGATGGGTCCTGGCAGGGTGACCAGCACGGCGGGAGGCTGGATGACGACGCGGGAGTCCTGGCACTGCAGGGAACAGGGCTCGTTGCAGCTGTTGGCCAGCGGGGTGGGTCCACAGGGGCGGCAGACGTCGTAGCAGGCCATGTGTGTGGTGCGGAGGGGCCCTGGAAGGGACGAGAGGCTGTTGAGCAAGCGCAGGGGCGTGGGGGTGCGAGGAGCGGTGTTGCAGGAGGGCGAGGGAGCGGGGAGGCTGGTGTGGGGCTGTGGGGAGCGTGGCGGTGGGGAGGCGTGAGGGCTGCTGAGGCTGGGGGCAGAGCGTGCTGGAAGAGAGGGGCCAGGCGGGGCAGGAGAAGGAGGGGAAGGGGGCTGAGGCTCACCTTGTTGAGCGCGGAGGGAGGAGAAGGCGTCAGGAGAAGTGTGTGAGGGAGAGAGGCGCTGGGCCGGCTTTTATGCTGGTCCTGGCTGGGCGGGACAGCCTTTGCGCATGACGGCATTTTGCAGCCAGCAGCTGTTGGATGCCACAGCCTGGCCAGGAATGAGGAGGGTGTGTTTTCCTTCCCGCAACGCTCCAATTTCTTGTTCTTGTCTTGAGGACGTGTTCAGTTGGCCCTGGCGGCAGCTTTGAAGTGCCAGCATTAGAGGCCAAAGACTTGGTGTTGATGGCGCATGTCAGGGCGGGCAGAGGACGCGGCCAAAGCGTAGGAGAGGTGGGGTGTCCCAAGTGAGGTCATCCCATGGCACTCGTGTGGTTTGCGGTATGTTCTGAAGAGAGGGCCCCATTTCCTCGCAGCTCTGACAGGCTGGTCTGGGCTTTGGAGCTGTGACAGGCATGAGGGGCTGCCCATTCCATGGCGTTTGATCGCTCACCTGCCTGCTGCCATCTCCTTCAGCTTATCATTAGACTTGGCCTTTCCTCTTGATTGTGTTCTGTGGGTGTCTTGCTTGCAAGCTTGTAGCTGTGTGTATTCATTTTATGTGGCAAGATTTTGGTCGCATATGAGCTTCATGGTTTTCTTATGTGAGAAGGTACCAGAAGATTCCCCCATGTGTGGTAGAGAGTCCCCATATGCTGAAAGACAAGCTGGCAGGGAAGAAGACTGGCCTGGCCTTAACTGAGAGGTTTGGCTTGAACTCATGAGAAAAAAAGAGAGTTTTTTCCCTTTGCAAGAAGAGGCAATTAACTCAGGAGGAACACCAGGATGTTTTTAGGTTATGCAGGGGGAAAATTAGAAGAGCCAAAGCCCAAGTAGAACTTAATCCAGGTCCTGCTAGAAAAGACAATACAAACTTGTTGTGTACATATTTTTGCAACGAAAGGAGAGCTAAGGAATATCTCCCGCTTTTAGTGGATGCAGGGAGCAACAGATTTACAATGGATGAGGAAACGACCTTAATGCCTTCTTTGCCTCAGGTTTTAATGGTAAACCCAGTTGTGCTCTGTGTACTCAGGTCCCTGAGCTGGAATACAGGGATGGGGCATAGAACGAAGCCCCGGGAATCGAAGGGGAAATGGTTGGTGGCCTGCTACACCATGTAGACACACACAAGTCCGTGGGGCCAGATGGGTTCTACCCAGGAGTTGTGAGAGAGATGGCGGAGGTGCTCACCAAGCCAGTTTCCATCATCGGGGAGGTCCCAGTTAATCAGAGTTTGGCAAATGTGACGCTTATATAGAAGAAGGGAAAGAAGGAGTATCAGAGGATCTGCAGGCCTGTCAGTCTGACCTTGGTGCCAGGGAAGGCCATGGGGCAGATCATGTTGAGTTCCATCACGCTGCATGTACGGGACAACCAGGCGATCAGGCCCAGTCAGGACGGGGTGATGAGAGGCAGGTCCTGCCTGACTAACCTGATCTCCCTTGTATGACAAGGGGACTCACTTAGTGGATGGGGGAATGGCTGTGGATGTTGTCTACTTAGACTTTATTAAAGCCTTTGACACTGATTCATCTGGAGAAAGTGGCTGCTCATGGCTTGGACAGTTGTACTCTTGACTGGCCAAAGAACTGGCTGGATGACTGGGCCCAAATAGTTGTGGTGACTGGAGTTAAATGCAGTTGGTGGCTGCTCACAAGTGGTGTTCCCCAGGGCTCAGTACTGGGGCCAGTTCTGTTTAATATCTATCTCCATGATGTGGACGAGGGGATCGAGTGCACCCTCAGTAAGCGTAGGCTGGAAAAAGGGAGGCAGAGGGGAGACCTTCTCACTGTCTGCAACTACCTGAAAGGAGGTTTTAATGAGGTAGGTGTCATTGTCTTTCCTAAGGAACAAGGAACAGGACAAGAGGAAATGGCCTCGAGCTGCGCCAGGGAAGGTTTACTTTGGATATTATGGAAAATTTTTTCACAAAAAGTGTTGTCAAGCCCTGGAATGGACTGCCCAGGGTAGTGGTGGAGTCATCATCCCTGGAGGTGTTTAAAAGATGTGTAGGTGTGGTGCCTGGGGACATGGTTTAGTGGTGACCTTGGTATTGCTTGGTTAACAGTTGGATTTGATGATCTTAAAGGTGTTTTGTACCTGGAACAATGATTTGATTCTATTCAATGGCACCAGCCAGCTCCAACCTGACTGGCTGCTGGCGAAACCTGAGCCATTCAGCAAGTTGGTAGCACAAATGTGTGAATATCTTTAAGAAGGGGAAAAAATCAACTGCACGATAGTAACTGGAAGAGAGGGGGAGATATATGTAAGAGAAAAATCTCTACAGACAGCAAGGTCAGTGAAGAAGGAGGGGCAGGACGTGCTCCTGGTGCTGGAGCAGAGATTCCCCTGCAGCCCGTCGTGAACACCACGATGGAGCAGATTGTCCCGCTGCAGCCTGTGGTGATCTCCCTGTCCTTACAAAGACTCAGGACCCTTTCGTCATATTTCCTCTCCTCATCCAATTGAGGAGGGGGAGTGACAGAGCAGCTTGTTGGGCACCTGACAGCCAGCCAGGGTCAACCCACCACAGAGCCCCATCTTCCCGGCAGAGCAGGGTCACAGGCTTGTTCCTGCTCCTGGTCCTCAGTGCCCCAGGCCGTGCCTCAGGGACCTCACACTGAGGAGGATGGTGACCTCACAAAGGGTCTTTCTGTGTGACCTCAGAGCACAGGGACGGTTGCTTGGTGTCCCCTGCACTGGTGCTTCATGGACCTTGCAGCAGGGAGGCTGGTGGTCTAGAGTCCCCCTGCATGGGTCACTGTGGGGCCCTGCATGGGAGAAGGGATGGTGGCCTGGTGATCCCCCTCCAAGGGATCAGTTGTGGACCCCACAGGAAGGCGAGACTGTGGTGTGGGGACTCCCACGTAGGTGGGATGGGGACCATGCAGCCAGGTGGACAGCGCAACAAGGACCCACACTTGGGTGAGATGAGGACCCCATAGCAATGGAGGGGTGACTTGGGCATCCAGCCATGGTTGCCCAGGGTCATGGCAAGAAGCAGACCAAGGATTTGGGAGCCTGTTTTTGGCCCTGCGACCTGAGCGTGAGTGAAGATGTTGTCATGGGCACTGCCAGGTGGTTGGGCTGGGGACCACAGGAAGCGGGGGCCATGACAGGGGACCCCACTTGGGTGCCCTGACACCCTGCAGCACAGGCAGGAAGTGCAGAGTGTGTTTATGTATTTACTGATTGCAGCTTTTTGGGGTTGTTACTTAATCAGGACATTTTCCTTCCGTCTTAGCTTTCCAAGTCCCCTCAACTACTGTTGCCCGAGGCCTTTGGTTTAGTTTTTGTCAGCATTTCTACTCATTCATTCCCCCTCCAGCAGTTGTTTTGAGGCCATTTGGTGAGGGTTATGTATTTATTGTAGAAGAAGTGTTGATTTCGGGGTCCTGAAAGGCGCATTCTGGAACCCTCCAGGTGCTTCTACAGCGGCTGTAAGTGGCCTCCTGATTGTCAGGTTGTTACCTGCTGCTTGATGGTCATGTTGTTATCTGCTCCCTGATTGGCTGGTCATGGAGGTGCTTAGGCAGTGCCTGGCTGTGTTGGGGGGGGGCTGAGGCTGGTGAGGTCTGGGAGAGCTGGTGAGGCTGGTGAGAGGCCCACGGGAGCGGGACCGGCAGGCAGGGGAGGCTGGTGAGGGATGGCCTTTGGGGTGTGAATGTGGGGTGAACGCCGAGGGGTGAGGCCATTTCTCTGTGCAGTGTTTGTGGGGCCAGAAAGGGACTGGGTGTAGTGGAGGGGCAATGGGAGGCGTGCGTGGTGTGCGGGGCTGTGCGGCTGAGAACCTGGAGGGGATGTTTGCATGGCAAAGGGTTGGTGAAGGAGAACAGATGAGACTAGACCTGTCCAGTTGGAGGGAACCTATGGTGATCATCTAGTCCCCAAAACAGGGTTCTTTACCTGGTGTGCATACAAATGAGCCAAATTTAGCACACAGAGACAGGGTATTGTTTATTGCACAGTGGTGGAAGTCTGGAGGCTGGAATAAAGCCAGCATGCTAGCAAGAATAGTAAAAGGTAATACATACATAATCTTATCACTAGGTTTACACCCTAAAGAGCCAATTGGTTGCACATTTGCATATTGCATTACATAACCTGTTTAGTGTATAATGAGCAACATTCAGCTGAAGGACACTTTATCCAACCATCTCGAGATACGTTTTGAAGCAGGACTCAACTATGTGTGCAGGCTTCCAAATGTCTACATGTGCACAGTCAGTGGTGTCTGTAGTTCGTGATCAGGTGTTATGCAAGTCATTCTTCTCTTTGTTATATCAGGAGACTGACCTAAATCTGAAGGATTTACAAATCTTTAGGTTAGCAAATGCAGGCAGGATTCATTCTTTTAAGTGATGACAAAAACCTGACCACTTCAGGGCTGAGCAGAAGTGAAAGCAAGATAATGAGGGCATTGTCCAAATGCCTCTGAAAAACTGACAGACTTGGGGTATCAACTGGCTCTCTAGGAAGCCTGTTCCAGTGTTTGGCCACCACCTCAGTAAATGTATCTTTCCCGTAATATAGTCTGAACCTCCCTGATTCAGCTTTGAACCATTCCCATGTATCCTGTCACTGGATCCCAAGGAGAAGAGCTCAGCACCTCTTCTCTCCACGTCCCCTCCTCAGGAAGCTGCAGAGAGCAATGGGGTCGCCCCTCAGCCTCCTCCTCTCCCAATGAGACAAGCCCAGTGTCCTCAGCCACTTCCCTAAGACATGCCTTCCAGCCCTTTCACCAGCTTTGTTGCCAGACTCCTGGTGCCTTCAAGTACCTTCAGGTCTGTCCTAAACTGTGGGACTCAGAACAGCTCACAGTACTCCCCTACTAGGGACAGGATCAAAAGCTTTACTAAAATCCAGAAAAACGACATCCTCCACCTTCCCTTCATCCACGAGGCAGGTGACGTTATTGTAGAAGGATAGGAAATTAAACAGGACTTTCCCTTAATGAACCCCTGTTGACTGTACCTGAGGATTACATTATCCTTAAATGCCTTTCAGCAGCACTCAGTTGGATCTTCTCCATAATTTTCCAGGTACTATGGTCAGACTAATAGGTCTGCAGATTCCTGGCTCTTCACTCACACTCTTTTTTTAAATTGGAATAATGTTGGTTGGCTTGCAGTGAGTAAGGAGCTCTCTAGACTCTCCAAACCTGCTGAATTTGTTCACCGCGTGAGTAGCGTTTGTTGGTGAGCAAGATGAGGTGGGGCAGGAAGGGTCTCTGTGCGTCTGTGTTGATGGTGCTGGAGTGGCTGGCAGGCAAGAGGCAGGTTGGGCCAGTGCAGGGCTGGGCTGGGGGTGCCAGTGAGTCAGCGTGACTCATGTCTGCCCCCCAGAAAGGGGGTTGTGTATCTGAATGTGCATAAGTCCATGGGGAAAGGTGGTTTGAACCCAGGATTGCTGAGGGAGCTTCCTGATATCCTTTCACTGGACATAGAGGAATGTCATGGAGCTGAGCAAGGGGAGAGGCCAAGTCCTGTTTCTGGGGAGGCGTCAGTGCCGGTAGGTGGGATGGCTGGGTGCCAGCTGGAGAGAAGCATCTTAGCAGAGAAGGACCTTGTGGTCCTGGTGGAGAATAAAAGGACCCTGAGGTGGCAATGAACCCTTGAGGCAAAAGGGGCCGGCAGCCTCCAGGGCAGCATTGGGAAAAGTGTTGGCAGGAGGTTGAAGGAGGTGACCCTTCCGCTCTCCTCAGCACTGGTGAGGTCCCATGTGGGGTCCTGTGTGCGGGTCTGGGCTCCCTAGTGGATAAAGGAAAATTGCGGGGCCACGTACATGGTAAAGGGTCTAGAACATCTTCCATTTGAGGAGAGGCTGAGAGAGCTGGGACTGTTTAGCCAGGAGGCAAAGAGCACTTGGGGGATGTCGTCAATATGTGGAAATCTTGGAGGGGAGGGAATGAAGTCTGTTTGCTGGGAGGGCTGGAGGGTCGTGCTGGGGGAGAGAGTTAGTCACGTCTGTGGTGGAAGGGAGAGATTTTGTCTGAGACATGTGCAAGGAAGCATTGTCATGTTGAAGCCTCTCTTTGAGCCAGTGATGGGTTTGTGTCACATCCTGGAAGTCGTGCGGCACCAGTGTTGGTGGTGGCATATTTCCTAGGAGAGGACTTGTTTCCCTTTTCCGTCCATGGGCTATTGAGCCCTGTTTTTGATCAGGTGAAGTTGGGTGAGCCACGGGACAAGAAAACAATAGGCCGCGTCTCGGGCTGGGGTGCAGGAGAGCTTTATTGAGAGGAAAGAATGAAAAATACAGGAGTGCCAAGTGGAAGGGAGCAAGTCTGAGGTGCAAAGAAAGATGTGGGAGAAGTGGAGAAGGGCCACAGGCCACGTTTGCAGGCAGCCCAGGCTGCCCCTTTGCTGCTTATGTGTTTGGTGCCTGGAGAGGAGGAGCCGTGGACAGCAGGTCCATGTGCCAGGAAGGGCCTAGAGGTGCGTGTCTTCAATCCGTGCCGTGGCTTCCAGGGTGTGTGTGGTTGGCATCAGGGGTGGTGGCGAGAGGCCTTAGCAGATGTAGCCGCCCCTTCTGCCGCCGCAGGAGCCCAGGCCTCCGAAGCCGCCCAGGCCTCCGAAGCCGTAGCCAAAGCGGCCGGAGTTGATGGCAACTCCCTGGGCACCCAGTTCGTTGCCCACGGCAGCCGATGAGGAGGATCCGACGGCGGTGCTCTGGGGGTAAGAGGTGAGGATGGGTCCTGGCAGGGTGACCAGCACGGCGGGAGGCTGGATGACGACGCGGGAGTCCTGGCACTGCAGAGAACAGGGCTCGTTGCAGCTGTTGGCCAGCGGGGTGGGTCCGCAGGGGCGGCAGACGTCGTAGCAGGCCATGTGTGTGGTGCGGAGGGGCCCTGGAAGGGACGAGAGGCTGTTGAGCAAGCGCAGGGGCGTGGGGGTGCGAGGAGCGGTGTTGCAGGAGGGCGAGGGAGCGGGGAGGCTGGTGTGGGGCTGTGGGGAGCGTGGCGGTGGGGAGGCGTGAGGGCTGCTGAGGCTGGGGGCAGAGCGTGCTGGAAGAGAGGGGCCAGGCGGGGCAGGAGAAGGAGGGGAAGGGGGCTGAGGCTCACCTTGTTGAGCGCGGAGGGAGGAGAAGGCGTCAGGAGAAGTGTGAGGGAGAGAGGCGCTGGGCCGGCTTTTATGCTGGTCCTGGCTGGGCGGGACAGCCTTTGCGCATGATGGCATTTTGCAGCCAGCAGCTGTTGGATGCCACAGCCTGGCCAGGAATGAGGAGGGTGTGTTTTCCTTCCCGCAATGCTCCAATTTCTTGTTCTTGTCTTGAGGACGTGTCCAGTTGGCCCTGGCGGCAGCTTTGAAGTGCCAGCATTAGAGGCCAAAGACTTGGTGTCGATGGCGCGTGTCAGGGCGGGCAGAGGACGCGGCCAAAGCGTAGGAGAGGTGGGGTGTCCCAAGTGAGGTCATCCCATGGCACTCGTGTGGTTTGCGGTGTGTTCTGAAGAGGGGGCCCCATTTCCTCGCAGCCGTGGCAGGCTGGTCAGGGTTTTATAGCTCTACTGGATGTGAGGTGCTACCCTTTCTGTGGTGTCTGTTGCCTTCCCATGTTTCTGCTGTCTCACTAAGCCTGTCTTAGACCTGGCCTTTCCCGTTGACTCTGTCCTGTCGGTGTCCTGCTGCCTCTGTTTCTTGTAAGCCTTGTAAGTGGACGTATTTGTTTTACATGGCAAAGTTCTGGTTGCAAGGGTGCTACTGGGGTGGTGTCTTTGAGAAGGTTTCAGAAGGTTGCCCATGTTCGATAGAGAATCCCTCTGTTGCAAAAGACCTGCCGGTAGGAAAAAAGACTTGCCTTGGTCAACAGAGAGCTTTGCCTTGAAATCAGGAAAAGAAGAAGAGTTTGTGACTTTTGAAAGAAGATGTAGACAACTTAGGAGGTGCAAAAGGATGTAGTTGTTTTTGCAGGGAGGAAAATAGAAGGGCCAAAGCCCAACTGGAACTTACCGTTGCTTCTGCCCTAAAAGGTCATAAGTTTCTTTACATAAATTCACAACAGAAGGAGGGCGAAGGAGAATCTCCATTGTGCATTGAATGTGGGGGCAAACACAGTGGCAAAGGATGAGAAAAGTCCTTAATGCTTTCTTTGCCTCAGCCTTTAATAGTAAGAGCAGTCGTTTCCCAAGTAGCCGGTCCCCTGAGCTGAAAAAAGGGATAGGGAGCAAAACGAAGCCCTCATAATCTACGGGGAAATGGTTGGTGAAGTGCTAAAACTCTTAGACACACACAGGTCTATGGGGCGGATGGGATCTTGCAAAAGGTTCCGAGGGAGCCGGTGGATGTGCTCACCAAGCCACTTTCCATCATTTATCAACAGTCCTGGTTCCCTGGGTAGGTCCCAGTTGACTGGAGTTTAGCAAGTTTGACACTTACTTTTAAGAAGTGCTGTAAGGAGGATCTGAGGAATTACAGCCCTGTCTTTCTGACCTCTGTGCTGGGGAAGATTACAGAGCAGATCATCTGGAGTGCCATCATGTCACATGTATGGGACAACCAGGTCATAAGACGCAGTCAGCATGAGTTTGTGAAGGGCAGGTCCTGCTTGACCAACTTGATCTCTTTCTATGACAAGATGACCCGCTTAGTGGATGAGGGCAAAGCTGTGGATTTTGTCTACCTTGACTTTTGTAAGCCATTGACATCATTTCTCCTGGAGAAAATGTCTGCTCATGGCTTGGATGGGTGTGCTATTCACTGGCTAAAATACTGGTTGGATGGCTGGGCCCAAGAGTTGTGGTGGATGGAGTTAAATCCTCTTGGCAGCCAGTCAAAAGTGCCGGCCTTTGGAGTGTGAATGTGGGGTGAGTGCCGAGGGCTGAGGCCATTTCTCTGCGCAGTGTTTGTGGGGCCGGAGTGGGACTGGGCGTTGTGGAGGGGCGATGGGAGGCGTGCGTGGGGCCGTGCACCTGAGAACCTGGAGGGGATGTTTGCATGGGAAAGGGTTGGTGAAGGAGAATAGACAAGACTAGACTAGAGCAGTCCAGTTGCAAGGGACCTACAGTGATCATCTAGTCTCACTGCCTGAGCACTTCGAGGCTGAGCAAAAGTGAGCATGGTATTAAGGGCATTGTCCAAATGCTTCTGGAACCCTGACAGGCTTGAGGCATGGACCATCTCTCTCGGAAGCCTGTTCCAGTGTTTGACCACCACCGTGGTAACAAAATGTTTCCTAATGTCGAGTCTAAACCTGGCTTTGCTTTCGGTGAGCTTGGAATAATCTTAGGAGAAAAATGAAGAGGAGGCATCTCATGCGGGGATGCAGGAGAATTTTATTGAGGAACAAAAAGAGTGAAAAGGCAGGAGCACCAAGTAGAAGGTCACAGGTATAAGCTGCATGTAGGACGACCAACAGCTGAGGTCACTTGTGTGACATAGATGTTGCCAGAGCACCAAGGTCTTCCTGCCTCTTGTAGAGGAGGAGCCACGGCCAGCAGGTCCGCGTGCCGAGAAGGGTCCAGAGGTGAGTACTCAGTCCATGCTGTGGCTTTCAGGGTGTTGGCGTCAGGGGTGGTGGCGAGAGCCCTTAGCAGATGTAGCCGCCCCTTCTGCCGCCGCAGGAGCCCAGGCCTCCGAAGCCGCCCAGGCCTCCGAAGCCGTAGCCGAAGGCACCGGAGTTGATGGCAACTCCCTGGGCACCAAGTTCGTTGCCCACGGCAGCCGATGAGGAGGATCCGACGGCGGTGCTCTGGGGGTAAGAGGTGAGGATGGGTCCTGGCAGGGTGACCAGCACGGCGGGAGGCTGGATGACGACGCGGGAGTCCTGGCACTGCAGGGAACAGGGCTCGTTGCAGCTGTTGGCCAGCGGGGTGGGTCCACAGGGGCGGCAGACGTCGTAGCAGGCCATGTGTGTGGTGCGGAGGGGCCCTGGAAGGGACGAGAGGCTGTTGAGCAAGCGCAGGGGCGTGGGGGTGCGAGGAGCGGTGTTGCAGGAGGGCGAGGGAGCGGGGAGGCTGGTGTGGGGCTGTGGGGAGCGTGGCGGTGGGGAGGCGTGAGGGCTGCTGAGGCTGGGGGCAGAGCGTGCTGGAAGAGAGGGGCCAGGCGGGGCAGGAGAAGGAGGGGAAGGGGGCTGAGGCTCACCTTGTTGAGCGCGGAGGGAGGAGAAGGCGTCAGGAGAAGTGTGTGAGGGAGAGAGGCGCTGGGCCGGCTTTTATGCTGGTCCTGGCTGGGCGGGACAGCCTTTGCGCATGACGGCATTTTGCAGCCAGCAGCTGTTGGATGCCACAGCCTGGCCAGGAATGAGGAGGGTGTGTTTTCCTTCCCGCAACGCTCCAATTTCTTGTTCTTGTCTTGAGGACGTGTTCAGTTGGCCCTGGCGGCAGCTTTGAAGTGCGAGCATTAGAGGCCAAAGACTTGGTGTTGATGGCGCGTGTCAGGGCGGGCAGAGGACGCGGCCAAAGCGTAGGAGAGGTGGGGTGTCCCAAGTGAGGTCATCCCATGGCACTCGTGGGGTTTGCGGTGTGTTCTGAAGAGGGGACCCCATTTCCTCGCAGCTCTGACAGGCTGGTCTGGGCTTTGGAGCTGTGACAGGCATGAGGGGCTGCCCATTCCATGGCGTTTGATCGCTCACCTGCCTGCTGCCATCTCCTTCAGCTTATCATTAGACTTGGCCTTTCCTCTTGATTGTGTTCTGTGGGTGTCTTGCTTGTAAGCTTGTAGCTGTGTGTATTCATTTTATGTGGCAAGATTTTGGTCGCCTATGAGCTTCATGGTTTTCTTATGTGAGAAGATACCAGAAGATTCCCCCATGTGTGGTAGAGAGTCCCCATATGCTGAAAGACAAGCTGGCAGGGAAGAAGACTGGCCTGGCCTTAACTGAGAGGTTTGGCTTGAACTCATGAGAAAAAAAGAGAGTTTTTTCCCTTTGCAAGAAGAGGCAATTAACTCAGGAGGAACACCAGGATGTTTTTAGGTTATGCAGGGGGAAAATTAGAAGAGCCAAAGCCCAAGTAGAACTTAATCCGGGTCCTGCTAGAAAAGACAATACAGACTTGTTGTGTACATATTTTTGCAACGAAAGGAGAGCTAAGGAATATCTCCCGCTTTTAGTGGATGCAGGGAGCAACAGATTTACAATGGATGAGGAAACGACCTTAATGCCTTCTTTGCCTCAGGTTTTAATGGTAAACCCAGTTGTGCTCTGTGTACTCAGGTCCCTGAGCTGGAATACAGGGATGGGGCATAGAACGAAGCCCCCGGAATCGAAGGGGAAATGGTTGGTGGCCTGCTACACCATGTAGACACACACAAGTCCGTGGGGCCAGATGGGTTCTACCCAGGAGTTGTGAGAGAGATGGCGGAGGTGCTCACCAAGCCAGTTTCCATCATCGGGGAGGTCCCAGTTAATCAGAGTTTGGCAAATGTGACGCTTATATAGAAGAAGGGAAAGAAGGAGTATCGGAGGATCTGCAGGCCTGTCAGTGTGACCTTGGTGCCAGGGAAGGCCATGGGGCAGGTCATGTTGAGTTCCATCACGCTGCATGTACAGGACAACCAGGCGATCAGGCCCAGTCAGGACGGGGTGATGAGAGGCAGGTCCTGCCTGACTAACCTGATCTCCCTTGTATGACAAGGGGACTCACTTAGTGGATGGGGGAATGGCTGTGGATGTTGTCTACTTAGACTTTATTAAAGCCTTTGACACTGATTCATTTGGAGAAAGTGTCTGCTCATGGCTTGGACAGTTGTACTCTTGACTGGCCAAAGAACTGGCTGGATGACGGGGCCCAAATAGTTGTGGTGACTGGAGTTAAATGCAGTTGGTGGCTGCTCACAAGTGGTGTTCCCCAGGGCTCAGTACTGGGGCCAGTTCTGTTTAATATCTATCTCCATGATGTGGACGAGGGGATCGAGTGCACCCTCAGTAAGCGTAGGCTGGAAAAAGGGAGGCAGAGGGGAGACCTTCTCACTGTCTGCAACTACCTGAAAGGAGGTTTTAATGAGGTGGGTGTCATTGTCTTTCATAAGGAACAAGGAACAGGACAAGAGGAAATGGCCTCAAGCTGCGCCAGGGAAGGTTTACTTTGGATATTATGGAAAATTTATTCACAAAAAGTGTTGTCAAGCCCTGGAATGGACTGCCCAGGGTAGTGGTGGAGTCATCATCCCTGGAGGTGTTTAAAAGATGTGTAGGTGTGGTGCCTGGGGACATGGTTTAGTGGTGACCTTGGTATTGCTTGTTTAACAGTTGGATTTGATGATCTTAAAGGTCTTTTGTACCTGGAACAATGATTTGATTCTATTCAATGGCAGCAGCCAGCTCCAACCTGACTGGCTGCTGGCGAAACCTGAGCCGTTCAGCAAGTTGGTAGCACAAATGTGTGAATATCTTTAAGAAGGGGAAAAAATCAACTGCACAATTGTAACTGGAAGAGAGGGGGAGATATATGTAAGAGAAAAATGTCTACAGACAGCAAGGTCAGTGAAGAAGGAGGGGCAGGACGTGCTCCTGGTGCTGGAGCAGAGATTCCCCTGCAGCCCGTCGTGAACACCATGATGGAGCAGATTGTCCCGCTGCAGCCTGTGGTGATCTCCCTGTCCTTACAAAGACTCAGGACCCTTTTGTCATATTTCCTCTCCTCATCCAATTGAGGAGGGGGAGTGACAGAGCAGCTTGTTGGGCACCTGACAGCCAGCCAGGGTCAACCCACCACAGAGCCCCATCTTCCCGGCAGAGCAGGGTCACAGGCTTGTTCCTGCTCCTGGTCCTCAGTGCCCCAGGCCGTGCCTCAGGGACCTCACACTGAGGAGGATGGTGACCTCACAAAGGGTCTTTCTGTGTGACCTCAGAGCACAGGGACGGTTGCTTGGTGTCCCCTGCACTGGTGCTTCATGGACCTTGCAGCAGGGAGGCTGGTGGTCTAGAGTCCCCCTGCATGGGTCACTGTGGGGCCCTGCATGGGAGAAGGGATGGTGGCCTGGTGATCCCCCTCCAAGGGATCAGTTGTGGACCCCACAGGAAGGTGAGACTGTGGTGTGGGGACTCCCACGTAGGTGGGATGGGGACCATGCAGCCAGGTGGACAGCGCAACAAGGACCCACACTTGGGTGAGATGAGGACCCCATAGCAATGGAGTGGTGACTTGGGCATCCAGCCATGGTTGCCCAGGGTCATGGCAAGAAGCAGACCAAGGATTTGGGAGCCTGTTTTTGGCCTGCGACCTGAGCGTGAGTGAAGATGTTGTCATGGGCACTGCCAGGTGGTTGGGCTGGGGACCACAGGAAGCGGGGGCCATGACAGGGGACCCCACTTGGGTGCCCTGACACCCTGCAGCACAGGCAGGAAGTGCAGAGTCTGTTTATGTATTTACTGATTGCAGCTTTTTGGGGTTGTTACTTAATCAGGACATTTTCCTTCCGTCTTAGCTTTCCAAGTCCCCTCAACTACTGTTGCCCGAGGCCTTTGGTTTAGTTTTTGTCAGCATTTCTACTCATTCATTCCCCCTCCAGCAGTTGTTTTGAGGCCATTTGGTGAGGGTTATGTATTTATTGTAGAAGAAGTGTTGATTTCGGGGTCCTGAAAGGCGCATTCTGGAACCCTCCAGGTGCTTCTACAGCGGCTGTAAGTGGCCTCCTGATTGTCAGGTTGTTACCTGCTGCTTGATGGTCATGTTGTTATCTGCTCCCTGATTGGCTGGTCATGGAGGTGCTTAGGCAGTGCCTGGCTGTGTTGGGGGGGAGGCTGCAGTGGGGGGGCTGAGGCTGGTGAGGTCTGGGAGAGCTGGTGAGGCCGGTGAGAGGCCCACGGGAGCGGGACCGGCAGGCAGGGGAGGCTGGTGAGGGATGGCCTTTGGGGTGTGAATGTGGGGTGAGTGCCGAGGGGTGAGGCCATTTCTCTGTGCAGTGTTTGTGGGGCCAGAAAGGGACTGGGCGTAGTGGAGGGGCAATGGGAGGCGTGCGTGGTGCGCGGGGCTGTGCGCCTGAGAACCTGGAGGGGATGTTTGCATGGCAAAGGGTTGGTGAAGGAGAACAGATGAGACTAGACCTGTCCAGTTGGAGGGAACCTATGGTGATCATCTAGTCCCCAAAACAGGGTTCTTTACCTGGTGTGCATACAAATGAGCCAAATTTAGCACACAGAGACAGGGTATTGTTTATTGCACAGTGGTGGAAGTCTGGAGGCTGGAATAAAGCCAGCATGCTAGCAAGAATAGTAAAAGGTAATACATACATAATCTTATCACTAGGTTTACACCCTAAAGAGCCAATTGGTTGCACATTTGCATATTGCATTACATAACCTGTTTAGTGTATAATGAGCAACATTCAGCTGAAGGACACTTTATCCAACCATCTCGAGATACGTTTTGAAGCAGGACTCAACTATGTGTGCAGGCTTCCAAATGTCTACATGTGCACAGTCAGTGGTGTCTGTAGTTCGTGATCAGGTGTTATGCAAGTCATTCTTCTCTTTGTTATATCAGGAGACTGACCTAAATCTGAAGGATTTACAAATCTTTAGGTTAGCAAATGCAGGCAGGATTCATTCTTTTAAGTGATGACAAAAACCTGACCACTTCAGGGCTGAGCAGAAGTGAAAGCAAGATAATGAGGGCATTGTCCAAATGCCTCTGAAAAACTGACAGACTTAGGGTATCAACTGGCTCTCTAGGAAGCCTGTTCCAGTGTTTGGCCACCACCTCAGTAAATGTGTCTTTCCCGTAATATAGTCTGAACCTCCCTGATTCAGCTTTGAACCATTCCCATGTATCCTGTCACTGGATCCCAAGGAGAAGAGCTCAGCACCTCTTCTCTCCACGTCCCCTCCTCAGGAAGCTGCAGAGAGCAATGGGGTCGCCCCTCAGCCTCCTTCTCTCCCAATGAGACAAGCCCAGTGTCCTCAGCCACTTCCCTAAGACATGCCTTCCAGCCCTTTCACCAGCTTTGTTGCCAGACTCCTGGTGCCTTCAAGTACCTTCAGGTCTGTCCTAAACTGTGGTACTCAGAACAGCTCACAGTACTCCCCTACTAGGGACAGGATCAAAAGCTTTACTAAAATCCAGAAAAACTACATCCTCCACCTTCCCTTCATCCACGAGGCAGGTGAACTTATTGTAGAAGGATAGGAAATTAAACAGGAGTTTCCCTTAATGAACCCCTGTTGACTGTACCTGAGGATTACATTATCCTTAAATGCCTTTCAACAGCACTCAGTTGGATCTTCTCCATAATTTTCCAGGTACTATGGTCAGACTAATAGGTCTGCAGATTCCTGGCTCTTCACTCACACTCTTTTTTTAAATTGGAATAATGTTGGTTGGCTTGCAGTGAGTAAGGAGCTCTCTAGACTCTCCAAACCTGCTGAATTTGTTCACCGCGTGAGTAGCGTTTGTTGGTGAGCAAGATGAGGTGGGGCAGGAAGGGTCTCTGTGCGTCTGTGTTGATGGTGCTGGAGTGGCTGGCAGGCAAGAGGCAGGTTGGGCCAGTGCAGGGCTGGGCTGGGGGTGCCAGTGAGTCAGCGTGACTCATGTCTGCCCCCCAGAAAGGGCGTTGTGTATCTGAATGTGCATAAGTCCATGGGGAAGGGTGGTTTGAACCCAGGATTGCTGAGGGAGCTTCCTGATTTCCTTTCACTGGACATAGAGGAATGTCATGGAGCTGAGCAAGGGGAGAGGCCAAGTCCTGTTTCTGGGGAGGCGTCAGTGCCGGTAGGTGGGATGGCTGGGTGCCAGCTGGAGAGAAGCATCTTAGCAGAGAAGGACCTTGTGGTCCTGGTGGAGAATAAAAGGACCCTGAGGTGGCAATGAACCCTTGAGGCAAAAGGGGCCGGCAGCCTCCAGGGCAGCATTGGGAAAAGTGTTGGCAGGAGGTTGAAGGAGGTGACCCTTCCGCTCTCCTCAGCACTGGTGAGGTCCCATGTGGGGTCCTGTGTGCGGGTCTGGGCTCCCTAGTGGATAAAGGAAAATTGCGGGGCCACGTACATGGTAAAGGGTCTAGAACATCTTCCATTTGAGGAGAGGCTGAGAGAGCTGGGACTGTTTAGCCAGGAGGCAAAGAGCACTTGGGGGATGTCGTCAATATGTGGAAATCTTGGAGGGGAGGGAATGAAGTCTGTTTGCTGGGAGGGCTGGAGGGTCGTGCTGGGGGAGAGAGTTAGTCACGTCTGTGGTGGAAGGGAGAGATTTTGTCTGAGACATGTGCAAGGAAGCATTGTCATGTTGAAGCCTCTCTTTGAGCCAGTGATGGGTTTGTGTCACATCCTGGAAGTCGTGCGGCACCAGTGTTGGTGGTGGCATATTTCCTAGGAGAGGACTTGTTTCCCTTTTCCGTCCATGGGCTATTGAGCCCTGTTTTTGATCAGGTGAAGTTGGGTGAGCCACGGGACAAGAAAACAATAGGCCGCGTCTCAGGCTGGGGTGCAGGAGAGCTTTATTGAGAGGAAAGAATGAAAAATACAGGAGTGCCAAGTGGAAGGGAGCAAGTCTGAGGTGCAAAGAAAGATGTGGGAGAAGTGGAGAAGGGCCACAGGCCACGTTTGCAGGCAGCCCAGGCTGCCCCTTTGCTGCTTATGTGTTTGGTGCCTGGAGAGGAGGAGCCGTGGACAGCAGGTCCATGTGCCAGGAAGGGCCTAGAGGTGCGTGTCTTCAATCCGTGCCGTGGCTTCCAGGGTGTGTGTGGTTGGCGTCAGGGGTGGTGGCGAGAGGCCTTAGCAGATGTAGCCGCCCCTTCTGCCGCCGCAGGAGCCCAGGCCTCCGAAGCCGCCCAGGCCTCCGAAGCCGTAGCCGTAGCCAAAGCGGCCGGAGTTGATGGCAACTCCCTGGGCACCCAGTTCGTTGCCCACGGCAGCCGATGAGGAGGATCCGACGGCAGTGCTCTGGGGGTAAGAGGTGAGGATGGGTCCTGGCAGGGTGACCAGCACGGCGGGAGGCTGGATGACGACGCGGGAGTCCTGGCACTGCAGGGAACAGGGCTCGTTGCAGCTGTTGGCCAGCGGGGTGGGTCCGCAGGGGCGGCAGGCGTCGTAGCAGGCCATGTGTGTGGTGCGGAGGGGCCCTGGAAGGGACGAGAGGCTGTTGAGCAAGCGCAGGGGCGTGGGGGTGCGAGGAGCGGTGTTGCAGGAGCGCGAGGGAGCGGGGAGGCTGGTGTGGGGCTGTGGGGAGCGTGGCGGTGGGGAGGCGTGAGGGCTGCTGAGGCTGGGGGCAGAGCGTGCTGGAAGAGAGGGGCCAGGCGGGGCAGGAGAAGGAGGGGAAGGGGGCTGAGGCTCACCTTGTTGAGCGCGGAGGGAAGAGAAGGCGTCAGGAGAAGTGTGTGAGGGAGAGAGGCGCTGGGCCGGCTTTTATGCTGGTCCTGGCTGGGCGGGACAGCCTTTGCGCATGACGGCATTTTGCAGCCAGCAGCTGTTGGATGCCACAGCCTGGCCAGGAATGAGGAGGGTGTGTTTTCCTTCCCGCAACGCTCCAATTTCTTGTTCTTGTCTTGAGGACGTGTTCAGTTGGCCCTGGCGGCAGCTTTGAAGTGCGAGCATTAGAGGCCAAAGACTTGGTGTTGATGGCGCGTGTCAGGGCGGGCAGAGGACGCGGCCAAAGCGTAGGAGAGGTGGGGTGTCCCAAGTGAGGTCATCCCATGGCACTCGTGTGGTTTGCGGTGTGTTCTGAAGAGGGGGCCCCATTTCCTCGCAGCTCTGACAGGCTGGTCTGGGCTTTGGAGCTGTGACAGGCATGAGGGGCTGCCCATTCCATGGCGTTTGATCGCTCACCTGCCTGCTGCCATCTCCTTCAGCTTATCATTAGACTTGGCCTTTCCTCTTGATTGTGTTCTGTGGGTGTCTTGCTTGTAAGCTTGTAGCTGTGTGTATTCATTTTATGTGGCAAGATTTTGGTCGCCTATGAGCTTCATGGTTTTCTTATGTGAGAAGATACCAGAAGATTCCCCCATGTGTGGTAGAGAGTCCCCATATGCTGAAAGACAAGCTGGCAGGGAAGAAGACTGGCCTGGCCTTAACTGAGAGGTTTGGCTTGAACTCATGAGAAAAAAAGAGAGTTTTTTCCCTTTGCAAGAAGAGGCAATTAACTCAGGAGGAACACCAGGATGTTTTTAGGTTATGCAGGGGGAAAATTAGAAGAGCCAAAGCCCAAGTAGAACTTAATCCGGGTCCTGCTAGAAAAGACAATACAGACTTGTTGTGTACATATTTTTGCAACGAAAGGAGAGCTAAGGAATATCTCCCGCTTTTAGTGGATGCAGGGAGCAACAGATTTACAATGGATGAGGAAACGACCTTAATGCCTTCTTTGCCTCAGGTTTTAATGGTAAACCCAGTTGTGCTCTGTGTACTCAGGTCCCTGAGCTGGAATACAGGGATGGGGCATAGAACGAAGCCCCCGGAATCGAAGGGGAAATGGTTGGTGGCCTGCTACACCATGTAGACACACACAAGTCCGTGGGGCCAGATGGGTTCTACCCAGGAGTTGTGAGAGAGATGGCGGAGGTGCTCACCAAGCCAGTTTCCATCATCGGGGAGGTCCCAGTTAATCAGAGTTTGGCAAATGTGACGCTTATATAGAAGAAGGGAAAGAAGGAGTATCGGAGGATCTGCAGGCCTGTCAGTGTGACCTTGGTGCCAGGGAAGGCCATGGGGCAGGTCATGTTGAGTTCCATCACGCTGCATGTACAGGACAACCAGGCGATCAGGCCCAGTCAGGACGGGGTGATGAGAGGCAGGTCCTGCCTGACTAACCTGATCTCCCTTGTATGACAAGGTGACTCACTTAGTGGATGGGGGAATGGCTGTGGATGTTGTCTACTTAGACTTTATTAAAGCCTTTGACACTGATTCATTTGGAGAAAGTGTCTGCTCATGGCTTGGACAGTTGTACTCTTGACTGGCCAAAGAACTGGCTGGATGACGGGGCCCAAATAGTTGTGGTGACTGGAGTTAAATGCAGTTGGTGGCTGCTCACAAGTGGTGTTCCCCAGGGCTCAGTACTGGGGCCAGTTCTGTTTAATATCTATCTCCATGATGTGGACGAGGGGATCGAGTGCACCCTCAGTAAGCGTAGGCTGGAAAAAGGGAGGCAGAGGGGAGACCTTCTCACTGTCTGCAACTACCTGAAAGGAGGTTTTAATGAGGTGGGTGTCATTGTCTTTCATAAGGAACAAGGAACAGGACAAGAGGAAATGGCCTCAAGCTGCGCCAGGGAAGGTTTACTTTGGATATTATGGAAAATTTATTCACAAAAAGTGTTGTCAAGCCCTGGAATGGACTGCCCAGGGTAGTGGTGGAGTCATCATCCCTGGAGGTGTTTAAAAGATGTGTAGGTGTGGTGCCTGGGGACATGGTTTAGTGGTGACCTTGGTATTGCTTGTTTAACAGTTGGATTTGATGATCTTAAAGGTCTTTTGTACCTGGAACAATGATTTGATTCTATTCAATGGCAGCAGCCAGCTCCAACCTGACTGGCTGCTGGCGAAACCTGAGCCGTTCAGCAAGTTGGTAGCACAAATGTGTGAATATCTTTAAGAAGGGGAAAAAATCAACTGCACAATTGTAACTGGAAGAGAGGGGGAGATATATGTAAGAGAAAAATGTCTACAGACAGCAAGGTCAGTGAAGAAGGAGGGGCAGGACGTGCTCCTGGTGCTGGAGCAGAGATTCCCCTGCAGCCCGTCGTGAACACCATGATGGAGCAGATTGTCCCGCTGCAGCCTGTGGTGATCTCCCTGTCCTTACAAAGACTCAGGACCCTTTTGTCATATTTCCTCTCCTCATCCAATTGAGGAGGGGGAGTGACAGAGCAGCTTGTTGGGCACCTGACAGCCAGCCAGGGTCAACCCACCACAGAGCCCCATCTTCCCGGCAGAGCAGGGTCACAGGCTTGTTCCTGCTCCTGGTCCTCAGTGCCCCAGGCCGTGCCTCAGGGACCTCACACTGAGGAGGATGGTGACCTCACAAAGGGTCTTTCTGTGTGACCTCAGAGCACAGGGACGGTTGCTTGGTGTCCCCTGCACTGGTGCTTCATGGACCTTGCAGCAGGGAGGCTGGTGGTCTAGAGTCCCCCTGCATGGGTCACTGTGGGGCCCTGCATGGGAGAAGGGATGGTGGCCTGGTGATCCCCCTCCAAGGGATCAGTTGTGGACCCCACAGGAAGGTGAGACTGTGGTGTGGGGACTCCCACGTAGGTGGGATGGGGACCATGCAGCCAGGTGGACAGCGCAACAAGGACCCACACTTGGGTGAGATGAGGACCCCATAGCAATGGAGTGGTGACTTGGGCATCCAGCCATGGTTGCCCAGGGTCATGGCAAGAAGCAGACCAAGGATTTGGGAGCCTGTTTTTGGCCTGCGACCTGAGCGTGAGTGAAGATGTTGTCATGGGCACTGCCAGGTGGTTGGGCTGGGGACCACAGGAAGCGGGGGCCATGACAGGGGACCCCACTTGGGTGCCCTGACACCCTGCAGCACAGGCAGGAAGTGCAGAGTCTGTTTATGTATTTACTGATTGCAGCTTTTTGGGGTTGTTACTTAATCAGGACATTTTCCTTCCGTCTTAGCTTTCCAAGTCCCCTCAACTACTGTTGCCCGAGGCCTTTGGTTTAGTTTTTGTCAGCATTTCTACTCATTCATTCCCCCTCCAGCAGTTGTTTTGAGGCCATTTGGTGAGGGTTATGTATTTATTGTAGAAGAAGTGTTGATTTCGGGGTCCTGAAAGGCGCATTCTGGAACCCTCCAGGTGCTTCTACAGCGGCTGTAAGTGGCCTCCTGATTGTCAGGTTGTTACCTGCTGCTTGATGGTCATGTTGTTATCTGCTCCCT
This sequence comes from Caloenas nicobarica, assembly GCF_036013445.1. Taxonomy (NCBI): domain Eukaryota; kingdom Metazoa; phylum Chordata; class Aves; order Columbiformes; family Columbidae; genus Caloenas; species Caloenas nicobarica. The sequence goes on along the minus strand of NC_088246.1, from coordinate 164,525,398 downwards.
GATTGGCTGGTCATGGAGGTGCTTAGGCAGTGCCTGGCTGTGTTGGGGGGGAGGCTGCAGTGGGGGGGCTGAGGCTGGTGAGGTCTGGGAGAGCTGGTGAGGCCGGTGAGAGGCCCACGGGAGCGGGACCGGCAGGCAGGGGAGGCTGGTGAGGGATGGCCTTTGGGGTGTGAATGTGGGGTGAGTGCCGAGGGGTGAGGCCATTTCTCTGTGCAGTGTTTGTGGGGCCAGAAAGGGACTGGGCGTAGTGGAGGGGCAATGGGAGGCGTGCGTGGTGCGCGGGGCTGTGCGCCTGAGAACCTGGAGGGGATGTTTGCATGGCAAAGGGTTGGTGAAGGAGAACAGATGAGACTAGACCTGTCCAGTTGGAGGGAACCTATGGTGATCATCTAGTCCCCAAAACAGGGTTCTTTACCTGGTGTGCATACAAATGAGCCAAATTTAGCACACAGAGACAGGGTATTGTTTATTGCACAGTGGTGGAAGTCTGGAGGCTGGAATAAAGCCAGCATGCTAGCAAGAATAGTAAAAGGTAATACATACATAATCTTATCACTAGGTTTACACCCTAAAGAGCCAATTGGTTGCACATTTGCATATTGCATTACATAACCTGTTTAGTGTATAATGAGCAACATTCAGCTGAAGGACACTTTATCCAACCATCTCGAGATACGTTTTGAAGCAGGACTCAACTATGTGTGCAGGCTTCCAAATGTCTACATGTGCACAGTCAGTGGTGTCTGTAGTTCGTGATCAGGTGTTATGCAAGTCATTCTTCTCTTTGTTATATCAGGAGACTGACCTAAATCTGAAGGATTTACAAATCTTTAGGTTAGCAAATGCAGGCAGGATTCATTCTTTTAAGTGATGACAAAAACCTGACCACTTCAGGGCTGAGCAGAAGTGAAAGCAAGATAATGAGGGCATTGTCCAAATGCCTCTGAAAAACTGACAGACTTAGGGTATCAACTGGCTCTCTAGGAAGCCTGTTCCAGTGTTTGGCCACCACCTCAGTAAATGTGTCTTTCCCGTAATATAGTCTGAACCTCCCTGATTCAGCTTTGAACCATTCCCATGTATCCTGTCACTGGATCCCAAGGAGAAGAGCTCAGCACCTCTTCTCTCCACGTCCCCTCCTCAGGAAGCTGCAGAGAGCAATGGGGTCGCCCCTCAGCCTCCTTCTCTCCCAATGAGACAAGCCCAGTGTCCTCAGCCACTTCCCTAAGACATGCCTTCCAGCCCTTTCACCAGCTTTGTTGCCAGACTCCTGGTGCCTTCAAGTACCTTCAGGTCTGTCCTAAACTGTGGTACTCAGAACAGCTCACAGTACTCCCCTACTAGGGACAGGATCAAAAGCTTTACTAAAATCCAGAAAAACTACATCCTCCACCTTCCCTTCATCCACGAGGCAGGTGAACTTATTGTAGAAGGATAGGAAATTAAACAGGAGTTTCCCTTAATGAACCCCTGTTGACTGTACCTGAGGATTACATTATCCTTAAATGCCTTTCAACAGCACTCAGTTGGATCTTCTCCATAATTTTCCAGGTACTATGGTCAGACTAATAGGTCTGCAGATTCCTGGCTCTTCACTCACACTCTTTTTTTAAATTGGAATAATGTTGGTTGGCTTGCAGTGAGTAAGGAGCTCTCTAGACTCTCCAAACCTGCTGAATTTGTTCACCGCGTGAGTAGCGTTTGTTGGTGAGCAAGATGAGGTGGGGCAGGAAGGGTCTCTGTGCGTCTGTGTTGATGGTGCTGGAGTGGCTGGCAGGCAAGAGGCAGGTTGGGCCAGTGCAGGGCTGGGCTGGGGGTGCCAGTGAGTCAGCGTGACTCATGTCTGCCCCCCAGAAAGGGCGTTGTGTATCTGAATGTGCATAAGTCCATGGGGAAGGGTGGTTTGAACCCAGGATTGCTGAGGGAGCTTCCTGATTTCCTTTCACTGGACATAGAGGAATGTCATGGAGCTGAGCAAGGGGAGAGGCCAAGTCCTGTTTCTGGGGAGGCGTCAGTGCCGGTAGGTGGGATGGCTGGGTGCCAGCTGGAGAGAAGCATCTTAGCAGAGAAGGACCTTGTGGTCCTGGTGGAGAATAAAAGGACCCTGAGGTGGCAATGAACCCTTGAGGCAAAAGGGGCCGGCAGCCTCCAGGGCAGCATTGGGAAAAGTGTTGGCAGGAGGTTGAAGGAGGTGACCCTTCCGCTCTCCTCAGCACTGGTGAGGTCCCATGTGGGGTCCTGTGTGCGGGTCTGGGCTCCCCAGTGGATAAAGGAAAATTGCGGGGCCACGTACATGGTAAAGGGTCTAGAACATCTTCCATTTGAGGAGAGGCTGAGAGAGCTGGGACTGTTTAGCCAGGAGGCAAAGAGCACTTGGGGGATGTCGTCAATATGTGGAAATCTTGGAGGGGAGGGAATGAAGTCTGTTTGCTGGGAGGGCTGGAGGGTCGTGCTGGGGGAGAGAGTTAGTCACGTCTGTGGTGGAAGGGAGAGATTTTGTCTGAGACATGTGCAAGGAAGCATTGTCATGTTGAAGCCTCTCTTTGAGCCAGTGATGGGTTTGTGTCACATCCTGGAAGTCGTGCGGCACCAGTGTTGGTGGTGGCATATTTCCTAGGAGAGGACTTGTTTCCCTTTTCCGTCCATGGGCTATTGAGCCCTGTTTTTGATCAGGTGAAGTTGGGTGAGCCACGGGACAAGAAAACAATAGGCCGCGTCTCAGGCTGGGGTGCAGGAGAGCTTTATTGAGAGGAAAGAATGAAAAATACAGGAGTGCCAAGTGGAAGGGAGCAAGTCTGAGGTGCAAAGAAAGATGTGGGAGAAGTGGAGAAGGGCCACAGGCCACGTTTGCAGGCAGCCCAGGCTGCCCCTTTGCTGCTTATGTGTTTGGTGCCTGGAGAGGAGGAGCCGTGGACAGCAGGTCCATGTGCCAGGAAGGGCCTAGAGGTGCGTGTCTTCAATCCGTGCCGTGGCTTCCAGGGTGTGTGTGGTTGGCGTCAGGGGTGGTGGCGAGAGCCCTTAGCAGATGTAGCCGCCCCTTCTGCCGCCGCAGGAGCCCAGGCCTCCGAAGCCGCCCAGGCCTCCGAAGCCGTAGCCGTAGCCAAAGCGGCCGGAGTTGATGGCAACTCCCTGGGCACCCAGTTCGTTGCCCACGGCAGCCGATGAGGAGGATCCGACGGCAGTGCTCTGGGGGTAAGAGGTGAGGATGGGTCCTGGCAGGGTGACCAGCACGGCGGGAGGCTGGATGACGACGCGGGAGTCCTGGCACTGCAGGGAACAGGGCTCGTTGCAGCTGTTGGCCAGCGGGGTGGGTCCGCAGGGGCGGCAGGCGTCGTAGCAGGCCATGTGTGTGGTGCGGAGGGGCCCTGGAAGGGACGAGAGGCTGTTGAGCAAGCGCAGGGGCGTGGGGGTGCGAGGAGCGGTGTTGCAGGAGCGCGAGGGAGCGGGGAGGCTGGTGTGGGGCTGTGGGGAGCGTGGCGGTGGGGAGGCGTGAGGGCTGCTGAGGCTGGGGGCAGAGCGTGCTGGAAGAGAGGGGCCAGGCGGGGCAGGAGAAGGAGGGGAAGGGGGCTGAGGCTCACCTTGTTGAGCGCGGAGGGAAGAGAAGGCGTCAGGAGAAGTGTGTGAGGGAGAGAGGCGCTGGGCCGGCTTTTATGCTGGTCCTGGCTGGGCGGGACAGCCTTTGCGCGTGACGGCATTTTGCAGCCAGCAGCTGTTGGATGCCACAGCCTGGCCAGGAATGAGGAGGGTGTGTTTTCCTTCCCGCAACACTCCAATTTCTTGTTCTTGTCTTGAGGACGTGTCCAGTTGGCCCTGGCGGCAGCTTTGAAGTGCGAGCATTAGAGGCCAAAGACTTGGTGTTGATGGCGCGTGTCAGGGCAGGCAGAGGACGCGGCCAAAGCGTAGGAGAGGTGGGGTGTCCCAAGTGAGGTCATCCCATGGCACTCGTGTGGTTTGCGGTGTGTTCTGAAGAGGGGGCCCCATTTCCTCGCAGCCGTGGCAGGCTGGTCAGGGTTTTATAGCTCTACTGGATGTGAGGTGCTACCCTTTCTGTGGTGTCTGTTGCCTTCCCATGTTTCTGCTGTCTCACTAAGCCTGTCTTAGACCTGGCCTTTCCCGTTGACTCTGTCCTGTCGGTGTCCTGCTGCCTCTGTTTCTTGTAAGCCTTGTAAGTGGACCTATTTGTTTTACATGGCAAAGTTCTGGTTGCAAGGGTGCTACTGGGGTGGTGTCTTTGAGAAGGTTTCAGAAGATTGCCCATGTTCGATAGAGAATCCCTCTGTTGCAAAAGACCTGCCGGTAGGAAAAAAGACTTGCCTTGGTCAACAGAGAGCTTTGCCTTGAAATCAGGAAAAGAAGAAGAGTTTGTGACTTTTGAAAGAAGGTGTAGACAACTTAGGAGGTGCAAAAGGATGTAGTTGTTTTTGCAGGGGGGAAAATAGAAGGGCCAAAGCCCAACTGGAACTTACCGTTGCTTCTGCCCTAAAAGGTCATAAGTTTCTTTACATAAATTCACAACAGAAGGAGGGCGAAGGAGAATCTCCATTGTGCATTGAATGTGGGGGCAAACACAGTGGCAAAGGATGAGAAAAGTCCTTAATGCTTTCTTTGCCTCAGCCTTTAATAGTAAGAGCAGTCGTTTCCCAAGTAGCCGGTCCCCTGAGCTGAAAAAAGGGATAGGAAGCAAAACGAAGCCCTCATAATCTACGGGGAAATGGTTGGTGAAGTGCTAAAACTCTTAGACACACACAGGTCTATGGGGCGGATGGGATCTTGCAAAAGGTTCTGAGGGAGCCGGTGGATGTGCTCACCAAGCCACTTTCCATCATTTATCAACAGTCCTGGTTCCCTGGGTAGGTCCCAGTTGACTGGAGTTTAGCAAGTTTGACACTTACTTTTAAGAAGTGCTGTAAGGAGGATCTGAGGAATTACAGCCCTGTCTTTCTGACCTCTGTGCTGGGGAAGATTACAGAGCAGATCATCTGGAGTGCCATCATGTCACATGTATGGGACAACCAGGTCATAAGACGCAGTCAGCATGAGTTTGTGAAGGGCAGGTCCTGCTTGACCAACTTGATCTCTTTCTATGACAAGATGACCCGCTTAGTGGATGAGGGCAAAGCTGTGGATTTTGTCTACCTTGACTTTTGTAAGCCATTGACATCATTTCTCCTGGAGAAAATGTCTGCTCATGGCTTGGATGGGTGTGCTATTCACTGGCTAAAATACTGGCTGGATGGCTGGGCCCAAGAGTTGTGGTGGATGGAGTTAAATCCTCTTGGCAGCCAGTCAAAAGTGCCGGCCTTTGGAGTGTGAATGTGGGGTGAGTGCCGAGGGCTGAGGCCATTTCTCTGCGCAGTGTTTGTGGGGCCGGAGTGGGACTGGGCGTTGTGGAGGGGCGATGGGAGGCGTGCGTGGGGCCGTGCACCTGAGAACCTGGAGGGGATGTTTGCATGGGAAAGGGTTGGTGAAGGAGAACAGACAAGACTAGACTAGAGCAGTCCAGTTGCAAGGGACCTACAGTGATCATCTAGTCTCACTGCCTGAGCACTTCGAGGCTGAGCAAAAGTGAGCATGGTATTAAGGGCATTGTCCAAATGCTTCTGGAACCCTGACAGGCTTGAGGCATGGACCATCTCTCTCGGAAGCCTGTTCCAGTGTTTGACCACCACCGTGGTAACAAAATGTTTCCTAATGTCGAGTCTAAACCTGGCTTTGCTTTCGGTGAGCCTGGAATAATCTTAGGAGAAAAATGAAGAGGAGGCATCTCATGCGGGGATGCAGGAGAATTTTATTGAGGAACAAAAAGAGTGAAAAGGCAGGAGCACCAAGTAGAAGGTCACAGGTATAAGCTGCATGTAGGACGACCAACAGCTGAGGTCACTTGTGTGACATAGATGTTGCCAGAGCACCAAGGTCTTCCTGCCTCTTTTAGAGGAGGAGCCACGGCCAGCAGGTCCGCGTGCCGAGAAGGGTCCAGAGGTGAGTACTCAGTCCGTGCTGTGGCTTTCAGGGTGTTGGCGTCAGGGGTGGTGGCGAGAGGCCTTAGCAGATGTAGCCGCCCCTTCTGCCGCCGCAGGAGCCCAGGCCTCCGAAGCCGCCCAGGCCTCCGAAGCCGTAGCCGAAGGCGCCGGAGTTGATGGCAACTCCCTGGGCACCAAGTTCGTTGCCCACGGCAGCCGATGAGGAGGATCCGACGGCAGTGTTCTGGGGGTAAGAGGTGAGGATGGGTCCTGGCAGGGTGACCAGCACGGCGGGAGGCTGGATGACGACGCGGGAGTCCTGGCACTGCAGGGAACAGGGCTCGTTGCAGCTGTTGGCCAGCGGGGTGGGTCCGCAGGGGCGGCAGACGTCGTAGCAGGCCATGTGTGTGGTGCGGAGGGGCCCTGGAAGGGACGAGAGGCTGTTGAGCAAGCGCAGGGGCGTGGGGGTGCGAGGAGCGGTGTTGCAGGAGGGCGAGGGAGCGGGGAGGCTGGTGTGGGGCTGTGGGGAGCGTGGCGGTGGGGAGGCGTGAGGGCTGCTGAGGCTGGGGGCAGAGCGTGCTGGAAGAGAGGGGCCAGGTGGGGCAGGAGAAGGAGGGGAAGAGGTTGAGGCTCACCTTGTTGAGCGTGGAGGCGTCAAGAGAAGTGTGTGAGGGAGAGAGGCACTGGGCCGGCTTTTATGCTGGTCCTGGCTGGGCGGGACAGCCTTTGCGCATGACGGCATTTTGCAGCCAGCAGCTGTTGGATGCCACAGCCTGGCCAGGAATGAGGAGGGTGTGTTTTCCTTCCCGCAATGCTCCAATTTCTTGTTCTTGTCTTGAGGATGTGTCCACTTGGCCCCGGCAGCAGCTTTGAAGTGTGAGCATTAGAGGCCAAAGACTTGGTGTTGATGGCGCGTGTCAGGGCGGGCAGAGGACGCGGCCAAAGCGTAGGAGAGGTGGGGTGTCCCAAGTGAGGTCATCCCATGGCACTCGTGTGGTTTGCGGTGTGTTCTGAAGAGGGGGCCCCATTTCCTCGCAGCTCTGACAGGCTGGTCTGGGCTTTGGAGCTGTGACAGGCATGAGGGGCTGCCCATTCCATGGCGTTTGATCGCTCACCTGCCTGCTGCCATCTCCTTCAGCTTATCATTAGACTTGGCCTTTCCTCTTGATTGTGTTCTGTGGGTGTCTTGCTTGTAAGCTTGTAGCTGTGTGTGTTCATTTTATGTGGCAAGATTTTGGTCGCCTATGAGCTTCATGGTTTTCTTATGTGAGAAGATACCAGAAGATTCCCCCATGTGTGGTAGAGAGTCCCCATATGCTGAAAGACAAGCTGGCAGGGAAGAAGACTGGCCTGGCCTTAACTGAGAGGTTTGGCTTGAACTCATGAGAAAAAAAGAGAGTTTTTTCCCTTTGCAAGAAGAGGCAATTAACTCAGGAGGAACACCAGGATGTTTTTAGGTTATGCAGGGGTAAAATTAGAAGAGCCAAAGCCCAAGTAGAACTTAATCCGGGTCCTGCTAGAAAAGACAATACACACTTTTTGTGTACATATTTTTGCAACGAAAGGAGAGCTAAGGAATATCTCCAGCTTTTAGTGGATGCAGGGAGCAACAGATTTACAATGGATGAGGAAACGACCTTAATGCCTTCTTTGCCTCAGGTTTTAATGGTAAACCCAGTTGTGCTCTGTGTACTCAGGTCCCTGAGCTGGAATACAGGGATGGGGCATAGAACGAAGCCCCGGGAATCGAAGGGGAAATGGTTGGTGGCCTGCTACACCATGTAGACACACACAAGTCCATGGGGACAGATGGGTTCTACCCAGGAGTTGTGAGAGAGCTGGCGGAGGTGCTCACCAAGCCAGTTTCCATCATCGGGGAGGTCCCAGTTAATCAGAGTTTGGCAAATGTGACGCTTATATAGAAGAAGGGAAAGAAGGAGTATCGGAGGATCTGCAGGCCTGTCAGTGTGACCTTGGTGCCAGGGAAGGCCATGGGGCAGATCATGTTGAGTTCCATCACGCTGCATGTACGGGACAACCAGGCGATCAGGCCCAGTCAGGACGGGGTGATGAGAGGCAGGTCCTGCCTGACTAACCTGATCTCCCTTGTATGACAAGGGGACTCACTTAGTGGATGGGGGAATGGCTGTGGATGTTGTCTACTTAGACTTTATTAAAGCCTTTGACACTGATTCATCTGGAGAAAGTGGCTGCTCATGGCTTGGACAGTTGTACTCTTGACTGGCCAAAGAACTGGCTGGATGACGGGGCCCAAATAGTTGTGGTGACTGGAGTTAAATGCAGTTGGTGGCTGCTCACAAGTGGTGTTCCCCAGGGCTCAGTACTGGGGCCAGTTCTGTTTAATATCTATCTCCATGATGTGGACGAGGGGATCGAGTGCACCCTCAGTAAGCGTAGGCTGGAAAAAGGGAGGCAGAGGGGAGACCTTCTCACTGTCTGCAACTACCTGAAAGGAGGTTTTAATGAGGTGGGTGTCATTTTCTTTCCTAAGGAACAAGGAACAGGACAAGAGGAAATGGCCTCGAGCTGCGCCAGGGAAGGTTTACTTTGGATATTATGGAAAATTTTTTCACAAAAAGTGTTGTCAAGCCCTGGAATGGACTGCCCAGGGTAGTGGTGGAGTCATCATCCCTGGAGGTGTTTAAAAGATGTGTAGGTGTGGTGCCTGGGGACATGGTTTAGTGGTGACCTTGGTATTGCTTGTTTAACAGTTGGATTTGATGATCTTAAAGGTGTTTTGTACCTGGAACAATGATTTGATTCTATTCAATGGCACCAGCCAGCTCCAACCTGACTGGCTGCTGGCGAAACCTGAGCCATTCAGCAAGTTGGTAGCACAAATGTGTGAATATCTTTAAGAAGGGGAAAAAATCAACTGCACGATTGTAACTGGAAGAGAGGGGGAGATATATGTAAGAGAAAAATGTCTACAGACAGCAAGGTCAGTGAAGAAGGAGGGGCAGGACGTGCTCCTGGTGCTGGAGCAGAGATTCCCCTGCAGCCCGTCGTGAACACCACGATGGAGCAGATTGTCCCGCTGCAGCCTGTGGTGATCTCCCTGTCCTTACAAAGACTCAGGACCCTTTCGTCATATTTCCTCTCCTCATCCAATTGAGGAGGGGGAGTGACAGAGCAGCTTGTTGGGCACCTGACAGCCAGCCAGGGTCAACCCACCACAGAGCCCCATCTTCCCGGCAGAGCAGGGTCACAGCCTGTTCCTGCTCCTGGTCCTCAGTGCCCCAGGCCGTGCCTCAGGGACCTCACACTGAGGAGGATGGTGACCTCACAAAGGGTCTTTCTGTGTGACCTCAGAGCACAGGGACGGTTGCTTGGTGTCCCCTGCACTGGTGCTTCATGGACCTTGCAGCAGGGAGGCTGGTGGTCTAGAGTCCCCCTGCATGGGTCACTGTGGGGCCCTGCATGGGAGAAGGGATGGTGGCCTGGTGATCCCCCTCCAAGGGATCAGTTGTGGACCCCACAGGAAGGCGAGACTGTGGTGTGGGGACTCCCACGTAGGTGGGATGGGGACCATGCAGCCAGGTGGACAGCGCAACAAGGACCCACACTTGGGTGAGATGAGGACCCCATAGCAATGGAGTGGTGACTTGGGCATCCAGCCATGGTTGCCCAGGGTCATGGCAAGAAGCAGACCAAGGATTTGGGAGCCTGTTTTTGGCCCTGCGACCTGAGCGTGAGTGAAGATGTTGTCATGGGCACTGCCAGGTGGTTGGTTGAAGCAGGACTCAACTATGTGTGCAGGCTTCCAAATGTCTACATGTGCACAGTCAGTGGTGTCTGTAGTTCGTGATCAGGTGTTCTGCAAGTCATTCTTCTCTTTGTTATATCAGGAGACTGACCTAAATCCGAAGGATTTACAAATCTTTAGGTTAGCAAATGCAGACAGGATTCATTCTTTTAAGTGATGACAAAAACCTGACCACTTCAGGGCTGAGCTTAAGTGAAAGCAAGATAATGAGGGCATTGTCCAAATGCCTCTGAAAAACTGACAGACTTGGGGTATCAACCGGCTCTCTAGGAAGCCTGTTCCAGTGTTTGGCCACCACCTCAGTAAATGTATCTTTCCCGTAATATAGTCTGAACCTCCCTGATTCAGCTTTGAACCATTCCCATGTATCCTGTCACTGGATCCCAAGGAGAAGAGCTCAGCACCTCTTCTCTCCACGTCCCCTCCTCAGGAAGCTGCAGAGAGCAATGGGGTCGCCCCTCAGCCTCCTTCTATCCCAATGAGACAAGCCCAGTGTCCTCAGCCACTTCCCTAAGACATGCCTTCCAGCCCTTTCACCAGCTTTGTTGCCAGACTCCTGGTGCCTTCAAGTACCTTCAGGTCTGTCCTAAACTGTGGGACTCAGAACAGCTCACAGTACTCCCCTACTAGGGACAGGATCAAAAGCTTTACTAAAATCCAGAAAAACGACATCCTCCACCTTCCCTTCATCCACGAGGCAGGTGACGTTATTGTAGAAGGATAGGAAATTAAACAGGACTTTCCCTTAATGAACCCCTGTTGACTGTACCTGAGGATTACATTATCCTTAAATGCCTTTCAGCAGCACTCAGTTGGATCTTCTCCATAATTTTCCAGGTACTATGGTCAGACTAATAGGTCTGCAGATTCCTGGCTCTTCACTCACACTCTTTTTTTAAATTGGAATAATGTTGGTTGGCTTGCAGTGAGTAAGGAGCTCTCTAGACTCTCCAAACCTGCTGAATTCAGTGGAGGTGAGTGTCGAGATGTTTGTTGACCGTGTGAGTAGCGTTTGTTGGTGAGCAAGATGAGGTGGGGCAGGAAGGGTCTCTGTGCGTCTGTGTTGATGGTGCTGGAGTGGCTGGCAGGCAAGAGGCAGGTTGGGCCAGTGCAGGGCTGGGCTGGGGGTGCCAGTGAGTCAGCGTGACTCATGTCTGCCCCCCAGAAAGGGGGTTGTGTATCTGAATGTGCATAAGTCCATGGGGAAAGGTGGTTTGAACCCAGGATTGCTGAGGGAGCTTCCTGATTTCCTTTCACTGGACATAGAGGAATGTCATGGAGCTGAGCAAGGGGAGAGGCCAAGTCCTGTTTCTGGGGAGGCGTCAGTGCCAGTAGATGGGATGGCTGGGTGCCAACTGGAGAGAAGCATCTTAGCAGAGAAGGACCTTGTGGTCCTGGTGGAGAATAAAAGGATGTTATTGTTCTTGTCTTGATGATTTTTTTAATTGGCATTGGTTGCCAAAGACTTCATTTTTCGTGGTTCATGTCTGGGCGGGCAGAGGACACAGCCAAAACATCTCAGACTGTCTCTTTTCCACTTGGTGCTCCTACCTTTTCACTCCTTTCCCTAAATAATATTTCCAGGCTGAAGCGCCTCATCTTCCTTTCTTCTCAGAAAGCACTTTTAACCTCTTCTGGCAGAAACCTAGGGATCAAAAGGCTATAGTCATGGGAGATCATATAATTCCACCCAACCTGCTCAAGTAGGCTTTTCATGCAATGTCCAACATCTGACTGGATGTTCAGTATCTCCAAGGATGGAGACTCCAGTATCTCTCTGCACAAGCGGTTCCACTTCTTGACCACCCTCTCACTGAAAAAAAGTTGCCTTCTCCTCCAAGGAAATGGCACAGCTTCTCAGCTTTCTCCATTCACCCTTGGCCTGGCCGTGGGCACCAATGACAAGAGTCTCATTCCCTTGTCCTTGTTTCACTTGAGTATTTAGGAACATTGATGACATGTCCCTGAGCGGCCTTGTCTTCTGTCTTAAAAACCCACCCAGCTCTCTCACGTTCAGCTCATACAAAGGATTCTCTGGTATCTTCAGCATTTCAGTGGCCCCACACTCCTCTCCCTCCACGAAGTCCATTTCCATGTAACACTGGGGGAGACAACTTAAAACATGACTCAACAAGGGGCCTCATCAGCACTGAAAAGACAGCAGGACCACCTCGCAACCTGCTGGCAACGCTTATCCCAACAGAACCCTGGAGAATCTTTGCCTATTTTGCCACAAGGCTGCATTGTCACAGCTGATGCTTTTCCTCCACCAGCACCACAAAGTCATGCTCAGCATGCTGCTTTGCAGCCTGTCTTGGTAGAAAAAATCCACAGCAATTCCCTCATCCACTAAGCGGGTCACCTTGCCATAGAGGAGATCAGGTTAGTCAAGCAGGACCTGTCCCTCATACATCCATGCTGACTGGCCCTTGTCACCTGCTTGGTTGTCCTGTATGTGCAGCATGATGCCACTCAGCATGATCTGCTCCTTGCCCTCCCTTGGCACCAAGGTCAGATTGACAGGACTGTAGTTTCCTAGACCTTCCTTCCAGCCCTTCTTGTAGATAAGTATCACATTTGCCAACTTCCAGTCAACCATGACCTCCCCAGTGAAGCAAGTCTGCTGATAAATGATGGAAAGTGTCTTAGTGAGCACCTCCACCACCTCCTTCGGTACCCTTGGTTGAATCTCATCTGGCCCCATACACTTGCCTTTGTCTAAATGGTATAGCAGATCACCAACCATTTCCCTTTGAATTCTAGGGACTTCATTCTGCTTCCCACTCCTGTCTTCCAGCTCAGGGGGCTGGGTACAGAGAGAACAACTACTCTTACTATTTTATCTATGTTTCTCCAGCCATCCTATAAAGGATGGAGATTCTCCTTACCCTCCGTTTGTTGATAATGTATGTCTACAAACACTTTTTTTCCTTTTAGGACAGTAGCAGATTAAGTTCCAGCTGGACTTTGGCAGTTATAATTTTCTCCCTGCATACCCTCATGGCATCCCTGTAGTACTCCTGAGTTGCCTGACCCTTCTTCTGAATTGTTAAACTCTCCTTGTTTTCCTGAAATCCAGCCAAAGATCTCTGTTCACCCAGGATGGTCTTCTTCACTGGAGGGTCATATATTTGCACATGGGGATTCTCTACTGAACATGAAAGAACCTTCTGGAACCTTTCTCAGAAACCACCCCTGTGGCTCCCTCTCTACCAAAGCATTACTATGTAAACGTAATACAGCCAGCTAAAAGCGTAAAGCAAGAGGGCATCGAGACAGGAATAGAGTACAATCAACAAAGAAGGCCAAACCTAAAGACAGTGCAGTGAGATGTCACCAACACGGGAAGGGAACAAACCACAATCATAATGATACGCCTAGAGCCTGGCACAGCTCCAAACTCAGACGAGCCTGACAGTGCTGTGAGGAAATGGGGCCCCTTCTATACAACGCAACAAGAAACCACACGAGTACCATGAATGACCACACTGATGACACCCCACCTCTCCTATGCTGTGGCTGCGTCCTCTGTCCGCCCTGACACGCGCCATCAACACCAAGTCTTTGGCCTCTAATGCTCACACTTCAAAGCTGCTGCCAGGGCCAACCTAACACGTCCTCAAGACAAGAACAAGAAATTGGAGCATTGCGGGAAGGAAAACACACCCTCCTCATTCCTGGCCAGGCTGTGGCATCCAACAGCTGCTGGCTGCAAAATGCCGTCATGCGCAAAGGCTGTCCCGCCCAGCCAGGACCAGCATAAAAGCCGGCCCAGCGCCTCTCTCCCTCACACACTTCTCCTGACGCCTTCTCCTCCCTCCGCGCTCAACAAGGTGAGCCTCAGCCCCCTTCCCCTCCTTCTCCTGCCCCGCCTGGCCCCTCTCTTCCAGCACGCTCTGCCCCCAGCCTCAGCAGCCCTCACGCCTCCCCACCGCCACGCTCCCCACAGCCCCACACCAGCCTCCCCGCTCCCTCGCCCTCCTGCAACACCGCTCCTCGCACCCCCACGCCCCTGCGTTTGCTCAACAGCCTCTAGTCCCTTCCAGGGCCCCTCCGCACCACACACATGGCCTGCTACGACATCTGCCGCCCCTGCGGACCCACCCCGCTGGCCAACAGCTGCAACGAGCCCTGTTCTCTGCAGTGCCAGGACTCCCGCATTTTCATCCAGCCTTCCACCGTGGTGGTCACCCTGCCAGGACCCATCCTCACCTCTTATCCCCAGAACACCGCCGTCGGATCCTCCTCATCGGCTGCTGTGGGCAACGAACTTGGGGCCCAGGGAGTTGCCATCAACTCTGGTGCCTTCGGCTATGGCTATGGCTTCGGAGGCCTGGGCGGCTTCGGAGGCCTGGGCTCCTGTGGCGGCAGAAGGGGCGGCTACATCTGCTAAGGGCTGTCACCACCACCCCGACGCACACCACCTACCGCATTGAAGCTGCGGCATGGATTGTGGACTCACCTCTGGACCCTTCTTGGCACGGGGACCTGCTGTCCATGGCTCCTCCTCTAAAGGAGGGAGGAAGATCTTGGTGCTCTGGCAACATCTAGGTCACAGAAGCAACCTCAGCTGATGGTCGCCCTACGTGCAGCTTATAGTTGTGACTTTTTACTTGGCGCTCCTGCCTTTTCACTCTCTAATTTCCTCAATAAAGTTCTCTTGCATCCCAGCATGAGAAGCCTCCTCTTCCTTTTTTCACCTGAGGTTTTTCCTACCTGACCCGAAGCAATGGCAGGGCTCAACAAGCCATCAGGTTGAGTGAACATGCACTACATGACCTCTCCTTTGAAACACGTAACCAGCATGACCACCCCCAAAACAGACTGGCATCTATGGGGCTTCAGTGATGTGTCACAAGACCATTACTGGCTCAAAGGCTTCGACTTTATAATGCTTCCCTGCACATGCCGCTATCAACACCTCCCCATGCCAGCACACACCTGACTCTCTTCCCCAGCATGAGCCTATGGTCCTCCTGAGAAACAGAATCTCAGAATCATTTAGTCTGGCAGGAAAATCTGGAGAGCATGTGCTTCAACCCACTTGCTAAGGCAGGGCCACCTAGAGCATGTTGTCATAAACCCCAGCCAGTTGGGTTAAAATATGTCCCAGGTTGGAGTCTCTACCACTTCCACTCCAAAGTCCAAGCTCTCTCAGCCTCTGGTCAGGTGGAAGATGTTGCAGCCCCTTTAGCATCTTCATGGCCGTGCACTCATCTTGCTCCACTAATTCCATGCCCTTTTTCCACTGCAGAGCCAAGACCTGCAGACAGGACCCCACATGGGACCTTCACAATGTTGAAGAGAGAGGAAGGGCCACCTCCCTCAACATCTTGACAACACTTTGCCCTGGAGACTGGTGGCCCCTTTTGCCTCAGGGGTTCATTGCCACCTCAGGGTCCATTTGTTCTCCACCAGGACCACAAGGTCCTTCTCTGCTAAGCTGCTTTCAATCCAACTGCCTCCCAGCCATCGCTGCTGCCAGCGCTGAGTCCTCCCCAGAAACAGGACTTGGCCTCTCCCCTTGCTCAGCTCCATGACATTCCACTATGTCCAGTGCAAGGAAATCAGGAAGGTTCCTCAGCAATCACGGTTTAAACCACCTTTCCCTGTGGACCTATGGACATCCAGATACACAACCCCACTTCCTGGGGCGCAGATGTGAGTTCACCTGATTCACTGGCACCCCCAGCCCAGCCCTGCACTGGCCCAACCTGCCTCTTGCCTGCCAGCCACTCCAGCACCATCAACACAGACGCACAGAGACCCTTCCTGCCCCACCTCATCTTGCTCACCAACAAACACTGCTCACGCAGTGACCACTGTCTCGACACTCACCTCCACTGAATTCAGCAGGTTTGGGGAGTCTAGAGAGCTCCCTACTCACTGCAAGCCAGCCAACGTTATTCTAATTTAAAGAAAGAGCGTGAGTGAAGCGCCAGGAATCTGCAGACCTGTTAGTCTGACCACAGTACCTGGAAAATTATGGAGAAGATCCAACTGAGTGCTGCTGAAAGGCATTTAAGGATAATGTAATCCTCAGGTACAGTCAACAAGGGTTCATTAAGGGAAAGTCCTGTTAAATTTCCTATCCTTCTACAATAAGGTCACCTGCCTCGTGGATGAAGGGAAGGTGGAGGATGTAGAGACAGAGGTGCTGAGCTCATCTCCATCAGATCCAGTGACAAGACACATGGGAATGGTTCGAAGCTGAATCAGGGAGGTTCCGACTATATTATAGGAAAGATATATTTACTGAGGTGGTGGCCGAACACTGGAACAGGCTTCCTAGAGAGCTGGTCAATACTCCAATTCTGTCAGCGTTTCAGAGGCATTGGGACAATGCCCTCATTATCTTGCTTTCACTTCTGCTCAGCCCTGAAGTGATCAGGCTGTTGTCATCACTTAAAAGAATGAATCCTGTCTGCAATTGCTAACCAAATGATACATAAATCCTTTCAGATTCAGGTCAGTGTGCTCATGAAACAAAGAGAAGAGTGACTTGCATAACATCTAATCATGAACTACAGACACCACTGACCGTGCAGCTTTAGACATTTGGAAGCCTGCACAAATAGTTGCCTTGCTTTAACACATATCTAAAGACGGTTGGATAAATTGTCCTTCAGCTGAATGTTGCTCATTATACACTAAAAGGATTATGTAATGCAATATGCAAATGTGCAACCAATTGGCTCTTTAGGGTGTAAAGCTAGTGATAACATTATGTTTATAATGCCTTTTACTTTTCTTGCTGGCATGCTGGCTTTATTCTAGCATCCAGACTTGCACAACTCTGTAATAAATGACATCTCGTCCCTGTGTGCTAAATTTGGCTCATTTGTATGCACACCAGGTAAAGAACCCTGTTTTGGGGTCTAGATGATCACCATAGGTCCCTTCCAATGGCACTGCTCTAGCCTAGCCTTATCTGTTCTGCCTCAGCCAGCCTTTGCCATGCAAACATCCCCTCGAGCTTCTCAGGCGCACAACCCTGAGAACCATGCACGCCTCCCATTGCCCCTCCACTATGCCCAGTCCCACTTTAGCTCCACAAACACTGCGCAGAGAAATGGCCTCACCCCTCGGCATTCACCCCACATTCACACCCCAAAGTCCATCCCTCACCAGCCTCCCCTGCCTGCCGGTCCCGCTCCCCTGAGACTCTCACTGGCCTCACCAGCTCTCCCAGACCTCATCAGCCTCAGACCCCCAGTTGTAGCCTCCCCTCCCCACAGCCAGGCACTGCCTAAGCACCTCCATGACCAGCCAATCAGGGGGCAGATAACAACCTGACCATCAGGCAGGAGGTAACAACCTGCCAATCAGGGGGCAGCTGTCAGGCACCAGCTGCTCTAGAAGCACCTGGAGGTTCAAGAAAGTGCCTGTCAGGACATGAAAATCAACAGCGCCTCTCCAATAAATAGATAATTTTCACCAGATGGCCACAAAACTACTGCTGGGAGGAGCAGGGGGTGAAAGTGGGAATGAATGAGCAGAAATGCTGCCAAAAAAGAAACCAAAGGCCTTGCATGACTGTAGTTGGTGAACTCAGAGGGATAAGATTGAGTGAAAATGCCCTCTTTAAATAACACCTCCAAAAAAGCTGCAATCAGTAAATACATCAACAGACCCTGCACTTCTTGCCTGTGCTGCAGGTTGTCAGGGCACCCATGTGGGGTCCCCTGTCATGGCCAATTCTTGCTGTGGTCCCCAGCGCAACCACCTGGCAGTGCCCATGAAAACATCTTCCCTCATGGTCAAGTCACAGGGCCAAAACCAGAGTCCCCTTGTTACCAGGACCCTGGGTGCCCAGGTCACCACCCCCTTGCTGTGGGGTCCTCAGCTGACCCAAGTGTGGGTCCTTGTTGCACTGTCCACCTGGCTGCATGGTCCCCATTCCAGCTACGCAGGAGTCCCCAGGCCATGAACCCGGAGTCCCCAAAACAGAGTTCTCACCTTGCTGTGGGATCCCCAAGTGGTGGTGGGGGGGGACCCCCAGGCCACCATCCCCTCTTCACTGCAGAGCCCCACAGTGACCCACACAGGGGGTCTCTGGACCACCAGCCTCCCTGCTGCAGGGTCCCAGGAGCACCAGTGCAGGGGATACCAAGCAACCGTCCCTGTGCTCTGAGGTCACACAGAAAGCCCCTTTGTGAGGTCATCGTCCTCCTCAGTGTGGGCTCCCTGAGGCACAGCCTGGGGCACTGAGGACCAGGAGCCTGCCAGGAAGATGGGGCTCTGCGGTGGGTTGACCTTGGCTGGCTGTCAGGTGCCCACCAAGCTGCTCAATCACTCCTTCTCCTCAACTGGATGCTAAAAGAAAATATGAGAAAAGGCTCCTGACTCAAGATCAAGACAGGGAGATCACCCAGCAATTACTGTCACAGCCAAAACAGACACATCTAACTGTTTCAGAATTAGGTCCTCCACAGCGTACAGGAGATCAACCTGCTTCAGCAAAGAGATTTATCACAGGAGGCAGGGGAATCTCTGCTCTGGTGCACCTCCTGCCCCTTCTTCCTCACTGACCTTGGAGTCTCTAGACTTTTTTCTCTCACATATCCTCATTCCTTTCTTCCAGTTACAGGGCCACTCTTTCTTCCCCTTTTTAAACATGTTATCATAGAGGTGACACCACCATGGCTAATTAGCTCAGAAGCGGCCAGCAGAAAGTCCCTTTGGGACCCACGTGGCACAGGCACTATTGAACATGCTGGAAGCTTCTGGAAACTTCTCAGAGAAGCAACCACTGTAGCTCCCTCGCTACCAACACCTTTCCACGTAAACCAAGTACAGCCAGCTACAAGCTTACATGCAAGAGGGCACCAAAACACCCACAGAGAACACTCAAGAGGGAAAGCCAGGCCTAAATTCGAGCTTAGCAAGAAGACAGCAAAGCGGAAGGCAACAGAACACCATAGAAGGGGCAGCCACTCACAACCGGCAGAGCTGGAAACCCAGACCAGTCTGCCAGGGCTTGCGAGGAAATGGGACCCCCTCTTCACAACGCACCTCCAAACCACGTGAGTGCGATAGGATGACCTCACTGATGACACCCCTACGGCTTCGGAGGCCTGGGCGGCTTTGGCGGCAGAAGGGGCCGCTACCCCTGCTAAGGGCCCTCGCCACCACCCCTGATGCCCACCACACACACCCTGGAAGCCACGACACAGATTGAGGACACGCACCTCTAGGTGGGCCTGGCATGTGGGCCTTCCTCTTCCTCTTTGTGCTCTGGAAAGATGTATCTCACACAAGGGACCTTGGCTGACCATCACCCTACTTGCACCTCATACGGGCTGTATTCAACTTGCTGCTCCTTCATTTTCATTCTTTCCCTTCAATAAAGCTCTCCTGCATCCCATCCAGAGACATGTCCTCTTCCTTTCTTCTTTCAAGGCTCATCCAGCCTCCCCTGGCTTAAAGCCAGGGCTCAAGATTCCAATGGGGTTTGAGGAAAAGGGCCGCAGGACCTCTCCTAGGAAATATGTGGTGACCACCACTACCACCCACAACACAGAGCAGCATCTGGGGAGATTCCAGACCATGACAGAAGCCCACACTGGAGCAAACAAACGGTTCAATATGACAACTCTTCGCTGCTACTGATGAGACCTCTCAATGACAGCACACACTTGACTAACTCTTCCCCAATAAGACTCTCTGGTATTACCCAAAACAGAACCACCAATTCATTTAGTATTTATCCGGCCTCATGGGTTCACAGGTCCTGCCAGGAACTTGTTCCAACACAAGTTTCACACACGGTCACACATCATTTGGATTCACCCACCTGCTCTGGCATCAGGTCCTTCCCAGGCTGCAGGTAGATATTTCCTGCACCGGGGACATCTCCTCCACTGTGAACCTCTATGGAATGCAGCGGGACAACCTGCTTCAGCCAAGTTCCTCACCACAGTGTGTTGCTCCTTGAATCCACTACAAGCTGGAGATTCTCCTTAGCTGTCCTTTTGCTGCAAAAACTTATACGGAGAAATTTCTATTGTCTTCTCTAGCAGGAGCTGGATTAAGTTCTAGTTGGGCTTTGGCCCTTCTAATTTTCCCCCTGCATAACCTAAAAACATCCTGGTGATCCTGCTCAGTCTCCTGCCTCTTCTTGCAGATGTCAAAAGCTCTCTTTTTAATCATGAGTTCAAGCCAAACTCTTCAGTTAAGGCCAGGCCTGTCTTCTTCCCTGCCAGCTTGTCTTTCGGCATATGGGGACTCTCCCTCACACATGGGAGAATCTTCTGGTACATTCTCACAGAAGAAAACCATGAAGCCCGTCTGCTAACCAAACCTTGCCACAGAAAATTAATACACACAGCTACAAGCTTACAAGCAAGAGGGCACAAAGACACCCACAGAGCACAATCAAGACCAAAGGCCAGGCCTAATGACAGGCTTAATGAGATGGCAGAATGCAGGTGGGGCATCAAACACCATGGAAGGGGCAGTCGCTCACGCCTGTCACAGCTCCAAAGCCCAGACCAGTCTGCCAGCGCTGCAAGGAAATGAGGCCCCCTCCACACAATGCAACCGCAAACCACACGAGTGCCATGGGATGACCTCACTGATGACACCCCACCTCTCCTATGCTTTGGCCGCATCCTCTGCCCGCCCTGACATGCGCCATAAACACCAAGTCTTCAGCCTCTAATGCTCGCACTTCAAAGCTGCCGCCAGGGCCAACTGGACACGTCCGCAAGACAAGAACAAGAAATCGGAGCATTGCGGGAAGGAAAACACACCCTCCTCATTCCTGGCCAGGCTGTGGCATCCAACAGCTGCTGGCTGCAAAATGCCGTCATGCGCAAAGGCTGTCCCGCCCAGCCAGGACCAGCATAAAAGCCGGCCCAGCGCCTCTCTCCCTCACACACTTCTCCTGACGCCTTCTCCTCCCTCCGCGCTCAACAAGGTGAGCCTCAGCCCCCTTCCCCTCCTTCTCCTGCCCCGCCTGGCCCCTCTCTTCCAGCACGCTCTGCCCCCAGCCTCAGCAGCCCTCACACCTCCCCACAGCCCCACACCAGCCTCCCCACTCCCTCGCCCTCCTGCAACACCGCTCCTCGCACCCCCACGCCCCTGCGCTTGCTCAACAGCCTCTCGTCCCTTCCAGGGCCCCTCCGCACCACACACATGGCCTGCTACGACATCTGCCGCCCCTGCGGACCCACCCCGCTGGCCAACAGCTGCAACGAGCCCTGTTCCCTGCAGTGCCAGGACTCCCGCGTCGTCATCCAGCCTTCCACCGTGGTGGTCACCCTGCCAGGACCCATCCTCACCTCTTATCCCCAGAACACCACCGTTGGATCCTCCTCATCGGCTGCCGTGGGCAACGAACTTGGTGCCCAGGGAGTTGCCATCAACTCAGGTGCCTTCGGCTATGGCTACAGCTTCGGAGGCCTGGGCGGCTTCGGAGGCCTGGGCTGCTTCGGCGGCAGACGGGGCGGCTACATCTGCTAAGGGCCATTGAAGCTATGGCATGGATTGTGGACTCACCTCTGGATCCTTCTTGGCACGGAGACCTGCTGTCCACGGCTCCTCCTCTAAAGGAGGGAGGAAGATCTTGGTGCTCTGGCAACATCTAGGTCACAGAAGCAACCTCAGCTGATGGTCGCCCTACGTGCAGCTTATACTTGTCACCTTCTACTTGGCACTCCTGCCTTTTCACTCTTTTTTTTCCTCAATAAAGTTCTCTTGCATCCCAGCCTGACACGTCTCACTTTACTTTCCTCTCTCAAGGCTCCTCCAACCTCATACAGCACAATGCCATGGCTCAAGAAGCAAACTGGATAGGGGGAAATGGGCCACAAGACCTCTCCCAGGAAATATGGCACCACCTAGACCACCAAGAACACAGACCAGTATTCTGGAGGTCTTCCAGAACATGACACAAGCCCATCATTGGATCAAAGAAAGACCTGGACACCAGAACACTCTCCTCAACATGCCTCTGATGAGACCTCCCAAGGCCAGCACACACTTGACTATCTTTCTTCCTCAGCACGGCTGTCCGGCTCTACCACAAGCACAATCACAGAATCATTAAGTATTTATACATTCCTCATGGGTTTGCGGGTCCTGCCAAGGCTGTGGTCCAACACAGGCTTCATACAGGGTCACGCCTCCTGTGGGTGCACCCACCTGCTCCAGCGTCAGGTCCTCCACAGGCTGCAGGTGCTTATCTCCTCCACTGTGGACATCTCCTCCAATGTGAACCTCCACGGGCTGCAGGGGGACAACCTGCTTCAGCCCAGTTCTTCACCACAGGCTGCAGGGCAATCTCTGCTCCACAACCTACAGCACCTCCTGCTCCTCCTTCTTCACTCACCTTGCTGTCTCTAGAGATTTGTCTCCCACCTTTATTCCCTCCTCTCTTCCAGTTACTATTCTGAAATAGTTTTTGCCCCTTCATAAACATGTTTTCGCAGAGGTGCTACCACCATTGCTGACTGGCTCAGCTTTAGCCAGCAGTGGGTTTCCCTTGGAGCTGGCTGGCCAGTCTTGTAGAATCATGGAATTGTTTGAGTTACAAAATAACTTTCCAGATCATCAAGTTCTGCTGCCAGCCTAACAATACCAAGTCTACCACTAACCCCTGTCGTCAAGCACCACATGTACACAGCTTTTACACACCTCCAGAGAGGGTGACTCCACCACTGCCCTGGGCAGCCTGTTCCAATGCCTGAAACCCTTTAGGGGAAGGCTTTTTCCCTAATAGCTGTACTAAGCCTCCCCTGGGGCAACTTTAAGCCACTTTCTCCAGTTCTGTCACTTCCCAGAAGAGACCAACACCCTCCGCTCTACGACCTCCTTTCAGGCAGTTGCAGAGAGCGAGAAGGTCTCCTCTCAGCCTCCTGTTCTCCAGACGGAAACCCCCAAGTCCCTCAGCTGCTCCCCATCCCACTTGTGCTCCAGACTTTTCACAAGATTCCTTCCCCTTTTCTGAACTCACTCCAGCACCTCAAGGTCCTTCTTGTCATCAGGGGCCCAAAACCAAACCCCAGATTGCAGGCATGGACTCAGGACTCACCTCTGGACCCTTCTTGGTACGTGGACCTGCTGTCCATGGCTCCTCCTCTAAAACAGGCAGGAAGATCTTGGTGCTCTGGCAAGATCTATGTCACACAAGTGACATCATCAGATCGTCACCCTGTGGTCAACTTATACTTGCGATCTTCTACCTGGTGCTCCTGCCTTTTCTCTCTTTTTGTTCCTCAATAAAGCTCTCCTGCATCCCAGCCTGAGGTGCCTCCTTTTCCTTTTTTCTCCTGAGGTTATTCCATCCTCACTCAAAGCAATGACAGGGCTCAATAGGCCATCGGAGTAGGTGAACATGCACCACAAGACCTCT
The DNA here is from genome assembly GCF_036013445.1 of Caloenas nicobarica. Lineage (NCBI taxonomy): Eukaryota > Metazoa > Chordata > Aves > Columbiformes > Columbidae > Caloenas > Caloenas nicobarica. The sequence continues at coordinate 164,502,294 of NC_088246.1, read as the reverse complement.
CCTCTGAAACACGTAACCAGCATGACCACCACCAAAACAAGCTGTCATCAATGGGGCTTCCATGATGTGGCACAAGACTATCACTAGCTCAGACAAATACTTTGACCCGATAATGTTCCCCTGAACATAATTCTAACGACATCTCCCCATGCCAGCACACACCTGACTCTCTTCCCCAGTATGAGCCTTTGGTCCTCCTGGTTAACAGAATCTCAGAATCATTTAGTGTTGCAGGGAAGTCTGGAGAGCATGTGCTTCAACCCACCTGCTAAGGCAGGGACACCCAGAGCATGTTGTCAGTAACCATGGTCGCTCGGGGCTTCAGCATCTCCCAGGATGGAGTCTCCACCACCTCTACTCCATAGTCCCAGCTCTCTCAGCCTCTCCTCAGGTGGAAGATATTCCAGTCCATTTAGCAATTTGTGGCCCTGCACTGGTCATGCTGCACCAATTCCATGCCCTTCTTACAATGGGGATCCCCAACCTGCCCACAAGACCCCACATGGGAACTCACCAGGGCTGAGGAGAGAGGAAGGATCACATCCTTCAACCTCCTGGCAGCACTTTTCCCAATGCTGCCCTGGAGACTGGTGGACCCTTTTCCCTCAAGGGTTCATGCCCCGCTCTAGGTCTATTTGTTCTTTACAAGGACTACAAGTTGCTTCTCTGCTAAGCTGCTTTCTATCCAACTGCCCCCCAGCCATTCCTTCTGGCAGCACTGACTCCTCCCCAGGAACAGCACTTGGCTTCTCCCTTTGCTCAGCTCCATGAGATTCCTCTATGTCCAGTGCAAGGAAATCAAGAAGCTCCCTGAGCAATTGTGGGTTCAAACCACCTTTCCCCATGGACTTATGCACATCCAGATATACAACCCCCCATTCTGAGGGGCAGACATGAGTCCACCTGGCTCACCAGCACCCCCAGCCCAGCCCTGCACTGGCCCAACCTGCCTCTTGCCTGCCAGCCACTCCAGCACCATCAACACAGACGCACAGAGACCCTTCCTGCCCCACCTCATCTTCCTCACCAACAAACACTGCTCACACAGTGAACAAACATCTCGACACTCACCTCCACTGAATTCAGCAGGTTTGGGGAGTCTAGAGAGCTCCTTACTCACTGCAAGCCAGCCAACGTTATTCCAATTTAAAAAAAGAGTGTGAGCGAAGCACCAGGAATCTGCAGACCTGTTAGTCTGACCACAGTACCTGGAAAATTATGGAGAAGATCCAACTGAGTGCTGCTGAAAGGCATTTAGGGATAATGTATTCATCAGGTAGAGTTAACAGAGGTTCATTAAGGGAAAACCCTGTTTAATTCCATATCCTTCTACAATAAGGTCACCTGCCTCGTGGATGAAGGGAAAGTAGAGGATGTAGTTTTTCTGGGTTTTAGTAAAGCTTTTGATCCTGTCCCCAGTAGGGGAGTACTGTGAGCTCTTCTGAGTCCCACAGTTTACGAAGGACCTGAAGGTACTTGAAGGCACCGGGAGTTCAGCAACAAAGCTGGTGAAAGGGCTGGAAGGCATATGTTAGGGAAGCAACCGAGGACACTGGGCTTATCTCGTTGGGAGAGAAGGAGGCTGAGGGGTGACCCCATTGCTCTCTGTAGCTTCCTGAGGAGGGGACGTGGAGAGAGAGGTGCTGAGCTCTTCTCCTTGGGATCCAGTGACAGGACACACGGGAATGGTTCAAAGCTGAATCAGGGAGGTTCAGACTATATTACGGGAAAGATATATTTACTGAGGTGGTGGCCAAACACTGGAACAGGCTTCTTAGAGAGCCGGTCGATACTCCAAGTCTGTCAGTGTTTCAGAGGCATTGGGACAATGCCCCTATTATCTTGCTTTCACTTCTGCTCAGCCCTGAAGTGGTCAGGTTTCTCTCATCACTTAAAAGAATGAATCCTGTCTGCATTTGCTAACCTAAAGATTTGTAAATCCTTTCAGTTTCAGGTCAGCCTGCTGATAGAACAAACAGAAGAATGACACCTAATCACGAACTACAGACACCACTGACTGTGCACATGTAGACATTTGGAAGCCTGCACAAATAGTTGAGTCCTGCTTTAAAACGTATCTCAAGACAGTTGGATTAAGTGTTCTTCAGCTGAATGTTGCTCATTATACCAACCACACACACCCTGGAAGCCACGGCACGGACTGAGGACACGCACCTCTAGGCCCTTCCTGGCACACGGAGCTGCTGTCCACGGCTCCTCCCCTCCAGGCACCAAGCACAGAAGCAGGGAAGGGACCAGCCTGGGCTGCTGCCAAACGTGGCCTGTGGACCTTCTCGTCCCTCTTCCTTCATTGCACCTCAGACTTGCTGTCTTCCACTTAGCGCTCCTGCCTTTTCACTCCTTCCCCTCAATAAAGTTCGCTTGCATCCCAGATTGATATGCCTTGTCTTCCTTTTTTCTTTCCTTTTTTCTCCCAAGCCACTTCCAACCTCATCTGGCATGAAGCCAGGGCTCAAAAGGCCATCACAGCGGTTGGAAAAGAGCCACAAGACCTCTCTTAGGAAGCATGTCTTCAGGTACAACACCCAAGGACCAGCTGGTCTTCCAGGCTGTCACACAAGCCCTTCACTCCACCCATCAATGGCTTGGACACGCTCATGCACTTCTACCCTGGCCTCTCACCCAGGCTCCCTATGGCAGCACGTACTTCTCCAACTCTCTTGCCCAGCACCACTCGCTGCCCATCACAGCAAACAGAATCATTGACTGCACAAGGAACCTCTGGACATCATCTAGTTCAACCCAACCTGCTTGAGCATGGTCAGCTCAAGCGGGCTGTCCATGCAATGTCCAGTCAGATGTTCTGTATCTCCAAGGATGGACACTCCAAGATCTCTTTGTGCAACCTGTTCCACTGCTTGACCACCTTCTCACGGAAAAAGGGTTGCCCTCTCGTCCAAGGAAACGGTACAGCTTCTCTGCTTTCTCCATTCACCCTTGGCCTGGCGGTGGGCACCAATGTCACGAGTCTCATTCCCTTGTCCTTGTTCACGTCACTTAAGCATTTAGACACATTGATGACATCTCCTCTATGCGACCTGTCCTTGTGCCTGAAAAACCTCCTAGCTCTCCCACCTTCTCAGCACAGGAAGGATTCTCCAGTCCATTTAGTGCCTCAGTGGCCCAGTTCTTGACTCGCTCCACTAAGTTCACGTCCTTCTTCCACTGAGGAGCCCTCAGCTCGACACACAGCTTCAAATGGGGCTTCACAAGCACTGATGAGACAGCAAGATCACCTCCGCTGACCTGCTGCCAACGCTCATCCCAACGCTGCCCTGGAGAACCTTGACCTCTTTTGCCACAAGGCTGCATTATTGCCTCCTTGTCAGCTTTTCCTCCACCAGCACCACAAAGTCGTGCTCAGCAAAACAGCTTTGCATCCTGTCGAACCCCAGCATGGCCTGGAGCCCGGCACTATTGAATCATAGAACCATTTTTATTGGAAAAGACCTATGATCACTGAGTGTAACCATGTAGCCAACATGGTCAAGCCCGCCTCTAAACCATGTCCCTAAGAACCTGGTCTACATGTCTGCTAAACACCTCCAGGGATGGTGCCTCCACCACTTCCATAAGCAGCCTGTTCCAGTGCCTGACAGCCCTTTCTGGGGAAGAAATTTTTCCTAATATGCAGTCTAAACCTCCCCTGGTGCCACTTGAGGCAACTTCCTCTCATCCTGTTGCTTACTTCTTGGGAGAAGATACCAACCTCCCCCTCGCTGCAGGCTCATTTCAGGTAATTTTAGAGAGCAAGGAGGTCTCCCTTCAGCCTGCTTTTCTCCAGGCAAAACACTCCCAGGTCCCTCAGCTTCACACCATCAGATCTGTCCTTCGACCCAGCTTTGTTGACCTTCTCTGAACTCGCTCCAGCACCTCAAGGTCTTTCATGTCATGAGAGGCCCAAAACTGAACCCAGGATTCGAGGTTTGGCCCCACCAGCGCCCAGGACAGGGGGACAGTCACTGCCCTCCTCCTGCTGGCCACACTAGTACTAGCACAAGCCAGGATGCTGGTGGACCTCCTGGCCACCTCAGCACACTGCTGGCTCACATTTAGCCATCCGTCAACCAACACAACCAGGACCTTTGCCGCCAGGCAGCTTTCCAGCCGCTCTTTCCCAAGCCTGTAGTGTTCACGGGGTTGTGCTGACCCACGTGCAGGACCCGGCATTTGGCCTTGATGAACCTCATGCAATTGGTCTCAACCCATTCATCCAGCCTGTCCAGGGGCCTCTGTAGAGCCTTCCTGCCCTCCAGCAGATTAACACTCCCACCTAACTTGGTGTTATCTGCAAAAAAGAGCACACCAAATCGATCCCTCATCCAGATCATGGAGAAACATGTTAAACAGAAATGGCCCGAGTAATGAGCACCGGGAAACACCCCTTGTGACCGGCCCCAACAGAATTTAACTCCAGTCACCACAACTCTTCAGGCCCAGCCATCCGGCCAGTGGTTTAGCCTGAGTAGAGGATGACTGTCCAAGCCATGAGCAGCCACTTTCTCCTGAGGAAACAGCGTCAAAGGCTTTACTAACATCTTGGTAGACAAAATCCACAGCCATTCCCTCATCCACTAAGCGGGTCACATTGTCATAGAAGAGATGAGGTTAGTCAGGCAGGACCTGCCTTTCATAAACACACGCAGACTGGGCCTGATCACCTGCTTGGTTGTCCTGTATGTGCAGCATGACGCCACACCACATGATCTGCTCCATGACCTTACCCGGCACCGAGGTCAGACTGACAGGGTTTTAGTTCCACAGATCCTCCTTCCTGCCCTTCTTGTAGATAAGTATCACATTTGCCAACCTCCAGTCAACTGAGACCTCCCTGGTGAGCCAGGACTGCTGAGAAATGACAGAAAGTGGCTTGGGGAGCACCTCCAGCAGCTCCCGCAGTACCCTTGGTTGGTTCCCATCAGGCCTCACAGACTGGTGTGTGTCTAACTGGTGTAGCAGGTCACCAACCATTTTCTCTTCGATTTCGGGGGCTTCATTCTGCTCCTCATCCCTGTCTTCCAGCTCAGAGGGCTGGGTACACAGAGGACAACTGCTCTTCCTATTAAATACTCAGGCAAAGAAGACATTAGGGCCTTTTTTTCATGCTGTGTCTCTATGTTCCTCCAGACACCCTATAAAGGATGGAGATTCTCCTTACCCTCCTTTTGCTGATGATGTATGTCTAGAAACAAATTTTATTCTCTTTTAGGACAGTAGCTAGATTAAGTTCCAGCTGGGCTTTGGCAATTCTGATTTTCTCCCTGCATACCCTCATGACACCTCTGTTAGTGCTCCTGAGTTATCAGCCCCTTCTTCTAAAAGTCATAAACTCTCTTAGTTTTCCTGAGATCCAGCCAAAGATCTCTGTTCACCAAGGATGGTCTTCTTCCCCGCAGCCTCATACTTTTGCACATGTGGACTCTCTATCGAACATGGCAGAATCTTCTGAAACCTCATGTCAGAAACCACTCCTGTGGCTCCCACGCTATCAAAACCTTGCCACTCAAACCCAATACAACCGGCTACAAACTTAAAAGCAAGACATCCACAGAGTACAATCAAGAAGGAAGGCCAAGCCTAAAGACAGGCTTAATGAGATGGCAGCAAGACACAGAGGTTCCAAACCACATGGATAAGGATGTTCCTAGAGCCTGGCACAGCTCCAAAGCCCAGACCAGCCTGGCAGGGCTGCGAAGAAATGGGGCCCCTCTTCAGAACACACCGCAAACCACACGAGTGCCATGCGATGACCTCACCGACGACACCCCACCTCTCCTACACTTTGGCCGCGTCCTCTGCCCGCCCTGACATGCGCCATAAACACCAAGTCTTCAGCCTCTAATGCTTGCACTTCAAAGCTGCCGCGAGGGCCAACTGGACACATCCGCAAGACAAGAACAAGAAATTAGAGTGTTGTGGGAAGGAAAACACACCCTCCTCATTCCTGGCCAGGCTGTGGCATCCAACAGCTGCTGGCTGCAAAATGCCGTCATGCGCAGAGGCTGTCCCGCCCAGCCAGGACCAGCATAAAAGCCGGCCCAGCGCCTCTCTCCCTCACACACTTCTCCTGACGCCTTCTCCTCCCTCCGCGCTCAACAAGGTGAGCCTCAGCCCCCTTCCCCTCCTTCTCCTGCCCCGCCTGGCCCCTCTCTTGCAGCACGCTCTGCCCCCAGCCTCAGCAGCCCTCACGCCTCCCCACCGCCACGCTCCCCACAGCCCCACACCAGCCTCCCCACTCCCTCGCCCTCCTGCAACACCGCTCCTCGCACCCCCACGCCCCTGCGCTTGCTCAACAGCCTCTCGTCCCTTCCAGGGCCCCTCCGCACCACACACATGGCCTGCTACGACGTCTGCCGCCCCTGCGGACCCACCCCGCTGGCCAACAGCTGCAACGAGCCCTGTGCCCTGCAGTGCCAGGACTCCCGCGTCGTCATCCAGCCTCCCGCCGTGCTGGTCACCCTGCCAGGACCCATCCTCACCTCTTATCCCCAGAGCACCGCTGTCGGATCCTCCTCATCGGCTGCCGTTGGCAACGAACTTGGTGCCCAGGGAGTTGCCATCAACTCCGGCGCCTTTGGCTACGGCTATGGCTTCGGAGGCCTGGGTGGCTTCGGAGGCCTGGGCTCCTGCGGCGGCAGAAGGGGCGGCTACATCTGCTAAGGGCTGTCGCTACCACCCCTGACCGACACCACCTACCGCATTGAAGCTACAGCATGGATTGTGGACTCACCACTGGACCCTTCTTGGCACATGGACCTGCTGGCCATGCCTCCTCCTCTCAGGGCACCAAGCATGGAAGCAGGGAAGGCGTCAGCCACAGCTGCCTGCAAACATGGCCCTTGGACCTTCTCCTCTTCTCCCACATCTTTCTTTGAGCTTCAACTTGCTCTCTTCCACTTGGTGCTCCAGCCTCTTCATTTTTTTTCCCTCAATAAAGTTCTCTTGCATCCCAGTCTGAGATGTCTCCTCTTGCTTTCTTCTTCCATGGTTTGTCCAGTCTCACCTGGCACAAAGCCTGGGCTCAAGGAGCCATCATGGTGGGTGGAAAAGAGCTACAAGATGTCTCTTAGGAAATATGCCATCAGGAACACCACCCACATGCGCCTGGTGGCCTGCCTGGCCCTGCCTATCACACAAACCCTTCACTTGCCCAAGGAAAAGGCTTGGACACACTCATGCGCTTCTACCCTGGCCTCTCACCCAGTCTCCCCATGGCAGCACGTACTTGTCCAAATCACTTCCCCAGCACCACTCGCTGCCCATCACAGCAAACAGAATCATTGACTGCACAAGGAACCTCTGGACATCATCTCGTTCAACCCAACCTGCTACCGGCTCAAGCATGAGCAGCTCAAGCGGGCTGTCCATGCACTTTCCAAACAGATGTTCAGTATCTCCGAGGACAGAGTCTCCAGTATCTCTCTGTGCAAGCGGTTCCACTTTTTGAGCATCCTCTCACTGAAAAAGTGTTGCCTTGTCCTCCAAGGAAATGGCACGGCTTCTCAACTCTCCCCATTCACCCTTGGCCTGGCCGTGGGCACCTATGACAAGAGTCTCATTCCCTTCTCCTTGTTCCCTTTCATTTGAGTATTTAGACACACTGATGACAACTCCTTGTGCTGCCTTGTCTCCTGTCTCTAAAACCCTCCCAGCTCTCTCACCTTCAGCTCATACGAAGCATGTTCCAGTACCTTCAGCATTTCACTGGTCCCGCACTACTCTCCCTCCACTAAGAGGGAGAGTAACACTTGTAACACTGGGGGAGCTCTTACCTTGACACAAGACGAAACAAGGGGCCTCATCAACACTGAAAGACAGCATGACCACCTTGAAACCCACTGGCAATGCTCATCCCAAAGCTGCCCTGGAGAATCTCGGCCTCTTTTCACACAAGGCTGCATTGTTGCCTCCTTGTCGGCTTTTCCTCCACCAGCACCACAAAGTCGTGTGCAGAAAGATGCTTTCCAGCCTGTCAAACCCCAGCATGTCCTGAGGCCCTGTGCTAGGGAATCATATTGATTGGAAAAGACCTAGAAGATCATTGAGTCTAACCGGTAACCCCACACTATCAAGCCCACCTCTAAATCATGGCCCTAGGCACCTCAACTACGCATCTTTTCAACCCCTCCAGGGATGGTCACTCCACCACTGCCTTGCGCAGCCTGTTCCAATACCCGACAACACTTCCTGGGAAGAAGTTTTTCCTAATATCCAATCTAGACCTCCCCTGGCACAACTTGAGGCCATTTCTACTTGTTCTGTCACTTGTTACTTGGGAAAAGAGACTGAATCCCTTCCTTACTACAACCTCTTTTTGAGCAGTTGCAGAGAGCAAGACGTCTCCCCTCAGCCTCCTTCTCTCCAGGCTGGACCCCCCAGGTCCCTCAGTTGCTCCTCATCACACTTGTGCTCCAGACTTTTCACAAGCTTCTTTCCCCTTCTCTGAACTCACTCCAGCACCTCAAGATCTTCCTTTTCCTGACGGGCCCAAAACTGGACACACCATTCAAGGTGTGGCCTCACCAGTGCCAAGGACAGGGGATGGTCACTGTCCCGCTCCTGCTGACCACACTAGTGCTGACGCAAGCCAGGATGCTGCTGGTCGTCCTGGCCACCTGTGCGCACACTGGCTCATATTCAGCTACTGTCGACCAACAGCCCCAGGTCCTTATACCACCGAGCAGCTTTCCAGCCACTCTTCCAAAAGCGTATAGCATTCATGGGGCTGTGGTGACCCAAGTGCAGGACCCGACACTTGGCCTTGTTGAAGCTCATGCAATTGTTCCCAGCCCAGGGATCCAGCCTGTCCAGGGCCCTCTGTAGAGCCTTCATAGTGCCAAGTGAGTCAACACTCCTGCCTAACTGGGTGTCATCTGCAAACGTACTGAGGGTGCACTCAATCTCCTTGTCCAGATGAAGGAGAAAGACATTAAACACAACTGGCCCCAGTACTGAGCCCTGAGGCAAAGCACTTGTGAATGGCCACCAAATGGATTTAACTCTAGTACCACAACTCTTGGGGCTCAGTCATCCAGCCAGTTTTTCAGTTTTTGAGGACTACGGCTGTCCAAGACATGAGCAGCCACTTTCTCTGGGAGAAACAGTGTCAGCTTGTCGTCTACACACAAACACTGTCTATGTAGCAGGAGTAATCTTCTAGAACCTCGTCACAGCTTCCAACCGTGTAGTTCCTTCACTAATAAAACCTTGACACATCAACCCTGCACACCCAGCTCATAAGCAAGACACACACCAAGACACACATAGAGCACAACGAGCGTGGAAGGAAAGGCTTAGTGGGATGGAAGCAAGGGGGGCAGGGATCCCACATCATGGACAATGCAATTCCACAAGCCCAGCACAGCTCCAAAGCCCAGACCAGTCTGCCAGCGCTGCAAGGAAATGAGGCCCCCTCCACACAATGGAACCGCAAACCACACGGATGCCATGGGTTGACCTCACCGACAACACCCCACCCCTCCTATACTTTGGCCGCGTCCTCTGCCCGCCCTGACATGCGCCATAAACACCAAGTCTTCAGCCTCTAATGCTCGCACTTCAAAGCTGCCGCTGGGGCCAAGCAGACACGTCCGCAAGACAAGAACAAGGAATTGGAGCATTGCGGGAAGGAAAACACACCCTCCTCATTCCTGGCCCGGCTGTGGCATCCAACAGCTGCTGGCTGCAAAATGCCGTCATGCGCAAAGGCTGTCCCGCCCAGCCAGGACCAGCATAAAAGCTGGCCCAGTGCCTCTCTCCCTCACACACTTCTCCTGACGCCTTCTCCTCCCTCCGCGCTCAACAAGGTGAGCCTCAGCCCCCTTCCCCTCCTTCTCCTGCCCCGCCTGGCCCCTCTCTTCCAGCACGCTCTGCCCCCAGACTCAGCAGCCCTCACGCCTCCCCACCGCCACGCTCCCCACAGCCCCACACCAGCCTCCCCACTCCCTCGCCCTCCTGCAACACCGCTCCTCGCACCCCCACGCCCCCGCGCTTGCTCAACAGCCTCTCGTCCCTTCCAGGGCCCCTCCGCACCACACACATGGCCTGCTACGACGTCTGCCGCCCTTGCGGACCCACCCCGCTGGCCAACAGCTGCAACGAGCCCTGTTCCCTGCAGTGCCAGGACTCCCGCGTCCTCATCCAGCCTTCCACCGTGGTGGTCACCCTGCCAGGACCCATCCTCACCTCTTATCCCCAGAACACCGCCGTCGGATCCTCCTCATCGGCTGCCGTGGGCAACGAACTTGGTGCCCAGGGAGTTGCCATCAACTCAGGTGCCTTCGGCTATGGCTACGGCTTTGGAGGCCTGGGCGGCTTCAGAGGCCTGGGCTGCTTCGGCGGCAGACGGGGCGGCTACATCTGCTAAGGGCCATTGAAGCTATGGCATGGATTGTGGACTCACCTCTGGATCCTTCTTGGCACGGGGACCTGCTGTCCACGGCTCCTCCTCTAAAGGAGGGAGGAAGATCTTGGTGCTCTGGCAACATCTAGGTCACAGAAGCAACCTCAGCTGATGGTCGCCCTACGTGCAGCTTATACTTGTCACCTTCTACTTGGCACTCCTGCCTTTTCACTCTTTTTTTTCCTCAATAAAGTTCTCTTGCATCCCAGCCTGACACGTCTCACTTTACTTTCTTCTCTCAAGGCTCCTCCAACCTCATACAGCACAATGCCATGGCTCAAGAAGCAAACTGGATAGGGGGAAATGGGCCACCTCTCCCAGGAAATATGGCACCACCTAGACCACCAAGAACACAGACCAGTATTCTGGAGGTCTTCCAGAATATGACACAAGCCCATCATTGGATCAAAGAAAGACTTTGACACGAGAACACTCTCCTCAACATGCCTCTGATGAGACCTCCCAAGGCCAGCACACACTTGACTATCTTTCTTCCTCAGCACGGCTGTCCGGCTCTACCACAAGCACAATCACAGAATCATTAAGTATTTATACATTCCTCATGGGTTTGCGGGTCCTGCCAAGGCTGTGGTCCAACACAGGCTTCCTACAGGGTCACGCCTCCTGTGGGTGCACCCACCTGCTCCAGCGTCACGTCCTCCACGGGCTGTAGGTGCTTATCTCCTCCACTGTGGACATTTCCTCCACTGTGAACCTCCACGGGCTGCAGGGGGACAACCTGCTTCAGCCCAGTTCTTCACCACAGGCTGCAGGGCAATCTCTGCTCCACAACCTACAGCACCTCCTGCTCCTCCTTCTTCACTCACCTTGCTGTCTCTAGAGATTTGTCTCCCACCTTTATTCCCTCCTCTCTTCCAGTTACTATTCTGAAGTAGTTTTTGCCCCTTCATAAACATGTTTTCGCAGAGGTGCTACCACCATTGCTGACTGGCTCAGCTTTAGCCAGCAGTGGGTTTCCCTTGGAGCTGGCTGGCCAGTCTTGTAGAATCATGGAATTGTTTGAGTTACAAAATAACTTTCCAGATCATCAAGTTCTGCTGCCAGCCTTACAATACCAAGTCTACCACTAACCCCTGTCGTCAAGCACCACATGTACACAGCTTTTACACACCTCCAGAGAGGGTGACTCCACCACTGCCCTGGGCAGCCTGTTCCAATGCCTGAAACCCTTTAGGGGAAGGCTTTTTCCCTAATAGCTGTACTAAGCCTCCCCTGGGGCAACTTTAAGCCACTTTCTCCAGTTCTGTCACTTCCGACAAGAGACCAACACCCTCCGCTCTACGACCTCCTTTCAGGCAGTTGCAGAGAGCGAGAAGGTCTCCTCTCAGCCTCCTGTTCTCCAGATGGAAACCCCCAAGTCCCTCAGCTACTCCCCATCCCACTTGTGCTCCAGGCTTTTCACAAGATTCCTTCCCCTTTTCTGAACTCACTCCAGCACCTCAAGGTCCTTCTTGTCATCAGGGGCCCAAAACCAAACCCCAGATTGCAGGCATGGACTCAGGACTCACCTCTGGACCCTTCTTGGTACGTGGACCTGCTGTCCATGGCTCCTCCTCTAAAACAGGCAGGAAGATCTTGGTGCTCTGGCAAGATCTATGTCACACAAGTGACATCATCAGATCGTCACCCTGTGGTCAACTTATACTTGTGATCTTCTACCTGGTGCTCCTGCCTTTTCTCTCTTTTTGTTCCTCAATAAAGCTCTCCTGCATCCCAGCCTGAGGCGCCTCCTTTTCCTTTTTTCTCCTGAGGTTATTCCATCCTCACTCAAAGCAATGACAGGGCTCAATAGGCCATCGGAGTAGGTGAACATGCACCACAAGACCTCTCCTCTGAAACACGTAACCAGCATGACCACCACCAAAACAAGCTGTCATCAATGGGGCTTCCATGATGTGGCACAAGACTATCACTAGCTCAGACAAATACTTTGACCCGATAATGTCCCCCTGAACATAATTCTAACGACATCTCCCCATGCCAGCACACACCTGACTCTCTTCCCCAGTATGAGCCTTTGGTCCTCCTGGTTAACAGAATCTCAGAATCATTTAGTGTTGCAGGAAAGTCTGGAGAGCATGTGCTTCAACCCACCTGCTAAGGCAGGGACACTCAGAGCATGTTGTCAGTAACCATGGTCGCTCGGGGCTTCAGTGTCTCCCAGGATGGAGTCTCCACCACCTCTACTCCATAGTCCCAGCTCTCTCAGCCTCTCCTCAGGTGGAAGATATTCCAGTCCATTTAGCAATTTGTGGCCCTGCACTGGTCATGCTGCACCAATTCCATGCCCTTCTTACAATGGGGATCCCCAACCTGCCCACAAGACCCCACATGGAAACTCACCAGGGCTGAGGAGAGAGGAAGGATCACATCCTTCAACCTCCTGGCAGCACTTTTCCCAATGCTGCCCTGGAGACTGGTGGACCCTTTTCCCTCAAGGGTTCATGCCCCACTCTAGGTCTATTTGTTCTTTACAAGGACTACAAGTTGCTTCTCTGCTAAGCTGCTTTCTATCCAACTGCCCCCCAGCCATTCCTTCTGGCAGCACTGACTCCTCCCCAGGAACAGCACTTGGCTTCTCCCTTTGCTCAGCTCCATGAGATTCCTCTATGTCCAGTGCAAGGAAATCAAGAAGCTCCCTGAGCAATTGTGGGTTCAAACCACCTTTCCCCATGGACTTATGCACATCCAGATATACAACCCCCCATTCTGAGGGGCAGACATGAGTCCACCTGGCTCACCAGCACCCCCAGCCCAGCCCTGCACTGGCCCAACCTGCCTCTTGCCTGCCAGCCACTCCAGCACCATCAACACAGATGCACAGAGACCCTTCCTGCCCCACCTCATCTTGCTCACCAACAAACACTGCTCACACAGTGAACAAATATCTCGACACTCACCTCCACTGAATTCAGCAGGTTTGGGGAGTCTAGAGAGCTCCAGCCAACGTTATTCCAATTTAAAAAAAGAGTGTGAGCGAAGCACCAGGAATCTGCAGACTTGTTAGTCTGACCACAGTACCTGGAAAATTATGGAGAAGATCCAACTGAGTGCTGCTGAAAGGCAATGAGGGATAATGTATTCATCAGGTAGAGTCAACAGAGGTTCATTAAGGGAAAGTCCTGTTTTATTCCATATCCTTCTACGATAAGGTCACCTGCCTCGTGGATGAAGGGAAAGTAGAGGATGTAGTTTTTCTGGGTTTTAGTAAAGCTTTTGATCCTGTCCCCAGTAGGGGAGTACTGTGAGCTCTTCTGAGTCCCACAGTTTACGAAGGACCTGAAGGTACTTGAAGGCACCGGGAGTTCAGCAACAAAGCTGGTGAAAGGGCTGGAAGGCATATCTTAGGGAAGCAACCGAGGACACTGGGCTTATCTCGTTGGGATAGAAGGAGGCTGAGGGGTGACCCCATTGCTCTCTGTAGCTTCCTGAGGAGGGGACGTGGAGAGAGAGGTGCTGAGCTCTTCTCCTTGGGATCCAGTGACAGGACACACGGGAATGGTTCAAAGCTGAATCAGGGAGGTTCAGACTATATTACAGGAAAGATATATTTACTGAGGTGGTGGCCAAACACTGGAACAGGCTTCCTAGAGAGCCGGTCCATACCCCAAGTCTGTCAGTTTTTCAGAGGCATTGGGACAATGCCCCCATTATCTTGCTTTCACTTCTGCTCAGCCCTGAAGTGGTCAGGTTTCTCTCATCACTTAAAAGAATGAATCCTGTCTGCATTTGCTAACCTAAAGATTTGTAAATCCTTACAGTTTTAGGTCAGCCTGCTGATAGAACAAACAGAAGAATGACACCTAATCACGAACTACAGACACCACTGACTGTGCACATGTAGACATTTGGAAGCCTGCACAAATAGTTGAGTCCTGCTTTAAAACGTATCTCAAGACAGTTGGATTAAGTGTCCTTCAGCTGAATGTTGCTCATTTTACCAACCACGCACACCCTGGAATCCACGGCATGGACTGAGGACACGCACCTCTAGGCCCTTCCTGGCACACGGACCTGCTGTCCACGGCTCCTCCTCTCCAGGTACCAAGCACAGAAGCAGGGAAGGGACCAGCCTGGGCTGCTGCCAAACGTGGCCTGTGGACCTTCTCGTCCCTCTTCCTTCATTGCACCTCAGACTTGCTGTCTTCCACTTAGCGCTCCTGCCTTTTCACTCCTTCCCCTCAATAAAGTTCGCTTGCATCCCAGATTGATATGCCTTGTCTTCCTTTTTTCTTTCCTTTTTTCTCCCAAGCCACTTCCAACCTCATCTGGCATGAAGCCAGGGCTCAAAAGGTCATCACAGCGGTTGGAAAAGAGCCACAAGACCTCTCTTAGGAAGCATGTCTTCAGGTACAACACCCAAGGACCAGCTGGTCTTCCAGGCTGTCACACAAGCCCTTCACTCCACCCAACAATGGCTTGGACACGCTCATGCACTTCTACCCTGGCCTCTCACCCAGGCTCCCTATGGCAGCACGTACTTCTCCAACTCTCTTGCCCAGCACCACTCGCTGCCCATCACAGCAAACAGAATCATTGACTGCACAAGGAACCTCTGGACATCGTCTAGTTCAACCCAACCTGCTTGAGCATGGTCAGCTCAAGCGGGCTGTCCATGCAATGTCCAGTCAGATGTTCTGTATCTCCAAGGACGGACACTCCAAGATCTCTTTGTGCAACCTGTTCCACTGCTTGACCACCTTCTCAGGGAGAAAGGGTTGCCTTCTCCTCCAAGGAAACGGCACGGCTTCTCTGCTTTCTCCATTCACCCTTGGCCTGGCCGTGGGCACCAATGTCACGAGTCTCATTCCCTTGTCCTTGTTCACGTCACTTAGGCATTTAGACACATTGATGACATCTCCTCTATGTGACCTGTCCTTGTGCCTGAAAAACCTCCTAGCTCTCCCACCTTCTCAGCACAGGAAGGATTCTCCAGCCCCTTTAGTGCCTCAGTGGCCCAGTTCTTGACTCGCTCCACTAAGTTCACGTCCTTCTTCCACTGAGGAGCCCTCAGCTCGACACACAGCTTCAAATGGGGCTTCACAAGCACTGATGAGACAGCAAGATCACCTCCGCTGACCTGCTGCCAACGCTCATCCCAACGCTGCCCTGGAGAACCTTGACCTCTTTTGCCACAAGGCTGCATTATTGCCTCCTTGTCAGCTTTTCCTCCACCAGCACCACAAAGTTGTGCTCAGCAAAACAGCTTTGCATCCTGTCGACCCCCAGCATGCCCTGGGGCCCGGCACTATTGAATCATAGAACCATTTTTATTGGAAAAGACCTATGATCACTGAGTGTAACCATGTAGCCAGCATGGTCAAGCCCGCCTCTAAACCATGTCCCTAAGAACCTGGTCTACATGTCTGCTAAACACCTCCAAGGATGGTGCCTCCACCACTTCCCTAAGCAGCCTGTTCCAGTGCCTGACAGCCCTTTCTGGGGAAGAAATTTTTCCTAATATGCAGTCTAAACCTCCCCTGGTGCCACTTGAGGCAACTTCCTCTCATCCTGTTGCTTACTTCTTGGGAGAAGATACCAACCTCCCCCTCGCTGCAGGCTCATTTCAGGTAATTTTAGAGAGCAAGGAGGTCTCCCTTCAGCCTGCTTTTCTCCAGGCAAAACACCCCCAGGTCCCTCAGCTTCACACCATCAGATCTGTCCTTCGACCCAGCTTTGTTGACCTTCTCTGAACTCACTCCAGCACCTCAAGGTCTTTCATGTCATGAGGGGCCCAAAACTGAACCCAGGATTCGAGGTTTGGCCCCACCAGTGCCCAGGACAGGGGGACAGTCACTGCCCTCCTCCTGCTGGCCACACTAGTACTAGCACAAGCCAGGATGCTGGTGGACCTCCTGGCCACCTCAGCACACTGCTGGCTCACATTTAGCCATCTGTCAACCAACACAACCAGGACCTTTGCTGCCAGGCAGCTTTCCAGCCGCTCTTTCCCAAGCCTGTAGTGTTCACGGGGTTGTGCTGACCCACGTGCAGGACCCGGCATTTGGCCTTGATGAACCTCATGCAATTGGTCTCAACCCATTCATCCAGCCTGTCCAGGGGCCTCTGTAGAGCCTTCCTGCCCTCCAGCAGATTAACACTCCCACCTAACTTGGTGTTATCTGCAAAAAAGAGCACACCAAATCGATCCCTCATCCAGATCATGGAGAAACATGTTAAACAGAAATGGCCCGAGTAATGAGCACCGGGGAACACCCCTTGTGACCGGCCCCAACAGAATTTAACTTCAGTCACCACAACTCTTCCGGCCCAGCCATCCGGCCAGTGATTTAGCCTGAGTAGAGGATGACTGTCCAAGCCATGAGCAGCCACTTTCTCCTGAGGAAACAGCGTCAAAGGCTTTACTAACATCTTGGTAGACAAAATCCACAGCCATTCCCTCATCCACTAAGCGGGTCACATTGTCATAGAAGAGATGAGGTGAGTCAGGCAGGACCTGCCTTTCATAAACACACGCAGACTGGGCCTGATCACCTGCTTGGTTGTCCTGTATGTGCAGCATGACGCCACACCACATGATCTGCTCCATGACCTTACCCGGCACCGAGGTCAGACTGACAGGGTTTTAGTTCCACAGATCCTCCTTCCTGCCCTTCTTGTAGATAAGTATCACATTTGCCAACCTCCAGTCAACTGAGACCTCCCTGGTGAGCCAGGACTGCTGAGAAATGACGGAAAGTGGCTTGGGGAGCACCTCCAGCAGCTCCCGCAGTACCCTTGGTTGGTTCCCATCAGGCCTCACAGACTTGTGTGTGTCTAACTGGTGTAGCGGGACACCAACCATTTTCTCTTCGATTTCGGGGGCTTCATTCTGCTCCTCATCCCTGTCTTCCAGCTCAGAGGGCTGGGTACACAGAGGACAACTGCTCTTCCTATTAAATACTGAGGCAAAGAAGACATTAGGGCCTTTTTTTCATGCTGTGTCTCTATGTTCCTCCAGACACCCTATAAAGGATGGAGATTCTCCTTACCCTCCTTTTGCTGATGATGTATGTCTAGAAACAAATTTTATTCTCTTTTAGGACAGTAGCTAGATTAAGTTCCAGCTGGGCTTTGGCAATTCTAATTTTCTCCCTGCATACCCTCATGACACCTCTGTTAGTGCTCCTGAGTTATCAGCCCCTTCTTCTAAAAGTCATAAACTCTCTTAGTTTTCCTGAGATCCAGCCAAAGATCTCTGTTCACCAAGGATGGTCTTCTTCCCCGCAGCCTCATACTTTTGCACATGTGGACTCTCTACCGAACATGGCAGAATCTTCTGAAACCTCATGTCAGAAACCACTCCTGTGGCTCCCATGCTATCAAAACCTTGCCACTCAAACCCAATACAACCGGCTACAAACTTAAAAGCAAGACATCCACAGAGTACAATCAAGAAGGAAGGCCAAGCCTAAAGACAGGCTTAATGAGATGGCAGCAAGACACAGAGGTTCCAAACCACATGGATAAGGATGTTCCTAGAGCCTGGCACAGCTCCAAAGCCCAGACCAGCCTGGCAGGGCTGCGAAGAAATGGGGCCCCTCTTCAGAACACACCGCAAACCACACAAGTGCCATGTGATGACCTCACCGACGACACCCCACCTCTCCTACACTTTCGATGCGTCCTCTGCCCGCCCTGACACGCGCCATAAACACCAAGTCTTCAGCCTCTAATGCTCGCACTTCAAAGCTGCCGCCGGGGCCCAGCGGACACGTCCGCAAGACAAGAACAACAAATTAGAGTGTTGTGGGAAGGAAAACACACCCTCCTCATTCCTGGCCAGGCTGTGGCATACAACAGCTGCTGGCTGCAAAATGCCGTCATGCGCAAAGGCTGTCCCGCCCAGCCAGGACCAGCATAAAAGCCGGCCCAGCGCCTCTCTCCCTCACACACTTCTCCTGACGCCTTCTCCTCCCTCCGCGCTCAACAAGGTGAGCCTCAGCCCCCTTCCCCTCCTTCTCCTGCCGCGCCTGGCCCCTCTCTTCCAGCACGCTCTGCCACCAGCCTCAGCAGCCCTCACGCCTCCCCACCGCCACGCTCCCCACAGCCCCACACCAGCCTCCCCACTCCCTCGCCCTCCTGCAACACCGCTCCTCGCACCCCTACGCCCCTGCGCTTGCTCAACAGCCTCTCGTCCCTTCCAGGGCCCCTCCGCACCACACACATGGCCTGCTACGACGTCTGCCGCCCCTGCGGACCCACCCCGCTGGCCAACAGCTGCAACGAGCCCTGTTCTCTGCAGTGCCAGGACTCCCGCGTCGTCATCCAGCCTCCCGCCGTGCTGGTCACCCTGCCAGGACCCATCCTCACCTCTTACCCCCAGAGCACCGCTGTCGGATCCTCCTCATCGGCTGCCGTGGGCAACGAACTTGGTGCCCAGGGAGTTGCCATCAACTCCGGCGCCTTTGGCTACGGCTACGGCTTCGGAGGCCTGGGCGGCTTCGGAGGCCTGGGCTCCTGCGGCGGCAGAAGGGGCGGCTACATCTGCTAAGGGCTGTCGCTACCACCCCTGACCGACACCACCTACCGCATTGAAGCTACAGCATGGATTGTGGACTCACCACTGGACCCTTCTTGGCACATGGACCTGCTGGCCATGCCTCCTCCTCTCAGGGCACCAAGCATGGAAGCAGGGAAGGCATCAGCCACAGCTGCCTGCAAACATGGCCCTTGGACCTTCTCCTCTTCTCCCACATCTTTCTTTGAGCTTCAACTTGCTCTCTTCCACTTGGTGCTCCAGCCTCTTCATTTTTTTCCCTCAATAAAGTTCTCTTGCATCCCAGTCTGAGATGTCTCCTCTTGCTTTCTTCTTCCATGGCTTGTCCAGTCTCACCTGGCACAAAGCCTGGGCTCAAGGAGCCATCATGGTGGGTGGAAAAGAGCTACAAGATGTCTCTTAGGAAATATGCCATCAGGAACACCACCCACATGCGCCTGGTGGTCTGCCTGGCCCTGCCTGTCACACAAACCCTTCACTTGCCCAAGGAAAAGGCTTGGACACGCTCATGCACTTCTACCCTGGCTTCTCACCCAGTCTCCCCATGGCAGCATGTACTTGTCCAAATCACTTCCCCAGCACCACTCGCTGCCCATCACAGCAAACAGAATCATTGACTGCACAAGGAACCTCTGGACATCATCTCGTTCAACCCAACCTGCTACCGGCTCAAGCATGAGCAGCTCAAGCGGGCTGTCCATGCACTTTCCAAACAGATGTTCAGTATCTCCGAGGACAGAGTCTCCAGTATCTCTCTGTGCAAGCGGTTCCACTTTTTGAGCATCCTCTCACTGAAAAAGTGTTGCCTTGTCCTCCAAGGAAATGGCACGGCTTCTCAACTCTCCCCATTCACCCTTGGCCTGGCCGTGGGCACCTATGACAAGAGTCTCATTCCCTTCTCCTTGTTCCCTTTCACTTGAGTATTTAGACACACTGATGACAACTCCTTGTGCTGCCTTGTCTCCTGTCTCTAAAACCCTCCCAGCTCTCTCACCTTCAGCTCATACGAAGCATGTTCCAGTACCTTCAGCATTTCAGTGGTCCCGCACTACTCTCCCTCCACTAAGAGGGAGAGTAACACTTGTAACACTGGGCGAGCTCTTACCTTGACACAAGACGAAACAAGGGGCCTCATCAACACTGAAAGACAGCATGACCACCTTGAAACCCACTGGCAATGCTCATCCCAAAGCTGCCCTGGAGAATCTCGGCCTCTTTTCACACAAGGCTGCATTGTTGCCTCCTTATCGGCTTTTCCTCCACCAGCACCACAAAGTCGTGTGCAGAAAGCTGCTTTCCAGCCTGTCAAACCCCAGCATGTCCTGAGGCCCTGTGCTAGGGAATCACATTGATTGGAAAAGACGTAGAGGATCATTGAGTCTAACCGGTAACCTCACACTATCAAGCCCACGTCTAAATCATGGCCCTAGGCACCTCAACTACGCATCTTTTCAACCCCTCCAGGGATGGTCACTCCACCACTGCCTTGCGCAGCCTGTTCCAATACCCGACAACACTTCCTGGGAAGAAGTTTTTCCTAATATCCAATCTAGACCTCTCCTGGCACAACTTGAGGCAATTTCTACTTGTTCTGTCACTTGTTACTTGGGAAAAGAGACTGATTCCCTTCCTCACTACAACCTCTTTTTGAGCAGTTGCAGAGAGCAAGACGTCTCCCCTCAGTCTCCTTCTCTCCAGGCTGGACCCCCCAGGTCCCTCAGTTGCTCCTCATCACACTTGTGCTCCAGACTTTTCACAAGCTTCTTTCCCCTTCTCTGAACTCACTCCAGCACCTCAAGATCTTCCTTTTCCTGACGGGCCCAAAACTGGACACACCATTCAAGGTGTGGCCTCACCAGTGCCAAGGACAGGGGATGGTCACTGTCCCGCTCCTGCTGGCCACACTAGTGCTGACGCAAGCCAGGATGCTGCTGGTCGTCCTGGCCACCTGTGCGCACACTGGCTCATATTCAGCTACTGTCGACCAACAGCCCCAGGTCCTTATACCACCGAGCAGCTTTCCAGCCACTCTTCCAAAAGGGTATAGCATTCATGGGGCTGTGGTGACCCAAGTGCAGGACCCGACACTTGGCCTCGTTGAAGCTCATGCAATTGTTCCCAGCCCAGGGATCCAGCCTGTCCAGGGCCCTCTGTAGAGCCTTCATAGTGCCAAGTGAGTCAACACTCCTGCCTAACTGGGTGTCATCTGCAAACGTACTGAGGGTGCACTCAATCTCCTTGTCCAGATGAAGGAGAAAGACATTAAACACAACTGGCCCCAGTACTGAGCCCTGAGGCAAAGCACTTGTGAATGGCCACCAAATGGATTTAACTCTAGTACCACAACTCTTGGGACTCAGTCATCCAGCCAGTTTTTCAGTTTTTGAGGACTACGGCTGTCCAAGACATGAGTAGCCACTTTCTCTGGGAGAAACAGTGTCAGCTTGTCGTCTACACACAAACACTGTCTATGTAGCAGGAGTAATCTTCTAGAACCTCGTCACAGCTTCCAACCGTGTAGTTCCTTCACTAATAAAACCTTGACACATCAACCCTGCACACCCAGCTCATAAGCAAGACACACACCAAGACACACATAGAGCACAACGAGCGTGGAAGGAAAGGCTTAGTGGGATGGAAGCAAGGCGGGCAGGGATCCCACAACATGGACAATGCAATTCCACAAGCCCAGCACAGCTCCAAAGCCCAGACCAGTCTGCCAGCGCTGCAAGGAAATGAGGCCCCCTCCACACAATGCAACCGCAAACCACACGGGTGCCATGGGTTGACCTCACCGACAACACCCCACCCCTCCTACACTTTGGCCGCGTCCTCTGCCCGCCCTGACATGCGCCATAAACACCAAGTCTTCAGCCTCTAATGCTCGCACTTCAAAGCTGCCGCCGAGGCCAAGCAGACACGTCCGCAAGACAAGAACAAGAAATTGGAGCATTGCAGGAAGGAAAACACACCCTCCTCATTCCTGGCCAGGCTGTGGCATCCAACAGCTGCTGGCTGCAAAATGCCGTCATGCGCAAAGGCTGTCCCGCCCAGCTAGGACCAGCATAAAAGCCGGCCCAGTGCCTCTCTCCCTCACACACTTCTCCTGACGCCTTCTCCTCCCTCCGCGCTCAACAAGGTGAGCCTCAGCCCCCTTCCCCTCCTTCTCCTGCCCCGCCTGGCCCCTCTCTTCCAGCACGCTCTGCCCCCAGACTCAGCAGCCCTCACGCCTCCCCACCGCCACGCTCCCCACAGCCCCACACCAGCCTCCCCGCTCCCTTGCCCTCCTGCAACACCGCTCCTCGCACCCCCACGCCCCTGCGCTTGCTCAACAGCCTCTCGTCCCTTCCAGGGCCCCTCCGCACCACACACATGGCCTGCTACGACGTCTGCCGCCCCTGCGGACCCACCCCGCTGGCCAACAGCTGCAACGAGCCCTGTGCCCTGCAGTGCCAGGACTCCCGCGTCGTCATCCAGCCTTCCACCGTGGTGGTCACCCTGCCGGGACCCATCCTCACCTCTTATCCCCAGAACACCGCCGTTGGATCCTCCTCATCGGCTGCCGTGGGCAACGAACTTGGTGCCCAGGGAGTTGCCATCAACTCAGGTGCCTTCGGCTATGGCTACGGCTTCGGAGGCCTGGGCGGCTTCGGAGGCCTGGGCGGCTTCGGAGGCCTGGGCTGCTTCGGCAGCAGACGGGGCGGCTACATCTGCTAAGGGCCATTGAAGCTATGGCATGGATTGTGGACTCACCTCTGGATCCTTCTTGGCACGGGGACCTGCTGTCCACGGCTCCTCCTCTAAAGGAGGGAGGAAGATCTTGGTGCTCTGGCAACATCTAGGTCACAGAAGCAACCTCAGCTGATGGTCGCCCTACGTGCAGCTTATACTTGTCACCTTCTACTTGGCACTCCTGCCTTTTCACTCTTTTTTTTCCTCAATAAAGTTCTCTTGCATCCCAGCCTGACACGTCTCACTTTACTTTCTTCTCTCAAGGCTCTTCCAACCTCACCCAGCACAAAGCCAGGGCTCAAGAAGCAAACTGGATAGGGGGAAATGGGCCACAAGACCTCTCCCAGGAAATATGGCACCACCTAGACCACCAAGAACACAGACCAGTATTCTGGAGGTCTTCCAGAACATGACACAAGCCCATCACTGGATAAAGAAAGACTTTGACACGAGAACACTCTCCTCAACATGCCTCTGATGAGACCTCCCAAGGCCAGCACACACTTGACTATCTTTCTTCCTCAGCACGACTGTCTGGCTCTACCACAAGCACAATCACAGAATCATTAAGTATTTATACATTCCTCATGGGTTTGCGGGTCCTGCCAAGGCTGTGGTCCAACACAGGCTTCATACAGGGTCACGCCTCCTGTGGGTGCACCCACCTGCTCCAGCGTCAGGTCCTCCACAGGCTGCAGGTGCTTATCTCCTCCACTGTGGACATCTCCTCCAATGTGAACCTCCACGGGCTGCAGGGGGACAACCTGCTTCAGCCCAGTTCTTCACCACAAGCTGCAGGGCAATCTCTGCTCCACAACCTACAGCACCTCCTGCTCCTCCTTCTTCACTCACCTTGCTGTCTCTAGAGATTTGTCTCCCACCTTTATTCCCTCCTCTCTTCCAGTTACTATTCTGAAATAGTTTTTGCCCCTTCATAAACATGTTTTCGCAGAGGTGCTACCACCATTGCTGACTGGCTCAGCTTTAGCCAGCAGTGGGTTTCCCTTGGAGCTGGCTGGCCAGTCTTGTAGAATCATGGAATTGTTTGAGTTACAAAATAACTTTCCAGATCATCAAGTTCTGCTGCCAGCCTAACAATACCAAGTCTACCACTAACCCCTGTCGTCAAGCACCACATGTACACAGCTTTTACACACCTCCAGAGAGGGTGACTCCACCACTGCCCTGGGCAGCCTGTTCAATGCCTGAAACCCTTTAGGGGAAGGCTTTTTCCCTAATAGCTGTACTAAGCCTCCCCTGGGGCAACTTTAAGCCACTTTCTCCAGTTCTGTCACTTCCGACAAGAGACCAACACCCTCCGCTCTACGACCTCCTTTCAGGCAGTTGCAGAGAGCGAGAAGGTCTCCTCTCAGCCTCCTGTTCTCCAGACGGAAACCCCCAAGTCCCTCAGCTGCTCCCCATCCCACTTGTGCTCCAGACTTTTCACAAGATTCCTTCCCCTTTTCTGAACTCACTCCAGCACCTCAAGGTCCTTCTTGTCATCAGGGGCCCAAAACCAAACCCCAGATTGCAGGCATGGACTCAGGACTCACCTCTGGACCCTTCTTGGTACGTGGACCTGCTGTCCATGGCTCCTCCTCTAAAGGAGGCAGGAAGATCTTGGTGCTCTGGCAAGATCTATGTCACACAAGTGACATCATCAGATCGTCACCCTGTGGTCAACTTATACTTGTGATCTTCTACCTGGTGCTCCTGCCTTTTCTCTCTTTTTGTTCCTCAATAAAGCTCTCCTGCATCCCAGCCTGAGGCGCCTCCTTTTCCTTTTTTCTCCTGAGGTTATTCCATCCTCACTCAAAGCAATGACAGGGCTCAATAGGCCATCGGAGTAGGTGAACATGCACCACAAGGCCTCTCCTCTGAAACACGTAACCAGCATGACCACCACCAAAACAAGCTGTCATCAATGGGGCTTCCATGATGTGACACAAGACTATCACTAGCTCAGACAAATACTTTGACCCGATAATGTCCCCCTGAACATAATTCTAACGACATCTCCCCATGCCAGCACACACCTGACTCTCTTCCCCAGTATGAGCCTTTGGTCCTCCTGGTTAACAGAATCTCAGAATCATTTAGTGTTGCAGGAAAGTCTGGATAGCATGTGCTTCAACCCACCTGCTAAGGCAGGGACACTCAGAGCATGTTGTCAGTAACCATGGTCGCTCGGGGCTTCAGTGTCTCCCAGGATGGAGTCTCCACCACCTCTACTCCATAGTCCCAGCTCTCTCAGCCTCTCCTCAGGTGGAAGATATTCCAGTCCATTTAGCAATTTGTGGCCCTGCACTGGTCATGCTGCACCAATTCCATGCCCTTCTTACAATGGGGATCCCCAACCTGCCCACAAGACCTCACATGGGAACTCACCAGGGCTGAGGAGAGAGGAAGGATCACATCCTTCAACCTCCTGGCAGCACTTTTCCCAATGCTGCCCTGGAGACTGGTGGACCCTTTTCCCTCAAGGGTTCATGCCCAGCTCTAGGTCTATTTGTTCTTTACAAGGACTACAAGTTGCTTCTCTGCTAAGCTGCTTTCTATCCAACTGCCCCCCAGCCATTCCTTCTGGCAGCACTGACTCCTCCCCAGGAACAGCACTTGGCTTCTCCCTTTGCTCAGCTCCATGAGATTCCTCTATGTCCAGTGCAAGGAAATCAAGAAGCTCCCTGAGCAATTGTGGGTTCAAACCACCTTTCCCCATGGACTTATGCACATCCAGATATACATCCCCTCCTTCTGAGGGGCAGACCTGAGTCCACCTGGCTCACCAGCACCCCCAGCCCAGCCGTGCACTGGCCCAACCTGCCTCTTGCCTGCCAGCCACTCCAGCACCATCAACACAGACGCACAGAGACCCTTCCTGCCCCACCTCATCTTCCTCACCAACAAACACTGCTCACACAGTGAACAAACATCTCGACACTCACCTCCACTGAATTCAGCAGGTTTGGGGAGTCTAGAGAGCTCCTTACTCACTGCAAGCCAGCCAACGTTATTCCAATTTAAAAAAAGAGTGTGAGCGAAGCACCAGGAATCTGCAGACCTGTTAGTCTGACCACAGTACCTGGAAAATTATGGAGAAGATCCAACTGAGTGCTGCTGAAAGGCATTGAGGGATAATGTATTCATCAGGTAGAGTTAACAGAGGTTCATTAAGGGAAAACCCTGTTTAATTCCATATCCTTCTACGATAAGGTCACCTGCCTCGTGGATGAAGGGAAAGTGGAGGATGTAGTTTTTCTCGATTTTAGTAAAGCTTTTGATCCTGTCCCCAGTAGGGGAGTACTGTGAGCTCTTCTGAGTCCCACAGTTTACGAAGGACCTGAAGGTACTTGAAGGCACCAGGAGTTCAGCAGCAAAGCTGGTGAAAGGGCTGGAAGGCATATGTTAGGGAAGCAACCGAGGACACTGGGCTTATCTCGTTGGGAGAGAAGGAGGCTGAGGGGTGACCCCATTGCTCTCTGTAGCTTCCTGAGGAGGGGACGTGGAGAGAGAGGTGCTGAGCTCTTCTCCTTGGGATCCAGTGACAGGACACACGGGAATGGTTCAAAGCAGAATCAGGGAGGTTCAGACTATATTACGGGAAAGATATATTTACTGCGGTGGTGGCCAAACACTGGAACAGGCTTCCTAGAGAGCCGGTCCATACCCCAAGTCTGTCAGTGTTTCAGAGGCATTGGGACAATGCCCCTATTATCTTGCTTTCACTTCTGCTCAGCCCTGAAGTGGTCAGGTTTTTCTCATCACTTAAAAGAATGAATCCTGTCTGCATTTGCTAACCTAAAGATTTGTAAATCCTTTCAGTTTTAGGTCAGCCTGCTGATAGAACAAACAGAAGAATGACACCTAATCATGAACTACAGACACCACTGACTGTGCACATGTAGACATTTGGAAGCCTGCACAAATAGTTGAGTCCTGCTTTAAAACGTATCTCAAGACAGTTGGATAAAGTGTCCTTCAGCTGAATGTTGCTCATTATACCAACCACACACACCCTGGAAGCCACGGCACGGACTGAGGACACGCACCTCTAGGCCCTTCCTGGCACACGGACCTGCTGTCCACGGCTCCTCCCCTCCAGGCACCAAGCACAGAAGCAGGGAAGGGACCAGCCTGGGCTGCTGCCAAACGTGGCCTGTGGACCTTCTCCTCCCTCTTCCTTCATTGCACCTCAGACTTGCTGTCTTCCACTTAGCGCTCCTGCCTTTTCACTCCTTCCCCTCAATAAAGTTCGCTTGCATCCCGGATTGATATGCCTTGTCTTCCTTTTTTCTTTCCTTTTTTCTCCCAAGCCACTTCCAACCTCATCTGGCATGAAGCCAGGGCTCAAAAGGCCATCACAGTGGTTGGAAAAGAGCCACAAGACCTCTCTTAGGAAGCATGTCTTCAGGTACAACACCCAAGGACCAGTTGGGCTTCCAGGCTGTCACACAAGCCCTTCACTCCACCCAACAATGGCTTGGACACGCTCATGCACTTCTACCCTGGCCTCTCACCCAGGCTCCCTATGGCAGCACGTACTTCTCCAACTCTCTTGCCCAGCACCACTCGCTGCCCATCACAGCAAACAGAATCATTGACTGCACAAGGAACCTCTGGACATCGTCTAGTTCAACCCAACCTGCTTGAGCGTGGTCAGCTCAAGCGGGCTGTCCATGCAATGTCCAGTCAGATGTTCTGTATCTCCAAGGATGGACACTCCAAGATCTCTTTGTGCAACCTGTTCCACTGCTTGACCACCTTCTCAGGGAGAAAGGGTTGCCTTCTCCTCCAAGGAAACGGCACGGCTTCTCTGCTTTCTCCATTCACCCTTGGCCTGGCCGTGGGCACCAATGTCACGAGTCTCATTCCCTTGTCCTTGTTCACGTCACTTAGGCATTTAGACACATTGATGACATCTCCTCTATGCGACCTTCCTTGTGCCTGAAAAACCTCCTAGCTCTCCCACCTTCTCAGCACAGGAAGGATTCTCCAGCCCCTTTAGTGCCTCAGTGGCCCAGCTCTTGACTCGCTCCACTAAGTTCACGTCCTTCTTCCACTGGGGAGCCCTCAGCTCGACACACAGCTTCAAATGGGGCTTCACAAGCACTGATGAGACAGCAAGATCACCTCCGCTGACCTGCTGCCAACGCTCATCCCAACGCTGCCCTGGAGAACCTTGACCTCTTTTGCCACAAGGCTGCATTATTGCCTCCTTGTCAGCTTTTCCTCCACCAGCACCACAAAGTCATGCTCAGCAAAACAGCTTTGCATCCTGTCGACCCCCAGCATGCCCTGGGGCCCAGCACTATTGAATCATAGAACCATTTTTATTGGAAAAGTCCTATGATCACTGAGTGTAACCATGTAGCCAACATGGTCAAGCCCGCCTCTAAACCATGTCCCTAAGAACCTGGTCTACATGTCTGCTAAACACCTCCAGGGATGGTGACTCCACCACTTCCCTAAGCAGCCTGTTCCAGTGCCTGACAGCCCTTTCTGGGGAAGAAATTTTTCCTAATATGCAGTCTAAACCTCCCCTGGTGCCACTTGAGGCAACTTCCTCTCATCCTGTTGCTTACTTCTTGGGAGAAGATACCAACCTCCCCCTCGCTACAGGCTCATTTCAGGTAATTTTAGAGAGCAAGGAGGTGCCTGCCTTTCTCCAGGCAAAACACCCCCAGGTCCCTCAGCTTCACACCATCAGATCTGTCCTTCGACCCAGCTTTGTTGACCTTCTCTGAACTCGCTCCAGCACCTCAAGGTCTTTCATGTCATGAGGGGCCCAAAACTGAACCCAGGATTCAAGGTTTGGCCCCACCAGTGCCCAGGACAGCGGGACAGTCACTGCCC
This sequence comes from Caloenas nicobarica, assembly GCF_036013445.1. NCBI lineage: Eukaryota > Metazoa > Chordata > Aves > Columbiformes > Columbidae > Caloenas > Caloenas nicobarica. The sequence goes on along the minus strand of NC_088246.1, from coordinate 164,473,765 downwards.
TCCTCCTGCTGGCCACACTAGTACTAGCACAAGCCAGGATGCTGGTGGACCTCCTGGCCACCTCAGCACACTGCTGGCTCACATTTAGCCATCTGTCAACCAACACAACCAGGACCTTTGCCGCCAGGCAGCTTTCCAGCCACTCTTTCCCAAGCCTGTAGTGTTCACGGGGTTGTGCTGACCCACGTGCAGGACCCGGCATTTGGCCTTGATGAACCTCATGCAATTGGTCTCAACCCATTCATCCAGCCTGTCCAGGGGCCTCTGTAGAGCCTTCCTGCCCTCCAGCAGATTAACACTCCCACCTAACTTGGTGTTATCTGCAAAAAAGAGCACACCAAATCAATCCCTCATCCAGATCATGGAGAAACATGTTAAACAGAAATGGCCCGAGTAATGAGCACCGGGGAACACCCCTTGTGACCGGCCCCAACAGAATTTAACTCCAGTCACCACAACTCTTCCGGCCCAGCCATCCGGCCAGTGGTTTAGCCTGAGTAGAGGATGACTGTCCAAGCCATGAGCAGCCACTTTCTCCTGAGGAAACAGCGTCAAAGGCTTTACTAACATCTTGGTAGACAAAATCCACAGCCATTCCCTCATCCACTAATCGGGTCACATTGTCATAGAAGAGATGAGGTGAGTCAGGCAGGACCTGCCTTTCATAAACACACGCAGACTGGGCCTGATCACCTGCTTGGTTGTCCTGTATGTGCAGCATGACGCCACACCACATGATCTGCTCCATGACTTTACCTGGCACCGAGGTCAGACTGACAGGGTTTTAGTTCCACAGATCCTCCTTCCTGCCCTTCTTGTAGATAAGTATCACATTTGCCAACCTCCAGTCAACTGAGACCTCCCTGGTGAGCCAGGACTGCTGAGAAATGACAGAAAGTGGCTTGGGGAGCACCTCCAGCAGCTCCCGCAGTACCCTTGGTTGGTTCCCATCAGGCCTCACAGACTGGTGTGTGTCTAACTGGTGTAGCAGGTCACCAACCATTTTCTCTTCGATTTCGGGGGCTTCATTCTGCTCCTCATCCCTGTCTTCCAGCTCAGAGGGCTGGGTACACAGAGGACAACTGCTCTTCCTATTAAATACTGAGGCAAAGAAGACATTAGGGCCTTTTTTTCATGCTGTGTCTCTATGTTCCTCCAGACACCCTATAAAGGATGGAGATTCTCCTTACCCTCCTTTTGCTGATGATGTATGTCTAGAAACAAATTTTATTCTCTTTTAGGACAGTAGCTAGATTAAGTTCCAGCTGGGCTTTGGCAATTCTGATTTTCTCCCTGCATACCCTCATGACACCTCTGTTAGTGCTCCTGAGTTATCAGCCCCTTCTTCTAAAAGTCATAAACTCTCTTAGTTTTCCTGAGATCCAGCCAAAGATCTCTGTTCACCAAGGATGGTCTTCTTCCCCGCAGCCTCATACTTTTGCACATGTGGACTCTCTATCAAACATGGCAGAATCTTCTGAAACCTCATGTCAGAAACCACTCCTGTGGCTCCCACGCTATCAAAACCTTGCCACTCAAACCCAATACAACCGGCTACAAACTTAAAAGCAAGACATCCACAGAGTACAATCAAGAAGGAAGGCCAAGCCTAAAGACAGGCTTAATGAGATGGCAGCAAGACACAGAGGTTCCAAACCACATGGATAAGGATGTTCCTAGAGCCTGGTACAGCTCCAAAGCCCAGACCAGCCTGGCAGGGCTGCGAAGAAATGGGGCCCCTCTTCAGAACACACCACAAACCACACAAGTGCCATGCGATGACCTCACCGACGACACCCCACCTCTCCTACACTTTGGCCGCGTCCTCTGCCCGCCCTGACATGCGCCATAAACACCAAGTCTTCAGCCTCTAATGCTCGCATTCAAAGCTGCCGCGAGGGCCAACTGGACACATCCGCAAGACAAGAACAAGAAATTAGAGTGTTGTGGGAAGGAAAACACACCCTCCTCATTCCTGGCCAGGCTGTGGCATCCAACAGCTGCTGGCTGCAAAATGCCGTCATGCGCAAAGGCTGTCCCGCCCAGCCAGGACCAGCATAAAAGCCGGCCCAGCGCCTCTCTCCCTCACACACTTCTCCTGACGCCTTCTCCTCCCTCCGCGCTCAACAAGGTGAGCCTCAGCCCCCTTCCCCTCCTTCTCCTGCCCCGCCTGGCCCCTCTCTTGCAGCATGCTCTGCCCCCAGCCTCAGCAGCCCTCACGCCTCCCCACCGCCACGCTCCCCACAGCCCCACACCAGCCTCCCCACTCCCTCGCCCTCCTGCAACACCGCTCCTCGCACCCCCACGCCCCCACGCTTGCTCAACAGCCTCTCGTCCCTTCCAGGGCCCCTCCGCACCACACACATGGCCTGCTACGACGTCTGCCGCCCCTGCGGACCCACCCCGCTGGCCAACAGCTGCAACGAGCCCTGTTCCCTGCAGTGCCAGGACTCCCGCGTCGTCATCCAGCCTCCCGCCGTGCTGGTCACCCTGCCAGGACCCATCCTCACCTCTTATCCCCAGAGCACCGCTGTCGGATCCTCCTCATCGGCTGCCGTGGGCAACGAACTTGGTGCCCAGGGAGTTGCCATCAACTCCGGCGCCTTTGGCTACGGCTACGGTTTCGGAGGCCTGGGAGGCTTTGGAGGCCTGGGCTCCTGCGGCGGCAGAAGGGGCGGCTACATCTGCTAAGGGCTGTCGCTACCACCCCTGACCGACACCACCTACCGCATTGAAGCTACAGCATGGATTGTGGACTCACCACTGGACCCTTCTTGGCACATGGACCTGCTGGCCATGCCTCCTCCTCTCAGGGCACCAAGCATGGAAGCAGGGAAGGCGTCAGCCACAGCTGCCTGCAAACATGGCCCTTGGACCTTCTCCTCTTCTCCCACATCTTTCTTTGAGCTTCAACTTGCTCTCTTCCACTTGGTGCTCCAGCCTCTTCATTTTTTTCCCTCAATAAAGTTCTCTTGCATCCCAGTCTGAGATGTCTCCTCTTGCTTTCTTCTTCCATGGTTTGTCCAGTCTCACCTGGCACAAAGCCTGGGCTCAAGGAGCCATCATGGTGGGTGGAAAAGAGCTACAAGATGTCTCTTAGGAAATATGCCATCAGGAACACCACCCACATGCGCCTGGTGGCCTGCCTGGCCCTGCCTATCACACAAACCCTTCACTTGCCCAAGGAAAAGGCTTGGACACGCTCATGCGCTTCTACCCTGGCCTCTCACCCAGTCTCCCCATGGCAGCACGTACTTGTCCAAATTACTTCCCCAGCACCACTCGCTGCCCATCACAGCAAACAGAATCATTGACTGCACAAGGAACCTCTGGACATCATCTCGTTCAACCCAACCTGCTACCGGCTCAAGCATGAGCAGCTCAAGCGGGCTGTCCATGCACTTTCCAAACAGATGTTCAGTATCTCCGAGGACAGAGTCTCCAGTATCTCTCTGTGCAAGCGGTTCCACTTTTTGAGCATCCTCTCACTGAAAAAGTGTTGCCTTGTCCTCCAAGGAAATGGCACGGCTTCTCAACTCTCCCCATTCACCCTTGGCCTGGCCGTGGGCACCTATGACAAGAGTCTCATTCCCTTCTCCTTGTTCCCTTTCACTTGAGTATTTAGACACACTGATGACAACTCCTTGTGCTGCCTTGTCTCCTGTCTCTAAAACCCTCCCAGCTCTCTCACCTTCAGCTCATACGAAGGATGTTCCAGTACCTTCAGCATTTCAGTGGTCCCGCACTACTCTCCCTCCACTAAGAGGGAGAGTAAAACTTGTAACACTGGGGGAGCTCTTACCTTGACACAAGACGAAACAAGGGGCCTCATCAACACTGAAAGACAGCATGACCACCTTGAAACCCACTGGCAATGCTCATCCCAAAGCTGCCCTGGAGAATCTCGGCCTCTTTTCACACAAGGCTGCATTGTTGCCTCCTTGTCGGCTTTTCCTCCACCAGCACCACAAAGTCGTGCGCAGAAAGCTGCTTTCCAGCCTGTCAAACCCCAGCATGTCCTGAGGCCCTGTGCTAGGGAATCATATTGATTGGAAAAGACCTAGAGGATCACTGAGTCTAACCGGTAACCCCACACTATCAAGCCCACCTCTAAATCATGGCCCTAGGCACCTCAACTACGCATCTTTTCAACCCCTCCAGGGATGGTCACTCCACCACTGCCTTGCGCAGCCTGTTCCAATACCCGACAACACTTCCTGGGAAGAAGTTTTTCCTAATATCCAATCTAGACCTCCCCTGGCACAACTTGAGGCCATTTCTACTTGTTCTGTCACTTGTTACTTGGGAAAAGAGACTGAATCTCTTCCTCACTACAACCTCTTTTTGAGCAGTTGCAGAGAGCAAGACGTCTCCTCTCAGCCTCCTTCTCTCCAGGCTGGACCCCCCAGGTCCCTCAGTTGCTCCTCATCACACTTGTGCTCCAGACTTTTCACAAGCTTCTTTCCCCTTCTCTGAACTCACTCCAGCACCTCAAGATCTTCCTTTTCCTGACGGGCCCAAAACTGGACGCACCATTCAAGGTGTGGCCTCACCAGTGCCAAGGACAGGGGATGGTCACTGTCCCGCTCCTGCTGGCCACACTAGTGCTGACGCAAGCCAGGATGCTGCTGGTCGTCCTGGCCACCTGTGCGCACACTGGCTCATATTCAGCTACTGTCGACCAACAGCCCCAGGTCCTTATACCACCGAGCAGCTTTCCAGCCACTCTTCCAAAAGCGTATAGCATTCATGGGGCTGTGGTGACCCAAGTGCAGGACCCGACACTTGGCCTTGTTGAAGCTCATGCAATTGTTCCCAGCCCAGGGATCCAGCCTGTCCAGGGCCCTCTGTAGAGCCTTCATAGTGCCAAGTGAGTCAACACTCCTGCCTAACTGGGTGTCATCTGCAAACGTACTGAGGGTGCACTCAATCTCCTTGTCCAGATGAAGGAGAAAGACATTAAACACAACTAGCCCCAGTACTGAGCCCTGAGGCAAAGCACTTGTGAATGGCCACCAAATGGATTTAACTCTAGTACCACAACTCTTGGGGCTCAGTCATCCAGCCAGTTTTTCAGTTTTTGAGGACTACGGCTGTCCAAGACATGAGTAGCCACTTTCTCTGGGAGAAACAGTGTCAGCTTGTCGTCTACACACAAACACTGTCTATGTAGCAGGAGTAATCTTCTAGAACCTCGTCACAGCTTCCAACCGTGTAGTTCCTTCACTGATAAAACCTTGACACATCAACCCTGCACACCCAGCTCATAAGAAAGACACACACCAAGACACACATAGAGCACAACGAGCGTGGAAGGAAAGGCTTAGTGGGATGGAAGCAAGAAGGGCAGGGATCCCACATCATGGACAATGCAATTCCAGAAGCCCAGCACAGCTCCAAAGCCCAGACCAGTCTGCCAGCGCTGCAAGGAAATGAGGGCCCCTCCACACAATGCAACCGCAAACCACACGGATGCCGTGGCTTGACCTCACCGACAACACCCCACCTCTCCTACACTTTGGCCGCGTCCTCTGCCCGCCCTGACATGCGCCATTAACACCAAGTCTTCAGCCTCTAATGCTCGCACTTCAAAGCTGCCGCGAGGGCCAACTGGACACATCCGCAAGACAAGAACAAGAAATTAGAGTGTTGTGGGAAGGAAAACACACCCTCCTCATTCCTGGCCAGGCTGTGGCATCCAACAGCTGCTGGCTGCAAAATGCCGTCATGCGCAAAGGCTGTCCCGCCCAGCCAGGACCAGCATAATAGCCTGCCCCGCGCCTCTCTCCCTCACACACTTCTCCTGACGCCTTCTCCTCCCTCCGCGCTCAACAAGGTGAGCCTCAGCCCCCTTCCCCTCCTTCTCCTGCCCCGCCTGGCCCCTCTCTTGCAGCACGCTCTGCCCCCAGCCTCAGCAGCCCTCACGCCTCCCCACCGCCACGCTCCCCACAGCCCCACACCAGCCTCCCCACTCCCTCGCCCTCCTGCAACACCGCTCCTCGCACCCCCACGCCCCTGCGCTTGCTCAACAGCCTCTCGTCCCTTCCAGGGCCCCTCCGCACCACACACATGGCCTGCTACGACGTCTGCCGCCCCTGCGGACCCACCCCGCTGGCCAACAGCTGCAACGAGCCCTGTGCCCTGCAGTGCCAGGACTCCCGCGTCGTCATCCAGCCTCCCGCCGTGCTGGTCACCCTGCCAGGACCCATCCTCACCTCTTACCCCCAGAGCACCGCTGTCGGATCCTCCTCATCGGCTGCCGTGGGCAACGAACTTGGTGCCCAGGGAGTTGCCATCAACTCCGGCGCCTTTGGCTACGGCTACGGTTTCGGAGGCCTGGGCGGCTTCGGAGGCCTGGGCTCCTGCGGCGGCAGAAGGGGCGGCTACATCTGCTAAGGGCTGTCGCTACCACCCCTGACCGACACCACCTACCGCATTGAAGCTACAGCATGGATTGTGGACTCACCACTGGACCCTTCTTGGCACATGGACCTGCTGGCCATGCCTCCTCCTCTCAGGGCACCAAGCATGGAAGCAGGGAAGGCGTCAGCCACAGCTGCCTGCAAACATGGCCCTTGGACCTTCTCCTCTTCTCCCACATCTTTCTTTGAGCTTCAACTTGCTCTCTTCCACTTGGTGCTCCAGCCTTTTCATTTTTTTCCCTCAATAAAGTTCTCTTGCATCCCAGTCTGAGATGTCTCCTCTTGCTTTCTTCTTCCATGGTTTGTCCAGTCTCACCTGGCACAAAGCCTGGGCTCAAGGAGCCATCATGGTGGGTGGAAAAGAGCTACAAGATGTCTCTTAGGAAATATGCCATCAGGAACACCACCCACATGCGCCTGGTGGCCTGCCTGGCCCTGCCTATCACACAAACCCTTCACTTGCCCAAGGAAAAGGCTTGGACGCGCTCATGCGCTTCTACCCTGGCCTCTCACCCAGTCTCCCCATGGCAGCACGTACTTGTCCAAATTACTTCCCCAGCACCACTCGCTGCCCATCACAGCAAACAGAATCATTGACTGCACAAGGAACCTCTGGACATCATCTCGTTCAACCCAACCTGCTACCGGCTCAAGCATGAGCAGCTCAAGCGGGCTGTCCATGCACTTTCCAAACAGATGTTCAGTATCTCCGAGGACAGAGTCTCCAGTATCTCTCTGTGCAAGCGGTTCCACTTTTTGAGCATCCTCTCACTGAAAAAGTGTTGCCTTGTCCTCCAAGGAAATGGCACGGCTTCTCAACTCTCCCCATTCACCCTTGGCCTGGCCGTGGGCACCTATGACAAGAGTCTCATTCCCTTCTCCTTGTTCCCTTTCACTTGAGTATTTAGACACACTGATGACAACTCCTTGTGCTGCCTTGTCTCCTGTCTCTAAAACCCTCCCAGCTCTCTCACCTTCAGCTCATACGAAGGATGTTCCAGTACCTTCGGCATTTCAGTGGTCCCGCACTACTCTCCCTCCACTAAGAGGGAGAGTAACACTTGTAGCACTGGGGGAGCTCTTACCTTGACACAAGACGAAACAAGGGGTCTCATCAACACTGAAAGACAGCATGACCACCTTGAAACCCACTGGCAATGCTCATCCCAAAGCTGCCCTGGAGAATCTCGGCTTCTTTTCACACAAGGCTGCATTGTTGCCTCCTTGTCGGCTTTTCCTCCACCAGCACCACAAAGTCGTGCGCAGAAAGCTGCTTTCCAGCCTGTCAAACCCCAGCATGTCCTGAGGCCCTGTGCTAGGGAATCATATTGATTGGAAAAGACCTAGAGGATCACTGAGTCTAACCGGTAACCCCACACTATCAAGCCCACCTCTAAATCATGGCCCTAGGCACCTCAACTACGCATCTTTTCAACCCCTCCAGGGATGGTCACTCCACCACTGCCTTGCGCAGCCTGTTCCAATACCCGACAACACTTCCTGGGAAGAAGTTTTTCCTAATATCCAATCTAGACCTCCCCTGGCACAACTTGAGGCCATTTCTACTTGTTCTGTCACTTGTTACTTGGGAAAAGAGACTGAATCCCTTCCTCACTACAACCTCTTTTTGAGCAGTTGCAGAGAGCAAGATGTCTCCTCTCAGCCTCCTTCTCTCCAGGCTGGACCCCCCAGGTCCCTCAGTTGCTCCTCATCACACTTGTGCTCCAGACTTTTCACAAGCTTCTTTCCCCTTCTCTGAACTCACTCCAGCACCTCAAGATCTTCCTTTTCCTGACGGGCCCAAAACTGGACACACCATTCAAGGTGTGGCCTCACCAGTGCCAAGGACAGGGGATGGTCACTGTCCCGCTCCTGCTGGCCACACTAGTGCTGACGCAAGCCAGGATGCTGCTGGTCGTCCTGGCCACCTGTGCGCACACTGGCTCATATTCAGCTACTGTCGACCAACAGCCCCAGGTCCTTATACCACCGAGCAGCTTTCCAGCCACTCTTCCAAAAGGGTATAGCATTCATGGGGCTGTGGTGACCCAAGTGCAGGACCCGACACTTGGCCTTGTTGAAGCTCATGCAATTGTTCCCAGCCCAGGGATCCAGCCTGTCCAGGGCCCTCTGTAGAGCCTTCATAGTGCCAAGTGAGTCAACACTCCTGCCTAACTGGGTGTCATCTGCAAACGTACTGAGGGTGCACTCAATCTCCTTGTCCAGATGAAGGAGAAAGACATTAAACACAACTAGCCCCAGTACTGAGCCCTGAGGCAAAGCACTTGTGAATGGCCACCAAATGGATTTAACTCTAGTACCACAACTCTTGGGGCTCAGTCATCCAGCCAGTTTTTCAGTTTTTGAGGACTACGGCTGTCCAAGACATGAGTAGCCACTTTCTCTGGGAGAAACAGTGTCAGCTTGTCGTCTACACACAAACACTGTCTATGTAGCAGGAGTAATCTTCTAGAACCTCGTCACAGCTTCCAACCGTGTAGTTCCTTCACTAATAAAACCTTGACACATCAACCCTGCACACCCAGCTCATAAGAAAGACACACACCAAGACACACATAGAGCACAACGAGCGTGGAAGGAAAGGCTTAGTGGGATGGAAGCAAGAAGGGCAGGGATCCCACATCATGGACAATGCAATTCCACAAGCCCAGCACAGCTCCAAAGCCCAGACCAGTCTGCCAGCGCTGCAAGGAAATGAGGGCCCCTCCACACAATGCAACCGCAAACCACACGGATGCCGTGGCTTGACCTCACCGACAACACCCCACCTCTCCTACACTTTGGCCGCGTCCTCTGCCCGCCCTGACATGCGCCATAAACACCAAGTCTTCAGCCTCTAATGCTCGCACTTCAAAGCTGCCGCCAGGGCCAACTGGACACGTCCGCAAGACAAGAACAAGGAATTGGAGCATTGCGCAAGGAAAACACACCCTCCTCATTCCTGGCCAGGCTGTGGCATCCAACAGCTGCTGGCTGCAAAATGCCGTCATGCGCAAAGGCTGTCCCGCCCAGCCAGGACCAGCATAAAAGCCGGCCCCGCGCCTCTCTCCCTCACACACTTCTCCTGACGCCTTCTCCTCCCTCCGCGCTCAACAAGGTGAGCCTCAGCCCCCTTCCCCTCCTTCTCCTGCCCCGCCTGGCCCCTCTCTTCCAGCACGCTCTGCCCCCAGCCTCAGCAGCCCTCACGCCTCCCCACCGCCACGCTCCCCACAGCCCCACACCAGCCTCCCCACTCCCTCGCCCTCCTGCAACACCGCTCCTCGCACCCCCACGCCCCTGCGCTTGCTCAACAGCCTCTCGTCCCTTCCAGGGCCCCTCCGCACCACACACATGGCCTGCTACGACGTCTGCCACCCCTGCGGACCCACCCCGCTGGCCAACAGCTGCAACGAGCCCTGTGCCCTGCAGTGCCAGGACTCCCGCGTCGTCATCCAGCCTCCCGCCGTGCTGGTCACCCTGCCAGGACCCATCCTCACCTCTTACCCCCAGAGCACCGCTGTCGGATCCTCCTCATCGGCTGCCGTGGGCAACGAACTTGGTGCCCAGGGAGTTGCCATCAACTCCGGCGCCTTTGGCTACGGCTACGGTTTCGGAGGCCTGGGAGGCTTCGGAGGCCTGGGCTCCTGCGGCGGCAGAAGGGGCGGCTACATCTGCTAAGGGCTGTCGCTACCACCCCTGACCGACACCACCTACCGCATTGAAGCTACAGCATGGATTGTGGACTCACCACTGGACCCTTCTTGGCACATGGACCTGCTGGCCATGCCTCCTCCTCTCAGGGCACCAAGCATGGAAGCAGGGAAGGCGTCAGCCACAGCTGCCTGCAAACATGGCCCTTGGACCTTCTCCTCTTCTCCCACATCTTTCTTTGAGCTTCAACTTGCTCTCTTCCACTTGGTGCTCCAGCCTCTTCATTTTTTTCCCTCAATAAAGTTCTCTTGCATCCCAGTCTGAGATGTCTCCTCTTGCTTTCTTCTTCCATGGTTTGTCCAGTCTCACCTGGCACAAAGCCTGGGCTCAAGGAGCCATCATGGTGGGTGGAAAAGAGCTACAAGATGTCTCTTAGGAAATATGCCATCAGGAACACCACCCACATGCGCCTGGTGGCCTGCCTGGCCCTGCCTATCACACAAACCCTTCACTTGCCCAAGGAAAAGGCTTGGACACGCTCATGCGCTTCTACCCTGGCCTCTCACCCAGTCTCCCCATGGCAGCACGTACTTGTCCAAATCACTTCCCCAGCACCACTCGCTGCCCATCACAGCAAACAGAATCATTGACTGCACAAGGAACCTCTGGACATCATCTCGTTCAACCCAACCTGCTACCGGCTCAAGCATGAGCAGCTCAAGCGGGCTGTCCATGCACTTTCCAAACAGATGTTCAGTATCTCCGAGGACAGAGTCTCCAGTATCTCTCTGTGCAAGCGGTTCCACTTTTTGAGCATCCTCTCACTGAAAAAGTGTTGCCTTGTCCTCCAAGGAAATGGCACGGCTTCTCAACTCTCCCCATTCACCCTTGGCCTGGCCGTGGGCACCTATGACAAGAGTCTCATTCCCTTCTCCTTGTTCCCTTTCACTTGAGTATTTAGACACACTGATGACAACTCCTTGTGCTGCCTTGTCTCCTGTCTCTAAAACCCTCCCAGCTCTCTCACCTTCAGCTCATACGAAGCATGTTCCAGTACCTTCAGCATTTCAGTGGTCCCGCACTACTCTCCCTCCACTAAGAGGGAGAGTAACACTTGTAGCACTGGGGGAGCTCTTACCTTGACACAAGACGAAACAAGGGGCCTCATCAACACTGAAAGACAGCATGACCACCTTGAAACCCACTGGCAATGCTCATCCCAAAGCTGCCCTGGAGAATCTCGGCCTCTTTTCACACAAGGCTGCATTGTTGCCTCCTTGTCGGCTTTTCCTCCACCAGCACCACAAAGTCGTGCGCAGAAAGCTGCTTTCCAGCCTGTCAAACCCCAGCATGTCCTGAGGCCCTGTGCTAGGGAATCATATTGATTGGAAAAGACCTAGAGGATCACTGAGTCTAACCGGTAACCCCACACTATCAAGCCCACCTCTAAATCATGGCCCTAGGCACCTCAACTACGCATCTTTTCAACCCCTCCAGGGATGGTCACTCCACCACTGCCTTGCGCAGCCTGTTCCAATACCCGACAACACTTCCTGGGAAGAAGTTTTTCCTAATATCCAATCTAGACCTCCCCTGGCACAACTTGAGGCCATTTCTACTTGTTCTGTCACTTGTTACTTGGGAAAAGAGACTGAATCCCTTCCTCACTACAACCTCTTTTTGAGCAGTTGCAGAGAGCAAGACGTCTCCTCTCAGCCTCCTTCTCTCCAGGCTGGACCCCCCAGGTCCCTCAGTTGCTCCTCATCACACTTGTGCTCCAGACTTTTCACAAGCTTCTTTCCCCTTCTCTGAACTCACTCCAGCACCTCAAGATCTTCCTTTTCCTGACGGGCCCAAAACTGGACACACCATTCAAGGTGTGGCCTCACCAGTGCCAAGGACAGGGGATGGTCACTGTCCCGCTCCTGCTGGCCACACTAGTGCTGACGCAAGCCAGGATGCTGCTGGTCGTCCTGGCCACCTGTGCGCACACTGGCTCATATTCAGCTACTGTCGACCAACAGCCCCAGGTCCTTATACCACCGAGCAGCTTTCCAGCCACTCTTCCAAAAGCGTATAGCATTCATGGGGCTGTGGTGACCCAAGTGCAGGACCCGACACTTGGCCTTGTTGAAGCTCATGCAATTGTTCCCAGCCCAGGGATCCAGCCTGTCCAGGGCCCTCTGTAGAGCCTTCATAGTGCCAAGTGAGTCAACACTCCTGCCTAACTGGGTGTCATCTGCAAACGTACTGAGGGTGCACTCAATCTCCTTGTCCAGATGAAGGAGAAAGACATTAAACACAACTAGCCCCAGTACTGAGCCCTGAGGCAAAGCACTTGTGAATGGCCACCAAATGGATTTAACTCTAGTACCACAACTCTTGGGGCTCAGTCATCCAGCCAGTTTTTCAGTTTTTGAGGACTACGGCTGTCCAAGACATGAGTAGCCACTTTCTCTGGGAGAAACAGTGTCAGCTTGTCGTCTACACACAAACACTGTCTATGTAGCAGGAGTAATCTTCTAGAACCTCGTCACAGCTTCCAACCGTGTAGTTCCTTCACTAATAAAACCTTGACACATCAACCCTGCACACCCAGCTCATAAGCAAGACACACACCAAGACACACATAGAGCACAACGAGCGTGGAAGGAAAGGCTTAGTGGGATGGAAGCAAGAAGGGCAGGGATCCCACATCATGGACAATGCAATTCCACAAGCCCAGCACAGCTCCAAAGCCCAGACCAGTCTGCCAGCGCTGCAAGGAAATGAGGGCCCCTCCACACAATGCAACCGCAAACCACACGGATGCCGTGGCTTGACCTCACCGACAACACCCCACCTCTCCTACACTTTGGCCGCGTCCTCTGCCCGCCCTGACATGCGCCATAAACACCAAGTCTTCAGCCTCTAATGCTTGCACTTCAAAGCTGCCGCGAGGGCCAACTGGACACATCCGCAAGACAAGAACAAGAAATTAGAGTGTTGTGGGAAGGAAAACACACCCTCCTCATTCCTGGCCAGGCTGTGGCATCCAACAGCTGCTGGCTGCAAAATGCCGTCATGCGCAAAGGCTGTCCCGCCCAGCCAGGACCAGCATAAAAGCCGGCCCCGCGCCTCTCTCCCTCACACACTTCTCCTGACGCCTTCTCCTCCCTCCGCGCTCAACAAGGTGAGCCTCAGCCCCCTTCCCCTCCTTCTCCTGCCCCGCCTGGCCCCTCTCTTCCAGCACGCTCTGCCCCCAGCCTCAGCAGCCCTCACGCCTCCCCACCGCCACGCTCCCCACAGCCCCACACCAGCCTCCCCACTCCCTCGCCCTCCTGCAACACCGCTCCTCGCACCCCCACGCCCCTGCGCTTGCTCAACAGCCTCTCGTCCCTTCCAGGGCCCCTCCGCACCACACACATGGCCTGCTACGACGTCTGCCGCCCCTGCGGACCCACCCCGCTGGCCAACAGCTGCAACGAGCCCTGTTCCCTGCAGTGCCAGGACTCCCGTGTCGTCATCCAGCCTCCCGCCGTGCTGGTCACCCTGCCAGGACCCATCCTCACCTCTTACCCCCAGAGCACCGCCGTCGGATCCTCCTCATCGGCTGCCGTGGGCAACGAACTTGGTGCCCAGGGAGTTGCCATCAACTCAGGTGCCTTCGGCTATGGCTACGGCTTCGGAGGCCTGGGCGGCTTCAGAGGTCTGGGCTGCTTCGGCGGTAGACGGGGCGGCTACATCTGTTAAGGGCCATTGAAGCTATGGCATGGATTGTGGACTCACCTCTGGATCCTTCTTGGCACGGGGACCTGCTGTCCACGGCTCCTCCTCTAAAGGAGGGAGGAAGATCTTGGTGCTCTGGCAACATCTAGGTCACAGAAGCAACCTCAGCTGATGGTCGCCCTACGTGCAGCTTATACTTGTCACCTTCTACTTGGCACTCCTGCCTTTGCACTCTTTTTTTTTCCTCAATAAAGTTCTCTTGCATCCCAGCCTGACACGTCTCACTTTACTTTCTTCTCTCAAGGATCCTCCAACCTCATACAGCACAATGCCATGGCTCAAGAAGCAAACTGGATAGGGGGAAACGGGCCACAAGACCTCTCCCAGGAAATATGGCACCACCTAGACCACCAAGAACACAGACCAGTATTCTGGAGGTCTTCCAGAATATGACACAAGCCCATCACTGGATCAAAGAAAGACTTCGACACGAGAACACTCTCCTCAACATGCCTCTGATGAGACCTCCCAAGGCCAGCACACACTTGACTATCTTTCTTCCTCAGCACGGCTGTCCGGCTCTACCACAAGCACAATCACAGAATCATTAAGTATTTATACATTCCTCATGGGTTTGCGGGTCCTGCCAAGGCTGTGGTCCAACACAGGCTTCATACAGGGTCACGCCTCCTGTGGGTGCACCCACCTGCTCCAGCGTCACGTCCTCCACGGGCTGCAGGTGCTTATCTCCTCCACTGTGGACATTTCCTCCACTGTGAACCTCCACGGGCTGCAGGGGGACAACCTGCTTCAGCCCAGTTCTTCACCACAGGCTGCAGGGCAATCTCTGCTCCACAACCTACAGCACCTCCTGCTCCTCCTTCTTCACTCACCTTGCTGTCTCTAGAGATTTGTCTCCCACCTTTATTCCCTCCTCTCTTCCAGTTACTATTCTGAAGTAGTTTTTGCCCCTTCATAAACATGTTTTCGCAGAGGTGCTACCGCCATTGCTGACTGGCTCAGCTTTAGCCAGCAGTGGGTTTCCCTTGGAGCTGGCTGGCCAGTCTTGTAGAATCATGGAATTGTTTGAGTTACAAAATAACTTTCCAGATCATCAAGTTCTGCTGCCAGCCTAACAATACCAAGTCTACCACTAACCCCTGTCGTCAAGCACCACATGTACACAGCTTTTACACACCTCCAGAGAGGGTGACTCCACCACTGCCCTGGGCAGCCTGTTCCAATGCCTGAAACCCTTTAGGGGAAGGCTTTTTCCCTAATAGCTGTACTAAGCCTCCCCTGGGGCAACTTTAAGCCACTTTCTCCAGTTCTGTCACTTCCCAGAAGAGACCAACACCCTCCGCTCTACGACCTCCTTTCAGGCAGTTGCAGAGAGCGAGAAGGTCTCCTCTCAGCCTCCTGTTCTCCAGACGGAAACCCCCAAGTCCCTCAGCTGCTCCCCATCCCACTTGTGCTCCAGACTTTTCACAAGATTCCTTCCCCTTTTCTGAACTCACTCCAGCACCTCAAGGTCCTTCTTGTCATCAGGGGCCCAAAACCAAACCCCAGATTGCAGGCATGGACTCAGGACCCACCTCTGGACCCTTCTTGGTACGTGGACCTGCTGTCCATGGCTCCTCCTCTAAAAGAGGCAGGAAGATCTTGGTGCTCTGGCAAGATCTATGTCACACAAGTGACATCATCAGATCGTCACCCTGTGGTCAACTTATACTTGTGATCTTCTACCTGGTGCTCCTGCCTTTTCTCTCTTTTTGTTCTTCAATAAAGCTCTCCTGCATCCCAGCCTGAGGCGCCTCCTTTTCCTTTTTTCTCCTGAGGTTATTCCATCCTCACTCAAAGCAATGACAGGGCTCAATAGGCCATCGGAGTAGGTGAACATGCACCACAAGACCTCTCCTCTGAAACACGTAACCAGCATGACCACCACCAAAACAAGCTGTCATCAATGGGGCTTCCATGATGTGGCACAAGACTATCACTAGCTCAGACCAATACTTTGACCCGATAATGTCCCCCTGAACATAATTCTAACGACATCTCCCCATGCCAGCACACACCTGACTCTCTTCCCCAGTATGAGCCTTTGGTCCTCCTGGTTAACAGAATCTCAGAATCATTTAGTGTTGCAGGAAAGTCTGGAGAGCATGTGCTTCAACCCACCTGCTAAGGCAGGGACACCCAGAGCATGTTGTCAGTGACCATGGTCGCTCAGGGCTTCAGTGTCTCCCAGGATGGAGTCTCCACCACCTCTACTCCATAGTCCCAGCTCTCTCAGCCTCTCCTCAGGTGGAAGATATTCCAGTCCATTTAGCAATTTGTGGCCCTGCACTGGTCATGCTGCACCAATTCCATGCCCTTCTTACAATGGGGATCCCCAACCTGCCCACAAGACCCCACATGGGAACTCACCAGGGCTGAGGAGAGAGGAAGGATCACATCCTTCAACCTCCTGGCAGCACTTTTCCCAATGCTGCCCTGGAGACTGGTGGACCCTTTTCCCTCAAGGGTTCATGCCCAACTCTAGGTCTATTTGTTCTTTACAAGGACTACAAGTTGCTTCTCTGCTAAGCTGCTTTCTATCCAACTGCCCCCCAGCCATTCCTTCTGGCAGCACTGACTCCTCCCCAGGAACAGCACTTGGCTTCTCCCTTTGCTCGGCTCCATGAGATTCCTCTGTGTCCAGTGCAAGGAAATCAAGAAGCTCCCTGAGCAATTGTGGGTTCAAACCACCTTTCCCCATGGACTTATGCACATCCAGATATACAACCCCCGCTTCTGAGGGACAGACATGAGTCCACCTGGCTCACCAGCACCCCCAGCCCAGCCCTGCACGGGCCCAACCTGCCTCTTGCCTGCCAGCCACTCCAGCACCATCAACACAGATGCACAGAGACCCTTCCTGCCCCACCTCATCTTGCTCACCAACAAAAACTGCTCACACAGTGAACAAACATCTCGACACTCACCTCCACTGAATTCAGCAGGTTTGGGGAGTCTAGAGAGCTCCTTACTCACTGCAAGCCAGCCAACGTTATCCCAATTTAAAAAAAGAGTGTGAGTGAAGCACCAGGAATCTGCAGACCTGTTAGTCTGACCACAGTACCTGGAAAATTATGGAGAAGATCCAACTGAGTGCTGCTGAAAGGCATTTAGGGATAATGTATTCATCAGGTAGAGTCAACAGAGGTTCATTGAGGGAAAATCCTGCTTAATTCCATATCCTTCTACGATAAGGTCACCTGCCTCGTGGATGAAGGGAAAGTAGAGGATGTAGTTTTTCTGGGTTTTAGTAAAGCTTTTGATCCTGTCCCCAGTAGGGGAGTACTGTGAGCTCTTCTGAGTCCCACAGTTTACGAAGGACCTGAAGGTACTTGAAGGCACCAGGAGTTCAGCAACAACGCTGGTGAAAGGGCTGGAAGGCATATCTTAGGGAAGCAACCGAGGACACTGGGCTTATCTCGTTGGGAGAGAAGGAGGCTGAGGGGTGACCCCATTGCTCTCTGTAGCTTCCTGAGGAGGGGACGTGGAGAGAGAGGTGCTGAGCTCTTCTCCTTGGGATCCAGTGACAGGACACATGGGAATGGTTCAAAGCTGAATCAGGGAGGTTCAGACTATATTAAGGGAAAGATATATTTACTGAGGTGGTGGCCAAACACTGGAACAGGCTTCCTAGAGAGCCGGTCGATACCCCAAGTCTGTCAGTGTTTCAGAGGCATTGGGACAATGCCCCCATTATCTTGCTTTCACTTCTGCTCAGCCCTGAAGTGGTCAGGTTTTTCTCATCACTTAAAAGAATGAATCCTGTCTGCATTTGCTAACCTAAAGATTTGTAAATCCTTTCAGTTTTAGGTCAGCCTGCTGATAGAACAAACAGAAGAATGACACCTAATCACGAACTACAGACACCACTGACTGTGCACATGTAGACATTTGGAAGCCTGCACAAATAGTTAAGTCCTGCTTTAAAACGTATCTCAAGACAGTTGGATTAAGTGTCCTTCAGCTGAATGTTGCTCATTATACCAACCACGCACACCCTGGAAGCCACGGCACGGACTGAGGACACGCACCTCTAGGCCCTTCCTGGCACACGGAGCTGCTGTCCACGGCTCCTCCTCTCCAGGCACCAAGCACAGAAGCAGGGAAGGGACCAGCCTGGGCTGCTGCCAAACGTGGCCTGTGGACCTTCTCCTCCCTCTTCCTTCATTGCACCTCAGACTTGCTGTCTTCCACTTAGCGCTCCTGCCTTTTCACTCTTTCCCCTCAATAAAGTTCCCTTGCATCCCAGATTGATATGCCTTGTCTTCCTTTTTTCTTTCCTTTTTTCTCCCAAACCACTTCCAACCTCATCTGGCATGAAGCCAGGGCTCAAAAGGCCATCACAGTGGTTGGAAAAGTGCCACAAGACCTCTCTTAGGAAGCATGTCTTCAGGTACAACACCCAAGGACCAGCTGGTCTTCCAGGCTGTCACACAAGCCCTTCACTCCACCCAACAATGGCTTGGACACGCTCATGCACTTCTACCCTGGCCTCTCACCCAGGCTCCCTATGGCAGCACGTACTTCTCCAACTCTCTTGCCCAGCACCACTCGCTGCCCATCACAGCAAACAGAATCATTGACTGCACAAGGAACCTCTGGACATCATCTAGTTCAACCCAACCTGCTTGAGCATGGTCAGCTCAAGCGGGCTGTCCATGCAATGTCCAGTCAGATGTTCTGTATCTCCAAGGATGGACACTCCAAGATCTCTTTGTGCAACCTGTTCCACTGCTTGACCACCTTCTCAGGGAGAAAGGGTTGTCTTCTCCTCCAAGGAAACGGCACGGCTTCTCTGCTTTCTCCATTCACCCTTGGCCTGGCCGTGGGCACCAATGTCACGAGTCTCATTCCCTTGTCCTTGTTCACGTCACTTAGGCATTTAGACACATTGATGACATCTCCTCTATGCGACCTGTCCTTGTGCCTGAAAAACCTCCTAGCTCTCCCACCTTCTCAGCACAGGAAGGATTCTCCAGTCCATTTAGTGCCTCAGTGGCCCAGTTCTTGACTCGCTCCACTAAGTTCACGTCCTTCTTCCACTGAGGAGCCCTCAGCTTGACACACAGCTTCACATGGGGCTTCACAAGCACTGATGAGACAGCAAGATCACCTCCGCTGACCTGCTGCCAACGCTCATCCCAACGCTGCCCTGGAGAACCTTGACCTCTTTTGCCACAAGGCTGCATTATTGCCTCCTTGTCAGCTTTTCCTCCACCAGCACCACAAAGTTGTGCTCAGCAAAACAGCTTTGCATCCTGTCGACCCCCAGCATGCCCTGGGGCCCGGCACCATTGAATCATAGAACCATTTTTATTGGAAAAGACCTATGATCACTGAGTGTAACCATGTAGCCAGCATGGTCAAGCCCGCCTCTAAACCATGTCCCTAAGAACCTGGTCTACATGTCTGCTAAACACCTCCAGGGATGGTGACTCCACCACTTCCCTAAGCAGCCTGTTCCAGTGCCTGACAGCCCTTTCTGGGGAAGAAATCTTTCCTAATATGCAGTTTAAACCTCCCCTGGTGCCACTTGAGGCAACTTCCTCTCATCTTGTTGCTTACTTCTTGGGAGAAGATACCAACCTCCCCCTCGCTACAGGCTCATTTCAGGTAATTTTAGAGAGCAAGGAGGTCTCCCTTCAGCCTGCTTTTCTCCAGGCAAAACATCCCCAGGTCCCTCAGCTTCACACCATCAGATCTGTCCTTCGACCCAGCTTTGTTGACCTTCTCTGAACTCGCTCCAGCACCTCAAGGTCTTTCATGTCATGAGAGGCCCAAAACTGAACCCAGGATTCGAGGTTTGGCCCCACCAGTGCCCAGGACAGGGGGACAGTCACTGCCCTCCTCCTGCTGGCCACACTAGTACTAGCACAAGCCAGGATGCTGGTGGACCTCCTGGCCACCTCAGCACACTGCTGGCTCACATTTAGCCATCTGTCAACCAACACAAGCAGGACCTTTGCTGCCAGGCAGCTTTCCAGCCGCTCTTCCCCAAGCCTGTAGTGTTCACGGGGTTGTGCTGACCCACGTGCAGGACCCGGCATTTGGCCTTGATGAACCTCATGCAATTGGTCTCAACCCATTCATCCAGCCTGTCCAGGGGCCTCTGCAGAGCCTTCCTGCCCTCCAGCAGATTAACACTCCCACCTAACTTGGTGTTATCTGCAAAAAAGAGCACACCAAATCGATCCCTCATCCAGATCATGGAGAAACATGTTAAACAGAAATGGCCCGAGTAATGAGCACCGGGGAACACCCCTTGTGACCGGCCCCAACAGAATTTAACTCCAGTCACCACAACTCTTCAGGCCCAGCCATCCGGCCAGTGGTTTAGCCTGAGTAGAGGATGACTGTCCAAGCCATGAGCAGCCACTTTCTCCTGAGGAAACAGCGTCAAAGGCCTTACTATCATCTTGGTAGACAAAATCCACAGCCATTCCCTCATCCACTAAGCGGGTCACATTGTCATAGAAGAGATGAGGTGAGTCAGGCAGGACCTGCCTTTTATAAACACACGCAGACTGGGCCTGATCACCTGCTTGGTTGTCCTCTATGTGCAGCATGACGCCACACCACATGATCTGCTCCATGACCTCACCCGGCACCGAGGTCAGACTGACAGGGTTTTAGCTCCACAGATCCTCCTTCCTGCCCTTCTTGTAGATAAGTATCACATTTGCCAACCTCCAGTCAACTGAGACCTCCCTGGTGAGCCAGGACTGCTGAGAAATGATGGAAAGTGGCTTGGGGAGCACCTCCAGCAGCTCCCGCAGTACCCTTGGTTGGTTCCCATCAGGCCTCACAGACTTGTGTGTGTCTAACTGGTGTAGCAGGTCACCAACCATTTTCTCTTCGATTTCGGGGGCTTCATTCTGCTCCTCATCCCTGTCTTCCAGCTCAGAGGGCTGGGTACACAGAGGACAACTGCTCTTCCTATTAAATACTCAGGCAAAGAAGACATTAGGGCCTTTTTTTTCATGCTGTGTCTCTATGTTCCTCCAGACACCCTATAAAGGATGGAGATTCTCCTTACCCTCCTTTTGCTGATGATGTATGTCTAGAAACAAATTTTATTCTCTTTTAGGACAGTAGCTAGATTAAGTTCCAGCTGGGCTTTGGCAATTCTCATTTTCTCCCTGCATACCCTCATGACACCTCTGTTAGTGCTCCTGAGTTATCAGCCCCTTCTTCTAAAAGTCATAAACTCTCTTAGTTTTCCTGAGAACCAGCCAAAGATCTCTGTTCACCAAGGATGGTCTTCTTCCCCGCAGCCTCATACTTTTGCACATGTGGACTCTCTACCGAACATGGCAGAATCTTCTGAAACCTCATGTCAGAAACCACTCCTGTGGCTCCCACGCTATCAAACCCTTGCCACTCAAACCCAATACAACCGGCTACAAACTTAAAAGCAAGACATCCACAGAGTACAATCAAGAAGGAAGGCCAAGCCTAAAGACAGGCTTAATGAGATGGCAGCAAGACACAGAGGTTCCAAACCACATGGATAAGGATGTTCCTAGAGCCTGGTACAGCTCCAAAGCCCAGACCAGCCTGCCAGGGCTGCGAAGAAATGGGGCCCCTCTTCGGAACACACCGCAAACCACACAAGTGCCATGCGATGACCTCACCGACGACACCCCACCTCTCCTACACTTTGGATGCGTCCTCTGCCCGCCCTGACATGCGCCATAAACACCAAGTCTTCAGCCTCTAATGCTCGCACTTCAAAGCTGCCGCCAGGGCCAACTGGACACGTCCGCAAGACAAGAACAAGAAATTGAAGCATTGCGCAAGGAAAACACACCCTCCTCATTCCTGGCCAGGCTGTGGCATCCAACAGCTGCTGGCTGCAAAATGCCGTCATGCGCAAAGGCTGTCCCGCCCAGCCAGGACCAGCATAAAAGCCGGCCCCGCGCCTCTCTCCCTCACACACTTCTCCTGACGCCTTCTCCTCCCTCCGCGCTCAACAAGGTGAGCCTCAACCCCCTTCTCCTCCTTCTCCTGCCCCGCCTGGCCCCTCTCTTCCAGCACGCTCTGCCCCCAGCCTCAGCAGCCCTCACGCCTCCCCACCGCCACGCTCCCCACAGCCCCACACCATCCTCCCCACTCCCTCGCCCTCCTGCAACACCGCTCCTCGCACCCCCACACCCCCGCGCTTGCTCAACAGCCTCTCGTCCCTTCCAGGGCCCCTCCGCACCACACACATGGCCTGCTACGACGTCTGCCGCCCCTGCGGACCCACCCCGCTGGCCAACAGCTGCAACGAGCCCTGTTCCCTGCAGTGCCAGGACTCCCGCGTCGTCATCCAGCCTCCTGCCGTGCTGGTCACCCTGCCAGGACCCATCCTCACCTCTTACCCCCAGAGCACCGCTGTCGGATCCTCCTCATCGGCTGCCGTGGGCAACGAACTTGGTGCCCAGGGAGTTGCCATCAACTCCGGCGCCTTTGGCTACGGCTACGGCTTCGGAGGCCTGGGAGGCTTCGGAGGCCTGGGCTCCTGCGGCGGCAGAAGGGGCGGCTACATCTGCTAAGGGCTGTCGCTACCACCCCTGACTGACACCACCTACCGCATTGAAGCTACAGCATGGATTGTGGACTCACCACTGGACCCTTCTTGGCACATGGACCTGCTGGCCATGCCTCCTCCTCTCAGGGCACCAAGCATGGAAGCAGGGAAGGCGTCAGCCACAGCTGCCTGCAAACATGGCCCTTGGACCTTCTCCTCTTCTCCCACATCTTTCTTTGAGCTTCAACTTGCTCTCTTCCACTTGGTGCTCCAGCCTCTTCATTTTTTTCCCTCAATAAAGTTCTCTTGCATCCCAGTCTGAGATGTCTCCTCTTGCTTTCTTCTTCCATGGTTTGTCCAGTCTCACCTGGCACAAAGCCTGGGCTCAAGGAGCCATCATGGTGGGTGGAAAAGAGCTACAAGATGTCTCTTAGGAAATATGCCATCAGGAACACCACCCACATGCGCCTGGTGGCCTGCCTGGCCCTGCCTATCACACAAACCCTTCACTTGCCCAAGGAAAAGGCTTGGACACGCTCATGCGCTTCTACCCTGGCCTCTCACCCAGGCTCCCCATGGCAGCACGTACTTGTCCAAATCACTTCCCCAGCACCACTCGCTGCCCATCACAGCAAACAGAATCATTGACTGCACAAGGAACCTCTGGACATCATCTCGTTCAACCCAACCTGCTACCGGCTCAAGCATGAGCAGCTCAAGCGGGCTGTCCATGCACTTTCCAAACAGATGTTCAGTATCTCCGAGGACAGAGTCTCCAGTATCTCTCTGTGCAAGCGGTTCCACTTTTTGAGCATCCTCTCACTGAAAAAATGTTGCCTTGTCCTCCAAGGAAATGGCACGGCTTCTCAACTCTCCCCATTCACCCTTGGCCTGGCCGTGGGCACCTATGACAAGAGTCTCATTCCCTTCTCCTTGTTCCCTTTCATTTGAGTATTTAGACACACTGATGACAACTCCTTGTGCTGCCTTGTCTCCTGTCTCTAAAACCCTCCCAGCTCTCTCACCTTCAGCTCATACGAAGCATGTTCCAGTACCTTCAGCATTTCAGTGGTCCCGCACTACTCTCCCTCCACTAAGAGGGAGAGTAACACTTGTAGCACTGGGGGAGCTCTTACCTTGACACAAGACGAAACAAGGGGCCTCATCAACACTGAAAGACAGCATGACCACCTTGAAACCCACTGGCAATGCTCATCCCAAAGCTGCCCTGGAGAATCTCGGCCTCTTTTCACACAAGGCTGCATTGTTGCCTCCTTGTCGGCTTTTCCTCCACCAGCACCACAAAGTCGTGCGCAGAAAGCTGCTTTCCAGCCTGTCAAACCCCAGCATGTCCTGAGGCCCTGTGCTAGGGAATCATATTGATTGGAAAAGACCTAGAGGATCACTGAGTCTAACCGGTAACCCCACACTATCAAGCCCACCTCTAAATCATGGCCCTAGGCACCTCAACTACGCATCTTTTCAACCCCTCCAGGGATGGTCACTCCACCACTGCCTTGCGCAGCCTGTTCCAATACCCGACAACACTTCCTGGGAAGAAGTTTTTCCTAATATCCAATCTAGACCTCCCCTGGCACAACTTGAGGCCATTTCTACTTGTTCTGTCACTTGTTACTTGGGAAAAGAGACTGAATCTCTTCCTCACTACAACCTCTTTTTGAGCAGTTGCAGAGAGCAAGACGTCTCCTCTCAGCCTCCTTCTCTCCAGGCTGGACCCCCCAGGTCCCTCAGTTGCTCCTCATCACACTTGTGCTCCAGACTTTTCACAAGCTTCTTTCCCCTTCTCTGAACTCACTCCAGCACCTCAAGATCTTCCTTTTCCTGACGGGCCCAAAACTGGACGCACCATTCAAGGTGTGGCCTCACCAGTGCCAAGGACAGGGGATGGTCACTGTCCCGCTCCTGCTGGCCACACTAGTGCTGACGCAAGCCAGGATGCTGCTGGTCGTCCTGGCCACCTGTGCGCACACTGGCTCATATTCAGCTACTGTCGACCAACAGCCCCAGGTCCTTATACCACCGAGCAGCTTTCCAGCCACTCTTCCAAAAGCGTATAGCATTCATGGGGCTGTGGTGACCCAAGTGCAGGACCCAACACTTGGCCTTGTTGAAGCTCATGCAA
Source organism: Caloenas nicobarica (assembly GCF_036013445.1). Classification (NCBI taxonomy): domain Eukaryota; kingdom Metazoa; phylum Chordata; class Aves; order Columbiformes; family Columbidae; genus Caloenas; species Caloenas nicobarica. Next base: position 164,449,269 of record NC_088246.1, on the reverse strand, counting down.
TTGTTCCCAGCCCAGGGATCCAGCCTGTCCAGGGCCCTCTGTAGAGCCTTCACAGTGCCAAGTGAGTCAACACTCCTGCCTAACTTGGTGTCATCTGCAAACGTACTGAGGGTGCACTCGATCTCCTTGTCCAGATGAAGGAGAAAGACATTAAACACAACTAGCCCCAGTACTGAGCCCTGAGGCAAAGCACTTGTGAATGGCCACCAAATGGATTTAACTCTAGTACCACAACTCTTGGGACTCAGTCATCCAGCCAGTTTTTCAGTTTTTGAGGACTACGGCTGTCCAAGACATGAGCAGCCACTTTCTCTGGGAGAAACAGTGTCAGCTTGTCGTCTACACACAAACACTGTCTATGCAGCAGGAGTAATCTTCTAGAACCTCGTCACAGCTTCCAACCATGTAGTTCCTTCACTAATAAAACCTTGACACATCAACCCTGCACACCCAGCTCATAAGCAAGACACACACCAAGACACACATAGAGCACAAAGAGCGTGGAAGGAAAGGCTTAGTGGGATGGAAGCAAGGGGGGCAGGGATCCCACATCATGGACAATGCAATTCCACAAGCTCAGCACAGCTCCAAAGCCCAGACCAGTCTGCCAGCGCTGCAAGGAAATGAGGGCCCCTCCACACAATGCAACCGCAAACTACACGGATGCCATGGGTTGACCTCACCGACAACACCCCACCTCTCCTACACTTTGGCCGCATCCTCTGCCCACCCTGACATGCGCCATAAACACCAAGTCTTCAGCCTCTAATGCTCGCACTTCAAAGCTGCCGCTGAGGCCAAGCAGACACGTCCGCAAGACAAGAACAAGGAATTGGAGCATTGCGAGAAGGAAAACACACCCTCCTCATTCCTGGCCCGGCTGTGGCATCCAACAGCTGCTGGCTGCAAAATGCCGTCATGCGCAAAGGCTGTCCCGCCCAGCCAGGACCAGCATAAAAGCTGGCCCAGCGCCTCTCTCCCTCACACACTTCTCCTGACGCCTTCTCCTCCCTCCGCGCTCAACAAGGTGAGCCTCAGCCCCCTTCCCCTCCTTCTCCTGCCCCGCCTGGCCCCTCTCTTCCAGCACGCTCTGCCCCCAGCCTCAGCAGCCCTCACGCCTCCCCACCGCCACGCTCCCCACAGCCCCACACCAGCCTCCCCACTCCCTCGCCCTCCTGCAACACCGCTCCTCGCACCCCCACGCCCCTGCGCTTGCTCAACAGCCTCTCGTCCCTTCCAGGGCCCCTCCGCACCACACACATGGCCTGCTACGACGTCTGCCGCCCTTGCGGACCCACCCCGCTGGCCAACAGCTGCAACGAGCCCTGTTCCCTGCAGTGCCAGGACTCCCGCGTCGTCATCCAGCCTCCCGCCGTGCTGGTCACCCTGCCAGGACCCATCCTCACCTCTTACCCCCAGAGCACCGCCGTCGGATCCTCCTCATCGGCTGCCGTGGGCAACGAACTTGGTGCCCAGGGAGTTGCCATCAACTCAGGTGCCTTCGGCTATGGCTACGGCTTCGGAGGCCTGGGCGGCTTCAGAGGCCTGGGCTGCTTCGGCGGTAGACGGGGCGGCTACATCTGTTAAGGGCCATTGAAGCTATGGCATGGATTGTGGACTCACCTCTGGATCCTTCTTGGCACGGGGACCTGCTGTCCACGGCTCCTCCTCTAAAGGAGGGAGGAAGATCTTGGTGCTCTGGCAACATCTAGGTCACAGAAGCAACCTCAGCTGATGGTCGCCCTACGTGCAGCTTATACTTGTCACCTTCTACTTGGCACTCCTGCCTTTGCACTCTTTTTTTTTCCTCAATAAAGTTCTCTTGCATCCCAGCCTGACACGTCTCACTTTACTTTCTTCTCTCAAGGATCCTCCAACCTCATACAGCACAATGCCATGGCTCAAGAAGCAAACTGGATAGGGGGAAATGGGCCACAAGACCTCTCCCAGGAAATATGGCACCACCTAGACCACCAAGAACACAGACCAGTATTCTGGAGGTCTTCCAGAATATGACACAAGCCCATCATTGCATCAAAGAAAGACTTCGACACGAGAACACTCTCCTCAACATGCCTCTGATGAGACCTCCCAAGGCCAGCACACACTTGACTATCTTTCTTCCTCAGCACGGCTGTCCGGCTCTACCACAAGCACAATCACAGAATCATTAAGTATTTATACATTCCTCATGGGTTTGCGGGTCCTGCCAAGGCTGTGGTCCAACACAGGCTTCATACAGGGTCACGCCTCCTGTGGGTGCACCCACCTGCTCCAGCGTCACGTCCTCCACGGGCTGCAGGTGCTTATCTCCTCCACTGTGGACATTTCCTCCACTGTGAACCTCCACGGGCTGCAGGGGGACAACCTGCTTCAGCCCAGTTCTTCACCACAGGCTGCAGGGCAATCTCTGCTCCACAACCTACAGCACCTCCTGCTCCTCCTTCTTCACTCACCTTGCTGTCTCTAGAGATTTGTCTCCCACCTTTATTCCCTCCTCTCTTCCAGTTACTATTCTGAAGTAGTTTTTGCCCCTTCATAAACATGTTTTCGCAGAGGTGCTACCGCCATTGCTGACTGGCTCAGCTTTAGCCAGCAGTGGGTTTCCCTTGGAGCTGGCTGGCCAGTCTTGTAGAATCATGGAATTGTTTGAGTTACAAAATAACTTTCCAGATCATCAAGTTCTGCTGCCAGCCTAACAATACCAAGTCTACCACTAACCCCTGTCGTCAAGCACCACATGTACACAGCTTTTACACACCTCCAGAGAGGGTGACTCCACCACTGCCCTGGGCAGCCTGTTCCAATGCCTGAAACCCTTTAGGGGAAGGCTTTTTCCCTCATAGCTGTACTAAGCCTCCCCTGGGGCAACTTTAAGCCACTTTCTCCAGTTCTGTCACTTCCGACAAGAGACCAACACCCTCCGCTCTACGACCTCCTTTCAGGCAGTTGCAGAGAGCGAGAAGGTCTCCTCTCAGCCTCCTGTTCTCCAGACGGAAACCCCCAAGTCCCTCAGCTGCTCCCCATCCCACTTGTGCTCCAGACTTTTCACAAGATTCCTTCCCCTTTTCTGAACTCACTCCAGCACCTCAAGGTCCTTCTTGTCATCAGGGGCCCAAAACCAAACCCCAGATTGCAGGCATGGACTCAGGACCCACCTCTGGACCCTTCTTGGTACGTGGACCTGCTGTCCATGGCTCCTCCTCTAAAAGAGGCAGGAAGATCTTGGTGCTCTGGCAAGATCTATGTCACACAAGTGACATCATCAGATCGTCACCCTGTGGTCAACTTATACTTGTGATCTTCTACCTGGTGCTCCTGCCTTTTCTCTCTTTTTGTTCTTCAATAAAGCTCTCCTGCATCCCAGCCTGAGGCGCCTCCTTTTCCTTTTTTCTCCTGAGGTTATTCCATCCTCACTCAAAGCAATGACAGGGCTCAATAGGCCATCGGAGTAGGTGAACATGCACCACAAGACCTCTCCTCTGAAACACGTAACCAGCATGACCACCACCAAAACAAGCTGTCATCAATGGGGCTTCCATGATGTGACACAAGACTATCACTAGCTCAGACCAATACTTTGACCCGATAATGTCCCCCTGAACATAATTCTAACGACATCTCCCCATGCCAGCACACACCTGACTCTCTTCCCCAGTATGAGCCTTTGGTCCTCCTGGTTAACAGAATCTCAGAATCATTTAGTGTTGCAGGAAAGTCTGGAGAGCATGTGCTTCAACCCACCTGCTAAGGCAGGGACACCCAGAGCATGTTGTCAGTGACCATGGTCGCTCAGGGCTTCAGTGTCTCCCAGGATGGAGTCTCCACCACCTCTACTCCATAGTCCCAGCTCTCTCAGCCTCTCCTCAGGTGGAAGATATTCCAGTCCATTTAGCAATTTGTGGCCCTGCACTGGTCATGCTGCACCAATTCCATGCCCTTCTTACAATGGGGATCCCCAACCTGCCCACAAGACCCCACATGGGAACTCACCAGGGCTGAGGAGAGAGGAAGGATCACATCCTTCAACCTCCTGGCAGCACTTTTCCCAATGCTGCCCTGGAGACTGGTGGACCCTTTTCCCTCAAGGGTTCATGCCCAACTCTAGGTCTATTTGTTCTTTACAAGGACTACAAGTTGCTTCTCTGCTAAGCTGCTTTCTATCCAACTGCCCCCCAGCCATTCCTTCTGGCAGCACTGACTCCTCCCCAGGAACAGCACTTGGCTTCTCCCTTTGCTCGGCTCCATGAGATTCCTCTGTGTCCAGTGCAAGGAAATCAAGAAGCTCCCTGAGCAATTGTGGGTTCAAACCACCTTTCCCCATGGACTTATGCACATCCAGATATACAACCCCCGCTTCTGAGGGACAGACATGAGTCCACCTGGCTCACCAGCACCCCCAGCCCAGCCCTGCAGGGGCCCAACCTGCCTCTTGCCTGCCAGCCACTCCAGCACCATCAACACAGATGCACAGAGACCCTTCCTGCCCCACCTCATCTTGCTCACCAACAAAAACTGCTCACACAGTGAACAAACATCTCGACACTCACCTCCACTGAATTCAGCAGGTTTGGGGAGTCTGGAGAGCTCCTTACTCACTGCAAGCCAGCCAACGTTATCCCAATTTAAAAAAAGAGTGTGAGTGAAGCACCAGGAATCTGCAGACCTGTTAGTCTGACCACAGTACCTGGAAAATTATGGAGAAGATCCAACTGAGTGCTGCTGAAAGGCATTTAGGGATAATGTATTCATCAGGTAGAGTCAACAGAGGTTCATTGAGGGAAAATCCTGCTTAATTCCATATCCTTCTACGATAAGGTCACCTGCCTCGTGGATGAAGGGAAAGTAGAGGATGTAGTTTTTCTGGGTTTTAGTAAAGCTTTTGATCCTGTCCCCAGTAGGGGAGTACTGTGAGCTCTTCTGAGTCCCACAGTTTACGAAGGACCTGAAGGTACTTGAAGGCACCAGGAGTTCAGCAACAACGCTGGTGAAAGGGCTGGAAGGCATATCTTAGGGAAGCAACCGAGGACACTGGGCTTATCTCGTTGGGAGAGAAGGAGGCTGAGGGGTGACCCCATTGCTCTCTGTAGCTTCCTGAGGAGGGGACGTGGAGAGAGAGGTGCTGAGCTCTTCTCCTTGGGATCCAGTGACAGGACACATGGGAATGGTTCAAAGCTGAATCAGGGAGGTTCAGACTATATTAAGGGAAAGATATATTTACTGAGGTGGTGGCCAAACACTGGAACAGGCTTCCTAGAGAGCCGGTCGATACCCCAAGTCTGTCAGTGTTTCAGAGGCATTGGGACAATGCCCCCATTATCTTGCTTTCACTTCTGCTCAGCCCTGAAGTGGTCAGGTTTTTCTCATCACTTAAAAGAATGAATCCTGTCTGCATTTGCTAACCTAAAGATTTGTAAATCCTTTCAGTTTTAGGTCAGCCTGCTGATAGAACAAACAGAAGAATGACACCTAATCACGAACTACAGACACCACTGACTGTGCACATGTAGACATTTGGAAGCCTGCACAAATAGTTAAGTCCTGCTTTAAAACGTATCTCAAGACAGTTGGATAAAGTGTCCTTCAGCTGAATGTTGCTCATTATACCAACCACGCACACCCTGGAAGCCACGGCACGGACTGAGGACACGCACCTCTAGGCCCTTCCTGGCACATGGAGCTGCTGTCCACGGCTCCTCCTCTCCAGGCACCAAGCACAGAAGCAGGGAAGGGACCAGCCTGGGCTGCTGCCAAACGTGGCCTGTGGACCTTCTCCTCCCTCTTCCTTCATTGCACCTCAGACTTGCTGTCTTCCACTTAGCGCTCCTGCCTTTTCACTCTTTCCCCTCAATAAAGTTCCCTTGCATCCCAGATTGATATGCCTTGTCTTCCTTTTTTCTTTCCTTTTTTCTCCCAAACCACTTCCAACCTCATCTGGCATGAAGCCAGGGCTCAAAAGGCCATCACAGTGGTTGGAAAAGTGCCACAAGACCTCTCTTAGGAAGCATGTCTTCAGGTACAACACCCAAGGACCAGTTGGTCTTCCAGGCTGTCACACAAGCCCTTCACTCCACCCAACAATGGCTTGGACACGCTCATGCACTTCTACCCTGGCCTCTCACCCAGGCTCCCTATGGCAGCACGTACTTCTCCAACTCTCTTGCCCAGCACCACTCGCTGCCCATCACAGCAAACAGAATCATTGACTGCACAAGAAACCTCTGGACATCATCTAGTTCAACCCAACCTGCTTGAGCATGGTCAGCTCAAGCGGGCTGTCCATGCAATGTCCAGTCAGATGTTCTGTATCTCCAAGGATGGACACTCCAAGATCTCTTTGTGCAACCTGTTCCACTGCTTGACCACCTTCTCAGGGAGAAAGGGTTGTCTTCTCCTCCAAGGAAACGGCACGGCTTCTCTGCTTTCTCCATTCACCCTTGGCCTGGCCGTGGGCACCAATGTCACGAGTCTCATTCCCTTGTCCTTGTTCACGTCACTTAGGCATTTAGACACATTGATGACATCTCCTCTATGCGACCTGTCCTTGTGCCTGAAAAACCTCCTAGCTCTCCCACCTTCTCAGCACAGGAAGGATTCTCCAGTCCATTTAGTGCCTCAGTGGCCCAGTTCTTGACTCGCTCCACTAAGTTCACGTCCTTCTTCCACTGAGGAGCCCTCAGCTCGACACACAGCTTCACATGGGGCTTCACAAGCACTGATGAGACAGCAAGATCACCTCCGCTGACCTGCTGCCAACGCTCATCCCAACGCTGCCCTGGAGAACCTTGACCTCTTTTGCCACAAGGCTGCATTATTGCCTCCTTGTCAGCTTTTCCTCCACCAGCACCACAAAGTTGTGCTCAGCAAAACAGCTTTGCATCCTGTCGACCCCCAGCATGCCCTGGGGCCCGGCACCATTGAATCATAGAACCATTTTTATTGGAAAAGACCTATGATCACTGAGTGTAACCATGTAGCCAGCATGGTCAAGCCCGCCTCTAAACCATGTCCCTAAGAACCTGGTCTACATGTCTGCTAAACACCTCCAGGGATGGTGACTCCACCACTTCCCTAAGCAGCCTGTTCCAGTGCCTGACAGCCCTTTCTGGGGAAGAAATCTTTCCTAATATGCAGTTTAAACCTCCCCTGGTGCCACTTGAGGCAACTTCCTCTCATCTTGTTGCTTACTTCTTGGGAGAAGATACCAACCTCCCCCTCGCTACAGGCTCATTTCAGGTAATTTTAGAGAGCAAGGAGGTCTCCCTTCAGCCTGCTTTTCTCCAGGCAAAACATCCCCAGGTCCCTCAGCTTCACACCATCAGATCTGTCCTTCGACCCAGCTTTGTTGACCTTCTCTGAACTCGCTCCAGCACCTCAAGGTCTTTCATGTCATGAGAGGCCCAAAACTGAACCCAGGATTCGAGGTTTGGCCCCACCAGTGCCCAGGACAGGGGGACAGTCACTGCCCTCCTCCTGCTGGCCACACTAGTACTAGCACAAGCCAGGATGCTGGTGGACCTCCTGGCCACCTCAGCACACTGCTGGCTCACATTTAGCCATCTGTCAACCAACACAAGCAGGACCTTTGCTGCCAGGCAGCTTTCCAGCCGCTCTTCCCCAAGCCTGTAGTGTTCACGGGGTTGTGCTGACCCACGTGCAGGACCCGGCATTTGGCCTTGATGAACCTCATGCAATTGGTCTCAACCCATTCATCCAGCCTGTCCAGGGGCCTCTGCAGAGCCTTCCTGCCCTCCAGCAGATTAACACTCCCACCTAACTTGGTGTTATCTGCAAAAAAGAGCACACCAAATCGATCCCTCATCCAGATCATGGAGAAACATGTTAAACAGAAATGGCCCGAGTAATGAGCACCGGGGAACACCCCTTGTGACCGGCCCCAACAGAATTTAACTCCAGTCACCACAACTCTTCAGGCCCAGCCATCCGGCCAGTGGTTTAGCCTGAGTAGAGGATGACTGTCCAAGCCATGAGCAGCCACTTTCTCCTGAGGAAACAGCGTCAAAGGCCTTACTATCATCTTGGTAGACAAAATCCACAGCCATTCCCTCATCCACTAAGCGGGTCACATTGTCATAGAAGAGATGAGGTGAGTCAGGCAGGACCTGCCTTTTATAAACACACGCAGACTGGGCCTGATCACCTGCTTGGTTGTCCTCTATGTGCAGCATGACGCCACACCACATGATCTGCTCCATGACCTCACCCGGCACCGAGGTCAGACTGACAGGGTTTTAGCTCCACAGATCCTCCTTCCTGCCCTTCTTGTAGATAAGTATCACATTTGCCAACCTCCAGTCAACTGAGACCTCCCTGGTGAGCCAGGACTGCTGAGAAATGATGGAAAGTGGCTTGGGGAGCACCTCCAGCAGCTCCCGCAGTACCCTTGGTTGGTTCCCATCAGGCCTCACAGACTTGTGTGTGTCTAACTGGTGTAGCAGGTCACCAACCATTTTCTCTTCGATTTCGGGGGCTTCATTCTGCTCCTCATCCCTGTCTTCCAGCTCAGAGGGCTGGGTACACAGAGGACAACTGCTCTTCCTATTAAATACTCAGGCAAAGAAGACATTAGGGCCTTTTTTTTCATGCTGTGTCTCTATGTTCCTCCAGACACCCTATAAAGGATGGAGATTCTCCTTACCCTCCTTTTGCTGATGATGTATGTCTAGAAACAAATTTTATTCTCTTTTAGGACAGTAGCTAGATTAAGTTCCAGCTGGGCTTTGGCAATTCTCATTTTCTCCCTGCATACCCTCATGACACCTCTGTTAGTGCTCCTGAGTTATCAGCCCCTTCTTCTAAAAGTCATAAACTCTCTTAGTTTTCCTGAGAACCAGCCAAAGATCTCTGTTCACCAAGGATGGTCTTCTTCCCCGCAGCCTCATACTTTTGCACATGTGGACTCTCTACCGAACATGGCAGAATCTTCTGAAACCTCATGTCAGAAACCACTCCTGTGGCTCCCACGCTATCAAACCCTTGCCACTCAAACCCAATACAACCGGCTACAAACTTAAAAGCAAGACATCCACAGAGTACAATCAAGAAGGAAGGCCAAGCCTAAAGACAGGCTTAATGAGATGGCAGCAAGACACAGAGGTTCCAAACCACATGGATAAGGATGTTCCTAGAGCCTGGTACAGCTCCAAAGCCCAGACCAGCCTGCCAGGGCTGCGAAGAAATGGGGCCCCTCTTCGGAACACACCGCAAACCACACAAGTGCCATGCGATGACCTCACCGACGACACCCCACCTCTCCTACACTTTGGATGCGTCCTCTGCCCGCCCTGACATGCGCCATAAACACCAAGTCTTCAGCCTCTAATGCTCGCACTTCAAAGCTGCCGCCAGGGCCAACTGGACACGTCCGCAAGACAAGAACAAGAAATTGAAGCATTGCGCAAGGAAAACACACCCTCCTCATTCCTGGCCAGGCTGTGGCATCCAACAGCTGCTGGCTGCAAAATGCCCTCATGCGCAAAGGCTGTCCCGCCCAGCCAGGACCAGCATAAAAGCCGGCCCAGTGCCTCTCTCCCTCACACACTTCTCCTGACGCCTTCTCCTCCCTCCGCGCTCAACAAGGTGAGCCTCAACCCCCTTCCCCTCCTTCTCCTGCCCCGCCTGGCCCCTCTCTTCCAGCACGCTCTGCCCCCAGCCTCAGCAGCCCTCACGCCTCCCCACCGCCACGCTCCCCACAGCCCCACACCAGCCTCCCCACTCCCTCGCCCTCCTGCAACACCGCTCCTCGCACCCCCACACCCCCGCGCTTGCTCAACAGCCTCTCGTCCCTTCCAGGGCCCCTCCGCACCACACACATGGCCTGCTACGACGTCTGCCGCCCCTGCGGACCCACCCCGCTGGCCAACAGCTGCAACGAGCCCTGTTCCCTGCAGTGCCAGGACTCCCGCGTCGTCATCCAGCCTCCCGCCGTGCTGGTCACCCTGCCAGGACCCATCCTCACCTCTTACCCCCAGAGCACCGCTGTCGGATCCTCCTCATCGGCTGCCGTGGGCAACGAACTTGGTGCCCAGGGAGTTGCCATCAACTCCGGCGCCTTTGGCTACGGCTACGGCTTCGGAGGCCTGGGAGGCTTCGGAGGCCTGGGCTCCTGCGGCGGCAGAAGGGGCGGCTACATCTGCTAAGGGCTGTCGCTACCACCCCTGACCGACACCACTTACTGCATTGAAGCTACAGCATGGATTGTGGACTCACCACTGGACCCTTCTTGGCACATGGACCTGCTGGCCATGCCTCCTCCTCTCAGGGCACCAAGCATGGAAGCAGGGAAGGCGTCAGCCACAGCTGCCTGCAAACATGGCCCTTGGACCTTCTCCTCTTCTCCCACATCTTTCTTTGAGCTTCAACTTGCTCTCTTCCACTTGGTGCTCCAGCCTCTTCATTTTTTTCCCTCAATAAAGTTCTCTTGCATCCCAGTCTGAGATGTCTCCTCTTGCTTTCTTCTTCCATGGTTTGTCCAGTCTCACCTGGCACAAAGCCTGGGCTCAAGGAGCCATCATGGTGGGTGGAAAAGAGCTACAAGATGTCTCTTAGGAAATATGCCATCAGGAACACCACCCACATGCGCCTGGTGGCCTGCCTGGCCCTGCCTATCACACAAACCCTTCACTTGCCCAAGGAAAAGGCTTGGACACGCTCATGCGCTTCTACCCTGGCCTCTCACCCAGTCTCCCCATGGCAGCATGTACTTGTCCAAATTACTTCCCCAGCACCACTCGCTGCCCATCACAGCAAACAGAATCATTGACTGCACAAGGAACCTCTGGACATCATCTCGTTCAACCCAACCTGCTACCGGCTCAAGCATGAGCAGCTCAAGCGGGCTGTCCATGCACTTTCCAAACAGATGTTCAGTATCTCCGAGGACAGAGTCTCCAGTATCTCTCTGTGCAAGCGGTTCCACTTTTTGAGCATCCTCTCACTGAAAAAGTGTTGCCTTGTCCTCCAAGGAAATGGCACGGCTTCTCAACTCTCCCCATTCACCCTTGGCCTGGCCGTGGGCACCTATGACAAGAGTCTCATTCCCTTCTCCTTGTTCCCTTTCACTTGAGTATTTAGACACACTGATGACAACTCCTTGTGCTGCCTTGTCTCCTGTCTCTAAAACCCTCCCAGCTCTCTCACCTTCAGCTCATACGAAGCATGTTCCAGTACCTTCAGCATTTCACTGGTCCCGCACTACTCTCCCTCCACTAAGAGGGAGAGTAACACTTGTAACACTGGGGGAGCTCTTACCTTGACACAAGACGAAACAAGGGGCCTCATCAACACTGAAAGACAGCATGACCACCTTGAAACCCACTGGCAATGCTCATCCCAAAGCTGCCCTGGAGAATCTCGGCCTCTTTTCACACAAGGCTGCATTGTTGCCTCCTTGTCGGCTTTTCCTCCACCAGCACCACAAAGTCGTGCGCAGAAAGCTGCTTTCCAGCCTGTCAAACCCCAGCATGTCCTGAGGCCCTGTGCTAGGGAATCATATTGATTGGAAAAGACCTAGAAGATCATTGAGTCTAACCGGTAACCCCACACTATCAAGCCCACCTCTAAATCATGGCCCTAGGCACCTCAACTACGCATCTTTTCAACCCCTCCAGGGATGGTCACTCCACCACTGCCTTGCGCAGCCTGTTCCAATACCCGACAACACTTCCTGGGAAGAAGTTTTTCCTAATATCCAATCTAGACCTCCCCTGGCACAACTTGAGGCCATTTCTACTTGTTCTGTCACTTGTTACTTGGGAAAAGAGACTGAATCCCTTCCTCACTACAACCTCTTTTTGAGCAGTTGCAGAGAGCAAGACGTCTCCTCTCAGCCTCCTTCTCTCCAGGCTGGACCCCCCAGGTCCCTCAGTTGCTCCTCATCACACTTGTGCTCCAGACTTTTCACAAGCTTCTTTCCCCTTCTCTGAACTCACTCCAGCACCTCAAGATCTTCCTTTTCCTGACGGGCCCAAAACTGGACGCACCATTCAAGGTGTGGCCTCACCAGTGCCAAGGACAGGGGATGGTCACTGTCCCGCTCCTGCTGACCACACTAGTGCTGACGCAAGCCAGGATGCTGCTGGTCGTCCTGGCCACCTGTGCGCACACTGGCTCATATTCAGCTACTGTCGACCAACAGCCCCAGGTCCTTATACCACCGAGCAGCTTTCCAGCCACTCTTCCAAAAGCGTATAGCATTCATGGGGCTGTGGTGACCCAAGTGCAGGACCCGACACTTGGCCTTGTTGAAGCTCATGCAATTGTTCCCAGCCCAGGGATCCAGCCTGTCCAGGGCCCTCTGTAGAGCCTTCATAGTGCCAAGTGAGTCAACACTCCTGCCTAACTGGGTGTCATCTGCAAACGTACTGAGGGTGCACTCGATCTCCTTGTCCAGATGAAGGAGAAAGACATTAAACACAACTAGCCCCAGTACTGAGCCCTGAGGCAAAGCACTTGTGAATGGCCACCAAATGGATTTAACTCTAGTACCACAACTCTTGGGGCTCAGTCATCCAGCCAGTTTTTCAGTTTTTGAGGACTACGGCTGTCCAAGACATGAGCAGCCACTTTCTCTGGGAGAAACAGTGTCAGCTTGTCGTCTACACACAAACACTGTCTATGTAGCAGGAGTAATCTTCTAGAACCTCGTCACAGCTTCCAACCGTGTAGTTCCTTCACTAATAAAACCTTGACACATCAACCCTGCACACCCAGCTCATAAGCAAGACACACACCAAGACACACATAGAGCACAACGAGCGTGGAAGGAAAGGCTTAGTGGGATGGAAGCAAGAAGGGCAGGGATCCCACATCATGGACAATGCAATTCCACAAGCCCAGCACAGCTCCAAAGCCCAGACCAGTCTGCCAGCGCTGCAAGGAAATGAGGCCCCCTCCACACAATGGAACCGCAAACCACACGGATGCCATGGCTTGACCTCACCGACAACACCCCACCCCTCCTATACTTTGGCCGCGTCCTCTGCCCGCCCTGACATGCGCCATAAACACCAAGTCTTCAGCCTCTAATGCTCGCACTTCAAAGCTGCCGCTGGGGCCAAGCAGACACGTCCGCAAGACAAGAACAAGGAATTGGAGCATTGCGGGAAGGAAAACACACCCTCCTCATTCCTGGCCCGGCTGTGGCATCCAACAGCTGCTGGCTGCAAAATGCCGTCATGCGCAAAGGCTGTCCCGCCCAGCCAGGACCAGCATAAAAGCCGGCCCAGCGCCTCTCTCCCTCACACACTTCTCCTGACGCCTTCTCCTCCCTCCGCGCTCAACAAGGTGAGCCTCAGCCCCCTTCCCCTCCTTCTCCTGCCCCGCCTGGCCCCTCTCTTCCAGCACGCTCTGCCCCCAGCCTCAGCAGCCCTCACGCCTCCCCACCGCCACGCTCCCCACAGCCCCACACCAGCCTCCCCACTCCCTCGCCCTCCTGCAACACCGCTCCTCGCACCCCCACACCCCTGCGCTTGCTCAACAGCCTCTCGTCCCTTCCAGGGCCCCTCCGCACCACACACATGGCCTGCTACGACGTCTGCCGCCCTTGCGGACCCACCCCGCTGGCCAACAGCTGCAACGAGCCCTGTTCCCTGCAGTGCCAGGACTCCCGCGTCCTCATCCAGCCTTCCACCGTGGTGGTCACCCTGCCAGGACCCATCCTCACCTCTTATCCCCAGAACACCGCCGTCGGATCCTCCTCATCGGCTGCCGTGGGCAACGAACTTGGTGCCCAGGGAGTTGCCATCAACTCAGGTGCCTTCGGCTATGGCTACGGCTTTGGAGGCCTGGGCGGCTTCAGAGGCCTGGGCTGCTTCGGCGGCAGACGGGGCGGCTACATCTGCTAAGGGCCATTGAAGCTATGGCATGGATTGTGGACTCACCTCTGGATCCTTCTTGGCACGGGGACCTGCTGTCCACGGCTCCTCCTCTAAAGGAGGGAGGAAGATCTTGGTGCTCTGGCAACATCTAGGTCACAGAAGCAACCTCAGCTGATGGTCGCCCTACGTGCAGCTTATACTTGTCACCTTCTACTTGGCACTCCTGCCTTTTCACTCTTTTTTTTCCTCAATAAAGTTCTCTTGCATCCCAGCCTGACACGTCTCACTTTACTTTCTTCTCTCAAGGATCCTCCAACCTCATACAGCACAATGCCATGGCTCAAGAAGCAAACTGGATAGGGGGAAATGGGCCACAAGACCTCTCCCAGGAAATATGGCACCACCTAGACCACCAAGAACACAGACCAGTATTCTGGAGGTCTTCCAGAATATGACACAAGCCCATCATTGCATCAAAGAAAGACTTCGACACGAGAACACTCTCCTCAACATGCCTCTGATGAGACCTCCCAAGGCCAGCACACACTTGACTATCTTTCTTCCTCAGCACGACTGTCTGGCTCTACCACAAGCACAATCACAGAATCATTAAGTATTTATACATTCCTCATGGGTTTGCGGGTCCTGCCAAGGCTGTGGTCCAACACAGGCTTCATACAGGGTCACGCCTCCTGTGGGTGCACCCACCTGCTCCAGCGTCCCGTCCTCCATGGGCTGCAGGTGCTTATCTCCTCCACTGTGGACATCTCCTCCAATGTGAACCTCCACGGGCTGCAGGGGGACAACCTGCTTCAGCCCAGTTCTTCACCACAGGCTGCAGGGCAATCTCTGCTCCACAACCTACAGCACCTCCTGCTCCTCCTTCTTCACTCACCTTGCTGTCTCTAGAGATTTGTCTCCCACCTTTATTCCCTCCTCTCTTCCAGTTACTATTCTGAAGTAGTTTTTGCCCCTTCATAAACATGTTTTCGCAGAGGTGCTACCGCCATTGCTGACTGGCTCAGCTTTAGCCAGCAGTGGGTTTCCCTTGGAGCTGGCTGGCCAGTCTTGTAGAATCATGGAATTGTTTGAGTTACAAAATAACTTTCCAGATCATCAAGTTCTGCTGCCAGCCTAACAATACCAAGTCTACCACTAACCCCTGTCGTCAAGCACCACATGTACACAGCTTTTACACACCTCCAGAGAGGGTGACTCCACCACTGCCCTGGGCAGCCTGTTCCAATGCCTGAAACCCTTTAGGGGAAGGCTTTTTCCCTCATAGCTGTACTAAGCCTCCCCTGGGGCAACTTTAAGCCACTTTCTCCAGTTCTGTCACTTCCCAGAAGAGACCAACACCCTCCGCTCTACGACCTCCTTTCAGGCAGTTGCAGAGAGCGAGAAGGTCTCCTCTCAGCCTCCTGTTCTCCAGATGGAAACCCCCAAGTCCCTCAGCTGCTCCCCATCCCACTTGTGCTCCAGACTTTTCACAAGATTCCTTCCCCTTTTCTGAACTCACTCCAGCACCTCAAGGTCCTTCTTGTCATCAGGGGCCCAAAACCAAACCCCAGATTGCAGGCATGGACTCAGGACCCACCTCTGGACCCTTCTTGGTACGTGGACCTGCTGTCCATGGCTCCTCCTCTAAAAGAGGCAGGAAGATCTTGGTGCTCTGGCAAGATCTATGTCACACAAGTGACATCATCAGATCGTCACCCTGTGGTCAACTTATACTTGTGATCTTCTACCTGGTGCTCCTGCCTTTTCTCTCTTTTTGTTCTTCAATAAAGCTCTCCTGCATCCCAGCCTGAGGCGCCTCCTTTTCCTTTTTTCTCCTGAGGTTATTCCATCCTCACTCAAAGCAATGACAGGGCTCAATAGGCCATCGGAGTAGGTGAACATGCACCACAAGACCTCTCCTCTGAAACACGTAACCAGCATGACCACCACCAAAACAAGCTGTCATCAATGGGGCTTCCATGATGTGACACAAGACTATCACTAGCTCAGACCAATACTTTGACCCGATAATGTCCCCCTGAACATAATTCTAACGACATCTCCCCATGCCAGCACACACCTGACTCTCTTCCCCAGTATGAGCCTTTGGTCCTCCTGGTTAACAGAATCTCAGAATCATTTAGTGTTGCAGGAAAGTCTGGAGAGCATGTGCTTCAACCCACCTGCTAAGGCAGGGACACCCAGAGCATGTTGTCAGTGACCATGGTCGCTCGGGGCTTCAGTGTCTCCCAGGATGGAGTCTCCACCACCTCTACTCCATAGTCCCAGCTCTCTCAGCCTCTCCTCAGGTGGAAGATATTCCAGTCCATTTAGCAATTTGTGGCCCTGCACTGGTCATGCTGCACCAATTCCATGCCCTTCTTACAATGGGGATCCCCAACCTGCCCACAAGACCCCACATGGGAACTCACCAGGGCTGAGGAGAGAGGAAGGATCACATCCTTCAACCTCCTGGCAGCACTTTTCCCAATGCTGCCCTGGAGACTGGTGGACCCTTTTCCCTCAAGGGTTCATGCCCCACTCTAGGTCTATTTGTTCTTTACAAGGACTACAAGTTGCTTCTCTGCTAAGCTGCTTTCTATCCAACTGCCCCCCAGCCATTCCTTCTGGCAGCACTGACTCCTCCCCAGGAACAGCACTTGGCTTCTCCCTTTGCTCAGCTCCATGAGATTCCTCTATGTCCAGTGCAAGGAAATCAAGAAGCTCCCTGAGCAATTGTGGGTTCAAACCACCTTTCCCCATGGACTTATGCACATCCAGATATACAACCCCCCATTCTGAGGGGCAGACATGAGTCCACCTGGCTCACCAGCACCCCCAGCCCAGCCCTACACTGGTTCAACCTGCCTCTTGCCTGCCAGCCACTCCAGCACCATCAACACAGACGCACAGAGACCCTTCCTGCCCCACCTCATCTTCCTCACCAACAAACACTGCTCACACAGTGAACAAACATCTCGACACTCACCTCCACTGAATTCAGCAGGTTTGGGAAGTCTAGAGAGCTCCTTACTCACTGCAAGCCAGCCAACGTTATTCCAATTTAAAAAAAGAGTGTGAGCGAAGCACCAGGAATCTGCAGACCTGTTAGTCTGACCACAGTACCTGGAAAATTATGGAGAAGATCCAACTGAGTGCTGCTGAAAGGCATTGAGGGATAATGTATTCATCAGGTAGAGTCAACAGAGGTTCATTAAGGGAAAGTCCTGTTTAATTCCATATCCTTCTACGATAAGGTCACCTGCCTCGTGGATGAAGGGAAAGTAGAGGATGTAGTTTTTCTGGGTTTTAGTAAAGCTTTTGATCCTGTCCCCAGTAGGGGAGTACTGTGAGCTCTTCTGAGTCCCACAGTTTACGAAGGACCTGAAGGTACTTGAAGGCACCGGGAGTTCAGCAACAAAGCTGGTGAAAGGGCTGGAAGGCATATCTTAGGGAAGCAACCGAGGACACTGGGCTTATCTCGTTGGGATAGAAGGAGGCTGAGGGGTGACCCCATTGCTCTCTGTAGCTTCCTGAGGAGGGGACGTGGAGAGAGAGGTGCTGAGCTCTTCTCCTTGGGATCCAGTGACAGGACACACGGGAATGGTTCAAAGCTGAATCAGGGAGGTTCAGACTATGTTACAGGAAAGATATATTTACTGAGGTGGTGGCCAAACACTGGAACAGGCTTCCTAGAGAGCCGGTCGATACCCCAAGTCTGTCAGTTTTTCAGAGGCATTGGGACAATGCCCCCATTATCTTGCTTTCACTTCTGCTCAGCCCTGAAGTGGTCAGGTTTCTCTCATCACTTAAAAGAATGAATCCTGTCTGCATTTGCTAACCTAAAGATTTGTAAATCCTTTCAGTTTTAGGTCAGCCTGCTGATAGAACAAACAGAAGAATGACACCTAATCACGAACTACAGACACCACTGACTGTGCACATGTAGACATTTGGAAGCCTGCACAAATAGTTGAGTCCTGCTTTAAAACGTATCTCAAGACAGTTGGATAAAGTGTCCTTCAGCTGAATGTTGCTCATTTTACCAACCACGCACACCCTGGAAGCCACGGCATGGACTGAGGACACGCACCTCTAGGCCCTTCCTGGCACACGGAGCTGCTGTCCACGGCTCCTCCTCTCCAGGCACCAAGCACAGAAGCAGGGAAGGGACCAGCCTGGGCTGCTGCCAAACGTGGCCTGTGGACCTTCTCGTCCCTCTTCCTTCATTGCACCTCAGACTTGCTGTCTTCCACTTAGCGCTCCTGCCTTTTCACTCCTTCCCCTCAATAAAGTTCGCTTGCATCCCAGATTGATATGCCTTGTCTTCCTTTTTTCTTTACTTTTTTCTCCCAAGCCACTTCCAACCTCATCTGGCATGAAGCCAGGGCTCAAAAGGCCATCACAGCGGTTGGAAAAGAGCCACAAGACCTCTCTTAGGAAGCATGTCTTCAGGTACAACACCCAAGGACCAGCTGGTCTTCCAGGCTGTCACACAAGCCCTTCACTCCACCCAACAATGGCTTGGACACGCTCATGCACTTCTACCCTGGCCTCTCACCCAGGCTCTCTATGGCAGCACGTACTTCTCCAACTCTCTTGCCCAGCACCACTCGCTGCCCATCACAGCAAACAGAATCATTGACTGCACAAGGAACCTCTGGACATCGTCTAGTTCAACCCAACCTGCTTGAGCATGGTCAGCTCAAGCGGGCTGTCCATGCAATGTCCAGTCAGATGTTCTGTATCTCCAAGGATGGACACTCCAAGATCTCTTTCTGCAACCTGTTCCACTGCTTGACCACCTTCTCAGGGAGAAAGGGTTGCCTTCTCCTCCAAGGAAACGGCACGGCTTCTCTGCTTTCTCCATTCACCCTTGGCCTGGCCGTGGGCACCAATGTCACGAGTCTCATTCCCTTGTCCTTGTTCACGTCACTTAGGCATTTAGACACATTGATGACATCTCCTCTATGTGACCTGTCCTTGTGCCTGAAAAACCTCCTAGCTCTCCCACCTTCTCAGCACAGGAAGGATTCTCCAGGCCCTTTAGTGCCTCAGTGGCCCAGTTCTTGACTCGCTCCACTAAGTTCACGTCCTTCTTCCACTGAGGAGCCCTCAGCTCGACACACAGCTTCACATGGGGCTTCACAAGCACTGATGAGACAGCAAGATCACCTCCGCTGACCTGCTGCCAACGCTCATCCCAACGCTGCCCTGGAGAACCTTGACCTCTTTTGCCACAAGGCTGCATTATTGCCTCCTTGTCAGCTTTTCCTCCACCAGCACCACAAAGTTGTGCTCAGCAAAACAGCTTTGCATCCTGTCGACCCCCAGCATGCCCTGGGGCCCGGCACTATTGAATCATAGAACCATTTTTATTGGAAAAGACCTATGATCACTGAGTGTAACCATGTAGCCAGCATGGTCAAGCCCGCCTCTAAACCATGTCCCTAAGAACCTGGTCTACATGTCTGCTAAACACCTCCAGGGATGGTGCCTCCACCACTTCCCTAAGCAGCCTGTTCCAGTGCCTGACAGCCCTTTCTGGGGAAGAAATCTTTCCTAATATGCAGTCTAAACCTCCCCTGGTGCCACTTGAGGCAACTTCCTCTCATCCTGTTGCTTACTTCTTGGGAGAAGATACCAACCTCCCCCTCGCTACAGGCTCATTTCAGGTAATTTTAGAGAGCAAGGAGGTGCCTGCCTTTCTCCAGGCAAAACACCCCCAGGTCCCTCAGCTTCACACCATCAGATCTGTCCTTCGACCCAGCTTTGTTGACCTTCTCTGAACTCACTCCAGCACCTCAAGGTCTTTCATGTCATGAGAGGCCCAAAACTGAACCCAGGATTCGAGGTTTGGCCCCACCAGCGCCCAGGACAGGGGGACAGTCACTGCCCTCCTCCTGCTGGCCACACTAGTACTAGCACAAGCCAGGATGCTGGTGGAACTCCTGGCCACCTCAGCACACTGCTGGCTCACATTTAGCCATCCGTCAACCAACACAACCAGGACCTTTTCTGCCAGGCAGCTTTCCAGCCGCTCTTTCCCAAGCCTGTAGTGTTCACGGGGTTGTGCTGACCCACGTGCAGGACCCGGCATTTGGCCTTGATGAACCTCATGCAATTGGTCTCAACCCATTCATCCAGCCTGTCCAGGGGCCTCTGTAGAGCCTTCCTGCCCTCCAGCAGATTAACACTCCCACCTAACTTGGTGTTATCTGCAAAAAAGAGCACACCAAATCGATCCCTCATCCAGATCATGGAGAAACATGTTAAACAGAAATGGCCCGAGTAATGAGCACCGGGGAACACCCCTTGTGACCGGCCCCAACAGAATTTAACTCCAGTCACCACAACTCTTCAGGCCCAGCCATCCGGCCAGTGGTTTAGCCTGAGTAGAGGATGACTGTCCAAGCCATGAGCAGCCACTTTCTCCTGAGGAAACAGCGTCAAAGGCCTTACTATCATCTTGGTAGACAAAATCCACAGCCATTCCCTCATCCACTAAGCGGGTCACATTGTCATAGAAGAGATGAGGTGAGTCAGGCAGGACCTGCCTTTCATAAACACACGCAGACTGGGCCTGATCACCTGCTTGGTTGTCCTGTATGTGCAGCATGACGCCACACCACATGATCTGCTCCATGACCTTACCCGGCACCGAGGTCAGACTGACAGGGTTTTAGTTCCACAGATCCTCCTTCCTGCCCTTCTTGTAGATAAGTATCACATTTGCCAACCTCCAGTCAACTGAGACCTCCCTGGTGAGCCAGGACTGCTGAGAAATGACGGAAAGTGGCTTGGGGAGCACCTCCAGCAGCTCCCGCAGTACCCTTGGTTGGTTCCCATCAGGCCTCACAGACTTGTGTGTGTCTAACTGGTGTAGCAGGTCACCAACCATTTTCTCTTCGATTTCGGGGGCTTCATTCTGCTCCTCATCCCTGTCTTCCAGCTCAGAGGGCTGGGTACACAGAGGACAACTGCTCTTCCTATTAAATACTCAGGCAAAGAAGACATTAGGGCCTTTTTTTTCATGCTGTGTCTCTATGTTCCTCCAGACACCCTATAAAGGATGGAGATTCTCCTTACCCTCCTTTTGCTGATGATGTATGTCTAGAAACAAATTTTATTCTCTTTTAGGACAGTAGCTAGATTAAGTTCCAGCTGGGCTTTGGCAATTCTCATTTTCTCCCTGCATACCCTCATGACACCTCTGTTAGTGCTCCTGAGTTATCAGCCCCTTCTTCTAAAAGTCATAAACTCTCTTAGTTTTCCTGAGAACCAGCCAAAGATCTCTGTTCACCAAGGATGGTCTTCTTCCCCGCAGCCTCATACTTTTGCACATGTGGACTCTCTATCGAACATGGCAGAATCTTCTGAAACCTCATGTCAGAAACCACTCCTGTGGCTCCCACGCTATCAAAACTTTGCCACTCAAACCCAATACAACTGGCTACAAACTTAAAAGCAAGACATCCACAGAGTACAATCAAGAAGGAAGGCCAAGCCTAAAGACAGGCTTAATGAGATGGCAGCAAGACACAGAGGTTCCAAACCACATGGATAAGGATGTTCCTAGAGCCTGGTACAGCTCCAAAGCCCAGACCAGCCTGCCAGGGCTGCGAAGAAATGGGGCCCCTCTTCAGAACACACCTCAAACCACACAAGTGCCATGCGATGACCTCACCGACGACACCCCACCTCTCCTACACTTTGGATGCGTCCTCTGCCCGCCCTGACATGCGCCATAAACACCAAGTCTTCAGCCTCTAATGCTCGCACTTCAAAGCTGCCGCCAGGGCCAACTGGACACGTCCGCAAGACAAGAACAAGAAATTGGAGTGTTGTGGGAAGGAAAACACACCCTCCTCATTCCTGGCCAGGCTGTGGCATCCAACAGCTGCTGGCTGCAAAACGCCATCATGCGCAAAGGCTGTCCCGCCCAGCCAGGACCAGCATAAAAGCCGGCCCAGCGCCTCTCTCCCTCACACACTTCTCCTGACGCCTTCTCCTCCCTCCGCGCTCAACAAGGTGAGCCTCAGCCCCCTTCCCCTCCTTCTCCTGCCCCGCCTGGCCCATCTCTTGCAGCACGCTCTGCCCCCAGCCTCAGCAGCCCTCACGCCTCCCCACCGCCACGCTCCCCACAGCCCCACACCAGCCTCCCCACTCCCTCGCCCTCCTGCAACACCGCTCCTCGCACCCCCACGCCCCTGCGCTTGCTCAACAGCCTCTCGTCCCTTCCAGGGCCCCTCCGCACCACACACATGGCCTGCTACGACGTCTGCCGCCCCTGCGGACCCACCCCGCTGGCCAACAGCTGCAACGAGCCCTGTTCTCTGCAGTGCCAGGACTCCCGCGTCGTCATCCAGCCTCCCGCCGTGCTGGTCACCCTGCCAGGACCCATCCTCACCTCTTACCCCCAGAGCACCGCCGTCGGATCCTCCTCATCGGCTGCCGTGGGCAACGAACTTGGTGCCCAGGGAGTTGCCATCAACTCCGGCGCCTTTGGCTACGGCTACGGTTTCGGAGGCCTGTGCGGCTTCGGAGGCCTGGGCTCCTGCGGCGGCAGAAGGGGCGGCTACATCTGCTAAGGGCTGTCGCTACCACCCCTGACCGACACCACCTACCGCATTGAAGCTACAGCATGGATTGTGGACTCACCACTGGACCCTTCTTGGCACATGGACCTGCTGGCCATGCCTCCTCCTCTCAGGGCACCAAGCATGGAAGCAGGGAAGGCGTCAGCCACAGCTGCCTGCAAACATGGCCCTTGGACCTTCTCCTCTCCTCCCACATCTTTCTTTGAGCTTCAACTTGCTCTCTTCCACTTTGTGCTCCAGCCTCTTCATTTTTTTCCCTCAATAAAGTTCTCTTGCATCCCAGTCTGAGATGTCTCCTCTTGCTTTCTTCTTCCATGGTTTGTCCAGTCTCACCTGGCACAAAGCCTGGGCTCAAGGAGCCATCATGGTGGGTGGAAAAGAGCTACAAGATGTCTCTTAGGAAATATGCCATCAGGAACACCACCCACATGCGCCTGGTGGCCTGCCTGGCCCTGCCTATCACACAAACCCTTCACTTGCCCAAGGAAAAGGCTTGGACACGCTCATGCGCTTCTACCCTGGCCTCTCACCCAGTCTCCCCATGGCAGCATGTACTTGTCCAAATCACTTCCCCAGCACCACTCGCTGCCCATCACAGCAAACAGAATCATTGACTGCACAAGGAACCTCTGGACATCATCTCGTTCAACCCAACCTGCTACCGGCTCAAGCATGAGCAGCTCAAGCGGGCTGTCCATGCACTTTCCAAACAGATGTTCAGTATCTCCGAGAACAGTCTTTCCAGTATCTCTCTGTGCAAGCGGTTCCACTTTTTGAGCATCCTCTCACTGAAAAAATGTTGCCTTGTCCTCCAAGGAAATGGCACGGCTTCTCAACTCTCCCCATTCACCCTTGGCCTGGCCATGGGCACCTATGACAAGAGTCTCATTCCCTTCTCCTTGTTCCCTTTCACTAGAGTATTTAGACACACTGATGACAACTCCTTGTGCTGCCTTGTCTCCTGTCTCTAAAACCCTCCCAGCTCTCTCACCTTCAGCTCATACGAAGCATGTTCCAGTACCTTCAGCATTTCACTGGTCCCGCACTACTCTCCCTCCACTAAGAGGGAGAGTAACACTTGTAACACTGGGGGAGCTCTTACCTTGACACAAGACGAAACAAGGGGCCTCATCAACACTGAAAGACAGCATGACCACCTTGAAACCCACTGGCAATGCTCATCCCAAAGCTGCCCTGGAGAATCTCGGCCTCTTTTCACACAAGGCTGCATTGTTGCCTCCTTGTCGGCTTTTCATCCACCAGCACCACAAAGTCGTGTGCAGAAAGCTGCTTTCCAGCCTGTCAAACCCCAGCATGTCCTGAGGCCCTGTGCTAGGGAATCATATTGATTGGAAAAGACCTAGAGGATCACTGAGTCTAACCGGTAACCCCACACTATCAAGCCCACCTCTAAATCATGGCCCTAGGCACCTCAACTACGCATCTTTTCAACCCCTCCAGGGATGGTCACTCCACCACTGCCTTGCGCAGCCTGTTCCAATACCCGACAACCCTTCCTGGGAAGAAGTTTTTCCTAATATCCAATCTAGACCTCCCCTGGCACAACTTGAGGCCATTTCTACTTGTTCTGTCACTTGTTACTTGGGAAAAGAGACTGAATCTCTTCCTCACTACAACCTCTTTTTGAGCAGTTGCAGAGAGCAAGACGTCTCCTCTCAGCCTCCTTCTCTCCAGGCTGGACCCCCCAGGTCCCTCAGTTGCTCCTCATCACACTTGTGCTCCAGACTTTTCACAAGCTTCTTTCCCCTTCTCTGAACTCACTCCAGCACCTCAAGATCTTCCTTTTCCTGACGGGCCCAAAACTGGACGCACCATTCAAGGTGTGGCCTCACCAGTGCCAAGGACAGGGGATGGTCACTGTCCCGCTCCTGCTGGCCACACTAGTGCTGACGCAAGCCAGGATGCTGCTGGTCGTCCTGGCCACCTGTGCGCACACTGGCTCATATTCAGCTACTGTCGACCAACAGCCCCAGGTCCTTATACCACCGAGCAGCTTTCCAGCCACTCTTCCAAAAGCGTATAGCATTCATGGGGCTGTGGTGACCCAAGTGCAGGACCCGACACTTGGCCTTGTTGAAGCTCATGCAATTGTTCCCAGCCCAGGGATCCAGCCTGTCCAGGGCCCTCTGTAGAGCCTTCATAGTGCCAAGTGAGTCAACACTCCTGCCTAACTGGGTGTCATCTGCAAACGTACTGAGGGTGCACTCAATCTCCTTGTCCAGATGAAGGAGAAAGACATTAAACACAACTAGCCCCAGTACTGAGCCCTGAGGCAAAGCACTTGTGAATGGCCACCAAATGGATTTAACTCTAGTACCACAACTCTTGGGGCTCAGTCATCCAGCCAGTTTTTCAGTTTTTGAGGACTACGGCTGTCCAAGACATGAGTAGCCACTTTCTCTGGGAGAAACAGTGTCAGCTTGTCGTCTACACACAAACACTGTCTATGTAGCAGGAGTAATCTTCTAGAACCTCGTCACAGCTTCCAACCGTGTAGTTCCTTCACTAATAAAACCTTGACACATCAACCCTGCACACCCAGCTCATAAGAAAGACACACACCAAGACACACATAGAGCACAACGAGCGTGGAAGGAAAGGCTTAGTGGGATGGAAGCAAGAAGGGCAGGGATCCCACATCATGGACAATGCAATTCCACAAGCCCAGCACAGCTCCAAAGCCCAGACCAGTCTGCCAGCGCTGCAAGGAAATGAGGCCCCCTCCACACAATGCAACCGCAAACCACACGGATGCCATGGCTTGACCTCACTGACAACACCCCATCTCTCCTACACTTTGGCCGCGTCCTCTGCCCGCCCTGACACGCGCCATAAACACCAAGTCTTCAGCCTCTAATGCTCGCACTTCAAAGCTGCCGCCAGGGCCAACTGGACACGTCCGCAAGACAAGAACAAGAAATTGGAGCATTGCGGGAAGGAAAACACACCCTCCTCATTCCTGGCCAGGCTGTGGCATGCAACAGCTGCTGGCTGCAAAATGCCGTCATGCGCAAAGGCTGTCCCGCCCAGCCAGGACCAGCATAAAAGCCGGCCCAGCGCCTCTCACCCTCACACGCTTCTCCTGACGCCTTCTCCTCCCTCCGCGCTCAACAAGGTGAGCCTCAGCCCGCTTCCCCTCCTTCTCCTGCCCCGCCTGGCCCCTCTCTTCCAGCACGCTCTGCCCCCAGCCTCAGCAGCCCTCACGCCTCCCCACCGCCACGCTCCCCACAGCCCCACACCAGCCTCCCCACTCCCTCGCCCTCCTGCAACACCGCTCCTCGCACCCCCACGCCCCTGCGCTTGCTCAACAGCCTCTCGTCCCTTCCAGGGCCCCTCCGCACCACACACATGGCCTGCTACGACGTCTGCCGCCCCTGCGGACCCACCCCGCTGGCCAACAGCTGCAACGAGCCCTGTTCCCTGCAGTGCCAGGACTCCCGCGTCGTCATCCAGCCTCCCGCCGTGCTGGTCACCCTGCCAGGACCCATCCTCACCTCTTACCCCCAGAACACCGCCGTTGGATCCTCCTCATCGGCTGCCGTGGGCAACGAACTTGGTGCCCAGGGAGTTGCCATCAACTCCGGCGCCTTTGGCTACGGCTACGGTTTCGGAGGCCTGGGCGGCTTCGGAGGCCTGGGCTCCTGCGGCGGCAGAAGGGGCGGCTACATCTGCTAAGGGCTGTCGCTACCACCCCTGACCGACACCACCTACCGCATTGAAGCTACAGCATGGATTGTGGACTCACCACTGGACCCTTCTTGGCACATGGACCTGCTGGCCATGCCTCCTCCTCTCAGGGCACCAAGCATGGAAGCAGGGAAGGCGTCAGCCACAGCTGCCTGCAAACATGGCCCTTGGACCTTCTCCTCTTCTCCCACATCTTTCTTTGAGCTTCAACTTGCTCTCTTCCACTTGGTGCTCCAGCCTCTTCATTTTTTTCCCTCAATAAAGTTCTCTTGCATCCCAGTCTGAGATGTCTCCTCTAGCTTTCTTCTTCCATGGTTTGTCCAGTCTCACCTGGCACAAAGCCTGGGCTCAAGGAGCCATCATGGTGGGTGGAAAAGAGCTACAAGATGTCTCTTAGGAAATATGCCATCAGGAACACCACCCACATGCGCCTGGTGGCCTGCCTGGCCCTGCCTGTCACACAAACCCTTCACTTGCCCAAGGAAAAGGCTTGGACACGCTCATGCGCTTCTACCCTGGCCTCTCACCCAGTCTCCCCATGGCAGCATGTACTTGTCCAAATCACTTCCCCAGCACCACTCGCTGCCCATCACAGCAAACAGAATCATTGACTGCACAAGGAACCTCTGGACATCATCTCGTTCAACCCAACCTGCTACCGGCTCAAGCATGAGCAGCTCAAGCGGGCTGTCCATGCACTTTCCAAACAGATGTTCAGTATCTCCGAGAACAGTCTTTCCAGTATCTCTCTGTGCAAGCGGTTCCACTTTTTGAGCATCCTCTCACTGAAAAAGTGTTGCCTTGTCCTCCAAGGAAATGGCACGGCTTCTCAACTCTCCCCATTCACCCTTGGCCTGGCCATGGGCACCTATGACAAGAGTCTCATTCCCTTCTCCTTGTTCCCTTTCACTAGAGTATTTAGACACACTGATGACAACTCCTTGTGCTGCCTTGTCTCCTGTCTCTAAAACCCTCCCAGCTCTCTCACCTTCAGCTCATACGAAGCATGTTCCAGTACCTTCAGCATTTCACTGGTCCCGCACTACTCTCCCTCCACTAAGAGGGAGAGTAACACTTGTAACACTGGGGGAGCTCTTACCTTGACACAAGACGAAACAAGGGGCCTCATCAACACTGAAAGACAGCATGACCACCTTGAAACCCACTGGCAATGCTCATCCCAAAGCTGCCCTGGAGAATCTCGGCCTCTTTTCACACAAGGCTGCATTGTTGCCTCCTTGTCGGCTTTTCATCCACCAGCACCACAAAGTCGTGTGCAGAAAGCTGCTTTCCAGCCTGTCAAACCCCAGCATGTCCTGAGGCCCTGTGCTAGGGAATCATATTGATTGGAAAAGACCTAGAGGATCACTGAGTCTAACCGGTAACCCCACACTATCAAGCCCACCTCTAAATCATGGCCCTAGGCACCTCAACTACGCATCTTTTCAACCCCTCCAGGGATGGTCACTCCACCACTGCCTTGCGCAGCCTGTTCCAATACCCGACAACCCTTCCTGGGAAGAAGTTTTTCCTAATATCCAATCTAGACCTCCCCTGGCACAACTTGAGGCCATTTCTACTTGTTCTGTCACTTGTTACTTGGGAAAAGAGACTGAATCTCTTCCTCACTACAACCTCTTTTTGAGCAGTTGCAGAGAGCAAGACGTCTCCTCTCAGCCTCCTTCTCTCCAGGCTGGACCCCCCAGGTCCCTCAGTTGCTCCTCATCACACTTGTGCTCCAGACTTTTCACAAGCTTCTTTCCCCTTCTCTGAACTCACTCCAGCACCTCAAGATCTTCCTTTTCCTGACGGGCCCAAAACTGGACGCACCATTCAAGGTGTGGCCTCACCAGTGCCAAGGACAGGGGATGGTCACTGTCCCGCTCCTGCTGGCCACACTAGTGCTGACGCAAGCCAGGATGCTGCTGGTCGTCCTGGCCACCTGTGCGCACACTGGCTCATATTCAGCTACTGTCGACCAACAGCCCCAGGTCCTTATACCACCGAGCAGCTTTCCAGCCACTCTTCCAAAAGCGTATAGCATTCATGGGGCTGTGGTGACCCAAGTGCAGGACCCGACACTTGGCCTTGTTGAAGCTCATGCAATTGTTCCCAGCCCAGGGATCCAGCCTGTCCAGGGCCCTCTGTAGAGCCTTCATAGTGCCAAGTGAGTCAACACTCCTGCCTAACTGGGTGTCATCTGCAAACGTACTGAGGGTGCACTCAATCTCCTTGTCCAGATGAAGGAGAAAGACATTAAACACAACTAGCCCCAGTACTGAGCCCTGAGGCAAAGCACTTGTGAATGGCCACCAAATGGATTTAACTCTAGTACCACAACTCTTGGGGCTCAGTCATCCAGCCAGTTTTTCAGTTTTTGAGGACTACGGCTGTCCAAGACATGAGCAGCCACTTTCTCTGGGAGAAACAGTGTCAGCTTGTCGTCTACACACAAACACTGTCTATGTAGCAGGAGTAATCTTCTAGAACCTCGTCACAGCTTCCAACCGTGTAGTTCCTTCACTAATAAAACCTTGACACATCAACCCTGCACACCCAGCTCATAAGCAAGACACACACCAAGACACACATAGAGCACAACGAGCGTGGAAGGAAAGGCTTAGTGGGATGGAAGCAAGGGGGGCAGGGATCCCACATCATGGACAATGCAATTCCACAAGC
Source organism: Caloenas nicobarica (assembly GCF_036013445.1). Taxonomy (NCBI): domain Eukaryota; kingdom Metazoa; phylum Chordata; class Aves; order Columbiformes; family Columbidae; genus Caloenas; species Caloenas nicobarica. The sequence continues at coordinate 164,420,441 of NC_088246.1, read as the reverse complement.
CCAGCACAGCTCCAAAGCCCAGACCAGTCTGCCAGCGCTGCAAGGAAATGCGGCCCCCTCCACACAATGGAACCGCAAACCACACGGATGCCATGGGTTGACCTCACCGACAACACCCCACCCCTCCTATACTTTGGCTGCGTCCTCTGCCCGCCCTGACATGCGCCATAAACACCAAGTCTTCAGCCTCTAATGCTCGCACTTCAAAGCTGCCGCTGGGGCCAAGCAGACACGTCCGCAAGACAAGAACAAGGAATTGGAGCATTGCGGGAAGGAAAACACACCCTCCTCATTCCTGGCCCGGCTGTGGCATCCAACAGCTGCTGGCTGCAAAATGCCGTCATGCGCAAAGGCTGTCCCGCCCAGCCAGGACCAGCATAAAAGCCGGCCCAGCGCCTCTCTCCCTCACACACTTCTCCTGACGCCTTCTCCTCCCTCCGCGCTCAACAAGGTCAGCCTCAGCCCCCTTCCCCTCCTTCTCCTGCCCCGCCTGGCCCCTCTCTTGCAGCACGCTCTGCCCCCAGCCTCAGCAGCCCTCACGCCTCCCCACCGCCACGCTCCCCACAGCCCCATACCAGCCTCCCCACTCCCTCGCCCTCCTGCAACACCGCTCCTCGCACCCCCACGCCCCTGCGCTTGCTCAACAGCCTCTCGTCCCTTCCAGGGCCCCTCCGCACCACACACATGGCCTGCTACGACGTCTGCCGCCCTTGCGGACCCACCCCGCTGGCCAACAGCTGCAACGAGCCCTGTTCCCTGCAGTGCCAGGACTCCCGCGTCGTCATCCAGCCTCCCTCCGTGCTGGTCACCCTGCCAGGACCCATCCTCACCTCTTATCCCCAGAACACCGCCGTCGGATCCTCCTCATCGGCTGCCGTGGGCAACGAACTTGGTGCCCAGGGAGTTGCCATCAACTCAGGTGCCTTCGGCTATGGCTACGGCTTTGGAGGCCTGGGCGGCTTCAGAGGCCTGGGCTGCTTCGGCGGTAGACGCGGCGGCTACATCTGTTAAGGGCCATTGAAGCTATGGCATGGATTGTGGACTCACCTCTGGATCCTTCTTGGCACGGGGACCTGCTGTCCACGGCTCCTCCTCTAAAGGAGGGAGGAAGATCTTGGTGCTCTGGCAACATCTAGGTCACAGAAGCAACCTCAGCTGATGGTTGCCCTACGTGCAGCTTATACTTGTCACCTTCTACTTGCACTCCTGCCTTTGCACTCTTTTTTTTCCTCAATAAAGTTCTCTTGCATCCCAGCCTGACACGTCTCACTTCACTTTCTTCTCTCAAGGCTCCTCCAACCTCATACAGCACAATGCCATGGCTCAAGAAGCAAACTGGATAGGGGGAAATGGGCCACAAGACCTCTCCCAGGAAATATGGCACCACCTAGACCACCAAGAACACAGACCAGTATTCTGGAGCTCTTCCAGAACATGACACAAGCCCATCACTGGACCAAAGAAAGACTTGGACACCAGAACACTCTCCTCAACATGCCTCTGATGAGACCTCCCAAGGCCAGCACACACTTGACTATGTTTCTTCCTCAGCACGACTGTCCGGCTCTACCACAAGCACAATCACAGAATCATTAAGTATTTATACATTCCTCATGGGTTTGCGGGTCCTGCCAAGGCTGTGGTCCAACACAGGCTTCCTACAGGGTCACGCCTCCTGTGGGTGCACCCACCTGCTCCAGCGTCAGGTCCTCCACGGGCTGCAGGTGCTTATCTCCTCCACTGTGGACATTTCCCCCACTGTGAACCTCCACGGGCTGCAGGGGGACAACTTGCTTCAGCCCAGTTCTTCACCACAAGCTGCAGGGCAATCTCTGCTCCACAACCTACAGCACCTCCTGCTCCTCCTTCTTCACTCACCTTGCTGTCTCTAGAGATTTGTCTCCCACCTTTATTCCCTCCTCTCTTCCAGTTACTATTCTGAAGTAGTTTTTGCCCCTTCATAAACATGTTTTCGCAGAGGTGCTACCACCATTGCTGACTGGCTCAGCTTTAGCCAGCAGTGGGTTTCCCTTGGAGCTGGCTGGCCAGTCTTGTAGAATCATGGAATTGTTTGAGTTACAAAATAACTTTCCAGATCATCAAGTTCTGCTGCCAGCCTAACAATACCAAGTCTACCACTAACCCCTGTCGTCAAGCACCACATGTACACAGCTTTTACACACCTCCAGAGAGGGTGACTCCACCACTGCCCTGGGCAGCCTGTTCAATGCCTGAAACCCTTTAGGGGAAGGCTTTTTCCCTCATAGCTGTACTAAGCCTCCCCTGGGGCAACTTTAAGCTACTTTCTCCAGTTCTGTCACTTCCGACAAGAGACCAACACCCTCCGCTCTACGACCTCCTTTCAGGCAGTTGCAGAGAGCGAGAAGGTCTCCTCTCAGCCTCCTGTTCTCCAGATGGAAACCCCCAAGTCCCTCAGCTGCTCCCCATCCCACTTGTGCTCCAGGCTTTTCACAAGATCCCTTCCCCTTTTCTGAACTCACTCCAGCACCTCAAGGTCCTTCTTGTCATCAGGGGCCCAAAACCAAACCCCAGATTGCAGGCATGGACTCAGGACTCACCTCTGGACCCTTCTTGGTACGTGGACCTGCTGTCCATGGCTCCTCCTCTAAAGGAGGCAGGAAGATCTTGGTGCTCTGGCAAGATCTATGTCACACAAGTGACATCATCAGATCGTCACCCTGTGGTCAACTTATACTTGTGATCTTCTACCTGGTGCTCCTGCCTTTTCTCTCTTTTTGTTCCTCAATAAAGCTCTCCTGCATCCCAGCCTGAGGCGCCTCCTTTTCCTTTTTTCTCCTGAGGTTATTCCATCCTCACTCAAAGCAATGACAGGGCTCAATAGGCCATCGGAGTAGGTGAACATGCACCACAAGACCTCTCCTCTGAAACACGTAACCAGCATGACCACCACCAAAACAAGCTGTCATCAATGGGGCTTCCATGATGTGGCACAAGACTATCACTAGCTCAGACAAATACTTTGACCCGATAATGTCCCCCTGAACATAATTCTAACGACATCTCCCCATGCCAGCACACACCTGACTCTCTTCCCCAGTATGAGCCTTTGGTCCTCCTGGTTAACAGAATCTCAGAATCATTTAGTGTTGCAGGAAAGTCTGGAGAGCATGTGCTTCAACCCACCTGCTAAGGCAGGGACACCCAGAGCATGTTGTCAGTGACCATGGTCGCTCAGGGCTTCAGTGTCTCCCAGGATGGAGTCTCCACCACCTCTACTCCATAGTCCCAGCTCTCTCAGCCTCTCCTCAGGTGGAAGATATTCCAGTCCATTTAGCAATTTGTGGCCCTGCACTGGTCATGCTGCACCAATTCCATGCCCTTCTTACAATGGGGATCCTCAACCTGCCCACAAGACCCCACATGGGAACTCACCAGGGCTGAGGAGAGAGGAAGGATCACATCCTTCAACCTCCTGGCAGCACTTTTCCCAATGCTGCCCTGGAGACTGGTGGACCCTTTTCCCTCAAGGGTTCATGCCCAGCTCTAGGTCTATTTGTTCTTTACAAGGACTACAAGTTGCTTCTCTGCTAAGCTGCTTTCTATCCAACTGCCCCCCAGCCATTCCTTCTGGCAGCACTGACTCCTCCCCAGGAACAGCACTTGGCTTCTCCCTTTGCTCAGCTCCATGAGATTCCTCTGTGTCCAGTGCAAGGAAATCAAGAAGCTCCCTGAGCAATTGTGGGTTCAAACCACCTTTCCCCATGGACTTATGCACATCCAGATATACAACCCCCGCTTCTGAGGGACAGACATGAGTCCACCTGGCTCACCAGCACCCCCAGCCCAGCCGTGCACTGGCCCAACCTGCCTCTTGCCTGCCAGCCACTCCAGCACCATCAACACAGACGCACAGAGACCCTTCCTGCCCCACCTCATCTTGCTCACCAACAAAAACTGCTCACACAGTGAACAAACATCTCGACACTCACCTCCACTGAATTCAGCAGGTTTGGGGAGTCTAGGGAGCTCCTTACTCACTGCAAGCCAGCCAACGTTATTCCAATTTAAAAAAAGAGTGTGAGTGAAGCACCAGGAATCTGCAGACCTGTTAGTCTGACCACAGTACCTGGAAAATTATGGAGAAGATCCAACTGAGTGCTGCTGAAAGGCATTTAGGGATAATGTATTCATCAGGTAGAGTCAACAGAGGTTCATTAAGGGAAAATCCTGCTTAATTCCATATCCTTCTACGATAAGGTCACCTGCCTCGTGGATGAAGGGAAAGTAGAGGATGTAGTTTTTCTGGGTTTTAGTAAAGCTTTTGATCCTGTCCCCAGTAGGGGAGTACTGTGAGCTCTTCTGAGTCCCACAGTTTACGAAGGACCTGAAGGTACTTGAAGGCACCAGGAGTTCAGCAACAACGCTGGTGAAAGGGCTGGAAGGCATATCTTAGGGAAGCAACCGAGGACACTGGGCTTATCTCGTTGGGATAGAAGGAGGCTGAGGGGTGACCCCATTGCTCTCTGTAGCTTCCTGAGGAGGGGACGTGGAGAGAGAGGTGCTGAGCTCTTCTCCTTGGGATCCAGTGACAGGACACACGGGAATGGTTCAAAGCTGAATCAGGGAGGTTCAGACTATATTACGGGAAAGATATATTTACTGAGGTGGTGGCCAAACACTGGAACAGGCTTCCTAGAGAGCCGGTCGATACCCCAAGTCTGTCAGTTTTTCAGAGGCATTGGGACAATGCCCCCATTATCTTGCTTTCACTTCTGCTCAGCCCTGAAGTGGTCAGGTTTCTCTCATCACTTAAAAGAATGAATCCTGTCTGCATTTGCTAACCTAAAGATTTGTAAATCCTTTCAGTTTTAGGTCAGCCTGCTGATAGAACAAACAGAAGAATGACACCTAATCACGAACTACAGACACCACTGACTGTGCACATGTAGACATTTGGAAGCCTGCACAAATAGTTGAGTCCTGCTTTAAAACGTATCTCAAGACAGTTGGATTACGTGTCCTTCAGCTGAATGTTGCTCATTATACCAACCACGCACACCCTGGAAGCCACGGCACGGACTGAGGACACGCACCTCTAGGCCCTTCCTGGCACACGGACCTGCTGTCCACGGCTCCTCTCCTCCAGGCACCAAGCACAGAAGCAGGGAAGGGACCAGCCTGGGCTGCTGCCAAACGTGGCCTGTGGACCTTCTCCTCCCTCTTCCTTCATTGCACCTCAGACTTGCTGTCTTCCACTTAGCGCTCCTGCCTTTTCACTCTTTCCCCTCAATAAAGTTCCCTTGCATCCCAGATTGATATGCCTTGTCTTCCTTTTTTCTTTCCTTTTTTCTCCCAAACCACTTCCAACCTCATCTGGCATGAAGCCAGGGCTCAAAAGGCCATCACAGTGGTTGGAAAAGAGCCACAAGACCTCTCTTAGGAAGCATGTCTTCAGGTACAACACCCAAGGACCAGCTGGTCTTCCAGGCTGTCACACAAGCCCTTCACTCCACCCAACAATGGCTTGGACACGCTCATGCACTTCTACCCTGGCCTCTCACCCAGGCTCCCTATGGCAGCACGTACTTCTCCAACTCTCTTGCCCAGCACCACTCGCTGCCCATCACAGCAAACAGAATCATTGACTGCACAAGGAACCTCTGGACATCATCTAGTTCAACCCAACCTGCTTGAGCATGGTCAGCTCAAGCGGGCTGTCCATGCAATGTCCAGTCAGATGTTCTGTATCTCCAAGGATGGACACTCCAAGATCTCTTTCTGCAACCTGTTCCACTGCTTGACCACCTTCTCAGGGAGAAAGGGTTGCCTTCTCCTTCAAGGAAACGGCACGGCTTCTCTGCTTTCTCCATTCACCCTTGGCCTGGCCGTGGGCACCAATGTCACGAGTCTCATTCCCTTGTCCTTGTTCACGTCACTTAGGCATTTAGACACATTGATGACATCTCCTCTATGCGACCTGTCCTTGTGCCTGAAAAACCTCCTAGCTCTCCCACCTTCTCAGCACAGGAAGGATTCTCCAGTCCATTTAGTGCCTCAGTGGCCCAGTTCTTGACTCGCTCCACTAAGTTCACGTCCTTCTTCCACTGAGGAGCCCTCAGCTCGACACACAGCTTCACATGGGGCTTCACAAGCACTGATGAGACAGCAAGATCACCTCCGCTGACCTGCTGCCAACGCTCATCCCAACGCTGCCCTGGAGAACCTTGACCTCTTTTGCCACAAGGCTGCATTATTGCCTCCTTGTCAGCTTTTCCTCCACCAGCACCACAAAGTTGTGCTCAGCAAAACAGCTTTGCATCCTGTCGACCCCCAGCATGCCCTGGGGCCCGGCACTATTGAATCATAGAACCATTTTTATTGGAAAAGACCTATGATCACTGAGTGTAACCATGTAGCCAACATGGTCAAGCCCGCCTCTAAACCATGTCCCTAAGAACCTGGTCTACATGTCTGCTAAACACCTCCAAGGATGGTGACTCCACCACTTCCCTAAGCAGCCTGTTCCAGTGCCTGACAGCCCTTTCTGGGGAAGAAATTTTTCCTAATATGCAGTTTAAACCTCCCCTGGTGCCACTTGAGGCAACTTCCTCTCATCTTGTTGCTTACTGCTTGGGAGAAGATACCAACCTCCCCCTTGCTACAGGCTCATTTCAGGTAATTTTAGAGAGCAAGGAGGTCTCCCTTCAGCCTGCTTTTCTCCAGGCAAAACACCCCCAGGTCCCTCAGCTTCACACCATCAGATCTGTCCTTCGACCCAGCTTTGTTGACCTTCCCTGAACACGCTCCAGCACCTCAAGGTCTTTCATGTCATGAGAGGCCCAAAACTGAACCCAGGATTCGAGGTTTGGCCCCACCAGTGCCCAGGACAGGGGGACAGTCACTGCCCTCCTCCTGCTGGCCACACTAGTACTAGCACAAGCCAGGATGCTGGTGGACCTCCTGGCCACCTCAGTACACTGCTGGCTCACATTTAGCCATCTGTCAACCAACACAACCAGGACCTTTTCTGCCAGGCAGCTTTCCAGCCGCTCTTTCCCAAGCCTGTAGTGTTCACGGGGTTGTGCTGATCCACGTGCAGGACCCGGCATTTGGCCTTGATGAACCTCATGCAATTGGTCTCAACCCATTCATCCAGCCTGTCCAGGGGCCTCTGCAGAGCCTTCCTGCCCTCCAGCAGATTAACACTCCCACCTAACTTGGTGTTATCTGCAAAAAGGAGCGCACCAAATCGATCCCTCATCCAGATCATGGAGAAACATGTTAAACAGAAATGGCCCGAGTAATGAGCACCGGGGAACACCCCTTGTGACCGGCCCCAACAGAATTTAACTCCAGTCACCACAACTCTTCAGGCCCAGCCATCCGGCCAGTGGTTTAGCCTGAGTAGAGGATGACTGTCCAAGCCATGAGCAGCCACTTTCTCCTGAGGAAACAGCGTCAAAGGCTTTACTAACATCTTGGTAGACAAAATCCACAGCCATTCCCTCATCCACTAAGCGGGTCACATTGTCATAGAAGAGATGAGGTTAGTCAGGCAGGACCTGCCTTTCATAAACACACGCAGACTGGGCCTGATCACCTGCTTGGTTGTCCTGTATGTGCAGCATGACGCCATACCACATGATCTGCTCCATGACCTCACCCGGCACCGAGGTCAGACTGACAGGGTTTTAGTTCCACAGATCCTCCTTCCTGCCCTTCTTGTAGATAAGTATCACATTTGCCAACCTCCAGTCAACTGAGACCTCCCTGGTGAGCCAGGACTGCTGAGAAATGACGGAAAGTGGCTTGGGGAGCACCTCCAGCAGCTCCCGCAGTACCCTTGGTTGGTTCCCATCAGGCCTCACAGACTTGTGTGTGTCTAACTGGTGTAGCAGGTCACCAACCATTTTCTCTTCGATTTCGGGGGCTTCATTCTGCTCCTCATCCCTGTCTTCCAGCTCAGAGGGCTGGGTACACAGAGGACAACTGCTCTTCCTATTAAATACTCAGGCAAAGAAGACATTAGGGCCTTTTTTTCATGCTGTGTCTCTATGTTCCTCCAGACACCCTATAAAGGATGGAGATTCTCCTTACCCTCCTTTTGCTGATGATGTATGTCTAGAAACAAATTTTATTCTCTTTTAGGACAGTAGCTAGATTAAGTCCCAGCTGGGCTTTGGCAATTCTAATTTTCTCCATGCATACCCTCATGACACCTCTGTTAGTGCTCCTGAGTTATCAGCCCCTTCTTCTAAAAGTCATAAACTCTCTTTGTTTTCCTGAGATCCAGCCAAAGATCTCTGTTCACCAAGGATGGTCTTCTTCCCCGCAGCCTCATACTTTTGCACATGTGGACTCTCTATCGAACATGGCAGAATCTTCTGAAACCTCATGTCAGAAACCACTCCTGTGGCTCCCTCGCTATCAAAACCTTGCCACTCAAACCCAATACAACCGGCTACAAACTGAAAAAAAAGACACCCACAGAGTACAATCAAGAAGGAAGGCCAAGCCTAAAGACAGGCTTAATGAGATGGCAGCAAGACACAGAGGTTCCAAACCACATGGGTAAGGATTTTCCTAGAGCCTGGCACAGCTCCAAAGCCCAGACCAGCCTGCCAGGGCTGCGAAGAAATGGGGCCCCTCTTCAGAACACACCGCAAACCACACAAGTGCCATGCGATGACCTCACTGATGACACCCCACCTCTCCTATGCTTTGGACGCGTCCTCTGCCCGCCCTGACATGCACCATCAAACACCAAGTCTTCAGCCTCTAATGCTTGCACTTCAAAGCTGCCGCCAAGGCCAAGCAGACACGTCCGCAAGACAAGAACAAGAAATTGGAGCGTTGCGGGAAGGAAAACACACCCTCCTCATTCCTGGCCAGGCTGTGGCATCCAACAGCTGCTGGCTGCAAAATGCCGTCATGCGCAAAGGCTGTCCCGCCCAGCCAGGACCAGCATAAAAGCCGGCCCAGCGCCTCTCTCCCTCACACACTTCTCCTGACGCCTTCTCCTCCCTCCGCGCTCAACAAGGTGAGCCTCAGCCCCCTTCCCCTCCTTCTCCTGCCCTGCCTGGCCCCTCTCTTCCAGCACGCTCTGCCCCCAGCCTCAGCAGCCCTCACGCCTCCCCACCGCCACGCTCCCCACAGCCCCACACCAGCCTCCCCACTCCCTCGCCCTCCTGCAACACCGCTCCTCGCACCCCCACGCCCCCGCGCTTGCTCAACAGCCTCTCGTCCCTTCCAGGGCCCCTCCGCACCACACACATGGCCTGCTACGACGTCTGCCGCCCCTGCGGACCCACCCCGCTGGCCAACAGCTGCAACGAGCCCTGTTCCCTGCAGTGCCAGGACTCCCGCGTCCTCATCCAGCCTTCCACCGTGGTGGTCACCCTGCCAGGACCCATCCTCACCTCTTATCCCCAGAGCACCGCCGTTGGATCCTCCTCATCGGCTGCCGTGGGCAACGAACTTGGTGCCCAGGGAGTTGCCATCAACTCAGGTTCCTTCGGCTTTGGCTACGGCTTCGGAGGCCTGGGCGGCTTCAGAGGCCTGGGCTGCTTCGGCGGCAGAAGGGGCGGCTACATCTGCTAAGGGCCATTGAAGCTATGGCATGGATTGTGGACTCACCTCTGGACCCTTCTTGGCACGAGGACCTGCTGTCCATGGCTCCTCCTCTAAAGGAGGCAGGAAGATCTTGGTGTTCTGGCAAGATCTATGTCTCAGAAAAAACCTCGGCTGATGGTCGCTCTGCATGCAGCTTTTACTTGTGAATTTCTACTTGGCACTCCCGCCTTTTCACTCTTTTTTTTTCCTCAATAAAGTTCACTTGCATCCCAGCATGAGAAGCCTCGTCTTCCTTTTTTCACCTGAGATTTTCCTACCTGACCCAAAGCAATGGCAGGGTTCAACAGGCCATCAGGGTGGGTGAACATGCACCACAAGACCTCTCCTTTGAAACATGTAACCAGCACGACCACCACCCAAACAGACTGGAATCTATGGGGCTGCAGCGATGTGTCACAAGAGCATCACTGGCTCAAACAAAGGCTTCGACCTCATAATGCTTCCCTGCACATGCCACTATCAAGCTCTCTCAGCGTCTCCTCAGGTGGAAGATGTTGCAGCCCCTTTAGCATCTTCATGGCCCTGCACTTGTCTTGCTCCACTAATTCCATGCCCTTTTTCCACTGCGGAGCCAAGACCTGCACACAGGACCCCACATGGGACCTTCACAATGTTGAAGAGAGAGGAAGGGCCACCTCCCTCAACCTCTTGGCAACACTTTGCCCTGGAGACTGGTGGGCCCTTTTGCCTCAGGGGTTCATTGCCACCTTAGGGTCCATTTGTTCTCCACCAGGAACACAAGGTCCTTCTCTGCTGAGCTGCTTTCTATCCAACTGTCTCCCAGCCATGGCTGCTGCCAGCGCTGAGTTCTCCCCAGAAACAGGACTTGGCCTCTCCCCTTGCTCAGCTCCATGAGATTTCACTATGTTTGTCCAGTGCAAGGAAATCAGGAAGGTTCCTCAGCAATCATGGCTTAAACCACCTTTCCCTGTGGACTTATGCACATCCAGATACACAACCCCCCTTTCTGGGGGGGCAGACGTGAGTCTCCCTGACTCATCAGTACCCTCAGCCCAGCCCTGCACTGGCCCAACCTGCCTCTTGCCTGCCAGCCACTCCAGCACCATCAACACAGACGCACAGAGACCCTTCCTGCCCCACCTCATCTTGCTCACCAACAAACACTGCTCACACGGTGAACGACCGTCTCAACACTCACCTCCACTGAATTCAGCCGGTTTGGGGAGTGCAGAGAGCTCCTTACTCACTGCAAGCCAGCCAACGTTATTCCAATTTAAAAAAAGAGTGTGAGTGAAGCACCAGGAATCTGCAGACCTGTTAGTCTGACCACAGTACCTGGAAAATTATGGAGAAGATCCAACTGAGTGCTGCTGGAAGGCATTTACAGACAATGTGCAGTCAACAGGGGTTCACTAAGGGCAAGTCCTGTTTAACTGATTTCCTGTCCTTCTACGATAAGGTCACCTGCCTCGTGGATGAAGGGAAGATGGAGGATGTATTTTCTCTGGGTTTTAGTAAAGCTTTTGATCCTGTCCCCAGTAGGGGAGTACTGTGAGCTCTTCTGAGTCCCACAGTTTAAGAAGGACCTGAAGGTACTTGAAGGCACCAGGAGTCTGGCAACAAAGCTGGTGAAAGGGCTGGAAGGCATGTCTTAGGGAAGCAACGGAGGACACCGGGCTTGTCTCATTGGGATAGAAGGAGGTGGAGGGGTGACCCCATTGCTCTCTGCAGCTTCCTGAGGAGGGGACGTGGAGAGAGAAGTGCTGAGCTCTTCTCCTTGGGATCCAGTGACAGGACACAAGGGAATGGTTCAAAGCTGAATCAGGGAGGTTCAGACTATATTATAGGAAAGATATATTTTCTGAGGTGGTGGCCGAACACTGGAACAGACTTTCTAGAGAGTTGGTCAATACCCCAAGCCTGTCAGTGTTTCAGAGGCATTGGGACAATGCCCTCATTATCTTGCTTTCACTTCTGCTCAGCCCTGAAATGGTCAGGCTGTTGTCATCACTTAAAAGAATGAATCCTGTCTGCAATTGCTAACCAAAAGATACATAAATCCTTTCAGATTCAGGTCAGTGTACTCATGAAACAAAGAGAAGAGTGACTTGCATAACACCTAATCATGAACTACGGACACCACTGACCGCGCAGCTTTAGACATTTTGAGGCCCACACGAATAGTTGTCTTGCTTTAACACATATCTCAAGATGGTTGGATAAATTGTCCTTCAGCTGAATGTTGCTCATTATACACTAAAAGGATTATGTAATGCAATATGCAAATGTGCAACCAATTGGCTCTTTAGGGTGTAAAGCTAGTGATAACATTATGTTTATAACGCCTTTTACTTTTCTTGCTGGCATGCTGGCTTTATTCTAGCATCCAGACTTGCACAACTCTGTAATAAATGACATCCTGCCCCTCTGTCCTAAATTTTGCTCATTTGTATGCACACCAGGTTAAGAACCCTGTTTTGGGGACTAGATGATCACCATAGGTCCCTTCCAATGGCACTGCTCTAGCCTAGCCTTGTCTGTTCCGCTTCACCCAGCCTTTGCCATGCAAACATCCCCTTGAGCTTCTCAGGCGCACAGCCCTGCGCACCGCACACACCTCCCATTGCCCCTCCACTACGCCCAGTCCCGCTCTGGCCCCACAAACACTGCACAGAGAAATGGCCTCACCCCTCGGCACTCACCCCACATTCACACCCCAAAGGCCGTCACTCACCAGCCTCCCCTGGGCCTCTCACCAGCCTCACCAGCTCTCCCAGACCTCACCAGCCTCAGACCCCAGTTGCAGCCTCCCCTCCCCACAGCCAGGCACTGCCTCAGCACCTCCTTGAGCAGCCAATCAGGGGGCAGATAAGAACCTGACCATCAGGTGGCAGGTAACAACCTGCCAATCAGGAGGCAGCTGCCATCAGTAAATACATCAACACACCCTGCACTTCTTGCCTGTGCTGCAGGTTGTCACGGTACCCATGTGGGATCCCCTGTCATGGCCAATTCTTGCCGTGGTCCCCAGCACAACCATCGGGCAGTGCCCATGACACCATCTTCCCTCATGGTCAGGTCACAGAGCCAAAAAATAGTCCCGTATCCTGAGTCTCCTTGTTACCAGGACCCTGGGTGCTCAGGTCACCACTCCCTTGCTGTGGGGTCCTCAGCTCACCCAAGTGTGGGTCCTTGTTGCGCTGTCCACGTGGCTGCATGGTCCCCATTCCAACTATGCAGGAGTCCCCAGGCCATGGTCTCACCTTGCTGTGAGATCCCCAACTGATTGCTTGGTGGGGAGAATCCCGAGGCCACCATTCCCTCTTCAGTGCAGAGCCCCACAGTGACCCACACAGGGGGTCTCTGGACCACCAGCCTCCCTGCTGCAAGGTCCATGAAGCACCAGTGCAGGGGACACTAAGCAACCGTCCCTGTGCTCTGAGGTCACACAGAAAGCCCCTTTGTGAGGTCATCGTCCTCCTCAGTGTGAGGTCCCTGAGGCACGGCCTGGGGCACTGAGGACCAGGGGCAGGAACAAGCCTGTGACCCTGCTCTGCCAGGAAGATGGGGCTCTGTGGTGGGTTGACCTTGGCTGGATGTCAGGTGCCCACCAAGCTGCTCTGTCACTCCCCCTCCTCACCTGGATGAGGAGAAAAAATAAGAGGAAAGCGTGCTGAGTCTTTGTAAGGACAGGGCGATCCCCAGAGGCTGCAGTGGGACAATCTGCTCCATCGTAGTGTTCACAACGGTCTGCAGGAGAATCTCTGCTCCAGCACCAGGAGCACGTCCTGCCCCTCCTTCTTCACTGACCTTGCTGTCTGCAGAGATTTTTCTATCACATGTATCCACCTCTGTCTTCTAGTTATAATTGTACAGTTATTTTCTTCCCCTTCTTAAATATGTTCACACGTTTGTGCTACCACCATTGCTGATTGGTTCAGGTTGGGCCAGCAGCCAGTCTGGTTGGACCTGACTGGTGCCATCTCATAGAATCAAATAATTATTTTAGTTACAAAAGACCCTTAAGATCATCAAATCCAGATATTCACCCAGCAGTTCCAAGGCCCCTGCTAAACCATGTCCCTAAGCACCACATTCACACATCTTTTGAACACCTCCAGGGATGACGACTCCACCACTACCCTGGGCAGTCCATTCCAGTGCTTGACAACACTTTCAGTGAATAAACTTCTCTAATATCCAAAGTAAACCTCCCATGGCACAGCTTGAGGCCATTTCCTCTTGTCCTGTTGCTTGTTCCTTGGGAAACAGACTGACGCCGACAGCACTAAAACCTCCTTTCAGGTAGTTGTAGAGAGTGAGAAGGTCTCCCCTCTGCCTCCCTTTCTCCAGGCTACACTTATTGAGGGTGCACTCGATCCCCTCGTCCACATCATGGAGATAGATATTAAACAGAACTGGCCCCAGTACTGAGCCCTGGGGAACACCACTTGTGAGCAGCCACCAACTGCATTTAACTCCAGTCACCACAACTATTTGGGCCCAGCCATCCAGACAGTTTTTCAGCCAACGAAGAATACACCCATCCAAGCCACTTTCTCGAGAACAAATGATGTCAAAGGATTTCAGAAAGTCTAGGTAGACAATATCCACAGCCATTCCCTCATCCATTAAGTGAGTCACCTGGTCATAGCAGGAGATCAGGTTAGCCAGGCAGGACCTGCCTTTCATCACGCCATCCTGACTGGGCCTGATCGCCTGGTTGTCCTGTACGTGCTGCGTGATGTCACTCAACATGATCTGCCCCATGGCCTTCCCTGGCACCAAGGTCAGACTGACAGGCCTGCAGATCCTCTGATCCTCCTTCTGGCCCTTCTTCTTACATAAGCATCACATTTGCCAACCTCCAGTCAAATGGGACCTCCCGGGTGAGCCAGGACTGCTGAGAAATGATGCAAAGTGGCTTGGGGAGCACCTGCGCCAGCTCCCTCAGCACTCTTGGCTGGATCCCATCAGGCCTCACAGACTTGTATGTGTCTAACTGGTGTAGGAGGTTTCCAACCATTACCCCTTGGATTCTGGGGGCTTCGTTCTGCTCCCTGTCTTCTGCATCAGAGGCTTGGTATCCAGAGAACAATTAGTCTTAGTAGAAAGACTGAGACGAAGAAAGCACTAAAGCATTTTCCTCATCCTTTGCCCTGTGAGTGCCCCCATGTCCAGTAAAGGATGGAGATTCTCGTTAGCCCTCCTTTTGTTGATAATGTACGTCTAGAATAATTTTATTTTATTTTCCAACAGTACCCAGATTATGTTGTAGTTGCACTTGCACTGTTCTAATTTCCTCCCTGCATAACCTCATGACATCCCTGTAGTCCTCCTGAGTTACCTGCCCCTTCCTGTAAAAGTCATAAACTCTCTTTTTTTTCCCCATGTTCCAGCTAAAGCTTTCTGTTTAGCCAGGATGGTCTTCTTCCCCACAGCTTCATATTTTCACACATGCGAACTCTCTATCGAACATAACAGAATCTTCTGGAATCTTATCTCAGAAACCACCCCTGTTGCTCCCCTGCTCCACAACCTTGTGATGTATAACAAATCCACACAGCTAGAAGCTTAAAAGCAAGAGAGGCACCAAGACATGAACAGATCAAACCCAACTGGGAACCCAGGCCTAAAGACAGGCTTAGAAAGATGTTAGCAAAGAGCAGAGAGACCAAAGACCATGTAAGAGGCAACTCCTCATGCCCAGCACAGCTCCAAAGCCCAGCCCAGCCTGTCAGAGATGGCAGCAAATGGGGCCCTCTCCTCACAACACACCCGCAAACTACACGATTGTCATGGGATGACCTCACTGACCACACTCCACATCTCCTGTACTTTGGCCACGTCCTCTGCCCACCCTGACACGCGCTAGGACGAGCCAGGATGCTGGTGGCTGTCCTGCTCACCTGGGCACACACCGCCTCATATTCAGCCACTGTCGACCAACATCCCCAGGTCCTTTACCACCTGGCAGCTTTCCAGCCACTCTTCCACAAACCTGTAGCGTTCATGGGGCTGTGCTGACCCAAGCGCAGGACCTGACACTTGGCCTGGTTCAACCTCATGCAATTGCTCCCAGCCCATGGCTCCAGCCTGTCCAGGGCCTTCTGTAGAGCCTTCATAGCGCCAAGTGGGTCAACACTCCTGCCTAACTTGGTGTCATGTGCAAACGTACTGAGAGTGCACTCAATCTCCTTGTCCAGATGAAGGAGAAAGACATTAAACAGAACTGGCCCCAGTACTGAGCCCTGGGGAAACGCACTTGTGAATGGCCACCAAATGGATTTACCTCCAGTACCACAACTCTTGGGGCTCAGCCGTCCAGACACTTTTTCAGTCTTCAAAGACTACAGTCGTCCAAGACATGAGCAGCCACTTTCTCTGGGACAAACAGTGTCAGCTTGTTGTCTACACCAGAACACTCTCTGTGTAGCAGGAGTAATCTCCTTCACTAATAAAACCTTGAAACATCAACCCTGCACACCCAGCTCATAAGCAAGACACACACCAAGACACCCAGAGAGCACAACGAGCGTGGAACGAAAGGCTTAGTGAGATGGAAGCAAGAAGGGCAGGGATCCTCCGCCATGGAAGAAGCAATTCCTCAGGCCCAGCACAGCTCCAAAGCCCAGACCAGTCTGCCAGGGCTGTGAGGAAAAGGGACCCCCTCCACACAATGCAACCGCAAACCACACGAGTGCCATGGGATGACCTCACTGACGACACCCCACCTCTCCTATGCTTTGGCCGCATCCTCTGCCTGCCCTGAAATGCGCTTTCAACACCAAGTCTTCGGCCTCTAATGCTCACACTTCAAAGCTGCTGCTACGGACAAGTGGACACGTCCTCAAGACAAGGACAAGAAATTGGAGCATTGCACAAGGAAAACACACCCTCCTCATTCCTGGCCAGGCTGTGGCATCCAACAGCTGCTGGCTGCAAAATGCCGTCATGCGCAAAGGCTGTCCCGCCCAGCCAGGACCAGCATAAAAGCCGGCCCAGCGCCTCTCTCCCTCACACACTTCTCCTGACGCCTTCTCCTCCCTCCGCGCTCAACAAGGTGAGCCTCAGCCCCCTTCCCCTCCTTCTCCTGCCCCGCCTGGCCCCTCTCTTCCAGCACGCTCTGCCCCCAGCCTCAGCAGCCCTCACGCCTCCCCACCGCCACGCTCCCCACAGCCCCACACCAGCCTCCCCACTCCCTCACCCTCCTGCAACACCGCTCCTCGCACCCCCACGCCCCTGCGCTTGCTCAACAGCCTCTCGTCCCTTCCAGGGCCCCTCCGCACCACACACATGGCCTGCTACGACGCCTACCGCCCCTGCGGACCCACCCCGCTGGCCAACAGCTGCAACGAGCCCTGTGCCCTGCAGTGCCAGGACTCCCGCGTCGTCATCCAGCCTCCCGCCGTGCTGGTCACCCTGCCAGGACCCATCCTCACCTCCCACCCCCAGAGCACCGCTGTCGGATCCTCCTCATCGGCTGCCGTGGGCAACGAACTTGGTGCCCAGGGAGTTGCCATCAACTCCGGCGCCTTCGGCTACGGCTACGGTTTCGGAGGCCTGGGTGGCTTCGGAGGCCTGGGCTCCTGCGGCGGCAGAAGGGGCGGCTACATCTGCTAAGGGCTGTCACCACCACCCCTGACGCACACCACCTACCGCATTGAAGCTGCGGCATGGATTGTGGACTCACCTCTGGACCCTTCTTGGCACGGGGACCTGCTGTCCATGGCTCCTCCTCTCAAGACACCAAGCATGGAAGCAGGGAAGGCGCCAGCCTCAGCTGCCTGCAAACATTACCCTTGGACCTTCTCCTCTTCTCCCACATCTTTCTTTGAGCTTCAACTTGCTCTCTTCCACTTGGTACTCCAGCCTCTTCCTTTTTTTTCCCTCAATAAAGTTCTCTTGCATCCCAGTCTGAGATGTCTCCTCTTGCTTTCTTCTTCCATGGCTTGTCCAGTCTCACCTGGCACAAAGCCAGGGCTCAAGGAGCCATCATGGTGGGTGGAAAAGAGCTACAAGACGTCTATTAGGAAATACGTCATCAGGAACACCACCTACATGCACCTGGTGGGCTGCCTGGCTGTCACACAAACTCTTCACTTGCCCAAGGAAAAGGCTTGGGCGCGCTCATGCACTTCTACCCTGGCCTCTCATCCAGTCTCCCCATGGCAGCACGTACTTGTCCAAATCACTTCCCCAGCACCACTCGCTGCCCATCACAGCAAACAGAATCATTGACTGCACAAGGAGCCTCTGGACATCATCTCGTTCAACCCAACCTGCTCAAGCATCAGCAGCTCAAGCGGGCTGTCCATGCAGTTTCCAAACAGATGTTCAGTATCTCCAAGGACAGAGACTCCAGTATCTCTCTGCGCAAGCGGTTCCACTTTTTGAGCATCCTCTCACTGAAAAGGTGTTGCCTTCTCCTCCAAGGAAATGGCACGGCTTCTCAACTCTCCCCATTCACCCTTGGCCTGGCCATGGGCACCTATGACAAGAGTCTCATTCCCTTCTCCTTGTTCCCTTTCACTTGAGTATTTAGACACACTGATGACACCTCCTTGTGCTGCCTTGTCTCCTGTCTCTAAAACCCTCCCAGCTCTCTCACCTTCAGCTCATACATGTTCCAGTACCTTTGGCATTTCAGTGGTCCCGCACTACTCTCCCTCCACTAAGAGCATTTCCTTGTAACACTGGGGGAGCTCTTACCTTGACACAAGACGAAACAAGGGGCCTCATCAACACTGAAAGACAGCATGACCACCTTGAAACCCACTGGCAATGCTCATCCCAAAGCTGCCCTGGAGAATCTCGGCTTCTTTTCACACAAGGCTGCATTGTTGCCTCCTTGTCAGCTTTTCATCCACCAGCACCACAAAGTCGTGCGCAGAAAGCTGCTTTCCAGCCTGTCAAACCCCAGCATGTCCTGAGGCCCTGTGCTAGGGAATCACATTGATTGGAAAAGACGTAGAGGATCATGGAGTCTTTACCGGTAACCCCACACTATCAAGCCCACCTCTAAATCATGGCCCTAGTGATACAGAGAATTGACTAACTAACACTTAACTAATTAATATTTAGAGAACTAACACTTCAGGAGCTAACGCTTAGAGAGCAAACCCTTAACCCACAACGCTTAGAACCCTTAACCCATATTACAATTGCCTAGCTTTGCTTAGCCTTGTGTAAGAGAAACAAAAGTTTATTGATGACTTTACAGGCCTTGCACAGAGACAAAATCTTGGGTGCATCCTTGGTGCATCCTTGGTTGAATTAGATAACCGAAACCTGGGCACAGGACAGGAGATACGCCAGTTCTAACCAACTCAGCAGTCTGAGTCCCAGCCAACTCAGCACACCAGGCCAGAGGTGAACGTGTACAGAGAAGACGACCCCGGTCCACGATCACTGCGCAGGCTCAACCAGGAGGGATCAAAGGTGGAGACTATGGAAATGATTTCCCGGAACTCATTGTAATAAGAACCGCCTTCTCGGGGACAGGTTATGAATATGTGTAGGCGCTCCTAGAACTTTCATGAATATGTAACACTTCGCAGTATTTAACTAAGTTCACGGCTACTGGAAAGTTGCACACGTCTTTGGTGAAAATTATTTCCGCGTGTGTACAGCACCGAAACAAACATACCTGCTTTACAATCTTACAGGTTGTAAGGTTACTTTCCACGCGTCACTAGGAACCTCAACTACGCATCTTTGCAACACCTCCAGGGATGGTCACTCCACCACTGCCTTGCGCAGCCTGTTCCAATACCCGACAACACTTCCTGGAAAAAAATTTTTCCTAATTTCCAATCTAGACCTCCCATGGCACAACTTGAGGCCATTTCTACTTGTTCTGTCACTTGTTACTTGGGAAAAGAGACTGAATCCCTTCCTCACTACAACCTCTTTTTGAGCAGTTGCAGAGAGCAAGACAGCTCCTTTTGCTGCAAAAACATATACCAAAAAGTTTGTATTGTCTTTTCTAGCAGGAGCTGGATTAAGTTCTAGTTGGGCTTTGGACCTTGTAATTTTCCCCCTGCATAAACTCAAAACATCCTGGTGTTCCTCCTCAGTATCTTGCCTCTTCTTGCAGACGTCAAAAGCTCTTTTTTTTCTCATGAGTTCAAGCCAAACTCCTCAGTTAAGGACAGGCCAGTCTTCTTCCCTGCCAGCTTGTCTTTCGGCATATGGGGACTCTCCCTCGCACATGGGAGAATCTTCTGGTACCTTCTCACAGAAGAAAACCATGAAGCCCGTATGCTAACCAAACCTTGCCACAGAAAATTAATATACACAGCTACAAGCTTACAAGCAAGAGGGCACAAAGACACCCACAGAGCACAATCAAGACCAAAGGCCAGGCCTAATGACAGGCTTAATGAGATGGCAGAGTGCAGCTGGGGCATCAAACACCATGGAAGGGGCAGTCGCTCACGCCTGTCACAGCTCCAAAGCCCAGCCCAGCCTGTCAGAGGTGGCAGCAAATGGGGCCCTCTCCTCACAACACACCCGCAAACTACACGATTGTCATGGGATGACCTCACTGACCACACTCCACATCTCCTGTACTTTGGCCACGTCCTCTGCCCACCCTGACACGCGCTAGGACGAGCCAGGATGCTGGTGGCTGTCCTGCTCACCTGGGCACACACCGCCTCATATTCAGCCACTGTCGACCAACATCCCCAGGTCCTTTACCACCTGGCAGCTTTCCAGCCACTCTTCCACAAACCTGTAGCGTTCATGGGGCTGTGCTGACCCAAGCGCAGGACCTGACACTTGGCCTGGTTCAACCTCATGCAATTGCTCCCAGCCCATGGCTCCAGCCTGTCCAGGGCCTTCTGTAGAGCCTTCATAGCGCCAAGTGGGTCAACACTCCTGCCTAACTTGGTGTCATGTGCAAACGTACTGAGAGTGCACTCAATCTCCTTGTCCAGATGAAGGAGAAAGACATTAAACAGAACTGGCCCCAGTACTGAGCCCTGGGGAAACGCACTTGTGAATGGCCACCAAATGGATTTACCTCCAGTACCACAACTCTTGGGGCTCAGCCGTCCAGACACTTTTTCAGTCTTCAAAGACTACAGTCGTCCAAGACATGAGCAGCCACTTTCTCTGGGACAAACAGTGTCAGCTTGTTGTCTACACCAGAACACTCTCTGTGTAGCAGGAGTAATCTCCTTCACTAATAAAACCTTGAAACATCAACCCTGCACACCCAGCTCATAAGCAAGACACACACCAAGACACCCAGAGAGCACAACGAGCGTGGAACGAAAGGCTTAGTGAGATGGAAGCAAGAAGGGCAGGGATCCTCCGCCATGGAAGAAGCAATTCCTCAGGCCCAGCACAGCTCCAAAGCCCAGACCAGTCTGCCAGGGCTGTGAGGAAAAGGGACCCCCTCCACACAATGCAACCGCAAACCACACGAGTGCCATGGGATGACCTCACTGACGACACCCCACCTCTCCTATGCTTTGGCCGCATCCTCTGCCTGCCCTGAAATGCGCTTTCAACACCAAGTCTTCGGCCTCTAATGCTCACACTTCAAAGCTGCTGCTACGGACAAGTGGACACGTCCTCAAGACAAGGACAAGAAATTGGAGCATTGCACAAGGAAAACACACCCTCCTCATTCCTGGCCAGGCTGTGGCATCCAACAGCTGCTGGCTGCAAAATGCCGTCATGCGCAAAGGCTGTCCCGCCCAGCCAGGACCAGCATAAAAGCCGGCCCAGCGCCTCTCTCCCTCACACACTTCTCCTGACGCCTTCTCCTCCCTCCGCGCTCAACAAGGTGAGCCTCAGCCCCCTTCCCCTCCTTCTCCTGCCCCGCCTGGCCCCTCTCTTCCAGCACGCTCTGCCCCCAGCCTCAGCAGCCCTCACGCCTCCCCACCGCCACGCTCCCCACAGCCCCACACCAGCCTCCCCACTCCCTCACCCTCCTGCAACACCGCTCCTCGCACCCCCACGCCCCTGCGCTTGCTCAACAGCCTCTCGTCCCTTCCAGGGCCCCTCCGCACCACACACATGGCCTGCTACGACGCCTACCGCCCCTGCGGACCCACCCCGCTGGCCAACAGCTGCAACGAGCCCTGTGCCCTGCAGTGCCAGGACTCCCGCGTCGTCATCCAGCCTCCCGCCGTGCTGGTCACCCTGCCAGGACCCATCCTCACCTCCCACCCCCAGAGCACCGCTGTCGGATCCTCCTCATCGGCTGCCGTGGGCAACGAACTTGGTGCCCAGGGAGTTGCCATCAACTCCGGCGCCTTCGGCTACGGCTACGGTTTCGGAGGCCTGGGTGGCTTCGGAGGCCTGGGCTCCTGCGGCGGCAGAAGGGGCGGCTACATCTGCTAAGGGCTGTCACCACCACCCCTGACGCACACCACCTACCGCATTGAAGCTGCGGCATGGATTGTGGACTCACCTCTGGACCCTTCTTGGCACGGGGACCTGCTGTCCATGGCTCCTCCTCTCAAGACACCAAGCATGGAAGCAGGGAAGGCGCCAGCCTCAGCTGCCTGCAAACATTACCCTTGGACCTTCTCCTCTTCTCCCACATCTTTCTTTGAGCTTCAACTTGCTCTCTTCCACTTGGTACTCCAGCCTCTTCCTTTTTTTTCCCTCAATAAAGTTCTCTTGCATCCCAGTCTGAGATGTCTCCTCTTGCTTTCTTCTTCCATGGCTTGTCCAGTCTCACCTGGCACAAAGCCAGGGCTCAAGGAGCCATCATGGTGGGTGGAAAAGAGCTACAAGACGTCTATTAGGAAATACGTCATCAGGAACACCACCTACATGCACCTGGTGGGCTGCCTGGCTGTCACACAAACTCTTCACTTGCCCAAGGAAAAGGCTTGGGCGCGCTCATGCACTTCTACCCTGGCCTCTCATCCAGTCTCCCCATGGCAGCACGTACTTGTCCAAATCACTTCCCCAGCACCACTCGCTGCCCATCACAGCAAACAGAATCATTGACTGCACAAGGAGCCTCTGGACATCATCTCGTTCAACCCAACCTGCTCAAGCATCAGCAGCTCAAGCGGGCTGTCCATGCAGTTTCCAAACAGATGTTCAGTATCTCCAAGGACAGAGACTCCAGTATCTCTCTGCGCAAGCGGTTCCACTTTTTGAGCATCCTCTCACTGAAAAGGTGTTGCCTTCTCCTCCAAGGAAATGGCACGGCTTCTCAACTCTCCCCATTCACCCTTGGCCTGGCCATGGGCACCTATGACAAGAGTCTCATTCCCTTCTCCTTGTTCCCTTTCACTTGAGTATTTAGACACACTGATGACACCTCCTTGTGCTGCCTTGTCTCCTGTCTCTAAAACCCTCCCAGCTCTCTCACCTTCAGCTCATACATGTTCCAGTACCTTTGGCATTTCAGTGGTCCCGCACTACTCTCCCTCCACTAAGAGCATTTCCTTGTAACACTGGGGGAGCTCTTACCTTGACACAAGACGAAACAAGGGGCCTCATCAACACTGAAAGACAGCATGACCACCTTGAAACCCACTGGCAATGCTCATCCCAAAGCTGCCCTGGAGAATCTCGGCTTCTTTTCACACAAGGCTGCATTGTTGCCTCCTTGTCAGCTTTTCATCCACCAGCACCACAAAGTCGTGCGCAGAAAGCTGCTTTCCAGCCTGTCAAACCCCAGCATGTCCTGAGGCCCTGTGCTAGGGAATCACATTGATTGGAAAAGACGTAGAGGATCATGGAGTCTTTACCGGTAACCCCACACTATCAAGCCCACCTCTAAATCATGGCCCTAGTGATACAGAGAATTGACTAACTAACACTTAACTAATTAATATTTAGAGAACTAACACTTCAGGAGCTAACGCTTAGAGAGCAAACCCTTAACCCACAACGCTTAGAACCCTTAACCCATATTACAATTGCCTAGCTTTGCTTAGCCTTGTGTAAGAGAAACAAAAGTTTATTGATGACTTTACAGGCCTTGCACAGAGACAAAATCTTGGGTGCATCCTTGGTGCATCCTTGGTTGAATTAGATAACCGAAACCTGGGCACAGGACAGGAGATACGCCAGTTCTAACCAACTCAGCAGTCTGAGTCCCAGCCAACTCAGCACACCAGGCCAGAGGTGAACGTGTACAGAGAAGACGACCCCGGTCCACGATCACTGCGCAGGCTCAACCAGGAGGGATCAAAGGTGGAGACTATGGAAATGATTTCCCGGAACTCATTGTAATAAGAACCGCCTTCTCGGGGACAGGTTATGAATATGTGTAGGCGCTCCTAGAACTTTCATGAATATGTAACACTTCGCAGTATTTAACTAAGTTCACGGCTACTGGAAAGTTGCACACGTCTTTGGTGAAAATTATTTCCGCGTGTGTACAGCACCGAAACAAACATACCTGCTTTACAATCTTACAGGTTGTAAGGTTACTTTCCACGCGTCACTAGGAACCTCAACTACGCATCTTTGCAACACCTCCAGGGATGGTCACTCCACCACTGCCTTGCGCAGCCTGTTCCAATACCCGACAACACTTCCTGGAAAAAAATTTTTCCTAATTTCCAATCTAGACCTCCCATGGCACAACTTGAGGCCATTTCTACTTGTTCTGTCACTTGTTACTTGGGAAAAGAGACTGAATCCCTTCCTCACTACAACCTCTTTTTGAGCAGTTGCAGAGAGCAAGACAGCTCCTTTTGCTGCAAAAACATATACCAAAAAGTTTGTATTGTCTTTTCTAGCAGGAGCTGGATTAAGTTCTAGTTGGGCTTTGGACCTTGTAATTTTCCCCCTGCATAAACTCAAAACATCCTGGTGTTCCTCCTCAGTATCTTGCCTCTTCTTGCAGACGTCAAAAGCTCTTTTTTTTCTCATGAGTTCAAGCCAAACTCCTCAGTTAAGGACAGGCCAGTCTTCTTCCCTGCCAGCTTGTCTTTCGGCATATGGGGACTCTCCCTCGCACATGGGAGAATCTTCTGGTACCTTCTCACAGAAGAAAACCATGAAGCCCGTATGCTAACCAAACCTTGCCACAGAAAATTAATATACACAGCTACAAGCTTACAAGCAAGAGGGCACAAAGACACCCACAGAGCACAATCAAGACCAAAGGCCAGGCCTAATGACAGGCTTAATGAGATGGCAGAGTGCAGCTGGGGCATCAAACACCATGGAAGGGGCAGTCGCTCACGCCTGTCACAGCTCCAAAGCCCAGCCCAGCCTGTCAGAGGTGGCAGCAAATGGGGCCCTCTCCTCACAACGCACCTGCAAACCACACGAGTGCCATGGGATGACCTCACTGACCACACTCCACATCTCATACGCTTTGGCCACATCCTCTGCCCACCCTGACATGCGCTAGGACAAGCCAGGATGCTGGTGGCTGTCCTGCTCACCTGGGCACACAGCGCCTCATATTCAGCCACTGTCGACCAACATCCCCAGGTCCTTTACCACCTGGCAGCTTTCCAGCCACTCTTCCACAAACCTGTAGCGTTCATGGGGCTGTGCTGACCCAAGCGCAGGACCTGACACTTGGCCTGGTTCAACCTCATGCAATTGCTCCCAGCCCATGGCTCCAGCCTGTCCAGGGCCTTTTGTAGAGCCTTCATAGCGCCAAGTGGGTCAACACGCCTGCCTAACTTGGTGTCATGTGCAAACGTACTGAGAGTGCACTCAATCTCCTTGTCCAGATGAAGGAGAAAGACATTAAACAGAACTGGCCCCAGTACTGAGCCCTGGGGAAACGCACTTGTGAATGGCCACCAAATGGATTTACCTCCAGTACCACAACTCTTGGGGCTCAGCCGTCCAGACACTTTTTCAGTCTTCAAAGACTACAGTCGTCCAAGACATGAGCAGCCACTTTCTCTGGGAGAAACAGTGTCAGCTTGTCGTCTACACCAGAACACTCTCTATGTAGCAGGAGTAATCTCCTTCACTAATAAAACCTTGAAACATCAACCCTGCACACCCAGCTCATAAGCAAGACACACACCAAGACACCCAGAGAGCACAACAAGCGTGGAAGGAAAGGCTTAGTGAGATGGAAGCAAGAAGGGCAGGGATCCTCCGCCATGGAAGAGGCAATTCCTCAGGCCCAGCACAGCTCCAAAGCCCAGACCAGTCTGCCAGGGCTGTGAGGAAAAGGGACCCCCTCCACACAATGCAACCGCAAACCACACGAGTGCCATGGGATGACCTCACTGACGACACCCCACCTCTCCTACGCTTTGGCCACATCCTCTGCCTGCCCTGAAATGCGCTTTCAACACCAAGTCTTCGGCCTCTAATGCTCACACTTCAAAGCTGCCGCCACGGACAAGTGGACACGTCCTCAAGACAAGGACAAGAAATTGGAGCATTGCGCAAGGAAAACACACCCTCCTCATTCCTGGCCAGGCTGTGGCATCCAACAGCTGCTGGCTGCAAAATGCCGTCATGCGCAAAGGCTGTCCCGCCCAGCCAGGACCAGCATAAAAGCCGGCCCAGCGCCTCTCTCCCTCACACACTTCTCCTGACGCCTTCTCCTCCCTCCGCGCTCAACAAGGTGAGCCTCAGCCCCCTTCCCCTCCTTCTCCTGCCCCGCCTGGCCCCTCTCTTCCAGCACGCTCTGCCCCCAGCCTCAGCAGCCCTCACGCCTCCCCACCGCCACGCTCCCCACAGCCCCACACCAGCCTCCCCACTCCCTCACCCTCCTGCAACACCGCTCCTCGCACCCCCACGCCCCTGCGCTTGCTCAACAGCCTCTCGTCCCTTCCAGGGCCCCTCCACACCACACACATGGCCTGCTACGACGCCTACCGCCCCTGCGGACCCACCCCGCTGGCCAACAGCTGCAACGAGCCCTGTGCCCTGCAGTGCCAGGACTCCCGCGTCGTCATCCAGCCTCCCGCCGTGCTGGTCACCCTGCCAGGACCCATCCTCACCTCCCACCCCCAGAGCACCGCTGTCGGATCCTCCTCATCGGCTGCCGTGGGCAACGAACTTGGTGCCCAGGGAGTTGCCATCAACTCTGGCGCCTTTGGCTACGGCTACGGCTTCAGAGGCCTGGGTGGCTTCGGAGGCCTGGGTGGCTTTGGAGGCAGAAGGGGCGGCTACATCTGCTAAGGGCTGTCACCACCACCCCTGACGCACACCACCTACCGCATCGAAGCTGCGGCATGGATTGTGGACTCACCTCTGGACCCTTCTTGGCACGGGGACCTGCCGTCCATGGCTCCTCCTCTAAAGGAGCCAGGAAGATCTTGGTGCTCTGGCAACATCTAGGTCACAGAAGCAACCTCAGCTGATGTCGCCCTACGTGCAGCTTATACTTGTCACCTTCTACTTGGCGCTCCTGCCTTTGCACTCTTTTTTTTCCTCAATAAAGTTCTCTTGCATCCCAGCCTGACACGTCTCACTTTACTTTCTTCTCTCAAGGCTCTTCCAACCTCACCCAGCACAAAGCCAGGGTTCAGGAAGCAAACCGGATAGGGGGGGAAAGGGCCACAAGACCTCTCCCAGGAAATATGGCACCACCTAGACCACCAAGAACACAGACCAGTATTCCGGAGCTCTTCCACAATATGACACAAGCCCATCACTGGATCAAAGAAAGACTTGGACACCAGAACACTCTCCTCAACATGCCTCTGATGAGACCTCCCAAGGCCAGCACACACTTGACTATCTTTCTTCCCCAGCGTGACTCCCCAGCTCTACCACAAGCACAATCACAGAATCATTAAGTATTTAGACTTTCCTCATGGGTGCACGGGTCCTGCCAAGGCTGTGGTCCAACACAGGCTTCCTACAGGGTCACGCCTCCTGTGGGTGCACCCACCTGCTCCAGTGTCAGGTCCTCCACGGGCTGCAGGTGCTTATCTCCTCCACTGTGGACATTTCCTCCACTGTGAACCTCCACAGGCTGCAGGGGGACAACCTGCTTCAGCCCAGTTCTTCACCACAGGCTGCAGGGCAATCTCTGCTCCACAACCTACAGCACCTCCTGCTCCTCCTTCTTCACTCACCTTGCTGTCTCTAGAGATTTGTCTCCCACCTTTATTCCCTCCTCTCTTCCAGTTACTATTCTGAAGTAGTTTTTGCCCCTTCATAAACATGTTTCCACAGAGGTGCTACCACCATTGCTCGCTGGCTCAGCTTTAGCCAGCAGTGGCTCTGCCTTGGAGCTGGCTGGCTAGTCTTGTAGAATCACGGAACTGGTTGGCTTACAAAAGAATTTTCAGATCACCAAGTCCTGCTGTTAACCTAACAATACCAAGTCTACCACTAACCCGTGTCGTCAAGCACCACATCTACACAGTTTTACACACCTCCAGAGATGGTGACTCCACCACTGCCCTGGGCAGCCTGTTCCAATGCCCCAAAACCCTTTAGGGGAAGGCATTTTCCCTAATAGCCGCACTAAACCTCCCCTGGGCCAACTTCAAGCCGCTTTCTCCAGTTCTGTCACTTCCGACAAGAGACCAACACCCTCCGCTCTACGACCTCCTTTCAGGTAGTTGCACAGAGCAAGAAGGTCTCCCCTCAGCCTCCTGTTCTCCAAACTGAATCTCCCAAGGCCCTCTGCTGCTCCCCATCCCACTTGTGCTACAGACCCTTCACCAGATTCATTGCCCTTTTCTGAACTCGCTCCAGCACCTCAAGGTCTTTCTTGTCATCAAGGGCCCAAAACTGAACCCCGCATTCTAGCTGCAGCCTCAGCAGCACCACATACAGGGGGATGGTCACTGCCCTGCTCCTGCTGGCCACACTACTGATGACACAGGCCAGAATGCTGGTGGCCTTCCTGGCCACCTGGGCACACGCTGGCTCATGTTCTGCCAGCGGCTCACCAGTAGCCCAGGTCCTTTTCCAACAGGTAGCTTTACAGCCTCTCTTTCACCAAGCTTCTAGTGTTCCACGGGCTGGTACTGATGCAAGTGCAAAACACAAAACTTGGCCTTGTTGAACCTCATACAACTGTCATTTTTGCTCGATCTAGGCTGTCCACATCCTTCTCTAGAGCATTCTTACTGTCCAGCAGATCAACATTCCTGCCCAACTTGATGTCATCTGCAAACTTACTGAGGGGGCACTCCACGCCCTTGTCCAGATCATGGAGAAAGATCTTAAACAGAACTGGCCTCAGTACTGAGCCCTGGGGAACACCTCTTGTGAGTGCCCACCAACTGGATTTAACTCCAGTCACCGCAACTCTTTGCGCCCACCCATCCAGCCAGTGTTTTAGCCAGCGAAGGCTATGCCCGTCTAAGCCATGAGCAGCCACTTTCTCCAGGAGAAATGATGTCAAAGACTTTACCAAAACCTTACTCCACAGCATCCACAGCCTTGCCCTCATCCACTAAAGCAGGTCACCTTGTCATAGCAGGAGATCAGGTTGCTCGAGAAAGACCTGCCTTTCATAAACTCATGCTGACTACGTCTGATGACCTGCTGGTCCTGTACCTGCCATATGATGGCACTCAGGATGATCTGTTCCATGACCTTACCAAGCAACAAGGTCAGACTGACATATCTGTAATTCCCCGCATCCTCTTTTGGACCCTTCTCCTAGATAGGTGTCATATTTGCTAACTTCCAGTCAGTGAGCACCTCCTCGGCGAGTCAGGTCTGCTGATACATGATGGAAAGTGGCTTGGGGAGCACCTCCGCCAGCTCTCTCACAACTCCTGGGGAAAACCTATCTAGCCCCATACACCTGGGTGTATCAAAGTGGTGTAGCAGCTCACCATCATTTCCCCTTCGATTCCTGGGGCTTCGTTCTATGCCTCATCACTGTCTTCCAGCTCAGGGAGCTGGCTACACAGAGAACAACTGGGTTTACAATTAGCCACTGAGGCAAAGAAGGCATTAAGGCCTTTTCCACATCCATTGTAAATGTCTTGCTCCCTGAATCCACTACAAGTTGGAGATTCTCCTCAGCTTCCTTTTCCTGCAAAAACATATACCAAAGAGGTTGTATTGTCTTTTCTGGCAGGAGCTGGATTAAGTTCTAGTCGGGCTTTAGCCCTTGTAATTTTCCCCCTGCATAAAACTCAAAACATCCTCGTGCTCCTCCTCAGTATCTTGCCTCTTCTTGCAGACGTCAAAAGCTCTCTTTTTTCTCATGAGTTCAAGCCAAACTCCTCAGTTAAGGACAGGCCAGTCTTCTTCCCTGACAGCTTGTCTTTCGGCATATGGGGACTCTCCCTCGCACATGGGGGAATCTTCTGGTACCTTCGCACAGAAGAAAACCATGAAGCCCATATGCCAACCAAACCTTGCCACAGAAAATTAATATACACAGCTACAAGCTTACAAGCAAGAGGGCACAAAGACACCCACAGAGCACAATCAAGACCAAAGGCCAGGCCTAATGACAGGCTTAATGAGATGGCAGAGTGCAGCTGGGGCATCAAACACCATGGAAGGGGCAGTCGCTCACGCCTGTCACAGCTCCAAAGCCCAGCCCAGCCTGTCAGAGGTGGCAGCAAATGGGGCCCTCTCCTCACAACGCACCCGCAAACCACACGAGTGCCATGGGATGACCTCACTGACCACACTCCACCTCTCCTACGCTTTGGCCACGTCCTCTGCCCGCCCTGACACGCGCTAGGACGAGCCAGGATGCTGGTGGCTGTCCTGCTCACCTGGGCACACACCGCCTTGTATTCAGCCACTGTCGACCAACATCCCCAGGTCCTTTACCACCTGGCAGCTTTCCAGCCACTCTTCCACAAACCTGTAGCGTTCACGGGGCTGTGGTGACCCAAGCGCAAGACCCGACACTTGGCCTGGTTCAACCTCATGCAATTGCTCCCAGCCCATGGCTCCAGCCTGTCCAGGGCCTTCTGTAGAGCCTTCATAGCGCCAAGTGGGTCAACACGCCTGCCTAACTTGGTGTCATGTGCAAACCTACCTAGAGTGCACTCAATCTCCTTGTCCAGATGAAGGAGAAAGACATTAAACAGAACTGGCCCCAGTACTGAGCCCTGGGGAAACGCACTTGTGAATGGCCACCAAATGGATTTACCTCCAGTACCACAACTCTTGGGGCTCAGCCGTCCAGACACTTTTTCAGTCTTCAAAGACTACAGTCGTCCAAGACATGAGCAGCCACTTTCTCTGGGACAAACAGTGTCAGCTTGTCGTCTACACCAGAACACTCTCTATGTAGCAGGAGTAATCTCCTTCACTAATAAAACCTTGAAACATCAACCCTGCACACCCAGCTCATAAGCAAGACACACACCAAGACACCCAGAGAGCACAACGAGTGTGGAACGAAAGGCTTAGTGAGATGGAAGCAAGAAGGGCAGGGATCCTCCGCCATGGAAGAGGCAATTCCTCATGCCCAGCACAGCTCCAAAGCCCAGACCAGTCTGCCAGGGCTGTGAGGAAAAGGGACCCCCTCCACACAATGCAACCGCAAACCACACGAGTGCCATGGGATGACCTCACTGACGACACCCCACCTCTCCTACGCTTTGGCCGCATCCTCTGCCTGCCCTGAAATGCGCTTTCAACACCAAGTCTTCGGCCTCTAATGCTCACACTTCAAAGCTGCCGCCACGGACAAGTGGACACGTCCTCAAGACAAGGACAAGAAATTGGAGCATTGCGCAAGGAAAACACACCCTCCTCATTCCTGGCCAGGCTGTGGCATCCAACAGCTGCTGGCTGCAAAATGCCGTCATGCGCAAAGGCTGTCCCGCCCAGCCAGGACCAGCATAAAAGCCGGCCCAGCGCCTCTCTCCCTCACACACTTCTCCTGACGCCTTCTCCTCCCTCCGCGCTCAACAAGGTGAGCCTCAGCCCCCTTCCCCTCCTTCTCCTGCCCCGCCTGGCCCCTCTCTTCCAGCACGCTCTGCCCCCAGCCTCAGCAGCCCTCACGCCTCCCCACAGCCCCACACCAGCCTCCCCACTCCCTCGCCCTCCTGCAACACCGCTCCTCGCACCCCCACGCCCCTGCGCTTGCTCAACAGCCTCTCGTCCCTTCCAGGGCCCCTCCGCACCACACACATGGCCTGCTACGACGCCTACCGCCCCTGCGGACCCACCCCGCTGGCCAACAGCTGCAACGAGCCCTGTGCCCTGCAGTGCCAGGACTCCCGCGTCGTCATCCAGCCTCCCGCCGTGCTGGTCACCCTGCCAGGACCCATCCTCACCTCCCACCCCCAGAGCACCGCCATCGGATCCTCCTCATCGGCTGCCGTGGGCAACGAACTTGGTGCCCAGGGAGTTGCCATCAACTCCGGCGCCTTCGGCTACGGCTACGGCTTCAGAGGCCTGGGCGGCTTCGGAGGCCTGGGCTCCTGCGGCGGCAGAAGGGGCGGCTACATCTGCTAAGGGCTGTCACCACCACCCCTGACGCACACCACCTACCGCATTGAAGCTGCGGCATGGATTGTGGACTCACCTCTGGACCCTTCTTGGCACGGGGACCTGCTGTCCATGGCTCCTCCTCTAAAGGAGCCAGGAAGATCTTGGTGCTCTGGCAACATCTAGGTCACAGAAGCAACCTCAGCTGATGGTCGCCCTACGTGCAGCTTATACTTGTCACCTTCTACTTGGCGCTCCTGCCTTTGCACTCTTTTTTTTCCTCAATAAAGTTCTCTTGCATCCCAGCCTGACACGTCTCACTTTACTTTCTTCTCTCAAGGCTCTTCCAACCTCACCCAGCACAAAGCCAGGGCTCAGGAAGCAAACCGGATAGCGGGGAAAAGGGCCACAAGACCTCTCCCAGGAAATATGGCACCACCTAGACCACCAAGAACACAGACCAGTATTCCGGAGCTCTTCCACAATATGACACAAGCCCATCACTGGATCAAAGAAAGACTTGGACACCAGAACACTCTCCTCAACATGCCTCTGATGAGACCTCCCAAGGCCAGCACACACTTGACTATCTTTCTTCCCCAGCGTGACTCCCCAGCTCTACCACAAGCACAATCACAGAATCATTAAGTATTTAGACTTTCCTCATGGGTGCACGGGTCCTGCCAAGGCTGTGGTCCAACACAGGCTTCCTACAGGGTCACGCCTCCTGTGGGTGCACCCACCTGCTCCAGCGTCAGGTCCTCCACGGGCTGCAGGTGCTTATCTCCTCCACTGTGGACATTTCCTCCACTGTGAACCTCCACGGGCTGCAGGGGGACAACCTGCTTCAGCCCAGTTCTTCACCACAGGCTGCAGGGCAATCTCTGCTCCACAACCTACAGCACCTCCTGCTCCTCCTTCTTCACTCACCTTGCTGTCTCTAGAGATTTGTCTCCCACCTTTATTCCCTCCTCTCTTCCAGTTACTATTCTGAAGTAGTTTTTGCCCCTTCATAAACATGTTTCCACAGAGGTGCTACCACCATTGCTCGCTGGCTCAGCTTTAGCCAGCAGTGGCTCTGCCTTGGAGCTGGCTGGCTAGTCTTGTAGAATCACGGAACTGGTTGGCTTACGAAAGAATTTTCAGATCACCAAGTCCTGCTGTTAACCTAACAATACCAAGTCTACCACACACCCGTGTCGTCAAGCACCACATCTACACAGTTTTACACACCTCCAGAGATGGTGACTCCACCACTGCCCTGGGCAGCCTGTTCCAATGCCCCAAAACCCTTTAGGGGAAGGCATTTTCCCTAATAGCCGCACTAAACCTCCCCTGGGCCAACTTCAAGCCGCTTTCTCCAGTTCTGTCACTTCCGACAAGAGACCAACACCCTCCGCTCTACGACCTCCTTTCAGGTAGTTGCACAGAGCAAGAAGGTCTCCCCTCAGCCTCCTGTTCTCCAAACTGAATCTCCCAAGGCCCTCTGCTGCTCCCCATCCCACTTGTGCTACAGACCCTTCACCAGATTCATTGCCCTTTTCTGAACTCGCTCCAGCACCTCAAGGTCTTTCTTGTCATCAAGGGCCCAAAACTGAACCCCGCATTCTAGCTGCAGCCTCAGCAGCACCACATACAGGGGGATGGTCACTGCCCTGCTCCTGCTGGCCACACTACTGATGACACAGGCCAGAATGCTGGTGGCCTTCCTGGCCACCTGGGCACACGCTGGCTCATGTTCTGCCAGCGGCTCACCAGTAGCCCAGGTCCTTTTCCAACAGGTAGCTTTACAGCCTCTCTTTCACCAAGCTTCTAGTGTTCCACGGGCTGGT
This sequence comes from Caloenas nicobarica, assembly GCF_036013445.1. Lineage (NCBI taxonomy): Eukaryota > Metazoa > Chordata > Aves > Columbiformes > Columbidae > Caloenas > Caloenas nicobarica. The sequence goes on along the minus strand of NC_088246.1, from coordinate 164,386,740 downwards.
ACTGATGCAAGTGCAGAACACAAAACTTGGCCTTGTTGAACCTCATACAATTGTCATTTTTGCTCAATCTAGGCTGTCCACATCCTTCTCTAGAGCATTCTTACTGTCCAGCAGATCAACATTCCTGCCCAACTTGATGTCATCTGCAAACTTACTGAGGGTGCACTCCACACCCTTGTCCAGATCATGGAGAAAGATCTTAAACAGAACTGGCCTCAGTACTGAGCCCTGGGGAACACCTCTTGTGAGTGCCCACCAACTGGATTTAACTCCAGTCACCGCAACTCTTTGCGCCCACCCATCCAGCCAGTGTTTTAGCCAGCGAAGGCTATGCCCGTCTAAGCCATGAGCAGCCACTTTCTCCAGGAGAAATGATGTCAAAGACTTTACCAAAATCTTACTCCACAGCATCCACAGCCTTGCCCTCATCCACTAAAGCAGGTCACCTTGTCATAGCAGGAGATCAGGTTGCTCGAGCAGGACCTGCCTTTCATAAACCCACGCTGACTACGTCTGATGACCTGCTGGTCCTGTACCTGCCATATGATGGCACTCGGGTTGATCTGTTCCATGACCTTACCAAGCAACAAGGTCAGACCGACACATCTGTAATTCCCCGCTTCCTCTTTTGGACCCTTCTCCTAGATAGGTGTCATATTTGCTAACTTCCAGTCAGTGAGCACCTCCTCGGCGAGTCAGGTCTGCTGATACATGATGGAAAGTGGCTTGGGGAGCACCTCCGCCAGCTCTCTCACAACTCCTGGGGAAAACCTATCTAGCCCCATACACCTGGGTGTATCAAAGTGGTGTAGCAGCTCACCAACCATTTCCCCTTCGATTCCTGGGGCTTCGTTCTATGCCCCATCACTGTCTTCCAGCTCAGGGAGCTGGCTACACAGAGAACAACTGGTTTTACAATTAGCGACTGAGGCAAAGAAGGCCTTAAGGCCTTTTCCACATCCATTGTAAATGTCTTGCTCCCTGAATCCACTACAAGTTGGAGATTCTCCTTAGCTTCCTTTTCCTGCAAAAACATATACCAAAGAGGTTGTATTGTCTTTTCTGGCAGGAGCTGGATTAAGTTCTAGTTGGGCTTTAGCCCTTGTAATTTTCCCCCTGCATAAACTCAAAACATCCTCGTGCTCCTCCTCAGTATCTTGCCTCTTCTTGCAGACGTCAAAAGCTCTCTTTTTTCTCATGAGTTCAAGCCAAACTCCTCAGTTAAGGACAGGCCAGTCTTCTTCCCTGCCAGCTTGTCTTTCGGCATATGGGGACTCTCCCTCGCACATGGGGGAATCTTCTGGTACCTTCCAACAGAAGAAAACCATGAAGCCCATATGCCAACCAAACCTTGCCACAGAAAATTAATATACACAGCTACAAGCTTACAAGCAAGAGGGCACAAAGACACCCACAGAGCACAATCAAGACCAAAGGCCAGGCCTAATGACAGGCTTAATGAGATGGCAGAGTGCAGCTGGGGCATCAAACACCATGGAAGGGGCAGTCGCTCACGCCTGTCACAGCTCCAAAGCCCAGCCCAGCCTGTCAGAGATGGCAGCAAATGGGGCCCTCTCCTCACAACGCACCCGCAAACCACACGAGTGCCATGGGATGACCTCACTGACCACACTCCACCTCTCCTACGCTTTGGCCACGTCCTCTGCCCGCCCTGACACGCGCTAGGACGAGCCAGGATGCTGGTGGCTGTCCTGCTCACCTGGGCACACACCGCCTTGTATTCAGCCACTGTCGACCAACATCCCCAGGTCCTTTACCACCTGGCAGCTTTCCAGCCACTCTTCCACAAGCCTGTAGCGTTCACGGGGCTGTGGTGACCCAAGCGCAAGACCCGACACTTGGCCTGGTTCAACCTCATGCAATTGCTCCCAGCCCATGGCTCCAGCCTGTCCAGGGCCTTCTGTAGAGCCTTCATAGCGCCAAGTGGGTCAACACGCCTGCCTAACTTGGTGTCATGTGCAAACGTACTGAGAGTGCACTCAATCTCCTTGTCCAGATGAAGGAGAAAGACATTAAACAGAACTGGCCCCAGTACTGAGCCCTGGGGAAACGCACTTGTGAGTGGCCACCAAATGGATTTACCTCCAGTACCACAACTCTTGGGGTTCAGCCGTCCAGACACTTTTTCAGTCTTCAAAGACTACAGTCGTCCAAGACATGAGCAGCCACTTTCTCTGGGAGAAACAGTGTCAGCTTGTCGTCTACACCAGAACACTCTCTATGTAGCAGGAGTAATCTCCTTCACTAATAAAACCTTGAAACATCAACCCTGCACACCCAGCTCATAAGCAAGACACACACCAAGACACCCAGAGAGCACAACGAGCGTGGAAGGAAAGGCTTAGCGAGATGGAAGCAAGAAGGGCAGGGATCCTCCGCCATGGAAGAGGCAATTCCTCAGGCCCAGCACAGCTCCAAAGCCCAGACCAGTCTGCCAGGGCTGTGAGGAAAAGGGACCCCCTCCACACAATGCAACCGCAAACCACACGAGTGCCATGGGATGACCTCACTGACGACACCCCACCTCTCCTACGCTTTGGCCACATCCTCTGCCTGCCCTGAAATGCGCTTTCAACACCAAGTCTTCGGCCTCTAATGCTCACACTTCAAAGCTGCCGCTACGGACAAGTGGACACGTCCTCAAGACAAGGACAAGAAATTGGAGCATTGCGCAAGGAAAACACACCCTCCTCATTCCTGGCCAGGCTGTGGCATCCAACAGCTGCTGGCTGCAAAATGCCGTCATGCGCAAAGGCTGTCCCGCCCAGCCAGGACCAGCATAAAAGCCGGCCCAGCGCCTCTCTCCCTCACACACTTCTCCTGACGCCTTCTCCTCCCTCCGCGCTCAACAAGGTGAGCCTCAGCCCCCTTCCCCTCCTTCTCCTGCCCCGCCTGGCCCCTCTCTTCCAGCACGCTCTGCCCCCAGCCTCAGCAGCCCTCACGCCTCCCCACCGCCACGCTCCCCACAGCCCCACACCAGCCTCCCCACTCCCTCGCCCTCCTGCAACACCGCTCCTCGCACCCCCACGCCCCTGCGCTTGCTCAACAGCCTCTCGTCCCTTCCAGGGCCCCTCCGCACCACACACATGGCCTGCTACGACGCCTACCGCCCCTGCGGACCCACCCCGCTGGCCAACAGCTGCAACGAGCCCTGTGCCCTGCAGTGCCAGGACTCCCGCGTCGTCATCCAGCCTCCCGCCGTGCTGGTCACCCTGCCAGGACCCATCCTCACCTCCCACCCCCAGAGCACCGCCGTCGGATCCTCCTCATCGGCTGCCGTGGGCAACGAACTTGGTGCCCAGGGAGTTGCCATCAACTCCGGCGCCTTCGGCTACGGCTACGGCTTCAGAGGCCTGGGCGGCTTCGGAGGCCTGGGTGGCTTCGGAGGCCTGGGCTCCTGCGGCGGCAGAAGGGGCGGCTACATCTGCTAAGGGCTGTCACCACCACCCCTGACGCACACCACCTACCGCATCGAAGCTGCGGCATGGATTGTGGACTCACCTCTGGACCCTTCTTGGCACGGGGACCTGCTGTCCATGGCTCCTCCTCTAAAGGAGCCAGGAAGATCTTGGTGCTCTGGCAACATCTAGGTCACAGAAGCAACCTCAGCTGATGGTCGCCCTACGTGCAGCTTGTCACTTTCTTACTTGTCACTTTCTACTTGGCGCTCCTGCCTTTGCACTCTTTTTTTTCCTCATTAAAGTTCTCTTGCATCCCAGCCTGACACGTCTCACTTTACTTTCTTCTCTCAAGGCTCTTCCAACCTCACCCAGCACAAAGCCAGGGCTCAGGAAGCAAACCGGATAGGGGGGGAAAAGGGCCACAAGACCTCTCCCAGGAAATATGGCACCACCTAGACCACCAAGAACACAGACCAGTATTCCGGAGCTCTTCCACAATATGACACAAGCCCATCACTGGATCAAAGAAAGACTTGGACACCAGAACACTCTCCTCAACATGCCTCTGATGAGACCTCCCAAGGCCAGCACACACTTGACTATCTTTCTTCCCCAGCGTGACTCCCCAGCTCTACCACAAGCACAATCACAGAATCATTAAGTATTTAGACTTTCCTCATGGGTGCACGGGTCCTGCCAAGGCTGTGGTCCAACACAGGCTTCCTACAGGGTCACGCCTCCTGTGGGTGCACCCACCTGCTCCAGCGTCAGGTCCTCCACAGGCTGCAGGTGCTTATCTCCTCCACTGTGGACATTTCCTCCACTGTGAACCTCCACGGGCTGCAGGGGGACAACCTGCTTCAGCCCAGTTCTTCACCACAGGCTGCAGGGCAATCTCTGCTCCACAACCTACAGCACCTCCTGCTCCTCCTTCTTCACTCACCTTGCTGTCTCTAGAGATTTGTCTCCCACCTTTATTCCCTCCTCTCTTCCAGTTACTATTCTGAAGTAGTTTTTGCCCCTTCATAAACATGTTTCCACAGAGGTGCTACCACCATTGCTCGCTGGCTCAGCTTTAGCCAGCAGTGGCTCTGCCTTGGAGCTGGCTGGCTACTCTTGTAGAATCACGGAACTGGTTGGCTTACGAAAGAATTTTCAGATCACCAAGTCCTGCTGTTAACCTAACAATACCAAGTCTACCACACACCCGTGTCGTCAAGCACCACATCTACACAGTTTTACACACCTCCAGAGATGGTGACTCCACCACTGCCCTGGGCAGCCTGTTCCAATGCCCCAAAACCCTTTAGGGGAAGGCATTTTCCCTAATAGCCGCACTAAACCTCCCCTGGGCCAACTTCAAGCCGCTTTCTCCAGTTCTGTCACTTCCGACAAGAGACCAACACCCTCCGCTCTACGACCTCCTTTCAGGTAGTTGCACAGAGCAAGAAGGTCTCCCCTCAGCCTCCTGTTCTCCAAACTGAATCTCCCAAGGCCCTCTGCTGCTCCCCATCCCACTTGTGCTACAGACCCTTCACCAGATTCATTGCCCTTTTCTGAACTCGCTCCAGCACCTCAAGGTCTTTCTTGTCATCAAGGGCCCAAAACTGAACCCCGCATTCTAGCTGCAGCCTCAGCAGCACCACATACAGGGGGATGGTCACTGCCCTGCTCCTGCTGGCCACACTACTGATGACACAGGCCAGAATGCTGGTGGCCTTCCTGGCCACCTGGGCACACGCTGGCTCATGTTCTGCCAGCGGCTCACCAATAGCCCAGGTCCTTTTCCAACAGGTAGCTTTACAGCCTCTCTTTCACCAAGCTTCTAGTGTTCCACGGGCTGGTACTGATGCAAGTGCAGAACACAAAACTTGGCCTTGTTGAACCTCATACAATTGTCATTTTTGCTCGATCTAGGCTGTCCACATCCTTCTCTAGAGCATTCTTACTGTCCAGCAGATCAACATTCCTGCCCAACTTGATGTCATCTGCAAACTTACCGAGGGGGCACTCCACGCCCTTGTCCAGATCATGGAGAAAGATCTTAAACAGAACTGGCCTCAGTACTGAGCCCTGGGGAACACCTCTTGTGAGTGCCCACCAACTGGATTTAACTCCAGTCACCGCAACTCTTTGCGCCCACCCATCCAGCCAGTGTTTTAGCCAGCGAAGGCTATGCCCGTCTAAGCCATGAGCAGCCGCTTTCTCCAGGAGAAATGATGTCAAAGACTTTACCAAAATCTTACTCCACAGCATCCACAGCCTTGCCCTCATCCACTAAAGCAGGTCACCTTGTCATAGCAGGAGATCAGGTTGCTCGAGCAGGACCTGCCTTTCATAAACCCACGCTGACTACGTCTGATGACCTGCTGGTCCTGTACCTGCCATATGATGGCACTCAGGATGATCTGTTCCATGACCTTACCAAGCAACAAGGTCAGACTGACACATCCGTAATTCCCCGCATCCTCTTTTGGACCCTTCTCCTAGATAGGTGTCATATTTGCTAACTTCCAGTCAGTGAGCACCTCCTCGGCGAGTCAGGTCTGCTGATACATGATGGAAAGTGGCTTGGGGAGCACCTCCGCCAGCTCTCTCACAACTCCTGGGGAAAACCTATCTAGCCCCATACACCTGGGTGTATCAAAGTGGTGTAGCAGCTCACCAACCATTTCCCCTTCGATTCCTGGGGCTTCGTTCTATGCCCCATCACTGTCTTCCAGCTCAGGGAGCTGGCTACACAGAGAACAACTGGTTTTACAATTAGCGACTGAGGCAAAGAAGGCATTAAGGCCTTTTCCACATCCATTGTAAATGTCTTGCTCCCTGAATCCACTACAAGTTGGAGATTCTCCTTAGCTTCCTTTTCCTGCAAAAACATATACCAAAGAGGTTGTATTGTCTTTTCTGGCAGGAGCTGGATTAAGTTCTAGTTGGGCTTTAGCCCTTGTAATTTTCCCCCTGCATAAACTCAAAACATCCTCGTGCTCCTCCTCAGTATCTTGCCTCTTCTTGCAGACGTCAAAAGCTCTCTTTTTTCTCATGAGTTCAAGCCAAACTCCTCAGTTAAGGACAGGCCAGTCTTCTTCCCTGCCAGCTTGTCTTTCGGCATATGGGGACTCTCCCTCGCACATGGGGGAATCTTCTGGTACCTTCGCACAGAAGAAAACCATGAAGCCCATATGCCAACCAAACCTTGCCACAGAAAATTAATATACACAGCTACAAGCTTACAAGCAAGAGGGCACAAAGACACCCACAGAGCACAATCAAGACCAAAGGCCAGGCCTAATGACAGGCTTAATGAGATGGCAGAGTGCAGCTGGGGCATCAAACACCATGGAAGGGGCAGTCGCTCACGCCTGTCACAGCTCCAAAGCCCAGCCCAGCCTGTCAGAGATGGCAGCAAATGGGATCCTCTCCTCACAACGCACCCGCAAACCACACGAGTGCCATGGGATGACCTCACTGACCACACTCCACCTCTCCTACGCTTTGGCCACGTCCTCTGCCCGCCCTGACACGCGCTAGGACGAGCCAGGATGCTGGTGGCTGTCCTGCTCACCTGGGCACACACCGCCTTGTATTCAGCCGCTGTCGACCAACATCCCCAGGTCCTTTACCACCTGGCAGCTTTCCAGCCACTCTTCCACAAGCCTGTAGCGTTCACGGGGCTGTGGTGACCCAAGCGCAGGACCTGACACTTGGCCTGGTTCAACCTCATGCAATTGCTCCCAGCCCATGGCTCCAGCCTGTCCAGGGCCTTCTGTAGAGCCTTCATAGCGCCAAGTGGGTCAACACGCCTGCCTAACTTGGTGTCATGTGCAAACGTACTGAGAGTGCACTCAATCTCCTTGTCCAGATGAAGGAGAAAGACATTAAACAGAACTGGTCCCAGTACTGAGCCCTGGGGAAACGCACTTGTGAGTGGCCACCAAATGGATTTACCTCCAGTACCACAACTCTTGGGGTTCAGCCGTCCAGACACTTTTTCAGTCTTCAAAGACTACAGTCGTCCAAGACATGAGCAGCCACTTTCTCTGGGACAAACAGTGTCAGCTTGTCGTCTACACCAGAACACTCTCTATGTAGCAGGAGTAATCTCCTTCACTAATAAAACCTTGAAACATCAACCCTGCACACCCAGCTCATAAGCAAGACACACACCAAGACACCCAGAGAGCACAACGAGCGTGGAAGGAAAGGCTTAGGGAGATGGAAGCAAGAAGGGCAGGGATCCTCCGCCATGGAAGAGGCAATTCCTCATGCCCAGCACAGCTCCAAAGCCCAGACCAGTCTGCCAGGGCTGTGAGGAAAAGGGACCCCCTCCACACAATGCAACCGCAAACCACACGAGTGCCATGGGATGACCTCACTGACGACACCCCACCTCTCCTACGCTTTGGCCGCATCCTCTGCCTGCCCTGAAATGCGCTTTCAACACCAAGTCTTCGGCCTCTAATGCTCACACTTCAAAGCTGCCGCCACGGACAAGTGGACACGTCCTCAAGACAAGGACAAGAAATTGGAGCATTGCGCAAGGAAAACACACCCTCCTCATTCCTGGCCAGGCTGTGGCATCCAACAGCTGCTGGCTGCAAAATGCCGTTATGCGCAAAGGCTGTCCCGCCCAGCCAGGACCAGCATAAAAGCCGGCCCAGCGCCTCTCTCCCTCACACGCTTCTCCTGACGCCTTCTCCTCCCTCCGCGCTCAACAAGGTGAGCCTCAGCCCCCTTCCCCTCCTTCTCCTGCCCCGCCTGGCCCCCCTCTTCCAGCACGCTCTGCCCCCAGCCTCAGCAGCCCTCACGCCTCCCGACCGCCACGCTCCCCACAGCCCCACACCAGCCTCCCCACTCCCTCGCCCTCCTGCAACACCGCTCCTCGCACCCCCACGCCCCTGCGCTTGCTCAACAGCCTCTCGTCCCTTCCAGGGCCCCTCCGCACCACACACATGGCCTGCTACGACGCCTACCGCCCCTGCGGACCCACCCCGCTGGCCAACAGCTGCAACGAGCCCTGTGCCCTGCAGTGCCAGGACTCCCGCGTCGTCATCCAGCCTCCCGCCGTGCTGGTCACCCTGCCAGGACCCATCCTCACCTCCCACCCCCAGAGCACCGCTGTCGGATCCTCCTCATCGGCTGCCGTGGGCAACGAACTTGGTGCCCAGGGAGTTGCCATCAACTCCGGCGCCTTCGGCTATGGCTACGGCTTCGGAGGCCTGGGCTCCTGCGGCGGCAGAAGGGGCGGCTACATCTGCTAAGGGCTGTCACCACCACCCCTGACGCACACCACCTACCCCATTGAAGCTGCGGCATGGATTGTGGACTCACCACTGGACCCTTCTTGGCACGGGGACCTGCTAGCCATGCCTCCTCCTCTCAAGACACCAAGCATGGAAGCAGGGAAGGCGCCAGCCTCAGCTGCCTGCAAACATTACCCTTGGACCTTCTCCTCTTCTTCCACATCTTTCTTTGAGCTTCAACTTGCTCTCTTCCACTTGGTACTCCAGCCTCTTCCTTTTTTTTCCCTCAATAAAGTTCTCTTGCATCCCAGTCTGAGATGTCTCCTCTTGCTTTCTTCTTCCATGGCTTGTCCAGTCTCACCTGGCACAAAGCCAGGGCTCAAGGAGCCATCATGGTGGGTGGAAAAGAGCTACAAGACGTCTATTAGGAAATACGTCATCAGGAACACCACCCACATGCACCTGGTGGGCTGCCTGGCTGTCACACAAACCCTTCACTTGCCCAAGGAAAAGGCTTGGGCGCGCTCATGCACTTCTACCCTGGCCTCTCATCCAGTCTCCCCATGGCAGCACGTACTTGTCCAAATCACTTCCCCAGCACCACTCGCTGCCCATCACAGCAAACAGAATCATTGACTGCACAAGGAGCCTCTGGACATCATCTCGTTCAACCCAACCTGCTCAAGCATCAGCAGCTCAAGCGGGCTGTCCATGCAGTTTCCAAACAGATGTTCAGTATCTCCAAGGACAGAGACTCCAGTATCTCTCTGCGCAAGCGGTTCCACTTTTTGAGCATCCTCTCACTGAAAAAGTGTTGCCTTGTCCTCCAAGGAAATGGCACGGCTTCTCAACTCTCCCCATTCACCCTTGGCCTGGCCGTGGGCACCTATGACAAGAGTCTCATTCCCTTCTCCTTGTTCCCTTTCACTTGAGTATTTAGACACACTGATGACATCTCCTTGTGCTGCCTTGTCTCCTGTCTTTAAAACCCTCCCAGCTCTCTCACCTTCAGCTCATACGAAGGATGTTCCAGTACCTTTGGCATTTCAGTGGTCCCGCACTACTCTCCCTCCACTAAGAGCATTTCCTTGTAACACTGGGGGAGCTCTTACCTTGACACAAGACGAAACAAGGGGCCTCATCAACACTGAAAGACAGCATGACCACCTTGAAACCCACTGGCAATGCTCATCCCAAAGCTGCCCTGGAGAATCTCGGCCTCTTTTCACACAAGGCTGCATTGTTGCCTCCTTGTCGGCTTTTCCTCCACCAGCACCACAAAGTCGTGCGCAGAAAGCTGCTTTCCAGCCTGTCAAACCCCAGCATGTCCTGAGGCCCTGTGCTAGGGAATCACATTGATTGGAAAAGACGTAGAGGATCATGGAGTCTTTACCGGTAACCCCACACTATCAAGCCCACCTCTAAATCATGGCCCTAGTGATACAGAGAATTGACTAACTAACACTTAACTAATTAATATTTAGAGGACTAACACTTCAGGAGCTAACGCTTAGAGAGCAAACCCTTAACCCACAACGCTTAGAACCCTTAACCCATATTACGATTGCCTAGCTTTGCTTAGCCTTGTGTAAGAGAAACAAAAGTTTATTGATGACTTTACAGGCCTTGCACAGAGACAAAATCTTGGGTGCATCCTTGGTGCATCCTTGGTTGAATTAGATAACCGAAACCTGGGCACAGGACAGGAGATACGCCAGTTCTAACCAACTCAGCAGTCTGAGTCCCAGCCAACTCAGCACACCAGGCCAGAGGTGAACGTGTACAGAGAAGACGACCCCGGTCCACGATCACTGCGCAGGCTCAGCCAGGAGGGATCAAAGGTGGAGACTATGGAAATGATTTCCCGGAACTCATTGTAATAAGAACCGCCTTCTCGGGGACAGGTTATGAATATGTATAGGCGCTCCTAGAACTTTCATGAATATGTAACACTTCGCAGTATTTAACTAAGCTCACGGCTACTGGAAAGTTGCACGTGTCTTTGGTGAAAATTATTTCCGCGTGTGTACAGCACCGAAACAAACATACCTGCTTTACAATCTTACAGGTTGTAAGGTTACTTTCCACGCGTCACTAGGAACCTCAACTACGCATCTTTGCAACACCTCCAGGGATGGTCACTCCACCACTGCCTTGCGCAGCCTGTTCCAATACCCGACAACACTTCCTGGAAAAAAATTTTTCCTAATATCCAATCTAGACCTCCCATGGCACAACTTGAGGCCATTTCTACTTGTTCTGTCACTTGGTACTTGGGAAAAGAGACTGAATCCCTTCCTCACTACAACCTCTTTTTCAGCAGTTGCAGAGAGCAAAACATCTCCCTTTGCTGCAAAAACATATACCAAAAAGTTTGTATTGTCTTTTCTAGCAGGAGCTGGATTAAGTTCTAGTTGGGCTTTAGCCTTTGTAATTTTCCCCCTGCATAAACTCAAAACATCCTGGTGTTCCTCCTCAGTATCTTGCCTCTTCTTGCAGACGTCAAAAGCTCTCTTTTTTCTCATGAGTTCAAGCCAAACTCCTCAGTTAAGGACAGGCCAGTCTTCTTCCCTGCCAGCTTGTCTTTCAGCATATGGGGACTCTCCCTCGCACATGGGGGAATCTTCTGGTACCTTCTCACAGAAGAAAACCATGAAGCCCATATGCCAACCAAACCTTGCCACAGAAAATTAATATACACAGCTACAAGCTTACAAGCAAGAGGGCACAAAGACACCCACAGAGCACAATCAAGACCAAAGGCCAGGCCTAATGACAGGCTTAATGAGATGGCAGAGTGCAGCTGGGGCATCAAACACCATGGAAGGGGCAGTCGCTCACGCCTGTCACAGCTCCAAAGCCGAGCCCAGCCTGTCAGAGGTGGCAGCAAATGGGGCCCTCTCCTCACAACGCACCTGCAAACCACACGAGTGCCATGGGATGACCTCACTGACCACAGTCCACATCTCATACGCTTTGGCCACATCCTCTGCCCACCCTGACATGCGCTAGGACGAGCCAGGATGCTGGTGGCTGTCCTGCTCACCTGGGCACGCAGCGCCTCGTATTCAGCCACTGTCGACCAACATCCCCAGGTCCTTTACCACCTGGCAGCTTTCCAGCCACTCTTCCACAAACCTGTAGCGTTCATGGGGCTGTGCTGACCCAAGCGCAGGACCTGACACTTGGCCTGGTTCAACCTCATGCAATTGCTCCCAGCCCATGGATCCAGCCTGTCCAGGGCCTTCTGTAGAGCCTTCATAGCGCCAAGTGGGTCAACACGCCTGCCTAACTTGGTGTCGTGTGCAAACGTACTGAGAGTGCACTCAATCTCCTTGTCCAGATGAAGGAGAAAGACATTAAACAGAACTGGCCCCAGTACTGAGCCCTGGGGAAACGCACTTGTGAATGGCCACCAAATGGATTTACCTCCAGTACCACAACTCTTGGGGCTCAGCCGTCCAGACACTTTTTCAGTCTTCAAAGACTACAGTCGTCCAAGACATGAGCAGCCACTCTCTCTGGGACAAACAGTGTCAGCTTGTTGTCTACACCAGAACACTCTCTGTGTAGCAGGAGTAATCTCCTTCACTAATAAAACCTTGAAACATCAACCCTGCACACCCAGCTCATAAGCAAGACACACACCAAGACACCCAGAGAGCACAACGAGCGTGGAACGAAAGGCTTAGTGAGATGGAAGCAAGAAGGGCAGGGATCCTCCGCCATGGAAGAGGCAATTCCTCAGGCCCAGCACAGCTCCAAAGCCCAGACCAGTCTGCCAGGGCTGTGAGGAAAAGGGACCCCCTCCACACAATGCAACTGCAAACCACACAAGTGCCATGGGATGATCTCACTGACGACACCCCACCTCTCCTACGCTTTGGCCGCATCCTCTGCCTGCCCTGAAATGCGCTTTCAACACCAAGCCTTCGGCCTCTAATGCTCACACTTCAAAGCTGCCGCCACGGACAAGTGGACACGTCCTCAAGACAAGGACAAGAAATTGGAGCATTGCGCAAGGAAAACACACCCTCCTCATTCCTGGCCCGGCTGTGGCATCCAACAGCTGCTGGCTGCAAAATGCCGTCATGCGAAAAGGCTGTCCTGCCCAGCCAGGACCAGCATAAAAGCCGGCCCAGCGCCTCTCTCCCTCACACACTTCTCCTGACGCCTTCTCCTCCCTCCGCGCTCAACAAGGTGAGCCTCAGCCCCCTTCCCCTCCTTCTCCTGCCCCGCCTGGCCCCTCTCTTCCAGCACGCTCTGCCCCCAGCCTCAGCAGCCCTCACGCCTCCCCACCGCCACGCTCCCCACAGCCCCACACCAGCCTCCCCACTCCCTCGCCCTCCTGCAACACCGCTCCTCGCACCCCCACGCCCCGGCGCTTGCTCAACAGCCTCTCGTCCCTTCCAGGGCCCCTCCGCACCACACACATGGCCTGCTACGACGCCTACCGCCCCTGCGGACCCACCCCGCTGGCCAACAGCTGCAACGAGCCCTGTGCCCTGCAGTGCCAGGACTCCCGCGTCGTCATCCAGCCTCCCGCCGTGCTGGTCACCCTGCCAGGACCCATCCTCACCTCCCACCCCCAGAGCACCGCCGTCGGATCCTCCTCATCGGCTGCCGTGGGCAACGAACTTGGTGCCCAGGGAGTTGCCATCAACTCCGGCGCCTTCGGCTATGGCTACGGCTTCAGAGGCCTGGGCGGCTTCGGAGGCCTGGGTGGCTTTGGAGGCAGAAGGGGCGGCTACATCTGCTAAGGGCTGTCACCACCACCCCTGACGCACACCACCTACCGCATTGAAGCTGCGGCATGGATTGTGGACTCACCTCTGGACCCTTCTTGGCACGGGGACCTGCTGTCCATGGCTCCTCCTCTAAAGGAGCCAGGAAGATCTTGGTGCTCTGGCAACATCTAGGTCACAGAAGCAACCTCAGCTGATGGTCGCCCTACGTGCAGCTTATACTTGTCACCTTCTACTTGGCACTCCTGCCTTTGCACTCTTTTTTTTCCTCAATAAAGTTCTCTTGCATCCCAGCCTGACACGTCTCACTTTACTTTCTTCTCTCAAGGCTCTTCCAACCTCACCCAGCACAAAGCCAGGGCTCAGGAAGCAAACCGGATAGGGGGGGAAAAGGGCCACAAGACCTCTCCCAGGAAATATGGCACGACCTAGACCACCAAGAACACAGACCAGTATTCCGGAGCTCTTCCACAATATGACACAAGCCCACCACTGGATCAAAGAAAGACTTGGACACCAGAACACTCTCCTCAACATGCCTCTGATGAGACCTCCCAAGGCCAGCACACACTCGACTATCTTTCTTCCCCAGCGTGACTCCCCAGCTCTACCACAAGCACAATCACAGAATCATTAAGTATTTAGACTTTCCTCATGGGTGCACGGGTCCTGCCAAGGCTGTGGTCCAACACAGGCTTCCTACAGGGTCACGCCTCCTGTGGGTGCACCCACCTGCTCCAGCGTCAGGTCCTCCACGGGCTGCAGGTGCTTATCTCCTCCACTGTGGACATTTCCTCCACTGTGAACCTCCACGGGCTGCAGGGGGACAACCTGCTTCAGCCCAGTTCTTCACCACAGGCTGCAGGGCAATCTCTGCTCCACAACCTACAGCACCTCCTGCTCCTCCTTCTTCACTCACCTTGCTGTCTCTAGAGATTTGTCTCCCACCTTTATTCCCTCCTCTCTTCCAGTTACTATTCTGAAGTAGTTTTTGCCCCTTCATAAACATGTTTCCACAGAGGTGCTACCACCATTGCTCGCTGGCTCAGCTTTAGCCAGCAGTGGCTCTGCCTTGGAGCTGGCTGGCTAGTCTTGTAGAATCACGGAACTGGTTGGCTTACGAAAGAATTTTCAGATCACCAAGTCCTGCTGTTAACCTAACAATACCAAGTCTACCACACACCCGTGTCGTCAAGCACCACATCTACACAGTTTTACACACCTCCAGAGATGGTGACTCCACCACTGCCCTGGGCAGCCTGTTCCAATGCCCCAAAACCCTTTAGGGGAAGGCATTTTCCCTAATAGCCGCACTAAACCTCCCCTGGGCCAACTTCAAGCCGCTTTCTCCAGTTCTGTCACTTCCGACAAGAGACCAACACCCTCCGCTCTACGACCTCCTTTCAGGTAGTTGCACAGAGCAAGAAGGTCTCCCCTCAGCCTCCTGTTCTCCAAACTGAATCTCCCAAGGCCCTCTGCTGCTCCCCATCCCACTTGTGCTACAGACCCTTCACCAGATTCATTGCCCTTTTCTGAACTCGCTCCAGCACCTCAAGGTCTTTCTTGTCATCAAGGGCCCAAAACTGAACCCCGCATTCTAGCTGCAGCCTCAGCAGCACCACATACAGGGGGATGGCCACTGCCCTGCTCCTGCTGGCCACACTACTGATGACACAGGCCAGAATGCTGGTGGCCTTCCTGGCCACCTGGGCACACGCTGGCTCATGTTCTGCCAGCGGCTCACCAGTAGCCCAGGTCCTTTTCCAACAGGTAGCTTTACAGCCTCTCTTTCACCAAGCTTCTAGTGTTCCACGGGCTGGTACTGATGCAAGTGCAGAACACAAAACTTGGCCTTGTTGAACCTCATACAATCGTCATTTTTGCTCGATCTAGGCTGTCCACCTCCTTCTCTAGAGCATTCTTACTGTCCAGCAGATCAACATTCCTGCCCAACTTGATGTCATCTGCAAACTTACCGAGGGGGCACTCCACGCCCTTGTCCAGATCATGGAGAAAGATCTTAAACAGAACTGGCCTCAGTACTGAGCCCTGGGGAACATCTCTTGTGAGCGCCCACCAACTGGATTTAACTCCAGTCACCGCAACTCTTTGCGCCCACCCATCCAGCCAGTGTTTTAGCCAGCGAAGGCTATGCCCGTCTAAGCCATGAGCAGCCGCTTTCTCCAGGAGAAATGATGTCAAAGACTTTACCAAAATCTTACTCCACAGCATCCACAGCCTTGCCCTCATCCACTAAAGCAGGTCACCTTGTCATAGCAGGAGATCAGGTTGCTCGAGCAGGACCTGCCTTTCATAAACCCATGCTGACTATGTCTGATGACCTGCTGGTCCTGTACCTGCCATATGATGGCACTCGGGTTGATCTGTTCCATGACCTTACCAAGCAACAAGGTCAGACCGACACATCCGTAATTCCCCGCATCCTCTTTTGGACCCTTCTCCTAGATAGGTGTCGTATTTGCTAACTTCCAGTCAGTGAGCACCTCCTTGGCGAGTCAGGTCTGCTGATACATGATGGAAAGTGGCTTGGGGAGCACCTCCGCCAGCTCTCTCACAACTCCTGGGGAAAACCTATCTAGCCCCATACACCTGGGTGTATCAAAGTGGTGTAGCAGCTCACCAACCATTTCCCCTTCGATTCCTGGGGCTTCGTTCTATGCCCCATCACTGTCTTCCAGCTCAGGGAGCTGGCTACACAGGGAACAACTGGTTTTACAATTAGCCACTGAGGCAAAGAAGGCATTAAGGCCTTTTCCACATCCATTGTAAATGTCTTGCTCCCTGAATCCACTACAAGTTGGAGATTCTCCTTAGCTTCCTTTTCCTGCAAAAACATATACCAAAAAGTTTGTATTGTCTTTTCTGGCAGGAGCTGGATTAAGTTCTAGTTGGGCTTTAGCCCTTGTAATTTTCCCCCTGCATAAAACTCAAAACATCCTCGTGCACCTCCTCAGTATCTTGCCTCTTCTTGCAGACGTCAAAAGCTCTCTTTTTTCTCATGAGTTCAAGCCAAACTCCTCAGTTAAGGACAGGCCAGTCTTCTTCCCTGCCAGCTTGTCTTTCGGCATATGGGGACTCTCCCTCGCACATGGGGGAATCTTCTGGTACCTTCTCACAGAAGAAAACCATGAAGCCCATATGCCAACCAAACCTTGCCACAGAAAATTAATATACACAGCTACAAGCTTACAAGCAAGAGGGCACAAAGACACCCACAGAGCACAATCAAGACCAAAGGCCAGGCCTAATGACAGGCTTAATGAGATGGCAGAGTGCAGCTGGGGCATCAAACACCATGGAAGGGGCAGTCGCTCACGCCTGTCACAGCTCCAAAGCCCAGCCCAGCCTGTCAGAGATGGCAGCAAATGGGGCCCTCTCCTCACAACGCACCCGCAAACCACACGAGTGCCATGGGATGACCTCACTGACCACACTCCACCTCTCCTACGCTTTGGCCACGTCCTCTGCCCGCCCTGACACGCGCTAGGACGAGCCAGGATGCTGGTGGCTGTCCTGCTCACCTGGGCACACAGCGCCTCATATTCAGCCACTGTCGACCAACATCCCCAGGTCCTTTACCACCTGGCAGCTTTCCAGCCACTCTTCCACAAACCTGTAGCGTTCACGGGGCTGTGGTGACCCAAGCACAGGACCCGACTCTTGGCCTGGTTCAACCTCATGCAATTGCTCCCAGCCCATGGCTCCAGCCTGTCCAGGGCCTTCTGTAGAGCCTTCACAGCGCCTAGTGGGTCAACACGCCTGCCTAACTTGGTGTCATGTGCAAACGTACTGAGAGTGCACTCAATCTCCTTGTCCAGATGAAGGAGAAAGACATTAAACAGAACTGGCCCCAGTACTGAGCCCTGGGGAAACGCACTTGTGAATGGCCACCAAATGGATTTACCTCCAGTACCACAACTCTTGGGCTTCAGCCGTCCAGACACTTTTTCAGTCTTCAAAGACTACAGTCGTCCAAGACGTGAGCAGCCACTTTCTCTGGGACAAACAGTGTCAGCTTGTCGTCTACACCAGAACACTCTCTATGTAGCAGGAGTAATCTCCTTCACTAATAAATCCTTGAAACATCAACCCTGCACACCCAGCTCATAAGCAAGACACACACCAAGACACCCAGAGAGCACAACGAGCGTGGAACGAAAGGCTTAGTGAGATGGAAGCAAGAAGGGCAGGGATCCTCCGCCATGGAAGAGGCAATTCCTCAGGCCCAGCACAGCTCCAAAGCCCAGACCAGTCTGCCAGGGCTGTGAGGAAAAGGGACCCCCTCCACACAATGCAACCACAAACCACACGAGTGCCATGGGATGACCTCACTGACGACACCCCACCTCTCCTACGCTTTGGCCGCATCCTCTGCCTGCCCTGAAATGCGCTTTCAACACCAAGTCTTCGGCCTCTAATGCTCACACTTCAAAGCTGCCGCTATGGACAAGTGGACACGTCCTCAAGACAAGGACAAGAAATTGGAGCATTGCGCAAGGAAAACACACCCTCCTCATTCCTGGCCCGGCTGTGGCATCCAACAGCTGCTGGCTGCAAAATGCCGTCATGCGCAAAGGCTGTCCCGCCCAGCCAGGACCAGCATAAAAGCCGGCCCAGCGCCTCTCTCCCTCACACACTTCTCCTGACGCCTTCTCCTCCCTCCGCGCTCAACAAGGTGAGCCTCAGCCCCCTTCCCCTCCTTCTCCTGCCCCGCCTGGCCCCTCTCTTCCAGCACGCTCTGCCCCCAGCCTCAGCAGCCCTCACGCCTCCCCACCGCCACGCTCCCCACAGCCCCACACCAGCCTCCCCACTCCCTCGCCCTCCTGCAACACCGCTCCTCGCACCCCCACGCCCCTGCGCTTGCTCAACAGCCTCTCGTCCCTTCCAGGGCTCCTCCGCACCACACACATGGCCTGCTACGACGCCTACCGCCCCTGCGGACCCACCCCGCTGGCCAACAGCTGCAACGAGCCCTGTGCCCTGCAGTGCCAGGACTCCCGCGTCGTCATCCAGCCTCCCGCCGTGCTGGTCACCCTGCCAGGACCCATCCTCACCTCCCACCCCCAGAGCACCGCCGTCGGATCCTCCTCATCGGCTGCCGTGGGCAACGAACTTGGTGCCCAGGGAGTTGCCATCAACTCCGGCGCCTTCGGCTACGGCTACGGCTTCAGAGGCCTGGGCGGCTTCGGAGGCCTGGGTGGCTTCGGAGGCCTGGGCTCCTGCGGCGGCAGAAGGGGCGGCTACATCTGCTAAGGGCTGTCACCACCACCCCTGACGCACACCACCTACCGCATCGAAGCTGCGGCATGGATTGTGGACTCACCTCTGGACCCTTCTTGGCACGGGGACCTGCTGTCCATGGCTCCTCCTCTAAAGGAGCCAGGAAGATCTTGGTGCTCTGGCAACATCTAGGTCACAGAAGCAACCTCAGCTGATGGTCGCCCTACGTGCAGCTTATACTTGTCACCTTCTACTTGGCGCTCCTGCCTTTGCACTCTTTTTTTTCCTCAATAAAGTTCTCTTGCATCCCAGCCTGACACGTCTCACTTTACTTTCTTCTCTCAAGGCTCTTCCAGCCTCACCCAGCACAAAGCCAGGGCTCAGGAAGCAAACCGGATAGGGGGGAAAAGGGCCACAAGACCTCTCCCAGGAAATATGGCACCACCTAGACCACCAAGAACACAGACCAGTATTCCGGAGCTCTTCCACAATATGACGCAAGCCCATCACTGGATCAAAGAAAGACTTGGACACCAGAACACTCTCCTCAACATGCCTCTGATGAGACCTCCCAAGGCCAGCACACACTTGACTATCTTTCTTCCCCAGCGTGACTCCACAGCTCTACCACAAGCACAATCACAGAATCATTAAGTATTTAGACTTTCCTCATGGGTGCACAGGTCCTGCCAAGGCTGTGGTCCAACACAGGCTTCCTACAGGGTCACGCCTCCTGTGGGTGCACCCACCTGCTCCAGCGTCAGGTCCTCCACGGGCTGCAGGTGCTTATCTCCTCCACTGTGGACATTTCCTCCACTGTGAACCTCCACGGGCTGCAGGGGGACAACCTGCTTCAGCCCAGTTCTTCACCACAGGCTGCAGGGCAATCTCTGCTCCACAACCTACAGCACCTCCTGCTCCTCCTTCTTCACTCACCTTGCTGTCTCTAGAGATTTGTCTCCCACCTTTATTCCCTCCTCTCTTCCAGTTACTATTCTGAAGTAGTTTTTGCCCCTTCATAAACATGTTTCCACAGAGGTGCTACCACCATTGCTCGCTGGCTCAGCTTTAGCCAGCAGTGGCTCTGCCTTGGAGCTGGCTGGCTAGTCTTGTAGAATCACGGAACTGGTTGGCTTACGAAAGAATTTTCAGATCACCAAGTCCTGCTGTTAACCTAACAATACCAAGTCTACCACACACCCGTGTCGTCAAGCACCACATCTACACAGTTTTACACACTTCCAGAGATGGTGACTCCACCACTGCCCTGGGCAGCCTGTTCCAATGCCCCAAAACCCTTTAGGGGAAGGCATTTTCCCTAATAGCCGCACTAAACCTCCCCTGGGCCAACTTCAAGCCGCTTTCTCCAGTTCTGTCACTTCCGACAAGAGACCAACACCCTCCGCTCTACGACCTCCTTTCAGGTAGTTGCACAGAGCAAGAAGGTCACCCCTCAGCCTCCTGTTCTCCAAACTGAATCTCCCAAGGCCCTCTGCTGCTCCCCATCCCACTTGTGCTACAGACCCTTCACCAGATTCATTGCCCTTTTCTGAACTCGCTCCAGCACCTCAAGGTCTTTCTTGTCATCAAGGGCCCAAAACTGAACCCCGCATTCTAGCTGCAGCCTCAGCAGCACCACATACAGGGGGATGGTCACTGCCCTGCTCCTGCTGGCCACACTACTGATGACACAGGCCAGAATGCTGGTGGCCTTCCTGGCCACCTGGGCACACGCTGGCTCATGTTCTGCCAGCGGCTCACCAGTAGCCCAGGTCCTTTTCCAACAGGTAGCTTTACAGCCTCTCTTTCACCAAGCTTCTAGTGTTCCACGGGCTGGTACTGATGCAAGTGCAGAACACAAAACTTGGCCTTGTTGAACCTCATACAATTGTCATTTTTGCTCGATCTAGGCTGTCCACATCCTTCTCTAGAGCATTCTTATTGTCCAGCAGATCAACATTCCTGCCCAACTTGATGTCATCTGCAAACTTACCGAGGGGGCACTCCACGCCCTTGTCCAGATCATGGAGAAAGATCTTAAACAGAACTGGCCTCAGTACTGAGCCCTGGGGAACACCTCTTGTGAGTGCCCACCAACTGGATTTAACTCCAGTCACCGCAACTCTTTGCGCCCACCCATCCAGCCAGTGTTTTAGCCAGCGAAGGCTATGCCCGTCTAAGCCATGAGCAGCCACTTTCTCCAGGAGAAATGATGTCAAAGACTTTACCAAAATCTTACTCCACAGCATCCACAGCCTTGCCCTCATCCACTAAAGCAGGTCACCTTGTCATAGCAGGAGATCAGGTTGCTCGAGCAGGACCTGCCTTTCATAAACCCACGCTGACTACGTCTGATGACCTGCTGGTCCTGTACCTGCCATATGATGGCACTCGGGTTGATCTGTTCCATGACCTTACCAAGCAACAAGGTCAGACTGACACATCTGTAATTCCCCGCTTCCTCTTTTGGACCCTTCTCCTAGATAGGTGTCATATTTGCTAACTTCCAGTCAGTGAGCACCTCCTCGGCGAGTCAGGTCTGCTGATACATGATGGAGAGTGGCTTGGGGAGCACCTCCGCCAGCTCTCTCACAGCTCCTGGGGAAAACCTATCTAGCCCCATACACCTGGGTGTATCAAAGTGGTGTAGCAGCTCACCAACCATTTCCCCTTCGATTCCTGGGGCTTCGTTCTATGCCCCATCACTGTCTTCCAGCTCAGGGAGCTGGCTACACAGAGAACAACTGGTTTTACAATTAGCCACTGAGGCAAAGAGGCATTAAGGCCTTTTCCACATCCATTGTAAATGTCTTGCTCCCTGAATCCACTACAAGTTGGAGATTCTCCTTAGCTTCCTTTTCCTGCAAAAACATATACCAAAAAGGTTGTATTGTCTTTTCTGGCAGGAGCTGGATTAAGTTCTAGTTGGGCTTTAGCCCTTGTAATTTTCCCCCTGCATAAAACTCAAAACATCCTCGTGCTCCTCCTCAGTATCTTGCCTCTTCTTGCAGACGTCAAAAGCTCTCTTTTTTCTCATGAGTTCAAGCCAAACTCCTCAGTTAAGGACAGGCCAGTCTTCTTCTCTGCCAGCTTGTCTTTCGGCATATGGGGACTCTCCCTCGCACATGGGGGAATCTTCTGGTACCTTCTCACAGAAGAAAACCATGAAGCCCATATGCCAACCAAACCTTGCCACAGAAAATTAATATACACAGCTACAAGCTTACAAGCAAGAGGGCACAAAGACACCCACAGAGCACAATCAAGACCAAAGGCCAGGCCTAATGACAGGCTTAATGAGATGGCAGAGTGCAGCTGGGGCATCAAACACCATGGAAGGGGCAGTCGCTCACGCCTGTCACAGCTCCAAAGCCCAGCCCAGCCTGTCAGAGATGGCAGCAAATGGGGCCCTCTCCTCACAACGCACCCGCAAACCACACGAGTGCCATGGGATGACCTCACTGACCACACTCCACCTCTCCTACACTTTGGCCACGTCCTCTGCCCGCCCTGACACGCGCTAGGACGAGCCAGGATGCTGGTGGCTGTCCTGCTCACCTGGGCACACACCGCCTCATATTCAGCCACTGTCGACCAACATCCCCAGGACCTTTACCACCTGGCAGCTTTCCAGCCACTTTTCCACAAGCCTGTAGCGTTCACGGGGCTGTGGTGACCCAAGCGCAGGACCCGACTCTTGGCCTGGTTCAACCTCATGCAATTGCTCCCAGCCCACGGCTCCAGCCTGTCCAGGGCCTTCTGTAGAGCCTTCACAGCGCCTAGTGGGTCAACACGCCTGCCTAACTTGGTGTCATGTGCAAACGTACTGAGAGTGCACTCAATCTCCTTGTCCAGATGAAGGAGAAAGACATTAAACAGAACTGGCCCCAGTACTGAGCCCTGGGGAAACGCACTTGTGAATGGCCACCAAATGGATTTACCTCCAGTACCACAACTCTTGGGCTTCAGCCGTCCAGACACTTTTTCAGTCTTCAAAGACTACAGTCGTCCAAGACGTGAGCAGCCACTTTCTCTGGGACAAACAGTGTCAGCTTGTCGTCTACACCAGAACACTCTCTATGTAGCAGGAGTAATCTCCTTCACTAATAAAACCTTGAAACATCAACCCTGCACTCCCAGCTCATAAGCAAGACACACACCAAGACACCCAGAGAGCACAACGAGCGTGGAAGGAAAGGCTTAGCGAGATGGAAGCAAGAAGGGCAGGGATCCTCCGCCATGGAAGAGGCAATTCCTCAGGCCCAGCACAGCTCCAAAGCCCAGACCAGTCTGCCAGGGCTGTGAGGAAAAGGGACCCCCTCCACACAATGCAACCACAAACCACACGAGTGCCATGGGATGACCTCACTGACGACACCCCACCTCTCCTACGCTTTGGCCGCATCCTCTGCCTGCCCTGAAATGCGCTTTCAACACCAAGTCTTCGGCCTCTAATGCTCACACTTCAAAGCTGCCGCTACGGACAAGTGGACACGTCCTCAAGACAAGGACAAGAAATTGGAGCATTGCGCAAGGAAAACACACCCTCCTCATTCCTGGCCAGGCTGTGGCATCCAACAGCTGCTGGCTGCAAAATGCCGTCATGCGCAAAGGCTGTCCCGCCCAGCCAGGACCAGCATAAAAGCCGGCCCAGCGCCTCTCTCCCTCACACACTTCTCCTGACGCCTTCTCCTCCCTCTGTGCTCAACAAGGTGAGCCTCAGCCCCCTTCCCCTCCTTCTCCTGCCCCGCCTGGCCCCTCTCTTCCAGCACGCTCTGCCCCCAGCCTCAGCAGCCCTCACGCCTCCCCACTGCCACGCTCCCCACAGCCCCACACCAGCCTCCCCACTCCCTCGCCCTCCTGCAACACCGCTCCTCGCACCCCCACGCCCCTGCGCTTGCTCAACAGCCTCTCGTCCCTTCCAGGGCCCCTCCGCACCACACACATGGCCTGCTACGACGCCTACCGCCCCTGCGGACCCACCCCGCTGGCCAACAGCTGCAACGAGCCCTGTGCCCTGCAGTGCCAGGACTCCCGCGTCGTCATCCAGCCTCCCGCCGTGCTGGTCACCCTGCCAGGACCCATCCTCACCTCCCACCCCCAGAGCACCGCCGTCGGATCCTCCTCATCGGCTGCCGTGGGCAACGAACTTGGTGCCCAGGGAGTTGCCATCAACTCCGGCACCTTCGGCTACGGCTACGGCTTCAGAGGCCTGGGCGGCTTCGGAGGCCTGGGTGGCTTCGGAGGCCTGGGCTCCTGCGGCGGCAGAAGGGGCGGCTACATCTGCTAAGGGCTGTCACCACCACCCCTGACGCACACCACCTACCGCATCGAAGCTGCGGCATGGATTGTGGACTCACCTCTGGACCCTTCTTGGCACGGGGACCTGCTGTCCATGGCTCCTCCTCTAAAGGAGCCAGGAAGATCTTGGTGCTCTGGCAACATCTAGGTCACAGAAGCAACCTCAGCTGATGGTCGCCCTACGTGCAGCTTATACTTGTCACCTTCTACTTGGCGCTCCTGCCTTTGCACTCTTTTTTTTCCTCAATAAAGTTCTCTTGCATCCCAGCCTGACACGTCTCACTTTACTTTCTTCTCTCAAGGCTCTTCCAGCCTCACCCAGCACAAAGCCAGGGCTCAGGAAGCAAACCGGATAGGGGGGAAAAGGGCCACAAGACCTCTCCCAGGAAATATGGCACCACCTAGACCACCAAGAACACAGACCAGTATTCCGGAGCTCTTCCACAATATGACACAAGCCCATCACTGGATCAAAGAAAGACTTGGACACCAGAACACTCTCCTCAACATGCCTCTGATGAGACCTCCCAAGGCCAGCACACACTTGACTATCTTTCTTCCCCAGCGTGACTCCCCAGCTCTACCACAAGCACAATCACAGAATCATTAAGTATTTAGACTTTCCTCATGGGTGCACAGGTCCTGCCAAGGCTGTGGTCCAACACAGGCTTCCTACAGGGTCACGCCTCCTGTGGGTGCACCCACCTGCTCCAGCGTCAGGTCCTCCACGGGCTGCAGGTGCTTATCTCCTCCACTGTGGACATTTCCTCCACTGTGAACCTCCACGGGCTGCAGGGGGACAACCTGCTTCAGCCCAGTTCTTCACCACAGGCTGCAGGGCAATCTCTGCTCCACAACCTACAGCACCTCCTGCTCCTCCTTCTTCACTCACCTTGCTGTCTCTAGAGATTTGTCTCCCACCTTTATTCCCTCCTCTCTTCCAGTTACTATTCTGAAGTAGTTTTTGCCCCTTCATAAACATGTTTCCACAGAGGTGCTACCACCATTGCTCGCTGGCTCAGCTTTAGCCAGCAGTGGCTCTGCCTTGGAGCTGGCTGGCTACTCTTGTAGAATCACGGAACTGGTTGGCTTACGAAAGAATTTTCAGATCACCAAGTCCTGCTGTTAACCTAACAATACCAAGTCTACCACACACCCGTGTCGTCAAGCACCACATCTACACAGTTTTACACACTTCCAGAGATGGTGACTCCACCACTGCCCTGGGCAGCCTGTTCCAATGCCCCAAAACCCTTTAGGGGAAGGCATTTTCCCTAATAGCCGCACTAAACCTCCCCTGGGCCAACTTCAAGCCGCTTTCTCCAGTTCTGTCACTTCCGACAAGAGACCAACACCCTCCGCTCTACGACCTCCTTTCAGGTAGTTGCACAGAGCAAGAAGGTCTCCCCTCAGCCTCCTGTTCTCCAAACTGAATCTCCCAAGGCCCTCTGCTGCTCCCCATCCCACTTGTGCTACAGACCCTTCACCAGATTCATTGCCCTTTTCTGAACTCGCTCCAGCACCTCAAGGTCTTTCTTGTCATCAAGGGCCCAAAACTGAACCCCGCATTCTAGCTGCAGCCTCAGCAGCACCACATACAGGGGGATGGTCACTGCCCTGCTCCTGCTGGCCACACTACTGATGACACAGGCCAGAATGCTGGTGGCCTTCCTGGCCACCTGGGCACACGCTGGCTCATGTTCTGCCAGCGGCTCACCAGTAGCCCAGGTCTTTTTCCAACAGGTAGCTTTACAGCCTCTCTTTCACCAAGCTTCTAGTGTTCCACGGGCTGGTACTGATGCAAGTGCAGAACACAAAACTTGGCCTTGTTGAACCTCATACAATTGTCATTTTTGCTCAATCTAGGCTGTCCACATCCTTCTCTAGAGCATTCTTACTGTCCAGCAGATCAACATTCCTGCCCAACTTGATGTCATCTGCAAACTTACTGAGGGTGCACTCCACACCCTTGTCCAGATCATGGAGAAAGATCTTAAACAGAACTGGCCTCAGTACTGAGCCCTGGGGAACACCTCTTGTGAGTGCCCACCAACTGGATTTAACTCCAGTCACCGCAACTCTTTGCGCCCACCCATCCAGCCAGTGTTTTAGCCAGCGAAGGCTATGCCCGTCTAAGCCATGAGCAGCCACTTTCTCCAGGAGAAATGATGTCAAAGACTTTACCAAAATCTTACTCCACAGCATCCACAGCCTTGCCCTCATCCACTAAAGCAGGTCACCTTGTCATAGCAGGAGATCAGGTTGCTCGAGCAGGACCTGCCTTTCATAAACCCACGCTGACTACGTCTGATGACCTGCTGGTCCTGTACCTGCCATATGATGGCACTCGGGTTGATCTGTTCCATGACCTTACCAAGCAACAAGGTCAGACTGACACATCTGTAATTCCCCGCTTCCTCTTTTGGACCCTTCTCCTAGATAGGTGTCATATTTGCTAACTTCCAGTCAGTGAGCACCTCCTCGGCGAGTCAGGTCTGCTGATACATGATGGAGAGTGGCTTGGGGAGCACCTCCGCCAGCTCTCTCACAGCTCCTGGGGAAAACCTATCTAGCCCCATACACCTGGGTGTATCAAAGTGGTGTAGCAGCTCACCAACCATTTCCCCTTCGATTCCTGGGGCTTCGTTCTATGCCCCATCACTGTCTTCCAGCTCAGGGAGCTGGCTACACAGAGAACAACTGGTTTTACAATTAGCCACTGAGGCAAAGAGGCATTAAGGCCTTTTCCACATCCATTGTAAATGTCTTGCTCCCTGAATCCACTACAAGTTGGAGATTCTCCTTAGCTTCCTTTTCCTGCAAAAACATATACCAAAAAGGTTGTATTGTCTTTTCTGGCAGGAGCTGGATTAAGTTCTAGTTGGGCTTTAGCCCTTGTAATTTTCCCCCTGCATAAAACTCAGAACATCCTCGTGCTCCTCCTCAGTATCTTGCCTCTTCTTGCAGACGTCAAAAGCTCTCTTTTTTCTCATGAGTTCAAGCCAAACTCCTCAGTTAAGGACAGGCCAGTCTTCTTCTCTGCCAGCTTGTCTTTCGGCATATGGGGACTCTCCCTCGCACATGGGGGAATCTTCTGGTACCTTCTCACAGAAGAAAACCATGAAGCCCATATGCCAACCAAACCTTGCCACAGAAAATTAATATACACAGCTACAAGCTTACAAGCAAGAGGGCACAAAGACACCCACAGAGCACAATCAAGACCAAAGGCCAGGCCTAATGACAGGCTTAATGAGATGGCAGAGTGCAGCTGGGGCATCAAACACCATGGAAGGGGCAGTCGCTCACGCCTGTCACAGCTCCAAAGCCCAGCCCAGCCTGTCAGAGATGGCAGCAAATGGGGCCCTCTCCTCACAACGCACCCGCAAACCACACGAGTGCCATGGGATGACCTCACTGACCACACTCCACCTCTCCTACACTTTGGCCACGTCCTCTGCCCGCCCTGACACGCGCTAGGACGAGCCAGGATGCTGGTGGCTGTCCTGCTCACCTGGGCACACACCGCCTCATATTCAGCCACTGTCGACCAACATCCCCAGGACCTTTACCACCTGGCAGCTTTCCAGCCACTTTTCCACAAGCCTGTAGCGTTCACGGGGCTGTGGTGACCCAAGCGCAGGACCCGACTCTTGGCCTGGTTCAACCTCATGCAATTGCTCCCAGCCCACGGCTCCAGCCTGTCCAGGGCCTTCTGTAGAGCCTTCATAGCGCCAAGTGGGTCAACACGCCTGCCTAACTTGGTGTCATGTGCAAACGTACTGAGAGTGCACTCAATCTCCTTGTCCAGATGAAGGAGAAAGACATTAAACAGAACTGGCCCCAGTACTGAGCCCTGGGGAAACGCACTTGTGAATGGCCACCAAATGGATTTACCTCCAGTACCACAACTCTTGGGCTTCAGCCGTCCAGACACTTTTTCAGTCTTCAAAGACTACAGTCGTCCAAGACGTGAGCAGCCACTTTCTCTGGGACAAACAGTGTCAGCTTGTCGTCTACACCAGAACACTCTCTATGTAGCAGGAGTAATCTCCTTCACTAATAAAACCTTGAAACATCAACCCTGCACTCCCAGCTCATAAGCAAGACACACACCAAGACACCCAGAGAGCACAACGAGCGTGGAAGGAAAGGCTTAGCGAGATGGAAGCAAGAAGGGCAGGGATCCTCCGCCATGGAAGAGGCAATTCCTCAGGCCCAGCACAGCTCCAAAGCCCAGACCAGTCTGCCAGGGCTGTGAGGAAAAGGGACCCCCTCCACACAATGCAACCACAAACCACACGAGTGCCATGGGATGACCTCACTGACGACACCCCACCTCTCCTACGCTTTGGCCGCATCCTCTGCCTGCCCTGAAATGCGCTTTCAACACCAAGCCTTCGGCCTCTAATGCTCACACTTCAAAGCTGCCGCCACGGACAAGTGGACACGTCCTCAAGACAAGGACAAGAAATTGGAGCATTGCGCAAGGAAAACACACCCTCCTCATTCCTGGCCAGGCTGCGACATCCAACAGCTGCTGGCTGCAAAATGCCGTCATGTGCAAAGGCTGTCCCGCCCAGCCAGGACCAGCATAAAAGCCGGCCCAGCGCCTCTCTCCCTCACACACTTCTCCTGACGCCTTCTCCTCCCTCCGCGCTCAACAAGGTGAGCCTCAGCCCCCTTCCCCTCCTTCTCCTGCCCCGCCTGGCCCCTCTCTTCCAGCACGCTCTGCCCCCAGCCTCAGCAGCCCTCACGCCTCCCCACCGCCACGCTCCCCACAGCCCCACACCAGCCTCCCCACTCCCTCGCCCTCCTGCAACACCGCTCCTCGCACCCCCACGCCCCTGCGCTTGCTCAACAGCCTCTCGTCCCTTCCAGGGCCCCTCTGCACCACACACATGGCCTGCTACGACGCCTACCGCCCCTGCGGACCCACCCCGCTGGCCAACAGCTGCAACGAGCCCTGTGCCCTGCAGTGCCAGGACTCCCGCGTCGTCATCCAGCCTCCCGCCGTGCTGGTCACCCTGCCAGGACCCATCCTCACCTCCCACCCCCAGAGCACCGCCGTCGGATCCTCCTCATCGGCTGCCGTGGGCAACGAACTTGGTGCCCAGGGAGTTGCCATCAACTCCGGCGCCTTCGGCTACGGCTACGGCTTCAGAGGCCTGGGCGGCTTCGGAGGCCTGGGTGGCTTCGGAGGCCTGGGCTCCTGCGGCGGCAGAAGGGGCGGCTACATCTGCTAAGGGCTGTCACCACCACCCCTGACGCACACCACCTACCGCATCGAAGCTGCGGCATGGATTGTGGACTCACCTCTGGACCCTTCTTGGCACGGGGACCTGCTGTCCATGGCTCCTCCTCTAAAGGAGCCAGGAAGATCTTGGTGCTCTGGCAACATCTAGGTCACAGAAGCAACCTCAGCTGATGGTCGCCCTACGTGCAGCTTATACTTGTCACCTTCTACTTGGCGCTCCTGCCTTTGCACTCTTTTTTT
Source organism: Caloenas nicobarica (assembly GCF_036013445.1). Lineage (NCBI taxonomy): Eukaryota > Metazoa > Chordata > Aves > Columbiformes > Columbidae > Caloenas > Caloenas nicobarica. The sequence goes on along the minus strand of NC_088246.1, from coordinate 164,357,291 downwards.
TCCTCAATAAAGTTCTCTTGCATCCCAGCCTGACACGTCTCACTTTACTTTCTTCTCTCAAGGCTCTTCCAACCTCACCCAGCACAAAGCCAGGGCTCAGGAAGCAAACCGGATAGGGGGGGAAAAGGGCCACAAGACCTCTCCCAGGAAATATGGCACCACCTAGACCACCAAGAACACAGACCAGTATTCCGGAGCTCTTCCACAATATGACACAAGCCCATCACTGGATCAAAGAAAGACTTGGACACCAGAACACTCTCCTCAACATGCCTCTGATGAGACCTCCCAAGGCCAGCACACACTTGACTATCTTTCTTCCCCAGCGTGACTCCCCAGCTCTACCACAAGCACAATCACAGAATCATTAAGTATTTAGACTTTCCTCATGGGTGCACGGGTCCTGCCAAGGCTGTGGTCCAACACAGGCTTCCTACAGGGTCACGCCTCCTGTGGGTGCACCCACCTGCTCCAGCGTCAGGTCCTCCACGGGCTGCAGGTGCTTATCTCCTCCACTGTGGACATTTCCTCCACTGTGAACCTCCACGGGCTGCAGGGGGACAACCTGCTTCAGCCCAGTTCTTCACCACAGGCTGCAGGGCAATCTCTGCTCCACAACCTACAGCACCTCCTGCTCCTCCTTCTTCACTCACCTTGCTGTCTCTAGAGATTTGTCTCCCACCTTTATTCCCTCCTCTCTTCCAGTTACTATTCTGAAGTAGTTTTTGCCCCTTCATAAACATGTTTCCACAGAGGTGCTACCACCATTGCTCGCTGGCTCAGCTTTAGCCAGCAGTGGCTCTGCCTTGGAGCTGGCTGGCTAGTCTTGTAGAATCACGGAACTGGTTGGCTTACGAAAGAATTTTCAGATCACCAAGTCCTGCTGTTAACCTAACAATACCAAGTCTACCACTAACCCGTGTCGTCAAGCACCACATCTACACAGTTTTACACACCTCCAGAGATGGTGACTCCACCACTGCCCTGGGCAGCCTGTTCCAATGCCCCAAAACCCTTTAGGGGAAGGCATTTTCCCTAATAGCCGCACTAAACCTCCCCTGGGCCAACTTCAAGCCGCTTTCTCCAGTTCCGTCACTTCCGACAAGAGACCAACACCCTCCGCTCTACGACCTCCTTTCAGGTAGTTGCACAGAGCAAGAAGGTCTCCCCTCAGCCTCCTGTTCTCCAAACTGAATCTCCCAAGGCCCTCTGCTGCTCCCCATCCCACTTGTGCTACAGACCCTTCACCAGATTCATTGCCCTTTTCTGAACTCGCTCCAGCACCTCAAGGTCTTTCTTGTCATCAAGGGCCCAAAACTGAACCCCGCATTCTAGCTGCAGCCTCAGCAGCACCACATACAGGGGGATGGTCACTGCCCTGCTCCTGCTGGCCACACTACTGATGACACAGGCCAGAATGCTGGTGGCCTTCCTGGCCACCTGGGCACACGCTGGCTCATGTTCTGCCAGCAGCTCACCAGTAGCCCAGGTCCTTTTCCAACAGGTAGCTTTACAGCCTCTCTTTCACCAAGCTTCTAGTGTTCCACAGGCTGGTACTGATGCAAGTGCAGAACACAAAACTTGGCCTTGTTGAACCTCATACAACTGTCATTTTTGCTCGATCTAGGCTGTCCACATCCTTCTCTAGAGCATTCTTACTGTCCAGCAGATCAACATTCCTGCCCAACTTGATGTCATCTGCAAACTTACTGAGGGGGCACTCCACGCCCTTGTCCAGATCATGGAGAAAGATCTTAAACAGAACTGGCCTCAGTACTGAGCCCTGGGGAACACCTCTTGTGAGTGCCCACCAACTGGATTTAACTCCAGTCACCGCAACTCTTTGCGCCCACCCATCCAGCCAGTGTTTTAGCCAGCGAAGGCTATGCCCGTCTAAGCCATGAGCAGCCACTTTCTCCAGGAGAAATGATGTCAAAGACTTTACCAAAATCTTACTCCACAGCATCCACAGCCTTGCCCTCATCCACTAAAGCAGGTCACCTTGTCATAGCAGGAGATCAGGTTGCTCGAGCAGGACCTGCCTTTCATAAACCCACGCTGACTACGTCTGATGACCTGCTGGTCCTGTACCTGCCATATGATGGCACTCGGGTTGATCTGTTCCATGACCTTACCAAGCAACAAGGTCAGACTGACACATCTGTAATTCCCCGCTTCCTCTTTTGGACCCTTCTCCTAGATAGGTGTCATATTTGCTAACTTCCAGTCAGTGAGCACCTCCTCGGCGAGTCAGGTCTGCTGATACATGATGGAAAGTGGCTTGGGGAGCACCTCCGCCAGCTCTCTCACAACTCCTGGGGAAAACCTATCTAGCCCCATACACCTGGGTGTATCAAAGTGGTGTAGCAGCTCACCAACCATTTCCCCTTCGATTCCTGGGGCTTCGTTCTATGCCCCATCACTGTCTTCCAGCTCAGGGAGCTGGCTACACAGAGAACAACTGGTTTTACAATTAGCCACTGAGGCAAAGAAGGCATTAAGGCCTTTTCCACATCCATTGTAAATGTCTTGCTCCCTGAATCCACTACAAGTTGGAGATTCTCCTTAGCTTCCTTTTCCTGCAAAAACATATACCAAAAAGGTTGTATTGTCTTTTCTGGCAGGAGCTGGATTAAGTTCTAGTTGGGCTTTAGCCCTTGTAATTTTCCCCCTGCATAAAACTCAAAACATCCTCGTGCTCCTCCTCAGTATCTTGCCTCTTCTTGCAGACGTCAAAAGCTCTCTTTTTTCTCATGAGTTCAAGCCAAACTCCTCAGTTAAGGACAGGCCAGTCTTCCTCTCTGCCAGCTTGTCTTTCGGCATATGGGGACTCTCCCTCGCACATGGGGGAATCTTCTGGTACCTTCTCACAGAAGAAAACCATGAAGCCCATATGCCAACCAAACCTTGCCACAGAAAATTAATATACACAGCTACAAGCTTACAAGCAAGAGGGCACAAAGACACCCACAGAGCACAATCAAGACCAAAGGCCAGGCCTAATGACAGGCTTAATGAGATGGCAGAGTGCAGCTGGGGCATCAAACACCATGGAAGGGGCAGTCGCTCACGCCTGTCACAGCTCCAAAGCCCAGCCCAGCCTGTCAGAGATGGCAGCAAATGGGGCCCTCTCCTCACAACGCATCCGCAAACCACACGAGTGCCATGGGATGACCTCACTGACCACACTCCACCTCTCCTACACTTTGGCCACGTCCTCTGCCCACCCTGACACGCGCTAGGACGAGCCAGGATGCTGGTGGCTGTCCTGCTCACCTGGGCACACACCGCCTCATATTCAGCCACTGTCGACCAACATCCCCAGGTCCTTTACCACCTGGCAGCTTTCCAGCCACTCTTCCATAAACCTGTAGCGTTCACGGGGCTGTGGTGACCCAAGCACAGGACCCGACTCTTGGCCTGGTTCAACCTCATGCAATTGCTCCCAGCCCATGGCTCCAGCCTGTCCAGGGCCTTCTGTAGAGCCTTCACAGCGCCTAGTGGGTCAACACGCCTGCCTAACTTGGTGTCATGTGCAAACGTACTGAGAGTGCACTCAATCTCCTTGTCCAGATGAAGGAGAAAGACATTAAACAGAACTGGCCCCAGTACTGAGCCCTGGGGAAACGCACTTGTGAATGGCCACCAAATGGATTTACCTCCAGTACCACAACTCTTGGGCTTCAGCCGTCCAGATCCTTTTCAGTCTTCAAAGACTACAGTCGTCCAAGACGTGAGCAGCCACTTTCTCTGGGACAAACAGTGTCAGCTTGTCGTCTACACCAGAACACTCTCTATGTAGCAGGAGTAATCTCCTTCACTAATAAAACCTTGAAACATCAACCCTGCACACCCAGCTCATAAGCAAGACACACACCAAGACACCCAGAGAGCACAACGAGCGTGGAAGGAAAGGCTTAGTGAGATGGAAGCAAGAAGGGCAGGGATCCTCCGCCATGGAAGAGGCAATTCCTCATGCCCAGCACAGCTCCAAAGCCCAGACCAGTCTGCCAGGGCTGTGAGGAAAAGGGACCCCCTCCACACAATGCAACCGCAAACCACACGAGTGCCATGGGATGACCTCACTGACGACACCCCACCTCTCCTACGCTTTGGCCACATCCTCTGCCTGCCCTGAAATGCGCTTTCAACACCAAGTCTTCGGCCTCTAATGCTCACACTTCAAAGCTGCCGCCACGGACAAGTGGACACGTCCTCAAGACAAGGACAAGAAATTGGAGCATTGCGCAAGGAAAACACACCCTCCTCATTCCTGGCCAGGCTGCGACATCCAACAGCTGCTGGCTGCAAAATGCCGTCATGTGCAAAGGCTGTCCCGCCCAGCCAGGACCAGCATAAAAGCCGGCCCAGCGCCTCTCTCCCTCACACACTTCTCCTGACGCCTTCTCCTCCCTCCGCGCTCAACAAGGTGAGCCTCAGCCCCCTTCCCCTCCTTCTCCTGCCCCGCCTGGCCCCTCTCTTCCAGCACGCTCTGCCCCCAGCCTCAGCAGCCCTCACGCCTCCCCACAGCCCCACACCAGCCTCCCCACTCCCTCGCCCTCCTGCAACACCGCTCCTCGCACCCCCACGCCCCTGCACTTGCTCAACAGCCTCTCGTCCCTTCCAGGGCCCCTCCGCACCACACACATGGCCTGCTACGACGCCTACCGCCCCTGCGGACCCACCCCGCTGGCCAACAGCTGCAACGAGCCCTGTGCCCTGCAGTGCCAGGACTCCCGCGTCGTCATCCAGCCTCCCGCCGTGCTGGTCACCCTGCCAGGACCCATCCTCACCTCCCACCCCCAGAGTACCGCCGTCGGATCCTCCTCATCGGCTGCCGTGGGCAACGAACTTGGTGCCCAGGGAGTTGCCATCAACTCCGGCGCCTTCGGCTATGGCTACGGCTTCAGAGGCCTGGGCGGCTTCGGAGGCCTGGGTGGCTTCGGAGGCCTGGGCTCCTGCGGCGGCAGAAGGGGCGGCTACATCTGCTAAGGGCTGTCACCACCACCCCTGACGCACACCACCTACCGCATTGAAGCTGCGGCATGGATTGTGGAACTCACCTCTGGACCCTTCTTGGCACGGGGACCTGCTGTCCATGGCTCCTCCTCTAAAGGAGCCAGGAAGATCTTGGTGCTCTGGCAACATCTAGGTCACAGAAGCAACCTCAGCTGATGGTCGCCCTACGTGCAGCTTATACTTGTCACCTTCTACTTGGCGCTCCTGCCTTTGCACTCTTTTTTTTCCTCAATAAAGTTCTCTTGCATCCCAGCCTGACACGTCTCACTTTACTTTCTTCTCTCAAGGCTCTTCCAACCTCACCCAGCACAAAGCCAGGGCTCAGGAAGCAAACCGGATAGGGGGGGAAAGGGCCACAAGACCTCTCCCAGGAAATATGGCACCACCTAGACCACCAAGAACACAGACCAGTATTCCGCAGCTCTTCCACAATATGACACAAGCCCATCACTGGATCAAAGAAAGACTTGGACACCAGAACACTCTCCTCAACATGCCTCTGATGAGACCTCCCAAGGCCAGCACACACTTGACTACCTTTCTTCCCCAGCGTGACTCCCCAGCTCTACCACAAGCACAATCACAGAACCATTAAGTATTTAGACTTTCCTCATGGGTGCACGGGTCCTGCCAAGGCTGTGGTCCAACACAGGCTTCCTACAGGGTCACGCCTCCTGTGGGTGCACCCACCTGCTCCAGCGTCAGGTCCTCCACGGGCTGCAGGTGCTTATCTCCTCCACTGTGGACATTTCCTCCACTGTGAACCTCCACGCGCTGCAGGGGGACAACCTGCTTCAGCCCAGTTCTTCAGCACAGGCTGCAGGGCAATCTCTGCTCCACAACCTACAGCACCTCCTGCTCCTCCTTCTTCACTCACCTTGCTGTCTCTAGAGATTCGTCTCCCACCTTTATTCCCTCCTCTCTTCCAGTTACTATTCTGAAGTAGTTTTTGCCCCTTCATAAACATGTTTCCACAGAGGTGCTACCACCATTGCTCGCTGGCTCAGCTTTAGCCAGCAGTGGCTCTGCCTTGGAGCTGGCTGGCTAGTCTTGTAGAATCACGGAACTGGTTGGCTTACGAAAGAATTTTCAGATCACCAAGTCCTGCTGTTAACCTAACAATACCAAGTCTACCACACACCCGTGTCGTCAAGCACCACATCTACACAGTTTTACACACCTCCAGAGATGGTGACTCCACCACTGCCCTGGGCAGCCTGTTCCAATGCCCCAAAACCCTTTAGGGGAAGGCATTTTCCCTACTAGCCGCACTAAACCTCCCCTGGGCCAACTTCAAGCCGCTTTCTCCAGTTCTGTCACTTCCGACAAGAGACCAACACCCTCCGCTCTACGACCTCCTTTCAGGTAGTTGCACAGAGCAAGAAGGTCTCCCCTCAGCCTCCTGTTCTCCAAACTGAATCTCCCAAGGCCCTCTGCTGCTCCCCATCCCACTTGTGCTACAGACCCTTCACCAGATTCATTGCCCTTTTCTGAACTCGCTCCAGCACCTCAAGGTCTTTCTTGTCATCAAGGGCCCAAAACTGAACCCCGCATTCTAGCTGCAGCCTCAGCAGCACCACATACAGGGAGATGGTCACTGCCCTGCTCCTGCTGGCCACACTACTGATGACACAGGCCAGAATGCTGGTGGCCTTCCTGGCCACCTGGGCACACGCTGGCTCATGTTCTGCCAGCGGCTCACCAGTAGCCCAGGTCCTTTTCCAACAGGTAGCTTTACAGCCTCTCTTTCACCAAGCTTCTAGTGTTCCACGGGCTGGTACTGATGCAAGTGCAGAACACAAAACTTGGCCTTGTTGAACCTCATACAATTGTCATTTTTGCTCAATCTAGGCTGTCCACATCCTTCTCTAGAGCATTCTTACTGTCCAGCAGATCAACATTCCTGCCCAACTTGATGTCATCTGCAAACTTACTGAGGGTGCACTCCACACCCTTGTCCAGATCATGGAGAAAGATCTTAAACAGAACTGGCCTCAGTACTGAGCCCTGGGGAACAGCTCTTGTGAGTGCCCACCAACTGGATTTAACTCCAGTCACCGCAACTCTTTGCGCCCACCCATCCAGCCAGTGTTTTAGCCAGCGAAGGCTATGCCCGTCTAAGCCATGAGCAGCCACTTTCTCCAGGAGAAATGATGTCAAAGACTTTACCAAAATCTTACTCCACAGCATCCACAGCCTTGCCCTCATCCACTAAAGCAGGTCACCTTGTCATAGCAGGAGATCAGGTTGCTCGAGCAGGACCTGCCTTTCATAAACCCACGCTGACTACGTCTGATGACCTGCTGGTCCTGTACCTGCCATATGATGGCACTCGGGTTGATCTGTTCCATGACCTTACCAAGCAACAAGGTCAGACCGACACATCTGTAATTCCCCGCTTCCTCTTTTGGACCCTTCTCCTAGATAGGTGTCATATTTGCTAACTTCCAGTCAGTGAGCACCTCCTCGGCGAGTCAGGTCTGCTGATACATGATGGAAAGTGGCTTGGGGAGCACCTCCGCCAGCTCTCTCACAACTCCTGGGGAAAACCTATCTAGCCCCATACACCTGGGTGTATCAAAGTGGTGTAGCAGCTCACCAACCATTTCCCCTTCGATTCCTGGGGCTTCGTTCTATGCCCCATCACTGTCTTCCAGCTCAGGGAGCTGGCTACACAGAGAACAACTGGTTTTACAATTAGCGACTGAGGCAAAGAAGGCCTTAAGGCCTTTTCCACATCCATTGTAAATGTCTTGCTCCCTGAATCCACTACAAGTTGGAGATTCTCCTTAGCTTCCTTTTCCTGCAAAAACATATACCAAAGAGGTTGTATTGTCTTTTCTGGCAGGAGCTGGATTAAGTTCTAGTTGGGCTTTAGCCCTTGTAATTTTCCCCCTGCATAAACTCAAAACATCCTCGTGCTCCTCCTCAGTATCTTGCCTCTTCTTGCAGACGTCAAAAGCTCTCTTTTTTCTCATGAGTTCAAGCCAAACTCCTCAGTTAAGGACAGGCCAGTCTTCTTCCCTGCCAGCTTGTCTTTCGGCATATGGGGACTCTCCCTCGCACATGGGGGAATCTTCTGGTACCTTCCAACAGAAGAAAACCATGAAGCCCATATGCCAACCAAACCTTGCCACAGAAAATTAATATACACAGCTACAAGCTTACAAGCAAGAGGGCACAAAGACACCCACAGAGCACAATCAAGACCAAAGGCCAGGCCTAATGACAGGCTTAATGAGATGGCAGAGTGCAGCTGGGGCATCAAACACCATGGAAGGGGCAGTCGCTCACGCCTGTCACAGCTCCAAAGCCCAGCCCAGCCTGTCAGAGATGGCAGCAAATGGGGCCCTCTCCTCACAACGCACCCGCAAACCACACGAGTGCCATGGGATGACCTCACTGACCACACTCCACCTCTCCTACGCTTTGGCCACGTCCTCTGCCCGCCCTGACACGCGCTAGGACGAGCCAGGATGCTGGTGGCTGTCCTGCTCACCTGGGCACACACTGCCTTGTATTCAGCCACTGTCGACCAACATCCCCAGGTCCTTTACCACCTGGCAGCTTTCCAGCCACTCTTCCACAAGCCTGTAGCGTTCACGGGGCTGTGGTGACCCAAGCGCAAGACCCGACACTTGGCCTGGTTCAACCTCATGCAATTGCTCCCAGCCCATGGCTCCAGCCTGTCCAGGGCCTTCTGTAGAGCCTTCATAGCGCCAAGTGGGTCAACACGCCTGCCTAACTTGGTGTCATGTGCAAACGTACTGAGAGTGCACTCAATCTCCTTGTCCAGATGAAGGAGAAAGACATTAAACAGAACTGGCCCCAGTACTGAGCCCTGGGGAAACGCACTTGTGAGTGGCCACCAAATGGATTTACCTCCAGTACCACAACTCTTGGGGTTCAGCCGTCCAGACACTTTTTCAGTCTTCAAAGACTACAGTCGTCCAAGACATGAGCAGCCACTTTCTCTGGGAGAAACAGTGTCAGCTTGTCGTCTACACCAGAACACTCTCTATGTAGCAGGAGTAATCTCCTTCACTAATAAAACCTTGAAACATCAACCCTGCACACCCAGCTCATAAGCAAGACACACACCAAGACACCCAGAGAGCACAACGAGCGTGGAAGGAAAGGCTTAGCGAGATGGAAGCAAGAAGGGCAGGGATCCTCCGCCATGGAAGAGGCAATTCCTCAGGCCCAGCACAGCTCCAAAGCCCAGACCAGTCTGCCAGGGCTGTGAGGAAAAGGGACCCCCTCCACACAATGCAACCGCAAACCACACGAGTGCCATGGGATGACCTCACTGACGACACCCCACCTCTCCTACGCTTTGGCCGCATCCTCTGCCTGCCCTGAAATGCGCTTTCAACACCAAGTCTTCGGCCTCTAATGCTCACACTTCAAAGCTGCCGCTACGGACAAGTGGACACGTCCTCAAGACAAGGACAAGAAATTGGAGCATTGCGCAAGGAAAACACACCCTCCTCATTCCTGGCCAGGCTGTGGCATCCAACAGCTGCTGGCTGCAAAATGCCGTCATGCGCAAAGGCTGTCCCGCCCAGCCAGGACCAGCATAAAAGCCGGCCCAGCGCCTCTCTCCCTCACACACTTCTCCTGACGCCTTCTCCTCCCTCCGCGCTCAACAAGGTGAGCCTCAGCCCCCTTCCCCTCCTTCTCCTGCCCCGCCTGGCCCCTCTCTTCCAGCACGCTCTGCCCCCAGCCTCAGCAGCCCTCACGCCTCCCCACCGCCACGCTCCCCACAGCCCCACACCAGCCTCCCCACTCCCTCGCCCTCCTGCAACACCGCTCCTCGCACCCCCACGCCCCTGCGCTTGCTCAACAGCCTCTCGTCCCTTCCAGGGCCCCTCCGCACCACACACATGGCCTGCTACAACGCCTACCGCCCCTGCGGACCCACCCCGCTGGCCAACAGCTGCAACGAGCCCTGTGCCCTGCAGTGCCAGGACTCCCGCGTCGTCATCCAGCCTCCCGCCGTGCTGGTCACCCTGCCAGGACCCATCCTCACCTCCCACCCCCAGAGCACCGCCGTCGGATCCTCCTCATCGGCTGCCGTGGGCAACGAACTTGGTGCCCAGGGAGTTGCCATCAACTCCGGCGCCTTCGGCTACGGCTACGGCTTCAGAGGCCTGGGCGGCTTCGGAGGCCTGGGTGGCTTCGGAGGCCTGGGCTCCTGCGGCGGCAGAAGGGGCGGCTACATCTGCTAAGGGCTGTCACCACCACCCCTGACGCACACCACCTACCGCATCGAAGCTGCGGCATGGATTGTGGACTCACCTCTGGACCCTTCTTGGCACGGGGACCTGCTGTCCATGGCTCCTCCTCTAAAGGAGCCAGGAAGATCTTGGTGCTCTGGCAACATCTAGGTCACAGAAGCAACCTCAGCTGATGGTCGCCCTACGTGCAGCTTGTCACTTTCTTACTTGTCACTTTCTACTTGGCGCTCCTGCCTTTGCACTCTTTTTTTTCCTCATTAAAGTTCTCTTGCATCCCAGCCTGACACGTCTCACTTTACTTTCTTCTCTCAAGGCTCTTCCAACCTCACCCAGCACAAAGCCAGGGCTCAGGAAGCAAACCGGATAGGGGGGGAAAAGGGCCACAAGACCTCTCCCAGGAAATATGGCACCACCTAGACCACCAAGAACACAGACCAGTATTCCGGAGCTCTTCCACAATATGACACAAGCCCATCACTGGATCAAAGAAAGACTTGGACACCAGAACACTCTCCTCAACATGCCTCTGATGAGACCTCCCAAGGCCAGCACACACTTGACTATCTTTCTTCCCCAGCGTGACTCCCCAGCTCTACCACAAGCACAATCACAGAATCATTAAGTATTTAGACTTTCCTCATGGGTGCACGGGTCCTGCCAAGGCTGTGGTCCAACACAGGCTTCCTACAGGGTCACGCCTCCTGTGGGTGCACCCACCTGCTCCAGCGTCAGGTCCTCCACAGGCTGCAGGTGCTTATCTCCTCCACTGTGGACATTTCCTCCACTGTGAACCTCCACGGGCTGCAGGGGGACAACCTGCTTCAGCCCAGTTCTTCACCACAGGCTGCAGGGCAATCTCTGCTCCACAACCTACAGCACCTCCTGCTCCTCCTTCTTCACTCACCTTGCTGTCTCTAGAGATTTGTCTCCCACCTTTATTCCCTCCTCTCTTCCAGTTACTATTCTGAAGTAGTTTTTGCCCCTTCATAAACATGTTTCCACAGAGGTGCTACCACCATTGCTCGCTGGCTCAGCTTTAGCCAGCAGTGGCTCTGCCTTGGAGCTGGCTGGCTACTCTTGTAGAATCACGGAACTGGTTGGCTTACGAAAGAATTTTCAGATCACCAAGTCCTGCTGTTAACCTAACAATACCAAGTCTACCACACACCCGTGTCGTCAAGCACCACATCTACACAGTTTTACACACCTCCAGAGATGGTGACTCCACCACTGCCCTGGGCAGCCTGTTCCAATGCCCCAAAACCCTTTAGGGGAAGGCATTTTCCCTAATAGCCGCACTAAACCTCCCCTGGGCCAACTTCAAGCCGCTTTCTCCAGTTCTGTCACTTCCGACAAGAGACCAACACCCTCCGCTCTACGACCTCCTTTCAGGTAGTTGCACAGAGCAAGAAGGTCTCCCCTCAGCCTCCTGTTCTCCAAACTGAATCTCCCAAGGCCCTCTGCTGCTCCCCATCCCACTTGTGCTACAGACCCTTCACCAGATTCATTGCCCTTTTCTGAACTCGCTCCAGCACCTCAAGGTCTTTCTTGTCATCAAGGGCCCAAAACTGAACCCCGCATTCTAGCTGCAGCCTCAGCAGCACCACATACAGGGAGATGGTCACTGCCCTGCTCCTGCTGGCCACACTACTGATGACACAGGCCAGAATGCTGGTGGCCTTCCTGGCCACCTGGGCACACGCTGGCTCATGTTCTGCCAGCGGCTCACCAATAGCCCAGGTCCTTTTCCAACAGGTAGCTTTACAGCCTCTCTTTCACCAAGCTTCTAGTGTTCCACGGGCTGGTACTGATGCAAGTGCAGAACACAAAACTTGGCCTTGTTGAACCTCATACAATTGTCATTTTTGCTCGATCTAGGCTGTCCACATCCTTCTCTAGAGCATTCTTACTGTCCAGCAGATCAACATTCCTGCCCAACTTGATGTCATCTGCAAACTTACCGAGGGGGCACTCCACGCCCTTGTCCAGATCATGGAGAAAGATCTTAAACAGAACTGGCCTCAGTACTGAGCCCTGGGGAACACCTCTTGTGAGTGCCCACCAACTGGATTTAACTCCAGTCACCGCAACTCTTTGCGCCCACCCATCCAGCCAGTGTTTTAGCCAGCGAAGGCTATGCCCGTCTAAGCCATGAGCAGCCGCTTTCTCCAGGAGAAATGATGTCAAAGACTTTACCAAAATCTTACTCCACAGCATCCACAGCCTTGCCCTCATCCACTAAAGCAGGTCACCTTGTCATAGCAGGAGATCAGGTTGCTCGAGCAGGACCTGCCTTTCATAAACCCACGCTGACTACGTCTGATGACCTGCTGGTCCTGTACCTGCCATATGATGGCACTCAGGATGATCTGTTCCATGACCTTACCAAGCAACAAGGTCAGACTGACACATCCGTAATTCCCCGCATCCTCTTTTGGACCCTTCTCCTAGATAGGTGTCATATTTGCTAACTTCCAGTCAGTGAGCACCTCCTCGGCGAGTCAGGTCTGCTGATACATGATGGAAAGTGGCTTGGGGAGCACCTCCGCCAGCTCTCTCACAACTCCTGGGGAAAACCTATCTAGCCCCATACACCTGGGTGTATCAAAGTGGTGTAGCAGCTCACCAACCATTTCCCCTTCGATTCCTGGGGCTTCGTTCTATGCCCCATCACTGTCTTCCAGCTCAGGGAGCTGGCTACACAGAGAACAACTGGTTTTACAATTAGCGACTGAGGCAAAGAAGGCATTAAGGCCTTTTCCACATCCATTGTAAATGTCTTGCTCCCTGAATCCACTACAAGTTGGAGATTCTCCTTAGCTTCCTTTTCCTGCAAAAACATATACCAAAGAGGTTGTATTGTCTTTTCTGGCAGGAGCTGGATTAAGTTCTAGTTGGGCTTTAGCCCTTGTAATTTTCCCCCTGCATAAACTCAAAACATCCTCGTGCTCCTCCTCAGTATCTTGCCTCTTCTTGCAGACGTCAAAAGCTCTCTTTTTTCTCATGAGTTCAAGCCAAACTCCTCAGTTAAGGACAGGCCAGTCTTCTTCCCTGCCAGCTTGTCTTTCGGCATATGGGGACTCTCCCTCGCACATGGGGGAATCTTCTGGTACCTTCGCACAGAAGAAAACCATGAAGCCCATATGCCAACCAAACCTTGCCACAGAAAATTAATATACACAGCTACAAGCTTACAAGCAAGAGGGCACAAAGACACCCACAGAGCACAATCAAGACCAAAGGCCAGGCCTAATGACAGGCTTAATGAGATGGCAGAGTGCAGCTGGGGCATCAAACACCATGGAAGGGGCAGTCGCTCACGCCTGTCACAGCTCCAAAGCCCAGCCCAGCCTGTCAGAGATGGCAGCAAATGGGATCCTCTCCTCACAACGCACCCGCAAACCACACGAGTGCCATGGGATGACCTCACTGACCACACTCCACCTCTCCTACGCTTTGGCCACGTCCTCTGCCCGCCCTGACACGCGCTAGGACGAGCCAGGATGCTGGTGGCTGTCCTGCTCACCTGGGCACACACCGCCTTGTATTCAGCCGCTGTCGACCAACATCCCCAGGTCCTTTACCACCTGGCAGCTTTCCAGCCACTCTTCCACAAGCCTGTAGCGTTCACGGGGCTGTGGTGACCCAAGCGCAGGACCTGACACTTGGCCTGGTTCAACCTCATGCAATTGCTCCCAGCCCATGGCTCCAGCCTGTCCAGGGCCTTCTGTAGAGCCTTCATAGCGCCAAGTGGGTCAACATGCCTGCCTAACTTGGTGTCATGTGCAAACGTACTGAGAGTGCACTCAATCTCCTTGTCCAGATGAAGGAGAAAGACATTAAACAGAACTGGTCCCAGTACTGAGCCCTGGGGAAACGCACTTGTGAGTGGCCACCAAATGGATTTACCTCCAGTACCACAACTCTTGGGGTTCAGCCGTCCAGACACTTTTTCAGTCTTCAAAGACTACAGTCGTCCAAGACATGAGCAGCCACTTTCTCTGGGACAAACAGTGTGAGCTTGTCGTCTACACCAGAACACTCTCTATGTAGCAGGAGTAATCTCCTTCACTAATAAAACCTTGAAACATCAACCCTGCACACCCAGCTCATAAGCAAGACACACACCAAGACACCCAGAGAGCACAACGAGCGTGGAAGGAAAGGCTTAGCGAGATGGAAGCAAGAAGGGCAGGGATCCTCCGCCATGGAAGAGGCAATTCCTCATGCCCAGCACAGCTCCAAAGCCCAGACCAGTCTGCCAGGGCTGTGAGGAAAAGGGACCCCCTCCACACAATGCAACCGCAAACCACACGAGTGCCATGGGATGACCTCACTGACGACACCCCACCTCTCCTACGCTTTGGCCGCATCCTCTGCCTGCCCTGAAATGCGCTTTCAACACCAAGTCTTCGGCCTCTAATGCTCACACTTCAAAGCTGCCGCCACGGACAAGTGGACACGTCCTCAAGACAAGGACAAGAAATTGGAGCATTGCGCAAGGAAAACACACCCTCCTCATTCCTGGCCAGGCTGTGGCATCCAACAGCTGCTGGCTGCAAAATGCCGTCATGCGCAAAGGCTGTCCCGCCCAGCCAGGACCAGCATAAAAGCCGGCCCAGCGCCTCTCTCCCTCACACGCTTCTCCTGACGCCTTCTCCTCCCTCCGCGCTCAACAAGGTGAGCCTCAGCCCCCTTCCCCTCCTTCTCCTGCCCCGCCTGGCCCCCCTCTTCCAGCACGCTCTGCCCCCAGCCTCAGCAGCCCTCACGCCTCCCGACCGCCACGCTCCCCACAGCCCCACACCAGCCTCCCCACTCCCTCGCCCTCCTGCAACACCGCTCCTCGCACCCCCACGCCCCTGCGCTTGCTCAACAGCCTCTCGTCCCTTCCAGGGCCCCTCCGCACCACACACATGGCCTGCTACGACGCCTACCGCCCCTGCGGACCCACCCCGCTGGCCAACAGCTGCAACGAGCCCTGTGCCCTGCAGTGCCAGGACTCCCGCGTCGTCATCCAGCCTCCCGCCGTGCTGGTCACCCTGCCAGGACCCATCCTCACCTCCCACCCCCAGAGCACCGCTGTCGGATCCTCCTCATCAGCTGCCGTGGGCAACGAACTTGGTGCCCAGGGAGTTGCCATCAACTCCGGCGCCTTCGGCTATGGCTACGGCTTCGGAGGCCTGGGCTCCTGCGGCGGCAGAAGGGGCGGCTACATCTGCTAAGGGCTGTCACCACCACCCCTGACGCACACCACCTACCCCATTGAAGCTGCGGCATGGATTGTGGACTCACCACTGGACCCTTCTTGGCACGGGGACCTGCTAGCCATGCCTCCTCCTCTCAAGACACCAAGCATGGAAGCAGGGAAGGCGCCAGCCTCAGCTGCCTGCAAACATTACCCTTGGACCTTCTCCTCTTCTTCCACATCTTTCTTTGAGCTTCAACTTGCTCTCTTCCACTTGGTACTCCAGCCTCTTCCTTTTTTTTCCCTCAATAAAGTTCTCTTGCATCCCAGTCTGAGATGTCTCCTCTTGCTTTCTTCTTCCATGGCTTGTCCAGTCTCACCTGGCACAAAGCCAGGGCTCAAGGAGCCATCATGGTGGGTGGAAAAGAGCTACAAGACGTCTATTAGGAAATACGTCATCAGGAACACCACCCACATGCACCTGGTGGGCTGCCTGGCTGTCACACAAACCCTTCACTTGCCCAAGGAAAAGGCTTGGGCGCGCTCATGCACTTCTACCCTGGCCTCTCATCCAGTCTCCCCATGGCAGCACGTACTTGTCCAAATCACTTCCCCAGCACCACTCGCTGCCCATCACAGCAAACAGAATCATTGACTGCACAAGGAGCCTCTGGACATCATCTCGTTCAACCCAACCTGCTCAAGCATCAGCAGCTCAAGCGGGCTGTCCATGCAGTTTCCAAACAGATGTTCAGTATCTCCAAGGACAGAGACTCCAGTATCTCTCTGCGCAAGCGGTTCCACTTTTTGAGCATCCTCTCACTGAAAAAGTGTTGCCTTGTCCTCCAAGGAAATGGCACGGCTTCTCAACTCTCCCCATTCACCCTTGGCCTGGCCGTGGGCACCTATGACAAGAGTCTCATTCCCTTCTCCTTGTTCCCTTTCACTTGAGTATTTAGACACACTGATGACATCTCCTTGTGCTGCCTTGTCTCCTGTCTTTAAAACCCTCCCAGCTCTCTCACCTTCAGCTCATACGAAGGATGTTCCAGTACCTTTGGCATTTCAGTGGTCCCGCACTACTCTCCCTCCACTAAGAGCATTTCCTTGTAACACTGGGGGAGCTCTTACCTTGACACAAGACGAAACAAGGGGCCTCATCAACACTGAAAGACAGCATGACCACCTTGAAACCCACTGGCAATGCTCATCCCAAAGCTGCCCTGGAGAATCTCGGCCTCTTTTCACACAAGGCTGCATTGTTGCCTCCTTGTCGGCTTTTCCTCCACCAGCACCACAAAGTCGTGCGCAGAAAGCTGCTTTCCAGCCTGTCAAACCCCAGCATGTCCTGAGGCCCTGTGCTAGGGAATCACATTGATTGGAAAAGACGTAGAGGATCATGGAGTCTTTACCGGTAACCCCACACTATCAAGCCCACCTCTAAATCATGGCCCTAGTGATACAGAGAATTGACTAACTAACACTTAACTAATTAATATTTAGAGGACTAACACTTCAGGAGCTAACGCTTAGAGAGCAAACCCTTAACCCACAACGCTTAGAACCCTTAACCCATATTACGATTGCCTAGCTTTGCTTAGCCTTGTGTAAGAGAAACAAAAGTTTATTGATGACTTTACAGGCCTTGCACAGAGACAAAATCTTGGGTGCATCCTTGGTGCATCCTTGGTTGAATTAGATAACCGAAACCTGGGCACAGGACAGGAGATACGCCAGTTCTAACCAACTCAGCAGTCTGAGTCCCAGCCAACTCAGCACACCAGGCCAGAGGTGAACGTGTACAGAGAAGACGACCCCGGTCCACGATCACTGCGCAGGCTCAGCCAGGAGGGATCAAAGGTGGAGACTATGGAAATGATTTCCCGGAACTCATTGTAATAAGAACCGCCTTCTCGGGGACAGGTTATGAATATGTATAGGCGCTCCTAGAACTTTCATGAATATGTAACACTTCGCAGTATTTAACTAAGCTCACGGCTACTGGAAAGTTGCACGTGTCTTTGGTGAAAATTATTTCCGCGTGTGTACAGCACCGAAACAAACATACCTGCTTTACAATCTTACAGGTTGTAAGGTTACTTTCCACGCGTCACTAGGAACCTCAACTACGCATCTTTGCAACACCTCCAGGGATGGTCACTCCACCACTGCCTTGCGCAGCCTGTTCCAATACCCGACAACACTTCCTGGAAAAAAATTTTTCCTAATATCCAATCTAGACCTCCCATGGCACAACTTGAGGCCATTTCTACTTGTTCTGTCACTTGGTACTTGGGAAAAGAGACTGAATCCCTTCCTCACTACAACCTCTTTTTGAGCAGTTGCAGAGAGCAAAACATCTCCCTTTGCTGCAAAAACATATACCAAAAAGTTTGTATTGTCTTTTCTAGCAGGAGCTGGATTAAGTTCTAGTTGGGCTTTAGCCTTTGTAATTTTCCCCCTGCATAAACTCAAAACATCCTGGTGTTCCTCCTCAGTATCTTGCCTCTTCTTGCAGACGTCAAAAGCTCTCTTTTTTCTCATGAGTTCAAGCCAAACTCCTCAGTTAAGGACAGGCCAGTCTTCTTCCCTGCCAGCTTGTCTTTCAGCATATGGGGACTCTCCCTCGCACATGGGGGAATCTTCTGGTACCTTCTCACAGAAGAAAACCATGAAGCCCATATGCCAACCAAACCTTGCCACAGAAAATTAATATACACAGCTACAAGCTTACAAGCAAGAGGGCACAAAGACACCCACAGAGCACAATCAAGACCAAAGGCCAGGCCTAATGACAGGCTTAATGAGATGGCAGAGTGCAGCTGGGGCATCAAACACCATGGAAGGGGCAGTCGCTCACGCCTGTCACAGCTCCAAAGCCCAGCCCAGCCTGTCAGAGGTGGCAGCAAATGGGGCCCTCTCCTCACAACGCACCTGCAAACCACACGAGTGCCATGGGATGACCTCACTGACCACAGTCCACATCTCATACGCTTTGGCCACATCCTCTGCCCACCCTGACATGCGCTAGGACGAGCCAGGATGCTGGTGGCTGTCCTGCTCACCTGGGCACGCAGCGCCTCGTATTCAGCCACTGTCGACCAACATCCCCAAATCCTTTACCACCTGGCAGCTTTCCAGCCACTCTTCCACAAACCTGTAGCGTTCATGGGGCTGTGCTGACCCAAGCGCAGGACCTGACACTTGGCCTGGTTCAACCTCATGCAATTGCTCCCAGCCCATGGATCCAGCCTGTCCAGGGCCTTCTGTAGAGCCTTCATAGCGCCAAGTGGGTCAACACTCCTGCCTAACTTGGTGTCGTGTGCAAACGTACTGAGAGTGCACTCAATCTCCTTGTCCAGATGAAGGAGAAAGACATTAAACAGAACTGGCCCCAGTACTGAGCCCTGGGGAAACGCACTTGTGAATGGCCACCAAATGGATTTACCTCCAGTACCACAACTCTTGGGGCTCAGCCGTCCAGACACTTTTTCAGTCTTCAAAGACTACAGTCGTCCAAGACATGAGCAGCCACTCTCTCTGGGACAAACAGTGTCAGCTTGTTGTCTACACCAGAACACTCTCTGTGTAGCAGGAGTAATCTCCTTCACTAATAAAACCTTGAAACATCAACCCTGCACACCCAGCTCATAAGCAAGACACACACCAAGACACCCAGAGAGCACAACGAGCGTGGAAGGAAAGGCTTAGTGAGATGGAAGCAAGAAGGGCAGGGATCCTCCGCCATGGAAGAGGCAATTCCTCAGGCCCAGCACAGCTCCAAAGCCCAGACCAGTCTGCCAGGGCTGTGAGGAAAAGGGACCCCCTCCACACAATGCAACTGCAAACCACACAAGTGCCATGGGATGATCTCACTGACGACACCCCACCTCTCCTACGCTTTGGCCGCATCCTCTGCCTGCCCTGAAATGCGCTTTCAACACCAAGCCTTCGGCCTCTAATGCTCACACTTCAAAGCTGCCGCCACGGACAAGTGGACACGTCCTCAAGACAAGGACAAGAAATTGGAGCATTGCGCAAGGAAAACACACCCTCCTCATTCCTGGCCCGGCTGTGGCATCCAACAGCTGCTGGCTGCAAAATGCCGTCATGCGAAAAGGCTGTCCTGCCCAGCCAGGACCAGCATAAAAGCCGGCCCAGCGCCTCTCTCCCTCACACACTTCTCCTGACGCCTTCTCCTCCCTCCGCGCTCAACAAGGTGAGCCTCAGCCCCCTTCCCCTCCTTCTCCTGCCCCGCCTGGCCCCTCTCTTGCAGCACGCTCTGCCCCCAGCCTCAGCAGCCCTCACGCCTCCCCACCGCCACGCTCCCCACAGCCCCACACCAGCCTCCCCACTCCCTCGCCCTCCTGCAACACCGCTCCTCGCACCCCCACGCCCCTGCGCTTGCTCAACAGCCTCTCGTCCCTTCCAGGGCCCCTCCGCACCACACACATGGCCTGCTACGACGCCTACCGCCCCTGCGGACCCACCCCGCTGGCCAACAGCTGCAACGAGCCCTGTGCCCTGCAGTGCCAGGACTCCCGCGTTGTCATCCAGCCTCCCGCCGTGCTGGTCACCCTGCCAGGACCCATCCTCACCTCCCACCCCCAGAGCACCGCCGTCGGATCCTCCTCATCGGCTGCCGTGGGCAACGAACTTGGTGCCCAGGGAGTTGCCATCAACTCCGGCGCCTTCGGCTACGGCTACGGCTTCAGAGGCCTGGGCGGCTTCGGAGGCCTGGGTGGCTTTGGAGGCAGAAGGGGCGGCTACATCTGCTAAGGGCTGTCACCACCACCCCTGACGCACACCACCTACCGCATTGAAGCTGCGGCATGGATTGTGGACTCACCTCTGGACCCTTCTTGGCACGGGGACCTGCTGTCCATGGCTCCTCCTCTAAAGGAGCCAGGAAGATCTTGGTGCTCTGGCAACATCTAGGTCACAGAAGCAACCTCAGCTGATGGTCGCCCTACGTGCAGCTTATACTTGTCACCTTCTACTTGGCGCTCCTGCCTTTGCACTCTTTTTTTTCCTCAATAAAGTTCTCTTGCATCCCAGCCTGACACGTCTCACTTTACTTTCTTCTCTCAAGGCTCTTCCAACCTCACCCAGCACAAAGCCAGGGCTCAGGAAGCAAACCGGATAGGGGGGGAAAAGGGCCACAAGACCTCTCCCAGGAAATATGGCACCACCTAGACCACCAAGAACACAGACCAGTATTCCGGAGCTCTTCCACAATATGACACAAGCCCATCACTGGATCAAAGAAAGACTTGGACACCAGAACACTCTCCTCAACATGCCTCTGATGAGACCTCCCAAGGCCAGCACACACTCGACTACCTTTCTTCCCCAGCGTGACTCCCCAGCTCTACCACAAGCACAATCACAGAATCATTAAGTATTTAGACTTTCCTCATGGGTGCACGGGTCCTGCCAAGGCTGTGGTCCAACACAGGCTTCCTACAGGGTCACGCCTCCTGTGGGTGCACCCACCTGCTCCAGCGTCAGGTCCTCCACGGGCTGCAGGTGCTTATCTCCTCCACTGTGGACATTTCCTCCACTGTGAACCTCCACGGGCTGCAGGGGGACAACCTGCTTCAGCCCAGTTCTTCACCACAGGCTGCAGGGCAATCTCTGCTCCACAACCTACAGCACCTCCTGCTCCTCCTTCTTCACTCACCTTGCTGTCTCTAGAGATTTGTCTCCCACCTTTATTCCCTCCTCTCTTCCAGTTACTATTCTGAAGTAGTTTTTGCCCCTTCATAAACATGTTTCCACAGAGGTGCTACCACCATTGCTCGCTGGCTCAGCTTTAGCCAGCAGTGGCTCTGCCTTGGAGCTGGCTGGCTAGTCTTGTAGAATCACGGAACTGGTTGGCTTACGAAAGAATTTTCAGATCACCAAGTCCTGCTGTTAACCTAACAATACCAAGTCTACCACACACCCGTGTCGTCAAGCACCACATCTACACAGTTTTACACACCTCCAGAGATGGTGACTCCACCACTGCCCTGGGCAGCCTGTTCCAATGCCCCAAAACCCTTTAGGGGAAGGCATTTTCCCTAATAGCCGCACTAAACCTCCCCTGGGCCAACTTCAAGCCGCTTTCTCCAGTTCTGTCACTTCCGACAAGAGACCAACACCCTCCGCTCTACGACCTCCTTTCAGGTAGTTGCACAGAGCAAGAAGGTCTCCCCTCAGCCTCCTGTTCTCCAAACTGAATCTCCCAAGGCCCTCTGCTGCTCCCCATCCCACTTGTGCTACAGACCCTTCACCAGATTCATTGCCCTTTTCTGAACTCGCTCCAGCACCTCAAGGTCTTTCTTGTCATCAAGGGCCCAAAACTGAACCCCGCATTCTAGCTGCAGCCTCAGCAGCACCACATACAGGGGGATGGCCACTGCCCTGCTCCTGCTGGCCACACTACTGATGACACAGGCCAGAATGCTGGTGGCCTTCCTGGCCACCTGGGCACACGCTGGCTCATGTTCTGCCAGCGGCTCACCAGTAGCCCAGGTCCTTTTCCAACAGGTAGCTTTACAGCCTCTCTTTCACCAAGCTTCTAGTGTTCCACGGGCTGGTACTGATGCAAGTGCAGAACACAAAACTTGGCCTTGTTGAACCTCATACAATCGTCATTTTTGCTCGATCTAGGCTGTCCACCTCCTTCTCTAGAGCATTCTTACTGTCCAGCAGATCAACATTCCTGCCCAACTTGATGTCATCTGCAAACTTACCGAGGGGGCACTCCACGCCCTTGTCCAGATCATGGAGAAAGATCTTAAACAGAACTGGCCTCAGTACTGAGCCCTGGGGAACACCTCTTGTGAGCGCCCACCAACTGGATTTAACTCCAGTCACCGCAACTCTTTGCGCCCACCCATCCAGCCAGTGTTTTAGCCAGCGAAGGCTATGCCCGTCTAAGCCATGAGCAGCCGCTTTCTCCAGGAGAAATGATGTCAAAGACTTTACCAAAATCTTACTCCACAGCATCCACAGCCTTGCCCTCATCCACTAAAGCAGGTCACCTTGTCATAGCAGGAGATCAGGTTGCTCGAGCAGGACCTGCCTTTCATAAACCCATGCTGACTATGTCTGATGACCTGCTGGTACTGTACCTGCCATATGATGGCACTCGGGTTGATCTGTTCCATGACCTTACCAAGCAACAAGGTCAGACCGACACATCCGTAATTCCCCGCATCCTCTTTTGGACCCTTCTCCTAGATAGGTGTCGTATTTGCTAACTTCCAGTCAGTGAGCACCTCCTTGGCGAGTCAGGTCTGCTGATACATGATGGAAAGTGGCTTGGGGAGCACCTCCGCCAGCTCTCTCACAACTCCTGGGGAAAACCTATCTAGCCCCATACACCTGGGTGTATCAAAGTGGTGTAGCAGCTCACCAACCATTTCCCCTTCGATTCCTGGGGCTTCGTTCTATGCCCCATCACTGTCTTCCAGCTCAGGGAGCTGGCTACACAGGGAACAACTGGTTTTACAATTAGCCACTGAGGCAAAGAAGGCATTAAGGCCTTTTCCACATCCATTGTAAATGTCTTGCTCCCTGAATCCACTACAAGTTGGAGATTCTCCTTAGCTTCCTTTTCCTGCAAAAACATATACCAAAAAGTTTGTATTGTCTTTTCTGGCAGGAGCTGGATTAAGTTCTAGTTGGGCTTTAGCCCTTGTAATTTTCCCCCTGCATAAAACTCAAAACATCCTCGTGCACCTCCTCAGTATCTTGCCTCTTCTTGCAGACGTCAAAAGCTCTCTTTTTTCTCATGAGTTCAAGCCAAACTCCTCAGTTAAGGACAGGCCAGTCTTCTTCCCTGCCAGCTTGTCTTTCGGCATATGGGGACTCTCCCTCGCACATGGGGGAATCTTCTGGTACCTTCTCACAGAAGAAAACCATGAAGCCCATATGCCAACCAAACCTTGCCACAGAAAATTAATATACACAGCTACAAGCTTACAAGCAAGAGGGCACAAAGACACCCACAGAGCACAATCAAGACCAAAGGCCAGGCCTAATGACAGGCTTAATGAGATGGCA
Organism: Caloenas nicobarica; assembly: GCF_036013445.1. Lineage (NCBI taxonomy): Eukaryota > Metazoa > Chordata > Aves > Columbiformes > Columbidae > Caloenas > Caloenas nicobarica. Next base: position 164,333,792 of record NC_088246.1, on the reverse strand, counting down.
GAGTGCAGCTGGGGCATCAAACACCATGGAAGGGGCAGTCGCTCACGCCTGTCACAGCTCCAAAGCCCAGCCCAGCCTGTCAGAGATGGCAGCAAATGGGGCCCTCTCCTCACAACGCACCCGCAAACCACACGAGTGCCATGGGATGACCTCACTGACCACACTCCACCTCTCCTACGCTTTGGCCACGTCCTCTGCCCGCCCTGACACGCGCTAGGACGAGCCAGGATGCTGGTGGCTGTCCTGCTCACCTGGGCACACAGCGCCTCATATTCAGCCACTGTCGACCAACATCCCCAGGTCCTTTACCACCTGGCAGCTTTCCAGCCACTCTTCCACAAACCTGTAGCGTTCACGGGGCTGTGGTGACCCAAGCACAGGACCCGACTCTTGGCCTGGTTCAACCTCATGCAATTGCTCCCAGCCCATGGCTCCAGCCTGTCCAGGGCCTTCTGTAGAGCCTTCACAGCGCCTAGTGGGTCAACACGCCTGCCTAACTTGGTGTCATGTGCAAACGTACTGAGAGTGCACTCAATCTCCTTGTCCAGATGAAGGAGAAAGACATTAAACAGAACTGGCCCCAGTACTGAGCCCTGGGGAAACGCACTTGTGAATGGCCACCAAATGGATTTACCTCCAGTACCACAACTCTTGGGCTTCAGCCGTCCAGACACTTTTTCAGTCTTCAAAGACTACAGTCGTCCAAGACGTGAGCAGCCACTTTCTCTGGGACAAACAGTGTCAGCTTGTCGTCTACACCAGAACACTCTCTATGTAGCAGGAGTAATCTCCTTCACTAATAAAACCTTGAAACATCAACCCTGCACTCCCAGCTCATAAGCAAGACACACACCAAGACACCCAGAGAGCACAACGAGCGTGGAAGGAAAGGCTTAGCGAGATGGAAGCAAGAAGGGCAGGGATCCTCCGCCATGGAAGAGGCAATTCCTCAGGCCCAGCACAGCTCCAAAGCCCAGACCAGTCTGCCAGGGCTGTGAGGAAAAGGGACCCCCTCCACACAATGCAACCACAAACCACACGAGTGCCATGGGATGACCTCACTGACGACACCCCACCTCTCCTACGCTTTGGCCGCATCCTCTGCCTGCCCTGAAATGCGCTTTCAACACCAAGTCTTCGGCCTCTAATGCTCACACTTCAAAGCTGCCGCTACGGACAAGTGGACACGTCCTCAAGACAAGGACAAGAAATTGGAGCATTGCGCAAGGAAAACACACCCTCCTCATTCCTGGCCAGGCTGTGGCATCCAACAGCTGCTGGCTGCAAAATGCCGTCATGCGCAAAGGCTGTCCCGCCCAGCCAGGACCAGCATAAAAGCCGGCCCAGCGCCTCTCTCCCTCACACACTTCTCCTGACGCCTTCTCCTCCCTCTGTGCTCAACAAGGTGAGCCTCAGCCCCCTTCCCCTCCTTCTCCTGCCCCGCCTGGCCCCTCTCTTCCAGCACGCTCTGCCCCCAGCCTCAGCAGCCCTCACGCCTCCCCACTGCCACGCTCCCCACAGCCCCACACCAGCCTCCCCACTCCCTCGCCCTCCTGCAACACCGCTCCTCGCACCCCCACGCCCCTGCGCTTGCTCAACAGCCTCTCGTCCCTTCCAGGGCCCCTCCGCACCACACACATGGCCTGCTACGACGCCTACCGCCCCTGCGGACCCACCCCGCTGGCCAACAGCTGCAACGAGCCCTGTGCCCTGCAGTGCCAGGACTCCCGCGTCGTCATCCAGCCTCCCGCCGTGCTGGTCACCCTGCCAGGACCCATCCTCACCTCCCACCCCCAGAGCACCGCCGTCGGATCCTCCTCATCGGCTGCCGTGGGCAACGAACTTGGTGCCCAGGGAGTTGCCATCAACTCCGGCACCTTCGGCTACGGCTACGGCTTCAGAGGCCTGGGCGGCTTCGGAGGCCTGGGTGGCTTCGGAGGCCTGGGCTCCTGCGGCGGCAGAAGGGGCGGCTACATCTGCTAAGGGCTGTCACCACCACCCCTGACGCACACCACCTACCGCATCGAAGCTGCGGCATGGATTGTGGACTCACCTCTGGACCCTTCTTGGCACGGGGACCTGCTGTCCATGGCTCCTCCTCTAAAGGAGCCAGGAAGATCTTGGTGCTCTGGCAACATCTAGGTCACAGAAGCAACCTCAGCTGATGGTCGCCCTACGTGCAGCTTATACTTGTCACCTTCTACTTGGCGCTCCTGCCTTTGCACTCTTTTTTTTCCTCAATAAAGTTCTCTTGCATCCCAGCCTGACACGTCTCACTTTACTTTCTTCTCTCAAGGCTCTTCCAGCCTCACCCAGCACAAAGCCAGGGCTCAGGAAGCAAACCGGATAGGGGGGAAAAGGGCCACAAGACCTCTCCCAGGAAATATGGCACCACCTAGACCACCAAGAACACAGACCAGTATTCCGGAGCTCTTCCACAATATGACGCAAGCCCATCACTGGATCAAAGAAAGACTTGGACACCAGAACACTCTCCTCAACATGCCTCTGATGAGACCTCCCAAGGCCAGCACACACTTGACTATCTTTCTTCCCCAGCGTGACTCCCCAGCTCTACCACAAGCACAATCACAGAATCATTAAGTATTTAGACTTTCCTCATGGGTGCACAGGTCCTGCCAAGGCTGTGGTCCAACACAGGCTTCCTACAGGGTCACGCCTCCTGTGGGTGCACCCACCTGCTCCAGCGTCAGGTCCTCCACGGGCTGCAGGTGCTTATCTCCTCCACTGTGGACATTTCCTCCACTGTGAACCTCCACGGGCTGCAGGGGGACAACCTGCTTCAGCCCAGTTCTTCACCACAGGCTGCAGGGCAATCTCTGCTCCACAACCTACAGCACCTCCTGCTCCTCCTTCTTCACTCACCTTGCTGTCTCTAGAGATTTGTCTCCCACCTTTATTCCCTCCTCTCTTCCAGTTACTATTCTGAAGTAGTTTTTGCCCCTTCATAAACATGTTTCCACAGAGGTGCTACCACCATTGCTCGCTGGCTCAGCTTTAGCCAGCAGTGGCTCTGCCTTGGAGCTGGCTGGCTAGTCTTGTAGAATCACGGAACTGGTTGGCTTACGAAAGAATTTTCAGATCACCAAGTCCTGCTGTTAACCTAACAATACCAAGTCTACCACACACCCGTGTCGTCAAGCACCACATCTACACAGTTTTACACACTTCCAGAGATGGTGACTCCACCACTGCCCTGGGCAGCCTGTTCCAATGCCCCAAAACCCTTTAGGGGAAGGCATTTTCCCTAATAGCCGCACTAAACCTCCCCTGGGCCAACTTCAAGCCGCTTTCTCCAGTTCCGTCACTTCCGACAAGAGACCAACACCCTCCGCTCTACGACCTCCTTTCAGGTAGTTGCACAGAGCAAGAAGGTCTCCCCTCAGCCTCCTGTTCTCCAAACTGAATCTCCCAAGGCCCTCTGCTGCTCCCCATCCCACTTGTGCTACAGACCCTTCACCAGATTCATTGCCCTTTTCTGAACTCGCTCCAGCACCTCAAGGTCTTTCTTGTCATCAAGGGCCCAAAACTGAACCCCGCATTCTAGCTGCAGCCTCAGCAGCACCACATACAGGGGGATGGTCACTGCCCTGCTCCTGCTGGCCACACTACTGATGACACAGGCCAGAATGCTGGTGGCCTTCCTGGCCACCTGGGCACACGCTGGCTCATGTTCTGCCAGCGGCTCACCAGTAGCCCAGGTCTTTTTCCAACAGGTAGCTTTACAGCCTCTCTTTCACCAAGCTTCTAGTGTTCCACGGGCTGGTACTGATGCAAGTGCAGAACACAAAACTTGGCCTTGTTGAACCTCATACAATTGTCATTTTTGCTCGATCTAGGCTGTCCACATCCTTCTCTAGAGCATTCTTATTGTCCAGCAGATCAACATTCCTGCCCAACTTGATGTCATCTGCAAACTTACCGAGGGGGCACTCCACGCCCTTGTCCAGATCATGGAGAAAGATCTTAAACAGAACTGGCCTCAGTACTGAGCCCTGGGGAACACCTCTTGTGAGTGCCCACCAACTGGATTTAACTCCAGTCACCGCAACTCTTTGCGCCCACCCATCCAGCCAGTGTTTTAGCCAGCGAAGGCTATGCCCGTCTAAGCCATGAGCAGCCACTTTCTCCAGGAGAAATGATGTCAAAGACTTTACCAAAATCTTACTCCACAGCATCCACAGCCTTGCCCTCATCCACTAAAGCAGGTCACCTTGTCATAGCAGGAGATCAGGTTGCTCGAGCAGGACCTGCCTTTCATAAACCCACGCTGACTACGTCTGATGACCTGCTGGTCCTGTACCTGCCATATGATGGCACTCGGGTTGATCTGTTCCATGACCTTACCAAGCAACAAGGTCAGACTGACACATCTGTAATTCCCCGCTTCCTCTTTTGGACCCTTCTCCTAGATAGGTGTCATATTTGCTAACTTCCAGTCAGTGAGCACCTCCTCGGCGAGTCAGGTCTGCTGATACATGATGGAGAGTGGCTTGGGGAGCACCTCCGCCAGCTCTCTCACAGCTCCTGGGGAAAACCTATCTAGCCCCATACACCTGGGTGTATCAAAGTGGTGTAGCAGCTCACCAACCATTTCCCCTTCGATTCCTGGGGCTTCGTTCTATGCCCCATCACTGTCTTCCAGCTCAGGGAGCTGGCTACACAGAGAACAACTGGTTTTACAATTAGCCACTGAGGCAAAGAGGCATTAAGGCCTTTTCCACATCCATTGTAAATGTCTTGCTCCCTGAATCCACTACAAGTTGGAGATTCTCCTTAGCTTCCTTTTCCTGCAAAAACATATACCAAAAAGGTTGTATTGTCTTTTCTGGCAGGAGCTGGATTAAGTTCTAGTTGGGCTTTAGCCCTTGTAATTTTCCCCCTGCATAAAACTCAGAACATCCTCGTGCTCCTCCTCAGTATCTTGCCTCTTCTTGCAGACGTCAAAAGCTCTCTTTTTTCTCATGAGTTCAAGCCAAACTCCTCAGTTAAGGACAGGCCAGTCTTCTTCTCTGCCAGCTTGTCTTTCGGCATATGGGGACTCTCCCTCGCACATGGGGGAATCTTCTGGTACCTTCTCACAGAAGAAAACCATGAAGCCCATATGCCAACCAAACCTTGCCACAGAAAATTAATATACACAGCTACAAGCTTACAAGCAAGAGGGCACAAAGACACCCACAGAGCACAATCAAGACCAAAGGCCAGGCCTAATGACAGGCTTAATGAGATGGCAGAGTGCAGCTGGGGCATCAAACACCATGGAAGGGGCAGTCGCTCACGCCTGTCACAGCTCCAAAGCCCAGCCCAGCCTGTCAGAGATGGCAGCAAATGGGGCCCTCTCCTCACAACGCACCCGCAAACCACACGAGTGCCATGGGATGACCTCACTGACCACACTCCACCTCTCCTACACTTTGGCCACGTCCTCTGCCCGCCCTGACACGCGCTAGGACGAGCCAGGATGCTGGTGGCTGTCCTGCTCACCTGGGCACACACCGCCTCATATTCAGCCACTGTCGACCAACATCCCCAGGACCTTTACCACCTGGCAGCTTTCCAGCCACTTTTCCACAAGCCTGTAGCGTTCACGGGGCTGTGGTGACCCAAGCGCAGGACCCGACTCTTGGCCTGGTTCAACCTCATGCAATTGCTCCCAGCCCACGGCTCCAGCCTGTCCAGGGCCTTCTGTAGAGCCTTCATAGCGCCAAGTGGGTCAACACGCCTGCCTAACTTGGTGTCATGTGCAAACGTACTGAGAGTGCACTCAATCTCCTTGTCCAGATGAAGGAGAAAGACATTAAACAGAACTGGCCCCAGTACTGAGCCCTGGGGAAACGCACTTGTGAATGGCCACCAAATGGATTTACCTCCAGTACCACAACTCTTGGGCTTCAGCCGTCCAGACACTTTTTCAGTCTTCAAAGACTACAGTCGTCCAAGACGTGAGCAGCCACTTTCTCTGGGACAAACAGTGTCAGCTTGTCGTCTACACCAGAACACTCTCTATGTAGCAGGAGTAATCTCCTTCACTAATAAAACCTTGAAACATCAACCCTGCACTCCCAGCTCATAAGCAAGACACACACCAAGACACCCAGAGAGCACAACGAGCGTGGAAGGAAAGGCTTAGCGAGATGGAAGCAAGAAGGGCAGGGATCCTCCGCCATGGAAGAGGCAATTCCTCAGGCCCAGCACAGCTCCAAAGCCCAGACCAGTCTGCCAGGGCTGTGAGGAAAAGGGACCCCCTCCACACAATGCAACCACAAACCACACGAGTGCCATGGGATGACCTCACTGACGACACCCCACCTCTCCTACGCTTTGGCCGCATCCTCTGCCTGCCCTGAAATGCGCTTTCAACACCAAGCCTTCGGCCTCTAATGCTCACACTTCAAAGCTGCCGCCACGGACAAGTGGACACGTCCTCAAGACAAGGACAAGAAATTGGAGCATTGCGCAAGGAAAACACACCCTCCTCATTCCTGGCCAGGCTGCGACATCCAACAGCTGCTGGCTGCAAAATGCCGTCATGTGCAAAGGCTGTCCCGCCCAGCCAGGACCAGCATAAAAGCCGGCCCAGCGCCTCTCTCCCTCACACACTTCTCCTGACGCCTTCTCCTCCCTCCGCGCTCAACAAGGTGAGCCTCAGCCCCCTTCCCCTCCTTCTCCTGCCCCGCCTGGCCCCTCTCTTCCAGCACGCTCTGCCCCCAGCCTCAGCAGCCCTCACGCCTCCCCACCGCCACGCTCCCCACAGCCCCACACCAGCCTCCCCACTCCCTCGCCCTCCTGCAACACCGCTCCTCGCACCCCCACGCCCCTGCGCTTGCTCAACAGCCTCTCGTCCCTTCCAGGGCCCCTCTGCACCACACACATGGCCTGCTACGACGCCTACCGCTCCTGCGGACCCACCCCGCTGGCCAACAGCTGCAACGAGCCCTGTGCCCTGCAGTGCCAGGACTCCCGCGTCGTCATCCAGCCTCCCGCCGTGCTGGTCACCCTGCCAGGACCCATCCTCACCTCCCACCCCCAGAGCACCGCCGTCGGATCCTCCTCATCGGCTGCCGTGGGCAACGAACTTGGTGCCCAGGGAGTTGCCATCAACTCCGGCGCCTTCGGCTACGGCTACGGCTTCAGAGGCCTGGGCGGCTTCGGAGGCCTGGGTGGCTTCGGAGGCCTGGGCTCCTGCGGCGGCAGAAGGGGCGGCTACATCTGCTAAGGGCTGTCACCACCACCCCTGACGCACACCACCTACCGCATCGAAGCTGCGGCATGGATTGTGGACTCACCTCTGGACCCTTCTTGGCACGGGGACCTGCTGTCCATGGCTCCTCCTCTAAAGGAGCCAGGAAGATCTTGGTGCTCTGGCAACATCTAGGTCACAGAAGCAACCTCAGCTGATGGTCGCCCTACGTGCAGCTTATACTTGTCACCTTCTACTTGGCGCTCCTGCCTTTGCACTCTTTTTTTTCCTCAATAAAGTTCTCTTGCATCCCAGCCTGACACGTCTCACTTTACTTTCTTCTCTCAAGGCTCTTCCAACCTCACCCAGCACAAAGCCAGGGCTCAGGAAGCAAACCGGATAGGGGGGGAAAAGGGCCACAAGACCTCTCCCAGGAAATATGGCACCACCTAGACCACCAAGAACACAGACCAGTATTCCGGAGCTCTTCCACAATATGACACAAGCCCATCACTGGATCAAAGAAAGACTTGGACACCAGAACACTCTCCTCAACATGCCTCTGATGAGACCTCCCAAGGCCAGCACACACTTGACTATCTTTCTTCCCCAGCGTGACTCCCCAGCTCTACCACAAGCACAATCACAGAATCATTAAGTATTTAGACTTTCCTCATGGGTGCACGGGTCCTGCCAAGGCTGTGGTCCAACACAGGCTTCCTACAGGGTCACGCCTCCTGTGGGTGCACCCACCTGCTCCAGCGTCAGGTCCTCCACGGGCTGCAGGTGCTTATCTCCTCCACTGTGGACATTTCCTCCACTGTGAACCTCCACGGGCTGCAGGGGGACAACCTGCTTCAGCCCAGTTCTTCACCACAGGCTGCAGGGCAATCTCTGCTCCACAACCTACAGCACCTCCTGCTCCTCCTTCTTCACTCACCTTGCTGTCTCTAGAGATTTGTCTCCCACCTTTATTCCCTCCTCTCTTCCAGTTACTATTCTGAAGTAGTTTTTGCCCCTTCATAAACATGTTTCCACAGAGGTGCTACCACCATTGCTCGCTGGCTCAGCTTTAGCCAGCAGTGGCTCTGCCTTGGAGCTGGCTGGCTAGTCTTGTAGAATCACGGAACTGGTTGGCTTACGAAAGAATTTTCAGATCACCAAGTCCTGCTGTTAACCTAACAATACCAAGTCTACCACACACCCGTGTCGTCAAGCACCACATCTACACAGTTTTACACACCTCCAGAGATGGTGACTCCACCACTGCCCTGGGCAGCCTGTTCCAATGCCCCAAAACCCTTTAGGGGAAGGCATTTTCCCTAATAGCCGCACTAAACCTCCCCTGGGCCAACTTCAAGCCGCTTTCTCCAGTTCCGTCACTTCCGACAAGAGACCAACACCCTCCGCTCTACGACCTCCTTTCAGGTAGTTGCACAGAGCAAGAAGGTCTCCCCTCAGCCTCCTGTTCTCCAAACTGAATCTCCCAAGGCCCTCTGCTGCTCCCCATCCCACTTGTGCTACAGACCCTTCACCAGATTCATTGCCCTTTTCTGAACTCGCTCCAGCACCTCAAGGTCTTTCTTGTCATCAAGGGCCCAAAACTGAACCCCGCATTCTAGCTGCAGCCTCAGCAGCACCACATACAGGGGGATGGTCACTGCCCTGCTCCTGCTGGCCACACTACTGATGACACAGGCCAGAATGCTGGTGGCCTTCCTGGCCACCTGGGCACACGCTGGCTCATGTTCTGCCAGCAGCTCACCAGTAGCCCAGGTCCTTTTCCAACAGGTAGCTTTACAGCCTCTCTTTCACCAAGCTTCTAGTGTTCCACAGGCTGGTACTGATGCAAGTGCAGAACACAAAACTTGGCCTTGTTGAACCTCATACAACTGTCATTTTTGCTCGATCTAGGCTGTCCACATCCTTCTCTAGAGCATTCTTACTGTCCAGCAGATCAACATTCCTGCCCAACTTGATGTCATCTGCAAACTTACTGAGGGGGCACTCCACGCCCTTGTCCAGATCATGGAGAAAGATCTTAAACAGAACTGGCCTCAGTACTGAGCCCTGGGGAACACCTCTTGTGAGTGCCCACCAACTGGATTTAACTCCAGTCACCGCAACTCTTTGCGCCCACCCATCCAGCCAGTGTTTTAGCCAGCGAAGGCTATGCCCGTCTAAGCCATGAGCAGCCACTTTCTCCAGGAGAAATGATGTCAAAGACTTTACCAAAATCTTACTCCACAGCATCCACAGCCTTGCCCTCATCCACTAAAGCAGGTCACCTTGTCATAGCAGGAGATCAGGTTGCTCGAGCAGGACCTGCCTTTCATAAACCCACGCTGACTACGTCTGATGACCTGCTGGTCCTGTACCTGCCATATGATGGCACTCGGGTTGATCTGTTCCATGACCTTACCAAGCAACAAGGTCAGACTGACACATCTGTAATTCCCCGCTTCCTCTTTTGGACCCTTCTCCTAGATAGGTGTCATATTTGCTAACTTCCAGTCAGTGAGCACCTCCTCGGCGAGTCAGGTCTGCTGATACATGATGGAAAGTGGCTTGGGGAGCACCTCCGCCAGCTCTCTCACAACTCCTGGGGAAAACCTATCTAGCCCCATACACCTGGGTGTATCAAAGTGGTGTAGCAGCTCACCAACCATTTCCCCTTCGATTCCTGGGGCTTCGTTCTATGCCCCATCACTGTCTTCCAGCTCAGGGAGCTGGCTACACAGAGAACAACTGGTTTTACAATTAGCCACTGAGGCAAAGAAGGCATTAAGGCCTTTTCCACATCCATTGTAAATGTCTTGCTCCCTGAATCCACTACAAGTTGGAGATTCTCCTTAGCTTCCTTTTCCTGCAAAAACATATACCAAAAAGGTTGTATTGTCTTTTCTGGCAGGAGCTGGATTAAGTTCTAGTTGGGCTTTAGCCCTTGTAATTTTCCCCCTGCATAAAACTCAAAACATCCTCGTGCTCCTCCTCAGTATCTTGCCTCTTCTTGCAGACGTCAAAAGCTCTCTTTTTTCTCATGAGTTCAAGCCAAACTCCTCAGTTAAGGACAGGCCAGTCTTCCTCTCTGCCAGCTTGTCTTTCGGCATATGGGGACTCTCCCTCGCACATGGGGGAATCTTCTGGTACCTTCTCACAGAAGAAAACCATGAAGCCCATATGCCAACCAAACCTTGCCACAGAAAATTAATATACACAGCTACAAGCTTACAAGCAAGAGGGCACAAAGACACCCACAGAGCACAATCAAGACCAAAGGCCAGGCCTAATGACAGGCTTAATGAGATGGCAGAGTGCAGCTGGGGCATCAAACACCATGGAAGGGGCAGTCGCTCACGCCTGTCACAGCTCCAAAGCCCAGCCCAGCCTGTCAGAGATGGCAGCAAATGGGGCCCTCTCCTCACAACGCATCCGCAAACCACACGAGTGCCATGGGATGACCTCACTGACCACACTCCACCTCTCCTACACTTTGGCCACGTCCTCTGCCCACCCTGACACGCGCTAGGACGAGCCAGGATGCTGGTGGCTGTCCTGCTCACCTGGGCACACACCGCCTCATATTCAGCCACTGTCGACCAACATCCCCAGGTCCTTTACCACCTGGCAGCTTTCCAGCCACTCTTCCATAAACCTGTAGCGTTCACGGGGCTGTGGTGACCCAAGCACAGGACCCGACTCTTGGCCTGGTTCAACCTCATGCAATTGCTCCCAGCCCATGGCTCCAGCCTGTCCAGGGCCTTCTGTAGAGCCTTCACAGCGCCTAGTGGGTCAACACGCCTGCCTAACTTGGTGTCATGTGCAAACGTACTGAGAGTGCACTCAATCTCCTTGTCCAGATGAAGGAGAAAGACATTAAACAGAACTGGCCCCAGTACTGAGCCCTGGGGAAACGCACTTGTGAATGGCCACCAAATGGATTTACCTCCAGTACCACAACTCTTGGGCTTCAGCCGTCCAGATCCTTTTCAGTCTTCAAAGACTACAGTCGTCCAAGACGTGAGCAGCCACTTTCTCTGGGACAAACAGTGTCAGCTTGTCGTCTACACCAGAACACTCTCTATGTAGCAGGAGTAATCTCCTTCACTAATAAAACCTTGAAACATCAACCCTGCACACCCAGCTCATAAGCAAGACACACACCAAGACACCCAGAGAGCACAACGAGCGTGGAAGGAAAGGCTTAGTGAGATGGAAGCAAGAAGGGCAGGGATCCTCCGCCATGGAAGAGGCAATTCCTCATGCCCAGCACAGCTCCAAAGCCCAGACCAGTCTGCCAGGGCTGTGAGGAAAAGGGACCCCCTCCACACAATGCAACCGCAAACCACACGAGTGCCATGGGATGACCTCACTGACGACACCCCACCTCTCCTACGCTTTGGCCACATCCTCTGCCTGCCCTGAAATGCGCTTTCAACACCAAGTCTTCGGCCTCTAATGCTCACACTTCAAAGCTGCCGCCACGGACAAGTGGACACGTCCTCAAGACAAGGACAAGAAATTGGAGCATTGCGCAAGGAAAACACACCCTCCTCATTCCTGGCCAGGCTGCGACATCCAACAGCTGCTGGCTGCAAAATGCCGTCATGTGCAAAGGCTGTCCCGCCCAGCCAGGACCAGCATAAAAGCCGGCCCAGCGCCTCTCTCCCTCACACACTTCTCCTGACGCCTTCTCCTCCCTCCGCGCTCAACAAGGTGAGCCTCAGCCCCCTTCCCCTCCTTCTCCTGCCCCGCCTGGCCCCTCTCTTCCAGCACGCTCTGCCCCCAGCCTCAGCAGCCCTCACGCCTCCCCACAGCCCCACACCAGCCTCCCCACTCCCTCGCCCTCCTGCAACACCGCTCCTCGCACCCCCACGCCCCTGCACTTGCTCAACAGCCTCTCGTCCCTTCCAGGGCCCCTCCGCACCACACACATGGCCTGCTACGACGCCTACCGCCCCTGCGGACCCACCCCGCTGGCCAACAGCTGCAACGAGCCCTGTGCCCTGCAGTGCCAGGACTCCCGCGTCGTCATCCAGCCTCCCGCCGTGCTGGTCACCCTGCCAGGACCCATCCTCACCTCCCACCCCCAGAGCACCGCCGTCGGATCCTCCTCATCGGCTGCCGTGGGCAACGAACTTGGTGCCCAGGGAGTTGCCATCAACTCCGGCGCCTTCGGCTACGGCTACGGCTTCAGAGGCCTGGGCGGCTTCGGAGGCCTGGGTGGCTTCGGAGGCCTGGGCTCCTGCGGCGGCAGAAGGGGCGGCTACATCTGCTAAGGGCTGTCACCACCACCCCTGACGCACACCACCTACCGCATTGAAGCTGCGGCATGGATTGTGGAACTCACCTCTGGACCCTTCTTGGCACGGGGACCTGCCGTCCATGGCTCCTCCTCTAAAGGAGCCAGGAAGATCTTGGTGCTCTGGCAACATCTAGGTCACAGAAGCAACCTCAGCTGATGGTCGCCCTACGTGCAGCTTATACTTGTCACCTTCTACTTGGCGCTCCTGCCTTTGCACTCTTTTTTTTCCTCAATAAAGTTCTCTTGCATCCCAGCCTGACACGTCTCACTTTACTTTCTTCTCTCAAGGCTCTTCCAACCTCACCCAGCACAAAGCCAGGGCTCAGGAAGCAAACCGGATAGGGGGGGAAAGGGCCACAAGACCTCTCCCAGGAAATATGGCACCACCTAGACCACCAAGAACACAGACCAGTATTCCGCAGCTCTTCCACAATATGACACAAGCCCATCACTGGATCAAAGAAAGACTTGGACACCAGAACACTCTCCTCAACATGCCTCTGATGAGACCTCCCAAGGCCAGCACACACTTGACTACCTTTCTTCCCCAGCGTGACTCCCCAGCTCTACCACAAGCACAATCACAGAACCATTAAGTATTTAGACTTTCCTCATGGGTGCACGGGTCCTGCCAAGGCTGTGGTCCAACACAGGCTTCCTACAGGGTCACGCCTCCTGTGGGTGCACCCACCTGCTCCAGCGTCAGGTCCTCCACGGGCTGCAGGTGCTTATCTCCTCCACTGTGGACATTTCCTCCACTGTGAACCTCCACGGGCTGCAGGGGGACAACCTGCTTCAGCCCAGTTCTTCACCACAGGCTGCAGGGCAATCTCTGCTCCACAACCTGCAGCACCTCCTGCTCCTCCTTCTTCACTCACCTTGCTGTCTCTAGAGATTCGTCTCCCACCTTTATTCCCTCCTCTCTTCCAGTTACTATTCTGAAGTAGTTTTTGCCCCTTCATAAACATGTTTCCACAGAGGTGCTACCACCATTGCTCGCTGGCTCAGCTTTAGCCAGCAGTGGCTCTGCCTTGGAGCTGGCTGGCTAGTCTTGTAGAATCACGGAACTGGTTGGCTTACGAAAGAATTTTCAGATCACCAAGTCCTGCTGTTAACCTAACAATACCAAGTCTACCACACACCCGTGTCGTCAAGCACCACATCTACACAGTTTTACACACCTCCAGAGATGGTGACTCCACCACTGCCCTGGGCAGCCTGTTCCAATGCCCCAAAACCCTTTAGGGGAAGGCATTTTCCCTAATAGCCGCACTAAACCTCCCCTGGGCCAACTTCAAGCCGCTTTCTCCAGTTCTGTCACTTCCGACAAGAGACCAACACCCTCCGCTCTACGACCTCCTTTCAGGTAGTTGCACAGAGCAAGAAGGTCTCCCCTCAGCCTCCTGTTCTCCAAACTGAATCTCCCAAGGCCCTCTGCTGCTCCCCATCCCACTTGTGCTACAGATCCTTCACCAGATTCATTGCCCTTTTCTGAACTCGCTCCAGCACCTCAAGGTCTTTCTTGTCATCAAGGGCCCAAAACTGAACCCCGCATTCTAGCTGCAGCCTCAGCAGCACCACATACAGGGGGATGGTCACTGCCCTGCTCCTGCTGGCCACACTACTGATGACACAGGCCAGAATGCTGGTGGCCTTCCTGGCCACCTGGGCACACGCTGGCTCATGTTCTGCCAGCGGCTCACCAGTAGCCCAGGTCCTTTTCCAACAGGTAGCTTTACAGCCTCTCTTTCACCAAGCTTCTAGTGTTCCACGGGCTGGTACTGATGCAAGTGCAGAACACAAAACTTGGCCTTGTTGAACCTCATACAACTGTCATTTTTGCTCGATCTAGGCTGTCCACATCCTTCTCTAGAGCATTCTTACTGTCCAGCAGATCAACATTCCTGCCCAACTTGATGTCATCTGCAAACTTACTGAGGGGGCACTCCACGCCCTTGTCCAGATCATGGAGAAAGATCTTAAACAGAACTGGCCTCAGTACTGAGCCCTGGGGAACACCTCTTGTGAGTGCCCACCAACTGGATTTAACTCCAGTCACCGCAACTCTTTGCGCCCACCCATCCAGCCAGTGTTTTAGCCAGCGAAGGCTATGCCCGTCTAAGCCATGAGCAGCCACTTTCTCCAGGAGAAATGATGTCAAAGACTTTACCAAAATCTTACTCCACAGCATCCACAGCCTTGCCCTCATCCACTAAAGCAGGTCACCTTGTCATAGCAGGAGATCAGGTTGCTCGAGCAGGACCTGCCTTTCATAAACCCACGCTGACTACGTCTGATGACCTGCTGGTCCTGTACCTGCCATATGATGGCACTCGGGTTGATCTGTTCCATGACCTTACCAAGCAACAAGGTCAGACCGACACATCTGTAATTCCCCGCTTCCTCTTTTGGACCCTTCTCCTAGATAGGTGTCATATTTGCTAACTTCCAGTCAGTGAGCACCTCCTCGGCGAGTCAGGTCTGCTGATACATGATGGAAAGTGGCTTGGGGAGCACCTCCGCCAGCTCTCTCACAACTCCTGGGGAAAACCTATCTAGCCCCATACACCTGGGTGTATCAAAGTGGTGTAGCAGCTCACCAACCATTTCCCCTTCGATTCCTGGGGCTTCGTTCTATGCCCCATCACTGTCTTCCAGCTCAGGGAGCTGGCTACACAGAGAACAACTGGTTTTACAATTAGCCACTGAGGCAAAGAAGGCATTAAGGCCTTTTCCACATCCATTGTAAATGTCTTGCTCCCTGAATCCACTACAAGTTGGAGATTCTCCTCAGCTTCCTTCTCCTGCAAAAACATATACCAAAAAGGTTGTATTGTCTTTTCTGGCAGGAGCTGGATTAAGTTCTAGTTGGGCTTTAGCCCTTGTAATTTTCCCCCTGCATAAAACTCAAAACATCCTCGTGCTCCTCCTCAGTATCTTGCCTCTTCTTGCAGACGTCAAAAGCTCTCTTTTTTCTCATGAGTTCAAGCCAAACTCCTCAGTTAAGGACAGGCCAGTCTTCTTCCCTGCCAGCTTGTCTTTCAGCATATGGGGACTCTCCCTCGCACATGGGGGAATCTTCTGGTACCTTCCAACAGAAGAAAACCATGAAGCCCATATGCCAACCAAACCTTGCCACAGAAAATTAATATACACAGCTACAAGCTTACAAGCAAGAGGGCACAAAGACACCCACAGAGCACAATCAAGACCAAAGGCCAGGCCTAATGACAGGCTTAATGAGATGGCAGAGTGCAGCTGGGGCATCAAACACCATGGAAGGGGCAGTCGCTCACGCCTGTCACAGCTCCAAAGCCCAGCCCAGCCTGTCAGAGATGGCAGCAAATGGGGCCCTCTCCTCACAACGCACCCGCAAACCACACGAGTGCCATGGGATGACCTCAATGACCACACTCCACCTCTCCTACGCTTTGGCCACGTCCTCTGCCCGCCCTGACACGCGCTAGGACAAGCCAGGATGCTGGTGGCTGTCCTGCTCACCTGGGCACACACCGCCTCATATTCAGCCACTGTCGACCAACATCCCCAGGTCCTTTACCACCTGGCAGCTTTCCAGCCACTCTTCCATAAGCCTGTAGCGTTCACGGGGCTGTGGTGACCCAAGCGCAAGACCCGACACTTGGCCTGGTTCAACCTCATGCAATTGTTCCCAGCCCATGGCTCCAGCCTGTCCAGGGCCTTCTGTAGAGCCTTCATAGCGCCTAGTGGGTCAACACGCCTGCCTAACTTGGTGTCATGTGCAAACGTACTGAGAGTGCACTCAATCTCCTTGTCCAGATGAAGGAGAAAGACATTAAACAGAACTGGCCCCAGTACTGAGCCCTGGGGAAACGCACTTGTGAGTGGCCACCAAATGGATTTACCTCCAGTACCACAACTCTTGGGGTTCAGCCGTCCAGACACTTTTTCAGTCTTCAAAGACTACAGTCGTCCAAGACGTGAGCAGCCACTTTCTCTGGGACAAACAGTGTCAGCTTGTCGTCTACACCAGAACACTCTCTATGTAGCAGGAGTAATCTCCTTCACTAATAAAACCTTGAAACATCAACCCTGCACACCCAGCTCATAAGCAAGACACACACCAAGACACCCAGAGAGCACAACGAGCGTGGAAGGAAAGGCTTAGCGTGATGGAAGCAAGAAGGGCAGGGATCCTCCGCCATGGAAGAGGCAATTCCTCAGGCCCAGCACAGCTCCAAAGCCCAGACCAGTCTGCCAGGGCTGTGAGGAAAAGGGACCCCCTCCACACAATGCAACCGCAAACCACACGAGTGCCATGGGATGACCTCACTGACGACACCCCACCTCTCCTACGCTTTGGCCGCATCCTCTGCCTGCCCTGAAATGCGCTTTCAACACCAAGTCTTCGGCCTCTAATGCTCACACTTCAAAGCTGCCGCCACGGACAAGTGGACACGTCCTCAAGACAAGGACAAGAAATTGGAGCATTGCGCAAGGAAAACACACCCTCCTCATTCCTGGCCAGGCTGTGGCATCCAACAGCTGCTGGCTGCAAAATGCCGTCATGCGCAAAGGCTGTCCCGCCCAGCCAGGACCAGCATAAAAGCCGGCCCAGCGCCTCTCTCCCTCACACACTTCTCCTGACGCCTTCTCCTCCCTCCGCGCTCAACAAGGTGAGCCTCAGCCCCCTTCCCCTCCTTCTCCTGCCCCGCCTGGCCCCTCTCTTCCAGCACGCTCTGCCCCCAGCCTCAACAGCCCTCACGCCTCCCCACCGCCATGCTCCCCACAGCCCCACACCAGCCTCCCCGCTCCCTCGCCCTCCTGCAACACCGCTCCTCGCACCCCCACGCCCCTGCGCTTGCTCAACAGCCTCTCGTCCCTTCCAGGGCCCCTCCGCACCACACACATGGCCTGCTACGACGCCTACCGCCCCTGCGGACCCACCCCGCTGGCCAACAGCTGCAACGAGCCCTGTGCCCTGCAGTGCCAGGACTCCCGCGTCGTCATCCAGCCTCCCGCCGTGCTGGTCACCCTGCCAGGACCCATCCTCACCTCCCACCCCCAGAGCACCGCTGTCGGATCCTCCTCATCGGCTGCCGTGGGCAACGAACTTGGTGCCCAGGGAGTTGCCATCAACTCCGGCGCCTTCGGCTACGGCTATGGCTTCGGAGGCCTGGGTGGCTTCGGAGGCCTGGGCTCCTGCGGCGGCAGAAGGGGCGGCTACATCTGCTAAGGGCTGTCACCACCACCCCTGACGCACACCACCTACCCCATTGAAGCTGCGGCATGGATTGTGGACTCACCACTGGACCCTTCTTGGCACGGGGACCTGCTAGCCATGCCTCCTCCTCTCAAGACACCAAGCATGGAAGGAGGGAAGGCGCCAGCCTCAGCTGCCTGCAAACATTACCCTTGGACCTTCTCCTCTTCTCGCACATCTTTCTTTGAGCTTCAACTTGCTCTCTTCCACTTGGTACTCCAGCCTCTTCCTTTTTTTTCCCTCAATAAAGTTCTCTTGCATCCCAGTCTGAGATGTCTCCTCTTGCTTTCTTCTTCCATGGCTTGTCCAGTCTCACCTGGCACAAAGCCAGGGCTCAAGGAGCCATCATGGTGGGTGGAAAAGAGCTACAAGACGTCTATTAGGAAATACGTCATCAGGAACACCAGCCACATGCACCTGGTGGGCTGCCTGGCTGTCACACAAACCCTTCACTTGCCCAAGGAAAAGGCTTGGGCGCGCTCATGCACTTCTACCCTGGCCTCTCATCCAGTCTCCCCATGGCAGCACGTACTTGTCCAAATCACTTCCCCAGCACCACTCGCTGCCCATCATAGCAAACAGAATCATTGACTGCACAAGGAGCCTCTGGACATCATCTCGTTCAACCCAACCTGCTCAAGCATCAGCAGCTCAAGCGGGCTGTCCATGCAGTTTCCAAACAGATGTTCAGTATCTCCAAGGACAGAGACTCCAGTATCTCTCTGCGCAAGCGGTTCCACTTTTTGAGCATCCTCTCACTGAAAAAGTGTTGCCTTCTCCTCCAAGGAAATGGCACGGCTTCTCAACTCTCCCCATTCACCCTTGGCCTGGCCGTGGGCACCTATGACAAGAGTCTCATTCCCTTCTCCTTGTTCCCTTTCACTTGAGTATTTAGACACACTGACGACATCTCCTTGTGCTGCCTTGTCTCCTGTCTTTAAAACCCTCCCAGCTCTCTCACCTTCAGCTCATATGAAGGATGTTCCAGTACCTTTGGCATTTCAGTGGTCCCGCACTACTCTCCCTCCACTAAGAGCATTTCCTTGTAACACTGGGGGAGCTCTTACCTTGACACAAGACGAAACAAGGGGCCTCATCAACACTGAAAGACAGCATGACCACCTTGAAACCCACTGGCAATGCTCATCCCAAAGCTGCCCTGGAGAATCTCGGCCTCTTTTCACACAAGGCTGCATTGTTGCCTCCTTGTCGGCTTTTCCTCCACCAGCACCACAAAGTCGTGCACAGAAAGCTGCTTTCCAGCCTGTCAAACCCCAGCATGTCCTGAGGCCCTGTGCTAGGGAATCACATTGATTGGAAAAGACGTAGAGGATCATGGAGTCTTTACCGGTAACCCCACACTATCAAGCCCACCTCTAAATCATGGCCCTAGTGATACAGAGAATTGACTAACTAACACTTAACTAATTAATATTTAGAGAACTAACACTTCAGGAGCTAACGCTTAGAGAGCAAACCCTTAACCCACAACGCTTAGAACCCTTAACCCATATTACGATTGCCTAGCTTTGCTTAGCCTTGTGTAAGAGAAACAAAAGTTTATTGATGACTTTACAGGCCTTGCACAGAGACAAAATCTTGGGTGCATCCTTGGTGCATCCTTGGTTGAATTAGATAACCGAAACCTGGGCACAGGACAGGAGATACGCCAGTTCTAACCAACTCAGCAGTCTGAGTCCCAGCCAACTCAGCACACCAGGCCAGAGGTGAACGTGTACAGAGAAGACGACCCCGGTCCATGATCACTGCGCAGGCTCAGCCAGGATGGATCAAAGGTGGAGACTATGGAAATGATTTCCCGGAACTCATTGTAATAAGAACCGCCTTCTCGGGGACAGGTTATGAATATGTATAGGCGCTCCTAGAACTTTCATGAGTATGTAACACTTCGCAGTATTTAACTAAGCTCACGGCTACTGGAAAGTTGCACATATCTTTGGTGAAAATTATTTCCGCGTGTGTACAGCACCGAAACAAACATACCTGCTTTACAATCTTACAGGTTGTAAGGTTACTTTCCACGCGTCACTAGGAACCTCAACTACGCATCTTTGCAACACCTCCAGGGATGGTCACTCCACCACTGCCTTGCGCAGCCTGTTCCAATACCCGACAACACTTCCTGGAAAAAAATTTTTCCTAATATCCAATCTAGACCTCCCATGGCACAACTTGAGGCCGTTTCTACTTGTTCTGTCACTTGGTACTTGGGAAAAGAGACTGAATCCCTTCCTCACTACAACCTCTTTTTGAGCAGTTGCAGAGAGCAAAACATCTCCCTTTGCTGCAAAAACATATACCAAAAAGTTTGTATTGTCTTTTCTAGCAGGAGCTGGATTAAGTTCTAGTTGGGCTTTAGCCCTTGTAATTTTCCCCCTGCATAAACTCAAAACATCCTGGTGTTCCTCCTCAGTATCTTGCCTCTTCTTGCAGACGTCAAAAGCTCTCTTTTTTCTCATGAGTTCAAGCCAAACTCCTCAGTTAAGGACAGGCCAGTCTTCTTCCCTGCCAGCTTGTCTTTCAGCATATGGGGACTCTCCCTCGCACATGGGGGAATCTTCTGGTACCTTCTCACAGAAGAAAACCATGAAGCCCATATGCCAACCAAACCTTGCCACAGAAAATTAATATACACAGCTACAAGCTTACAAGCAAGAGGGCACAAAGACACCCACAGAGCACAATCAAGACCAAAGGCCAGGCCTAATGACAGGCTTAATGAGATGGCAGAGTGCAGCTGGGGCATCAAACACCATGGAAGGGGCAGTCGCTCACGCCTGTCACAGCTCCAAAGCCCAGCCCAGCCTGTCAGAGGTGGCAGCAATGGGGCCCTCTCCTCACAACGCACCTGCAAACCACACGAGTGCCATGGGATGACCTCACTGACCACACTCCACATCTCATACGCTTTGGCCACATCCTCTGCCCACCCTGACATGCGCTAGGACGAGCCAGGATGCTGGTGGCTGTCCTGCTCACCTGGGCACACAGCGCCTCGTATTCAGCCACTGTCGACCAACATCCCCAGGTCCTTTACCACCTGGCAGCTTTCCAGCCACTCTTCCATAAACCTGTAGCGTTCATGGGGCTGTGCTGACCCAAGCGCAAGACCCGACTCTTGGCCTGGTTCAACCTCATGCAATTGCTCCCAGCCCACGGCTCCAGCCTGTCCAGGGCCTTCTGTAGAGCCTTCATAGCGCCAAGTGGGTCAACACGCCTGCCTAACTTGGTGTCATGTGCAAACGTACTGAGAGTGCACTCAATCTCCTTGTCCAGATGAAGGAGAAAGACATTAAACAGAACTGGCCCCAGTACTGAGCCCTGGGGAAAAGCACTTGTGAATGGCCACCAAATGGATTTACCTCCAGTACCACAACTCTTGGGCTTCAGCCGTCCAGACACTTTTTCAGTCTTCAAAGACTACAGTCGTCCAAGACATGAGCAGCCACTTTCTCTGGGACAAACAGTGTCAGCTTGTTGTCTACACCAGAACACTCTCTGTGTAGCAGGAGTAATCTCCTTCACTAATAAAACCTTGAAACATCAACCCTGCACACCCAGCTCATAAGCAAGACACACACCAAGACACCCAGAGAGCACAACGAGCATGGAAGGAAAGGCTTAGCGAAATGGAAGCAAGAAGGGCAGGGATCCTCCGCCATGGAAGAGGCAATTCCTCAGGCCCAGCACAGCTCCAAAGCCCAGACCAGTCTGCCAGGGCTGTGAGGAAAAGGGACCCCCTCCACACAATGCAACCGCAAACCACACGAGTGCCATGGGATGACCTCACTGACGACACCCCACCTCTCCTACGCTTTGGCCGCATCCTCTGCCTGCCCTGAAATGCGCTTTCAACACCAAGTCTTCGGCCTCTAATGCTCACACTTCAAAGCTGCCGCTACGGACAAGTGGACACGTCCTCAAGACAAGGACAAGAAATTGGAGCATTGCGCAAGGAAAACACACCCTCCTCATTCCTGGCCAGGCTGTGGCATCCAACAGCTGCTGGCTGCAAAATGCCGTCATGCGCAGAGGCTGTCCCGCCCAGCCAGGACCAGCATAAAAGCCGGCCCAGCACCTCTCTCCCTCACACACTTCTCCTGACGCCTTCTCCTCCCTCCGCGCTCAAAAAGGTGAGCCTCAGCCCCCTTCCCCTCCTTCTCCTGCCCCGCCTGGCCCCTCTCTTCCAGCACGCTCTGCCCCCAGCCTCAGCAGCCCTCACGCCTCCCCACCGCCACGCTCCCCACAGCCCCACACCAGCCTCCCCACTCCCTCGCCCTCCTGCAACACCGCTCCTCGCACCCCCACGCCCCTGCGCTTGCTCAACAGCCTCTCGTCCCTTCCAGGGCCCCTCCGCACCACACACATGGCCTGCTACGACGCCTACCGCCCCTGCGGACCCACCCCGCTGGCCAACAGCTGCAACGAGCCCTGTGCCCTGCAGTGCCAGGACTCCCGCGTCGTCATCCAGCCTCCCGCCGTGCTGGTCACCCTGCCAGGACCCATCCTCACCTCCCACCCCCAGAGCACCGCTGTCGGATCCTCCTCATCGGCTGCCGTGGGCAACGAACTTGGTGCCCAGGGAGTTGCCATCAACTCCGGCGCCTTCGGCTACGGCTATGGCTTCGGAGGCCTGGGTGGCTTCGGAGGCCTGGGCTCCTGCGGCGGCAGAAGGGGCGGCTACATCTGCTAAGGGCTGTCACCACCACCCCTGATGCACACCACCTACCCCATTGAAGCTGCGGCATGGATTGTGGACTCACCACTGGACCCTTCTTGGCACGGGGACCTGCTAGCCATGCCTCCTCCTCTCAAGACACCAAGCATGGAAGGAGGGAAGGCGCCAGCCTCAGCTGCCTGCAAACATTACCCTTGGACCTTCTCCTCTTCTCGCACATCTTTCTTTGAGCTTCAACTTGCTCTCTTCCACTTGGTACTCCAGCCTCTTCCTTTTTTTTCCCTCAATAAAGTTCTCTTGCATCCCAGTCTGAGATGTCTCCTCTTGCTTTCTTCTTCCATGGCTTGTCCAGTCTCACCTGGCACAAAGCCAGGGCTCAAGGAGCCATCATGGTGGGTGGAAAAGAGCTACAAGACGTCTATTAGGAAATACGTCATCAGGAACACCAGCCACATGCACCTGGTGGGCTGCCTGGCTGTCACACAAACCCTTCACTTGCCCAAGGAAAAGGCTTGGGCGCGCTCATGCACTTCTACCCTGGCCTCTCATCCAGTCTCCCCATGGCAGCACGTACTTGTCCAAATCACTTCCCCAGCACCACTCGCTGCCCATCATAGCAAACAGAATCATTGACTGCACAAGGAGCCTCTGGACATCATCTCGTTCAACCCAACCTGCTCAAGCATCAGCAGCTCAAGCGGGCTGTCCATGCAGTTTCCAAACAGATGTTCAGTATCTCCAAGGACAGAGACTCCAGTATCTCTCTGCGCAAGCGGTTCCACTTTTTGAGCATCCTCTCACTGAAAAAGTGTTGCCTTCTCCTCCAAGGAAATGGCACGGCTTCTCAACTCTCCCCATTCACCCTTGGCCTGGCCGTGGGCACCTATGACAAGAGTCTCATTCCCTTCTCCTTGTTCCCTTTCACTTGAGTATTTAGACACACTGACGACATCTCCTTGTGCTGCCTTGTCTCCTGTCTTTAAAACCCTCCCAGCTCTCTCACCTTCAGCTCATATGAAGGATGTTCCAGTACCTTTGGCATTTCAGTGGTCCCGCACTACTCTCCCTCCACTAAGAGCATTTCCTTGTAACACTGGGGGAGCTCTTACCTTGACACAAGACGAAACAAGGGGCCTCATCAACACTGAAAGACAGCATGACCACCTTGAAACCCACTGGCAATGCTCATCCCAAAGCTGCCCTGGAGAATCTCGGCCTCTTTTCACACAAGGCTGCATTGTTGCCTCCTTGTCGGCTTTTCCTCCACCAGCACCACAAAGTCGTGCACAGAAAGCTGCTTTCCAGCCTGTCAAACCCCAGCATGTCCTGAGGCCCTGTGCTAGGGAATCACATTGATTGGAAAAGACGTAGAGGATCATGGAGTCTTTACCGGTAACCCCACACTATCAAGCCCACCTCTAAATCATGGCCCTAGTGATACAGAGAATTGACTAACTAACACTTAACTAATTAATATTTAGAGAACTAACACTTCAGGAGCTAACGCTTAGAGAGCAAACCCTTAACCCACAACGCTTAGAACCCTTAACCCATATTACGATTGCCTAGCTTTGCTTAGCCTTGTGTAAGAGAAACAAAAGTTTATTGATGACTTTACAGGCCTTGCACAGAGACAAAATCTTGGGTGCATCCTTGGTGCATCCTTGGTTGAATTAGATAACCGAAACCTGGGCACAGGACAGGAGATACGCCAGTTCTAACCAACTCAGCAGTCTGAGTCCCAGCCAACTCAGCACACCAGGCCAGAGGTGAACGTGTACAGAGAAGACGACCCCGGTCCATGATCACTGCGCAGGCTCAGCCAGGAGGGATCAAAGGTGGAGACTATGGAAATGATTTCCCGGAACTCATTGTAATAAGAACCGCCTTCTCGGGGACAGGTTATGAATATGTATAGGCGCTCCTAGAACTTTCATGAGTATGTAACACTTCGCAGTATTTAACTAAGCTCACGGCTACTGGAAAGTTGCACATATCTTTGGTGAAAATTATTTCCGCGTGTGTACAGCACCGAAACAAACATACCTGCTTTACAATCTTACAGGTTGTAAGGTTACTTTCCACGCGTCACTAGGAACCTCAACTATGCATCTTTGCAACACCTCCAGGGATGGTCACTCCACCACTGCCTTGCGCAGCCTGTTCCAATACCCGACAACACTTCCTGGAAAAAAATTTTTCCTAATATCCAATCTAGACCTCCCATGGCACAACTTGAGGCCGTTTCTACTTGTTCTGTCACTTGGTACTTGGGAAAAGAGACTGAATCCCTTCCTCACTACAACCTCTTTTTGAGCAGTTGCAGAGAGCAAAACATCTCCCTTTGCTGCAAAAACATATACCAAAAAGTTTGTATTGTCTTTTCTAGCAGGAGCTGGATTAAGTTCTAGTTGGGCTTTAGCCCTTGTAATTTTCCCCCTGCATAAACTCAAAACATCCTGGTGTTCCTCCTCAGTATCTTGCCTCTTCTTGCAGACGTCAAAAGCTCTCTTTTTTCTCATGAGTTCAAGCCAAACTCCTCAGTTAAGGACAGGCCAGTCTTCTTCCCTGCCAGCTTGTCTTTCAGCATATGGGGACTCTCCCTCGCACATGGGGGAATCTTCTGGTACCTTCTCACAGAAGAAAACCATGAAGCCCATATGCCAACCAAACCTTGCCACAGAAAATTAATATACACAGCTACAAGCTTACAAGCAAGAGGGCACAAAGACACCCACAGAGCACAATCAAGACCAAAGGCCAGGCCTAATGACAGGCTTAATGAGATGGCAGAGTGCAGCTGGGGCATCAAACACCATGGAAGGGGCAGTCGCTCACGCCTGTCACAGCTCCAAAGCCCAGCCCAGCCTGTCAGAGGTGGCAGCAATGGGGCCCTCTCCTCACAACGCACCTGCAAACCACACGAGTGCCATGGGATGACCTCACTGACCACACTCCACATCTCATACGCTTTGGCCACATCCTCTGCCCACCCTGACATGCGCTAGGACGAGCCAGGATGCTGGTGGCTGTCCTGCTCACCTGGGCACACAGCGCCTCGTATTCAGCCACTGTCGACCAACATCCCCAGGTCCTTTACCACCTGGCAGCTTTCCAGCCACTCTTCCATAAACCTGTAGCGTTCATGGGGCTGTGCTGACCCAAGCGCAAGACCCGACTCTTGGCCTGGTTCAACCTCATGCAATTGCTCCCAGCCCACGGCTCCAGCCTGTCCAGGGCCTTCTGTAGAGCCTTCATAGCGCCAAGTGGGTCAACACGCCTGCCTAACTTGGTGTCATGTGCAAACGTACTGAGAGTGCACTCAATCTCCTTGTCCAGATGAAGGAGAAAGACATTAAACAGAACTGGCCCCAGTACTGAGCCCTGGGGAAAAGCACTTGTGAATGGCCACCAAATGGATTTACCTCCAGTACCACAACTCTTGGGCTTCAGCCGTCCAGACACTTTTTCAGTCTTCAAAGACTACAGTCGTCCAAGACATGAGCAGCCACTTTCTCTGGGACAAACAGTGTCAGCTTGTTGTCTACACCAGAACACTCTCTGTGTAGCAGGAGTAATCTCCTTCACTAATAAAACCTTGAAACATCAACCCTGCACACCCAGCTCATAAGCAAGACACACACCAAGACACCCAGAGAGCACAACGAGCATGGAAGGAAAGGCTTAGCGAAATGGAAGCAAGAAGGGCAGGGATCCTCCGCCATGGAAGAGGCAATTCCTCAGGCCCAGCACAGCTCCAAAGCCCAGACCAGTCTGCCAGGGCTGTGAGGAAAAGGGACCCCCTCCACACAATGCAACCGCAAACCACACGAGTGCCATGGGATGACCTCACTGACGACACCCCACCTCTCCTACGCTTTGGCCGCATCCTCTGCCTGCCCTGAAATGCGCTTTCAACACCAAGTCTTCGGCCTCTAATGCTCACACTTCAAAGCTGCCGCTACGGACAAGTGGACACGTCCTCAAGACAAGGACAAGAAATTGGAGCATTGCGCAAGGAAAACACACCCTCCTCATTCCTGGCCAGGCTGTGGCATCCAACAGCTGCTGGCTGCAAAATGCCGTCATGCGCAGAGGCTGTCCCGCCCAGCCAGGACCAGCATAAAAGCCGGCCCAGCACCTCTCTCCCTCACACACTTCTCCTGACGCCTTCTCCTCCCTCCGCGCTCAACAAGGTGAGCCTCAGCCCCCTTCCCCTCCTTCTCCTGCCCCGCCTGGCCCCTCTCTTCCAGCACGCTCTGCCCCCAGCCTCAGCAGCCCTCACGCCTCCCCACCGCCACGCTCCCCACAGCCCCACACCAGCCTCCCCACTCCCTCGCCCTCCTGCAACACCGCTCCTCGCACCC
Organism: Caloenas nicobarica; assembly: GCF_036013445.1. Taxonomy (NCBI): domain Eukaryota; kingdom Metazoa; phylum Chordata; class Aves; order Columbiformes; family Columbidae; genus Caloenas; species Caloenas nicobarica. The sequence continues at coordinate 164,306,975 of NC_088246.1, read as the reverse complement.
CCACGCCCCTGCGCTTGCTCAACAGCCTCTCGTCCCTTCCAGGGCCCCTCCGCACCACACACATGGCCTGCTACGACGCCTACCGCCCCTGCGGACCCACCCCGCTGGCCAACAGCTGCAACGAGCCCTGTGCCCTGCAGTGCCAGGACTCCCGCGTCGTCATCCAGCCTCCCGCCGTGCTGGTCACCCTGCCAGGACCCATCCTCACCTCCCACCCCCAGAGCACCGCCGTCGGATCCTCCTCATCGGCTGCCGTGGGCAACGAACTTGGTGCCCAGGGAGTTGCCATCAACTCCGGCGCCTTCGGCTACGGCTACGGCTTCAGAGGCCTGGGCGGCTTCGGAGGCCTGGGTGGCTTCGGAGGCCTGGGCTCCTGCGGCGGCAGAAGGGGCGGCTACATCTGCTAAGGGCTGTCACCACCACCCCTGACGCACACCACCTACCGCATCGAAGCTGCGGCATGGATTGTGGACTCACCTCTGGACCCTTCTTGGCACGGGGACCTGCCGTCCATGGCTCCTCCTCTAAAGGAGCCAGGAAGATCTTGGTGCTCTGGCAACATCTAGGTCACAGAAGCAACCTCAGCTGATGGTCGCCCTACGTGCAGCTTATACTTGTCACCTTCTACTTGGCGCTCCTGCCTTTGCACTCTTTTTTTTCCTCAATAAAGTTCTCTTGCATCCCAGCCTGACACGTCTCACTTTACTTTCTTCTCTCAAGGCTCTTCCAACCTCACCCAGCACAAAGCCAGGGCTCAGGAAGCAAACCGGATAGGGGGGAAAAGGGCCACAAGACCTCTCCCAGGAAATATGGCACCACCTAGACCACCAAGAACACAGACCAGTATTCCGGAGCTCTTCCACAATATGACACAAGCCCATCACTGGATCAAAGAAAGACTTGGACACCAGAACACTCTCCTCAACATGCCTCTGATGAGACCTCCCAAGGCCAGCACACACTTGACTATCTTTCTTCCCCAGCGTGACTCCCCAGCTCTACCACAAGCACAATCACAGAATCATTAAGTATTTAGACTTTCCTCATGGGTGCACGGGTCCTGCCAAGGCTGTGGTCCAACACAGGCTTCCTACAGGGTCACGCCTCCTGTGGGTGCACCCACCTGCTCCAGCGTCAGGTCCTCCACAGGCTGCAGGTGCTTATCTCCTCCACTGTGGACATTTCCTCCACTGTGAACCTCCACGGGCTGCAGGGGGACTACCTGCTTCAGCCCAGTTCTTCACCACAGGCTGCAGGGCAATCTCTGCTCCACAACCTACAGCACCTCCTGCTCCTCCTTCTTCACTCACCTTGCTGTCTCTAGAGATTTGTCTCCCACCTTTATTCCCTCCTCTCTTCCAGTTACTATTCTGAAGTAGTTTTTGCCCCTTCATAAACATGTTTCCACAGAGGTGCTACCACCATTGCTCGCTGGCTCAGCTTTAGCCAGCAGTGGCTCTGCCTTGGAGCTGGCTGGCTAGTCTTGTAGAATCACGGAACTGGTTGGCTTACGAAAGAATTTTCAGATCACCAAGTCCTGCTGCTAACCTAACAATACCAAGTCTACCACACACCCGTGTCGTCAAGCACCACATCTACACAGTTTTACACACCTCCAGAGATGGTGACTCCACCACTGCCCTGGGCAGCCTGTTCCAATGCCCCAAAACCCTTTAGGGGAAGGCATTTTCCCTAATAGCCGCACTAAACCTCCCCTGGGCCAACTTCAAGCCGCTTTCTCCAGTTCTGTCACTTCCGACAAGAGACCAACACCCTCCGCTCTACGACCTCCTTTCAGGTAGTTGCACAGAGCAAGAAGGTCTCCCCTCAGCCTCCTGTTCTCCAAACTGAATCTCCCAAGGCCCTCTGCTGCTCCCCATCCCACTTGTGCTACAGACCCTTCACCAGATTCATTGCCCTTTTCTGAACTCGCTCCAGCACCTCAAGGTCTTTCTTGTCATCAAGGGCCCAAAACTGAACCCCGCATTCTAGCTGCAGCCTCAGCAGCACCAAATACAGGGGGATGGTCACTGCCCTGCTCCTGCTGGCCACACTACTGATGACACAGGCCAGAATGCTGGTGGCCTTCCTGGCCACCTGGGCACACGCTGGCTCATGTTCTGCCAGCGGCTCACCAGTAGCCCAGGTCCTTTTCCAACAGGTAGCTTTACAGCCTCTCTTTCACCAAGCTTCTAGTGTTCCACGGGCTGGTACTGATGCAAGTGCAGAACACAAAACTTGGCCTTGTTGAACCTCATACAATTGTCATTTTTGCTCAATCTAGGCTGTCCACATCCTTCTCTAGAGCATTCTTACTGTCCAGCAGATCAACATTCCTGCCCAACTTGATGTCATCTGCAAACTTACTGAGGGGGCACTCCACGCCCTTGTCCAGATCATGGAGAAAGATCTTAAACAGAACTGGCCTCAGTACTGAGCCCTGGGGAACACCTCTTGTGAGTGCCCACCAACTGGATTTAACTCCAGCCACTGCAACTCTTTGCGCCCACCCATCCAGCCAGTGTTTTAGCCAGCGAAGGCTATGCCCGTCTAAGCCATGAGCAGCCACTTTCTCCAGGAGAAATGATGTCAAAGACTTTACCAAAATCTTACTCCACAGCATCCACAGCCTTGCCCTCATCCACTAAAGCAGGTCACCTTGTCATAGCAGGAGATCAGGTTGCTCAAGCAGGACCTGCCTTTCATAAACCCACGCTGACTACGTCTGATGACCTGCTGGTCCTGTACCTGCCATATGATGGCACTCAGGATGGTCTGTTCCATGACCTTACCAAGCAACAAGGTCAGACTGACACATCTGTAATTCCCCGCTTCCTCTTTTGGACCCTTCTCCTAGATAGGTGTCATATTTGCTAACTTCCAGTCAGTGAGCACCTCCTCGGCGAGTCAGGTCTGCTGATACATGATGGAGAGTGGCTTGGGGAGCACCTCCGCCAGCTCTCTCACAACTCCTGGGGAAAACCTATCTAGCCCCATACACCTGGGTGTATCAAAGTGGTGTAGCAGCTCACCAACCATTTCCCCTTCGATTCCTGGGGCTTCGTTCTATGCCCCATCACTGTCTTCCAGCTCAGGGAGCTGGCTACACAGAGAACAACTGGTTTTACAATTAGCGACTGAGGCAAAGAAGGCATTAAGGCCTTTTCCACATCCATTGTAAATGTCTTGCTCCCTGAATCCACTACAAGTTGGAGATTCTCCTTAGCTTCCTTTTCCTGCAAAAACATATACCAAAAAGATTGTATTGTCTTTTCTAGCAGGAGCTGGATTAAGTTCTAGTTGGGCTTTAGCCCTTGTAATTTTCCCCCTGCATAAAACTCAAAACATCCTGGTGTTCCTCCTCAGTATCTTGCCTCTTCTTGCAGACGTCAAAAGCTCTCTTTTTTCTCATGAGTTCAAGCCAAACTCCTCAGTTAAGGACAGGCCAGTCTTCTTCTCTGCCAGCTTGTCTTTCGGCATATGGGGACTCTCCCTCGCACATGGGGGAATCTTCTGGTACCTTCTCACAGAAGAAAACCATGAAGCCCATATGCCAACCAAACCTTGCCACAGAAAATTAATATACACAGCTACAAGCTTACAAGCAAGAGGGCACAAAGACACCCACAGAGCACAATCAAGACCAAAGGCCAGGCCTAATGACAGGCTTAATGAGATGGCAGAGTGCAGCTGGGGCATCAAACACCATGGAAGGGGCAGTCGCTCACGCCTGTCACAGCTCCAAAGCCCAGCCCAGCCTGTCAGAGATGGCAGCAAATGGGGCCCTCTCCTCACAACGCACCCGCAAACCACACGAGTGCCATGGGATGACCTCACTGACCACACTCCACCTCTCCTACGCTTTGGCCACGTCCTCTGCCCGCCCTGACACGCGCTAGGACGAGCCAGGATGCTGGTGGCTGTCCTGCTCACCTGGGCACACACCGCCTCATATTCAGCCACTGTCAACCAACATCCCCAGGTCCTTTACCACCTGGCAGCTTTCCAGCCACTCTTCCACAAGCCTGTAGCGTTCACGGGGCTGTGGTGACCCAAGCGCAGGACCCGACACTTGGCCTGGTTCAACCTCATGCAATTGCTCCCAGCCCATGGCTTCAGCCTGTCCAGGGCCTTCTGTAGAGCCTTCATAGCGCCAAGTGGGTCAACACTCCTGCCTAACTTGGTGTCATGTGCAAACGTACTGAGAGTGCACTCAATCTCCTTGTCCAGATGAAGGAGAAAGACATTAAACAGAACTGGCCCCAGTACTGAGCCCTGGGGAAAAGCACTTGTGAATGGCCACCAAATGGATTTACCTCCAGTACCACAACTCTTGGGGCTCAGCCGTCCAGACACTTTTTCAGTCTTCAAAGACTACAGTCGTCCAAAACATGAGCAGCCACTTTCTCTGGGACAAACAGTGTGAGCTTGTTGTCTACACCAGAACACTCTCTGTGTAGCAGGAGTAATCTCCTTCACTAATAAAACCTTGAAACATCAACCCTGCACACCCAGCTCATAAGCAAGACACACACCAAGACACCCAGAGAGCACAACGAGCATGGAAGGAAAGGCTTAGCGAGATGGAAGCAAGAAGGGCAGGGATCCTCCGCCATGGAAGAGGCAATTCCTCAGGCCCAGCACAGCTCCAAAGCCCAGACCAGTCTGCCAGGGCTATGAGGAAAAGGGACCCCCTCCACACAATGCAACCGCAAACCACACGAGTGCCATGGGATGACCTCACTGACGACACCCCACCTCTCCTACGCTTTGGCCGCATCCTCTGCCTGCCCTGAAATGCGCTTTCAACACCAAGTCTTCGGCCTCTAATGCTCACACTTCAAAGCTGCCGCTACGGACAAGTGGACACGTCCTCAAGACAAGGACAAGAAATTGGAGCATTGCGCAAGGAAAACACACCCTCCTCATTCCTGGCCAGGCTGCGACATCCAACAGCTGCTGGCTGCAAAATGCCGTCATGTGCAAAGGCTGTCCCGCCCAGCCAGGACCAGCATAAAAGCCGGCCCAGCGCCTCTCTCCCTCACACACTTCTCCTGACGCCTTCTCTTCCCTCCGCGCTCAACAAGGTGAGCCTCAGCCCCCTTCCCCTCCTTCTCCTGCCCCGCCTGGCCCCTCTCTTCCAGCACGCTCTGCCCCCAGCCTCAGCAGCCCTCACGCCTCCCCACCGCCACGCTCGCCACAGCCCCACACCAGCTTCCCCACTCCCTCCCCCTCCTGCAACACCGCTCCTCGCACCCCTATGCCCCTGTGCTTCCTCAACAGCCTCTCGTCCCTTCCAGGGCCCCTCCGCACCACACACATGGCCTGCTACGACGCCTACCGCCCCTGCGGACCCACCCCGCTGGCCAACAGCTGCAACGAGCCCTGTGCCCTGCAGTGCCAGGACTCCCGCGTCGTCATCCAGCCTCCCGCCGTGCTGGTCACCCTGCCAGGACCCATCCTCACCTCTTACCCCCAGAGCACCGCTGTCGGATCCTCCTCATCGGCTGCCGTGGGCAACGAACTTGGTGCCCAGGGAGTTGCCATCAACTCCGGCGCCTTCGGCTACGGCTACGGCTTCGGAGGCCTGGGTGGCTTCGGAGGCCTGGGCTCCTGCGGCGGCAGAAGGGGCGGCTACATCTGCTAAGGGCTGTCACCACCACCCCTGATGCACACCACCTACCGCATTGAAGCTGCGGCATGGATTGTGGACTCACCTCTGGACCCTTCTTGGCACGGGGACCTGCCGTCCATGGCTCCTCCTCTAAAGGAGCCAGGAAGATCTTGGTGCTCTGGCAACATCTAGGTCACAGAAGCAACCTCAGCTGATGGTCGCCCTACGTGCAGCTTATACTTGTCACCTTCTACTTGGCGCTCCTGCCTTTGCACTCTTTTTTTTCCTCAATAAAGTTCTCTTGCATCCCAGCCTGACACGTCTCACTTTACTTTCTTCTCTCAAGGCTCTTCCAACCTCACCCAGCACAAAGCCAGGGCTCAGGAAGCAAACCGGATAGGGGGGGAAAAGGGCCACAAGACCTCTCCCAGGAAATATGGCACCACCTAGACCACCAAGAACACAGACCAGTATTCCGGAGCTCTTCCACAATATGACACAAGCCCATCACTGGATCAAAGAAAGACTTGGACACCAGAACACTCTCCTCAACATGCCTCTGATGAGACCTCCCAAGGCCAGCACACACTTGACTATCTTTCTTCCCCAGCGTGACTCCCCAGCTCTACCACAAGCACAATCACAGAATCATTAAGTATTTAGACTTTCCTCATGGGTGCACGGGTCCTGCCAAGGCTGTGGTCCAACACAGGCTTCCTACAGGGTCACGCCTCCTGTGGGTGCACCCACCTGCTCCAGCGTCAGGTCCTCCACAGGCTGCAGGTGCTTATCTCCTCCACTGTGGACATCTCCTCCACTGTGAACCTCCACGGGCTGCAGGGGGACTACCTGCTTCAGCCCAGTTCTTCACCACAGGCTGCAGGGCAATCTCTGCTCCACAACCTACAGCACCTCCTGCTCCTCCTTCTTCACTCACCTTGCTGTCTCTAGAGATTTGTCTCCCACCTTTATTCCCTCCTCTCTTCCAGTTACTATTCTGAAGTAGTTTTTGCCCCTTCATAAACATGTTTCCACAGAGGTGCTACCACCATTGCTCGCTGGCTCAGCTTTAGCCAGCAGTGGCTCTGCCTTGGAGCTGGCTGGCTAGTCTTGTAGAATCACGGAACTGGTTGGCTTACGAAAGAATTTTCAGATCACCAAGTCCTGCTGTTAACCTAACAATACCAAGTCTACCACACACCCGTGTCGTCAAGCACCACATCTACACAGTTTTACACACCTCCAGAGATGGTGACTCCACCACTGCCCTGGGCAGCCTGTTCCAATGCCCCAAAACCCTTTAGGGGAAGGCATTTTCCCTAATAGCCGCACTAAACCTCCCCTGGGCCAACTTCAAGCCGCTTTCTCCAGTTCTGTCACTTCCGACAAGAGACCAACACCCTCCGCTCTACGACCTCCTTTCAGGTAGTTGCACAGAGCAAGAAGGTCTCCCCTCAGCCTCCTGTTCTCCAAACTGAATCTCCCAAGGCCCTCTGCTGCTCCCCATCCCACTTGTGCTACAGACCCTTCACCAGATTCATTGCCCTTTTCTGAACTCGCTCCAGCACCTCAAGGTCTTTCTTGTCATCAAGGGCCCAAAACTGAACCCCGCATTCTAGCTGCAGCCTCAGCAGCACCAAATACAGGGGGATGGTCACTGCCCTGCTCCTGCTGGCCACACTACTGATGACACAGGCCAGAATGCTGGTGGCCTTCCTGGCCACCTGGGCACACGCTGGCTCATGTTCTGCCAGCGGCTCACCAGTAGCCCAGGTCCTTTTCCAACAGGTAGCTTTACAGCCTCTCTTTCACCAAGCTTCTAGTGTTCCACGGGCTGGTACTGATGCAAGTGCAGAACACAAAACTTGGCCTTGTTGAACCTCATACAATTGTCATTTTTGCTCAATCTAGGCTGTCCACATCCTTCTCTAGAGCATTCTTACTGTCCAGCAGATCAACATTCCTGCCCAACTTGATGTCATCTGCAAACTTACTGAGGGGGCACTCCACGCCCTTGTCCAGATCATGGAGAAAGATCTTAAACAGAACTGGCCTCAGTACTGAGCCCTGGGGAACACCTCTTGTGAGTGCCCACCAACTGGATTTAACTCCAGCCACTGCAACTCTTTGCGCCCACCCATCCAGCCAGTGTTTTAGCCAGCGAAGGCTATGCCCGTCTAAGCCATGAGCAGCCACTTTCTCCAGGAGAAATGATGTCAAAGACTTTACCAAAATCTTACTCCACAGCATCCACAGCCTTGCCCTCATCCACTAAAGCAGGTCACCTTGTCATAGCAGGAGATCAGGTTGCTCAAGCAGGACCTGCCTTTCATAAACCCACGCTGACTACGTCTGATGACCTGCTGGTCCTGTACCTGCCATATGATGGCACTCAGGATGGTCTGTTCCATGACCTTACCAAGCAACAAGGTCAGACTGACACATCTGTAATTCCCCGCTTCCTCTTTTGGACCCTTCTCCTAGATAGGTGTCATATTTGCTAACTTCCAGTCAGTGAGCACCTCCTCGGCGAGTCAGGTCTGCTGATACATGATGGAGAGTGGCTTGGGGAGCACCTCCGCCAGCTCTCTCACAACTCCTGGGGAAAACCTATCTAGCCCCATACACCTGGGTGTATCAAAGTGGTGTAGCAGCTCACCAACCATTTCCCCTTCGATTCCTGGGGCTTCGTTCTATGCCCCATCACTGTCTTCCAGCTCAGGGAGCTGGCTACACAGAGAACAACTGGTTTTACAATTAGCGACTGAGGCAAAGAAGGCATTAAGGCCTTTTCCACATCCATTGTAAATGTCTTGCTCCCTGAATCCACTACAAGTTGGAGATTCTCCTTAGCTTCCTTTTCCTGCAAAAACATATACCAAAAAGATTGTATTGTCTTTTCTAGCAGGAGCTGGATTAAGTTCTAGTTGGGCTTTAGCCCTTGTAATTTTCCCCCTGCATAAAACTCAAAACATCCTCGTGCTCCTCCTCAGTATCTTGCCTCTTCTTGCAGACGTCAAAAGCTCTCTTTTTTCTCATGAGTTCAAGCCAAACTCCTCAGTTAAGGACAGGCCAGTCTTCTTCTCTGCCAGCTTGTCTTTCGGCATATGGGGACTCTCCCTCGCACATGGGGGAATCTTCTGGTACCTTCTCACAGAAGAAAACCATGAAGCCCATATGCCAACCAAACCTTGCCACAGAAAATTAATATACACAGCTACAAGCTTACAAGCAAGAGGGCACAAAGACACCCACAGAGCACAATCAAGACCAAAGGCCAGGCCTAATGACAGGCTTAATGAGATGGCAGAGTGCAGCTGGGGCATCAAACACCATGGAAGGGGCAGTCGCTCACGCCTGTCACAGCTCCAAAGCCCAGCCCAGCCTGTCAGAGATGGCAGCAAATGGGGCCCTCTCCTCACAACGCACCCGCAAACCACACGAGTGCCATGGGATGACCTCACTGACCACACTCCACCTCTCCTACGCTTTGGCCACGTCCTCTGCCCGCCCTGACACGCGCTAGGACGAGCCAGGATGCTGGTGGTTGTCCTGCTCACCTGGGCACACACCGCCTCATATTCAGCCACTGTCAACCAACATCCCCAGGTCCTTTACCACCTGGCAGCTCTCCAGCCACTCTTCCACAAACCTGTAGCGTTCACGGGGCTGTGGTGACCCAAGCGCAGGACCCGACACTTGGCCTGGTTCAACCTCATGCAATTGCTCCCAGCCCATGGCTTCAGCCTGTCCAGGGCCTTCTGTAGAGCCTTCATAGCGCCAAGTGGGTCAACACTCCTGCCTAACTTGGTGTCATGTGCAAACGTACTGAGAGTGCACTCAATCTCCTTGTCCAGATGAAGGAGAAAGACATTAAACAGAACTGGCCCCAGTACTGAGCCCTGGGGAAAAGCACTTGTGAATGGCCACCAAATGGATTTACCTCCAGTACCACAACTCTTGGGGCTCAGCCGTCCAGACACTTTTTCAGTCTTCAAAGACTACAGTCGTCCAAAACATGAGCAGCCACTTTCTCTGGGACAAACAGTGTCAGCTTGTTGTCTACACCAGAACACTCTCTGTGTAGCAGGAGTAATCTCCTTCACTAATAAAACCTTGAAACATCAACCCTGCACACCCAGCTCATAAGCAAGACACACACCAAGACACCCAGAGAGCACAACGAGCATGGAAGGAAAGGCTTAGCGAGATGGAAGCAAGAAGGGCAGGGATCCTCCGCCATGGAAGAGGCAATTCCTCAGGCCCAGCACAGCTCCAAAGCCCAGACCAGTCTGCCAGGGCTATGAGGAAAAGGGACCCCCTCCACACAATGCAACCGCAAACCACACGAGTGCCATGGGATGACCTCACTGACGACACCCCACCTCTCCTACGCTTTGGCCGCATCCTCTGCCTGCCCTGAAATGCGCTTTCAACACCAAGTCTTCGGCCTCTAATGCTCACACTTCAAAGCTGCCGCTACGGACAAGTGGACACGTCCTCAAGACAAGGACAAGAAATTGGAGCATTGCGCAAGGAAAACACACCCTCCTCATTCCTGGCCAGGCTGCGACATCCAACAGCTGCTGGCTGCAAAATGCCGTCATGTGCAAAGGCTGTCCCGCCCAGCCAGGACCAGCATAAAAGCCGGCCCAGCGCCTCTCTCCCTCACACACTTCTCCTGACGCCTTCTCTTCCCTCCGCGCTCAACAAGGTGAGCCTCAGCCCCCTTCCCCTCCTTCTCCTGCCCCGCCTGGCCCCTCTCTTCCAGCACGCTCTGCCCCCAGCCTCAGCAGCCCTCACGCCTCCCCACCGCCACGCTCGCCACAGCCCCACACCAGCTTCCCCACTCCCTCCCCCTCCTGCAACACCGCTCCTCGCACCCCTATGCCCCTGTGCTTCCTCAACAGCCTCTCGTCCCTTCCAGGGCCCCTCCGCACCACACACATGGCCTGCTACGACGCCTACCGCCCCTGCGGACCCACCCCGCTGGCCAACAGCTGCAACGAGCCCTGTGCCCTGCAGTGCCAGGACTCCCGCGTCGTCATCCAGCCTCCCGCCGTGCTGGTCACCCTGCCAGGACCCATCCTCACCTCTTACCCCCAGAGCACCGCTGTCGGATCCTCCTCATCGGCTGCCGTGGGCAACGAACTTGGTGCCCAGGGAGTTGCCATCAACTCCGGCGCCTTCGGCTACGGCTACGGCTTCGGAGGCCTGGGTGGCTTCGGAGGCCTGGGCTCCTGCGGCGGCAGAAGGGGCGGCTACATCTGCTAAGGGCTGTCACCACCACCCCTGACGCACACCACCTACCCCATTGAAGCTGCGGCATGGATTGTGGACTCACCTCTGGACCCTTCTTGGCACGGGGACCTGCTAGCCATGCCTCCTCCTCTCAAGACACCAAGCATGGAAGGAGGGAAGGCGCCAGCCTCAGCTGCCTGCAGACATTACCCTTGGACCTTCTCCTCTTCTCGCACATCTTTCTTTGAGCTTCAACTTGCTCTCTTCCACTTGGTACTCCAGCCTCTTCCTTTTTTTTCCCTCAATAAAGTTCTCTTGCATCCCAGTCTGAGATGTCTCCTCTTGCTTTCTTCTTCCATGGCTTGTCCAATCTCACCTGGCACAAAGCCAGGGCTCAAGGAGCCATCATGGTGGGTGGAAAAGAGCTACAAGACGTCTATTAGGAAATACGTCATCAGGAACACCAGCCACATGCACCTGGTGGGCTGCCTGGCTGTCACACAAACCCTTCACTTGCCCAAGGAAAAGGCTTGGGCGCGCTCATGCACTTCTACCCTGGCCTCTCATCCAGTCTCCCCATGGCAGCACGTACTTGTCCAAATCACTTCCCCAGCACCACTCGCTGCCCATCACAGCAAACAGAATCATTGACTGCACAAGGAACCTCTGGACATCATCTCGTTCAACCCAACCTGCTCAAGCATCAGCAGCTCAAGCGGGCTGTCCATGCAGTTTCCAAACAGATGTTCAGTATCTCCGAGGACAGAGACTCCAGTATCTCTCTGCGCAAGCGGTTCCACTTTTTGAGCATCCTCTCACTGAAAAAGTGTTGCCTTCTCCTCCAAGGAAATGGCACGGCTTCTCAACTCTCCCCATTCACCCTTGGCCTGGCCGTGGGCACCTATGACAAGAGTCTCATTCCCTTCTCCTTGTTCCCTTTCACTTGAGTATTTAGACACACTGACGACATCTCCTTGTGCTGCCTTGTCTCCTGTCTTTAAAACCCTCCCAGCTCTCTCACCTTCAGCTCATACGAAGGATGTTCCAGTACCTTTGGCATTTCAGTGGTCCCGCACTACTCTCCCTCCACTAAGAGCATTTCCTTGTAACACTGGGGGAGCTCTTACCTTGACACAAGACGAAACAAGGGGCCTCATCAACACTGAAAGACAGCATGACCACCTTGAAACCCACTGGCAATGCTCATCCCAAAGCTGCCCTGGAGAATCTCGGCCTCTTTTCACACAAGGCTGCATTGTTGCCTCCTTGTCGGCTTTTCCTCCACCAGCACCACAAAGTCATGCACAGAAAGCTGCTTTCCAGCCTGTCAAACCCCAGCATGTCCTGAGGCCCTGTGCTAGGGAATCACATTGATTGGAAAAGACGTAGAGGATCATGGAGTCTTTACCGGTAACCCCACACTATCAAGCCCACCTCTAAATCATGGCCCTAGTGATGCAGAGAATTGACTAACTAACACTTAACTAATTAATATTTAGAGAACTAACACTTCAGGAGCTAACGCTTAGAGAGCAAACCCTTAACCCACAACGCTTAGAACCCTTAACCCATATTACGATTGCCTAGCTTTGCTTAGCCTTGTGTAAGAGAAACAAAAGTTTATTGATGACTTTACAGGCCTTGCACAGAGACAAAATCTTGGGTGCATCCTTGGTGCATCCTTGGTTGAATTAGATAACCGAAACCTGGGCACAGGACAGGAGATACGCCAGTTCTAACCAACTCAGCAGTCTGAGTCCCAGCCAACTCAGCACACCAGGCCAGAGGTGAACGTGTACAGAGAAGACGACCCCGGTCCATGATCACTGCGCAGGCTCAGCCAGGAGGGATCAAAGGTGGAGACTATGGAAATGATTTCCCGGAACTCATTGTAATAAGAACCGCCTTCTCGGGGACAGGTTATGAATATGTATAGGCGCTCCTAGAACTTTCATGAATATGTAACACTTCGCAGTATTTAACTAAGCTCACGGCTACTGGAAAGTTGCACATGTCTTTGGTGAAAATTATTTCCGCGTGTGTACAGCACCGAAACAAACATACCTGCTTTACAATCTTACAGGTTGTAAGGTTACTTTCCACGCGTCACTAGGAACCTCAACTACGCATCTTTGCAACACCTCCAGGGATGGTCACTCCACCACTGCCTTGCGCAGCCTGTTCCAATACCCGACAACACTTCCTGGAAAAAAATTTTTCCTAATATCCAATCTAGACCTCCCATGGCACAACTTGAGGCCGTTTCTACTTGTTCTGTCACTTGGTACTTGGGAAAAGAGACTGAATCCCTTCCTCACTACAACCTCTTTTTGAGCAGTTGCAGAGAGCAAAACATCTCCCTTTGCTGCAAAAACATATACCAAAAAGTTTGTATTGTCTTTTCTAGCAGGAGCTGGATTAAGTTCTAGTTGGGCTTTAGCCTTTGTAATTTTCCCCCTGCATAAACTCAAAACATCCTGGTGTTCCTCCTCAGTATCTTGCCTCTTCTTGCAGACGTCAAAAGCTCTCTTTTTTCTCATGAGTTCAAGCCAAACTCCTCAGTTAAGGACAGGCCAGTCTTCTTCCCTGACAGCTTGTCTTTCGGCATATGGGGACTCTCCCTCGCACATGGGGGAATCTTCTGGTACCTTCTCACAGAAGAAAACCATGAAGCCCATATGCCAACCAAACCTTGCCACAGAAAATTAATATACACAGCTACAAGCTTACAAGCAAGAGGGCACAAAGACACCCACAGAGCACAATCAAGACCAAAGGCCAGGCCTAATGACAGGCTTAATGAGATGGCAGAGTGCAGCTGGGGCATCAAACACCATGGAAGGGGCAGTCGCTCACGCCTGTCACAGCTCCAAAGCCCAGCCCAGCCTGTCAGAGATGGCAGCAAATGGGGCCCTCTCCTCACAACGCACCCGCAAACCACACGAGTGCCATGGGATGACCTCACTGACCACACTCCACCTCTCCTACGCTTTGGCCACGTCCTCTGCCCGCCCTGACACGCGCTAGGACGAGCCAGGATGCTGGTGGCTGTCCTGCTCACCTGGGCACACACCGCCTCATATTCAACCACTGTCGACCAACATCCCCAGGTCCTTTACCACCTGGCAGCTTTCCAGCCACTCTTCCACAAACCTGTAGCGTTCACGGGGCTGTGGTGACCCAAGCGCAGGACCCGACACTTGGCCTGGTTCAACCTCATGCAATTGTTCCCAGCCCACGGCTCCAGCCTGTCCAGGGCCTTCTGTAGAGCCTTCATAGCGCCTAGTGGGTCAACACTCCTGCCTAACTTGGTGTCATGTGCAAACGTACTGAGAGTGCACTCAATCTCCTTGTCCAGATGAAGGAGAAAGACATTAAACAGAACTGGCCCCAGTACTGAGCCCTGGGGAAACGCACTTGTGAATGGCCACCAAATGGATTTACCTCCAGTACCACAACTCTTGGGCTTCAGCCGTCCAGACACTTTTTCAGTCTTCAAAGACTACAGTCATCCAAGACATGAGCAGCCACTTTCTCTGGGACAAACAGTGTCAGCTTGTCGTCTACACCAGAACACTCTCTATGTAGCAGGAGTAATCTCCTTCACTAATAAAACCTTGAAACATCAACCCTGCACACCCAGCTCATAAGCAAGACACACACCAAGACACCCAGAGAGCACAACGAGCGTGGAACGAAAGGCTTAGTGAGATGGAAGCAAGAAGGGCAGGGATCCTCCGCCATGGAAGAGGCAATTCCTCAGGACCAGCACAGCTCCAAAGCCCAGACCAGTCTGCCAGGGCTGTGAGGAAAAGGGACCCCCTCCACACAATGCAACCGCAAACCACACGAGTGCCATGGGATGACCTCACTGACGACACCCCACCTCTCCTACGCTTTGGCTGCATCCTCTGCCTGCCCTGAAATGCGCTTTCAACACCAAGTCTTCGGCCTCTAATGCTCACACTTCAAAGCTGCCGCCACGGACAAGTGGACACGTCCTCAAGACAAGGACAAGAAATTGGAGCATTGCGCAAGGAAAACACACCCTCCTCATTCCTGGCCAGGCTGTGGCATCCAACAGCTGCTGGCTGCAAAATGCCGTCATGCGCAAAGGCTGTCCCGCCCAGCCAGGACCAGCATAAAAGCCGGCCCAGCGCCTCTCTCCCTCACACACTTCTCCTGACGCCTTCTCCTCCCTCCACGCTCAACAAGGTGAGCCTCAGCCCCCTTCCCCTCCTTCTCCTGCCCCGCCTGGCCCCTCTCTTCCAGCACGCTCTGCCCCCAGCCTCAGCAGCCCTCACGCCTCCCCACAGCCCCACACCAGCCTCCCCACTCCCTCGCCCTCCTGCAACACCGCTCCTCGCACCCCCACGCCCCTGCGCTTGCTCAACAGCCTCTCGTCCCTTCCAGGGCCCCTCCGCACCACACACATGGCCTGCTACGACGCCTACCGCCCCTGCGGACCCACCCCGCTGGCCAACAGCTGCAACGAGCCCTGTGCCCTGCAGTGCCAGGACTCCCGCGTCGTCATCCAGCCTCCCGCCGTGCTGGTCACCCTGCCAGGACCCATCCTCACCTCCCACCCCCAGAGCACCGCCGTCGGATCCTCCTCATCGGCTGCCGTGGGCAACGAACTTGGTGCCCAGGGAGTTGCCATCAACTCCGGCGCCTTCGGCTACGGCTACGGCTTCAGAGGCCTGGGCGGCTTTGGAGGCCTGGGTGGCTTCGGAGGCCTGGGCTCCTGCGGCGGCAGAAGGGGCGGCTACATCTGCTAAGGGCTGTCACCACCACCCCTGACGCACACCACCTACCGCATCGAAGCTGCGGCATGGATTGTGGACTCACCTCTGGACCCTTCTTGGCACGGGGACCTGCTGTCCATGGCTCCTCCTCTAAAGGAGCCAGGAAGATCTTGGTGCTCTGGCAACATCTAGGTCACAGAAGCAACCTCAGCTGATGGTCGCCCTACGTGCAGCTTATACTTGTCACCTTCTACTTGGCGCTCCTGCCTTTGCACTCTTTTTTTTCCTCAATAAAGTTCTCTTGCATCCCAGCCTGACACGTCTCACTTTACTTTCTTCTCTCAAGGCTCTTCCAGCCTCACCCAGCACAAAGCCAGGGCTCAAGAAGCAAACCGGATAGGGGGGAAAAGGGCCACAAGACCTCTCCCAGGAAATATGGCACCACCTAGACCACCAAGAACACAGACCAGTATTCCGGAGCTCTTCCACAATATGACACAAGCCCATCACTGGATCAAAGAAAGACTTGGACACCAGAACACTCTCCTCAACATGCCTCTGATGAGACCTCCCAAGGCCAGCACACACTTGACTATCTTTCTTCCCCAGCATGACTCCCCAGCTCTACCACAAGCACAATCACAGAATCATTAAGTATTTAGACTTTCCTCATGGGTGCACGGGTCCTGCCAAGGCTGTGGTCCAACACAGGCTTCCTACAGGGTCACGCCTCCTGTGGGTGCACCCACCTGCTCCAGCGTCAGGTCCTCCACGGGCTGCAGGTGCTTATCTCCTCCACTGTGGACATTTCCTCCACTGTGAACCTCCACGGGCTGCAGGGGGACAACCTGCTTCAGCCCAGTTCTTCACCACAGGCTGCAGGGCAATCTCTGCTCCACAACCTGCAGCACCTCCTGCTCCTCCTTCTTCACTCACCTTGCTGTCTCTAGAGATTTGTCTCCCACCTTTATTCCCTCCTCTCTTCCAGTTACTATTCTGAAGTAGTTTTTGCCCCTTCATAAACATGTTTCCACAGAGGTGCTACCACCATTGCTCGCTGGCTCAGCTTTAGCCAGCAGTGGCTCTGCCTTGGAGCTGGCTGGCTAGTCTTGTAGAATCACGGAACTGGTTGGCTTACGAAAGAATTTTCAGATCACCAAGTCCTGCTGCTAACCTAACAATACCAAGTCTACCACACACCCGTGTCGTCAAGCACCACATCTACACAGTTTTACACACCTCCAGAGATGGTGACTCCACCACTGCCCTGGGCAGCCTGTTCCAATGCCCCAAAACCCTTTAGGGGAAGGCATTTTCCCTAATAGCCGCACTAAACCTCCCCTGGGCCAACTTCAAGCCGCTTTCTCCAGTTCTGTCACTTCCGACAAGAGACCAACACCCTCCGCTCTACGACCTCCTTTCAGGTAGTTGCACAGAGCAAGAAGGTCTCCCCTCAGCCTCCTGTTCTCCAAACTGAATCTCCCAAGGCCCTCTGCTGCTCCCCATCCCACTTGTGCTACAGACCCTTCACCAGATTCATTGCCCTTTTCTGAACTCGCTCCAGCACCTCAAGGTCTTTCTTGTCATCAAGGGCCCAAAACTGAACCCCGCATTCTAGCTGCAGCCTCAGCAGCACCACATACAGGGGGATGGTCACTGCCCTGCTCCTGCTGGCCACACTACTGATGACACAGGCCAGAATGCTGGTGGCCTTCCTGGCCACCTGGGCACACGCTGGCTCATGTTCTGCCAGCGGCTCACCAGTAGCCCAGGTCCTTTTCCAACAGGTAGCTTTACAGCCTCTCTTTCACCAAGCTTCTAGTGTTCCACGGGCTGGTACTGATGCAAGTGCAGAACACAAAACTTGGCCTTGTTGAACCTCATACAATTGTCATTTTTGCTCAATCTAGGCTGTCCACATCCTTCTCTAGAGCATTCTTACTGTCCAGCAGATCAACATTCCTGCCCAACTTGATGTCATCTGCAAACTTACCGAGGGGGCACTCCACGCCCTTGTCCAGATCATGGAGAAAGATCTTAAACAGAACTGGCCTCAGTACTGAGCCCTGGGGAACACCTCTTGTGAGTGCCCACCAACTGGATTTAACTCCAGTCACCGCAACTCTTTGCGCCCACCCATCCAGCCAGTGTTTTAGCCAGCGAAGGCTATGCCCGTCTAAGCCATGAGCAGCCACTTTCTCCAGGAGAAATGATGTCAAAGACTTTACCAAAATCTTACTCCACAGCATCCACAGCCTTGCCCTCATCCACTAAAGCAGGTCACCTTGTCATAGCAGGAGATCAGGTTGCTCGAGCAGGACCTGCCTTTCATAAACCCACGCTGACTACGTCTGATGACCTGCTGGTCCTGTACCTGCCATATGATGGCACTCAGGATGATCTGTTCCATGACCTTACCAAACAACAAGGTCAGACTGACACATCTGTAATTCCCCGCTTCCTCTTTTGGACCCTTCTCCTAGATAGGTGTCGTATTTGCTAACTTCCAGTCAGTGAGCACCTCCTCGGCGAGTCAGGTCTGCTGATACATGATGGAAAGTGGCTTGGGGAGCACCTCCGCCAGCTCTCTCACAACTCCTGGGGAAAACCTATCTAGCCCCATACACCTGGGTGTATCAAAGTGGTGTAGCAGCTCACCAACCATTTCCCCTTTGATTCCTGGGGCTTCGTTCTATGCCCCATCACTGTCTTCCAGCTCAGGGAGCTGGCTACACAGAGAACAACTGGTTTTACAATTAGCCACTGAGGCAAAGAAGGCATTAAGGCCTTTTCCACATCCATTGTAAATGTCTTGCTCCCTGAATCCACTACAAGTTGGAGATTCTCCTTAGCTTCCTTTTCCTGCAAAAACATATACCAAAAAGGTTGTATTGTCTTTTCTGGCAGGAGCTGGATTAAGCTCTAGTTGGGCTTTAGCCCTTGTAATTTTCCCCCTGCATAAAACTCAGAACATCCTCGTGCTCCTCCTCAGTATCTTGCCTCTTCTTGCAGACGTCAAAAGCTCTCTTTTTTCTCATGAGTTCAAGCCAAACTCCTCAGTTAAGGACAGGCCAGTCTTCTTCTCTGCCAGCTTGTCTTTCGGCATATGGGGACTCTCCCTCGCACATGGGGGAATCTTCTGGTAGCTTCTCACAGAAGAAAACCATGAAGCCCATATGCCAACCAAACCTTGCCACAGAAAATTAATATACACAGCTACAAGCTTACAAGCAAGAGGGCACAAAGACACCCACAGAGCACAATCAAGACCAAAGGCCAGGCCTAATGACAGGCTTAATGAGATGGCAGAGTGCAGCTGGGGCATCAAACACCATGGAAGGGGCAGTCGCTCACGCCTGTCACAGCTCCAAAGCCCAGCCCAGCCTGTCAGAGATGGCAGCAAATGGGGCCCTCTCCTCACAACGCACCCGCAAACCACACGAGTGCCATGGGATGACCTCACTGACCACACTCCACCTCTCCTACGCTTTGGCCACGTCCTCTGCCCGCCCTGACACGCGCTAGGACGAGCTAGGATGCTGGTGGTTGTCCTGCTCACCTGGGCACACACCGCCTCATATTCAGCCACTGTCAACCAACATCCCCAGGTCCTTTACCACCTGGCAGCTTTCCAGCCACTCTTCCACAAGCCTGTAGCGTTCACGGGGCTGTGGTGACCCAAGCGCAGGACCCGACACTTGGCCTGGTTCAACCTCATGCAATTGCTCCCAGCCCATGGCTCCAGCCTGTCCAGGGCCTTCTGTAGAGCCTTCATAGCGCCAAGTGGGTCAACACGCCTGCCTAACTTGGTGTCATGTGCAAACGTACTGAGAGTGCACTCAATCTCCTTGTCCAGATGAAGGAGAAAGACATTAAACAGAACTGGCCCCAGTACTGAGCCCTGGGGAAAAGCACTTGTGAATGGCCACCAAATGGATTTACCTCCAGTACCACAACTCTTGGGGTTCAGCCGTCCAGACACTTTTTCAGTCTTCAAAGACTACAGTCGTCCAAGACATGAGCAGCCACTTTCTCTGGGACAAACAGTGTCAGCTTGTCGTCTACACCAGAACACTCTCTATGTAGCAGGAGTAATCTCCTTCACTAATAAAACCTTGAAACATCAACCCTGCACACCCAGCTCATAAGCAAGACACACACCAAGACACCCAGAGAGCACAACGAGCGTGGAAGGAAAGGCTTAGCGAGATGGAAGCAAGAAGGGCAGGGATCCTCCGCCATGGAAGAGGCAATTCCTCAGGCCCAGCACAGCTCCAAAGCCCAGACCAGTCTGCCAGGGCTGTGAGGAAAAGGGACCCCCTCCACACAATGCAACCGCAAACCACACGAGTGCCATGGGATGACCTCACTGACGACACCCCACCTCTCCTACGCTTTGGCCGCATCCTCTGCCTGCCCTGAAATGCGCTTTCAACACCAAGTCTTCGGCCTCTAATGCTCACACTTCAAAGCTGCCGCCACGGACAAGTGGACACGTCCTCAAGACAAGGACAAGAAATTGGAGCATTGCGCAAGGAAAACACACCCTCCTCATTCCTGGCCAGGCTGTGGCATCCAACAGCTGCTGGCTGCAAAATGCCGTCATGCGCAAAGGCTGTCCCGCCCAGCCAGGACCAGCATAAAAGCCGGCCCAGCGCCTCTCACCCTCACACGCTTCTCCTGACGCCTTCTCCTCCCTTCGCGCTCAACAAGGTGAGCCTCAGCCCCCTTCCCCTCCTTCTCCTGCCCCGCCTGGCCCCTCTCTTCCAGCACGCTCTGCCCCCAGCCTCAGCAGCCCTCACGCCTCCCCACCGCCACGCCTCCCCACAGCCCCACACCAGCCTCCCCACTCCCTCGCCCTCCTGCAACACCGCTCCTCGCACCCCCACGCCCCTGCGCTTGCTCAACAGCCTCTCGTCCCTTCCAGGGCCCCTCCGCACCACACACATGGCCTGCTACGACGCCTACCGCCCCTGCGGACCCACCCCGCTGGCCAACAGCTGCAACGAGCCCTGTGCCCTGCAGTGCCAGGACTCCCGCGTCGTCATCCAGCCTCCCGCCGTGCTGGTCACCCTGCC
Source organism: Caloenas nicobarica (assembly GCF_036013445.1). Lineage (NCBI taxonomy): Eukaryota > Metazoa > Chordata > Aves > Columbiformes > Columbidae > Caloenas > Caloenas nicobarica. The sequence continues at coordinate 164,286,297 of NC_088246.1, read as the reverse complement.
AGGACCCATCCTCACCTCCCACCCCCAGAGCACCGCCGTCGGATCCTCCTCATCGGCTGCCGTGGGCAACGAACTTGGTGCCCAGGGAGTTGCCATCAACTCCGGCGCCTTCGGCTACGGCTACGGCTTCAGAGGCCTGGGCGGCTTCGGAGGCCTGGGTGGCTTCGGAGGCCTGGGCTCCTGCGGCGGCAGAAGGGGCGGCTACATCTGCTAAGGGCTGTCACCACCACCCCTGACGCACACCACCTACCGCATCGAAGCTGCGGCATGGATTGTGGACTCACCTCTGGACCCTTCTTGGCACGGGGACCTGCTGTCCATGGCTCCTCCTCTAAAGGAGCCAGGAAGATCTTGGTGCTCTGGCAACATCTAGGTCACAGAAGCAACCTCAGCTGATGGTCGCCCTACGTGCATCTTATACTTGTCACCTTCTACTTGGTGCTCCTGCCTTTGCACTCTTTTTTTTCCTCAATAAAGTTCTCTTGCATCCCAGCCTGACACGTCTCACTTTACTTTCTTCTCTCAAGGCTCTTCCAGCCTCACCCAGCACAAAGCCAGGGCTCAAGAAGCAAACCGGATAGGGGGGAAAAGGGCCACAAGACCTCTCCCAGGAAATATGGCACCACCTAGACCACCAAGAACACAGACCAGTATTCCGGAGCTCTTCCACAATATGACACAAGCCCATCACTGGATCAAAGAAAGACTTGGACACCAGAACACTCTCCTCAACATGCCTCTGATGAGACCTCCCAAGGCCAGCACACACTTGACTATCTTTCTTCCCCAGCGTGACTCCCCAGCTCTACCACAAGCACAATCACAGAATCATTAAGTATTTAGACTTTCCTCATGGGTGCACGGGTCCTGCCAAGGCTGTGGTCCAACACAGGCTTCCTACAGGGTCACGCCTCCTGTGGGTGCACCCACCTGCTCCAGCGTCAGGTCCTCCACGGGCTGCAGGTGCTTATCTCCTCCACTGTGGACATTTCCTCCACTGTGAACCTCCACGGGCTGCAGGGGGACAACCTGCTTCAGCCCAGTTCTTCACCACAGGCTGCAGGGCAATCTCTGCTCCACAACCTACAGCACCTCCTGCTCCTCCTTCTTCACTCACCTTGCTGTCTCTAGAGATTTGTCTCCCACCTTTATTCCCTCCTCTCTTCCAGCTACTATTCTGAAGTAGTTTTTGCCCCTTCATAAACATGTTTCCACAGAGGTGCTACCACCATTGCTCGCTGGCTCAGCTTTAGCCAGCAGTGGCTCTGCCTTGGAGCTGGCTGGCTAGTCTTGTAGAATCACGGAATTGGTTGGCTTACGAAAGAATTTTCAGATCACCAAGTCCTGCTGTTAACCTAACAATACCAAGTCTACCACACACCCGTGTCGTCAAGCACCACATCTACACAGTTTTACACACCTCCAGAGATGGTGACTCCACCACTGCCCTGGGCAGCCTGTTCCAATGCCCCAAAACCCTTTAGGGGAAGGCATTTTCCCTAATAGCCGCACTAAACCTCCCCTGGGCCAACTTCAAGCCGCTTTCTCCAGTTCTGTCACTTCCGACAAGAGACCAACACCCTCCGCTCTACGACCTCCTTTCAGGTAGTTGCACAGAGCAAGAAGGTCTCCCCTCAGCCTCCTGTTCTCCAAACTGAATCTCCCAGGGCCCTCTGCTGCTCCCCATCCCACTTGTGCTACAGACCCTTCACCAGATTCATTGCCCTTTTCTGAACTCGCTCCAGCACCTCAAGGTCTTTCTTGTCATCAAGGGCCCAAAACTGAACCCCGCATTCTAGCTGCAGCCTCAGCAGCACCACATACAGGGGGATGGCCACTGCCCTGCTCCTGCTGGCCACACTACTGATGACACAGGCCAGAATGCTGGTGGCCTTCCTGGCCACCTGGGCACACGCTGGCTCATGTTCTGCCAGCTGCTCACCAGTAGCCCAGGTCCTTTTCCAACAGGTAGCTTTACAGCCTCTCTTTCACCAAGCTTCTAGTGTTCCACGGGCTGGTACTGATGCAAGTGCAGAACACAAAACTTGGCCTTGTTGAACCTCATACAATTGTCATTTTTGCTCGATCTAGGCTGCCCACATCCTTCTCTAGAGCATTCTTACTGTCCAGCAGATCAACATTCCTGCCCAACTTGATGTCATCTGCAAACTTACCGAGGGGGCACTCCACGCCCTTGTCCAGATCATGGAGAAAGATCTTAAACAGAACTGGCCTCAGTACTGAGCCCTGGGGAACACCTCTTGTGAGCGCCCACCAACTGGATTTAACTCCAGTCACCGCAACTCTTTGCGCCCACCCATCCAGCCAGTGTTTTAGCCAGCGAAGGCTATGCCCGTCTAAGCCATGAGCAGCCGCTTTCTCCAGGAGAAATGATGTCAAAGACTTTACCAAAATCTTACTCCACAGCATCCACAGCCTTGCCCTCATCCACTAAAGCAGGTCACCTTGTCATAGCAGGAGATCAGGTTGCTCGAGCAGGACCTGCCTTTCATAAACCCACGCTGACTACGTCTGATGACCTGCTGGTCCTGTACCTGCCATATGATGGCACTCAGGATGGTCTGTTCCATGACCTTACCAAGCAACAAGGTCAGACTGACACATCTGTAATTCCCCGCTTCCTCTTTTGGACCCTTCTCCTAGATAGGTGTCATATTTGCTAACTTCCAGTCAGTGAGCACCTCCTCGGCGAGTCAGGTCTGCTGATACATGATGGAAAGTGGCTTGGGGAGCACCTCCGCCAGCTCTCTCACAGCTCCTGGGGAAAACCTATCTAGCCCCATACACCTGGGTGTATCAAAGTGGTGTAGCAGCTCACCAACCATTTCCCCTTCGATTCCTGGGGCTTCGTTCTATGCCCCATCACTGTCTTCCAGCTCAGGGAGCTGGCTACACAGAGAACAACTGGTTTTACAATTAGCCACTGAGGCAAAGAAGGCATTAAGGCCTTTTCCACATCCATTGTAGATGTCTTGCTCCCTGAATCCACTACAAGTTGGAGATTCTCCTTAGCTTCCTTTTCCTGCAAAAACATATACCAAAAAGATTGTATTGTCTTTTCTAGCAGGAGCTGGATTAAGTTCTAGTTGGGCTTTAGCCCTTGTAATTTTCCCCCTGCATAAACTCAAAACATCCTCGTGCTCCTCCTCAGTATCTTGCCTCTTCTTGCAGACGTCAAAAGCTCTCTTTTTTCTCATGAGTTCAAGCCAAACTCCTCAGTTAAGGACAGGCCAGTCTTCTTCCCTGACAGCTTGTCTTTCAGCATATGGGGACTCTCCCTCGCACATGGGGGAATCTTCTGGTACCTTCTCACAGAAGAAAACCATGAAGCCCATATGCCAACCAAACCTTGCCACAGAAAATTAATATACACAGCTACAAGCTTACAAGCAAGAGGGCACAAAGACACCCACAGAGCACAATCAAGACCAAAGGCCAGGCCTAATGACAGGCTTAATGAGATGGCAGAGTGCAGCTGGGGCATCAAACACCATGGAAGGGGCAGTCGCTCACGCCTGTCACAGCTCCAAAGCCCAGCCCAGCCTGTCAGAGGTGGCAGCAAATGGGGCCCTCTCCTCACAACGCACCCGCAAACCACACGAGTGCCATGGGATGACCTCACTGACCACACTCCACATCTCATACGCTTTGGCCACATCCTCTGCCCGCCCTGACACGCGCTAGGACAAGCCAGGATGCTGGTGGTTGTCCTGCTCACCTGGGCACACACCGCCTCGTATTCAGCCACTGTCGACCAACATCCCCAGGTCCTTTACCACCTGGCAGCTTTACAGCCACTCTTCCACAAACCTGTAGCGTTCATGGGGCTGTGCTGACCCAAGCGAAGGACCTGACACTTGGCCTGGTTCAACCTCATGCAATTGCTCCCAGCCCACGGCTCCAGCCTGTCCAGGGCCTTCTGTAGAGCCTTCATAGCGCCAAGTGGGTCAACACTCCTGCCTAACTTGGTGTCGTGTGCAAACGTACTGAGAGTGCACTCAATCTCCTTGTCCAGATGAAGGAGAAAGACATTAAACAGAACTGGCCCCAGTACTGAGCCCTGGGGAAAAGCACTTGTGAATGGCCACCAAATGGATTTACCTCCAGTACCACAACTCTTGGGGCTCAGCCGTCCAGACACTTTTTCAGTCTTCAAAGACTACAGTCGTCCAAGACATGAGCAGCCACTTTCTCTGGGAGAAACAGTGTGAGCTTGTCGTCTACACCAGAACACTCTCTATGTAGCAGGAGTAATCTCCTTCACTAATAAAACCTTGAAACATCAACCCTGCACACCCAGCTCATAAGCAAGACACACACCAAGACACCCAGAGAGCACAACAAGCGTGGAAGGAAAGGCTTAGTGAGATGGAAGCAAGAAGGGCAGGGATCCTCCGCCATGGAAGAGGCAATTCCTCAGGCCCAGCACAGCTCCAAAGCCCAGACCAGTCTGCCAGGGCTGTGAGGAAAAGGGACCCCCTCCACACAATGCAACCGCAAACCACACGAGTGCCATGGGATGACCTCACTGACGACACCCCACCTCTCCTACGCTTTGGCCGCATCCTCTGCCTGCCCTGAAATGCGCTTTCAACACCAAGTCTTCGGCCTCTAATGCTCACACTTCAAAGCTGCCGCCACGGACAAGTGGACACGTCCTCAAGACAAGGACAAGAAATTGGAGCATTGCGCAAGGAAAACACACCCTCCTCATTCCTGGCCAGGCTGTGGCATCCAACAGCTGCTGGCTGCAAAATGCCGTCATGCGCAAAGGCTGTCCCGCCCAGCCAGGACCAGCATAAAAGCCGGCCCAGCGCCTCTCTCCCTCACGCACTTCTCCTGACGCCTTCTCCTCCCTCCGCGCTCAACAAGGTGAGCCTCAGCCCCCTTCCCCTCCTTCTCCTGCCCCGCCTGGCCCCTCTCTTCCAGCACGCTCTGCCCCCAGCCTCAGCAGCCCTCACGCCTCCCCACAGCCCCACACCAGCCTCCCCACTCCCTCGCCCTCCTGCAACACCGCTCCTCACACCCCCAGGCCCCTGCGCTTGCTCAACAGCCTCTCGTCCCTTCCAGGGCCCCTCCGCACCACACACATGGCCTGCTACGACGCCTACCGCCCCTGCGGACCCACCCCGCTGGCCAACAGCTGCAACGAGCCCTGTGCCCTGCAGTGCCAGGACTCCCGCGTCGTCATCCAGCCTCCCGCCGTGCTGGTCACCCTGCCAGGACCCATCCTCACCTCCCACCCTCAGAGCACCGCTGTCGGATCCTCCTCATCGGCTGCCGTGGGCAACGAACTTGGTGCCCAGGGAGTTGCCATCAACTCCGGCGCCTTCGGCTACGGCTACGGCTTCAGAGGCCTGGGCGGCTTCGGAGGCCTGGGTGGCTTCGGAGGCCTGGGCTCCTGCGGCGGCAGAAGGGGCGGCTACATCTGCTAAGGGCTGTCACCACCACCCCTGACGCACACCACCTACCGCATTGAAGCTGCGGCATGGATTGTGGACTCACCACTGGACCCTTCTTGGCACGGGGACCTGCTAGCCATGCCTCCTCCTCTGAAGACACCAAGCATGGAAGGAGGGAAGGCGCCAGCCTCAGCTGCCTGCAAACATTACCCTTGGACCTTCTCCTCTTCTCCCACATCTTTCTTTGAGCTTCAACTTGCTCTCTTCCACTTGGTACTCCAGCCTCTTCCTTTTTTTTCCCTCAATAAAGTTCTCTTGCATCCCAGTCTGAGATGTCTCCTCTTGCTTTCTTCTTCCATGGCTTGTCCAGTCTCACCTGGCACAAAGCCAGGGCTCAAGGAGCCATCATGGTGGGTGGAAAAGAGCTACAAGACGTCTATTAGGAAATACGTCATCAGGAACACCACCCACATGCACCTGGTGGCCTGCCTGGCTGTCACACAAACCCTTCACTTGCCCAAGGAAAAGGCTTGGGCGCGCTCATGCACTTCTACCCTGGCCTCTCATCCAGTCTCCCCATGGCAGCACGTACTTGTCCAAATCACTTCCCCAGCACCACTCGCTGCCCATCACAGCAAACAGAATCATTGACTGCACAAGGAGCCTCTGGACATCATCTCGTTCAACCCAACCTGTTCAAGCATCAGCAGCTCAAGCAGGCTGTCCATGCAGTTTCCAAACAGATGTTCAGTATCTCCAAGGACAGAGACTCCAGTATCTCTCTGCGCAAGCGGTTCCACTTTTTGAGCATCCTCTCACTGAAAAAGTGTTGCCTTCTCCTCCAAGGAAATGGCACGGCTTCTCAACTCTCCCCATTCACCCTTGGCCTGGCCGTGGGCACCTATGACAAGAGACTCATTCCCTTGTCCTTGTTCCCTTTCACTTGAGTATTTAGACACACTGATGACATCTCCTTGTGCTGCCTTGTCTCCTGTCTTTAAAACCCTCCCAGCTCTCTCACCTTCAGCTCATACGAAGGATGTTCCAGTACCTTTGGTATTTCAGTGGTCCCGCACTACTCTCCCTCCACTAAGAACATTTCCTTGTAACACTGGGGGAGCTCTTACCTTGACACAAGACGAAACAAGGGGCCTCATCAACACTGAAAGACAGCATGACCACCTTGAAACCCACTGGCAATGCTCATCCCAAAGCTGCCCTGGAGAATCTCGGCCTCTTTTCACACAAGGCTGCATTGTTGCCTCCTTGTCGGCTTTTCCTCCACCAGCACCACAAAGTCGTGCGCAGAAAGCTGCTTTCCAGCCTGTCAAACCCCAGCATGTCCTGAGGCCCTGTGCTAGGGAATCACATTGATTGGAAAAGACGTAGAGGATCATGGAGTCTTTACCGGTAACCCCACACTATCAAGCCCACCTCTAAATCATGGCCCTAGTGATACAGAGAATTGACTAACTAACACTTAACTAATTAATATTTAGAGAACTAACACTTCAGGAGCTAACGCTTAGAGAGCAAACCCTTAACCCACAACGCTTAGAACCCTTAACCCATATTACAATTGCCTAGCTTTGCTTAGCCTTGTGTAAGAGAAACAAAAGTTTATTGATGACTTTACAGGCCTTGCACAGAGACAAAATCCTGGGTGCATCCTTGGTGCATCCTTGGTTGAATTAGATAACCGAAACCTGGGCACAGGACAGGAGATACGCCAGTTCTAACCAACTCAGCAGTCTGAGTCCCAGCCAACTCAGCACACCAGGCCAGAGGTGAACGTGTACAGAGAAGACGACCCCGGTCCACGATCACTGCGCAGGCTCAGCCAGGAGGGATCAAAGGTGGAGACTATGGAAATGATTTCCCGGAACTCATTGTAATAAGAACCGCCTTCTCGGGGACAGGTTATGAATATGTGTAGGCGCTCCTAGAACTTTCATGAATATGTAACACTTTGCAGTATTTAACTAAGCTCACGGCTACTGGAAAGTTGCACATGTCTTTGGTGAAAATTATTTCCGCGTGTGTACAGCACCGAAACAAACATACCTGCTTTACAATCTTACAGGTTGTAAGGTTACTTTCCATGCGTCACTAGGAACCTCAACTACGCATCTTTGCAACACCTCCAGGGATGGTCACTCCACCACTGCCTTGCGCAGCCTGTTCCAATACCCGACAACACTTCCTGGAAAAAAATTTTTCCTAATATCCAATCTAGACCTCCCATGGCACAACTTGAGGCCATTTCTACTTGTTCTGTCACTTGGTACTTGGGAAAAGAGACTGAATCCCTTCCTCACTACAACCTCTTTTTGAGCAGTTGCAAAGAGCAAGACATCTCCCTTTGCTGCAAAAACATATAACAAAAAGTTTGTATTGTCTTTTCTAGCAGGAGCTGGATTAAGTTCTAGTTGGGCTTTAGCCCTTGTAATTTTCCCCCTGCATAAACTCAAAACATCCTGGTGTTCCTCCTCAGTATCTTGCCTCTTCTTGCAGACGTCAAAAGCTCTCTTTTTTCTCATGAGTTCAAGCCAAACTCCTCAGTTAAGGACAGGCCAGTCTTCTTCCCTGCCAGCTTGTCTTTCAGCATATGGGGACTCTCCCTCGCACATGGGGGAATCTTCTGGTACCTTCTCACAGAAGAAAACCATGAAGCCCATATGCCAACCAAACCTTGCCACAGAAAATTAATATACACAGCTACAAGCTTACAAGCAAGAGGGCACAAAGACACCCACAGAGCACAATCAAGACCAAAGGCCAGGCCGAGTGACAGGCTTAATGAGATGGCAGAGTGCAGCTGGGGCATCAAACACCATGGAAGGGGCAGTCGCTCACGCCTGTCACAGCTCCAAAGCCCAGCCCAGCCTGTCAGAGGTGGCAGCAAATGGGGCCCTCTCCTCACAACGCACCTGCAAACCACACGAATGCCATGAGATGACCTCACTGACCACAGTCCACATTTCATACGCTTTGGCCACATCCTCTGCCCACCCTGACACGCGCTAGGACAAGCCAGGATGCTGGTGGCTGTCCTGCTCACCTGGGCACACAGCGCCTCGTATTCAGCCACTGTCGACCAACATCCCCAGGTCCTTTACCACCTGGCAGCTTTCCAGCCACTCTTCCACAAACCTGTAGCGTTCATGGGGCTGTGCTGACCCAAGCGAAGGACCTGACACTTGGCCTGGTTCAACCTCATGCAATTGCTCCCAGCCCACGGCTCCAGCCTGTCCAGGGCCTTCTGTAGAGCCTTCATAGCGCCTAGTGGGTCAACACGCCTGCCTAACTTGGTGTCATGTGCAAACGTACTGAGAGTGCACTCAATCTCCTTGTCCAGATGAAGGAGAAAGACATTAAACAGAACTGGCCCCAGTACTGAGCCCTGGGGAAAAGCACTTGTGAATGGCCACCAAATGGATTTACCTCCAGTACCACAACTCTTGGGGCTCAGCCATCCAGACACTTTTTCAGTCTTCAAAGACTACAGTCGTCCAAGACATGAGCAGCCACTTTCTCTGGGACAAACAGTGTCAGCTCGTCGTCTACACCAGAATACTCTCTATGTAGCAGGAGTAATCTCCTTCACTAATAAAACCTTGAAACATCAACCCTGCACTCCCAGCTCATAAGCAAGACACACACCAAGACACCCAGAGAGCACAACAAGCGTGGAAGGAAAGGCTTAGCGAGATGGAAGCAAGAAGGGCAGGGATCCTCCGCCATGGAAGAGGCAATTCCTCAGGCCCAGCACAGCTCCAAAGCCCAGACCAGTCTGCCAGGGCTGTGAGGAAAAGGGACCCCCTCCACACAACGCAACCGCAAACCACACGAGTGCCATGGGATGACCTCACTGACGACACCCCACCTCTCCTACGCTTTGGCCGCATCCTCTGCCTGCCCTGAAATGCGCTTTCAACACCAAGTCTTCGGCCTCTAATGCTCACACTTCAAAGCTGCCGCTACGGACAAGTGGACACGTCCTCAAGACAAGGACAAGAAATTGGAGCATTGCGCAAGGAAAACACACCCTCCTCATTCCTGGCCAGGCTGTGGCATCCAACAGCTGCTGGCTGCAAAATGCCGTCATGCGCAAAGGCTGTCCCGCCCAGCCAGGACCAGCATAAAAGCCGGCCCAGCGCCTCTCTCCCTCACGCACTTCTCCTGACGCCTTCTCCTCCCTCCGCGCTCAACAAGGTGAGCCTCAGCCCCCTTCCCCTCCTTCTCCTGCCCCGCCTGGCCCCTCTCTTCCAGCACGCTCTGCCCCCAGCCTCAGCAGCCCTCACGCCTCCCCACAGCCCCACACCAGCCTCCCCACTCCCTCGCCCTCCTGCAACACCGCTCCTCACACCCCCAGGCCCCTGCGCTTGCTCAACAGCCTCTCGTCCCTTCCAGGGCCCCTCCGCACCACACACATGGCCTGCTACGACGCCTACCGCCCCTGCGGACCCACCCCGCTGGCCAACAGCTGCAACGAGCCCTGTGCCCTGCAGTGCCAGGACTCCCGCGTCGTCATCCAGCCTCCCGCCGTGCTGGTCACCCTGCCAGGACCCATCCTCACCTCCCACCCTCAGAGCACCGCTGTCGGATCCTCCTCATCGGCTGCCGTGGGCAACGAACTTGGTGCCCAGGGAGTTGCCATCAACTCCGGCGCCTTCGGCTACGGCTACGGCTTCAGAGGCCTGGGCGGCTTCGGAGGCCTGGGTGGCTTCGGAGGCCTGGGCTCCTGCGGCGGCAGAAGGGGCGGCTACATCTGCTAAGGGCTGTCACCACCACCCCTGACGCACACCACCTACCGCATTGAAGCTGCGGCATGGATTGTGGACTCACCACTGGACCCTTCTTGGCACGGGGACCTGCTAGCCATGCCTCCTCCTCTGAAGACACCAAGCATGGAAGGAGGGAAGGCGCCAGCCTCAGCTGCCTGCAAACATTACCCTTGGACCTTCTCCTCTTCTCCCACATCTTTCTTTGAGCTTCAACTTGCTCTCTTCCACTTGGTACTCCAGCCTCTTCCTTTTTTTTCCCTCAATAAAGTTCTCTTGCATCCCAGTCTGAGATGTCTCCTCTTGCTTTCTTCTTCCATGGCTTGTCCAGTCTCACCTGGCACAAAGCCAGGGCTCAAGGAGCCATCATGGTGGGTGGAAAAGAGCTACAAGACGTCTATTAGGAAATACGTCATCAGGAACACCACCCACATGCACCTGGTGGCCTGCCTGGCTGTCACACAAACCCTTCACTTGCCCAAGGAAAAGGCTTGGGCGCGCTCATGCACTTCTACCCTGGCCTCTCATCCAGTCTCCCCATGGCAGCACGTACTTGTCCAAATCACTTCCCCAGCACCACTCGCTGCCCATCACAGCAAACAGAATCATTGACTGCACAAGGAGCCTCTGGACATCATCTCGTTCAACCCAACCTGTTCAAGCATCAGCAGCTCAAGCAGGCTGTCCATGCAGTTTCCAAACAGATGTTCAGTATCTCCAAGGACAGAGACTCCAGTATCTCTCTGCGCAAGCGGTTCCACTTTTTGAGCATCCTCTCACTGAAAAAGTGTTGCCTTCTCCTCCAAGGAAATGGCACGGCTTCTCAACTCTCCCCATTCACCCTTGGCCTGGCCGTGGGCACCTATGACAAGAGACTCATTCCCTTGTCCTTGTTCCCTTTCACTTGAGTATTTAGACACACTGATGACATCTCCTTGTGCTGCCTTGTCTCCTGTCTTTAAAACCCTCCCAGCTCTCTCACCTTCAGCTCATACGAAGGATGTTCCAGTACCTTTGGTATTTCAGTGGTCCCGCACTACTCTCCCTCCACTAAGAACATTTCCTTGTAACACTGGGGGAGCTCTTACCTTGACACAAGACGAAACAAGGGGCCTCATCAACACTGAAAGACAGCATGACCACCTTGAAACCCACTGGCAATGCTCATCCCAAAGCTGCCCTGGAGAATCTCGGCCTCTTTTCACACAAGGCTGCATTGTTGCCTCCTTGTCGGCTTTTCCTCCACCAGCACCACAAAGTCGTGCGCAGAAAGCTGCTTTCCAGCCTGTCAAACCCCAGCATGTCCTGAGGCCCTGTGCTAGGGAATCACATTGATTGGAAAAGACGTAGAGGATCATGGAGTCTTTACCGGTAACCCCACACTATCAAGCCCACCTCTAAATCATGGCCCTAGTGATACAGAGAATTGACTAACTAACACTTAACTAATTAATATTTAGAGAACTAACACTTCAGGAGCTAACGCTTAGAGAGCAAACCCTTAACCCACAACGCTTAGAACCCTTAACCCATATTACAATTGCCTAGCTTTGCTTAGCCTTGTGTAAGAGAAACAAAAGTTTATTGATGACTTTACAGGCCTTGCACAGAGACAAAATCCTGGGTGCATCCTTGGTGCATCCTTGGTTGAATTAGATAACCGAAACCTGGGCACAGGACAGGAGATACGCCAGTTCTAACCAACTCAGCAGTCTGAGTCCCAGCCAACTCAGCACACCAGGCCAGAGGTGAACGTGTACAGAGAAGACGACCCCGGTCCACGATCACTGCGCAGGCTCAGCCAGGAGGGATCAAAGGTGGAGACTATGGAAATGATTTCCCGGAACTCATTGTAATAAGAACCGCCTTCTCGGGGACAGGTTATGAATATGTGTAGGCGCTCCTAGAACTTTCATGAATATGTAACACTTTGCAGTATTTAACTAAGCTCACGGCTACTGGAAAGTTGCACATGTCTTTGGTGAAAATTATTTCCGCGTGTGTACAGCACCTAAACAAACATACCTGCTTTACAATCTTACAGGTTGTAAGGTTACTTTCCATGCGTCACTAGGAACCTCAACTACGCATCTTTGCAACACCTCCAGGGATGGTCACTCCACCACTGCCTTGCGCAGCCTGTTCCAATACCCGACAACACTTCCTGGAAAAAAATTTTTCCTAATATCCAATCTAGACCTCCCATGGCACAACTTGAGGCCATTTCTACTTGTTCTGTCACTTGGTACTTGGGAAAAGAGACTGAATCCCTTCCTCACTACAACCTCTTTTTGAGCAGTTGCAGAGAGCAAGACATCTCCCTTTGCTGCAAAAACATATACCAAAAAGTTTGTATTGTCTTTTCTAGCAGGAGCTGGATTAAGTTCTAGTTGGGCTTTAGCCTTTGTAATTTTCCCCCTGCATAAACTCAAAACATCCTGGTGTTCCTCCTCAGTATCTTGCCTCTTCTTGCAGACGTCAAAAGCTCTCTTTTTTCTCATGAGTTCAAGCCAAACTCCTCAGTTAAGGACAGGCCAGTCTTCTCCCCTGCCAGCTTGTCTTTCAGCATATGGGGACTCTCCCTCGCACATGGGGGAATCTTCTGGTACCTTCTCACAGAAGAAAACCATGAAGCCCATATGCCAACCAAACCTTGCCACAGAAAATTAATATACACAGCTACAAGCTTACAAGCAAGAGGGCACAAAGACACCCACAGAGCACAATCAAGACCAAAGGCCAGGCCTAGTGACAGGCTTAATGAGATGGCAGAGTGCAGCTGGGGCATCAAACACCATGGAAGGGGCAGTCGCTCACGCCTGTCACAGCTCCAAAGCCCAGCCCAGCCTGTCAGAGGTGGCAGCAAATGGGGCCCTCTCCTCACAACGCACCTGCAAACCACACGAATGCCATGAGATGACCTCACTGACCACACTCCACATCTCATACGCTTTGGCCACGTCCTCTGCCCGCCCTGACACGCGCTAGGACGAGCCAGGATGCTGGTGGTTGTCCTGCTCACCTGGGCACACACCGCCTCATATTCAACCACTGTCGACCAACATCCCCAGGTCCTTTACCACCTGGCAGCTTTCCAGCCACTCTTCCACAAACCTGTAGCGTTCACGGGGCTGTGGTGACCCAAGCACAGGACCCGACACTTGGCCTGGTTCAACCTCATGCAATTGCTCCCAGCCCATGGCTCCAGCCTGTCCAGGGCCTTCTGTAGAGCCTTCATAGCGCCAAGTGGGTCAACACGCCTGCCTAACTTGGTGTCATGTGCAAACGTACTGAGAGTGCACTCAATCTCCTTGTCCAGATGAAGGAGAAAGACATTAAACAGAACTGGCCCCAGTACTGAGCCCTGGGGAAACGCACTTGTGAATGGCCACCAAATGGATTTACCTCCAGTACCACAACTCTTGGGCTTCAGCCGTCCAGACACTTTTTCAGTCTTCAAAGACTACAGTCGTCCAAGACATGAGCAGCCACTTTCTCTGGGACAAACAGTGTCAGCTTGTCGTCTACACCAGAACACTCTCTATGTAGCAGGAGTAATCTCCTTCACTAATAAAACCTTGAAACATCAACCCTGCACACCCAGCTCATAAGCAAGACACACACCAAGACACCCAGAGAGCACAACAAGCGTGGAAGGAAAGGCTTAGTGAGATGGAAGCAAGAAGGGCAGGGATCCTCCGCCATGGAAGAGGCAATTCCTCAGGCCCAGCACAGCTCCAAAGCCCAGACCAGTCTGCCAGGGCTGTGAGGAAAAGGGACCCCCTCCACACAATGCAACCGCAAACCACACGAGTGCCATGGGATGACCTCACTGACGACACCCCACCTCTCCTACGCTTTGGCCACATCCTCTGCCTGCCCTGAAATGCGCTTTCAACACCAAGTCTTCGGCCTCTAATGCTCACACTTCAAAGCTGCCGCCACGGACAAGTGGACACGTCCTCAAGACAAGGACAAGAAATTGGAGCATTGCGCAAGGAAAACACACCCTCCTCATTCCTGGCCAGGCTGTGGCATCCAACAGCTGCTGGCTGCAAAATGCCGTCATGCGCAAAGGCTGTCCCGCCCAGCCAGGACCAGCATAAAAGCCGGCCCAGCGCCTCTCTCCCTCACACACTTCTCCTGACGCCTTCTCCTCCCTCCGCGCTCAACAAGGTGAGCCTCAGCCCCCTTCCCCTCCTTCTCCTGCCCCGCCTGGCCCCTCTCTTCCAGCACGCTCTGCCCCCAGCCTCAGCAGCCCTCACGCCTCCCCACCGCCACGCTCCCCACAGCCCCACACCAGCCTCCCCACTCCCTCGCCCTCCTGCAACACCGCTCCTCGCACCCCCATGCCCCTGCGCTTGCTCAACAGCCTCTCGTCCCTTCCAGGGCCCCTCCGCACCACACACATGGCCTGCTACAATGCCTACCGCCCCTGCGGACCCAGCCCGCTGGCCAACAGCTGCAACGAGCCCTGTGCCCTGCAGTGCCAGGACTCCCGCGTCGTCATCCAGCCTCCCGCCGTGCTGGTCACCCTGCCAGGACCCATCCTCACCTCCCACCCCCAGAGCACCGCCGTCGGATCCTCCTCATCGGCTGCCGTGGGCAACGAACTTGGTGCCCAGGGAGTTGCCATCAACTCCGGCGCCTTCGGCTACGGCTACGGCTTCAGAGGCCTGGGTGGCTTCGGAGGCCTGGGCTCCTGCGGCGGCAGAAGGGGCGGCTACATCTGCTAAGGGCTGTCACCACCACCCCTGACGCACACCACCTACCGCATTGAAGCTGCGGCATGGATTGTGGACTCACCTCTGGACCCTTCTTGGCACAGGGACCTGCCGTCCATGGCTCCTCCTCTAAAGGAGCCAGGAAGATCTTGGTGCTCTGGCAACATCTAGGTCACAGAAGCAACCTCAGCTGATGGTCGCCCTACGTGCAGCTTATACTTGTCACCTTCTACTTGGCGCTCCTGCCTTTGCACTCTTTTTTTTCCTCAATAAAGTTCTCTTGCATCCCAGCCTGACACGTCTCACTTTACTTTCTTCTCTCAAGGCTCTTCCAACCTCACCCAGCACAAAGCCAGGGCTCAGGAAGCAAACCGGATAGGGGGGAAAAGGGCCACAAGACCTCTCCCAGGAAATATGGCACCATCTAGACCACCAAGAACACAGACCAGTATTCCGGAGCTCTTCCACAATATGACGCAAGCCCATCACTGGATCAAAGAAAGACTTGGACACCAGAACACTCTCCTCAACATGCCTCTGATGAGACCTCCCAAGGCCAGCACACACTTGACTACCTTTCTTCCCCAGCGTGACTCCCCAGCTCTACCACAAGCACAATCACAGAATCATTAAGTATTTAGACTTTCCTCATGGGTGCACGGGTCCTGCCAAGGCTGTGGTCCAACACAGGCTTCCTACAGGGTCACGCCTCCTGTGGGTGCACCCACCTGCTCCAGCGTCAGGTCCTCCACGGGCTGCAGGTGCTTATCTCCTCCACTGTGGACATTTCCTCCACTGTGAACCTCCACGGGCTGCAGGGGGACAACCTGCTTCAGCCCAGTTCTTCACCACAGGCTGCAGGGCAATCTCTGCTCCACAACCTACAGCACCTCCTGCTCCTCCTTCTTCACTCACCTTGCTGTCTCTAGAGATTTGTCTCCCACCTTTATTCCCTCCTCTCTTCCAGTTACTATTCTGAAGTAGGTTTTGCCCCTTCATAAACATGTTTCCACAGAGGTGCTACCACCATTGCTCGCTGGCTCAGCTTTAGCCAGCAGTGGCTCTGCCTTGGAGCTGGCTGGCTAGTCTTGTAGAATCACGGAACTGGTTGGCTTATGAAAGAATTTTCAGATCACCAAGTCCTGCTGTTAACCTAACAATACCAAGTCTACCACACACCCGTGTCGTCAAGCACCACATCTACACAGTTTTACACACCTCCAGAGATGGTGACTCCACCACTGCCCTGGGCAGCCTGTTCCAATGCCCCAAAACCCTTTAGGGGAAGGCATTTTCCCTAATAGCCGCACTAAACCTCCCCTGGGCCAACTTCAAGCCGCTTTCTCCAGTTCTGTCACTTCCGACAAGAGACCAACACCCTCCGCTCTACGACCTCCTTTCAGGTAGTTGCACAGAGCAAGAAGGTCTCCCCTCAGCCTCCTGTTCTCCAAACTGAATCTCCCAAGGCCCTCTGCTGCTCCCCATCCCACTTGTGCTACAGACCCTTCGCCAGATTCATTGCCCTTTTCTGAACTCGCTCCAGCACCTCAAGGTCTTTCTTGTCATCAAGGGCCCAAAACTGAACCCCGCATTCTAGCTGCAGCCTCAGCAGCACCACATACAGGGGGATGGTCACTGCCCTGCTCCTGCTGGCCACACTACTGATGACACAGGCCAGAATGCTGGTGGCCTTCCTGGCCACCTGGGCACACGCTGGCTCATGTTCTGCCAGCTGCTCACCAGTAGCCCAGGTCCTTTTCCAACAGGTAGCTTTACAGCCTCTCTTTCACCAAGCTTCTAGTGTTCCACGGGCTGGTACTGATGCAAGTGCAGAACACAAAACTTGGCCTTGTTGAACCTCATACAACTGTCATTTTTGCTCGATCTAGGCTGTCCACATCCTTCTCTAGAGCATTCTTACTGTCCAGCAGATCAACATTCCTGCCCAACTTGATGTCATCTGCAAACTTACTGAGGGGGCACTCCACGCCCTTGTCTAGATCATGGAGAAAGATCTTAAACAGAACTGGCCTCAGTACTGAGCCCTGGGGAACACCTCTTGTGAGTGCCCACCAACTGGATTTAACTCCAGTCACCGCAACTCTTTGCGCCCACCCATCCAGCCAGTGTTTTAGCCAGCGAAGGCTATGCCCGTCTAAGCCATGAGCAGCCACTTTCTCCAGGAGAAATGATGTCAAAGACTTTACCAAAATCTTACTCCACAGCATCCACAGCCTTGCCCTCATCCACTAAAGCAGGTCACCTTGTCATAGCAGGAGATCAGGTTGCTCGAGCAGGACCTGCCTTTCATAAACCCATGCTGACTACGTCTGATGACCTGCTGGTCCTGTACCTGCCATATGATGGCACTCAGGATGATCTGTTCCATGACCTTACCAAGCAACAAGGTCAGACTGACACATCTGTAATTCCCCGCTTCCTCTTTTGGACCCTTCTCCTAGATAGGTGTCATATTTGCTAACTTCCAGTCAGTGAGCACCTCCTCGGCGAGTCAGGTCTGCTGATACATGATGGAAAGTGGCTTGGGGAGCACCTCCGCCAGCTCTCTCACAGCTCCTGGGGAAAACCTATCTAGCCCCATACACCTGGGTGTATCAAAGTGGTGTAGCAGCTCACCAACCATTTCCCCTTCGATTCCTGGGGCTTCGTTCTATGCCTCATCACTGTCTTCCAGCTCAGGGAGCTGGCTACACAGAGAACAACTGGTTTTACAATTAGCCACTGAGGCAAAGAAGGCATTAAGGCCTTTTCCACATCCATTGTAAATGTCTTGCTCCCTGAATCCACTACAAGTTGGAGATTCTCCTTAGCTTCCTTTTCCTGCAAAAACATATACCAAAAAGGTTGTATTGTCTTTTCTGGCAGGAGCTGGATTAAGTTCTAGTTGGGCTTTAGCCCTTGTAATTTTCCCCCTGCATAAAACTCAAAACATCCTCGTGCTCCTCCTCAGTATCTTGCCTCTTCTTGCAGACATCAAAAGCTCTCTTTTTTCTCATGAGTTCAAGCCAAACTCCTCAGTTAAGGACAGGCCAGTCTTCTTCTCTGCCAGCTTGTCTTTCGGCATATGGGGACTCTCCCTCGCACATGGGGGAATCTTCTGGTACCTTCTCACAGAAGAAAATCATGAAGCCCATATGCCAACCAAACCTTCCCACAGAAAATTAATATACACAGCTACAAGCTTACAAGCAAGAGGGCACAAAGACACCCACAGAGCACAATCAAGACCAAAGGCCAGGCCTAATGACAGGCTTAATGAGATGGCAGAGTGCAGCTGGGGCATCAAACACCATGGAAGGGGCAGTCGCTCACGCCTGTCACAGCTCCAAAGCCCAGCCCAGCCTGTCAGAGATGGCAGCAAATGGGGCCCTCTCCTCACAACGCACCCGCAAACCACACGAGTGCCATGGGATGACCTCACTGACCACACTCCACCTCTCCTACACTTTGGCCACGTCCTCTGCCCACCCTGACACGCGCTAGGACGAGCCAGGATGCTGGTGGCTGTCCTGCTCACCTGGGCACACAGCGCCTCGTATTCAGCCACTGTCGACCAACATCCCCAGGTCCTTTACCACCTGGCAGCTCTCCAGCCACTCTTCCACAAGCCTGTAGCGTTCACGGGGCTGTGGTGACCCAAGCGCAGGACCCGACTCTTGGCCTGGTTCAACCTCATGCAATTGCTCCCAGCCCACAGCTCCAGCCTGTCCAGGGCCTTCTGTAGAGCCTTCACAGCGCCAATGGGTCAACACGCCTGCCTAACTTGGTGTCATGTGCAAACGTACTGAGAGTGCACTCAATCTCCTTGTCCAGATGAAGGAGAAAGACATTAAACAGAACTGGCCCCAGTACTGAGCCCTGGGGAAACGCACTTGTGAATGGCCACCAAATGGATTTACCTCCAGTACCACAACTCTTGGGCTTCAGCCGTCCAGACACTTTTTCAGTCTTCAAAGACTACAGTCGTCCAAGACGTGAGCAGCCACTTTCTCTGGGAGAAACAGTGTCAGCTTGTCGTCTACACCAGAACACTCTCTATGTAGCAGGAGTAATCTCCTTCACTAATAAAACCTTGAAACATCAACCCTGCACACCCAGCTCATAAGCAAGACACACACCAAGACACCCAGAGAGCACAACGAGCGTGGAAGGAAAGGCTTAGTGAGATGGAAGCAAGAAGGGCAGGGATCCTCCGCCATGGAAGAGGCAATTCCTCAGGCCCAGCACAGCTCCAAAGCCCAGACCAATCTGCCAGGGCTGTGAGGAAAAGGGACCCCCTCCACACAATGCAACCGCAAACCACACGAGTGCCATGGGATGACCTCACTGACGACACCCCACCTCTCCTACGCTTTGGCCGCATCCTCTGCCTGCCCTGAAATGCGCTTTCAACACCAAGTCTTCGGCCTCTAATGCTCACACTTCAAAGCTGCCGCTACGGACAAGTGGACACGTCCTCAAGACAAGGACAAGAAATTGGAGCATTGCGCAAGGAAAACACACCCTCCTCATTCCTGGCCAGGCTGTGGCATCCAACAGCTGCTGGCTGCAAAATGCCGTCATGCGCAAAGGCTGTCCCGCCCAGCCAGGACCAGCATAAAAGCCGGCCCAGCGCCTCTCTCCCTCACACACTTCTCCTGACGCCTTCTCCTCCCTCCGCGCTCAACAAGGTGAGCCTCAGCCCCCTTCCCCTCCTTCTCCTGCCCCGCCAGGCCCCTCTCTTCCAGCACGCTCTGCCCCCAGCCTCAGCAGCCCTCACGCCTCCCCACCGCCATGCTCCCCACAGACCCACACCAGCCTCCCCACTCCCTCGCCCTCCTGCAACACCGCTCCTCGCACCCCCACGCCCCTGCGCTTGCTCAACAGCCTCTCGTCCCTTCCAGGGCCCCTCCGCACCACACACATGGCCTGCTACGACGCCTACCGCCCCTGCGGACCCACCCCGCTGGCCAACAGCTGCAACGAGCCCTGTGCCCTGCAGTGCCAGGACTCCCGCGTCGTCATCCAGCCTCCCGCCGTGCTGGTCACCCTGCCAGGACCCATCCTCACCTCCCACCCCCAGAGCACTGCTGTCGGATCCTCCTCATCGGCTGCCGTGGGCAACGAACTTGGTGCCCAGGGAGTTGCCATCAACTCCGGCGCCTTCGGCTACGGCTACGGCTTCAGAGGCCTGGGCGGCTTCGGAGGCCTGGGTGGCTTCGGAGGCCTGGGCTCCTGCGGCGGCAGAAGGGGCGGCTACATCTGCTAAGGGCTGTCACCACCACCCCTGACGCACACCACCTACCGCATCGAAGCTGCGGCATGGATTGTGGACTCACCTCTGGACCCTTCTTGGCACGGGGACCTGCTGTCCATGGCTCCTCCTCTAAAGGAGCCAGGAAGATCTTGGTGCTCTGGCAACATCTAGGTCACAGAAGCAACCTCAGCTGATGGTCGCCCTACGTGCAGCTTATACTTGTCACCTTCTACTTGGCGCTCCTGCCTTTGCACTCTTTTTTTTCCTCAATAAAGTTCTCTTGCATCCCAGCCTGACACGTCTCACTTTACTTTCTTCTCTCAAGGCTCTTCCAACCTCACCCAGCACAAAGCCAGGGCTCAGGAAGCAAACCGGATAGGGGGGAAAAGGGCCACAAGACCTCTCCCAGGATATATGGCACCACCTAGACCACCAAGAACACAGACCAGTATTCCGGAGCTCTTCCACAATATGACACAAGCCCATCACTGGATCAAAGAAAGACTTGGACACCAGAACACTCTCCTCAACATGCCTCTGATGAGACCTCCCAAGGCCAGCACACACTTGACTATCTTTCTTCCCCAGCGTGACTCCCCAGCTCTACCACAAGCACAATCACAGAATCATTAAGTATTTAGACTTTCCTCATGGGTGCACGGGTCCTGCCAAGGCTGTGGTCCAACACAGGCTTCCTACAGGGTCACGCCTCCTGTGGGTGCACCCACCTGCTCCAGCGTCAGGTCCTCCACGGGCTGCAGGTGCTTATCTCCTCCACTGTGGACATTTCCTCCACTGTGAACCTCCACGGGCTGCAGGGGGACAACCTGCTTCAGCCCAGTTCTTCACCACAGGCTGCAGGGCAATCTCTGCTCCACAACCTACAGCACCTCCTGCTCCTCCTTCTTCACTCACCTTGCTGTCTCTAGAGATTTGTCTCCCACCTTTATTCCCTCCTCTCTTCCAGTTACTATTCTGAAGTAGGTTTTGCCCCTTCATAAACATGTTTCCACAGAGGTGCTACCACCATTGCTCGCTGGCTCAGCTTTAGCCAGCAGTGGCTCTGCCTTGGAGCTGGCTGGCTAGTCTTGTAGAATCACGGAACTGGTTGGCTTACGAAAGAATTTTCAGATCACCAAGTCCTGCTGTTAACCTAACAATAACAAGTCTACCACACACCCGTGTCGTCAAGCACCACATCTACACAGTTTTACACACCTCCAGAGATGGTGACTCCACCACTGCCCTGGGCAGCCTGTTCCAATGCCCCAAAACCCTTTAGGGGAAGGCATTTTCCCTAATAGCCGCACTAAGCCTCCCCTGGGCCAACTTCAAGCCGCTTTCTCCAGTTCTGTCACTTCCGACAAGAGACCAACACCCTCCGCTCTACGACCTCCTTTCAGGTAGTTGCACAGAGCAAGAAGGTCTCCCCTCAGCCTCCTGTTCTCCAAACTGAATCTCCCAAGGCCCTCTGCTGCTCCCCATCCCACTTGTGCTACAGACCCTTCACCAGATTCATTGCCCTTTTCTGAACTCGCTCCAGCACCTCAAGGTCTTTCTTGTCATCAAGGGCCCAAAACTGAACCCCGCATTCTAGCTGCAGCCTCAGCAGCACCACATACAGGGGGATGGTCACTGCCCTGCTCCTGCTGGCCACACTACTGATGACACAGGCCAGAATGCTGGTGGCCTTCCTGGCCACCTGGGCACACGCTGGCTCATGTTCTGCCAGCTGCTCACCAGTAGCCCAGGTCCTTTTCCAACAGGTAGCTTTACAGCCTCTCTTTCACCAAGCTTCTAGTGTTCCACGGGCTGGTACTGATGCAAGTGCAGAACACAAAACTTGGCCTTGTTGAACCTCATACAATTGTCATTTTTGCTCGATCTAGGCTGTCCACATCCTTCTCTAGAGCATTCTTACTGTCCAGCAGATCAACATTCCTGCCCAACTTGATGTCATCTGCAAACTTACTGAGGGGGCACTCCACGCCCTTGTCTAGATCATGGAGAAAGATCTTAAACAGAACTGGCCTCAGTACTGAGCCCTGGGGAACACCTCTTGTGAGTGCCCACCAACTGGATTTAACTCCAGTCACCGCAACTCTTTGCGCCCACCCATCCAGCCAGTGTTTTAGCCAGCGAAGGCTATGCCCGTCTAAGCCATGAGCAGCCACTTTCTCCAGGAGAAATGATGTCAAAGACTTTACCAAAATCTTACTCCACAGCATCCACAGCCTTGCCCTCATCCACTAAAGCAGGTCACCTTGTCATAGCAGGAGATCAGGTTGCTCGAGCAGGACCTGCCTTTCATAAACCCATGCTGACTACGTCTGATGACCTGCTGGTCCTGTACCTGCCATATGATGGCACTCAGGATGATCTGTTCCATGACCTTACCAAGCAACAAGGTCAGACTGACACATCTGTAATTCCCCGCTTCCTCTTTTGGACCCTTCTCCTAGATAGGTGTCATATTTGCTAACTTCCAGTCAGTGAGCACCTCCTCGGCGAGTCAGGTCTGCTGATACATGATGGAAAGTGGCTTGGGGAGCACCTCCGCCAGCTCTCTCACAGCTCCTGGGGAAAACCTATCTAGCCCCATACACCTGGGTGTATCAAAGTGGTGTAGCAGCTCACCAACCATTTCCCCTTCGATTCCTGGGGCTTCGTTCTATGCCTCATCACTGTCTTCCAGCTCAGGGAGCTGGCTACACAGAGAACAACTGGTTTTACAATTAGCCACTGAGGCAAAGAAGGCATTAAGGCCTTTTCCACATCCATTGTAAATGTCTTGCTCCCTGAATGCACTACAAGTTGGAGATTCTCCTTAGCTTCCTTTTCCTGCAAAAACATATACCAAAAAGGTTGTATTGTCTTTTCTGGCAGGAGCTGGATTAAGTTCTAGTTGGGCTTTAGCCCTTGTAATTTTCCCCCTGCATAAAACTCAAAACATCCTCGTGCTCCTCCTCAGTATCTTGCCTCTTCTTGCAGACATCAAAAGCTCTCTTTTTTCTCATGAGTTCAAGCCAAACTCCTCAGTTAAGGACAGGCCAGTCTTCTTCTCTGCCAGCTTGTCTTTCGGCATATGGGGACTCTCCCTCGCACATGGGGGAATCTTCTGGTACCTTCTCACAGAAGAAAATCATGAAGCCCATATGCCAACCAAACCTTCCCACAGAAAATTAATATACACAGCTACAAGCTTACAAGCAAGAGAGCACAAAGACACCCACAGAGCACAATCAAGACCAAAGGCCAGGCCTAATGACAGGCTTAATGAGATGGCAGAGTGCAGCTGGGGCATCAAACACCATGGAAGGGGCAGTCGCTCACGCCTGTCACAGCTCCAAAGCCCAGCCCAGCCTGTCAGAGATGGCAGCAAATGGGGCCCTCTCCTCACAACGCACCCGCAAACCACACGAGTGCCATGGGATGACCTCACTGACCACACTCCACCTCTCCTACACTTTGGCCACGTCCTCTGCCCGCCCTGACACGCGCTAGGACGAGCCAGGATGCTGGTGGCTGTCCTGCTCACCTGGGCACACACCGCCTCATATTCAGCCACTGTCGACCAACATCCCCAGGTCCTTTACCACCTGGCAGCTTTCCAGCCACTCTTCCACAAACCTGTAGCGTTCACGGGGCTGTGGTGACCCAAGCGCAGGACCCGACTCTTGGCCTGGTTCAACCTCATGCAATTGCTCCCAGCCCACAGCTCCAGCCTGTCCAGGGCCTTCTGTAGAGCCTTCATAGCGCCTAGTGGGTCAACACGCCTGCCTAACTTGGTGTCATGTGCAAACGTACTGAGAGTGCACTCAATCTCCTTGTCCAGATGAAGGAGAAAGACATTAAACAGAACTGGCCCCAGTACTGAGCCCTGGGGAAATGCACTTGTGAATGGCCACCAAATGGATTTACCTCCAGTACCACAGCTCTTGGGCTTCAGCCGTCCAGACACTTTTTCAGTCTTCAAAGACTACAGTCGTCCAAGACGTGAGCAGCCACTTTCTCTGGGAGAAACAGTGTGAGCTTGTTGTCTACACCAGAACACTCTCTATGTAGCAGGAGTAATCTCCTTCACTAATAAAACCTTGAAACATCAACCCTGCACACCCAGCTCATAAGCAAGACACACACCAAGACACCCAGAGAGCACAACAAGCGTGGAAGGAAAGGCTTAGTGAGATGGAAGCAAGAAGGGCAGGGATCCTCCGCCATGGAAGAGGCAATTCCTCAGGCCCAGCACAGCTCCAAAGCCCAGACCAGTCTGCCAGGGCTGTGAGGAAAAGGGACCCCCTCCACACAATGCAACCGCAAACCACACGAGTGCCATGGGATGACCTCACTGACGACACCCCACCTCTCCTACGCTTTGGCCGCATCCTCTGCCTGCCCTGAAATGCGCTTTCAACACCAAGTCTTCGGCCTCTAATGCTCACACTTCAAAGCTGACGCCACGGACAAGTGGACACGTCCTCAAGACAAGGACAAGAAATTGGAGCATTGCGCAAGGAAAACACACCCTCCTCATTCCTGGCCAGGCTGTGGCATCCAACAGCTGCTGGCTGCAAAATGCCGTCATGCGCAAAGGCTGTCCCGCCCAGCCAGGACCAGCATAAAAGCCGGCCCAGCGCCTCTCTCCCTCACACACTTCTCCTGACGCCTTCTCCTCCCTCCGCGCTCAACAAGGTGAGCCGCAGCCCCCTTCCCCTCCTTCTCCTGCCCCGCCTGGCCCCTCTCTTCCAGCACGCTCTGCCCCCAGCCTCAGCAGCCCTCACGCCTCCCCACAGCCCCACACCAGCCTCCCCACTCCCTCGCCCTCCTGCAACACCGCTCCTCGCACCCCCACGCCCCTGCGCTTGCTCAACAGCCTCTCGTCCCTTCCAGGGCCCCTCCGCACCACACACATGGCCTGCTACGACGCCTACCGCCCCTGCGGACCCACCCCGCTGGCCAACAGCTGCAACGAGCCCTGTGCCCTGCAGTGCCAGGACTCCCGCGTCGTCATCCAGCCTCCCGCCGTGCTGGTCACCCTGCCAGGACCCATCCTCACCTCCCACCCCCAGAGCACCGCCATCGGATCCTCCTCATCGGCTGCCGTGGGCAACGAACTTGGTGCCCAGGGAGTTGCCATCAACTCCGGCGCCTTCGGCTACGGCTACGGCTTCAGAGGCCTGGGCGGCTTCGGAGGCCTGGGCTCCTGCGGCGGCAGAAGGGGCGGCTACATCTGCTAAGGGCTGTCACCACCACCCCTGACGCACACCACCTACCCCATTGAAGCTACGGCATGGATTGTGGACTCACCTCTGGACCCTTCTTGGCACGGGGACCTGCTGTCCATGGCTCCTCCTCTAAAGGAGCCAGGAAGATCTTGGTGCTCTGGCAACATCTAGGTCACAGAAGCAACCTCAGCTGATGGTCGCCCTACGTGCAGCTTATACTTGTCACCTTCTACTTGGCGCTCCTGCCTTTGCACTCTTTTTTTTCCTCAATAAAGTTCTCTTGCATCCCAGCCTGACACGTCTCACTTTACTTTCTTCTCTCAAGGCTCTTCCAACCTCACCCAGCACAAAGCCAGGGCTCAGGAAGCAAACCGGATAGGGGGGGAAAAGGGCCACAAGACCTTTCCCAGGAAACATGGCACCACCTAGACCACCAAGAACACAGACCAGTATTCCGGAGCTCTTCCACAATATGACACAAGCCCATCACTGGATCAAAGAAAGACTTGGACACCAGAACACTCTCCTCAACATGCCTCTGATGAGACCTCCCAAGGCCAGCACACACTTGACTATCTTTCTTCCCCAGCGTGACTCCCCAGCTCTACCACAAGCACAATCACAGAATCATTAAGTATTTAGACTTTCCTCATGGGTGCACGGGTCCTGCCAAGGCTGTGGTCCAACACAGGCTTCCTACAGGGTCACGCCTCCTGTGGGTGCACCCACCTGCTCCAGCGTCAGGTCCTCCACGGGCTGCAGGTGCTTATCTCCTCCACTGTGGACATTTCGTCCACTGTGAACCTCCACGGGCTGCAGGGGGACAACCTGCTTCAGCCCAGTTCTTCACCACAGGCTGCAGGGCAATCTCTGCTCCACAACCTACAGCACCTCCTGCTCCTCCTTCTTCACTCACCTTGCTGTCTCTAGAGATTTGTCTCCCACCTTTATTCCCTCCTCTCTTCCAGTTACTATTCTGAAGTAGTTTTTGCCCCTTCATAAACATGTTTCCACAGAGGTGCTACCACCATTGCTCGCTGGCTCAGCTTTAGCCAGCAGTGGCTCTGCCTTGGAGCTGGCTGGCTAGTCTTGTAGAATCACGGAACTGGTTGGCTTACGAAAGAATTTTCAGATCACCAAGTCCTGCTGTTAACCTAACAATACCAAGTCTACCACACACCCGTGTCGTCAAGCACCACATCTACACAGTTTTACACACCTCCAGAGATGGTGACTCCACCACTGCCCTGGGCAGCCTGTTCCAATGCCCCAAAACCCTTTAGGGGAAGGCATTTTCCCTAATAGCCGCACTAAACCTCCCCTGGGCCAACTTCAAGCCGCTTTCTCCAGTTCTGTCACTTCCGACAAGAGACCAACACCCTCCGCTCTACGACCTCCTTTCAGGTAGTTGCACAGAGCAAGAAGGTCTCCCCTCAGCCTCCTGTTCTCCAAACTGAATCTCCCAAGGCCCTCTGCTGCTCCCCATCCCACTTGTGCTACAGACCCTTCACCAGATTCATTGCCCTTTTCTGAACTCGCTCCAGCACCTCAAGGTCTTTCTTGTCATCAAGGGCCCAAAACTGAACCCCGCATTCTAGCTGCAGCCTCAGCAGCACCACATACAGGGGGATGGTCACTGCCCTGCTCCTGCTGGCCACACTACTGATGACACAGGCCAGAATGCTGGTGGCCTTCCTGGCCACCTGGGCACACGCTGGCTCATGTTCTGCCAGCTGCTCACCAGTAGCCCAGGTCCTTTTCCAACAGGTAGCTTTACAGCCTCTCTTTCACCAAGCTTCTAGTGTTCCACGGGCTGGTACTGATGCAAGTGCAGAACACAAAACTTGGCCTTGTTGAACCTCATACAATTGTCATTTTTGCTCGATCTAGGCTGTCCACATCCTTCTCTAGAGCATTCTTACTGTCCAGCAGATCAACATTCCTGCCCAACTTGATGTCATCTGCAAACTTACCGAGGGGGCACTCCACGCCCTTGTCCAGATCATGGAGAAAGATCTTAAACAGAACTGGCCTCAGTACTGAGCCCTGGGGAACACCTCTTGTGAGTGCCCACCAACTGGATTTAACTCCAGTCACCGCAACTCTTTGCGCCCACCCATCCAGCCAGTGTTTTAGCCAGCGAAGGCTATGCCCGTCTAAGCCATGAGCAGCCACTTTCTCCAGGAGAAATGATGTCAAAGACTTTACCAAAATCTTACTCCACAGCATCCACAGCCTTGCCCTCATCCACTAAAGCAGGTCACCTTGTCATAGCAGGAGATCAGGTTGCTCGAGCAGGACCTGCCTTTCATAAACCCATGCTGACTACGTCTGATGACCTGCTGGTCCTGTACCTGCCATATGATGGCACTCAGGATGATCTGTTCCATGACCTTACCAAGCAACAAGGTCAGACTGACACATCTGTAATTCCCCGCTTCCTCTTTTGGACCCTTCTCCTAGATAGGTGTCATATTTGCTAACTTCCAGTCAGTGAGCACCTCCTCGGCGAGTCAGGTCTGCTGATACATGATGGAAAGTGGCTTGGGGAGCACCTCCGCCAGCTCTCTCACAACTCCTGGGGAAAACCTATCTAGCCCCATACACCTGGGTGTATCAAAGTGGTGTAGCAGCTCACCAACCATTTCCCCTTCGATTCCTGGGGCTTCGTTCTATGCCTCATCACTGTCTTCCAGCTCAGGGAGCTGGCTACACAGAGAACAACCGGTTTTACAATTAGCCACTGAGGCAAAGAAGGCATTAAGGCCCTTTCCACATCCATTGTAAATGTCTTGCTCCCTGAATCCACTACAAGTTGGAGATTCTCCTTAGCTTCCTTTTCCTGCAAAAACATATACCAAAAAGGTTGTATTGTCTTTTCTGGCAGGAGCTGGATTAAGTTCTAGTTGGGCTTTAGCCCTTGTAATTTTCCCCCTGCATAAAACTCAAAACATCCTCGTGCTCCTCCTCAGTATCTTGCCTCTTCTTGCAGACGTCAAAAGCTCTCTTTTTTCTCATGAGTTCAAGCCAAACTCCTCAGTTAAGGACAGGCCAGTCTTCTTCTCTGCCAGCTTGTCTTTCGGCATATGGGGACTCTCCCTCGCACATGGGGGAATCTTCTGGTACCTTCTCACAGAAGAAAATCATGAAACCCATATGCCAACCAAACCTTGCCACAGAAAATTAATATACACAGCTACAAGCTTACAAGCAAGAGGGCACAAAGACACCCACAGAGCACAATCAAGACCAAAGGCCAGGCCTAATGACAGGCTTAATGAGATGGCAGAGTGCAGCTGGGGCATCAAACACCATGGAAGGGGCAGTCGCTCACGCCTGTCACAGCTCCAAAGCCCAGCCCAGCCTGTCAGAGATGGCAGCAAATGGGGCCCTCTCCTCACAACGCACCTGCAAACCACACGAGTGCCATGGGATGACCTCACTGACCACACTCCACCTCTCCTACACTTTGGCCACGTCCTCTGCCCGCCCTGACACGCGCTAGGACGAGCCAGGATGCTGGTGGCTGTCCTGCTCACCTGGGCACACACCGCCTCATATTCAGCCACTGTCGACCAACATCCCCAGGTCCTTTACCACCTGGCAGCTTTCCAGCCACTCTTCCACAAACCTGTAGCGTTCACGGGGCTGTGGTGACCCAAGCGCAGGACCCGACTCTTGGCCTGGTTCAACCTCATGCAATTGCTCCCAGCCCACGGCTCCAGCCTGTCCAGGGCCTTCTGTAGAGCCTTCATAGCGCCTAGTGGGTCAACACGCCTGCCTAACTTGGTGTCATGTGCAAACGTACTGAGAGTGCACTCAATCTCCTTGTCCAGATGAAGGAGAAAGACATTAAACAGAACTGGCCCCAGTACTGAGCCCTGGGGAAATGCACTTGTGAATGGCCACCAAATGGATTTACCTCCAGTACCACAGCTCTTGGGCTTCAGCCGTCCAGATACTTTTTCAGTCTTCAAAGACTACAGTCGTCCAAGACGTGAGCAGCCACTTTCTCTGGGAGAAACAGTGTGAGCTTGTCGTCTACACCAGAACACTCTCTATGTAGCAGGAGTAATCTCCTTCACTAATAAAACCTTGAAACATCAACCCTGCACACCCAGCTCATAAGCAAGACACACACCAAGACACCCAGAGAGCACAACGAGCGTGGAAGGAAAGGCTTAGTGAGATGGAAGCAAGAAGGGCAGGGATCCTCCGCCATGGAAGAGGCAATTCCTCAGGCCCAGCACAGCTCCAAAGCCCAGACCAGTCTGCCAGGGCTGTGAGGAAAAGGGACCCCCTCCACACAATGCAACCGCAAACCACACGAGTGCCATGGGATGACCTCACTGACGACACCCCACCTCTCCTACGCTTTGGCCGCATCCTCTGCCTGCCCTGAAATGCGCTTTCAACACCAAGTCTTCGGCCTCTAATGCTCACACTTCAAAGCTGACGCCACGGACAAGTGGACACGTCCTCAAGACAAGGACAAGAAATTGGAGCATTGCGCAAGGAAAACACACCCTCCTCATTCCTGGCCAGGCTGTGGCATCCAACAGCTGCTGGCTGCAAAATGCCGTCATGCGCAAAGGCTGTCCCGCCCAGCCAGGACCAGCATAGAAGCCGGCCCAGCACCTCTCTCCCTCACACACTTCTCCTGACGCCTTCTCCTCCCTCCGCGCTCAACAAGGTGAGCCGCAGCCCCCTTCCCCTCCTTCTCCTGCCCCGCCTGGCCCCTCTCTTCCAGCACGCTCTGCCCCCAGCCTCAGCAGCCCTCACGCCTCCCCACAGCCCCACACCAGCCTCCCCACTCCCTCGCCCTCCTGCAACACCGCTCCTCGCACCCCCACGCCCCTGCGCTTGCTCAACAGCCTCTCGTCCCTTCCAGGGCCCCTCCGCACCACACACATGGCCTGCTACGACGCCTACCGCCCCTGCGGACCCACCCCGCTGGCCAACAGCTGCAACGAGCCCTGTGCCCTGCAGTGCCAGGACTCCCGCGTCGTCATCCAGCCTCCCGCCGTGCTGGTCACCCTGCCAGGACCCATCCTCACCTCCCACCCCCAGAGCACCGCCGTCGGATCCTCCTCATCGGCTGCCGTGGGCAACGAACTTGGTGCCCAGGGAGTTGCCATCAACTCCGGCGCCTTTGGCTACGGCTACGGCTTCAGAGGCCTGGGCGGCTTCGGAGGCCTGGGTGGCTTCGGAGGCCTGGGCTCCTGTGGCGGCAGAAGGGGCGGCTACATCTGCTAAGGGCTGTCACCACCACCCCTGACGCACACCACCTACCCCATTGAAGCTACGGCATGGATTGTGGACTCACCTCTGGACCCTTCTTGGCACGGGGACCTGCTGTCCATGGCTCCTCCTCTAAAGGAGCCAGGAAGATCTTGGTGCTCTGGCAACATCTAGGTCACAGAAGCAACCTCAGCTGATGGTCGCCCTACGTGCAGCTTATACTTGTCACCTTCTACTTGGCGCTCCTGCCTTTGCACTCTTTTTTTTCCTCAATAAAGTTCTCTTGCATCCCAGCCTGACACGTCTCACTTTACTTTCTTCTCTCAAGGCTCTTCCAACCTCACCCAGCACAAAGCCAGGGCTCAGGAAGCAAACCGGATAGGGGGGGAAAAGGGCCACAAGACCTCTCCCAGGAAACATGGCACCACCTAGACCACCAAGAACACAGACCAGTATTCCGGAGCTCTTCCACAATATGACACAAGCCCATCACTGGATCAAAGAAAGACTTGGACACCAGAACACTCTCCTCAACATGCCTCTGATGAGACCTCCCAAGGCCAGCACACACTTGACTATCTTTCTTCCCCAGCGTGACTCCCCAGCTCTACCACAAGCACAATCACAGAATCATTAAGTATTTAGACTTTCCTCATGGGTGCACGGGTCCTGCCAAGGCTGTGGTCCAACACAGGCTTCCTACAGGGTCACGCCTCCTGTGGGTGCACCCACCTGCTCCAGCGTCAGGTCCTCCACGGGCTGCAGGTGCTTATCTCCTCCACTGTGGACATTTCCTCCACTGTGAACCTCCACGGGCTGCAGGGGGACAACCTGCTTCAGCCCAGTTCTTCACCACAGGCTGCAGGGCAATCTCTGCTCCACAACCTACAGCACCTCCTGCTCCTCCTTCTTCACTCACCTTGCTGTCTCTAGAGATTTGTCTCCCACCTTTATTCCCTCCTCTCTTCCAGTTACTATTCTGAAGTAGTTTTTGCCCCTTCATAAACATGTTTCCACAGAGGTGCTACCACCATTGCTCGCTGGCTCAGCTTTAGCCAGCAGTGGCTCTGCCTTGGAGCTGGCTGGCTAGTCTTGTAGAATCACGGAACTGGTTGGCTTACGAAAGAATTTTCAGATCACCAAGTCCTGCTGTTAACCTAACAATACCAAGTCTACCACACACCCGTGTCGTCAAGCACCACATCTACACAGTTTTACACACCTCCAGAGATGGTGACTCCACCACTGCCCTGGGCAGCCTGTTCCAATGCCCCAAAACCCTTTAGGGGAAGGCATTTTCCCTAATAGCCGCACTAAACCTCCCCTGGGCCAACTTCAAGCCGCTTTCTCCAGTTCTGTCACTTCCGACAAGAGACCAACACCCTCCGCTCTACGACCTCCTTTCAGGTAGTTGCACAGAGCAAGAAGGTCTCCCCTCAGCCTCCTGTTCTCCAAACTGAATCTCCCAAGGCCCTCTGCTGCTCCCCATCCCACTTGTGCTACAGACCCTTCACCAGATTCATTGCCCTTTTCTGAACTCGCTCCAGCACCTCAAGGTCTTTCTTGTCATCAAGGGCCCAAAACTGAACCCCGCATTCTAGCTGCAGCCTCAGCAGCACCACATACAGGGGGATGGTCACTGCCCTGCTCCTGCTGGCCACACTACTGATGACACAGGCCAGAATGCTGGTGGCCTTCCTGGCCACCTGGGCACACGCTGGCTCATGTTCTGCCAGCGGCTCACCAGTAGCCCAGGTCCTTTTCCAACAGGTAGCTTTACAGCCTCTCTTTCACCAAGCTTCTAGTGTTCCACAGGCTGGTACTGATGCAAGTGCAGTACACAAAACTTGGCCTTGTTGAACCTCATACAACTGTCATTTTTGCTCGATCTAGGCTGTCCACATCCCCTTCTCTAGAGCATTCTTACTGTCCAGCAGATCAACATTCCTGCCCAACTTGATGTCATCTGCAAACTTACCGAGGGGGCACTCCACGCCCTTGTCTAGATCATGGAGAAAGATCTTAAACAGAACTGGCCTCAGTACTGAGCCCTGGGGAACACCTCTTGTGAGTGCCCACCAACTGGATTTAACTCCAGTCACCGCAACTCTTTGCGCCCACCCATCCAGCCAGTGTTTTAGCCAGCGAAGGCTATGCCCGTCTAAGCCATGAGCAGCCACTTTCTCCAGGAGAAATGATGTCAAAGACTTTACCAAAATCTTACTCCACAGCATCCACAGCCTTGCCCTCATCCACTAAAGCAGGTCACCTTGTCATAGCAGGAGATCAGGTTGCTCGAGCAGGACCTGCCTTTCATAAACCCATGCTGACTACGTCTGATGACCTGCTGGTCCTGTACCTGCCATATGATGGCACTCAGGATGATCTGTTCCATGACCTTACCAAGCAACAACGTCAGACTGACACATCTGTAATTCCCCGCTTCCTCTTTTGGACCCTTCTCCTAGATAGGTGTCATATTTGCTAACTTCCAGTCAGTGAGCACCTCCTCGGCGAGTCAGGTCTGCTGATACATGATGGAAAGTGGCTTGGGGAGCACCTCCGCCAGCTCTCTCACAGCTCCTGGGGAAAACCTATCTAGCCCCATACACCTGGGTGTATCAAAGTGGTGTAGCAGCTCACCAACCATTTCCCCTTCGATTCCTGGGGCTTCGTTCTATGCCTCATCACTGTCTTCCAGCTCAGGGAGCTGGCTACACAGAGAACAACTGGTTTTACAATTAGCCACTGAGGCAAAGAAGGCATTAAGGCCTTTTCCACATCCATTGTAAATGTCTTGCTCCCTGAATCCACTACAAGTTGGAGATTCTCCTTAGCTTCTTTTTCCTGCAAAAACATATACCAAAAAGGTTGTATTGTCTTTTCTGGCAGGAGCTGGATTAAGTTCTAGTTGGGCTTTAGCCCTTGTAATTTTCCCCCTGCATAAAACTCAAAACATCCTCGTGCTCCTCCTCAGTATCTTGCCTCTTCTTGCAGACGTCAAAAGCTCTCTTTTTCCTCATGAGTTCAAGCCAAACTCCTCAGTTAAGGACAGGCCAGTCTTCTTCCCTGCCAGCTTGTCTTTCGGCATATGGGGACTCTCCCTCACACATGGGGGAATCTTCTGGTACCTTCTCACAGAAGAAAACCATGAAGCCCATATGCCAACCAAACCTTGCCACAGAAAATTAATATACACAGCTACAAGCTTACAAGCAAGAGGGCACAAAGACACCCACAGAGCACAATCAAGACCAAAGGCCAGGCCTAATGACAGGCTTAATGAGATGGCAGAGTGCAGCTGGGGCATCAAACACCATGGAAGGGGCAGTCGCTCACGCCTGTCACAGCTCCAAAGCCCAGCCCAGCCTGTCAGAGGTGGCAGCAAATGGGGCCCTCTCCTCACAACGCACCCGCAAACCACACGAGTGCCATGGGATGACCTCACTGACCACACTCCACCTCTCCTACACTTTGGCCACGTCCTCTGCCCGCCCTGACACGCGCTAGGACGAGCCAGGATGCTGGTGGCTGTCCTGCTCACCTGGGCACACACCGCCTCATATTCAGCCACTGTCGACCAACATCCCCAGGTCCTTTACCACCTGGCAGCTTTCCAGCCACTCTTCCACAAACCTGTAGCGTTCACGGGGCTGTGGTGACCCAAGCGCAGGACGCGACTCTTGGCCTGGTTCAACCTCATGCAATTGCTCCCAGCCCACGGCTCCAGCCTGTCCAGGGCCTTCTGTAGAGGCTTCATAGCGCCTAGTGGGTCAACACGCCTGCCTAACTTGGTGTCATGTGCAAACGTACTGAGAGTGCACTCAATCTCCTTGTCCAGATGAAGGAGAAAGACATTAAACAGAACTGGCCCCAGTACTGAGCCCTGGGGAAACGCACTTGTGAATGGCCACCAAATGGATTTACCTCCAGTACCACAACTCTTGGGGTTCAGCCGTCCAGACACTTTTTCAGTCTTCAAAGACTACAGTCGTCCAAGACGTGAGCAGCCACTTTCTCTGGGAGAAACAGTGTGAGCTTGTCGTCTACACCAGAACACTCTCTGTGTAGCAGGAGTAATCTCCTTCACTAATAAAACCTTGAAACATCAACCCTGCACACCCAGCTCATAAGCAAGACACACACCAAGACACCCAGAGAGCACAACGAGCGTGGAAGGAAAGGCTTAGCGAGATGGAAGCAAGAAGGGCAGGGATCCTCCGCCATGGAAGAGGCAATTCCTCAGGCCCAGCACAGCTCCAAAGCCCAGACCAGTCTGCCAGGGCTGTGAGGAAAAGGGACCCCCTCCACACAATGCAACCGCAAACCACACGAGTGCCATGGGATGGCCTCACTGACGACACCCCACCTCTCCTACGCTTTGGCCGCATCCTCTGCCTGCCCTGAAATGCGCTTTCAACACCAAGTCTTCGGCCTCTAATGCTCACACTTCAAAGCTGCCGCTACGGACAAGTGGACACGTCCTCAAGACAAGGACAAGAAATTGGAGCATTGCGCAAGGAAAACACACCCTCCTCATTCCTGGCCAGGCTGTGGCATCCAACAGCTGCTGGCTGCAAAATGCCGTCATGCGCAAAGGCTGTCCCGCCCAGCCAGGACCAGCATAAAAGCCGGCCCAGTGCCTCTCTCCCTCACACACTTCTCCTGACGCCTTCTCCTCCCTCCGCGCTCAACAAGGTGAGCCTCAGCCCCCTTCCCCTCCTTCTCCTGCCCTGCCTGGCCCCTCTCTTCCAGCACGCTCTGCCCCCAGCCTCAGCAGCCCTCACGCCTCCCCACCGCCACGCTCCCCACAGACCCACACCAGCCTCCCCACTCCCTCGCCCTCCTGCAACACCGCTCCTCGCACCCCCATGCCCCTGCGCTTGCTCAACAGCCTCTCGTCCCTTCCAGGGCCCCTCCGCACCACACACATGGCCTGCTACAACGCCTACCGCTCCTGCGGACCCACCCCACTGGCCAACAGCTGCAACGAGCCCTGTGCCCTGCAGTGCCAGGACTCCCGCGTCGTCATCCAGCCTCCCGCCGTGCTGGTCACCCTGCCAGGACCCATCCTCACCTCCCACCCCCAGAGCACCGCCGTCGGATCCTCCTCATCGGCTGCCGTGGGCAACGAACTTGGTGCCCAGGGAGTTGCCATCAACTCCGGCACCTTCGGCTACGGCTACGGCTTCGGAGGCCTGGGTGGCTTCGGAGGCCTGGGCTCCTGCGGCGGCAGAAGGGGCGGCTACATCTGCTAAGGGCTGTCACCACCACCCCTGACGCACACCACCTACCGCATTGAAGCTGCGGCATGGATTGTGGACTCACCTCTGGACCCTTCTTGGCACGGGGACCTGCTGTCCATGGCTCCTCCTCTAAAGGAGCCAGGAAGATCTTGGTGCTCTGGCAACATCTAGGTCACAGAAGCAACCTCAGCTGATGGTCGCCCTACGTGCAGCTTATACTTGTCACCTTCTACTTGGCGCTCCTGCCTTTGCACTCTTTTTTTTCCTCAATAAAGTTCTCTTGCATCCCAGCCTGACACGTCTCACTTTACTTTCTTCTCTCAAGGCTCTTCCAACCTCACCCAGCACAAAGCCAGGGCTCAGGAAGCAAACCGGATAGGGGGGAAAAGGGCCACAAGACCTCTCCCAGGATATATGGCACCACCTAGACCACCAAGAACACAGACCAGTATTCCGGAGCTCTTCCACAATATGACACAAGCCCATCACTGGATCAAAGAAAGACTTGGACACCAGAACACTCTCCTCAACATGCCTCTGATGAGACCTCCCAAGGCCAGCACACACTTGACTATCTTTCTTCCCCAGCGTGACTCCCCAGCTCTACCACAAGCACAATCACAGAATCATTAAGTATTTAGACTTTCCTCATGGGTGCACGGGTCCTGCCAAGGCTGTGGTCCAACACAGGCTTCCTACAGGGTCACGCCTCCTGTGGGTGCACCCACCTGCTCCAGCGTCAGGTCCTCCACGGGCTGCAGGTGCTTATCTCCTCCACTGTGGACATTTCCTCCACTGTGAACCTCCACGGGCTGCAGGGGGACAACCTGCTTCAGCCCAGTTCTTCAGCACAGGCTGCAGGGCAATCTCTGCTCCACAACCTACAGCACCTCCTGCTCCTCCTTCTTCACTCACCTTGCTGTCTCTAGAGATTTGTCTCCCACCTTTATTCCCTCCTCTCTTCCAGTTACTATTCTGAAGTAGTTTTTGCCCCTTCATAAACATGTTTCCACAGAGGTGCTACCACCATTGCTCGCTGGCTCAGCTTTAGCCAGCAGTGGCTCTGCCTTGGAGCTGGCTGGCTAGTCTTGTAGAATCACGGAACTGGTTGGCTTACGAAAGAATTTTCAGATCACCAAGTCCTGCTGTTAACCTAACAATAACAAGTCTACCACACACCCGTGTCGTCAAGCACCACATCTACACAGTTTTACACACCTCCAGAGATGGTGACTCCACCACTGCCCTGGGCAGCCTGTTCCAATGCCCCAAAACCCTTTAGGGGAAGGCATTTTCCCTAATAGCCGCACTAAACCTCCCCTGGGCCAACTTCAAGCCGCTTTCTCCAGTTCTGTCACTTCCGACAAGAGACCAACACCCTCCGCTCTACGACCTCCTTTCAGGTAGTTGCACAGAGCAAGAAGGTCTCCCCTCAGCCTCCTGTTCTCCAAACTGAATCTCCCAAGGCCCTCTGCTGCTCCCCATCCCACTTGTGCTACAGACCCTTCACCAGATTCATTGCCCTTTTCTGAACTCGCTCCAGCACCTCAAGGTCTTTCTTGTCATCAAGGGCCCAAAACTGAACCCCGCATTCTAGCTGCAGCCTCAGCAGCACCACATACAGGGGGATGGTCACTGCCCTGCTCCTGCTGGCCACACTACTGATGACACAGGCCAGAATGCTGGTGGCCTTCCTGGCCACCTGGGCACACGCTGGCTCATGTTCTGCCAGCGGCTCACCAGTAGCCCAGGTCCTTTTCCAACAGGTAGCTTTACAGCCTCTCTTTCACCAAGCTTCTAGTGTTCCACAGGCTGGTACTGATGCAAGTGCAGAACACAAAACTTGGCCTTGTTGAACCTCAT
The DNA here is from genome assembly GCF_036013445.1 of Caloenas nicobarica. Taxonomy (NCBI): domain Eukaryota; kingdom Metazoa; phylum Chordata; class Aves; order Columbiformes; family Columbidae; genus Caloenas; species Caloenas nicobarica. The sequence goes on along the minus strand of NC_088246.1, from coordinate 164,248,534 downwards.
ACAACTGTCATTTTTGCTCGATCTAGGCTGTCCACATCCCCTTCTCTAGAGCATTCTTACTGTCCAGCAGATCAACATTCCTGCCCAACTTGATGTCATCTGCAAACTTACCGAGGGGGCACTCCACGCCCTTGTCCAGATCATGGAGAAAGATCTTAAACAGAACTGGCCTCAGTACTGAGCCCTGGGGAACACCTCTTGTGAGTGCCCACCAACTGGATTTAACTCCAGTCACCGCAACTCTTTGCGCCCACCCATCCAGCCAGTGTTTTAGCCAGCGAAGGCTATGCCCGTCTAAGCCATGAGCAGCCACTTTCTCCAGGAGAAATGATGTCAAAGACTTTACCAAAATCTTACTCCACAGCATCCACAGCCTTGCCCTCATCCACTAAAGCAGGTCACCTTGTCATAGCAGGAGATCAGGTTGCTCGAGCAGGACCTGCCTTTCATAAACCCACGCTGACTACGTCTGATGACCTGCTGGTCCTGTACCTGCCATATGATGGCACTCAGGATGGTCTGTTCCATGACCTTACCAAGCAACAAGGTCAGACTGACACATCTGTAATTCCCCGCTTCCTCTTTTGGACCCTTCTCCTAGATAGGTGTCATATTTGCTAACTTCCAGTCAGTGAGCACCTCCTTGGTGAGTCAGGTCTGCTGATACATGATGGAAAGTGGCTTGGGGAGCACCTCCGCCAGCTCTCTCACAACTCCTGGGGAAAACCTATCTAGCCCCATACACCTGGGTGTATCAAAGTGGTGTAGCAGCTCACCAACCATTTCCCCTTCGATTCCTGGGGCTTCGTTCTATGCCTCATCACTGTCTTCCAGCTCAGGGAGCTGGCTACACAGAGAACAACTGGTTTTACAATTAGCCACTGAGGCAAAGAAGGCATTAAGGCCTTTTCCACATCCATTGTAAATGTCTTGCTCCCTGAATCCACTACAAGTTGGAGATTCTCCTTAGCTTCTTTTTCCTGCAAAAACATATACCAAAAAGGTTGTATTGTCTTTTCTGGCAGGAGCTGGATTAAGTTCTAGTTGGGCTTTAGCCCTTGTAATTTTCCCCCTGCATAAAACTCAAAACATCCTCGTGCTCCTCCTCAGTATCTTGCCTCTTCTTGCAGACGTCAAAAGCTCTCTTTTTTCTCATGAGTTCAAGCCAAACTCCTCAGTTAAGGACAGGCCAGTCTTCTTCCCTGACAGCTTGTCTTTCGGCATATGGGGACTCTCCCTCACACATGGGGGAATCTTCTGGTACCTTCTCACAGAAGAAAACCATGAAGCCCATATGCGAACCAAACCTTGCCACAGAAAATTAATATACACAGCTACAAGCTTACAAGCAAGAGGGCACAAAGACACCCACAGAGCACAATCAAGACCAAAGGCCAGGCCTAATGACAGGCTTAATGAGATGGCAGAGTGCAGCTGGGGCATCAAACACCATGGAAGGGGCAGTCGCTCACGCCTGTCACAGCTCCAAAGCCCAGCCCAGCCTGTCAGAGGTGGCAGCAAATGGGGCCCTCTCCTCACAACGCACCCGCAAACCACACGAATGCCATGGGATGACCTCACTGACCACACTCCACCTCTCCTACACTTTGGCCACGTCCTCTGCCCGCCCTGACACGCGCTAGGACGAGCCAGGATGTTGGTGGCTGTCCTGCTCACCTGGGCACACACCGCCTCATATTCAGCCACTGTCGACCAACATCCCCAGGTCCTTTACCACCTGGCAGCTTTCCAGCCACTCTTCCACAAACCTGTAGCGTTCACGGGGCTGTGGTGACCCAAGCGCAGGACGCGACTCTTGGCCTGGTTCAACCTCATGCAATTGCTCCCAGCCCACGGCTCCAGCCTGTCCAGGGCCTTCTGTAGAGCCTTCACAGCGCCTAGTGGGTCAACACGCCTGCCTAACTTGGTGTCATGTGCAAACGTACTGAGAGTGCACTCAATCTCCTTGTCCAGATGAAGGAGAAAGACATTAAACAGAACTGGCCCCAGTACTGAGCCCTGGGGAAACGCACTTGTGAATGGCCACCAAATGGATTTACCTCCAGTACCACAACTCTTGGGCTTCAGCCGTCCAGACACTTTTTCAGTCTTCAAAGACTACAGTCGTCCAAGACGTGAGCAGCCACTTTCTCTGGGAGAAACAGTGTGAGCTTGTCGTCTACACCAGAACACTCTCTGTGTAGCAGGAGTAATCTCCTTCACTAATAAAACCTTGAAACATCAACCCTGCACACCCAGCTCATAAGCAAGACACACACCAAGACACCCAGAGAGCACAACGAGCGTGGAAGGAAAGGCTTAGCGAGATGGAAGCAAGAAGGGCAGGGATCCTCCGCCATGGAAGAGGCAATTCCTCAGGCCCAGCACAGCTCCAAAGCCCAGACCAGTCTGCCAGGGCTGTGAGGAAAAGGGACCCCCTCCACACAATGCAACTGCAAACCACACGAGTGCCATGGGATGGCCTCACTGACGACACCCCACCTCTCCTACGCTTTGGCCGCATCCTCTGCCTGCCCTGAAATGCGCTTTCAACACCAAGTCTTCGGCCTCTAATGCTCACACTTCAAAGCTGACGCCACGGACAAGTGGCCACGTCCTCAAGACAAGGACAAGAAATTGGAGCATTGCGCAAGGAAAACACACCCTCCTCATTCCTGGCCAGGCTGTGGCATCCAACAGCTGCTGGCTGCAAAATGCCGTCATGCGCAGAGGCTGTCCCGCCCAGCCAGGACCAGCATAAAAGCCGGCCCAGCGCCTCTCTCCCTCACACACTTCTCCTGACGCCTTCTCCTCCCTCCGCGCTCAACAAGGTGAGCCTCAGCCCCCTTCCCCTCCTTCTCCTGCCCCGCCTGGCCCCTCTCTTCCAGCACGCTCTGCCCCCAGCCTCAGCAGCCTCACGCCTCCCCACAGCCCCACACCAGCCTCCCCACTCCCTCGCCCTCCTGCAACACCGCTCCTCGCACCCCCACGCCCCTGCGCTTGCTCAACAGCCTCTCGTCCCTTCCAGGGCCCCTCCGCACCACACACATGGCCTGCTACGACGCCTACCGCCCCTGCGGACCCACCCCGCTGGCCAACAGCTGCAACGAGCCCTGTGCCCTGCAGTGCCAGGACTCCCGCGTCGTCATCCAGCCTCCCGCCGTGCTGGTCACCCTGCCAGGACCCATCCTCACCTCCCACCCCCAGAGCACCGCCGTCGGATCCTCCTCATCGGCTGCCGTGGGCAACGAACTGGGTGCCCAGGGAGTTGCCATCAACTCCGGCACCTTCGGCTACGGCTACGGCTTCAGAGGCCTGGGCGGCTTTGGAGGCCTGGGTGGCTTCGGAGGCCTGGGCTCCTGCGGCGGCAGAAGGGGCGGCTACATCTGCTAAGGGCCCTCGCCACGATCCTTGATGCCAACGACACACACACTGGAAGTCACGAGACAGATTGAGGACACACACCTCTAGGTCCTTCCTGACACATGGACCTGCTGGCCATGCCTCCTCCTCTCAGGGCACCAAGCATGGAAGCAGGGAAGGTGCCAGCCTGAGCTGCCTGCAAACATGGCCCTTGGACCTACTCCTCTTCTCCCACATCTTTCTTTGCACTTCAGACTTGCTCTCTTCCACTTGGTGCTCCAGCCTCTTCATTTTTTGCCCTCAATAAAGTTCTCTTGCATCCCAGTCTGAGATGTCTCCTCTCGTTTTCTTCTCCTATGTCTTGTCCAGTCTCACCCGGCACAAAGCCAGGGCTCAAGGGGCCATCGTGGTGGGTGGAAAAAGGCCAGAAGACCTCTCATACAAAATATGTCACCAGCAGTACCACCGACAACAAAGACTAGCATCTACGGTGGCTTCCACATCAGAACAGAAGCCAATCAGTGGTTCAGACAGATGCTTCCACATGACAACACTCCCCTGCTCATGCTTTTGATGAGATCTACCTTTGCCACCACACACTTAACTAACTGTTCCCCAGCATGAGTTTCCAGCCTTGCTAGCACACAGCATCACAGAAGCAGTCAGTTCAGCAGGCACCTCTGGAGAACATCACTTCAAGCCCACTGCTCAAGCAGAGCCAGCTTCAACCCAGAAGATACACATGTCCAGCCTGGCCTGGGATGTCTCCAGGGATGGGGCATCTACCACCTCTGTTGGCAACCTGGGCCAGTACTTTACTACCCTCGTAAAAAATTTCTTCCTCATGTCCAGCCTGAATCTCCCCTCCTTTAGTTTAACCATCACCCCTTGTCCTGTCGCAATAGGTCCTGCTAAAAAGTCTGTCCCCATCTTTCTTATCAGCCCCTTTTAAGTACAGAAAGGGCACAATAAGGTCTCCCAGGAGTCTTCTCCAGGTTGAAGTACCAAACTTTCTCAGCCTGTACTCATTGGAGAGGTGTTCCATCCCTCTGATCATCTTGATGGCCTCCTCTGGACCCTCTCCAACAGGTCATTAACCCTTCAACATGCATCCACCACCACCAGTGCTTTTGCTGTACATCCCCATGCAGCGTTCTCACCTGCAGTTCCACTCAGCAATCTCCAAATCCTCTTTCTGCCCGTCAGACACTGTGCAGAGAAGTGACCTCACACCTTAGACCTCGCTCCAAGTAAAGACCCCAAAGGCGCTCGCTCACCAGCCTCCCCTGCCTGCCACTCCCAGTGCCTCTCTGCCTCTCACCACACTCATGGTCTCTCCAGAACCTCACCTGCCCTGCCCATGTACTCCATGTACAATCATGGAGTCATTTATTTGGAACAGAGTGGGAAAAGATCCTTAACTTTATCAATTCCAGCTATCAACACTACCAAGTCAACTACTAAACCATGACCGTAAGCACCATATCCACATGTCTTTACCTCCCAGGATGGTGACTCCACCACTTCCCTGGGCAGCCTGTTCCAGTGCTTCATAATGCTTACGGTGACAAAATCAACAGACCCTGCACTTCTTGTCTGTGCTTAGGGTTCCTGGGACACCCATGCAGGGTCCCATGTCATGGCCCCCTCTTGCTGTGCTCCCCAGCTCAACTACGTGGCAGTGCCCATGACACCATCTTCCCTCACGGTCGGGTCCCAAGGCCACCTACAAATGGTCACAGAGTCACAGAATGGTTGGGGTTGGAAGGGACCTCTGGAGATCATCTAGTCCATCCCACCTGCTAAAGCAGGTTCACCTAGAGCACATTGCACAGGAATGTGTCCAGGCGGGTCTTGAATGTCTCCAGAGAAGGAGACTCCACAACCTCTCTGGGCAGCCTGTTCCAGGGCTCTGGCACCCTCAAAGTAAAGAGTTTTCTCCTCATATTCAGAAGGAACCACCTGTGCTTCAATCTTTGCCCATTGCCCCTCATCCTATCTTTGGGCACCACTGAAAATAGTCTGGTCCCGTCCTCTGCTCCCATATTCCCATGTCCCCTTGCTGCCAGGATCCAGGGCAGCCAACACAGGATGTGCAGGTCACCACCCCCTTGCTGTGGGGTCCTCATCTGACCCAAGTGTGGGTCCTTGTTGCACTGTCCACCTGGCTGCATGGTCCCCATTCCACCTACGTAGAAGTCCCCAGACCACGGTCTCACCTTGCTGTGGGATCCCCAACTGATCCCTTGGAGGGGGATCCCCAGGCCACCATTCCCTCATCACTGCAGGGCCCCACAGTGACCCACACAGGGGGTCTCTGGACCACCAGCCTCTCTGCTGCAGGGTCCCTGGAGCACCAGTGCAGGGGACACCAAGCAACCGTCCCTGTGCTCTGAGGTCACACAGAAAACCCCTTTGTGAGGTCATCGTCCTCCTCAGTGTGGGCTCCCTGAGGCACGGCCTGGGGCACTGAGGACCAGGAGGAGGAACAAGCCTGTGACCCTGCTCTGCCGGGAAGATGGGGCTCTGTGGGGTTGCATGGCAAAGGATCTGGTGGGTTGTGCTTTCTTCCCTTGTGCCACACTCCTACCCCTCTGGCCCCCGACTCAGGCACTCAAACCCAGATCTTTGGGTAACAAATATCTTTGGTCCCCCAAGTTGTTTATCACCAGTGCCGCACTTTCCTCTCCTTTGTTGTTTTTTTTTTTTTAATTTTTCACTCTTCGTAAAAAGGCTCCTGCGAAACAGGTGAGCTCTGTGCTGAGACAGGAGCCCACAGTCTCCAGGGCTATTGGCAGCACTAAAATATTCATCAAAAGCAAATTAAGAGAACATCTGCAGAGCAGCTGGGGTCCAGAGTACCAGAGAGCTCTGTGCACAGCTGGAGTCAGCCTCGCTTCAAAGATGAAGCTTTTGCCGAGGAACAAAGCCCTTCCCTAATTCCAGCCAAAACATCAACTGCCTTGGAGGCAGGCAAGGAAAAGGGGGAATGGGTTTGGATCTGTTCGGCCGTTTTATCTGATGATTTAGTGAAAATAGCACATTTCCCCTCAAGACATCCTTTTTTGGCCTTGAGGGGTTTATTTTAGCTCATCTTAATGCCTAATCAATAGAAGGCAAACTCAAGTAATACCCACTCTTAGGAGGATAGGTGTTCAGCTTGGAGTCCAGCCAGCTTGACATCAACCCTTGGACTGACATGAGTGCAGGATCTCACCTCCCCGCAGCCCTGCGACATGCCTGAGCAGCCAGGCCCGGAGGGATGTCTGCCTCATGCTTCAGAGCACGTCTCAGCCCAAACTTGCTCCAGAACCACTCGTTTTGAGCACAGTCAGCTCAGACAGGAGGAGGCTCGTAGCCACGTCATCCTCTGTCCAGAGGATGGATAGAATCACAGAACCATGGCATAACAGAGTAATTTTGGTTGGAAAAGACCCCCAAGATCATCTAATCCAACTGTTAACCTAACACGGTCAAGTCCACTTCTAAGCCAATGCCCCTAACAACCTCATCTACACGTCTTTTAAACACCTCCAGGGATGGTGACTCAACCGCTTCCCTGGGCAGCCTGTTCCAATGCCCAACAACATTTTCTGGGAAAAAATTTTCTTTAATATCCAACCTAAACCTCGCTGGTGCAACTTGAGGCCATTTTCTCTCATCCTATCACGTGTTACTTGGGAAAAGAGGCCAACCACTATGTCAATACGACCTCCTTTCAGGCAGTTCAGAGATCAGAAGGTCTCCCCTCAGCTCCTGTTCTCCAGCTGAACCCCCAGCTCCCTCAGCCGCTCCCATCACACTTGTGCTCCAGCCCCTTCACCAGCTCCGTTCTCATCTCTGAACTCGCTCCAGCACCTCAAGGGCTTTCTCATAGTGATGGACCAGCACATGCCACTCTCCTGGGGAAGGCAGGTCCCTTCGGGTGCTCCCTGCCCAGTTCTGTGCATCTCATCCTTAGGAGACCCCAAGCCTGGCCTTGAATGTCTCCAGGGTTGGGGCATCCACCACCTCTCTGGGGAACTTGTTCCAGTGTTTTACCACCCTCATGATAAAAAATGCCTTACATCTGGTCTTAATCCCCCCTCTTTTAGTTTCAAGCCATTACCCGTTGTCCTATCACTACAGGCCCAGCTTAAAAGTCTGTCCCCATCAGATGAGAAACCACCTGTTAGCAAGAGGGTCTAGGAAAAGCCGTGGCTGTCACTCCTGTTCCCATCCTAGCCTCCCAGTTCCGCAAGACTGTCCTGTGCTTTTGGACAACTCTCCCATTACCGAGGGGCTTCAGGTTGGCTGGAGCAACCACCAGTCCCTATGGAAACTGGTGGCACCTCAGGTCAAAATGCCTAAATCACACGTGGAAGAAGGCACAGGTTGTGCGCAACCCCGAGAAACGGGCTCATCGCTGGTGTGCCGTCTACCTCAGAGGGCAGAAAAGAGGCAGAAAACTGAAGTCCAAGTGGGAGAGCGACGGTTAGAGCTGGTGTGACTCACCTGGGCTCCTGGAGCTGGGCTGCAGCCATGCAGCATCAGCACAAGCCGGCTTCCATGCTGGGACGGGCTGTGTCCAGGCAGCTCGTGTCCGTCTGCCGCAGTTTCCTGGGAAAAATGGGGAGGACAGAGCAGGCAGTGGGGCTGAAACTGGACCGGTTCGAGCAAAAGAGATCACCCACGAGAAAGCTTCGTTGTGGAAACCACACAGCAGATCCCCGACGCTGATGGGATCTGACCAAGCCACTCAAGGTTTACCCTGCCTGCTGTCTTCTGGTTCATGTCACGCCAGAGACCTGCCCAGTTGAGCTCATGGTTCTTCTCCAGGCTTTCATCCTTAATTCACGAGATTTTGCGAGATAATACCAAAAGTCCTGCTCCATCCCGTGCGGTCACTGCAAGTTTATGCCTCTCCCCTGTGATCTTCCCTCATGCCCTAATGTTGCTTTAGTAATTAGCTCCAGAATTACCACATTTAAAGCCAGAACCGTGGTTATTCCGCTGCTGCCGCAGCAGCTCTGGCTGTACTACCTCACGGCAATTCCTTGGCCAAAACAGGGGTTACTCCTAATTAGTCTCCGAAGCTCACGGGATGCAGCAGGAAGATCTTATCCTCCCACAGGTACCTGGAATATCTTCCTTGGCCCTTTTGCCTTTCCCCAGCTCATCTAATGGATGCTCCATCATTGGAAATCTTCAAGGCCAGGCTGGACGGGGCTCTGAGCAACCTGATCTAGTTGAAGATGTCCCTGCTCGTGGCAGGGAGGTTGGACTAGATGAGCCTTGAAGGTCTTTTCCAACACAAACTTTTCCATTCCATAATTTTAGGAGGTGCTGAGCTGGAAGCGTGGATGCAGCTGGATAGGGGTAGTTGTGATTCATCCCCCTGCCTGGAGGCAGCACAGGTGGAGTGGGACACGCAGGGAACATCAATGTGAGGTTTCTTCTTTGCCAAGCCTCAGTGTCTCGTGCAGAATCAAAGAGCCGATGCCGTTTGCTGATGTCGGCATGGAGAAGGAGTTTCGGTGCTTCATCCCCAGCTCCACATGTGAGAGCAACCAGAGCATCCTGTACCGTGGAGGAGGGAAGTAGCACCGGGACTGAAGTCACTCGTGGGAGTGGGATTTTGGAGCTGGGAGAACTGGGGACTTGCTGGGCTCACCCAGCTGGCAGAGGGGCCGGATGCTTCCATGGTACATGGCTGGTCACACGAGGACAAGGTGACATCTTTTGATGTGCAGGGGGAAAATATGACACCACCGCTCCCACAGGAAGGGGATCCCCAAGGATTCAGCTTGTCCTGAGATTTTCCCAAACGAAAAGAGGACGTTTCTCTTCCAGGTCCCACCCAGGAGAAAGGAGGAGGGGGAAAAATGAGTGAAAAACTGTGATATCTTACTACTCCTCAACACCTGGGTGTTTGGTCTTTTGGGGGGAAAGTTTGCTCTTTTGGGGGAAAACTGGGAATTCCTGGCTGGGTCTCCCTTAATCCAATTCTTCATCACTTTAGTTTAGAGCCGTTCGTGCAAGTGCCTTTGCATCGCAGGAAACCCAAAAGAAAAGCCAGCCGGAGCGGGGGGGGCTGCCTTAGAAACCACCCCTCACCCACCGCAAAGCTCCGTTCATTTTTAATCTCAGTTTAAGTGCATTAAAGACAATTAAGCGTTTTTTCATCGAAATCCCTTTCGATGAGCTCCGTGTGTTGGGGGGGGACGTGCGCACCCCCTTCCCCTGCACTGTGTGCAGGTGCCTGCGCTTGCCCCAGCACCCCCGTGCAAGTGCTGGGCGGTGCTGCCGGTGTCCCCCCGGTGCGGCGGCAGCTCCCGGTGCCCGTGTGACTCCAGGCGCGGACTCCATTTCCCGAGGAGCCGAGCGGCGGCGCCCGGTGACGGCCGGGAGGTGGCAGGAAGCGGGGCCGAGCCCCGCCGAGAGGAGCCGAGGGCCGGGCAGCGCCGAGCCGAACCCAGCCGAACCTTTCCGAGAGGAGCCGAGGGCCGGGCAGCGCCGAGCCGAACCCAGCCGAACCTTTCCGAGAGGAGCCGAGGGCCGGGCAGCGCCGAGCCGAACCCAGCCGAACCTTTCCGAGAGGAGCCGAGGGCAGGGCAGCGCCGAGCCGATCCCAGCCGAGTTCCACCGAACTTAGCCGAGTTCCACCGAACTCAGCCGAGCGCCGGGCATCGCCGAGCCGAGCCCCGCCGAGGGCTGGGCAGAGCCGAGCCGAACTCAGCCGAGTTCCGCCGAACGCAGCCGAGACCTGCCGAGCTCAGCCGAGCCCCGTGGCGGGGTGAGACGAGACCCCCCCCGCCCCATCAGAGAGCGTTTGCGGGGGCAGCACCCCCGCAAAGCGAGGGTGCTCGGGGGGTGTAGAAGTTGGGGGGGTCCCCAAAGGGAGGGGATAGTACGGAGGGGTATGAAGGGGCCCCCGCGGTGGGAGGCTGTGGTTTGGGATAGGGGCGGCGCTGCGGGAGGGTACTGGGGTGCGGGGAGAAGGGGGGGTGCAGACTTGGGGTTTGGGGTGCAGACCTGGGACTTGGGTGAAGGGGGTGTCCAGAGTGCAGACCTGGGGGGTTTGGGGTACAGTGGAGTCGTGGGGTGCAGACCTGGGATGCAGGGTGCAGGGGCGGTGTGGGGTGCAGAGTGAGATTTGGGGGGCAGCGGGGGTCCAAGATGCAGACATGGGATTTGGGGTGCAGGGGGTGTCAAGTGCGCAGATCTGGGGCTTGGGGTGCAGGGTGGCGGGGTGTGGGGTGCAGACCTGGGATTTGGAGTGTGGGGGTATAAGGTGTAGACCTGGTGTTTGGGGTGCAGGGGGGTGTCAGGTGTGCAGACCTGGGATTTGGGTGCAGACCTGGGGTTTGGGGTGCAGGGGAGGTGTAGAGTGCAGACCTGGGGTTGGGGTGTGTGCGGGGGGCCTAGGGTGCACACACGGGGTTTGGGGTGCAGGACTGGGATTTAAGGTGCAGGGGAGGTATAGGGTGCAGACCTGGGGTTTGGGGTACAGGGGAGGTGTGGGGTGCAGACCAGGGACTCGAGGTGCAGGAGGAGATCTGGGGTGCAGAAGGACATCTGGGGTGCAGACCTGGGGTCTGGGGTACAAGGGAGGTGCAGAGTGCAGACCTGGGACTCTGGGTGCAGGAGGAGATCTGGGGTGCAGACCTGGGGTTTGGGGTACAGGGGAGGTGTGGGGTGCAGACCTGGGACTCGAGGTGCAGGAGGAGATCTGGGGTGCAGACCTGGGGTGCAGACCTGGGGTTTGGGGTACAGGGGAGGTGTGGGGTGCAGACCAGGGACTCAGGGTGCAAGAGGAGATCTGGGGTGCAGACCTGGGGTGCAGGGGGAGATATGGGGTGCAGACCTGGGACTCCAGGGAGGTTTGGGGGGGCAGGATGAACCTCCGTTTCCAGAGCCCATGTGGTGCCACGTGGCAGGATCTGGCCCCTGCCCAGGTGCCGCGGGAGCCCACAAGCAACCTGCCTGTTTCCTTAATTAGCAACTACAGCTGACGAGTTTTTGCTGCCGCGGCCTGGCCACATCACCCTTAAACACACAGCTTCCACTTTTCTTTTCACTTTTGCTGGTAAACCCGCCCCCTCCTCCCCAAAAAAAATAATCCCACCAACCTGGTGTGTGGCTGATGCTCCTGGGTGCCCACACCAGTGTGGGGGTGAGCTCGGCGGTCCATAGCGAGGTGCATCCCGAGGTGACCCCAAGTGACCCCGCAGGGTTTTGGCTGCGATGGAGGCAGCGGGACCAGTGACCAAGCGCATCCTGGTGACGGGTGGCACCGGTTTGGTGGGAAGAGCCATCGAGAAGGTGGTGGCTGATGGAGAGGGGCAGCCGGACGAGGAGTGGATCTTTGTGTCCTCCAGAGACGCCGACTTGACGTGAGTTGACCATGTGGGTTTGCGCTTGGGAAGCCCCCAGTCTGCTCTGTTTGACCCCACTGAACCCCATAATTTCTCATCCCAGGAGTGCTGCGGAGACCAAAGCCCTGTTTGAACGGCACAAGCCCACCCATGTCATCCACCTGGCCGCCATGGTCGGGGGCCTCTTCAAAAACATCCGCTACAACCTGGATTTTTGGGTGAGCACCCAGCAAACAGGTAATGTTAGTGTCCCTGAGGATGCTGCCCTCCCCAAGGTGGGACATGTTGTGGGGCCAAACCAAAGCTCCTCTGGGTTTTGGGGTTTTTAATGAGTTATTACCCAGGGGGTGCAGCGTTTTGGATGCCCCCACCCCACAGGTCTGACAAATCTTTCCTTCCCTAGAGGAGAAACATCCATATCAACGACAATGTCCTGCACTCGGCGTACGAGACACGGGTGCAGAAGGTCGTCTCCTGCCTTTCCACTTGCATCTTCCCAGACAAGACAACGTACCCCATCGATGAGACCATGGTGAGCATCTCCGTCCGCACCCCAGGCGGGGGTCCCTGTCCTGCTTAACTCTCTGCTCTCTTGTCCTCAGATTCACAACGGGCCACCTCACAGCTCCAACTTTGGCTACTCCTACGCCAAGAGAATGATCGACGTCCAGAATAGGTGCGGGGGGAGGACATGGGAGACCCCCCACGGGCTGTGAGCATCCTCCAGTTTTTGGGGCGAGGGGAATCCCCTGGGGATCCCAAAAATTAAATGGTGCTGGGGAGACACCTGGACTCAGCAGATGGAGATGCTGGTGGCCAGGGTCAGTCCTTTGCTGGAGAAGGGGGTGACAGAAGCTTGTGGACTACCCACCTGCATCCCCCCTGCTCCCACCCAGGGGCTACTTCGAGCAGCACGGCTGCCGCTTCACCGCCGTCATCCCCACCAACGTCTTCGGGCCTCACGACAACTTCAACATCGAGGACGGCCATGTCTTGCCGGGGCTCATCCATAAGGTCTACCTGGCCAAACGTGAGCGTGATGGGACTTACGGGGTTTGTCAGGGGGAGGGCTGGGGTTTTTCTCCTCCGCGTGCTCTGTGAGCTGCTCAGCAGGGTAGCTGGGGGTGGTAGAGGTGGCTCTGATGTTCATGGCCATGTTCTTCTTCCTCCCACAGAGACTGGCTCTGCTTTGACTGTCTGGGGGACAGGCAAGCCCAGGAGACAGTTCATCTACTCCATAGTATGTGTGGCCATGGGGAAGGCAGGTTTTGGGACTGCGGGGGGGCAATGTCTGAACCTCAGCAGGGTCTGAGCCCACCTGGGTTGTCCTGGGCAGCATTGACCATCCTCAGGGTTGGATCCTCTTGTGATGTCCCTCCACAGGACCTGGCCCGGCTCTTCCTTTGGGTCCTGCGGGAATACAATGAGGTGGAGCCCATCATTTTGTCAGGTAAGTCACTGTCTACCCCCCCTTAACCTCTCCTCCAACCCCTTTCCAAGAAGATGGAGGAACGGCCACCATCACGGCCTTCTCCACAGTGGGAGAAGAAGATGAAGTTTCCATCAGGGAGGCAGCAGAGGCGATCGCGGAGGCCATGGACTTCAGGGGAGAGGTGGTTGTATCCTTCACCGCAGGCTGGTCCCCACTTTCCACCAGCAGCCATAGGGCTCCAGAGGAGATGCTGTGGTCCAGAGCATCAGCATGTTGTCAGGCATTGGAACAGGCTGCCCAGGGCAGTCACCATCCCTGGAGGGGTTGAACAGACACAGAGATGAGGTTCTCAGGGACATGGGGCAGTGCCAGGGGTGGGTTAACAGTTGGACTTGATGATCTTGAGGGTCTTTTCCAGCCAAAATGGTTCTTTGATCCCTCTCGCTATGCCAGCCAGGACACAGTGGGACAGAGCGAGAGCCGTTTTTCCCCCTTTGGTTTCCCTTAATCCTTCCCATCCCAGTTTGACACCAGTAAGGCAGACGGGCAGTTCAAGAAGACGGCCAGCAACGCCAAGCTACGGTGCTACCTGCCTGGCTTCGAATTCACCCCCTTCAGGCAAGGTGAGATGGGGACTCCATGAAACACGGAGGTTCTACCCACTGCGATGAGCCGCGGGGGCTTCGGGACGGTGCATCCTTTCAGTACTTAAAAGGGCCGATAAGAAAGATGAGGACAGACTTTTTAGCAGGGCCTGTTGTGATAGGATAAGGGGTGATGGTTTTAAACTGAAAGAGGGGAGATTCAGACTAGATATAAGGAAGAAATCTGTTATCATGAGGGTGGTTGAACACTGGAAGAAGTTGCCCAGAGAGGTGGTGGATGCCCCATCCCTGGAGACGTCCCAGGCCAGGCTGGATGGGGCTCTGAGCAACCTGAGCTGGGTGAAGATGTCCCTGCTCATGGCAGGGGGGTTGGACCAGACGACCTTCAAAAATGTCCCTTCCAACCCAAACCATTCCATGAACAAACTGTATTCCCCAAATCCATCCCATCTTCTCCCTCCCCAGCTGTGAGGGAGACCTGCGCCTGGTTCAGCGCCAACTACGCCAACGCCAGGAAGTGACAGACCAACGTGGCACCGGTGTCACCCGGCACCGGCATCATCCTCTTCAACTCAGGGTTGTCCTTTGCCGGGACAGAGGACGGGGCTTGGGGGTGACGGTGACATTTCCAAAGTAAAAGGGGGCCAGAACCCAGGGAACGGCCCCCACATTTCTGCCCAGGGCAGGGGGGAAGAAGGCTGGGGCACCCCGAAGGTGCTGGGACCTCAGACAAGGTGGTGGCCACCCAGTAGGAGCCACCACCACCACCACCTCCTCCTTAGCCACACAGAAGCAGTTGGCGGCTCCTGCTGAGCTGTAATGATCTACACTGCTAATTACCTGTAATTAGACTGTAATAAAGGGAAGGTGATCAGGGTTACTCCTCTGCTGTAGGAATGGGTGGTTGCTAGTGCTTTTGGGCATGTGGGGATGGTCCCAAAGCCCCCAGCAAAACCACCCCATTGAGATAGGGGGAGCAGAAGAGGGAAGGCTCCAGCTGTAAATACAGCATTTATTAAAATATATGCAAATAGTATAAAATTGCAGGGTTGAGGAACATCTGCACCACAGCATGGTCCTGTACCAGATGGCACCCATAGGGTCCCAAGCGCCGTAGGTGTTTCTCCACCAAAAAAAGTGGTTTAAAACTCCTCTGGGAGGAGGTAGAGGGTCAGATATGGGGGGATAAGTCCGTGGCCAAGCTGCTGCATGAGGTTCTACCGGTCATGTGGATGTGGCAGAAGTCCTGCCCGAGGATGGCTTTTTTCCGACATCGCTGCCCAACCCTTGTGAGCCCTTGGCATGGGGACCGTGGGGACAGCAAGGACCTGTGGAAGAGAGAGACCCATCAGCAGCCCAAAAAGCTCCCAGAGGGGTTGTCTCCCCACTGGCAGGACACTGGCTGCACCCCGAGGTGACACCTGCCCCAACATGTCCCTGGATAAGGAATGTCCCCTATGGTTGGTGCTCACCCCTCACTGGCTGGAGACTGGGTTGGGCTGTAGGGTTTGACACCCGCGGCTGGCTTCGGAATCACCTAGTTGAGGAAGAAGAGGTTTGGTGGGACACCCAGTGACTCTTCTGTCCTGCAGGAGATATCCCTTGTCCATCCTTCCTTGGAGGACACCTCCTTCCACCCAAAATTCCTCCTTGGGTGTCATGTCCCCACAAGTGCTGTGACACCAGACCTGGTTCCTCTCCCAACAGCGTGTCCAGCACCCAGAGGTACTGTCACCATGAGGACACCCCAATCCTACAGGGCCTGACCCTCAGGGGGACCCAGTTGGCCCCCAGGAGCAGAGTCTGGCCCAAGCTGGGGACATCCCACCCAGCACCCACCCCAAGGTCAGGCTTACCCCACATGAGCTCAGCTTAGTCCCCCAGCCACCAGGGACAGGTGACAGCCGTCCTAAGCTGGGGACATCCTGTGCCATCGTTGGGTTCTGCTCCAGGAATGAGGGCTCTGCAAGAACATGGTGTGGGTGGTGACACACTCCCAGCTCTGCTGTCCTCAAGTGTTGGATGGGGACAACCTGGGGTGGTGGACGTGCCCTAGCACAGCTTGAGGACACCCTGGGGTAACAAAAATACCCCACCACAGGATGAGGACATGCTGGGCCTTCAGACCTCCCACCCCATGAACATGTCCCCTGCCTGGCCAGCTCTCACCTTGCAGGCAGCTCATCTCCATCCTGTCCAGCTCCTCCTGCAAGAGCTTCATTTCACACTCCCTACAAGGGAAGATGGAAACTTGGAGCTCCATCACCTTGGTGGCTCCTTCCTCATCCTCATCACGTTGGCAGCCCCTTCTCCAGCCTTTCCACACTCTCCTCTAGGTAGAAACGGGGCAGGGAGGTGGGATGAGGTGTCCAAAAGCTGCAGGCAAGCCATCAAGATGTGTCCTGCTCCCTCCAGGGGACCAGCAGCCCCTTCTGGGTACCTCTGCCAAATGGCAGCAGGATGGGACATCCAGGATGGGACATCCAGAATAGGTTCTAGAAGCTCCTGAGGGTGCCATGTCCATGTCCCCCCAGCCATCTCCTACCTGTCCGGGGTGGAGGTGAGTCAGTGGCAGGGAAACACCGGCCAAGCTTCCTCAGCATCATGGCGTGGGGCCATCACCAGCCACTGCCCTGCGGGGAAGCGAGAGAGTGGGAGAGGGCAGAGCACCCCCAGGCCACCCCCGGAGCACCCCCAGGGTGGCATGTCCCCAACCAGGTCCCCCCACACCGTCCCCACCTGCCACAGCAAGGACCAGGAGAGCAGAGAGCACCGGGATGCTGAGGAGCTCACTGAGGGTGCTGGAGGCGAAGAAGAGGAGGAGGAGGGTGACACGGGGTGACACGGGCACCAGGAGCATGACCAGCAGCATAAAGCAGGAGCCGTGCAGGATGCAGGAGGTGACACTTGGGCTCCGACCTGTGGGATGAGGAGCAAGAGCACGGTGTTGGTGCCCACCAGCACCAATCCGCCCACCAGCAACCGTCCACGCACCAGCAACCGTCCCCAACTCACCGGCTGGGTCGAGGTTGGTGTGGAGATGCTGCAGGTGGTTCTCCAGCCGGTTCCGTGCACCCTCCATGGCCACCAACATCAGTCCCAGGCTCCGGTTGACCCGTTGCAGCTTCTCCATCGCCTCTTCCATCCGACGCTGCTGGGCCAGCAGAAGGGCCAGGTCACTCTCTGCGCACAAAGGAGGCGGATACAACATTGGGATGAGCCGGTGATGCTGAACCCAGGGGTGTCCCAGGGCAAAAAGAGCTGGGAACGGGGTTTGCCGTGTTCCCACCTAATTGGGAATGGACATCCCGAGCTCTTTCCTGCACACGGTGGAGGTCCGACAGGACAACCCGCTCCTGTTCCCGGAGCCCTGCGGCCCCAGGGGTGCTCACATTCCCTGCAGGGAGGCACGAGAAGGTGCGTTGGTCCCCAAGATGGGACACTGGGACATAGCAGCATCCCAGCTGGTGGCTCTTACCCATCTCCTGGGTGATGTCCTCTATGAGCTGGGCTACCCAGAGCTGCCCACCAGTGACAAGGGTCTCCTCCAGGCACTGCAGGCTGCGGCGGACGGGGGTCTCCAGTTTTGGCCGCTCCTGCCCCTCCTGGGGTGAATATTGGGGTGGTGGTGACAGGGGTGACCCCACAGCCCCCAAAAACCATCACCCAACAGCTATACCCACCACCACATACCAGGTAGATGCTCATTTTCCCCCCTCCGCACCCCAAAATGAGCCCCCAGTGATTAATCTCCATTCCACGGTGCTGCAGAAAGAGTGAGGCCAGGGGTGGGAAGGGGATCAGGAGCAGAAACCCCCAAATGTCATGTGTGAAATGCGCTAAATAGGGCTGGTTTTACCCCAAAATGAAGATGAGAGGCAGAGCAGAAGTGGGTGGCTGCAGCTCAGGCTCTGCAGTTACAAAGTTAGGGATTTTTCGGGGGGGGATTACATAAGGTTACTATAGGACTTGGCGTGGGATTGGAGATATGAGGATTTGGGGTGCCCTGTCCCAGCATCTTACCGTGTCTGGGGTGCAGGGGGATGTCTGGTGACCCTTGGTAGCCCAGCAGTTGGACAGGTCGACCCCCGGCTTGGCCAACTCCTCCTCGCTCAGGTGGGTGCAGGATGAGCGGAGCCGCACTGCAACCTGGCGGCAGCACCTGGTGTCAGCACCCATAGGTGCTGGTACAGAGGGTTGGGTCTTGGGTGTGGAAAATAAGGAGAAAGGTGCGAGCCGACCCCAGCACTTGGCCTTCACCCCCCCAAAACCATCTGACACAGGACATGGGGCTCCCCACGCCTGGCAAAGGGGCTGCCCAGGGTGGGGGTCCCAGTGACTCCCAGTTCCCAGTGACCCCCATTTCCCAGTGAGGCTTGGGGGAGCCTCCCTGCCACATCTGATGGTGGCAGGAGTGACAGTGCCCAGCATGTGGCTTCAGCCTGGAACCACCCGTCACCCGTGACCATGTTGAAGGGGACACATGGGGGGGTCCCCACCTCCCGGGGAACCCCCAGCTCCAGGGGGGTCCCCATCTTCTCCGGGCGGGTGCTGAGGCTCAGCCACCCAAAAAATCTCGCAGCAGCACAGAAGAGCAGCAGAACCCAGCAGCTCCGGGGCAGCATGTTGGGCGGGCCCTGCGGGGAGATAGAGGCTGGGGAGCACCCCCAGGTCGGGATTAGCCCCCCAAAAACCCAGGGACCGGTTTGGGGGACCCCCCGCCTTGATGGGACCCACCCCATTGGGGGAACCCCCCGAGTACACTCAGGTACCAGGGGCTTTGGCCACATCCCCGGGGCAGGACCGGGGACCGTGACCCCCACCGCCTTTCCCGCCGGTTCCCCCCACGCGTGGAGCGGAGCGGCCCCGCACCTGCGCAGACGCCCGCCTTTCGCGCAGGCCCCGCCCCTTATAGCGACGCACCGCCAATGAGCGGGCGGGGGGGGCAGATTTTGGCCAATGGATGATCGTGGGTGTGGTCTAGGAGGGGGCGTGGTCTAGGAGGGGCGTGGTCTGGAAGGGGGCGTGGTCTGGAAGGGGGCGTACCCGCGCAGTGATGGAGGCGGCGGAGCTGCGGGTCGGGTTCGTGGGCGCCGGGCGGATGGCGGGAGGTCTGGCCCGGGGGCTGCTGAGGGCAGGTACGGCCCGGGGGGCGCGGCCCGGGGGTGCCTGCCCCACAGAGGGGTGTGGGGACATGGGGACAGCCCGGGTTTGTCCTCTCCTTGGGCGCCCTCCCCTATAGGTCAGCATGGGGACGTGGGGACAGGCCTCGCTTGGCCTGTCCTTGGAGTCCCTGCAGCGTAGATCAGTGTGGGGACAAGGGGACAGCCCTTCCCTATCCCCTCCTTTGGGGCTGTGCTCTGTAGATCAGTGCGGGGACATGGGGACAGCCCTGTCCTGGCCCCTCCTTGTGATCCCTGCTCCATAGAGTGACATGGGGACAGCCCTGTCCTGGCCCTTCCGCAGGGTCCCTACCCCATAGATCAGTGTGGGGACATGGGGACAGCCCTGTCCTGGCCCCTCCTTGTGATCTCTGCTCCGTAGAGTGACATGGGGACAGCCCTGTTCTGTCCCTTCCCCAGGGTCCCTACCCCATAGGTCAGTGTGGGGACATGGGGACAGCCCTGTACTGTCCCCTCCTTGTGGTCCCTGCCCGACAGAGTGACATGGGGACAGACCTGTCCTGACCTCTTCTTGGGGTTCTGCCCCGTAGAGTGACATGGGGACGGCCCCGTCCTGTCCCCATCCCAAGGGTCTCTGTCCCAGAGATCAGTGTGGGGACATGGGGACACCCTGGCTTGTCCCCTCCCTGAAGTCTCTGCCCTGTACATCAGTCCGGGGACACAGGACAGCCCTGTCCTGTCCCCTCCTTGCGATCCCTGCCCCACAGCGTGACATGGGGCTGGCCCTGTCCGTCCCACCCAGGTGTCCCTGTCCCATATCACCATGTGGGGACAGCCCTGTTCATACTCCATACTGTCCCATAGCTGTCCCCGTGGGATGCCTGTGCCAGCTGTCCCTGGTCCCCTTTGCTCCGTGTCCCCCAGGCTGGAGAAGACAAGCCCGTCCCATCTGAAATCGGGGTCCCCAGGCTGCTCTGGGGTGTCCCCACCACCCTGGGGCCACCCCGGCCGCTCATCCCGGTCCCCGTGTTCCCCAAGGGAAGGTGCCAGCCGGCAGCATCATGGCCAGTGCCCCCTCGGACAGAAACCTGAGCGCTTGGCGGGTGAGTGGTGACACGAGGTGACAAACCACCCTGTTTTGAGCGGGAAGGATGTTGGGGTGGTTTTGGGGCACCCCTTTCCCCACCCGCATGGGGAGATTTGGCTCATCAGGTCTGGGTGAAAACCAGGCAGAGCTTTGGTGGCTTTGCTTTGGTCCCCAAGCTGCGTCCTCGTGTTTGACTTTCCCATGGGGATTTTGGGGGTGGCGGGTGCCAAGGGGTGACACCTCTCCCTGTGTGGGGACAGGAGTCGGGGTGCAGGACCACCCACTGCAACCTGGAGGTGCTGCAGGAGAGCACCCTGGTCTTCCTGGCCACCAAACCCCACGTCTTGCCGGGGGTCCTGCAGGAGATCCGTCCTGCCGTGGGACCCCACCATGTCGTCGTCTCGCTGGTGGCTGGTGTCACCCTACAGACGCTGCAGCGGGTGAGCTGCTTCTTCCTTCTCCTCCTCCTCCTCCTTCTCATCCCATTTGCACCCAAGCCTGTAGAAAAGGACCATGTCCCCACCCAGGTTACATCCCCATGGACCGTGCTTCTTCAGCGATACCCACGGGTGTGTCAGGGCACCCTTGGGTGCTGCCCGGAGCTGTCACCCCTTCTCCCATCCCCATCTCTCCACAGCTTCTCCCTGCCGGGACCAAGGTGCTGCGGCTCATGCCCAACCTGCCATGCGTGGTGCAGGCAGGGGCGATGGTCTTCGCCCGGGGCAGCGGTGCCAGTGACGGAGAAGCCGCCCTGCTGAAGAGCCTCCTGTCCTCCTGCGGGCTCTGCGAGGAGGTCCCCGAATCCTACATCAACATCCACACTGGCCTCAGTGGCAGCGGAGTGGCCTACGTAAGCACCTGCACTCAGCGGGACGCCCACAGAAATCCCACCCACGTGGGGTTGGGGTTTGTGGTCCCCCCTTTTGTCGCACTCGCCCCTGATGCTCTTCGCCTCCAGGTCTACTTGTTTGCTGAAGCTATGGCCGAGGGAGCGGTGAAGATGGGGATGCCGGGCGGTTTGGCCAGCAGGATCGTGGCTCAGACGCTGCTGGTGAGTCGGTGCCATCACTCGGGGGACACGTGGCTTCACTCCTCTCCCTCCTGCCCCACGGCTTGGGGACCCTGTCACCATCAGTGCTCTGGGCTTTGTGGCACCTGGCAGTGTGGCAGAGTGAGGGAGGAGATGTTGGGTGGTGTCCTGCCTCAGTTTCCCCTCTCGAAGCCAAATATGAGGTCACCAGGAGATAGCGAAGGGCATGATGGTGGGACAGATACTTCTATCTAATCCCTGGACAAGGAGAGGGGGGTTTGGGATGTCCCCTTCTCTCTGAGTCGCCCTGGTCTCCCATAGGGTGCAGCAAAGATGATGCTGGAGACAGGGGAGCACCCGGCGAAGCTGCGAGGAGACGTCTGCACGCCCGGGGGCACCACCATCCACGCGCTGCACCAGCTGGAGAAGGGCGCGCTGCGGGCCACCGTCATGAATGCCGTGGAGGCAGCCACCGAGCGGGCACGTGACATGGCCAAGGACTAGCGATGTGGCTGTGGGTGAACCCCTCTGTCCCATCCCTCATGGGGCAGAAGGGGTGATGGGGACCAGACTGAACCCCTGCAGGGAGACCCAGGCTGGGGGTGGGAGGTGGTGTGGATGTGGATCCACGCCATGTGGTACCTCTGCAGGGCTGGAACAGAATAAATGTGGGTAGCAGGATGGTAAGCGTGGTGCTTTCTGATTCCTTCAGTCCTGGGGGGGGTACTGCACCCAGCATGGGGTTATCATCACAGGGAGGTGACAGCCATGGGCTCCTGGGCCAGCAGGGATGGAGCTGATGCCACATTAGGTTTGTGCTCACCAGACATGGAGCTGATGCTACGTTGGATTTGTGCTCACCAAGGATGAACCTGATGCCACGTTGGGTTTGTGCTCACCAAGGATGAACCTGATGCCACGTTGGGTTTGCGCTCAATGGGGATGGAGCTGGTGTCACGTTGGCTTTGTGGTCCCCGGGGATGGAGCTGATGCCACATTGGGTTTGTGTTTACCAGAGATGGAGCTGATGCCACATTGGGTTTGTGCTCATCAGGGATGGAGCTGATGCCACGTTGGGTTTTTATTCACCAGAGATGGAACTGATGCCATGTTGGGTTTCTGCTCACCAAGGATGGAGCTGATGCCACATTGGGTTTGTGCTCCCTGGGGATGGATCTGATGCAATGTTGGGTTTGTGCTCACCAGGGATGGAGCTGATGGTGGCTCTACACTCACCAGTGCTGTGTTGAGATGTATGGCACTGGGGACAGGGATGGGGTTTTGGGGACAGGGTGACCCCAAGTCAAGCCTGCTGGGGCTGGGCAGAGCGGCCCCATCCCTGCAGTGCGAGGCAAGGACCATCGCAGGTGCCATGAGGATGCCAAGGGACCTTGAGAAGCGGGGAGCTTGCAGGATGATGTTCTGGCAGTGAGCACAAAGAAGGGCTTTGATTTCCCAACTCAACACCGAGCCGGGGTGGCAGGTGCTTTGGTGATGTGCAGACATCGATGCCCGTGCCTCTGCTCGGCTCTGGAGACACGTCCATGAACATGGAGCTGCTCTTCCACATCCCAGAACCATGTCTGAGAAGTCAACCAGCCAAAAAACCTCCACCTCTCACCCCATCCAGACACCAGCATCGCCCCACGGTCCTGCAGATGGGTCTTGCTCCAGCAAGATGGTGGGATGGAAGCCCAGACCCACTCTCAGCCCCGGGGTGCTGTGTGTCGAGGAAGGAGAAACTCAAAGCTTGGCTATCTGAGCGTTTTGCATGTCCTAATTAAGCTTCGTTTGCCTCCCAGCACCTGCACAGATGCAATTAGTGAGGATTTGTGAAGCGCTTTTGAAGATGAAAGGCTTTTTCCAGGCAAAACATCACTGGTGAAACAGCTGGGTGCTGAGACTGCGGCTCCTACGGCTCTGACCCCATTGCCCCGGATGCTGGTGATGCCAACAGATAGAATCATAGAGTTATTTTGGTTGGAAAAGACCCTCAAGATCATCGAGTCCAACCATTAACCAAACCCTGGCACTAACCCATGTCCCTAAGAACCTCATTACGTGTCTGTCCAACCCCTCCAGGGATGGTGACTCCACCACTGCCCTGGGCAGCCTGTTCCAATGCCTGACAACCCTTTCTGGTAAGAAATTTTTCCTAATATCCAATCTGAACCTCGCCTGGTGCAACTTGAGGCCATTTCCTCTCATCCTAATGATCTTCATCTTTTTTTGCTCAGTGCTAGTTCTAACAAAAACAGTTTAAATGCCATTAATTTTACTTAAAATACCAGCAGGTGAATTATTGCTACTACCTTCCTGCTGGTACTCTTGCCTTCAAGAGAAGTGTCTCATCCTGCCCGGTGAGATCATGGAGCAGATCCTCCTGGAAAACATGGCAAAAGATACGGAAGGAGGAGGTGATTGGTGTCTTCACTGAGGGCAAACTGTGCCCGACAAAGGTTGTGGCCTTCTACAATGGAGTGACTGCATTGGTGGACAAGGGAAGAGCTGTGGATGTCATCCACCGAGGCTTCTGTAAAGCCTTTGGTAGGGTCCCACACAACATTCTTGAGGTTAAATTCGAGACAATATGGGTTTGGTGAGTGGACTGTCAGATGGATGAGGAATTGGCTGGATGGTCGTGTCCAGAGAGTTAAAGTCAGTGGCTCAATGTCCAAGTAATGAATGGTGTCCCTCAAGGGTCTGCATTGGGACCAATATTATAATATCTTCATCAATAACAACAAGAGTGGGATCAAGTGTCCCTTCAGTGAGTTTGCAGGTGACACCAAGCTGAGCGGTGCCGTTCATTCCCCCGAGGGATGGGACCCATCCAGAAGGACCTGGACAGGCTGGAGGTGTGGGCCCAGGTGAAACTCATGAGGGTCAACAAGGCCAAGTGCAAGGTCCTGTACCTGTGTCGGGGCAACTCCTGGTATAAATCCAGGTAGGGGATGGATGGATGGGTGGATGGAGAGCAGACCTGTGGAGAAGGACTTGGGGACACTGCGGGGTGACAAATGGGACATGACCCAGCAACGTACGCTCACAGCCCAGAACCCACCCGTGTCCTGGGCTGCGCCCAGTGCAGCGTGAGCAGCAGATCAAGGAGGGGGAATCTACCCCTGTGCCCCCATGTCCTGAGCCCCCCTGAGCTCTGCGTCCAGCTCTGGGCTCCCAGCACCAGCCAGACATGGAGCTGTTGGAGCGGGACAGAGGAGGGACACGGGAATGGGCCGAGGGCTGAACAGCTCTGGGGAGAAAGGCTGAGACAGTGGGGGGTTCAGCCTGGGGAGGAGAAGCTCCAGGAAGACCTTATTGTGGCCTTTAAAGGGGGCTTATAAGATGGGGGCAGACTTTTCAATAGGGCCTGTTTGGATAGGACAAGGGGCGATGGTTTTAATCTAAAGGAGGGGAGATTCAGGCTGGATGTGAAGAGGAAATTTTTCCCCTGAGGGTGGTGAGACCCCGGCCCAGGTTGCCCAGAGAGGTGGTGGATGAACCATCCCTGGAGACATCCCAGGCCAGGCTGGACGGGGCTCTGAGCAACCTGAGCTGGTGCAGATGTCCCTGCTCATGGCAGGGGTGGCACTGGATGAGCTTGGAAGGTCCCTTCCAACCCAAACCATTCAATGATTGGATGTTCTCGCCTCCCAAACCAGGCCAAACACAAGTTTGGTTGACCTGTCCAAGAGGTGAAGACCTCCAGCCTGGTACCTTCTGCTGAGCTTGGCAACGTCTTTGTCAAACTGAAGACTCCTTTAAATCACAAACTACCACTTGAAGTGAGCCACATCCCAAGCTCTAAAAATGTTTTTGTAGGGTTTTTTCCTGTTCAAAAATTATAAAAATAAATAGAAACGTGGTTTTACATGATTACATCCCATGAGTGGATGGAAGTCTGCAATGAAGCGTGGCAGCGTCAAGCTCCGAACACAAATCGTGAGGAAACCAAAGTGGAGGGAGAAGCGTGAAATGGGTGAGACACCACACAGCATGCTGGCTGCGAATGTGGCAGCAGCCCAGCAGCAGAAATTGCGGTCGATTGGGTTTTTTGGAGGAAAAAAAATGAGCATTTCTTCCCTAATCAAAAGCTTTTCTTGACACGGGTTCTGCAGTGGAGTTTCGTGAGCTAAAAGGACGAACCTCAGCTCCAAATTTGACTTTTTGTGTGTTTCTTTTTCCTTGCTGGTCCTGAAATTCCCCGACAGCCTTGTTTATCAGCAAATTAATCCTACTAAGAAAGTAAAAAGGTTAATTTGGGGAGCAGTCACAGCGACTCGGGCGTCTGCCCGGCCCTGCTGTGTCAAACAGGTGGGGAACACGATGGAGAAGACAACACCGAGAGGACACAATCGCACGGGGGTCCCTGTTATGCCGCCCCCCATCCCGCTGGGATGGCTCCGTGTGACCATTTATAGACAACAACCCCGAAGTGGGAATAAAAACCCATTTAATTTTCATAAACTCTGCAGTTATGACACAAAGACCCGACAAAGTAAAAACACCCACCCTGCCCGCTGACATGGGGCATGGCAGCACCGATGAGTTGTTGTTTTTACTTTCCTCCTTTCAATAATTTGGCTAAACAGGTTAAATTTAATCCAAATCAGGTCGAGATTCACATCTCATGCCTCCAGTATTTCAAGGCGGTGCCGGTGCGTCTGTCTCAATTCGTGATGGACGTCACGGCAACAGCTGCATCCTCTGCACCATCAGACATGTCCTCCAGCCCCAGACACCCCCAAACCTGCTTTGGGGGCACCTCAACCCTCATCCCCGGAGCCTTTGGCTTCGTGAGGATGCTCCGACAATGGTACCTGTGGTCTCCGGGTGTTCCCGGACGTGGGGCTGGGAATGACAGAGGTAACATTCTCCAGGGAGCTGCAGCTTCAAGTGTCCCCATCCCTATCCAGTGCATGAAGAAAGTTGCCTTAAACCAGCCCCAAACCTCCCCGGTTTAACAGAACTCAGTTTTAGCAGTGGGAAGGGTGTCACCAGCAGAACATTCGCCTTACAGCACTCCGGGTTGGTCCCCGCCCAGGCGTGGCTGTGCCCACCTCGAAACGTGGGGAATTGCTTAACTTCCCCCATTGTCCCGGCTCCTCGTGGTGATGCCGAGCAGGTCCCTCCTTCACCTCTTCTCCCCACAGGATTTGGGGGGACCGGGCAGCGTGGGGGGGCACCCACCCAATTCTAGCGGTACCAGTGACCAAGGGAGGGCCACCCCAGCTCAGTCTTGTGGGATTTAAAAAAATAGCACCTCCTAAATACACAGAGGGTGAGGAAAAACCCTCAAATACGCAACGAATGGGGTGGTCATTGCCCAAAAAAATCCCCTGTTAGCCCTAAATTGTAACCCCCAAGAGTAAAACAGGGGGTTCGGGCCTACTGAGCCCTGGCAATGAGAGGAGCTGACACCTCCCCGGGACAACTGGGGTGTCCCCAGCCCCGAATCGTGCACCCCAAGTTGGGTGGTTGGTTGCAGAGATGTCGCGGGACGAGGACATTCCCCCCTAGGAACGCGGGCTGCCGGCGCGGTGCAGCCGCTGGGCCATGCTGATGAGGGAGCGGAGCTGCACCAGCTTCAGCGGCCCCACTTGCCGGGGGTCCTGACCCTCCAGCCAGCGCAGCGCCGTCTCCAGCCCTTTGATGGCTTCCCGGGCCGTCGGCAGCAAACCGTTCCCTCCTTCCCCACCCCTCCTGCCGCCCCCATCTCCGCCGGTGGCCTCCTCCTCATCCTCCTCCTCCTCAGCATCCTCGTCCCCATCGTCATCCTCCGTACCCGGGGCGACATCGTCCAAGTGCAACCACTTGGCCACCTCCTCGGGAGCCAAGCGCTTGTAGGCCAAGGCGGCCAAGTGGGTCAAGTCGCTAAAGATTTTGCCGTCGCCGCCTTCCTCCCCGCGCGGGGGGTCTCCGTGCTCTTCCTCGCCGGGCTGGGGCTCGAAGGCAGCGCGGAGCCCCAGCAGCCAGCACTTCTCGATGGAGCCGGCGGGTATGAGGTCCCAGGAAAGGCCGGCCAGGTACAACATGTCCTTGAGGAGGAAGGAGCGTACAAAGTCCACGGGCCCGCCAGAGCCGCCGGCCACGCACGACACAGCCAAGCGCAGCAATTCCCGCTTGTAGAGCTGCTTGAAGGCCAACACCACCCCCTGCTCCAGCGGGGCCGGGATTCGGCCTCCTCCTCCCGCCGAGCCGCTCCCGGTATGGCCCTTGGAGAGGAAAAGGGCGCGGATGGAGCCGTCAGGTGTCTGTAACGGGGGGGATTCCTCGGGGCTTGTCCCGGATGGGGGTGGCGGGGAGCTGAGCAACAACACGGCCTTTTGCTGCAAGCAGCTCCGGCGCAGGTAACGTTTGACACCCGGCACGAAATCCTCGAAGAACCAAGCCCGGAGAAGCGCTGGTCCCAACCTGGCTTCGGGGCTGTACCGGTAGCAAGCGGGGAATTTGTCCTGGTTGTGATGGCGGAGGCTGGGGGGATCGCGAAAGCCGCCGACCACCAGCGGCTTGAGCTTGTGAGAACCCGTCAAGTTGGCGGCCAGCAGCACGGTGACCCGGTGGCGGGGAGCCGGCCGCCGCCGCGCCGCCGTCCCGCCCGCCTGCCCCGGCAGCAGCTTCCAGTAGAGCCCGGTGACGTTGGCGTTGTAGATCTGCTCGTCGCCGTAGCCGCCGGCGTCGGCGGCCGGCGCGGCCTCGGGAGCCCGCTCGGGCTCGGCGGGGAGGCCGCCCTCGCCGTAGATGCGTTGGCTGGAGATGCCGTGGCGCTTCTGCCAGCGCCAGAACCAGCCGTGACTGGCCTTGAAGGTACATTCGGGCCCGTAGATCTGCCGGGCGAAGGCTTCGGCTTGAGCCTGGATGAGGGGCCCGGAGAGGGGGACGCCGTGCTGGCGGAGGGCGAGGAACCAGTCGTAGACGGCGCGGTCGATCTCCTCCTCGTTGGCCAAGCGCATCTTCTTGCGTTGGGTCCCCACCTCCCCCCCGAGCTGCTCCAGGAACCACCGGAGCTTCGCCTCGTCCTTCAGCCAACCCCGCAGCGTCCCCCCGGGCACCCCGAAAGCCCGGCACACCGACGCCTGCCGCTCGCCCTTCTTCACCCTCTCGATGGCCTGGAGCTTGTCCTTGATGGAGTAGGCGCGGCGAAGCGCCATCTTCACCGACACCCCCCCGGCTGCTGCGCCGCCGCCGCCGCCCCGCCGCCCTCCCGCCATACCCGCCGGCCCCCCACCCGCCTCCGGTTCCCCCCCGGGCATGGAGCTGCCCCCGCAGCCATGGGCCGGCGCGGTACCGAGAGGGGGGCGCGTTATAACCGGGGCGGGGGGGGGGTGTGGGGGGGGTGTGGGGATGTTGGGGGGGGCGCGGCGGCGCCTTTGTCTCCGCTCCGGCTCCGAGCCGGCCGGTGAAGGCGGGGCGGCACGCAGCGCGCATGCGCGCCCCCCCCCATAGTGATTAAAGCGCGCCGCTCCTCTCCAACCCCCCCCCCCCCCTTTTTTCTCCCCTTGTTGGACTCTTCCCCGCGGCTCCGCCAGGGCTGTTGGGTTGTACCACTTTGCGAGAAAAGGGGAGGGGGGGGCGCCTTTTCGCTTCCCACCTCCTTGCTTCCCCCCGCCCTTCCCGGCTGTTCCACCGTGGGGAAGGGGAGGGGGGGGGGTGAGGGCTGCGCTCTGAGAGCGCTGCGTTGTTTCTGCGCGCCGCCGTTCTCTCCCCCCCCCCCGCCCGTACCACGTGTGGTCCGCGCCGCCCCCACAAGCCCCCGCGCTCGGCGGGTCGCCTCCTTTCGCCTGGTGGAGGCCGAGCGGAGCGGAGCCGCCTGCGGCCTGGCCGGGCCCAGCGCTGCCGGTGAGTCCTGCTCCCCCTCCGCTCCGTGGGGCCCTTCATCCCATCCGTGTGCTCCTTCGTCCCATCCCCGGGCCTCAGTGATGGGAGTTTTGAGGGTCCCTTGCTTCTCTGAGAGAGGGTCCTTCATCCCATCCCCGGGCCTGGGAGCCCCTCATGATCTGTGGGTTCTTTCTCCCTCAGGAGCCAGGAAGGGGGTTGTGGGGGCTCATCGCGATTCATTCTCCTCTCACAGTCCCCACGAAGGGGGTTGTGATCACCCCGCTGTTATCTTAAAGGTCCCTTTCTGGGCTGTGAAAGGGGCATTTTGGGGATATTTATGGGGCTCCTTCCCTCACAGTGGTGGGAAGTTTTGGGGGGACCCCTCATTTCTGTGTGTGTCTCTTCACTTCTTACCGTCTTAGGGAAGGAAAATCGTGGGGTTCCCTTATCACCTGTGTCATCCTTTCCTCTTGACAACCTTGGGCATGCGGGTGGTTCCCCCTGCACCCCAATTATTTATGGGGTCCCCGATTATCTATCTGAGAGACCTTAGGGTGCCATTGCTCTTTGGGGTTACTTCCCCCCCCCTCAGATTCCCAGGGAATAATGGGGTGATGCCCCCCACAATCTCTTTTGCTGTTATTAAGTCTGAGAAGGGAGTTGTGGGACCCCCATCATTCTCTGTGGGGTCTCTTCTCCTCACTCCCCATTAAATAAAGATGGGAGGGGGTCCCTTTTCCCCTCACAGGCCTAGAGAAAGGGGGGTTTTGGGGTTCCCTTTCTCTGGGGTTCCTTCCCTAGGTAGGTGGGCACAAGATCACCTATTTACAGTGTGTGTTGATGCCCTAAACTTGTCCTCTTTTTTGGGACATGGAGGAAGATTCTCTCTCTTTTGGGGTGCTGGTTTTGGGGATGTCCCAGCTACATGGAGCTTCATCCATTTGAGGATCAGGCCATTCCTGCCCTGGGAGGGAAGGGAGTTTTGGGGACCCCCTCGTGTTTCCAACCCCTCCATAACCTTGACAAAGCCGCTGGCACCCCCCGTCCTTTTTGTTTTTCCTTTTTGTTCTAACAGCTCACACGGGAGGTATCAGTTTCATAACTATATTTGGGGAGGAGCAGTTGTGCCGAGGCCACTAACGTGCTCTTGGGGGTTTATAAAGAATTACAGTGAGAGCTAAAGTTGCTGAGGCTGCTCCTCTCTCATTCCTCCCCTCCTGGTGTTCACCGAGATCAATATGGGCTTTGTTCTTTCACGTCTAGATTGTTGCTTTGGAATTGATTGTAATCTGATGTCCGCAGCCCTGTCACACTCAGTATGGAGGAGAAAATACTTTTCCTCAGCTATAAAGCTGTAATTCTTTCCTCTCCTTTTCTAGGTGTGTCCTCTTTCTCCCTGACCTTGCAGGTATGCCTTTTTTTTTTTCCTTTTCACCCAAGCTGTTTTCAACTACTTTTTCTTGGGAAGGTGGCTTCTGTTTCTCCCTACTGCTGTTTTCCCACGTCCTTGGTTATTTCTTCATTAGCAATCAGCGGCTCGAAGCAAAGAGTCGTATGTTTTTAGGGGATGGAGGTTGGGAGTCGTCGTCATTTCCCTGGCTAAAGGTTTGCGCGGAGCTTCGTGTTACAGCAAAACTGATCCCTCTCCTCTGCGTCCTGCTGCTTAGGAGTTGGGGGAGAGCCAATTTAGGGAGTTAAACCAGCAAAATAGCAACATGACACAAGCATTAATATTTTATTTGGCTTTATCTGCCTGTATTGACTTGAGGCCAGTGCCGAGGAGGGGCTGGATTTGCTCCCTTCAGCTGCGAGAGGCTGTCAGACCCTCTCGGTGTGACACCAACGTCCGTTCTTTTAACTCCAAATCACCAAAAAAAAAGGAAAAATCAGGAGGTGGTGAAGGTTTTGTGCCTTTTCTTTGCTGTAGAGCAGGTAGGTCCGAGGCAGCTGTGTCTAACTGGCTGAAAAACGGCTCTGGTTTTTGTGCAGGACTGCGGCAGCGGCAGTTTTGGGGAAGAAAAGACGCATTTTGCTCGAAAGGTGTTTGCAGTGCAGATGTCTTGAGTGTGGCACAGCTCTAACGCTGGTCCGAGGCTGTAGAAAGGTGCCTGTGGACCATCTTGCTCTTCTTTCTGCTCTGTCTCTGACATCAATGAGCCCTTTTCTTGGTTTTGTGGTGTTTATTTTTCTGGCTGCTGCTGGGATGAGTGTTCAGGACCTTCTGGTGTGATATGTGATGGGACAAGAGCACTGAAAATAAATATATAACAACATTGGCCTGGTCAAAATCAGCCAAGGTATGTAAGCAAATACGTGGATGAAGGATTTGCGATAAATCTGTCCCATCGGCGCTGGCGGAAGAGCGACCGGTGTCGATTTAATTGCTGCTTAGACCTGCAGAAATCAGGATTTTCCTGCCTAACTTTTGGGGCTGCGTCTGTGGGGTTTTTTTGGGGGGTCAAACCGCAGCAAAGTGCCCTGTGTCTTTATCATCTTGTGTCCCCCAGTGTCAACTGATGCCCATTTTTGACTTTTTCCCTTAAAAACAGAGTTTAAACCCTGACTGTAACCTTCCCTTGCAGCTGTCACATCCCTCCAGAAATCAGTGACAGATGAGATTTGCTGCTCTCACACATCTAAAGACGCTTATTTATAACCTGAATAACAACCCCCCCCCCAAAAAAAAAAACACAAAACCCACATTTATTTTATAGGCCACTCAGTTCAGGAGAAATGCAACTTTTTCATGGATGCAAGACAAAGAGCGGCTTTCATTAAACCGATAAATGGAGTTAACTTACTTTTTTTGGCTACAGCCTTAGCGGAATGTGTTGTACACTTTTGTTTTACTGACTTTTTAAAAAAAATAGGGATAATGCAACCAAATAACTGGAGCCCAAAGCTTATTTTGCATTTACGGAATGACAATAGAGACCTTTTCGTTGCTTATTTTTAACTTTATGCGTTTCCCTGCAGCGCAGATTTTTTTTCTGGCTCGAAATACCCAGGACGTGGTGACAAGGCCAAACCCAAAGCTCTGAAGCAGTAGCTATGATTAAAAAATATTTAAGTTTATTGTAAGCCTTCTTTAACAGTCCATGGGAGGCCTAAACATTCACCTGTGATTTTTTTTGTTAGTTATAATAAATAATAAAGATTAATAAGGTAATAACAGCATTTGCCTTTCCAGTGGCTTCATGCTCTGTAAAATACCCGATAGATTCTACTTCACTCACAGATTTGTGTTTCTTAAACACTTTATAAAAAGTTTGCTGCCTCTGTCTCAAGTTATTAATTCAGCTTTGTGCGAAAAAAAATACTCTTTAAATTAAAAAACTGCCTCACTTCTGAGAAGCGTTACTTGGCAGCTTTACGCTGGTGATGGTTTGTGTAATTAAAATCCTTATATTTGCCTTTTGCCACATTCCTCTGGGAAAACTTATGAACACAGAGTAGAAATGACTTTTTTTTCAATTTTTGCTTGTGTTTGTAAATTTATTTCATTGAAAATCTGGTCTTTATCGTAACTGGACTCAAGGTTTGGCCCCTCATGGGAACAAATAGGACTCGTTTTCAGAAAATTATATTGGGGGTAAATTCTCTTTATGACTATTTTTCCCTGTTAATAACCTTTGTAAAAACAACGCTTGAAATTCCTGTGAGCCCCAGGGAGCATTTGTGGTTGCTTCGTTTTGGGGGTTTGTGTTATTTCCTTGCAGAAATACCCTTTTTTTTTAATATGTAATTTTGAATTGGTGACATGGGATGTCTTGTCAGGTTGCATAGGTGAAGCTCTGCTTAAATCTGAAATTCTACTGCAAATTTTCACGTGTCGTATCGATCCTTTTCCTGAAAAATAAGTAGGCTGAGTTTTGGATACTTGTATTTATATTGCTTTTTATTGAAAATGGAAAGGAACTGGTCGCCTGTGGTGTTGGCTCATGAAGGTAATGTAGTTGTGGACTTAACTGACTGTAAGTTTAATTAAATATATTACGGACGAGAGGGGGGTATTAACCGTATGATAATACATTTGGCCTTTGTCATTCTGTGCCCTTCCTGACCAGCTGCTGCATCTGTAAAACTTGACATTTTCTCTAACGTTATATTTTTTTCTTAATGCTCTCATAGGAGCTAAAAAAGTAAGTATTCTAGTTATGTGGCTTTTGTACTTTCTGGAAAATTTGGAATATAGGCACCGATTTAAGGCATCTTATTAGACAGATTGTTGCAGATTTTTTTCTGATTTCTGCTGGAAATAAGGGTATTTTTACGGGTTTATTTGTTAAATTCGGCTTTGTCTTGCTTTGATTTGAGACAGTGTTTTGATTTGAGGGAACCACATGATAATTGGAGTCCTTGATAATGTTCCTCAACCTCGAGAGCAACGTGGGGGCTGCAACTCTTGTGCTTGAAGCTGTTTGAGGACTGGAGGAAAATCACCTACAATTAAAACCAAAACCCAACAAAACCAACAACACAACAAAAAAAACCCCAACACCACAAAAAAAAAAACCCAACACCAAAAAAAGCTCCAAAACAACGAAAACCAAACAACCGAAAAAACCACCACCACCAAAAAAAACCCCACCAAAAAACCCCAGAAACCAAACAAAAAACCCCACAAACCAGAAACAAACAACAAAATCCACAAAAAAGCCCAGAAACCAAACAAAAAAGCCACCAAAAATCCAGAAATGAAACAAAACAGAAAACCAAACAAACCCCCCGCAAAAAACCAGAAACAAAACAAACCCAAACCCGTCAAAAAATCAGAAATAAAAGAAACTCTGCAAAAAACAGAAACAAAGCAAACAAAAAACCCACAAAAAATCCAGGAAAAAACCAAACCCCCAACCAACCAAACCCCCAAAAACCAGAAATAAAACAAAAAAACCAAACCCACAAAAACCAGAAATAAAACAACAAAAAAAAAAACCAGAAAATCAGAAACAAAAAACCCCAACCAAATATAAAAAAAACAAACAAGAAACCCCACAAAAAAGCCCAGAAACGAAGCAAAACAAACGAATCCACACAAAACCAGAAACAAAACAACAAACACAAAAATCCCCAAAAAACAGGAACAAAAAAACCAACCAACCAAAAAAAATCCACAGAAAATCAGAAACAAAACTGCGACCAACCAAAAACCGCAGAAACAAAACAAAAAACCCCCAGAAACAAAACAAATAGAAATCCATGAAAAATGAGAAACAAACAAAAAAAAACTAAAAACCCCACAAAAACCCAGAAACAAAGCAAAAAAACAAACAAGAAACTCCACAAAAAAAGAAACGAGACAACAACCAAACATCCACACAAAACTGAAACGAAACAAAAAAATCCCCAAAAAGTTCATAGAAAATCAGAAACAAAAAAACCCAACCAACCAAAAAGGAGGAAAAAAAAGCCAAAACGAAACAGAAAAAAACAAACAAAAAAATCCACAGAAAATCAGAAACAAAAAACCAACCAAACATAAAAATCCACAAAAAACCCAGAAACAAAACAAAAAGCCGAACAAGAAACCCCACCAAAAAAACCCCAGAAACAAAGCAAACCAAACAAATCCACAAAAAAAAACCAGAAACAAAACAACAAACATAAAAATCCCCCCAAAACAGGAACAAAAAACCAACCAACCAAATCCACAGAAAATCAGAAAGAAAACAAAACTGCAACCAACCAAAAAACCCCAGAAATAAAACAAAAAACCCACAAAACCATAGAAATAAAACAGAAAACCAAACAAAACCCCACTAATCCCAGAAACAAAAAACCAACCAAACCTAAAAAATCCACAAAAAATGAGAAACAAACCAAAAAACCAACCAATCTAAAAACCCTGCAGAAACCCAGAAACAAAAAACCAAACAAGAAACCCCACCAAAAACCCCAGAAACAAAGCAAAAAAACCCAACCAAACAAAAAAGTTGAGGAAAAAAAAAACCAGAAACAAAACCAAACAAAAACCCCACAAAAAACTTAGAAACAAACCCAAACCTCAAATAAAAAAACCCGGAAACAACAAAAAACCCCAAAACCGAACCAAACAAACCCATAAAAAAACCCAGAAGTAAAAGAAAATGAAACAAAAAACCTCACCAAAAAATCCCAGAAACAAAGAAAAACCAACCAAAAAAAAACCACACAGAAAGAAAA
Organism: Caloenas nicobarica; assembly: GCF_036013445.1. Taxonomy (NCBI): domain Eukaryota; kingdom Metazoa; phylum Chordata; class Aves; order Columbiformes; family Columbidae; genus Caloenas; species Caloenas nicobarica. The sequence goes on along the minus strand of NC_088246.1, from coordinate 164,213,554 downwards.
AAAACAAAACCAATAAAAACCCCACAAAAACCCAGAAATGAACCAAACAAACAAAAAGTCAAAAACCTATCAAACAAAAACCACAAAAACCAGAAACAAAACAAAACGAACCACAAAAAAACCCAGAAATGAGACCAATAAAACACAAAAAACCCGGAAACAAAACAAAAAGCCAGCCAAACAAAAACCACAAACCAAAACCAACAAAACACCCCCAAAATAATAAAAAACCTAACAAACCAAAAAAATCCCTAAAAACCCCCACCAAGCATCAAAAAAACCTCAAACCAAACAACAACAGAAAACCAACCACCAAATGTTCGTTTTCTTTTTGTGAAACGTTCCGCAATATTAACGCCTCTACTGCAAATTAAATATTTAAGGATGTGACCGTTTGAGCTGTTTTGAGTCCCATTCAGGTTTCTCGTGACACCCCCTGGAGTAACCTAAAAATTCAAATATATTGTCCTGCTTATGCAGTTTTAATTGTGCATTTTGCCTTATTTATGATAATTACCTTCCAAAAATTCAATTTAAATTGCTATATCTTTTTTTTAAGGGGGACGCTCTTTGCTACTTAATAGAAAAATATCTAAAATTATTTATCCCCCACCTGAGCTTGTTCGCAGCGTTTCTGATCCCTTATCTCTAGTTGTCTGTAGTAAGAATTATTTTATTGTTCCATAACGGGTGTAAAATACAAGAAAAAAAGCATGACGTGAAAGAAGATCTTCAAAACAAGTTTCAATTTTGATATTTTAAAATGTTTGTAGCTGTATCGGTGTTTTCAGCAGCTGCTGGAGGAGTTTCACAATTCAGATAGTAAGAAAAATACCTAATTTTGCTTTTCCTAGTAATTTTTATAATTCAAATATAGTATTTAAAATTAAATATAGAATGTCCTGAGTTGGGAGGGACCCACAAGGATCATAGAGTCCAACTCCTGTCCCTTAATGTGACAACTCCACAGTTCATTATTACATAATAATTAATGAATATAAATGAACATATAAGGATATAATATGATATAAACGTATTTATATATGTGTAAATATAAATAGATGTAAATATAATTACTATAGTACCTATAGTTAAAACATAGTGTTACGCACATACATTAATATTTTAAACTATATAAATTTAAATGGAAAGTTTAAAAGGCAAAAGTGCTGACTTGTGATAAGAGTTGATTTAATTTTTTTTTAACTTTTTTTTGCTTCTAAAATCCTCCAGAGATGGTTTGACCTATAAACCCTCAACTGAAATCTGGAGGATATTTCAGCCGTACGCGAATTTTTATTTCGCAACCTGTCACAGGTAAATTTGCAGCTCTAAAACTTTAAATTGTCGGTAGGTAGAGCTGCCTTGCAGGTATTTAATTCCAGATTTCTTAAAAATTAAAATGTCAAATTAAATGTCAAAATTTCAAATTAAGTTCCAACATTTCAAATTAAATTTAAAATTTTGAATTAAAAATTTAAATTAAAAATTTTTTTTTTTTTTTAAAGACCATGAAGTGTTTTGCGGATAATTCGTTACCTACTCATTAAATATTTGAGCAGTACATTAAATTCTGTATTTAGAAAGGTATTTCCTACACCATTTCCAATAATATCCACACACTAAGAGCCGCTTTATTTCTTTTTTTCTGTTATAAAATCCAAACCACAAAGCAGGTACAATATTTTTCATTTCAGTAGAGGATTTTTTTAAAAAAATTATTTATTTATAACCTCAATCTTGAGTTTTCCAGCTCTTGGTCAATTGTAAATTGTCAGTTATTGGCATTTTAAACTAAAATAGACTGGTAATTTTTCAGCCAGCTCCCTCTTCTGGCAATTTAGTAGCAAAACACAAAGCAACGACCTCTAAAAATACTCAAAAATTGGGGCATCTTTAGCCTGTCTTCCCAAAACAAGTAATTAAAGACTAATCTACTAACTCAGAAGAATATTTTGCACATTACCACGGATTTGAGCAAAAACTTCTTGGTTTTTTTTTACCCTATCAGTTGTCTTAAAGTGAAATTTAAAGCGCTTTATGTTTAAATAGCAACGTGCAGAGTTCTTGTTAGAAATATTTGAGGAGGGAGCTTATTTTGACTTAGAACCTGGACGTTTTTAGGCAGTTTAATTTCTTTAAATTCAAATTTCAAACGACGGCAAAACGGAACTAAGCACAAGCAATAACGGCGCGCCGGCTTTTGATGCTCTCGCGTTAAGAAATTGCTAAAACCTGCTGCATGCCCTTGTTTTGTTGAGTTTTGCCGCGACTACACTGTTGTGCTTATCTTTTAATTAATGCTGCCACTTTTTGGAGGATGAGGACGAGGAAACCTCCCTGCCCGGTAGAAAAGGTTTGGTTAGACCAGGATAAATACGACGAAGTGGAGCGACCGCGGCACGAAAAAGAAGCGACGGCGGCTGCTGAGGAGCCCCAGGAGGTTGACGCCGTCAACGGCATCTCCAACGACGATTCCGTCGAAAGCGAATTCAAGGGGGACTCGAAGAAAGCGAAGAATGGCAAGAAGCAAAGGAAACGGAAACGTTCCCCGAAACCCAGAAGCGCGGCCAAGTTGGACTTAATTCTGGCTGGTTTGTCTGCTGACAACGTGTGGTTCGAAAAACCGCTCTACGATCGTGCTGAGAGTGTCTACAGGCAGAAGTTAGTGGATTTTCAGAACCAGGAGGTGCCCGAGGATGCGCTAATGGCTCAGGAGTCGCCTTTGGCGGCTGGGTCGAAAGCTTTTCAAGACATTCCTCAGCCGAGGATCCTTCCAGCGGCGCCGTCCTGCTCCCACGGGAGCCTGTCTGCCTGTCACCACGTCATTCAGGACGTCTGGGTCAACAAGTTGGACTTTGATAAAGCCGAGGAGACGTTCCTCGAAAAAACTCAATTCTTCGTTCCCCCGAACGCCCTCAGCATCCCGTCCGCGTGGCCGAACGCCGGCGGCGTCGGGCTGAGGACGCCGGATGAGGGCTACGTGACGGCCCTGCCCACTCCTGCTACGCCGAGAGACATCGGCGCTGATTCTTCTTCCTCCGTTCCCGGTTTGCCTGGCTCAGTACACCCGACAGTAAACGGTAAGCCGCAGATTTCCACCTTTCAGGCTCTCGTGTCGGAGGTTTGGTTGGAGAAACCTCTTTATGACGACGCTGAGAAGAGTTTCTACGAGAACATGTTTGACGGTCACCCCTCAGGTAAAACCACCCAGCAGCAACGCGCCTGCCCCGAAGTGTCAAAGAACGAGGACGGGGAGGACCTCAGTGTTGGAAAAGAAACGACCGACGAACACGTGGACATGGCCGCCAACTCTTTACTTCCTGGCGACACTGAGCAGCCTCCGCCTACCAGCTTTTTTCTGCACGAGGGCAGCGAAACCGTGTGGCTTAATAAACCAACGTACGACAGGGCCGAGTCGCGATACTACACAGCCGAGGCTCTGAAGATGGCGAGAGCGGGAGAGAGTACGGAGGTGGAGGAATCCGCAGTAATAAAACCTTCCCGACCATCTGCTAATTCTCCTGCGCCAGAAACGAAGTAGGAGAAGTTTATTTTTTGGGGTAACGCACGTGCAAAACGGCCGGGTCGGGATTGAGCTGGAAGAATTTGCTTGTGTGGAAGACGAGCGTTCTTTGGAGCAAGCATAGGGAGATGCTGAGCCTGTTTGTGGGCAGGATAACGGGGGGGAAACTCCTTCAGGGACCTCCCTTCTCCTGATAAATGTTAGTGGTGAAAAATAGTATTTTATTTTCAGTGCCACAGGTTAAGCGTTTAAAATTAAGGCTGGTAAGTGAGCTGAGGTTTGACCCCATCTTTACGTGGTGGGAGCCTGGGGCTGTGCAAAGGAAAATAGAAGCGAGATGTTGAAAGTTTAAACAGGCAGAGGATGCCGTGTTGGATTTTGAGAGGTTTTTAAATGGTGACTTTGCTGTGTATTTCTGTTAAAATGCCACAGGGTCCTTCAGAGAAGCGTCATCCCCAGTTCTGCAGAGTGGGTAGGTTGGTCATTGAGCTCCAACGTGACCACGTTTGAGCATCCAGCTCGAAGAAAACTTGGGGATGACAGCGAAATACAATTTCAGGGCATCAGTCTGGCAGGAGCACGTGCTCTTATTTGCTTCATTGTGGGAGAAAATACCTTTTTTTAATTCGTTAGAGCATTTTATCCGGAAGCTGCCGTTTATTTTGGGACAGGACTCGCTGGATTACAGCTCGTTTGATGTGCGTGTGTGTAGCTGGGCAGGGAAAGTTCATTCTCAAATCATACGTGACCTTCATCGTTAGAAATCAGTTTACAGACAAACATTTAAAGGCTTCTTTTGAAGTCTTGGATGATTCCGTGCTTTCTATGTTAAAAAATGTGCTTTTATATACGACCGGCTCAACCCTGAAGTCTGAGAGCCTGTCCCAAGGCTGGTGTTTAAATGTTATTTTGCAGTGACTGATGTTCTCGGAAAGAAAAAAAAAAAGGCCCTTGGAGTATTGGTCCTTATTTCTGACACTTTCGATCCTCGAGTTTCTTAGGATTTGTTGGAAAGTTTTTAAGATCTTTATGTCAAGTGATAACAGGGGGTTACAGACAAGCTTTAGAGCACGTGTACCTTCCACCATGTCTGAATCGGGGTAGTTTTCTTTAGTTGGAAAGAATTTGGTTGTGCCTTTTACCTTTCCCCAGGAAAGTTTGTGTGTCTTTGTAAAATATGTGGTGTAAATTTGGCTGTAATTGGGATTCTCCGTTAATAGTCCTGGTTGGCAGCTCTTGGAGGGTTGGGCGGTGGGATGGACTTCAACGTAGAGAGCGTGCATGTTGTGGTGGCCTCTGGTTTCTTTTGGTTTTATAGAAGGCTCTTCTCTTGGCATCTGTGGAAATGTTTTACCGCGGTTTTTTTAGGAAAGGATTTGGGGGTTTCTGTTAATTGCTCTCTCTGTCGTGTGGTAGAACCTGGTAGCAATATGGTTTCGTCGTGATGTTTTGTGCCTGTTATCAGCACCTCAAACTGATGACACCGTCCCTTGGCTTGAAATAAGGGAACATCTTCTCTTGCTGTTGCAAGAGCTCCATCGTTTGCCTTGAAATTAAGAGATTAAACGACCTTTGGAAGCTGCTGCACGAAGAAAAACAATTTAACACCATTTCACAGCAGCGTGAGGATATTTTACGCTGTTCCTCCTTGCAGTGACGGGTGCCTGTCCCTTCCAAGTGTTGCATTGCTGATGGTTTTAATTTCTAAACAGATGCAGCAGCTTCCAAAAGGGCTGTTGTAGATCGAATATATGGATTCCCGGAGGCTGGTTGGTGTTGGGCGGTTCACTGTTTCAGGCTGTTCTTTACAGGAGGATTCGGTGACATGCGGCATGACCAGGTAGAGGCATAGGCCTAAGATACGCAACAGTTGGTGTCAATTTGGTCGAATCGCGTTCAAGAAAGACTGAAACACATTTAAATTCATGAGCTGTAGCGTCAGGAGGTGACGGTCACCTTGGCACGTGCTGCGTGGAGCTGCGTATCCTTCGGTTGGTTGTTTCACCGCGGCCAGGAGCCTTAAAAATTAGAAGGATGATTCCCTTTTTGATTCTTATAGACAAGAATTCTTTCTTAGCAGCGGATTCTAGGCATGAGGAAGACATTTTTGACGCTGAGGGTGGTGAAACACTGGCCCAGGTTGCCCAGAGAGGTGGTGGATGCCCCATCCCTGGAGATCACAGAATCACAGAATCACAGAATGTCAGGGATTGGAAGGGACCTCGAAAGATCATCTAGTCCAATCCCCCTGCCAGAGCAGGAACACCCAGGTGAGGTTACACAGGAAGGCGTCCAGGCGGGTTTTGAATGTCTCCAGAGAAGGAGAATCCACAACCGCCCTGGGCAGCCTGTTCCAGTGTTCCGTCACCCTCACTGAGAAGAAGTTTCTTCTCAAATTTAAGTGGAACCTCTTGTGTTCCAGCTTGAACCCATTACCCCTTGTCTTACTGTTGGTTGTCACCGAGAAGAGCCTGGCTCCATCCTCGTGACACCCACCCTTTATATATTTATAAACATTGATGAGGTCAGTCTCCTCTTCTCCAAGCTAAAGAGCCCCAGCTCCTCAGCCTTTCCTCATAAGGGAGATGCTCCACTCCCTCCGGCATCTTGGTGGCTGCGCTGGACTCTCTCCAGCAGTTCCCTGTCCTTCTTGAACTGAGGGGCCCAGAACTGGACACAATATTCCAGATGAGGTCTCACCAGGGCAGAGTAGAGGGGAAGGAGAACCTCTCTTGACCTACTAACCACCCCCTTCTAATACACCCCGGGATGCCATTGGCCTTCCTGGCCGCAAGGGCCCAGTGCTGGCTCATGGTCACCCTGCTGTCCTCCAGGTCCCCCAGGTCCCTTTCCCCTACACTGCTCTCTAATAGGTCATTCCCCAACCTGTACTGGAACCTGGGGTTGTTCCTGCCCAGATGCAAGACTCTACATTTTCCCTTGTTATATTTCATTAAATTTTTCCCCGCCCAACTCTCCAGCCTGTCCAGATCTCGCTGGATGGCAGCACAGCCCTCTGGCGTGTCAGCCACTCCTCCGAGCTTGGTGTCATCAGCAAACTTGCTGATAGTACACTCAATTCCCTCATCCAAGTCATTGATGAATATATTGAACAGTATTGGTCCCAGAACTGACCCTTGAGGCACTCCACTAGATACAGGCCTCCAACCAGACTCCGCCCCATTGACCACGACTCTCTGGCTTCTCTCCTTCAGCCAGTTTGCAGTCCACCTCTCTACCCGATCATCCAGTCCACACTTCCTCAGTTTTGCCGTGAGGATGCTGTGGGAGACGGTGTCAAATGCTTTGCTGAAGTCAAGGTAGACCAAGGTAGAGATATTCAGGATCAGGTTGGATGGGGCTCTGAGCAACCTGAGCTGGTGAAGATGTCCCTGCTCATGGCAGGGGTGGCACTGGGTGACCTTGGAAGGTCCCTTCCAACCCAAACTATTCGATGATTTCCATGATCTAGAAAATCCTGCTCTGAAAGCTTGTGGAAAAAGGTACAAATGAGCTGATTTATTCCGTCCCCACTTGTTCTGTCACTAAATGCAGGTCAGGCCACACAGACGGGCGAGTGATTAGAGACTGTCCTGCTTTCTTAATACGATCCTGTTTACTTAAACCTTTCCACCGGACGGAAAACCGCCAAGCAGAGACCTGCAAGCACAGCAATATGGGGGGAAAAAACCCACTTTTCTGACAAGCCCATTGCCAGCTGCTGACCTTAAGTGCTTCTAGAAACTCACTTTGGCTTCATTTTTTTTCCCCTTTCTGCAGAAAAATGGCAGTCGACCACTTTTTGTCCGAGAAGATCTGGTTTGACAAATACAAGTACGATGATGCTGAGCGAAGATACTACGAGCAGATGAACGGGCCCGTCGGGGGCTCCTCACAGCAGCAGGTAACGCTCGTTCTCAAGGGTTTAGCAGAGGGCTGGAGCTTTAAAAACTAGTACAGAGCAGGCGAAAGGACACAATCCACGTTCACTTTTGGGTTATTTCCACTCTGGTTGCTGCCATTTCCACGTGTGAGTCTTCTCTGCGGCTCTACCCCCAGTTATGAGGCATCTTGCCTTTAGAAAAACCATTTTTTGTGGGCTGTGAGGGATGTTTTTCCATACAACTGATGTGCTGGGAGGTCACACACCCTTGTAACAGGAGGACCGGTTATATGTTTTTTGTATATATATATATATATAGTTATTTTTTTGAGGCTGCTGTGGCAGTGCACAAATATCTTCTGTGATTTAGAGGCACAATTTGAGCCCTGAAGCCCCAAGAGCTGCGGTTCTCTTGACTGGGCTGGTCGAAGAATTGACCTTTTCCCAATTCAACCAGGGAAGAAGCTGTTTTGAAACAGTTACTGAGGGTTTTATTTGGTATAAATGAGCTGTTTGATGTTAAAGGAGCAGCCCTATGGCTCCAAAGAGACCGGGAATTATGTTCCTCTCTTTGCGTGCTCCTGCAGCAAACCTGAGCTGAAGTAGTTCAAGCTTAAATATTAGCCCGAAATTATGATTATTTAAAAGTACAGAGCTATTGTAACCTCTTCCTGCTACGTAAAGAGCTCTTAACTGCTTATGCACTTAGTTGGGTATGTAGAAAGCGGCTTAGAGTTTTATATGCCTGTCTTGCAAGCGTTTAAAGGGAAGCTTTTTGCTTAAGTAATAATTTCTGGGGACGTTTTCTCTCTCTTCCTCCTGCAAATCTTGACTAGAGGTGGCACAGTGCCTGGGCTATGGGCATAAATAAAAAATTCAAAGCTTTAGATAAGCGCTTGAAGTCAATTTTAAAGTGCAAATCTTTGCAGTGCTGTTAGAAAAACAAAGTATTTCATGCCACAAAAGGAGCTTCCCGTGAATTTCTGCCTTTGAGAGGTGGTGTGAGGGCTCCAAGCGAGTTTATCAGCCACTTCTCTGCTAAGAAAAATAGATCCATGCTCCTTAAAACCTTCCTGCAACCTGGAAGTGATATCCACACATACCTGGACACGTGGATACCGATGTGTCCAAGCTGTTGCTCTTCTCTCTTGTCTATTTGACACAGGATTTTCGGCCTTCTGGGCAGTTTTGTGTCTCAGATCTTGCTCGTGGGGTTGCAGCCTGGGAGAGACAAGGAGTCAATGGATCGTGGAAACTCGAATTTGTGCTCCGGGAAGGGAATCTTTAAATCCAGGCTAAGGCATGAGGGGGGGAAAAAAAAGCTTGTGCTGCTGCACTCCACGTTGTACCTCTCCAGATAAAAGACTTGAGTTAGGGCTGTCACTTCTTGCCTGAATATTGTGACGCTTAATACGACAAAGAGCTGCCTAACAATAGATCTCAGAGCGACTCCAACCCTCTGCTTTACTGGCAGCTGTTCAGGGTAATAGTAGAGAATTTAAAAGCTCTTGACTGGATGATCTTCTGGACACGTGGCCCAATGTGACCAGGGATTGCGGTCACTGCTGCTTGATTTAAATCCTGTCCTCCTGGCAGCTAATTTTGCGATACTTGCTGAATCATTAGGAGGAACCCTCCCCATTCTTACCCTCTTTTTAACTTCCCTGACCAGTTTTCCCATTGTTTCCTATTTTTTTTAAAAAAAAAAAACAAACAAAACTTGGTTCTTTCTGCACTGTTTGCAGGAGAACGGAGCCAGCACCATCCTCCGCGACATTGCCAGAGCCAGGGAGAATATCCAGAAATCGCTGGCCGGAGTGAGTACCCGAGCTCTCTCACCGGCTGGTTAACCCGCAACCATTTTTAGCTGTGGCGCATCTCACACAGTTCCACCCCGACCACTCTGTAGATTGTGTGGCTTCTGATTTTTTATTAAGCGAGAGGAGAAAACAAAGGCGCACGGTGCCGTGTACAACCAGCATAGCTCCATCCCATCGCTACCAGAGAGTGCATGCTGCTTACCTGCTTGCTAAACCTCTTAAAACTAACTGGATTTGGGTTAAAATCCTTCGACTGTGCGTTTCTTTTATTTGTTTTTTTCCTGGTGGGACGTTCCCCCACATCTTACCTAACAAGTTATTGTTAAAATAACCTCGCTGAGTAGCAAAGCACTGAGCATGTGCGTCTCTCTTGGGATACGCTGAGCTGCCGCCTTCTCTTTCTCATTTTAATTTCAGTCAGGGTATGTGCAAAAAAATTGTGTTTTCCATCTGCTGCCTGTAGGAAATTCAGCTTGGCTACTCCCTGTAAGTCTGAACCATCTCTTAAAAGCTCAGTAACATCATTTCTAGAGATGTTTTTGTGCTGATATGTACAGCCAGCCCTCTAAAAACTCTTATAATTTTTTAAGAGGAAGCTGAGATCTTAAATTAATAAGTGGACTCAGTTTATAGGTAAAGAAAATCCACAGAATACAGCCCTTGTGTCTTAATTTCTTACCCTGCAATATCTTCCATCCTTTGTATAGATTTGGCCTCATACCTCGCTCTTTGGGGTATTTAACACCCTCATTTTCTCTCTAGATGAGTAGAAGAACAGGGAATCGAGCCTTTCTCAAGGGGAATATTTCATATTCCTCCTTAACACAAGCAGAAAGGAGCCAAACATTTAATTAAAGGATTCATTTTGCTTTGGTTAGATTCGGTGGTCCCAAATACAGCTCGAATACAGCATGGAAGTCAATGGAAAGTTGAGACATCTTAGTAATATTGCAATATCTTAGTAATATTAAAACCAAACCAAAAATATAAAGGCCTTTGCAGCCATGTGTCACTTGCTGGGGTTAGTGCTGACTCTAAAAAATGAATCCGCTGGATTATTTTGTTCTTGTGAAGAAAACTTGGTGGGTTTGAGAATTTAAGGTCAGGACCGAGCCACAGGGACTTAAAACTGGAATCTGGGGTGTTGCAAAAAGTGGATTGAGACTCTTCAGTGAAGTCTTGAAGGAAAAGCTTTGTGTCACTACACGACTGTTGTAGGAAAAGCGTTGTGCACCCAAATCTGCATTGCTGTCAGGGGTATTTTTAACGTATAGCTGTTATTCTGCTCTCTAAGAGTGTAGTTGCTTGATTAAGCAGAGCAACAGTGACTTTCTTATTGTTTTAAAATCCCATTTGGCTGATCATGCTTTACATGATACCCTGGAGAGTTGATCTTCTCAGCTCTTCCACACATTGTCACATATCTGCCCTGGAACCTGAAGCCGTAAACAACCAGTCTGTGCTAATTAAAAAGGCTGAGCTGTGGAGAAACGAGTCCAAAAAATCAGATTTTATAGCTTGTGTTTCTGAAGGATCATCGTTCACCTCAGACAGTTGTGGCGTGAAGCAGGTTTGACTTTAGAACATGCTTAAACTCTCGTTTTTCTGTTTCAGAAAGCCAAATTTATACTGTGTGATGTGCAGAATAATAGAGAAGCGTGTTTTTACAGTCAGGATTTAGTCTTCCCTTCCACCTGAACATTATCGTGAGGAGCCTAAAGATGTCGCGAGTGAAAAGTTGGCTCTTGGAAGATGGGAAGATGCTGGGAAATTCACCCAAGGCTGATTTTCAGCTGGATAATGTTGTTCTGAAGTATATCAGTGAGCATTAGAAGGGTTTGAGGCAATGGTTTGTACCTCCCAAAGGAGGATACAAAGCTCGGATGCTGGAAACATTTGTTTGCACATACCTTTCATCCCGCTTCGCATGGTCATCTCTGCTTTAAAGCATTTTTCCAGTCTGCATCTGCTCGATCGCTAACGCTTCCCTGGATATAAAGGTGTTAACACGTGTGGTACCACAGCTAGGGAGGGATTTGTATCTTTGCATATTGAAAATAAATTTATATTTATTTTTGGGTGAAGCCGAGTGATTTGTGAGCTCTAGACTGGAAAAACCTACACATCACACCTGTAGCTGAGCTTGTAAAATCTACATGTTGTTCTTTGTAACAAATTTAAATCAAATTCAAGAGAAAAAGGTTGATATTTCCAGATTCTACTTGTAGCAAGGGAAGTGCCAGGTTTCCAGTTGTGTCTGTTGGTTGGGCCTGATGTACCAAGGGAAGAGATTTTGATCTCTAGTTGTCCAGACAAATTTATTTCAGCTGATACGTAGAAATCTGGACAACTAGAGATGAAAATCTCTTCCCTTGGTATATCAAGGAGCTCACAAAGCACTTGTAGCTTTATCCAAAAAGAACTTTTGCGATGTTTTCTTTCTTCAGTCAGTGTTGTCTCTGGGTTTTAAAGTACGTTTTAGAGAGTCAAAGTATAGCGGGGGCTAGATGTTGAAACTGAGGCTAAATTCTGTTTTCTACCGTTCGTAAGTAAGAAAGTCCCAGAGTTTTAATTAGTTTGGATAATTAAATTTATATGCAGTCCTCGGTGTGGTTCCAGGCTTGCTGAGTGTTTCTGCTACACAAAATATTTTGAAATACGTTGCGGCACCGGTCAGCATATCACTGATGTGGGTTCAGCACAAAAACTATACTTTAAGCTTAGGAAAAATAAGGTTTTAAGAGCTCTGTCTATGAGAACGCACAGGCAGTGATGCTCTGGAACTCTTCACCATCGGAATTTTGAATTACTGTCCTCGATAAAACTCACAAACGCTTGTGTCGAGCTTCCTTTTTGCAGAGTTGGGTCAGAAGAGGAAATAACACTCAGTTGTGCAGAGGGAACAAGACATTAAGGGTTGTGCGGAGGGAACAAGACATTAAGTGATGTGCAGCTTCAGTTGGTGACCACATGTCTAAAAAGCTTGAAACATCCTCACCTCGGGGTGATTTTTCTCCAGTTTCTCAACATGAGGCTTGACCACCTCCCAGAATCGGGAACTCGGCTCAACCTTGTGCCTCTTAGACCGGGTTTTACACAGTTTCCAGGATGCCAAAGGGCGGCTGGTCTGGTTTGTGACGACCTTTAATCTCTTGTTTCGCTTGAGCCTCTTTCTTCTTGCTCAGGCTCATTCTACCCTGGGGTTACCCAGGACTAACAAATATCTAAATTGTTGATTTAAACACTTTGCTGTGCCCTTCGTGTTGTAAACCTCCCTTTTTAAACAGGAAAATACAGCACGGAGGAGCATGCGAATCCTGGTTTAGGATTAGTTTAGCATATGTTATACGCTGAATCTCTTCATCCAGGTGCACGATACTGAATTTGGTGGCTTTTTAACCTCTCAGTGCACCCAGGCTGTTAATCAAATTTGCCATTTTTTGCAGAGATGGGTGAGAAATCCCAGTGGTCACCGCGATATCTCTGCTGCCCGTATCCCCGCACAATGATGCACAGGCGCGTATTTAAGTGCCCCATTGAGAATTCTGGCTCTTTAGGCTTCATTATTGGAATTTACAACCTTAACGTCGTCTCACCTGCAGTATCGATGTAAAGCTGGCAGAGGAAAGGGTGAAAATAAAAAGATTCGGTGCTCAAAATTTGTCTTTTGCAGTAATGAAACATCCCTTTTCCATGTTCTTCTTGTTGAGAACAGCTTGGAGCAGAGCGGAATGTTTAAAAACCTTCTCATCTTACTCTTGCAAGCCATCGCTACAGCCTTTTTTTGGAAAAATGACCATGATTTTCTCCTCAAACTTCCCAGATGACACAACCACACAAGCCTGGCAGGTTTTTCTTAAACTGGATGCATCCTGCCAAGCTGGACATATTTTGTTTTGTTGGTTTTCTTGGGACCTGTTCCGTGTGATACTCCAGGATGGCAGCTGACGAGCATAAAGGTGCTGCTTCAATTTAAATTTCTCATCTTCAAGGGGCCATTACTAACAGGGAAGAGAAATGTGGAGGCACAACTGGTTTCTGTGGCAAATCCACTAAACCCGGGAGCCGGGGTTTAGGAACAGGCTGATCTGCAGCACCAAATATTCTTACAGCATCTTAAACGTCCACGGTCGTGCCCAGGAGAGCTGGTTGGTTGGGCAAACGCAGAAGCTGCAGAAATGCTTCAGCGTTCGGCTTGAAAACGGGACTAAGGGCTTCAAATCGAGTCTCTTTATGTCTCTTTGCAGGTGACACAGCTCCTGAGTTTGATCACGACTCAAAACCAAACGTGGTTTTTCAAGGGGTGGGGATGGATGCCGCCGCTGCCAGAATTCACTTTTCGCTGAGTTAACTTAGACTTTGGCCCTGGTGGTGTAACTGGGACAGGAAGGGGTCAGGCAATAAGTTGATCTGAGAGTTAACTTGGTCCTTGGAGTACAAAGTTTGGCCTAGCCCTCTGGGATGAGCCCACCGTGGCTCGCGGTGTGTGTGTGTGAGCATGGAAACCCATGGGAGTCTCGTCATGTTATCAGTGCAGACCGGTGTGTGTTGCTTTATTATAGAATTGTGGAATAGTTTGGGTTGGCAGGGGCCTTTGAAGGCCATCTAGTCCCACCCCTGCCATGAGCAGGGACATCGTCACCAGCTCAGGTTGCTCAGAGCCCCGTCCAGCCTGGCCTGGGATGTCTCCAGGGATGGGGCATCCACCACCTCTCTGGACAACCTGGGCCACTGTTTTATTAACCTCATTGTAACAGATTTCTTCCTTATATCTGGCCTGAATCTTCCCTCTTTTAGTTTAAAACCCCTTGTTCTATCACAACAGGCCCTGCTCAAAAGTTTGTCCCCATCTTTCTTATCAGCCCCTTTTAAGTACAGAAGGGCCACAATAAGGTCTCCCCGGAGCTTCTCCTCCCCAGGCTGAACCCCCCACTGTCTCAGCCTTTCTCCCCAGAGCTGTTCACCCCTCAGCCCATTCCCGTGTCCCTCCTCTGTCCCGCTCTAACAGCTCCATGTCTGGCTGGTGCTGGGAGCCCAGAGCTGGATGCAGAGCTCAGGGGGGCTCAGGACATGGGGGCACAGGGGCAGAATCCCCCTCCTTGACCTGCTGCTCACGCTGCTCTGGGCACAGCCCAGGACACAATTGATTTTCTGGGCTGTGAGCGCGCATTGCCGGCTCGTGTCCAATCTTTCATCCACCAGAACCCCCAAGTCCTTCTCCGCAAGGCTGCTCTCCATCCATCCATCCATCCATCCATCCATCCATCCATCCCCAGCCTGGATTGATACCGGGGTTTGCCCCAACCCATGTGCAGGACCTTGCACTTGGCCTTGTTGAGCCTCAATGAGATTCGCATTGTCCCACTTCAGGTGTTGTGTCTTTACTCTTGGAGAGACACATTAGTGGTAATTTGGGACTTACTAAGAGTCTCGGTAACAAGATGTTTAACAGGAAGGTGGCAGAGTTCACGGATAAACATTTCTGTGCCGGCTTCGTTTGCTGTGTAGTTGGTGTGAGGCTGTTTTTTGTCACTCAGTGATTTTTCCTGCATGTGGATTTGGCTTCCTGCACTTGATCTGCCTCTTCCAGCATGAGTGAAATCCTTCCTCTGTCTTCTGAACCAAACGTCCTCCAAACCTTTTTGCCCTTTGCAGCAGAAGACAGGTCCTCGTAGTAAAGAAGCTTCTGCTGCCCGTCACAAGAAGCAGTCGGGCCGCTCAACTGTAAGTCAATCTGCACACGCACAGAGCTGGTTGTGTGATTTGAGAGGATGTTCTAGGGCAAGGACATCCCTGCCTTGGAGAGATGGACCATGTTCTCCTTCCTCGCCACAAGAAGTGTTTGGCCTTTGGCACGCGGTCGTAGCTCACCCAGATAATTTAATTTCAGTCGTAGAATCATAGAATGTCCTGAGTTAAAAGGGGGCCCACAAGGATCATCCAGGCCTCCCAGCTTGATGTGTGTTTGGAGACTATAAATCTACACTCAGGTTCCTAAGCCTGCACCCAAAGGCTGTGTCAGAGATAAATTTCAAGGTGCTTTTGACCCTTTTTTTGGGTGGGATGAAGAATCTCTTTGACCTTCCTCCCAGGAGCAGGTCGTGCTGCTCTGTGTCTCGCACGTCCAGGTATCTCCCAGGCTTTGCGTGCCAAATATTCCTCATCTTAACCCCCGTATTTCCCTCTTTCCACCTGAAGAGATCTCAGAAGTGTGCCAACAACCGAGAACCACGTTATAATTATATGCACTTAATTAATGCACTTATATGCACTTAAAAATACTATAAATTATTTCCTCTGTTGTATTCAGTTATAAATGACACTTGAAGTGTGAAGGCTCATTATTTTCTTTCTGATTTGATTTTATAGATAAGGGCCTCCTTCAAAATGAAACCCCGTTTTTGCTGTGAAAACAAATACTTTTGCAGCTCAATGGCTATAATTGCGCCTTCAGAATGTCTTAAAGTAGATTTAAGGTGTTTTGAGAGGAATTAAAGGCTGGGGAAGGTGGGAGTATCGAAACGCCAGGTTCTCCTTCCAGCTTGCGGTGACTCGCTGTGGGACGTTTGGGTCACTTCTGTGCCTCAGTTTGGCTGTAAGAGAGGACCGATCACCCCTTTTAAGGGGCTTAGCGTGCAATTTTCAAAACTTTTTGGTGTGTTTAGTAGCAATGTGATCTGAGATTGTAAAGAATGACTTTATCATTGGTGCCAGCTGAAATTTCTCGAGATACGTTTCATCCTTCGTTCTGTAGAGCTAATATCTTATTTTTATAAAACCTTTAGAGAAAATGTCTTTGTTCTTAGATTAGTTTTCATATTTTCTTCTTCCCCTAAGGCTTTACTGAGCTCAGAAGCAGGTGAACAGATTTATTTCATCTCTGTTTTCCTTGTTGCAGAGTGCAAATGCAACCTCTTCTGGGCCTTCTGGTGACCAAAACGATCTCCTGTCCCGAATTTCTCACCTGGAGGTAGAAAATCAAAACCTTCGCAGTGGTAAGTAGGAGAATCTTGTGGCGCGAAAGCAAAAACTGGACGGGGTCCTGTTTCTGTGGGGTGAATCCTTTATTGACTTTGGTGCCAGGTGAGCACGTGCCAGATCCTTGCAGGGGCAACTGGTGGTTTTTAAAGCCCACACTGAGCAGAAACAAATTTGTCCTGATTTGAACTGATGCAGAGCCTACAAGATAAGGTTCTTTTTTTAATTTATTACCTCCCTTATAGTTGTTGCGGACCTTCAGATGGCCATCTTCAAGTTGGAAAGCCGCCTGAATGCTCTGGAAAAGTCATCTACCTCCCACCAACCCTCAGCGGTTCCTCCAACCCAGGTGAGTCTTGGCAAAGTGCTGTTCTTGTTTCGTCTGCCGTCACAAAGTGCCACATCGTTTCCAAGACCTTGTGGCTGGCTGAAGATGAAGAGATGCTCACAGTCAGGATGAGTTTGTGGGAGGTTTTCCAGCAGTTGTGGCAGCTGCCTCGTCATCATTGTATCAGCACCAGTGTGGCCAGCAGGCCCAGGGCAGTGACCGTCCCCTAGACTGGGCACCGATGAGGCCAGACCTCGAATCCTGGGGTCAGTTTTGGACCCATTATGACAAGAAAGCCCTTGAGGTGCTGGAGCAAGTTGAGGGAAGGGAACGGAGCTGGGGAAGGGGCTGAAGCACAAGTGTGATGGGAGCGGCTGAGGGACCTGGGGGGTTCAGCTGGAGAACAGGAGCTGAGGGGAGACAGGGACACAAAGAAGTGACCTCAAGTTGCGCCAGGGGAGGTTGAGGTTGGATCTTGGGAACAATTTCTTCCCAGAAAGGGCTGTCGGGCATTGGAACAGGCTGCCCAGGGCAGTGCTGGAGTCACCATCCCTGGAGGGGTTGAATAGACAGAGATGAGGTTCTCGGGGACATGGGGTAGTGCCAGGTGTGAGTTAACGCTTGGACTTCACAATCTTGAGGGTCTTTTCGAACCAAAATGGTTCTATGATCTTTCCCAAAAAGTGTGTGTAGAGAGGAATGTTCTGCCCTAAGACCAGCAAAGAAACTATATTAGCAATTTCAGCCAGCGAGAGCTGGTGCAATTGTGTAGAAATTCAGAGTTATTATACACTTGAGTAGCATTTAGTGCTGTTTCTTAGCACGCACCAGGTAAAATACCACTTTGTTACAACAGATAAGCAGAATTTATCACACTTTTTTTAGCCAATATCCCTGCTAAGAATGTATTTTGTTTAATTTAAGAGGAAACTGAGGGAGCTGGACGTGTAGCGCCAATTTGATTGATCCTTGTAGGTTGAAAGATGTTCTACCAGTGGTGCTGGTGGTCTCTGCAGTCAAACCTATAGAATATGTAGGCTCCTCCTCATGCTGGGGGAAGATTCCCAAGCTGTCCTACTGAAACTCTTATGGTCCAGATATCCTGAGCCCTTAGAAAGATCAGCTCTTGGCTACATGGTGGTTTTTGCTCTGCTGGTCCAGTTCAAAGGTCCATCGGGTCGAACGTCCTATTGTGATGGCCAATAGCTGATTTTTCACACAAATCATGCGGCGTGGGCTACATTCACTGTCTTGAGCAACGCAGATTTCTGTTCCTGAGCTTCTCTTGAGTTCTGATGCAACTTCAGGTTAATCTTCTCCCCTTTTTCCTTAACGCAAATGCACGTCACCCCAATGAAGAAAGTGGAACCATTCAGCGTTCCCTCCAAGAAAGTGGAGCTTCCAACGGCTTCACCGGCAAAAAAAGTTGAGCCTCCTGCCGCAGAGGAAGACGACGACGATGACATCGACCTTTTTGGGAGCGATGATGAAGAGGAAGACCAAGAGGCTGCTAAAGTCCGGGAGGAAAGACTGCGGCAGTACGCAGAGAAAAAGGCCAAGAAACCGGGTCTTATTGCCAAATCTTCCATCCTTCTAGACGTGAAACCGGTGAGTAACTGAGGTGGGAGAGCTCCTCTGCGCCTGTAAATTGTCTCACTTGCACATCCCAGTGGGACGGTGAAGATATTAGGTTGGTGCAGAAGTGATTGAAGTTTTGGAATGTGAATTTTAAATCATTGTAACTAGACTCAAACACATCTTTGTTAATCAAAATAGGAACAGTTACAGTCAACATAGTTTTGCTGACGAGAAATAAGTTTGCTTATTCCTGTAGCGTAAAAATCCGCATTTTGGGATTCGACGAACTCTTGGAAAGCGTTTTCTGCATCCTGCTGCTTGCGGAAACGTTTTTCCTGCCAAAAGTTGTCGAGATGCTCGAAGAAGTGGCAGTCGGTTGGCGAGAGCTCAAACAAGGCAAAACTTGGTAGCCCAATTTGTTCCGCTTTTGAAGTGCTGGTTGTGCGACGTGTGGTCGGGCGCTGACGTGGAGAAGAATTGGGCCCTTTCTGTTGACCAACAGCTGCAGGCGTTGTGGCTTTTGGTGCATCTCATCGATTTGCTGAGCTTCCTTCTCAGATGGAATGATTTCTCCAGGATTCAGAAAGCTGGAGTGGATCAGAACGGCACCAGAGCCCCAAACAGTGACTGTGACCTTTTTTTGGTGCACGTTTGGCTTTGGGAAGTGCTTTGGAGGTTCTTCTCGATCCAACCTCTGAGCTGGTCTCGCTGATTGTTGTATAAAATCCACTTTTCGTCGCATGTCATGATCTGTTCAACAAATGGTTTGTTGTTGCGTAGAATAGAAGACAACGACACTTCAAAATGATGATTATTTTGATTTTTCAGCTCATGAGGACCCTGCTTCTTGAGCTTTTTCACCTTTCCAATTTGCTTCAAATGCCAAACGACTGTAGAACGGCCGACGTCGAGTTCTGGCCGACGTTGAGTTCTTTGGCAACTCCTCATGTAGTTTTAAGAAGATCAGCTTTGATGATTACTCTCAATTGGTTGTTGTCAACTTCTAACCACATTTATTTAAGGATGTGTTCTAGTACCAAGCAACAAATTTCAATTGTGTGAAAACCGCAATTCCTTTTGCACCAACCTAATAAAACCTCCAGATTTCCAAACAAGGGGTCTGAGCGAGGTGGGCTATTGCAACTGGGATCCGTAGCCTTCATGCTGCTGTTTTCCGAGGTTCCCCTGACCAGAATTAGCTCTTTTTGAAGAAAAAAACAGATAATAAATGCCCTAAAGACAGGAATAACCCCGTCTTTATCAAACTGTCGTGGTAGATCAGAAACTCCGGGCCTGTTTCAAGAGACGTCCTTGGTAAAAGCCGCTTTAAAGCGAGTTTTCCAAGCAGTGCCGAGAGGTAGAATCGAAACGATGCGCTGTGCAGAGAGTAAGATTAAGCTTGGTTTAACCCATCGGCTTAATTCTGGTTAAAATAATAGCCAAGAAAGGGCAGTTTGGATCAGCTGAGAGGTTTAATGTTGAATTTTAAGTTGCCGGACACCTCTTGGGGTTAACGGCGATCTCTAGAAAAACGCTAAAATCCATATTTTATGGGGATTTTTTGCAGTGGGACGACGAGACCGACATGGCGAAGATGGAGGAGTGTGTGCGGTCCATCCACATGGACGGGCTGGTGTGGGGAGCCTCCAAACTGGTCCCGGTAGGTTACGGCATCAAGAAGCTCCAAATCCAGTGCGTGGTGGAGGATGACAAAGTCGGGACAGACATCCTGGAGGAGGAGATCACCAAATTTGAAGATTACGTGAGTTTTGCAGCGAGCTGGGCGATTCCCGCCTGACCCACGGGGTCATTTTTAACTGGCAGATTTTGGCAAACGTGGATTTTTGAAAGAAATCTGTGTGGAATTGATGGTGTCTTCCTGCTGAGACGCTCGTATAGGATATTTAAATATATTTTTTGGTCAAGCTGGCTGATGCAGGTATTTTGTAGAGTCATTTTGCTGCTCATCCAGCCCCTACCAACTCTTATTTTTGGGGAACCGCCTGATTTTACACTTCTCCTGGGCAGCAAGACCCGAATATTTTACTTTACTTTGGTCCCCATCTCGTTGTTGGGAGAGCAGCAGCCCAGCTACCTCATTTGATTGATCTTCTTTTCCTACTTTTTTGGTTTATATTTAGGATAAATCATGAAATTTCATCTTTACGTTGCTAGAAACTCTTAAAACGATGTTCCTTGTAGGCTGGACTGTCTAAAGATTTGTGCGTAATGAGCACGGTGCAGTGTCCCGTTGCGTTGTGACTGATGTTGCAAAAAATATTAAATAATGATCCTTAAAGGTTCTCTTAGCACAGCCGAGGCGCTGGTCTAAAGCCAAGGAGCTGGCCTAAGAGCCCTGGGCCAAGCTTAAACTGTTTAAGCATCACTGGCGCATGTTGTAAAGAAACCCTTGATGTGTTTTCTTTGCCATGAGTGTCTGAAAACACCCTGATGACCTCCAGCTGCTGCTTTTGTTCCATTCCAGGTGCAGAGCGTCGACATCGCCGCTTTCAACAAGATCTAGAAGCGAATCTCGTCCTCCCCTCGGAAACTGTAACTAATAAAAATCAAGATTGAGAGTGCAAATCGGATGATGTTTTTCTCTGGAAAGTGCGTTTTCTCCGGAGTGATGTGTTGTGAGATTCGGGGGATATTTCCCTTCCCTGTTCCCTTCAGAAAAGCCTTGAGACAGGGTGACCTATTTCTGAGTGGGAATTTCAGTCTCAATTAAAAAAAAAAAATAGGATGAATCAGCAGGAAACATTCAGGAATCACTAGTTCGGGGCTGAATTTCCTCCATCTTTTCAGTTTGCTGCTCTCGTTTTCCACTTCGACGATGATTTGCCTCGTTAGCAGCCAGGGCCGTGGAAAGAGGAGGTGCTGTTTGGAACCGTCGGTGTGTGCCAGAGTCCAAGGTCCTGGCACAAGCGACACGGTGACAACACCGAGCGAACGCCAAGTGCCGTGGGGTTGTGCTGGGAGCACCGGACAAAGGGCAGGAGTGACAATGACCCCAGCACCTGCCTGATGTCACCTGCGTGCAGGAGCCTGGTGACAAGCAGTGCCTGGTATGGGTCTGACTGGGGTCTGTGCCTCGTGTGTCCCTTGGGGCTGGTGGTGACACGCACAGGGTCGATGCACACGGTGCCACCTGTGTGTGGCATCCTCTGTGTCCCTTGTCCCACCCTTTCCCACGCCTGGTGTCCTGTGTCCCCCTCCCCCTGCTGTGTCCCATGTCCCCCAATGTGCTGCCCTCCCCCTTGTGCCATGCGTGCCTTAAGTCACCAGTGTCCCATGTGTCTGCTGCCCCACATGTCCTGTGTCCTATGTGCTCCCATCCCCAGTGTCCCCATGTGCTCCCATCCCCAGTGTCCCCAGTGTCCTGGGTGCTGACACAGCTGGGGCCACGTGTGTCCGGTGCTGGGGGTGCAGTGGCCCATGTGTCTGGTCCCAGTTGCTGCCACCCGTGTGCCCTGCTGTCCCCTGTGTGCTGTCATCTGTGTGTGTCCCATGTCCCCTGTGTGTCCCACGTCCTCTGTGTGCTGCCATCCCTGGTGCCATCTGTGTCCCATGTCCCCTGCGTGCTGCCTTACCTCTGTGTCCCTGTCTCTTGTGCACCTCCATCCCTTGTGCCATGTGTCCCCTGTGTGCTGCCATCCTTCTGTGTCCCATGTGCTCTGTGCTGCTGCCACCCCTGGTGCCCTGTCCCATGTGCACTGCTACCCCTGGTGCCGTATGTGTCCTATGTGTGTACTGCCATCCTTGTGTGTCCCATGTCCCCTGTGTTGTGCCATCCCTGTGTGCTGCCACCCCTGTGTGTCCCGTGTCCTCTGTGTGCTGTCACCCCAATGTCCTGTGCCCTGTGTGCTGCCATCCTTGGTGCCATGTATCTCCTGTGTGCTGCCACCCATGGTGCCATGTGTGTCCTGTGTCCTGCCATCCCTGTGTGCTTCTATCCCCACGTGTCACATGTACCCCATGTGCTGCCATCCCTTGTGCCACATGTCCCCTGTGTGCTGCCATTGTTGTGTGTCCCATGTCCCCTGTGTGCTGCCATGCCTGGTGTCTCATGTCTCCCATGTCCCATATGTGCTGCTATCCCTGGTGTCCCATGTCCCACTTGTGCTGCCACCACCGGTGCCCTGTGTCCCCTGTGTGCTGTCACCCCAATGTCATCTGCCCTGTGTGCTGCCATGCCCGTGTGTCATAGAATGTCCGGAGTTGGAAGGAACCCACAGGATGATAGAGTCCAACTCCTGTCCCTGGTCAGGACAACCCCACAGGTCACACCGTGTGTCTGAGGACGTCGTCCAGTCTCTTCTTGAACACTGTCAGGCTCTGTCCCCTGTGCTGCCACCCCTGTGTGTCCCATGTCCCCTGTGTGCTGCCATCCCTGGTGCGATGTGTGTCCCGTGTCCCTTATGTGCTGCCATCCCTGAATGTCCCGTGTCCCCTGTGTGCTGCCACCCCTGTATGTCCTGTGTCCCCTGTGTGCTGCCACCCCTGAATGTCCTGTGTCCCCTGTGTGCTGCCACCCCTGTGTGTCCCTTGTCTCCCATGTGCCCTGTGTGCTGCCACCCCTTTGTGTCCCATGTCCTCTGTGTGCTGCCATCCCTGGTGTCTCGTGTCTCCCATGTCCCATGTGCTGCCATCCCTGGTGTCCTGTGTCCCTTGTGTGCTGCTGTTCCTGTGTGTCCCATATTCCCTGTGTGCTGCCATCCTTGGTGTCCTATGTCCCCTGTGTGCTGCCACCCCTGGTGCGCTGCTGTCTTGTGTGCCCCATGTCCACTATATGCTGCCATTCTTCTGTGTCCCATGTCCCCTGTCTACCTCCATCTCTGGTGCCCTGTCCCATGTGTGCTGCCACTCCTGGTGTGATATGTGTCCCATATACCCCGTGTGCTGCCTTCCCTGTGTGTCCCATGTCCCCTGTGTGCTGCCACCTGTGTGCCCTGTGTCCCCCATGTGCTGCCATCCCCGTGTGTCCCATGTCCTCTCTGTGCTGCCACCCGTGTGCCCTGTGTCCCCTCTGTGCTGCCATCCCTGTGTGTCCCATGTTCCCTGTGTGCTGCCATCCCTGGTGCCCTATGTCCCCTGTGTGCTGCCATCCCTGTGTGTCCCATGTCCCCTGTGTGCTGTCACCCTGTTGTCCTGTGCCTTGTGTGCTGCAACCCCTCTGTGTCCCATGTCCCCGTGTGCTGCCATCCCTGGTGTCTCTTGTCTCTGGTGTCTTGTGTCTCCGGTGTCCCATGTGCTGCCACCTCCGGTGCCCCGTGTCCCTTGTGTGCTGCCATCCATGGTGTCGGGTCCCCTCCGTTTTGCCATTTCCCGTGTCCCGCCCCCCCCCCCCCCGCACCTTTTCCCTGACTCACAGAACCAGAGAATCATTTCAGTTGGAAGAGACCCTCAGGATCATCGAGTCCAACCGTAACCTGACGCCAGCACTAACCCATGTCCCTGAGAACCTCATGTAAACACCTTTTAAACCCCTCCCAGGATGGTGACTGCACCACTGCCCTGGGCAGCCTGTTCCAATGCCCAACAACCCCTTCCGTGAAGATTTTTTTCCTAATATCCAACCTAAACTTCCCCTGGCTCAACTTGAGGCCATTTCCTCTTGTCCTGTCACTTGCTACTTGTGTAGAGTCTTGCATCTGGGTAGAAACAACTCCAGGTTCCAATATAAGTTGGGGAATGACCTATTAGAGAGCAGTGTAGGGGAAAGGGACCCGGGGGTCCTGGGGACAGCAGGGTGACCATGGGCCAGCACTGGGCCCTTGTGGCCAGGAAGGGCAATGGGACCTGGGGGGATTAGAAGGGGGTGGTCAGTAGGTCAGAGAGGTTCTCCTGCCCCTCTGCTCTGCCCTGGGGAGACCTCATCTGGAATATTGTGTCCAGTTCTGGGCCCCTCAGCTCCAGCAGGACAGGGAACTGCTGGAGAGAGTCCAGCGCAGCCACCAAGATGCTGGAGGGAGTGGAGCATCTCCCGTGTGAGGAAAGGCTGAGGAGCTGGGGCTCTGAGCTGGGAGGAGACTGAGGGGTGACTCATTCATGGGGATCAATGTGGAAAGGGGCAGTGTCAGGAGGATGGAGCCAGGCTCTTCTGGGTGACAGCCGGTGACAGGACAAGGGGCAATGGGTGCAAACTGGAACACAGGAGGTTCCGCTTGAAGATGAGAAGAAACTTGTTCCCGGTGAGGGTGCCAGAGCCTGGCCCAGGCTGCCCAGGGAGGTTGTGGAGTCTCCTTCTCTGCAGACATTCCAACCCGCCTGGACACCTTCTGTGTAACCTCAGCTGGGTGTTCCTGCTCCGGCGGGGGGTTGCACTGGATGAGCTCCCGAGGTCCCTTCCAACCCCTGACATCCTGGGACTCTCCAACCCCCTCCTCGCCCCAACCCCCTTTCAGGTAGTTGCGGACAGCGCGAAGAGCCCCGCCGTGTCCCCGCCCGCTCCCAGGCTGCCCCGCGGCCATGGCGCTGCTGGCCGATCTGTACCAGCTGACCATGGCGTACGGGCACTGGCGGGCCGGGCGGCACCGCGCTCCCGCCGCCGCCGAGCTGTTCTTCCGCCGCGGGCCCTTCCGCGGGGCCTTCGCGCTGGGCGCCGGCCTGGCCGAGGGGCTGCGCTGCCTCCGCGCCTTCCGCTTCTCCGCCGCTGGTGAGGGGAGGACAGAGGGGCCGCCCCCCGGGGGAGCTGCTGGAGGACGGGGGGGCTGCGGTGGGGGGGAGAGGGACGGTCCTTGGGGGGCTTGGGGACAGGGGTGCCCGCCAGCGGGAGCTGTGGGGGGACAGGGACAGCCCTCAGAGAGACCTGGGAGGGACAGGGGGAGCTCACAGAGGGACCAGGAGACCCCTCAGGGGGACCTGGTGGGGCTCCTTGTGGAGACAGGGACATCTCTCAGAGGGTCCTTGGGGACAGGGACATCCCTTAGAAGGACATGGGGGACAGAGGGTCCTGATGAGGACAGGGACATCCCTCAGAGGGACCTGGGGGACAGGACCTGCGGTGGGGTGGGGAGGGACAGTCCTTTGGGGGGCTTGGGGACAGGGGTGCCTGCCAGTGGGAGCTGTGGGGGGACAGGGACAGCCCTCAGGGGGACATGCAGGGGACAGGGACAGCTCACAGGAGGACTTGTGGGGAACAGGGAGAGCCTGTAGGGGGACTGAGGGACCAGGAGACTCCCTCAGGGGGACCTGGTGGGGACAGGGACATCCCTCAGAGGGCCCTTGGGGACCAAGGGACCTGGTGGGAGGAGAGGGACTACCCTCATGGGGACCTGGGGACAGAGGTGCCCTCCAGTGGGAGTCGTGGGGGGTCAGGGACAGCTCAGAGGGGGACTTAAGGGGGACAGGGACATCTCTCAGAGAGATGTGAGAGGGACAGGGAGAGCTCACAGAGGGACCAGGAGACCCCTCAGGGCGACCTGGTGGGGCTCCTTGTGGGGACAGGGACATCTCTCAGAGTGACAGGGACATCTCTCAGAGGGTCTTTGGGGCAGAGGCACCTGGTGGGGACAGGGGCGTCCCTTAGAGGGACCTGGGGGACAGGGGGGCTGCGGTGGGGTGGGGAGGGACAGTCCTTGGGGGGCTTGGGGACAGGGGTGCCTGCCAGTGGGGGTCAAGGACAGCCCTCAGGGGGACATGCAAGGGACAGGGACAGCTCACAGGGGGACTTAAGGGGGACTGGGACATCTCTCAGAGTGACATGGGGATCAGGGGAGGGACCTGGTGGGGACAGGAACATCCCTTAGAAGGACCTGGGGGATAGAGAGACTTGGTGGGGACAGGGACATTCCTCAGAGGGACCTGGGGGACCGAGGGACCTGGTGGGGGGAGAGGGACAACCCTCATGGGGACTTGGGGACAGAGGTGCCCTCCAGTGGGAGTTGTGGGGGGTCAGGGACAGGTCAGAGGGGGACTTAAGGGGAGACAGGAGCAACTCTTATGGGGACCTGGGAGGGACAAGGACATCCCTCAGAGGGACCTGAGGGACAGAGGGACCTTTTTGGGACAGGGACAGTCCTTCGGGGGGCTTGGGAATGGGGGTGCCCTCCAGTGGGGCCTGTGGGGGGTCAGAGACAGCCCTCGGGGGGACTTAAGAGGGACAGGGACATCTCTCAGAGAGACCTGGGAGGGACAGGGAGAGCTCACAGAGGGACCAGGAGACCCCCTCAGAGGGACCTGGTGGGGTCTCCTTGTGGAGGCAGGGACATCCCTCAAAGTGACAGGGAGATCTCTCAGAGGGACTTGGTGAGGGGAGAGGGACAACCCCAGGGGGGCATGGGGACAGGGGTGCCCTCCAGTGGGACCTGTGGGGGGTCAGAGACAGCTCACAGCAGGACCTAAGGGGGACTGGGACATCTCTGAGAGTGACATGGGGGCCAGGAGGACCTGGGAGGGACAGAGGCATCCTTCAGAGGGACCTGGAGACGGGGATACCCCTCAGAGTGACAGGGACATCTCTCAGAGGGTCCTTGGGGACAGAGGCACCTGGTGGGGACAGGGACATCCCTTAGAAGGTCATGGGGGATAGAGGGTCCTGGTGGGGACAGGGACGTCCCTCGGATTGACAGGGACATCTCTCAGAGGGACCTGGGGGACAGGGGGACCTGGGAGGGACAGGGAAAGCCCTTAGAGAGACCGGGGGAACTCAGGGGGACCTTGTGGGGACAGAGACATCCCTCAGAGTGACAGGGGACATCTCTCAGAGGGATCTGGGGGACAGAGAGACCTAAGGGACAGGGACACCCTTCAGTGGGAACTGATGGGTGGGCGGGGACAGGGACATCCCTCAGAGGGACCAGAAGACACCTCAGGGGGATCTGGCGGGGACAAGGACATCCTTCAGAGGGACTTGGGGGACCTGGGAGGGGACAGGGACAGCCCTCAGGGAAACTTGGGGGACACTGGGACACCCTCTGGGAGGACAGTCCCTCAGAGGGGACTTGGGGGACCATGGTGCCCTCCCAGGGTTGAGTTACCTCTGACATCACCTTGGCGAGGGGGACAGTGACTGTGAAGTGTCACCTGTCCCCTGCATGGGAGGCTCGGTCTCTCCAGCCTGACCTGTGTCACAGGACTGGTGGCTCTGGGGACCCTCCCAGCTGAGCTTTGTCCCCGCAGATGTCGCCTACCTGCGCTCCGTCCTGCCCAGCACCACGGAAGACGCCTTCTTCGATTACCTGGCCACCCTGGACACTTCGGAGGTGACAGTGACCGCCGTGCCCGAGGGCTCCGTCGTCTTCGCCAGGGTGGGACACGCTCGGTACCCTCCCCCGCTGCGGGGAGGACGGGGACGTCACCGCCTGGTTGTCCCCGCAGGTCCCATTCCTGCAGGTGAAGGGGCCGCTGCTGGTGGTGCAGCTGCTGGAGACCATGTTGTTGTGTCTGGTCAACTACGCCAGGTGGGAGACACATCCTGCTCTGGTCCCCCAGTTACCGGGGTCCACATCCACCAAGTCCCATGGTGGTCCCAGCTCGTAGCCACGTGCTGGCCCCATGCCCAGCTTGCCTTGGTGTCACCTGTCCCTTCATCCCCCAGCCTGGTGGCCACCAACGCCGCTCGCTTCCGCCTCCTCGCCGGTCCAGATGTGAAGCTGATGGAGATGGGGCTGCGGCGCGCTCAGGGACCGGACGGTGCCCTTTCGGCCTCCAAGTACTCCTACATTGGCGGTGAGTCCTGCCCCATGGTGTCCTATGTCACCGCAGCCGCTGTGTCACCCGTGTGCGTCACTTCTCGCAGGCTTTGACTGCACCAGCAACGTCCTGGCGGGGAAACTCTATGGCATCCCGGTGCGTGGCACCATTGCCCACTCCTTCATCATGTCCTTCACCTCGCTGGAGGAGGTGCAGCCACGGGTGAGTGTCACCACGGGGAGGGGACAGGGATGGGACGCTGTGCCCGTGGAGGGTGTCACACGTCTGTGTCCCCAACGCAGGAGCTGTCACCGCTGGCAGGAGGAGACCTGGTGGATCTCCCAGCGCTGGCGTCGTCGTGGCTGGGGCGGGTGTGCGAGGTGCTGCAGACCCCCCTGGAGAAGGCGAACCAGGGCGAACTGGCCGCCTTCGTGTCCTATGCTGTCACCTTCCCGCAGAACTTCCAGGGGCTGCTGGACACGTACTGCGTCAGGAGGTGAGGACACTGGGTCCCCTCAGGGTGGCTTTGCCACCACGGTGCAGGGGACGATGTGTCCCTCCTTGCTTGGGGTCCTTGAAGGAGGGATGTTTCCACCTGGAGGCATTGAGAGGTTGAGAGAGGTTCTCCTGCCCCTCTACTCTGCCCTGATGAGATCACATCTGGAATATTGTGTCCAGTTCTGGGCCCCTCAGCTCCAGCAGGACAGGGAACTGCTGGAGAGAGTCCAGCGCAGCCACGAACATGCTGGAAGGAGTGAAGCATCTCCTGTGTGAGGAAAGGCTGAGGAGCTGGGGCTCTGGAGCTGGGAGGAGACTGAGGGGCGACCTCATTAATGGTGATCAATATGGAAAGGGGGAGTGTCAGGAGGATGGAGCCAGGCTCTTCTGGGTGACAACCAGTGATAGGACAAGGGGCAATGGGTATAAACTGGAACGCAGGAGGTTCTATTTAAATTTGAGAAGAAACTTCTTCACGGTGAGGGTGCCAGAGCCTGGCCCAGGCTGCCCAGGGAGGTTGTGGAGTCTCCTTCTCTGCAGACATTCCAACCCGCCTGGACACCTTCCTGTGTAACCTCATCTGGGTGTCCCTGCTCTGGCGGGGGGGACTGGACTGGATGAGCTTTCGAGGTCCCTTCCAACCCCTGACATTCTGGGATTCTGTGATTCTGTGATCTTCGCTCTTTGCCGTTGTGTGACATGGGGCTTGGACCTGCTGCTCGTCCCGCCCTGTGTCCTTGTCCCCCCAGACAAGGGACACTCACCCTCTCCTTGCCTGTCCAGGAGCGG
The DNA here is from genome assembly GCF_036013445.1 of Caloenas nicobarica. Classification (NCBI taxonomy): domain Eukaryota; kingdom Metazoa; phylum Chordata; class Aves; order Columbiformes; family Columbidae; genus Caloenas; species Caloenas nicobarica. Next base: position 164,184,518 of record NC_088246.1, on the reverse strand, counting down.
TTTGCCGAATTTCTGCGCTGTGGCGTTGGCCCTGCACCAGTTGGGGTACCGGGCTATCGGGGTGCGCCTGGACAGCGGCGACCTGGCCCAGCAGTCCAAGGAGATCCGCCAGGTCCTGCGAGCCTGCGCCGATCGGTGAGTCCCCCACCAGTGTCCCCACCTTAGACACCAAATTAGGAGCTCTCCTTGCTCAAGTGGGGGTCATGAACGGAGCCAGGGGTCCCACCCCCAAAAATCTGCACTCACTCTTCTGTCCCTCACCAGCTTCCAGGTGCCCTGGTTTGGGACCATCCCCATTGCCGTGAGCAATGACATCAGCGAGCAGAGCCTGGAGGAGTTCAGTCGAGAGGTGAGGGACCTGTTGTTGGCTTTTGCTGGTGCCACCAAGATCTGGGGTGCATGGGGTGGATGTGAGAGTCACCTGGGACTTTGTCCCTGGGTGAGAACAGGGAAGAGGTTCTAGGCTGGAAAAGAAAAGGCTTTTCATAGAATTGTAGAATAGTTGCGTTTGGAAGGGACCTTCAAAGGTCATCTAGTCCAACCTCCTGCCATGAGCAGGGACATCTTCACCCAGATTAGGTTGCTCAGGTTTTGGGTGGGTCAGATGGACAGATAGACACAGAACATCCTCTGTCCTGCCCCGTGGCTCTGGTTTTTGGCATGGGCTTAAAAAAAAAGAAATCGGTGGCAAGTCCGTGTTGTTGATGGCCGCTGTCTTCTCTGCTGCACCAGGGGAGCGAGATTGACATGATTGGTGTCGGGACGAACCTGGTGACGTGTCCCCTGCAGCCGTCGCTGGGTTGTGTTTACAAGGTAGGGGTGGCAGCTCTGCCCTGCTGGGTTCCGGGGCTCCCCAGCTGAGGGAGCTGAGTCCCCAAGGGGCTCCAGCCCTGAGGGACACTGCGGTGAGGCCAATGTCATCAGGTCACAGATGGGTTTGGGTTGGCAGGGACCTTTGAAGGCCATCTAGTCCCACCCCTGCCATGAGCAGGGACATCTTCACCAGCTCAGGTTGCTCAGAGCCCCGTCCAGCCTGGCCTGGGATGTCTCCAGGGATGGTTCATTCACCACCTCTCTAGCCAACCTGGGCCAGGGTCTTACCACCCTCAGGGGCAACAATTCCTTCCTCATGTCCAGTCTGAATCTCCTCTCTTTTAGTTTAAAATCATCACCCCTTGTTCTGTCACAACAGGCCCTGCTAAAAAGTCTGTCCCCATCTTTCTTATTGGCCCCATTTAAGTATCGAAAGGCCACAAGAGGTCTCCTGGGAGGTTTATCTTCTCCAGGCTGAACCTCCCAACTCAGCCTTTCTCCCCAGAGCTGTTCAGCCCTCGGCCCATTCCCGTGTCCCTCCTCTGTCCCGCTCCAACAGCTCCATGTCTGGCTGGTGCTGGGACCCCAGAGCTGGACGCAGAGCTCAGGGGGGCTCAGGACATGGAGGCACAGGGGCAGGATCCCTCCCCTTGACCTGCTGCTCACGCTGCTCTGGGTGCATCCCAAGACACAGGTGCATTCTGGGCTGTGAGTGCACGTTGCTGGGTCATGTCTCAGTAGTCACCAGCTGTTGTCCCCAAGTCCTTCTCCACAGGTCTGCTCTCCATCCATCCCCAGCTTGGATTGATACCGGGGCTTGCCCAGACCCATGTGCAGGACCTTGCACTTGGCCTCATTGAACCTCTTGAGGTTCACCTGGGCCCACACCTCCAGCCTGTCCAGGTCTCTCTGGATGGGTCCCATCCCTCGGGGGAATGAACAGCACCGCTCAGCTTGGTGTCACCTGCAAACTCGCTGAGGGGACACTCCATCCCACCATCTGCATTGTCCTTTTCGGAAATAATGGTCATTAGATGGCTGTAACAAGAAGCTTGCAGGCAGGAGGAGGTAGAACATCCAACTTGGGGCAGTTTGATGGGTTTTTGATTATTTATTTATTCAGCTGGTTTCCATGCAGGGACACATGTAGACGGTGCAGATCTCAACACAGGCCCCAGCACCAGCTAGTGCATGTGACAAAAATAAGGTGTCCACTTCCACAACCTCCTTCTCCTCCAGCTGGTGGAGGTCAATGGCTCCCCCTGCCTGAAGCTCACAGAAGATGAGGAGAAGATGACGATCCCAGGGACCAAGACGATTTATCGGCTCTATGATGCTGCTGGTGAGTTGGGACACACTTGGCCCGGTGTTGCCCTGTAGCTCCTGCTCCATAACCTTGTCCCTGCTGTTCCCTACCCCACCACCCCGGCAGGTCACCCCTTCATGGACCTCATGGCCCTGGAGAAGGAGCCCTCACCCAGTGCGGGACAGGAGCTGGTGGTCCATGTCCTGGGGCAGCTTGACGAGGCCAGAACGGTCATGCCCACCACCGTGGAGTCCCTCCATCGCACATATTTCAGAGACGGCCAGGTCAGAGGGGGCTCTGGGGTGTCCTCCACCTCATTGGTTGAAGGACCAAGCCAGGGTGGTGTTGTATTGGCAGAATCAAAGGGTTAAACCCCATCTGAGATGTCCTCTGTTCCAACAACCTTGGAGATGGTGACATCCCAGTCCAGCCTGGAGCTGGCTCGTTGCAGATTGCGGCTGGGTGGCCACCACCCTACACGGCTATGGTCCCACATCTCCATCCCGCAGGTGTGTGAGCCGCTGCCCAGCCTGCTGGAGGTGAGGAACCACGCGCAGATGTCCCTCAACGTGCTCAGCCCTGCTCACCGCCGGCTCCATGAGCCACAGCCCTACCCGGTACATCCTCTACGTGCCAGACACCATTGGTTGACCTCCAGGAACCCTGCCCAGCCTTGATGGCCTGGGCAAAGCCACCGTGGTTCCACCATGGAGCTTCTCACTGTCCCCTCTTGCTCCCATGCCAGGTGGCCATCACAGAGCAGCTGCACCGTCTCCTCATCGAGCTGCAGCAAGACAGACGGTGAGGGGGGTCCCACTCTCCCCCCACCCTGCGCCAGCTCTTCCTCCACGCTCTTTTGAAGACCAGCTGACTAATCGGGAACTAATGCTTCTAATGACGTTACTGCTGCATGGTGCTAACCTGGGAACCCTGCAAGAACTGGAAGCACTTCCTGAGGTCCCAGTAGCAAAGCTGGGTACGGAGGGATGGGGCAGGTAGAGGTGGGAGGCAGCTGTCCCCATGTCTTCTGGTACCCACAGTCCTTCTCTGCCCACCTTCTTGGCCCCACACCTTCTGCCATGGCAGCACTGTCCACCTTGGTGGCCCTGCACCTTCTACCACACCACTGCTGTCCACTCTGGTGGCCCTACCAACCTCGTGCCTTATTCTGTGGCAGTGCTGCCCACCCTGGTGGCCATGCCCAAAGCTCCTTGGTGGCACTAGGGACCACACCTTGAGTGCACAAGGTGTCCACCACGGTGAGCTTTTTATGCCCCACCTACGTCCTAAGGGACATCAGTGGCAGATGCACTTTGCCTGTCCTCGTCAAGGCTTTGTGGCCACATTTTCTCTCTTTCTGCATTGTCTCCGTTCCCTGGGGCATGGAAGACGACCAGGCTCACACCTGTTCCTCAAGGATCCGTGGCACTAGTCCCCATAATTAACTTCATCCTAAGCAAAAAAACCCCAAATAAAGGTCTTTTCCTACCACAGCGATGGCCACACTGGTCCTTCAAAAACACTCGTTGCCTTCAGCTTGAGCATTTAATTCAACATCCTTCACTTCAGGGTTTAGGGCTGAATAAAGTTCTGAGATATGCCTATTGAATCCTGCTCAAATCTGTACCAGGGAGATAATAAATCCTTTCCCCCAAGCTTGTAAAATGTACAGAGCTGGAATTGAGCCTCCCAGGACCAGCTGTGGTTTAGATGGAGGGAAAAAAAATTAAGAGAGCTTAATGAACAAGGCCTGATCATCATTTTTTTAACAACAGGCTGGATCTCCCGGTCATGATGCTCCAGCTCCAGGTGCTACATCACACTTGGCGTTTTAAGAGAGGAAAAAATTCCAGGAAAACCAAGAGCGGTTTGTTATTTAAAAAATATATATTTTTAGAGCAGAAGCACCAGAGATAGACAACCCCAATCCCCCCAGCGTACCTGAGCAGAGATTGTCCTGAGTTCTTAGAAGGAATGAAAACCTTTTTTAAGTAGATGAGGAAACACAACGAGACAGCAGCACCTTCCGCGGCCACAGGGGATTGGGCAGAGCTCACAAAGTCCGTTCACTCGCGGGGTAAATCCATCCTTGGGACGATCCGTTGCTACATCTGCCACCATCTCCCTCTTGCCCGACTTTTCAACCGTTGGTTCTTTGGCTTTGTCCATTTTGAGGCTCTCCCAAGGATGGAGACTCCACCACCTCTCTGGACAACTTGTGCCAGGGCTTGTAACCCTCACAGTGACTAAGTTTTTTTCCTTGATGTTCAGAAGGAACCTCCTGGGTTTCAATTTGTGACCAGGACCTCTGGGCACCACGGAGAAGACCCTGGGTGTTCTCTTTGCACCTTCCCTTGAGGTATTTCTAGATCCTCCTCAGCCTTCTCTCCAGGCTGGAGCCTCCTCAGCTTTTCCTTACAGGAGATGCTCCAGTTCTTTCATCATCTTCATGGTCCTTTGTTGGACTTTCTTCATCTCTCTTGTACTGGGGAGCTCCAAACTGGATCCAGTCCTTCAGGTGTGACCTTACCAGTGCTGATCCCCTCCTGCCACCACTTTAAATCCAGCCCGAGACATTGTTTGTCTTCTCTACCACTAGGATATGTTGCTGCCTCATGGTCAACTTGCTGTTGAAACCTAAATTTGGATGTTTTCCTTGAATCCCAACCCTGCTGTCAGCAAAAAAAAAGATCCTAAACCACGTGTAACGCATGGCCCAAGCCAACAGGAGCAATACAAAGCTATGGGCTGCGTATTAAAATTACCCCACCTTGGATTAAACAGGGGAAAAAAAGAGCAGGAGAGAGGTTATAATGGCACATCTGGGGCAGCTGGATGTGTCCTTCGAGGTTCTCGGGTCCTGTCAGTGCAATCTGGAATTTGGGCAACCCGATTCATAGCAGTGACTCTTGTAACAGCATCCCACTGCGAATAACTGCAGAGAATCCCCAGTTTGCAAATTCACATTATTTAACTTAATAAATACCAGTTTCCACCCAGAGACCCTAAACCTGACTGCAGTCACAGCATAAAATCTAAAAGTGCTCATTTTTATTTTTTTTTCCATTTTTTCCCTTGGAATTCTGTTACTGGTCTTAGGCGCTGATGTCAGAAGTGGATGCAAGATGGGACACAGGAAGTGCTAAAACCAAGGTTAAAACACACAATTGTGTAGCAATAGTGAAGAATTTGCCAAAAAAAGAGAAGAGTGTAATGAGCTCATATGCTGTTCCTCGGCTCCATCTTTCTTCCAGTTTGGTTCTTACAAAAATATGTATTTTTAAAGCATATTTTCAGCTTAAAACATCCAATTCATCGCATGGTTGAAAATAAGGGATGGTGGGTAAAAGTGCCACAGTATTAGAGCTGGGTCAGGGATGGAACCCAGACCGAGACCAAGAAAAAACATCGTCCTGACCCGTCTCTTAACCACACTGGTGCATCTCACACCTCGTTTTCTCACTCCACAAGTCCACGCGATGATGTCTGACGTGGTTTTCTTGTCCTCTTTGCAAACGTGAGGAAAACCACTCATGTTTCTGATCAGACACTGGTCCTCAGCTTTGGAAAGAAGGGTTGGCAGGGAAAAAAGGATGTCGGGGAGGACTCTGAGGTAGAGCAGAGAAGGAGGGCAGAAAGGGAAAGGTAGGAAACGAGAATGAATTTTGAGTGTAAATAATTCAGAGTCCAGGTCTGCGGAAGTTCAAACTATCACTTGATAAGGCCAGGTACAGGATTTAACAAAGGCAGAGAGGCCGTTGTGGATAGTTTCACGATACCAGACACTCGAAGAGGTAAGAAGAGGCAGAAGCACAAGCTCGGTGCACCCAGACTCCGGCTGCTTTCGCCGATTACGCTTGATCCGAGGTGATGTTTCCACCGTCTGGCTGCTCTGCGGGTGTCAGCGTCATTTGTAAAGCGCCATCTTCTTGCTCTGGTACATGTACATGTAGGCATCGCAGAAGAGGCGCTTGGCCACCCCGTCCATGTCCCGTGGTTGCTCCAGGGCCAGCACAGCCAGCGGCAAGTCCAGGTATTTGGCAACTTCAGGGCACAGTGTTACCATGGGGATGTTGAAACCGTTTTCATCACCTAAACCCAAAAAAGAAGGCGAGAAGTCCAATTAAGGTCCCAACAGACGAGTACTTAAAGCTGAAGCAGATGCCATCACACTGAACAGTAATGTAGTGAGTTAAATGAGAGATCTGGAAGTCAACAAAGGGGGAAAGGATGGGAGAACGGTCCTCCCCACATAACAGCTGGCTCGAAAAGTCCCTCGTTTGAACGCAGCCAGAGATGAAAGCACTACGAGGAACTCGTATGTTTGGTCTGGCCGTGCTCTTCTCTGGAGTTGGCTGAAGTGGAAGAGAGAGCCTAAATTGTGAAGAAAAACTGGAGCGAGCAGCACCTAAAAAATGAGCATTGCAGACACACGCGGCTGCCCACTGCGCAGCGCCCGGCTGCGATCAGGCTGGACATGAGGAAGGAATTGTTGCCCCTGAGGGTGGTGAGAGCCTGGCCCAGGTTGGCCAGAGAGGTGGTGGATGAACCATCCCTGGAGACATCCCAGGCCAGGCTGGACGGGGCTCTGAGCAACCTGAGCTGGGTGAAGATGTCCCTGCTCATGGCAGAGGTGGCACTGAGCGAGCTTTGAAGGTCCTTTCACACCCAAACTATTGTATGATTCCACAACCAAAGCTCCGAGCCCACCACCATGTCCTCACCGTGCCTGTCAGCCATGCTGTCGAAGAACATCCAGTGTTCGTTCTCAGGGCCATATTTCACGAAGGAGACGTAATGACTTGTCTCGATGCAGAGCACTGCGAAGAGCTCCATCTTCTCGCGAGGGACCTGCTGGCTGCCCCGGAGGTTCCGGCTGTGAAATTCTTCTGGGACGTGCAGCTTAGTTGGCTTGTGCGTTTTGCGCCGGTAGTGGGAGTGAACCTGAGGAGAGATGACGAGGTGACGTAGCTGAGCAGGCAGGACTGAACCTGGCCAGCCAGAAAGAGGAGTTTGCAGGGGTCAGACCCCTGGTTTATGATCTGCCTCCCATGCGGCCGACTCCTCCCTACATGGCAGGGAATGGTGATGTGTCAACAGGTGGGTAGCAAGAAGCTGAGACAGGAGTTTGTCACCCTCCAAGAAAGCTGCAGGAATGCTCCTGGTGAGCTGGTGTGGAGGGTCCAGCACTCAACCCCACGAACGCTCCAGGCTTGGGGAAGAGCAGCTGGAAAGCTGCCTGGAGAAAAAGGACCTGGGGGTGTTGGTCGACAGCGGCTGAATATGAGCCAGCATGTGCCCAGGTGGCCAAAAAGGCCACCAGCATCCTGGTGTGTGTCAGCACTAGTGTGGCCAGCAGGACCAGGGCAGTGACCGTCACCCTCTGCTGGGCGCTGTGGAGGCCAAACCTCAAATCCTGGGGTCAGTTTTGGGCCCTTTATGACAAGAAAGCCCTTGAGGTGCTGGAGCGAGTTCAGAGAAGGGAACAGAGCAGGGGAAGGGGCTGGAGCACAAGTGTGATGGGAGTGGCTGAGGGAGCTGGGGGTTCAGCTGGAGAACAGGAGCTGAGGGGAGACCTCCTGATCTCTGAACTGCCTGAAAGGAGCTTGGAGCCAGGGGGGTCGGGCTCTGCTCCCCAGGAACAAGCGCCAGGACCAGAGGAAACGGCCTCAAGTTGTGCCAGGGGAGGTTGAGGTTGGATCTTGGGAACAGTTTCTTCCCCAAAGGGCTGTCGGGCATTGGAACAGGCTGCCCAGGGCAGTGCTGGAGTCACCATCCCTGGAGGGGTTGGACAGATGGAGATGAGGTTCTCAGGGACATGGGGCAGTGCCAGGGGTGGGGTAATGGTTGGACTCAATGATCTTAAAGGTCTTTTCCAACCAAACCAATTCTATGACCAGTCTGGGCAGGAACAGTGCTTATTTAGGCTCTAAGCAGAGGGTTTGGTAATGTGTGGTAATAACTGGGGGTGGTGGGACTGATGCTCAGGAAGAGGCACCTCTGTGCCCAACCTGAGCAGCTGCAAGGGGGAAATGTGGGTTTTTGGGGGGGGTTCAACGTGCCATCAGCCACCAAGGCAGATTTCACAAGCACCCAAAGAAACCGAATACCTGTGTGGAGCAGGAGCTGCAGAACTGCTTCAGGCCTGTAGCTGCGAACACTTGGTCTTTGAAGCACTCCGAACACTCCAGGGTGGCAACGTTGCCACACACGCAGCACTCCCTGGGACCTGCAGAGGAAAAAAGGGCAAGGGGATGCATCTTCTCCAGATCTCGCCTCAAATCCAACTTGTCCTGCCAAAATCGGTGTTCAGGGAAGAAGAATGACACCAAGCTCCAACCTCACATCTGCTCACAACCCCAAGAGGTGAGACCTGTCATTTGGTTGCTCACAGTCAGCCAACAACTTACTGTCAAGCAGCAGATCTGTGATATCCAGCTCCAAGGAAGGAATGATTTTGCTGAACATTTTATATTCCTTCCCAAAACGCGGCATTTGGATGATGAAGCAAGATGGGATCTGGGAAAACAAAGGCAAACGAGTCACCTTGGTAGAAGAGACAAACCCCAGAGACTTTTCTCTCCATATTGCTCATGGGAGTAAAGAGTTTCTGCTCCACTTATTCACAAGACACGTTGACAGGGAAAGCAAAAATCATGCTGAGATTCCCCAAGACCTCTCTGGTGCAGTTGTTTCTTTGCTGTGTTGGATATAAGACACACTAGACCCACTGCAGACTCACAGGTGCATTGGAGGAAGCGAGGAAGAGGCAGCAGAAGGTACCTGGGCTCACCTCCACTAGCTTCAGATCGGAGGAGAGGAAGGAGCGTTCCACCAACTGCTGCACATCGGGAACCACCAGATCCTCCTGTTTGTCCATAAATATCTGGTAACAGTAACAGTCCTGCTCCTTCTGGCCTCCCGACCTGCAAGGAGTGGGCACGGGGCTGGTTTACGCGGTGTCACAAACATCTGAGCTCCCAGAGGACATAATGGTTTTGTCCTGCAAGAGCTTCTGGGCTCGAGGCGCCAAGGGCTGCTTGGTGCAACGCTGACATGAAGCACTATTTCCAGCCAGAAGTACCAAATATGTGCCGGGAGAAGAGGAAACAAGGATTATCAGTGCCTAAAAGGAGGCTATAAGAAAGATGGGGACAGACTTTTTAGAAAGGCGTGTTATGACAGGACAAGGGGTGGTGGTTTTAAACTAAAGGAGGAGAGATTCAGGCTGGACATGAGGAAGAAATTGTTGCCCCTGAGGGTGGTGAGAGCCTGGCCCAGGTTGGCCAGAGAGGTGGTGGATGAACCATCCCTGGAGACATCCCAGGCCAGGCTGGACGGGGCTCTGAGCGACCTGAGCTGGTGAAGATGTCCCTGCTCATGGCAGGGGTGGCACTGGCTGAGCTTTAAAATTCCCTTCCAACCCAAACTATTCTATGATTCTATCCTTCAGTCTCATTATCCTTCCACAGCATCACATCCTGCTCCTATAAGCAAGACTCAATTTCGATGTAAATATTAAAAGACACTTCAATTTTTTTTTTAAATTAACTGCACTGTGGCACAATCAGCAAACTCTTTCTCAGATGAAAAAAATCCGTTTGTAACTGCGCACAGAAAAGCCACAGAGCGAAATTTGGTGCGTTGACAAGGCGAGTTGTGTGCAGAACATCTCCCTACATCCCCGAGCCGGCAGAGAAAGGATTTCCTTGAAATGACCCTCTGCAGGGGAGCGGCAGCACAGACTCATCTTTATGCTCAGCCTTTCCGAGTACTCCAGAATCTACGGCTTGACTGACGTCTCCACAAAGGAGCGCAGAAAGCGAATAATCCCCTTTTATGCTCCCGAACAGCATGGTTATTTTTGGCTTCCGTCAGCCTCTCGTTCTCTTTGTAGAGTCCTGAAAAAACTGGGACTGCATCCATGGACTCCCCGGGTTGAGAGGCTGCAGGACCTGAGCCAGCTCAACAGGCTGGACACATCCCAAACATACCCAAAGGCTGTTGAAGAAGGACACTATGTTTCTCAAACCACTCCTGACTCTCCCTAAGGTTTTAATCATCATTTTTCTGAAGGTGGCACCTTCAGGGAAACCTTGGAAGTGTCTTTTCCTGGATGTGTCACCTGGGACAAGCAGACAGGAGCTGCGCACAATTCACCGAGTTGTGCCTCCAAAGCATCGATGAAAAGGTGCAAGTAACACCCGGTGATCATGAGGTGGATAAATAACGAGGAAATTGTATCTCTTCGATACGGACACTTACTGCAGTCTCAAGAGCGGCTCTATTCCCAGGATCTGATGCATGATGAGATTGAGGAACTCCTCGGGATCTGGAAGGTGAGAGAAAAGCGTGGGTCACACCACAGCGGGAACGCTGCGTCGCCCCATGGCATCCAGGAGGCAAAAGTGAGCCAGCATTTTGTGAACCTGGAATCTTTTCCTCTGGGTAAGGGGAAAATTGGGGTAAAAGCATGGAACCCTTGGTTAATGAATAAATCCTAGAGGGAGTTATTGCACAAGCTGGGCCATCACAGCAACGCTATCTCAGAGACCTTAACGGACAGTAACTGCCAACACCAAAAATATAAACCTCAAGTGAAATCTGGGATAACTGTGGAAATTCAAGAAACTGAACAGTTAAACTATCCTTGGCTAAAATAAATATACGATAGTACAAAACAAAAGTGCTGTTCACTGACAAAATACCTGTTGTTTCTAGAAGAATCAATACCATTTGTTTACTATCCGGGTACTCAGAGGTTGTTGCAGTGATATTAAACTGTTTCTGTGTTGTAAACTACTCAAGGTCTCACTGTGCACAGATGGGAACGTGGTGATTGCAACCAGAGAGAGCTGGGCTTCAGCTCCCAGTGCTTTCTATCCTACTTAAACCAAGACTACAGCCTTTGAGGAACTTAAAATAACTTACCAGAGCTTAAGCTGATCTTGGCAAAATGAGAAATTAAGCGGGATTCTAACAGGGGCATCAGGAGTGGACTTAGCAGGGTATAAGTCAAAGTATAAAGGTCAAGGAAATTTGCCTTGTTTAAATTCTGTTCACATGAATCTTCCTCTCTCCCCTTAGCAATAGCTGCCATTGGCAATTCCCACCTTTCCGTTAGACTTCAGGACAAATTTCAGTCAAAAAGCTGAAGTTTGAAAAGCTGAAAGTATTTCACACGTGCATTTTTACATAAAGGAACAATGCAGTGGGGATATTAATGCACGTGCCTGGGAAAAGCGTATAATCAAGTTGTCAGCCTGGTGCTGGGATGAGGCGGTGTAGAGTGAAGCAGCCGGGGAAGGCCCCGGAGAGCGCGTTACCTTTCTCAGCGTTGGTAAAACTGGAACACTGGCCCTTGTCTGTTAGCTGCTCCCTAAGGTGCATCACGCTTCTCGCCCTGACGAAGCCAGTCCTAGAAACAAAAAGCAGCTGCAGGTGATTCTGTGATCTCTCCAGTATATTTATTAATAAATCGGTGAATGGTTTGGGTTAGGAGGGACCTTTAAAGATCATCTAGTCCCACCCCTGCCATGAGCAAGGACATCTTCACCAGCTCAGGTTGCTCAGAGCCCCGTCCAGCCTGGCCTGGGATGTCTCCAGGGATGGGCCATCCACCACCTCTCTGGCCAACCTGGGACAGTGTTTTATTACCCTCAACATAAAACATTTTTTCCTTATGCCCAACAAAAACCTGTCCTCTTTCAGTTTAAAACCATTATTCTTTGTCCTGTCCCTGGTAATATCTCTTTTCATCTTTCTTATCAACCCCTTTTAATTATTGAAAGGCCGCGATAAAGTCTCTCTGGAGATTCTCCAGGTTGAACCCCCCAACTTTCTCAGCCTTTCTCTCCAGAGCTGTTCAGCCCTTGGCTCATTCCTGTGTCCCTCCTCTGTCCCGCTCCAACAGCTCCATGTCTGGCTCGTGCTGGGGACCCCAGAGCTGGACACGGAGCTCAGCGGGGCTCAGGACATGGGGGCACAGGGGCAGAATGCCCCCCCCTTGACCTGCTGCTCACGCTGCTCTGGGTGCAGCCCAGGACACGGGTGGGTTCTGGGCTACGAGCGCACATTGCTGGGTCATGTCCAACTTTTCATCTCCACATCTTTCTCTCAATCAAATCTCAGCATCACCGAACGCCCCAGCGTTGCATTTCTGCCGCCAGCGCCAGGACACTGGTCCTCAAGCAAGATGCTAATGTTTTATGTTCAAGCAGCTCTCATTTCTCTCTTCCACACCTCTCTACAGAGGATGGAGAAAGAACCTGGTGTCTTTGATGCAAATTCCAGAGAATTTAGCTCTCATACCACAATCCAGCCTGGAACGCATCCTGCCTTTGGGACTATCTGCTGATAAAAGCGATGCAGTCGCTTCATCAGCTCCAGGATTCCTCCATTGAGTTGGTCTGAGCCTCAGGAATCTCCCTTTTTATCCTTTCACGGGAGAGGCTCAAGGACCTGTAGTAGGAGTCACAACAGCCTCACAACTTGGGGAAAAAACTGGAAGAGAAACCTGATATGAAGAAGGTTGGGATGTGGCCAACAAGAGAAACATTCCAGGCAACCCTTTCCCTCAGCGACAGGCAGCAGAGAAGGTATGAAGGCAGATGGACGACATCCAGAATTCCCACATATTATACTCACTTTCGGAGGGGATTAACAATCTCATCCCGCAGGATGCTCTGGACGTTCCTGTCGCACAGTGGGAAGGGTTTGAAGAGCATGGAGTCCAGCACGGATGTACAGGAGAAGAGGCTGTGAAAAAGAGAGAGCGCCGTGTTAACTCCAAAGGGGTTCACAGCAGGACTTAGAACAGACTCGTTGAGCCTGGTGAACAGTCGGTGGCTTTCATTTCCAGCAATCCACGCATGCAGTTACAGCAAAGTGAGCGACAGCGCATCTCCACAATGAGATAAACCACATCTGCGTTAATGAACACGGGCGGTAAGCAAAGAAACAGCTCAGAGAGAAGGAAATCTCGTACTTTGCAGCCAAAACTGCTCACTGGGGGGCAGCACTGAGTCTTTTCCTCTCCGAACAGTGAAGCTGGGAACCTCCTGGGTGGTTTCTTTGAAATGTTTCCAGCCATTACCTCCAGTGACAAGAGTCAGCGCGGTCCAAGTCCAGAGAATTACAATCTCTCACCGCCCTGCGCGACAGACACACGGGTACCTTAGGTACTCACGGGGGTTATTTCAGGGCCTGAGAACCTTCCAGATGAGGAACGAGATCAAAAAAGCATCAAACACCACACAGCCTCTAAATTTTCAGCCAGCTTGGAATTCCAGGGAAGTGCTGCAATTTAGGGCTCTGTCCCAATTAAAAAAGCACTCGTTTAATGAAACAGCACCTCCTTACCTGAAGAGAGTTGCGTCCATATAGCAGGAATTGCAGTGGCCTTGGATCCCCTTCATCCGCCCTCGCAGAACATGCGCTGCTGCCTCATTCCTGAGGGGAGGGACACTGTCTGGAACCTGCGGAAGAACTTCTTGCCCTCCTGCAAGAGAAGCAACAGAAATAATTTTTAGTTTCCCACCTCGTCAGGCTCAGCTCTGTCTTTCCCCGACGCCGCAGAGGTTCTGCTCCGCTCAGAAGTCGTCACCGCGCTCTTCTTGCGCCGCTGCTGCTGGGACCAAACCATGATGGGATGAAGATTTATCTCTTTAGTAAATCATCTACCGGAAACAGAGACAAAACCAAACGGTCTCTTTTTCACCAAAGCCGTGCCCTAGCGATCCACACCACCTCCACCATTGTTAGGCAAAGCCTAACGAAGACAAAAAGAACTATGAACAAGCTGGTGCTGTGTTACAAGCTTGGGATCTCTCCGTCGAAGGACTTGCGACCCCAGTCGCAAGGGGACAAAGAGGCAACTGGGCTTTAACAGCCTCATCCCCTTGGCCTGTTGTCTCCTCAAGCTTCAAAGGTGGCTTTTTCAGCCTGGTCTTTTCTGGTTTCTTCAGCGTTCTCCCATTGTGAGTCAATCCCCTCTCTTCAGTGTGTCCTTACAACACTTCTCCTTGTCCCTACTCCCAGTTTTGGGGCAGTCTCTACAGGAATCCCATCTTCTTGTTTATAGTTTCTAGTTCGTACTGTCTTTGCTCTGGAGGAATTTCCTCCTGTTCCAAATCAAAATACCGACCTGTTCTTCCCCACACCTTCTTGTGATTGTCTTATCGTCACATCAAATTGATTTAATCATCTCTTCCTGTTCTTCCCCACACCTTCTTGTGGAATGTTTTATCAAATTAAAATTGATTTAATCCTCTCTCCCTTTCCAAGCTCTCCCTTATTTCTCAGTCCCCAAGTGCAACAGTGAGGCCTTATTTTTAGAGCCACTCACAAAATGTTGCCCTATATTCTCAGAATAATTTTGGTTGGACAAGACTCTCGAGATCACCAAGTCCAATTCAATATTTAGTGCCCTAATCTACGTTATCCCTGTATTTAATTACTGACCTTCTCTCACACTTGTGGGGGCATTCCCTATAAATACCATCAGGGCAACCTCAAAACTGTAATTTTTTGGAACACTCAAAGGAACTGAAGAATATTAAACCACTAATTAAATGCTCCGCACGAGGCTTCTCCTTGTCCTGCCACGGCACCATCTCGCCTCTCTGTGACAACCTTGAAGCGCTCCCCCATCCCAATTAAGACAAAGAATGATGTTATGCCTTTAACATCTAGTTTTTGATCCTTTGGGCAGAAAAGATAGGTGGCTGTGGAGGCAGACACCTTGTCTTTTCTTTCCCAAGGTTTTGTGAAACATAACGTAGATTTTTAAGACAGAGGCAATTAACAGTGTTGCTGTGAAGGCCTCATGGCCTAATTGGGATGATAGAGATGAACCACCTGTCGGACAATTACCAGAAGAAACCACGAACCAACAGCCAGCCCTGACAAGCAAAACAACTCACTTCTGGTCAGTACTGTGAACTTTCCCCTCATGTGAAGACCCCACACGCAATTTCCAGAAGACTCTTGCTAATTAGCATGAAGAGCGAACAGAGGGAGGAGATGAACTGCCCGCCCCTATCTCACATGCAAGTGAACTGTGTTATAAAACTCATCCCTAATCCCGGCTGGTGGGACGGGACGCTCTCCCCGGAGAATTTACCGTAATCCACGAGGCTCGGCTCGCTCTGGCGCGAGCACTGGAAGCGAACGTCGGGCTGGCAGGACTGCAGCTTCACGAAGAGGCCGCGCTTCGGGGCGCAGCGGAAATAATATTTGCCCAGCCACTCGCCAGCAGTGACCCCTTTATCTTCGTCCTGGCAAAAAAAGCAAAAAGTGTTGAGGAGTAACATGAGTGAAGGATCTCCACGAATGAGGCATAATCCCCCATTTAAGTGCTGGGTACAAGTTTAGTCCCATTTTGCTGGTTATTTTTTCGTTTATTCTGGTTCGATTTTGAACCTGTTGATGCCGCTTGTGGGATTTTGGATTATTCCATCCCACATTCCAGTAACGTTACTCGTGAAGAGAGCAAACCAACCCCAGTAATCACACCACAGACTCTCCTCCCCGCTCTACGGGAAGGCAAAATTGTGTGTTCGCCCTCAAAGTTCACACTCTGACACATCAGAGGCCCAGGTGAAGCTGCAAGATCCGCAGCTACAAGCTGATGGTCTTCACAGAAAAGAGAAAAAACAAGATTTGCCTGTTCTGATTTACAATCTCACAGCAGGACATATTTTTTCGCTCCTTACCAGTTCAACTCCTGCCATTTTGTGCGGGATTTGGGGCAGGTAGCCCAACCAGCGGATGATTCCCGACACCTGATTTCCCTTGTCCAAGGTGATCTGGACCATGGAGTTCACCTCCAGGGATGAATTTCCGCTCTCACACTCCTTGCCGCTCTCACTTATCTCTCGTTTCATTTGGTTCGGGTGTCCCAAGCCCATGTCGGACTCGAACGGTGAAAATAAACCTAATGGGTAAGACAAAATGTCAGGTGAGGTAGGAAATCAAAGCCTAACAACAGACACTTCTGGATCTCACCTAATACCAGGTTTATTTTGAAATTATAGACCATATGGACAAGCTCAAAGCTGAGCACCAGGGACACAAGGTGTAATTTTCAGGACGTTTTTCAGTGATATATATGACCAAGCTGGTCTAACAGGCTGAGCCAGGACAATCCTGCTCCTCGTTTCTCTGCTTGAGGCCACACCTGGAGCTAATCCAGCCCCTCGCAGAGCCATTTCAACCTCCTGAAAACAAAGCAGGGGTTTATTACCAATTTATTTTTGCCTTTAGTGAGATGAATCAACTCAATGAAAAGTCTTGATGGCAATGGAGATTCCACCAGTTTCTTGTCATGTCCAGTGACTCAAACCATCATCACTGCCATCTGTGCCGTTCCGAGTTTGTCTGCACCAGGATGAATCCATTTCTACAGTTAATTAAAGACTTTTTAATTGAGCAGTGCCTTCTCCCCTAGGAAATACTTCTGCTCTGCAATCAGACTCTCTTTTCATCCCCCTGACAAATGGGGAGACTCAGCTTTAGTTGCCTAACGCGAAGAGTTTTGTGCAGAACTTGAGACTTTTCTGCCTCCTGATCAACTAAGTCAGGACTAGTTGAAGCTTCGGTTGGATTTTCAGCTCCTCGGTGCCCTCCAGAGAAGAAATAAATGTAAAATCCCAAGGAATGCGCACAGGGCGGACACATCTGACGATAACTTACTTTGCAAGCTTTCCTTCACAACAGAGTCCATTGGGATTTCTCTGAAAATGTCGGTTGTTCCTTCTTCTTCCTGAAAGAAGAGAGAGACAAAACAATCTATCAGGTTGGAAAACCAAGAACAGTTGGTTATTAAAATTTACATTTTTAGAGCAGAAGCACCACACATATAAGAGCCCAACCCCCGGCGTACTTGGAATACGAACCAATTTTTCAATTTTGGACATTCCTTCTCCTTTTCTTTCACGTCCCATCTTAATATAGTTTTTAAAAAAGCCCTTAAAAATCAAGAAAAGGCAACAATATTGCTCTTACCGGACAAACTTTAACGAACCATTGGGTGCCCTCCCTGTAAACGGCCATTGCAATTCCTTTTGTGAGGACATTGTCCACGTAGAAACTAACTGCATCTCCCACTTTCACGGGAACCTCCTCCTCCGTGTCCACTTTCGGCTTCTGTTTCACATAATCGTCGTCTGGCTCTGGACTAAACTGGACCCTGCTAAACGGCAGGAAGACCCCACAGTTCCGCTTACACTTGAAATACTCGACGCCATGATAAGACCCATCGTTGCGCCCTCTGTTTTCACCCTCGCCCTGAAAACACGCAAGAAAGGCACATTACGCAACAAAACACACCAAGAGAAAATAAGCAACATACCTTCTTTTTTGCCCGTTTTACCTGTAACTCCACCCCGAAGAAGAATGGAGACAACCCAGCCACGGCGTTCTTGTAGACGCTCCCAATGTAGCGGATCACGCCGGGGAAATGCTGCCGGTCGACCTCCGCCATCACTTTTTGGCCCGGCGCAGCGCGCAGAGCCGCCTCGAGGCTCAGCCTCTCCAAGAAATAATTCAAGCGCTCGTCACGGCTCCCGACGGCCAGGAGGAAAACCGCCACCTCCTCACGCACGGGCTGCAGGATTTCCACGTTGATCGTGACGGTGGAGCCATCGTCCAGCATGACGACTTTTAAGAAGCAAGCTGGGGGCCCGTCGTCGGGGAAATTGCGCAGGTAACTCCTCTCGCTGCAGAAACACATGTTCCCGGCCCGGAAATACTTGCTGCCGTAGGCGCAGTCCTCCGTCAGGATGTAATAGCAGTTGCCGTCCCCTGTTGAGGGCGGGAGGTTGGTCATCATCACTCGCCTGGGTTGTGAGAAAGGAAAGAGTCACGTCGACGAAGATCCACGCGCAATAGCGCTGGATCTCAAAAAAAAATTCAGGTTGGGAGAGGCCCCGAGCCCGATGCTGCGCTTGTCAAAGCCCGCCCCGGTCCCTTGTTCAGGGTTTGATCAGCCTCGTGGTGGAAAATTTAAAAATTCTTTGTATTTCCCACTTTCCTGCTTGTCGCCGGTGCCTCCTGCCACCTCACTGCACGTCCGCGGGACGATTCCAGCTCCAATTTCTCTCCTAAACCCTCACAGACATCGCCTGGAGCAGCAGCTCATCCGTCCTGTTCCCTGTGACACCCAACGGCCTCATTAAATTCCGCCTCCTCCTTTGGCTTCGCGCTTACGAACAAAGCGAAGGTTAAATTCTGCCTTTAAAAAACTCCCTAAAAAAGGAATTTCGGGCTGCGATGAGAGCTCCTCGACATGGCGTTAAAATTCAAAACACACGCTGAGGCACCAAACGTTGCCAGCTTTCAAAATATATTAAAAATATATTAAAATATATTAAAAGAAATTCAAATATCTGGAATCAGAAGCGCATTTTTGTGCTTGTTTTCTAGCTAAATCCAGTTAACTTCTGGTTAAATTCAGTTAGTTAAATTCAACTAAATTCTAGTGAAATTCAGTTCACTTCGAGCTAAATTCCAGGTAAATTCTAGCTAAATTCCAGGTAAATTCTAGCTAAATTCCAGGTAAATTCCACCTAAATTCCAGGTAAATTCAGTTAGTTAAATTCTAGTTAAATTCTAGTTAAATTCAGCTAAATTATAGTTAATTCTAGTTAAATTCAGCTAACTTTAGTTAAATCCAGTTAAATTCTAGTTAAATTCAGTTAAAGTCTAGTTAAATTCTAACTTAATTCAGTTAACTTCTACTTACCTTCTAGCTAAATTCTAGCCAAATTCAGTTAACATCTAGTTAAGTTCAGTTAATGTCTAGTTAAATTCAGTTCACATCTTGTTAACTCCTCATTAAATTCAGTTAGTTAAATGCTAGTTAACTTCTAGTTAACTATAGCTAAATTCCATATAAATTCTAGTTAAATTCTAGATAAATTCAGTTAGCTTCTGGTTAAATCCAGTTAACTTCTAGATAGATTCAGCTAATTAAATTCTAGTTAAATTCTAGTTAAATTCATCTAAGTTCCAGTCAAATTCCAGTCAAATTCCAGCCAAACGCCTGCTAACTTTTCACACAATTCCCCCCTCCCCATCTCACTTCTGACGCGACCACGACCCAGAATTTTCATTCCACCATCCAAAAAGGGGCGAACGTAGAAACTTCTTCCTGCAGTTGACCCAAACCTGGCCAATCTAGGGAAAAATAAGAGCCGTCCCCATTTCTACACCACGGAGGAAATAAAGAAATTTAAAATAAAATGTCACTGCCATGGGCTGATTGGTAAAATTTCCTACAAGTTGGGAGCGGAGGGAGGAGAAATTGAGCAGATCAGTCCTTTTATTTCCCTTATTTTCCATTCGATGCAACTCGCCGCCGACGTTTTGTGACTCCGCTGGCTTGAAATTCTGTGATTTGTTAAATAATAGGATTAAACAATAATATTCTGTGTCCCAACCCCCCCATTCAATCTAAGACCTCAGCTTTATTTCACTTTTTTTTAAAGTTCTCTCTCTACCAGGAATACAATAAACCCCCCTGTGCTTTAAATGCTGCCAGAAGAAAAACAGAATAAACCATTTTTGTCATAAAAAGCCAAGAATAAACCACTTGCCTCATCAAAAAACAAGAATAAACTGGTTTCCTCATTAAAAATACCCCAAGAATCAACTGGTTTCCTCATTAAAAATACCCCAAGAATCAACTGGTTTCCTCATCAAAACAAAAAATAAACGATTTCCCTTCATCAAAACAAAAAAATAAACGGTTTTTCTGATCAAAACCAAGAAAAAAAATCTCTTTAATACCAAAATATGAACAATTGCCTCTCAGGTTAATAGAAATACACGCACATCCAGAGCAACGGGCGATATTTGAGGGTTGTGGTGTTTTAAACGGGGTCGAAACCTGACGGATCAGGCTGAGGGGAACTTGGAAAGCGCCAGAAAATTGAAAATAAAGGGGAATTAAAGCAGCAAATTGAGGCGCCCCCCCCACCCCGTTCTCACCGTCTCCCGCCGCCCCGACTCTTCCGCCTCCGGGGCCGCTACCACAGAGTCGCGGGGGTAGCGCGGCCCAGAGCGGCGCCGCCACACGCCGGCGCTTCCGGCACGCCCCGCTGCCGCCGGGCTGCCAGCC
Organism: Caloenas nicobarica; assembly: GCF_036013445.1. Lineage (NCBI taxonomy): Eukaryota > Metazoa > Chordata > Aves > Columbiformes > Columbidae > Caloenas > Caloenas nicobarica. The sequence continues at coordinate 164,164,278 of NC_088246.1, read as the reverse complement.
AATGGGGAAAGGACGGGGTGAGGTAAGGAGCCAATGAAGGGGAGAGGGAGGGGCTTGCGGCCGCGCTGCCCCGCCCCCTGCTGGGCCGTAATGGGGCGCGGGAGGTTCTTTGGGGGCTGTGATGGTTTGAAGTGTCACCGTGCAGCTGCGGCCTGTGTCCCTTGTCCCCAGAGCCCTTTGTCCCCAGAGCCATGTGCCCCAGTGTCCGCATAACTCTATGTCCCATGTTCCCAGAGCCCTGTGTCCCCAGAGCCCTTTGTCCCCCTGGCCCAATGTCCACATAGCTCTGTGTCCAATGTCCCCATGGTGCTGTGTCCCATGTCCCCATAGCCCCGTGTCTCCAGAGCCCTGTGTCCCCGTGTGTCCATAGCTCTGTGTCCCTACAGCCTGTGTCCCTGTGTCCTGTCACCCTTTGTCCCATGTCCCCAGAGCCCTGTCCCCCTCGAGCCCTGTGTCCCTGTGTCCCTATGTCTCGATAGCCCTGTGTCCCTACAGCCCTGTATCCCTGTGCCCTGTGTCCCTGTATCCTATCACCCTCTGTCCCATGTCCCCACAGTCCTGTGTCCCCAGAGCCCTGTGTCCCTGTGCCCCCATGTTCCCAAAGCCCTGTGTCTCTGTGCCCTTTTTCCCATGTCCCCATAGCCCTGTCCCCCTGTGTCCCCATAGCATTGTGTCCTCATAGCCCTGTTGTCCTTGTGTCCCAATAAGTGTCCCCATAGCCCTCTGTCCCACGTCCCCATGGCCCTCTACCCCCATGGCACCATGGCCCTCTGTCCTTGTGTCCCCATAGCCATGCATCCCCACGGCCCAGTGACCCTGCATCCCCATAGCTGTGTGTCCCCATGACTCTGTGCCCCATGTCCCCACAGCCCCATGCCCCCAGACCCCCCTGTCCTAATGGGCCTGTGTCCCATGTGCCCGTAGCCATGTGTCCCCACAATGCTGTGTCCTGCATCCTCACAGTGCTGTGTCCACTGTCCCTGTGTCCCCCTGTCCCTCTGCCTCCTAGCCTGTGTCCCCACGCCCCTGGCCCCATGGGCCTGTGCTCTGTCCCATGGCCTATGTCCCTTGTCCCTTTTCCCCTCCCTGGGTGGCCCTGCTCAGGGGTCCAGGACCATCAAGCCACTGGGGCATCACCCACCCCAGGGACATCGCCAATGGGGACAGAGAAGGGTGGGGACCAGACCGTGGCGCTGGGATATAAATATTGGCTAAATAGATTTATTTTCATACAAAGAATACACAGATCCCCCCTCTGCCAGGACACCCCGACCCCGGGGGACACCCTGAGATGTCCCCAGCCACCCCCCCGCCAGGCACCACCTCCATTCCCAGAGTTCGGTGCCAATGTTGGTGTCACCTTGGGGACATCCATGTCCCCACCCGGGGGCCACCTTGGCACCAGCATCTTGGGACACCCCATCACCAGCCACGGGGCACCTCCAGACTTGGTGCCCTGCTCCCTTGTGCCCATCCCAGGGACATCTCTGGACATTTTGGGGTGTCCCCAACCCCCGTGCCCTAATACTGTGGCTGGTACAGACCCACCCACCCCGCTCCCTGCTGTATGTACACGCTGGATAAAATAAGAAAATACAGATATTTATAGTGTGGGGGGTGCAAAATGCCTCCCTCCCCAAATTGTCCTATGTCCCCATCGTGGTGGCTCATTGCCAGCCGGTCCTGTCCCCTGTCCCCAGCTGGGAGGTGGCAGGAGGGGGGTGGCTGGTCCTGCCCCATCCTGGGCTGGTTAGATGCTGGGAGACTGTTCCTGTGCCTCAGTTTTCCCATTGATTATGAGGCTCATTGTCCCCCCCACCATGGGGCGGTGGGACACGGAGGACACGGGGTGAAGAGGAGCTGTGGTGGCCACCCCACAGGGACAGGGACACGGCTACCAGCCCCAGGGGACATGGGATGAAGCTGGAGGTGCCTGGGGATTTACGCTGGAGCATCCCACCTCCTGCCTCACCCCAGCGGAGAAATGTCACAGGCAGAGCTACCTGAGGTCCCCTTTTGTCCCCAAATTTGTCACATCGCTGTCGTCCAGCCCTGGGCAAGGGGAGTGTCCGGATTTGGCCACCCCCACCCCCCTTTGCAGCAGGAGAAGAGGTGATGGGGGGTCCATGGTGGGCTCGTGTCTATCCCGCTCAGCTGCGTTTGGTGACCATTTGCCGGTCCCTCTTCTTCTTCTCCATCAACCTGGTGGAGAGCAGGGTGGTGGCCTTGGGGACCCTCCTGAGAGGGACCACCTGAAGGCATGGGGAAGGGACACTCACTTGCGGTTGCGGACTTCGGTGAGCTCCATGAGCCGCTCCTGGGCTGCCCGTAACTCATCGAGACGCTGCTGGTAACGGGAGTCGCACCCGTTGGTGCGTTCGTAGCTGGAGACCTGGCTGGAGAGCTCGCTGGCGCGGTCCCGTAGCTGCTGGATGGACGAGTAGAGGTTCTCCTCATCTTCCTCCTGCTCCAACACAAGGGTACGAGGTTGGTAGAGTGGACAGGGTGCTGGGGAAACTGAGGCATGGGGTTCACCGAGCCACCCAGGCCACCTGCCTTGGCGTTGATGATCTCGATGTGGATGAGGAGGGCGGCGAGCTCTAGGTCCTCACTGTAGCTGTTCTTCAGTGGCACTGACCGGTAGCCTGGAGACAACACCAAGACACAAGCTCAGCCCCATGGCAGGGTCCAAGCCCCTCACCATGGCCAAATCCCCAAGGAGATGGTGAATGTGAACTACAGCCAGATCCCTGAGGAGAAGATGATGATGACAAGCCATGGCCACATCCCTGAGGAGATGATGATGATAAGCCATGGCCAGACCCCCAAGGAGATTATGATGATGAACCATAGCCAGATCCCTGAGGAGATTATGATGATGACAAGCCATGGTCAGATCCCAGATGAGATGATGATGATGAACCATGGCCAGATCAACAAGGAGGTGATGATGACGACGATGATTGCAGGGAGGTTGGACTGGATGACCTTTAAAGGTCCCTTCCAACTCAAACCATTCTATGATTCCATGATTCTATGGTTCTACCATGATGATGATGATGATGGGGCAGATGAAGGTACCATACCTGTTTTGAGGCCCTTGACAGGGAAGGTGGCTTGTGCTAAGAAGTTGGGGTCGCTGAACATGTCCTCCTCATACACCACAAAGCGGAGAAAGGCAAACTCGGGGTTGTTGATGTCGAAGACAAACTGCTTGAAGAGCCAGACGGGGTTGAAGCCGTTGTCAGCTGAGGGGATGAGGAGAAAGTGGGGAAGGTCAGAGCAGGGCTGGACACACAGACATCACCAGGAGGGCACCAGCACATTAATGGGAGATGCCCGTCCACTTCTCCATGAAGCTCAGCCCCATCACCCACATGTCCAAGAGGATCCCAAAGGGCACAGTTAGGGTTGTCCCAGTGTCCCCACTTCTCCCTGGGGCATAGGGGCTGGGTGGGAACATCACCCATGTGGACTCTCACCTACGACATCCGTCTTGTTCTTGCTGTTGTCGTACTCGGAGCCACACACCTCCACCTCTACAAAAGGACACACGATGCTCCTCCCATTCTTGGGCAGGTGCCGGGCACCAAGGATCTGCAGGAGGAAGAGGAGGGTGAGGCCTGGCTACATCAGAAGAGGAAGGACTCTCCAGGGCAATGCCATGGTTTGGCCACTTTAGAATCATAGAATCATCGAATGGCTTGGGTTGGAAGACACCTTTGAAGATCATCTAGTTCAACCCCCTGCCATGAGCAGGGACATCTTCACCCAGCTCAAGTTGCTCAGAGCCCCATTCAGCCTGGTCTGGGATGGCTCCAGGGGTGGGGCATCTACCACCTCTCTGGCCAACCTGGGGCAGGGTCTCACCACCCTCATCATAAAAGATTTGGGGTGTTTTGAGCTTGCCAAGGGTTTCATGGCCATAATTATCCACATTGTGCCTTATTTATGACCTTGGACTGGTTGTAGCTTGATTGCAGCTGTACCTACCAAATTATTTTGAAAAATGTTTGCTGCATTTGTGTCATGCTCAAGGGACAGGTGCCTACAAACCAACCCATCCCATCTCTTAGCACCAAAATTACCCAAGGGTTCGGTAAGGCATTTCTGGCCTTGTTTTATCTATTTTACCCTCCACCTTGCCCTTGCTCAGGTTGGGCTCAGCTCTGTGCAATTCTGGGGTTCTCCCCTGGGAAAAATGATGCTTCAAGCAAAGACCAACAAACCCAAGAGATCACAGGGTAACGATCTCTGTGGAGCAAATATGGGGCTGAAGCATGTAAAAACCACCCCTGGTTGACCCAAAATGGAGGAAGAAGCAAACCCCATCTTGATAGTGACCACGGGGTGGACTTGCTGTCCTTGCCCACTTGCCTGCAGCTGCACTGTGATGGGCTCCACGATCTTCAGGCTGTTCTTGTCAAAGGGGTCGAACGTCTCGTCCCTCATGATGTCAGGCTGCAGGACGTAGCCACTGCGGCCACCGAGCATGAAGAGCGCCTGGTTCAGCTGCATCGGTTTGTCTGTGGCCATGGGGACAGAGCAGCTCTGAGCTGTGGGGCTCGGGGACCTCCCTGAGGTCCTTGGGCAACAAGTCCTGCCCTTGCAAACACCCTACTAAGAGCCCCCAACCCTAGTTGGAAAAGGGATGCAGCTGGCTTTTGCATGAAGCACCCAAGAAGTACATGGAGACGTCCCCATGAGGATGAGGACAGAGGTTGGAGACATCACCCAAACCACCTCCAGCAACAGGACCCAGGACAGAGCCACCAGAGATAGGGGTTTTGGGGGTGACCTGTTGGAGAGAGCCCAGCAACCACCCCAGGAGCAGGATTTACCGGGCGTCTGGAAGTTGAGGGCCACGAGTTGACTACCACAGATCCACATGGGCAATGGGTCGTAATTGGAGGAGTCCAGGCGCTGCCCTTTGGGGTAGATGCGGCTGAGCTGGCGCCGGTTGTACTGCAGGAACTTCTTGCCCTTGCTGCGGTTGGCGTACTTCTCCGCCTTGGTCTCCGGGAAGGAGGACATGTCCCTGTAGCACGCTTTGTCTGTGCCGATCTCTGAAAGCACCAAGGTGGCCATCAGTGGAGGACACAGGGCTCTCAGGTGGCCCAGGGGTTGGTCCACCATGACCACTTGGTTCTCCCCGCCCATGTTCATCCCATCACCCGCTTCTCCAGCTCTTACTGTCCTCATCGAACGGCACCGGGCGACAATACACAACCAGCTCGGAGAGCTCCAGTGCAATCTTCTTCCTCCGCTCCATGATCTTCCCCTCTTGCATCTGCACAAGAGAAAACAGGAGCTGAAGGTCCCAGCCTCCTCCTTTGGAGATGTTGGGGACCATCCTCTGGGGGATGGGACCATCCACCCTCATCCTCTGCACCCTGATGCCCCTCACCCTGGCATCAGCGTTCTGTGTGGCCTCTCGGATCTTGGCCACCCACTCGCTGAGTTCCTCCTGCGTGTCCGCGGCCACGTCCAGTGACTGGGCTGCGTGGGACATCTGCTGGGAATGGATGGTGAAGACAAATGGTTTGGAGCTCCTCCCGTCTTTGGAGATAACTATAAGGACATCAGAGGGGGGCTTTACTCGAAGACATTCCCAACGGACGGCTCTGTGGAGCAAACGAAACCTCAGCGGTCCCGCTCCCAGGCCCCCACCAGCCCCTTCTGGGACCCCACCAGCCGTTGGGGTCCTCCTCTTGTGAAGGTCCCATTTTTCTAATGAACAGTTTCAGCTCTCCATGCTGAAATGCATTTTCCTTTCAGCCAGGGGTAAATATCCCCTGGATCATCCAGACCTCTGAATTCCTCTGAATCCCCCCAAAATCAAGCAAATCTCTCAGAACCCAGCCTCGCGTTGCTCCCCGGCACATTGTGATGAGTTTGGGGAGCCTCAGCTCATGGCAATGAGCTTCAGCATGGGGTGCGTGCTGTGCCGGCGGGTTCCCGCAGCTGTGGTAGGGACGCGGTGGGGACACTCACCGACGTGGCAGGATGGCACGTCAATGAAGCCTTTCAAGAAGTTCCCGAGGGGGCTGTTTTCCGAGGACTGCAAGAGAGAAAGGAAGAGGGGACAGACTTTTTAGAAGGGGACAGACTTTTGAGCAGGGCCTGTTGCGATAGGACAAGGGGTGATGGTTTTAAACTGCAGGAGAGGAGATTCATGCTGGACACGAGGAAGAAATTTTTGCCCCTGAGGGTGGTGAGAGCCTGGCCCAGGTTGGCCAGAGAGGTGGTGGATAAACCATCCCTGGAGACATCCCAGGCCAGGCTGGATGGGGCTCTGAGCAACCTGATCTGGGTGCAGATGTCCCTGCTCATGGCAGGGGGTGGACTGGAGGAGCTTTGAAGGTCTCTTCCAACCCAAATTATTCTATGATTCTAAGAGGGGGCAGTCGGGGAGGCATGCAAGGGCTGAGCCTGGTGCTCGCTCCATTTGGCAGTCTCCCTCCAGCCCTCTAAATCCTCCAAGTCTGGACAAAAGCAAAGAAGAAACACCATCTTGGCAGGCTTTGCTCCACGGTCGAGCATCCTCCAGCCTCTGGATAAGGGTCTGGGCTGGTATGGGGCCAGGAGCATCTTCCACCTTCCAGAAAGGGTTCTGGGCTGGTGTGGAGCTGGGAGTATCCCTCAACGTCTGGATCAAGGTCCAGGCTGGAACCAGGACCATGAGCATCCTCCAGCCTCCAGATAAAGATCCAGGCTGGAGCCAGGTCCATGAGCAGCTTCCAGCCTCTGGATAAGACTCCAGGCTGGTATGTGGCCAGGAACATCTTCCAGCCTCCAGATAAACGTCTGGGATGGAACCAGGACAATGAGCATCCTCCAGCTTCTGGATAAAGGGCTGGGATGGAACCAGGACCATGAGCATCCCCCAGCCTCTGGATAAGGTTCTGGGCTGGAACCAGGACCATGAGCATCCCACATCCTCCAGGTAAGGGTCTGTGTTGGCACAAGGCTGGGAGCATTCCCCCAGCTACTGGATAAAGGTCCAGGATGGAGCCAGGACCAGGAGCATCCCTCAGCCTCTGGATAAGGATCTGGGTTGACACAGGGCTGGGAGCATCTCAGGTTCCTGGTTCACGGGGACAGGACACTCACGGCTTCATCCTGCTCCTGTGCTTGCGAGTTGACGATCTCCTCCACGTAGTTGGCCGGGAACCACAGTTGCTTCTTCCCTCCATAGTCCCCCCGCCACCTGCAAGGGGTGAGAGGATCAAGGCAAATGGACCAATTTGGGGAGGGACAGGACTGTTCATGCTGCATGCAATTTTGGGGAGTGGTTGGAGAAGGGGTGGGGGGACAGAAAAGGAAGCAGTTAAAACCCACCACGGGATGACCCATGGGAAAACCCAGGGTGGTCCTTCCACCCCCACCCATGGTGACGGCCACCCAGGGGCCACCCAACTGCCCTTACCAGCCGCCGTCCTGCTTATCGACGTTGTGGATGATGGCCTGCTTGCAGAACGACAGCTCGTCCTCCCGCTGCGCTTTGTAGTCGTAGAGAGCCTTCACCGTGCACTGGGCCACCAGGGAGAAGGACACGTGTCACCACCCAGCGCCCAAGGACACTGGTGGGCAGTGCACCCCATTCAGCTCCTCAAGCCCACGTGGTGGAACATGGGAGCTCCTAAGCATCCAGCGTCCTAAATGATGCCCCCAAATTGTCCATGCCAGCAGTGGGACATCTTAGAGGGGACAGGAGGGCTGGAGGTGCCACCTGGTCCTGTAGGGCCACCATATTCAGCACAAACCAAGTTCTTCTTTTGGGTCCCCCAATGGTTTCTCCTGGTGCACTGAAGGGGTTAATCCCCTGATATTTCCATGCTCCCTGGACAAAAACCCCTTTGGGTGAAGCTTTCCCATGTCTGGTCTTAGTCTGAGAGCTGCTCTGCTGCAGAGGGACCTTTAAAGCACAGCAGTGCTGGCCCATGGGATCGAACGATGACAGAGAACGAACCTTGGGGCTCCACTCCAGCCTCCTCCAGGGTCAGCTCTGAGACCAGCCTGGTCCTGAAAACCTCTGAGGATGGAGACTGGGTCAGCTCGGAGACCAACCTGGTCCCGCAAACCTCTGAGGATGGAGACTGGGTCAGGTCCAAGACTCCTCAAGTCCCAGAAACCTCTGAGGATGGAGACTCCACCACCTGGGAACTGATCCTAAGTCTTCTCTTTCAGGGTTCCCCAAGACAAAGGGACTCATGGAGGTTTCCTCATTGTTGGGGCAAACTTATGCCAAGACCTTGCTCCAGGGTGGCCTCTCTCCAGACCTCGCCCACCATAATGTTACGATGCTGTTGGTGGAACCTGGACTGTCCCCAAGTGATGGGGAGGTGGGAAAGGTCCCACCAGCTCCAAAATCAGAGGGTCAGAAAAATGCAGCAAAACATGACCACTTCTCAGGTCAGTGGTGGGAGATGTAGTGGATCCTGGAGGGACCACCCAGCAGCCCCAGCACTAGGATTATCATGTCCCACCACCCTCCACCTCCCAGGGCCACCAGCTTGGCCACTTACCCTGGCCATCGGCATCTTGTTGGCCTCCACGTAGAAGTGGGGGGTCCGCACCTCATACAGGGCTCCATAGTCCAGCTCCTGCAAGGAAAGACACCTGAGTGGGTCACCTGGATGCAGACAGGTGCTACAGGGGGATGTGGTGGGAGCCAGGTCACCACATGTGATCAAGAGGACGTTGAGAGGGACCTAATATTCCTTTGCCACTCATTGGAAGGGAACTACGGTGGAGATATAACCATGGGCAATGGCTGAAGAATGAGCTTGGATGGTTCTGGCTGGGCATTACCCAAGAGGTTGGAGGACCCCTTCCCACCATGGTGGAGCTGGGGATGGTGTTTGGTTTCCTGTGGCACAGAGCCGTCATCCCCACCATCTCCACTGCCAGGAGCACTCACGGTTGTGCCCATCTTCTCCAGGGTCTCCTCGTTGATGGGGTAGCGCAACTTCATCTTGCGGTAGAGCGGGTGCTTCTCATAGTAGTTGACGAGGTCCACGAGGCTCTCAAACTCAGCCGAGCTGCCCAGCATGAAGAGTCGACCTTCCTGCTGGATGCGGCAGTGCTTGATCTTCCCCTCTGCCCTGGGGCCGAGAGAGCCGGGGGGAAATCATTGAATCATGGAATCATTTTGCTTGGAAGAGACCCTCAAGATCATCAAATCCAACCATTAACCCAACACTGGCACTAACCTATGTCCCTAAAAAACTCATCTATGTGTCTTTTAAACACCTCCAGCGATGGTGACTCCACCACTGCCCTGGGCAGCCTGTTCCAATGCCCAACAGCCCTTTGGGGAAGAAATTATTCCCCAGATCCAACCTCAACCTCCCCTGGTGCAACTTGAGGCCATTTCCTCTGGTCCTGGCGCTTGTTCCTGGGGAGCAGAGCCCGACCCCCCCTGGCTCCAAGCTCCTTTCAGGCAGTTCAGAGATCAGAAGGTCTCCCCTCAGCTCCTGTTCTCCAGGCTGAACCCTCCATCTCCCTCAGCCGCTCCCATCACGCTTGTGCTCCAGCCCCTTCCCCAGCTTCGTTCCCTTCTCTGAACTCATTACAGCACCTCAAGGGCTTTCTTGTCGTGAGGGGTCCAAAACTGATCGCAGGATTCGAGGTGCAGGATGACCAGACCCTGGCTCCATGATGGGGACAAGCAGGAGGTGATGCCCTGCCCCAGTGCTAAACCAATGCGAGATGCCACGAGGGTGACCACCCTGAGGACGTGGCTTTCTGATCACTGCAGCCTCCCCATGACAACATCTTGTGTCCCACCATGTCACCTTACCGACCCAGAGCAAACCCCTGCCACCCAGCATGGACTCACAACCAACAGAGCCAGGCAGTTCTCAGCTTGACCAGCAACGTGGGCACCATGGCTGAGCCCAACCGGCCTCAGGGTTGCCAGGGTGGCCACACTTACCGGAAGGAGATGGCGTAGGAGTTGGGTTCACTACGCTTGCGCACCAGGAAGGCTCCATCCCGTGGGACCCGCATCAGCATGTGCTCGGCCTGCAGGCGCGTCAAGTTGGCATGGTACCACCTGGCCGGGCAGAGAACGGAGGCGGTGGATTGGCGTTGGCACCCAAGACCTGACACTGGGGTTGGAGGAGGCTGGTGGACCCAGGGGACCAAGGGGATGGGGACCATCCTCACTCTTTGCTCTCATGAGCGTTGGGTTGAGGGACGGGGTCAGTGAGGCGCATCTCGAACTCGTTGCAGCGGAGCGGCACCTCACGGTAGTGGCAAATGAGGCTGTAGAGGCTGTCAAAGACCAGGTTGTCCGTCAGGTAGAACTTGGTGGCACCAGCTTCCTGCCGTGAGTGGATCCGGCAGTGCTGCACCCGGCTGGACCTCCTGCCACGGTGGTGGGGAGAAGGAAGGAGTGAGTCAATTCAGGTCCAAGACCATCTCACGTGTAGGGGTCCACGTACCACACAAAAAGATGGCATATCCCCCCAAAACACCATTCCAGCTACCATCAGCTGGACCTCTGGTGGGACACCCAGGCTGGCTTGAGGAGAGTGGGATCCTGCCTTCCCCCCAGGGCTCCTACCAGAAGGAGAGGGTGTAGTCACCCACGAAGGTCTCGCTCTCGCGCACCAGGAAGGTGCCGTCCTTGCCGCCTGTCTCGGTGCAGTACTCATGCAGCAGCTTCTCGGCGATCTGCCGCCCATCGCGACCACCTCCCAGCTTCCCGTGGAACCACTTCTCCATGAAGTGCAGCTCGTTGTTGTTGAACTCCTGCAAGTTCACCCCAAAATGGGAGACATGCCAGGAGTTAGTGTCCCCACTCCACCCCATGGGCACATCGTGCTCCACATGTACCTCTTTCTGCTCCACTTCCTCCTCGTCTTCATTGAACTTGTAGCGGGACGTCTCCTCCGAGTAGTAGATCTTGTTGCTTGTCAGGACGAAATAATGGGGGCTCCAGGTCTGGAAGGGAAAAGAGCATCACCAAGGTGGGCAGGATGGTGGCATGAAGGGACGGGGCTTTGAGACCTCTGTTTCTGCCCCTGCCCCATCCCAATGGTCTAGGAGACCCCATGCCACATGCCCAACTCAAACCCTGATGCTCATCCCCATCCAACAGACCCTGCTGAGCCCCCAGCCATGAGTGGCAGGGAGAACCTTACGTGGTCGATGGGGTCTTCGAGGTAGAGGATGCCGTTCTTGATGGAGTTGCTGATGTCATTCTCTGAGTAACTGGCAGTGGAGACCTCCTCATACAGGTTCCCTTCGACCAGTTTCTTGTGCTGGGGACAAGCCCAGAAGGGGAGGTCAGCAGTGGGTATGGTGTCCCCACCATGCTGAGCTCCCAAGTCCTCAGGCTGCACTTGGGGTCCTCTAGTTTCCTTTCCACCACCCCCTGTTCTCCTTGACCGTCTCTTGCAGTAGGACATCTCTCCGATGTCCTACTGCACGTGCATGGAGGTATACTGCTCTTGAGTCCCAAGATTTGGGATAATCACCATCCTTCCCAGCCCAACACAGTCCTTGTTCCTCCCACAAAGAGGGGCTTTGAGGTGGTCCCTGCCCCATACCTTGATTAGGATCTTCTTCTTGAGCTGGGTGGGTGAGGGCAGCTCGTCGGCATTGATGTCCACTGGCTTGGTGAGCAGCATGTCCCCGAAGACCTTCTTGAAGTGGGAGGCCATGTTCCTCTGCTGGACGATGCTGCAGTGGTCTTCGATGGAGAGGATGATGGGGAACCTGGAGGAAGCAGGTGGAAATGGTGGCTTGGGATGAAGGCAAAGGAGAGGTTGCCTGCCTGGCCGAGAACTGGGGTGTCATTGGGGGGCTGGGGCTTACTCGGAGGTGACGAATGCGTGCTCCTTGATGGTGTGCAGCACATCCAGGAACTTGATCTTGGAGGTGAGCGTGTGGCCATGGTAGATGATAGGGAGATCGTCTGGGCCATCCCAGCAGTCCACTGAATGGAGAAACATCTTGGTTAACACATGCTGGTCACCAGCTGTTCACTGAGGACCATGTTTTCCAGCCCTTGAAGGACATGGAAGATCCCCCCACCCTGGCGCTATGGGATGGGTATAGGGGACAGTCATCTGGTGCAACACAGGGTTCTGGGGTGGGCTCAGCATCTCTGTGGGGTGCTGGGGGGACTCACGCTCGATGCAGCGGCAGCCCATGCGCAGGCAGCGTGCGTACGCCTCCAGGGAGGACTCGCTGGAGAACTGATCTCCTGTCAGGTACCTGCAGAGAATGAGAATCATAGAGTCATAGAACGATTTTGGTTGGAAAAGACCCTCAGGATCATTGAATCCAACTGTTAGGATCATCAGTGGCCAGAGCTGCCCCAACCGGGGTGATGGGATGCTCATGGTGGTCCCCAAGGAGAGCCCACCCTGTCCTTACGTGTTGTGGGAGGAGGAGATCCAGTACTGGGACAGCGGGTGGTTCATCTCCTCAGGCACCACGCGCTCATACTTGGCGTCCATCACCATGTTCTCCTTGGAGAAGAGGTATGTGAGGAACTAGAGGGGAAACAGAGAGGTCAAAGCCTGCCAGGGCTGGGGAGACAACCCAGGGTGGGTGCTGTGTGGGTCCACCCACCTCATCCAGCTGGAAGGAAGGGTCTGCCACCTCATTGGAGCCCTCCTTGAGGTAGGCGCACATGTAGTCCCGCACCACGCCCATGTCGCTGGCCCAGGGTTCCTGTGGTGCAAACGTGGCCACCATTATGGGAGAAACCAGGCTGGGGCATCCCATGAGGGTCCACTAGATTGGGGCTGAGAGGGACACCACAGGAGTCTCTAAGAACCCACCTTCTGGTCGTGCAGCAGGAACTTCTGGAAGTCATAAAGGGAGACTTGGCACAGCTCGGGGCGGTCCACGTTCCTGGGACATGGAGCGGCCATCAGCAAGGACTGGGAGCAGGAGGTGGGGTAGACCCCATGGGGGAGTTGAGACCACCAGGGTCCACCTGCAGCCCCACCCTCTGGTGCCCCCCAAAGTCCTGCCCCACTCCTGCCAGCTATGCGCAGGCCATGGAGGTGCAAGGGGCACCTTGAGCTGGTGGGTGCTGCTGGAGCAAACACTCCCAGTGTCACCCTGTGACCTGAGAGAGGCAGGTACCCAGCCAGAGCACCCAGCACTGCCCAAGGATCATAGAATCACAGAATAGTTCGGGTTGGAAGGGACCTTCAAAGCTCATCCAGTTCCACCCCTGCCATGAGCAGGGACATCTACACCAGATCAGGTTGCTCAGAGCCCCGTCCAGCCTGGCCTGGGATGTCGCCAGGGATGGTTCATCTACCACCTCTCTGGCCAACCTGGGCCAGGGTCTCACCACCCTCATTGTAAAAAATTTCTTCCTCATGTCCAGCCTGAATCTCCCCTCCTTTAGTTTAAAACTATCACCTCTTGTCCTATCACCACAAGCCCTGCTCAAAAGTCTGTCCCCATCTTTCTTATCGGCCCCTTTCAAGTACTGAGGGGCCGTAATGAGGTCTCCCCAAAGCCTTCTCCAGGCTGAACACACCCAACTCTTTCAGCCAAGGATGTGGGAAGGAGGGCAGTGCAACATGTCCCTGCATCCCTGGCATCCAAGCTTGCTCATATCCCCACTAACATTCCTGATCCCATCCCTGCACCCATCCTCGGCCATGTCCCTGCTCCCACCCCACACCCGTCCATGCTCAAACCCTTACTCTCATCCCCCCTCATAAAATCATAGAATCATTTTGGTTGGAAGAGACCCTCAGGATCATCGAATCCAACCATCACCTAACTCTGGCAGTAACTCTTAGGGCCCATGTCCCTAAGAACCTCGTCTATGTACCTTTTAAACTCCCCCAGGGATGGTGACTCCACCACTGCCTTGGGCAGCCTGTTCCAATGCCTGATAACTCTTTCTGTGAATAATTTTTTCCTAATATCCAATCTAAATCTTCCCTGGTGCAACTTGAGGCCATTTCCTCTCGTCACTTGTCACTTGGGAGTAGCACATTCCTGCTCACATCTCTGCTCACATCCCCTCTCACATTCCCGCTCCCAGCCCTGCTCATCTCTTCTCATCCCTGCTCCCATCATGGCTCCCATTGCTACTGTCATCCCACTTCCCTCCCAGTTCTCATCCCACTTCCATCCCAGCTCCTATCCTTGCACCCATCCCCTCTACCATCCCTGGTCTTCCGTGTTCCCATCCCTGCTCATCCCTTCTCCCATCCCTGCTCCCATCCCTTCTCCCATGCCCTGTTCCCATCCCCTCTCCCATCCCTGCTCATCCCTTCTCCCATCCCTGCTCCTATTCTCCCTCCTATCCCTACCCCTCAAACCATGGTGTCCATCCCCACCATTTTTGGCCAAAAGACCTGACCATGAGGCCTACTAGAAGGTTAACATTAGACGAATAATAGATGAGATGTCTAGTAGTAGTTAACTTCTGACTGGAGAACAAAGCCTATCCTGGAATTGAGAAGTCAACCATGAACAGTTGATTGAGTACCTAGTGATTTTGTGGATGTGCTTAATCTAAAGGAAACTTTGCTCATTACAATATCATTTTAATCCAGAACTGCACCTCCTCATGGAAGGCTACCTGCCTCCAGGAGAAGAACCCTACTCACTGAGCATGCGTAGGAAGAATAGTGTTACAGAACTTAAATGCAAATATTAGAATCATAGAATCATTTTGATTGGAAGAGACCCTCAAGATCATTGAGTCCAACCATAAGCCAACTCTGGCACTGACCCATGTCCCTAAGAACCTCATCTATGTGTCTGTTCAACCTCTCCAGTGGTAGTAACTCTACCACTGCCCTGGGCAGCCTGTTCCAATGCTTCATGACCCTTTCCAGGAATAAATGTTTCCTAAGATCCAATCTGAACCTCCCCTGGCAAAACTTGAGGCCGTTTCCTCTCATCCTGTTGCTTGTTACTCAAGAGATCAACACTCTCCATGCTCCAACCTCCTTTTGGGCAGTTGCAGAGAGCAAGAAGGTCTCCCCTCAACCTCCTGTTCTCCAGAAAAGGAGCTTCTCCTGGCACTGGTGGAAATGCAGCATCATCCGGACCCTCTGCTCTCCCCGGGCTCTGCCCTACGGCCCGGTGGCTTTGCCCACCCGATGGATCCAACACTTGGAGGCTTGGCCAGGGTGGGAGCCGGGGGGGTTCCTGGGTACTCACCGCAAGGGGAAGGAGAGCTCCAGCTGCTCAATGACCTGCAAGGTAAAGGAGGGGAACAGATTTAGGTGGGACGCACCACACCACGTAGGGGATGCTCAAGAGGACAAGCCATGGCTCTTACCGACTTCTGTGCATCAAACATCAGGTTTTTGTAGAACTGGATGAAGTGGGAGAAAGTCATCTCATTCCTGGCTTCCACCTCCTGTGGGAGACAGTGATGCATGAGAGCAAGGCCACTCAACCGGAGCCAATGACACCAGGGATGGCTCCAACCCAGCTGTGAGGTCTTGAAGACCTTCTCCCCACATAGCTGGGGTACCTGTGGGGTCCTTACCATGAGCTTGTCCCTCAGGAACCTCATGTTGGGGACGCGGTAGTTCACCTGGGGCAGCATGGCCTTCAGGTCCTTCACTGTGATGCTGCAGAGGGACAAGCTGGTGTCAGGCTAAACCCTGGATGGGTCTCAGTTCCTGACACTGAGGGTCCCACCCCAAATCCTGGTGCCAGCATGGTCTCTGGCATGGGGGGGCCACACCATATTGGGCTGTGGACCCCTGTGGTGGCAAAGGACCCCTAATTACATGGAGTCCGGCACAAGTGTGAGCAGGTCAGGCAGAGGGAGCACATCTGGGAACCACCCATGTGCTCTAAGCCATCATCCCATCTGGAGATGATGCTCATCCCCATAATAATTTAAGTCCACATTCACTTGATTCGGGGTTTTTCTAGTCTTGGAGTGATGTTTATGGGCTGCATTAACCGTCCAGCTTCTCCTGGCACTGGTGGAAATGCAGCAGCGGGTGTCAGGGCATCAGGGTCCCCGTGGTCCCTAGAGTGGCGAGCAGGGGACCCGCACCTGAGTCTGATTTTTGGTGCCTTCGAGGACCCCAAATAACCTGGTACTACCTTGCTGCACAAACCCCACTCCCAGCCTGGCTCAGTCTCCAGATTTCAGGTGCAACTGGGGGGATACAACCCCATCCAGCCAAACCCACCTTCCCAATGTGGGACTGTCCCAGTGCTCACCTCCCTTCCCGTGACCGATCCATCCCGTCAAACTGTTTACGCAGCCACCTGGGAAGGAAGGGATGGACAGACGGCACTCAGACCCATGGAGGACAAAAGCCGGGGTGGTTTTGTCCCCCAGACAGGAACTGGAAAATGAGATCTGCTGGTCCTTCCTCACCTCTCGATCTGCAGCGGGGTCTGGGCTTTCTGGGTGTCCGCCACCAACCAGTTGAGCCCTGTTATCCACAGGTTGATGTCCTCCTCGCAGAAAGCTGGAGGAGGAAGAGAAGGGCAGTGAGGTTGGGATGGGGGAGATGGGATGCTGGGGAGGGGGTGAGACCTCAAGGGTGGCCATGGGGAAATGGGGAGGGAGACCACACACCAGCAACGCTGAGCGTCCGCAGCCTGAAGTCCATCCCGTAGAGGATGATGAAGCACATGGTGAAGTCGAGCTTGCGAGCATCCTCGGGGTAGCGCTCGAAGTCCCGTGAGTTCTTCCCCAGGCGGATCTCCTTGATCTCCCGAATGTCGACTGCAGGGAGAGAGGGACATGGGACTGTCCCCAGCCACCCTGCTACTGCAGAACCACACGTGGGGCTTGGGGAGGCTGAGGGAGATGGAACAGCCAGGAGACTGCATGACCTCTGGGGAGCCTTGTCCCCAGAATGGGGTGTCCCCATGGCACTGCCAGTGGGTGTGTGGTGGTATTGTGAGTGCTCTGGCCATGAGTCCTCAAGGGAGACATGTCCCTGCTGCCCTCCAGTGATGTATCTGCTGGTGTGATGGCACCATGGGTATTGTCCTTCAGGGAACCATGTCCCCAGAATGGGGCATCCTGGTGGCACGGCCCGTTGGTGCATAATGGCATCATAAGTGCCATGGCCATGCATCCTTCAGGGATCTGTGTCCCTGGGACAGGGTGTCCCTGCAGCACTGCTGTGTGACAAGCATCATGGGTGATGGGTCCATGTGTACTCCAAGGACCCATGTTTCCAGGATGAGGTGTCCCTGTAGCACTGCTGTAGCTGTGTGACAGCACTATGGGTGCCATGACCAAGTGTCCTCAACAGAACTTTGTCCCCAGGACAGAGCATGTCTGCAGCACTGTTGCAGCCGTGTGACATCACCATGAGTGATGGGTCCACATGTCCTCCAAGGACCTATGTCCCCAGGATGAGGTGTCCCTGTAGCACTGCTGTAGCTGTGTGACAGCACCACAGTGTCATGGCCACATGTCCTTCAAGGAACTTTGTCCCCAGGACAGGGCATCTCTGCAGCACTGCTGCAGCTGTGTCACAGCACCATGGGTGCCATGGCCATGTGTCCTCCAAGGACCATGTCCCCAGGATGGCTTGTCCTTGCAGCACTGCTGCAGCTGTGTGACAGCACCACGGGTGCCATGGCCACATGTCCTCCAGGGACCCATGGCCCCAGGACAAGGTGCTCCTGCAGCACTGCTGCAGCTGTGTGATGGCACCACGGGTGCCATGGCCATGTGTCCTCCAGAAAGCCACATCTCCAGGTCCCTGCTGCTCTGCCCCCAGCTGTGTGATCGCACACTACTACTGTGTGCCCCCCAAGGATCCGTGTCCCCAAGATGGGGTGTCCCTACAGTGCTGCCCGCCGGTTTCCCGGCTTCGTGGGTGCCATGTGTCCTCCAGGCTCAGCCAGCCCCAACCCAGCCAGCACATCTCCAACCACCTCTCCTCCCCACGACAGACCCTGCTCCAGGACAGGCTGAGCTCATCTTTTAATTTAAGATGTCTGCCCAAAAGTGGCAATTTGGAGCCCTGGCAGCCCAGACCGCAGGGCGTTTCTTTCCTGCTGTGCTGCTCTCTCATTATCTCGCTATATAAAGCTCCGCCGGCGGCGGGAGGGTTGGGTTTCCGGACCGTTGTCTTCCTCACCACTACACCACTGACGGAGATTTCCAGCCCCTGGTTTTGCTGAGCAGACGTGTCCGACTGAGAGCAGAATAATGATATGATGATATTATTAATAACACCCAAAGTTGTTCTCGATACCCTGAGCATCACCCCTGGGCAGATTTACCCTCCTGGGCTGAGGCAACGGCAGCAGAAAGGGTTTTGTGAGGCTGAGGGAGGCCGGACCACCACGCCGGGGTATTGTCCTGCTGAGGAAATGGGTCATTTCCCAGAGAATTTCCAGCCCGGGCGCGTTTCCGATGCGGTGGTGGGGAAGGGTGCAGGCGTGCCCATGCCTTGATGGAAAACCTCAGCTGAATCCAAAGTGGGAAAAGAAAAGCTGAATGCTGGGAGGAATAAGGGATGAGGGAGAAATTGGGCTGATTAAGCAAGAAAAGAGGTGTAGAACAGTTTTTCTTGGCGGAATAGCTCCGGAAAACACTGGAGGCTTTATCTAGCCTTCCCTCGCTGGATGAGCGCAAGCCAAATTTCACGGGTGGTGGTGGGATTTTAGCACAAGCGATGCAGGGGGTGTCCATACCCCTTTGTGTGTGTTCTGGGCCTGTTTCTCAAGAAATTAAACCCTGTTGCTGGCACTGTGCACCCCCCATGGCTTGGAGAAAATCAGCTTCAGTACAAATGGGTAGGTATTTGGGGTAAAAATGGATTTACAGTTTAAAAACAAGACACTCATCCCCAAACCTTCCTGTCCACAGGGTAAAAAAGAGGGGTCAGAAGCCGGTGGCTACCAGGGCTCTGTCAAGAACCCACAACGCAGCCACCTCCTGATACAACGCTGCCAGGATCCATCCTCAGGGCGCTGACGCTGCCAATAATCATAGAATCACAGAATAGTTTGGGTTGGAAGGGACATTTGAAGCTCATCCAGTCCAACTCCTGCCATGAGCAGGGACATCTTCACCCAGATCAGGTTGCTCAGAGCCCCGTCCAAAGTGACCTTCAGTGTTTCAGGGCATCCACCATCTCTCTGGGCAACCTGGGCCAGTGTTTTATTACCCTCATTGTAACAAATTTCTTCCTTATGTCTGGCCTGAATCTTCCCTCTTTTAGTTTAAAACCATCACCCCTTGTACTATCACAACAGGCCCTGCTTAAAAGTCTGTCCCCATCTTTCTTATTGGCCCTTTTTAATTACTGAAAGGCCACAAGAGATCTCCTGGGAGGTTTATCTTCTCCAGGTTGAACCCCCAACTCTCTCAGCCTTTCTCCCCAGAGCTGTTCAGCCCTCGGCCCATTCCCGTGTCCCTCCTCTGTCCCGCTCCAACAGCTCCATGTCTGGCTGGTGCTGGGAGCCCAGAGCTGGACGCAGAGCTCAGGGGGGGCTCAGGACATGGGGGCACAGGGGCAGAATCCCCAACTCCACCTGCTGCTCACGCTGCTCTGGGTGCACCCCAAGACATGGGTGGGTTCTGGGCTGCAAGCGCACATTGCTGGGTCACGTCCCATTTTTCATCCATCAGAACCCCCAAGTCCTTCTCCGCAGGACAATCAGCCCGGCCCCATGAAAAGCCAGAGGAAGAGGGAGCGGCGCGGGGCTGCACAATGCAACACGGCTGGCGCCTTCCTGGAAACCACATCTGCAGCGGATTTGCGGTGATCATGTCAGAACGAATGTCTCCAAACTCCTCCCCGCATTGTCTCAGGAGTCCCGGGCGATTAAAACACTCTGCAAGTCGGTTCCAGCTGCAAAAATCCCTTTCCTCTTCTAATGCAAAACCAGCAGCGCGGTGCAAAGAAGGTTTTAAATGTGGTGGTGGTGGTAAGATGATGTAGGACCAGGGTCTGCCCGGTAGCTTTTAGGGATGCTGAGAGCCTGGGAGTTTTCTTAATGCATTAGGAGAAAAGCAAAGCAAAGTGGTTGGAGGGAATGGTTGTGCTGGGAAATCTTGCTGGCCCGGGTGGTCCATGGTAGCACAAGCCGTGTCCTCTCCTGTTCGCCTCGGTCACCCCTTCTTGCAGGACATGTGGCAGCTCAGACCCTCCTATACAGGGGGGATTAGGCGACCGCATCCCCCATGGCTCCCCATGGTGTTGTAAAGCTGATTTAAAACCCCAAAGAAAAGATTTCCTGGCCCAGCAGTGTTAAAACCCATCTGGATTTTCTCCCTAAATGGTCCTATTTCTAATTATTGGGCATTAGTGAGGCTGAAGGTGTGATCCCAATTACACAGTGTCGTGGCAAACCAGGCTGCAAACCACCCCACCATATGCTCTGAGGTTTGCCGAGGTGCCTTCACTCCCTTTTCTTTTAATTTCTTTCAAAGATCCCTTTTGGGCTGTTTTTCACTAGATTTCATCCTTGCACTGGGGATCGGGGTCTGCAGAGGGTGATGAGCTGGAAACCCTTTGGGATGAGGCTGATTTGGGAGGTGACGCTCCAGGCGACCCCATCCGGCATGGACATGTGTCCATCGGCTGCTTAACGAAGCGTGTAATTAGTCTGCATGGTGTGGGACTTCTCGGGGAGAGTCAGGATCCGTGTCGGTCCATAACAGAGATATCAACATTGTCACTTGTCACTTGTCCCCACTAATCCCTCTGCAAGCGGGCGCCTGGTTGAAGCGGGGATGTAAAATGGCCCAGGCAGGCATGAGGTTGCATGCGGAGAAGGAACGAGGCTCCAGAAATGAAACGGAGATTCTGGCGCTTCCATAAAATCACGGCGAGCGTGAGAATGTGAGAGCATAGAGCGCAGCTGGACTGGGGGGTAAAGATGCTCTAGCCCAGCACCAAGACCAGGATTAATCCCACCTAGGGCTGGGGGAAGTGGGTGGTGGGGTTAGATGGCAGGATCGAACAGTTTCCAGAGGGATTTTCCCTTTTTTTTTTTTTTTTCCCCTTCTGGATGACCCTTCATTCTTGTGGAAGGGTTTGGGCCATCGCGTGGGAGAAGCCAGATCCCAAGGCATCGGTGGGGAAACTGAGGCAGGGCATCTAGAGCGACCTGAGCCCCTCACCCAGCCGTGCATGGTGCTCCCAAATTAAAACAAAGAGCAGTAAATGCATAATTTCCGAGACCAGAGAATGAGCTCTTTCCTGCGAGGACCAAAATCACTTCTCCACGCCCAGCAGCCCAGCTCGAGGTCGGCCCTTCCAAGCAGGAGCTAAACCCCCCTGGGGATTTTGCTCCATCTTGTGAAAAATTAGTGATGGGTGGTGATTTTGGGGTGAGTAATCGAGTGATTTTTAAGGACACTCCCTAAGCCCTCCTAGGGAAAAGGCATCTGTCACCTCCCAAACTTCCAGGGTGGACTTTGCCATCATCCAGGTGAGACGATGCCCCAAAACTGGGTTCCTTCCTGGATGGGGATGAGGTGACAGTATGGTTCTGTGTCACTCCAACCCTGTGTTTTCATCCCTTGGCTCTTTTTAGCTCAATTTAAGAGGATGTGCAAGTCTGGAGATAATAAGCAACCAGGTAACAAGCACCAAGGCATGGAGCCCCACCAAAGCTTTGTGGTGGGACTATGTCCCAACAGCCTACCAGCCACCAGCAAATCCACAAGGAAGGGTGATTTTTATGGATCCCCCAGCAGGAGCACCTCCTGTTTTGGACCCCGGTTCCATCAGTCCCTACTAGTTCAAGCGCCATCTAAACTTTGATGTCATCAATGCATGTGGGGCAAAGCCAAGCTGGCCAAGTCCTCTCTGGGCTGCATGGGGCCACCACCATGCTCCGTCCCATGCTGCTGGCAGCCTGAGCACCTCATTTTTGGGGTTAAAAGCACCATGAACAGGCAAGGTGGTGGCTGGCTCCTTCACCTCCTTGCCAGGGAGGGTATAAAATCCCAAGGATTAAAAGGCAGCAAGTTGAGCCCCATGGCAAGTTATGGAGCAGTTGAGCCATGATGGAGGAGGTGAGGGTTGCTCAGCTTAGCAGCTCCACCATTTGTATCTCCAGGTGAGAAAGATCCCATCATGGCGAGGCTTCCCACCATGGTAGAACACCCCACCGCATTCAGATACCCCACCATGGTAGGTCACCCCACCGCATCCAGGGATCTCACCATGGCCAATGAGCTCACCATGGTAGAACAACCCACTGCGGCTGGGCGCCCCACCATGGTTAAGCATCCAACCATGGTCAAGCACCCCACTATTTCCAGGCACCCCACATCAACTGAACACCCTCCCGTGACCAGGCTCTCCATCATGGTGGTCATTCCACCATGGTCAGGCACCTCATTGAGGACAGGCACTCCACTATGTCCAGGCACCCCAATGCTGGAGGCACCCTGCCATGGCCAGCCACCCCAACACAGCCAGGCACCCCACTGTGGCCAGACACCACACTGTAGCTGGGCGTCCTACCACAGCAGGACATCCCACCATGGTAGGGCACCCCATCATGGCTGGGCACCCCACAACCAATCACCCTACTACTGTAGGACGCCCCACCAATGACCAGACACCCCATGGCCAGGCACCCCACCATGGCAGGATATCCCACCATGACCAGATAACTCACAGCCAGGCGCCCCACCATGATAAGACATCCCACCACGTCCAGGCACCCCATAGTCAAGTATCCCACCATGACAGAACATCCCACCACAACCAGGCACCCCATGGCCAGGCACCCCACCACAATAGGACATCCCACCACAACCGGGTGTCCCACAACAAGTCATCCCACCATGGTAGGACATCTCACCACAACCAGACACCCCACCACAGTAGGACATCCCCCTGGCACCTCCCCGGCCCCCAGCACCGCTGCCACCGATACTCACTGTCCCCCTCCACCTTCTCGGGCGTCCGGCTCCAGATGATCTGCCGGGTCTCCAGCTTCACCTGGAAGGTCCTTCGCTCCGGCCTCTGTGACTTCTTCTGATAGAACAAGGTGAGGACGGTGCCCATCTCCAGGCAGCGGAGGATCCTGCCCATGTCCCCTGCCTCCATCCTGCCGTCCTCCAAAAAGCCATTGACGCTGTTGAGCCTGGCCACGGACATCTTCACTGTGCGGCCATCGCCCGGAGGAGCCGCAGAGCCGGGGTTGTCTCATGCAGGAGAGGACGAACCAAATCGCCGAAATGTCCCTGGGGATTTTCTCTGCTCGCCCTGGGTTTCCTCTACGGCCGATGTTCCCTCCACCGCGCCACGGCCACTGCACGGAGCCGGGTTTGGTGGCAGCGGGGAGGAAGAGGGTGGGCTGGAGGTGCCGTGACCTTCTCGCCAAGGCTGAATCCGGCCCCGGCGTTGGCATCCAGCGGCGGTGGGAGAAGATGGGCAGTGCCGGTGGCGATGGCCTTGCGGTTCAGAGCCAGCGGGAGGAGAAAAACCATCCGGCCGCTGCAGGATGGCGGGGGCACCTTTGTGGGTGAAAAAGGGTGGCGTGGGGGGAAAACCCAGCCAAAAAAAAAAAAAACCACCCCCCAAAAAAAAGCAAAGTCACCTCAAAATTGCTGCGCTGAGGTGGTGGATCCCACCCCGGCCTCCGGGCCAAGCGGGGCCGGGGTTGGGAGATGGGTGCAGCGAGGGGGTGCTGAGGGGTTCTCGGGCAGCCTGGGGAGCAGCGGGGTCTCCGTGGGGTGGGATGCGGGATGCGGGATGCGGGATGCGGGGTTGGGGTGGTGGCGGGTGGGTGGGGAGAGGGGGGGGCTCCCACCAGCCGCCCGCCACCCCTCTCCTCCGCTTCTTAATTTCGGGCTGATGAAATGGACGCCCAGAGGAAACTGCAATCACACATGGCCGGAAAGAGATCAGAAAGGAATTTTAAAAAAAAAAAAAAAAAAGAACCAGGATCTTGGAGAAAGGAAAATCCGAGCGGCGGAAAAGACGGCCGAGGGTGACATCTAGAGGGACTCAAGATGGGGACCAGCTTTGTGGGGGTGCCCCACGCCTTGCTGCTGGCTGGGGGGCACCCCGGGATGGGGACGGGGTCACCTGGGTGGAAATGTGGTTGTTTGGCAAAAAAGGGTTAAAGATCAGGAAAGTGGCTGTTCTGGATTTAACTCCTGGCTGTCCTGGCTTGGGGACCGAAGCCTCGTGAGTGACTGCAACCGGAGTCACTGCTGTTATGAGTTGTGTCCTGCCTCAAATATAAGGGAATAAAGGGGCTGAGGATGGCAGTGGGGGGAAAGAAACACAGCCAGAGAGAGAGGGGAAGGCAGTGGGGGACAGGGCTCGGTGTCACAGCCCCTGGTTTGTCCCTTTGA
The DNA here is from genome assembly GCF_036013445.1 of Caloenas nicobarica. Lineage (NCBI taxonomy): Eukaryota > Metazoa > Chordata > Aves > Columbiformes > Columbidae > Caloenas > Caloenas nicobarica. Next base: position 164,140,001 of record NC_088246.1, on the reverse strand, counting down.
TGGGCGCTGGATGGGCAAAGACCTGCTGGTGCTATGGAGGCTTTGTGCAGGGATTTGGGGGAGGCAAGAGAAGGACCAGGGATGTATTGGGTGGGCAGGGGGTTCCTTACCCGCCCCACACTTTGGGGATTTGGACCACGGGGGGATCTTGAGGTGTTTGGGGTCTGAGACTCCTGGAATATCTCGTGGTCCCGATGATGGAAGCTCAAGAACCCAGAGATCCTGGTGTTGGTGGTTCAGGCATCTGAGGATTCAGGTGATGGAGTCTCAGGAACCCAGAGATCCTGGTGATGGAGCCTCAGGCACCTGAAGATCCAGGTGATGAAGTCTCAGGAATCCAGAGACCCTGGTGTTGGTGGTTCAGGCACCTGGGGTCTGTGTGATGGAGCCTCAGGAACCCAGAGATCCTGGTGTTGGTGGTTCAGGCACCTGGGGGTCCTGGCGGTGGAATCTCAGGAACCCAGAGATCCTGGTGTTGGTGGTTCAGGCACCTGGGGGTCCTGGTGATGGAATCTCGGGCACCCAGAGGTCCTGGTGACGGAGGCTCAGCAGAGCCAGGTCTTGCCACTGGCCCTTGTGGGAGAGAGGACACAGGAGCTGCCGTGAACGGGGAGACGCACAGACCATTTCAGGCCTAAAATCCCTGAAAGAACATATTACGCATTAAATACAGGACACATTTAGAGTCGGTCTGAGCCCTCTGAAATCCTTATTCCTTCCTCAGAGGCTGCCAAGATCCTCCTGTCTTGCAGCTTCACTCCTTATTTATGGGAGCCACTAATTTCTCCCTTCCATGAAGAAGGAGTTTTATCTTTATTTTAACTCTCATCTAGCTGGAAATGCCACCTTTCCACTCCCTCTCCCCCAGCCATATCTGATCTTCTTATCCCAGAGGAGCCCAGAATGTGCACTCGTAGCCCAGAATGCACCCGTGTCCTGGGCTGCACCCAGAGCAGCGTGAGCAGCAGGTCAAGGGGAGGGATCCTGCCCCTGTGCCCTCATGTCCCGAGCCCCCCTGAGCTCTGCGTCCAGCTCTGGGCTCCCAGCACCAGCCAGACATGGAGCTGTTGGAGCGGGACAGAAGAGGGACACGGGAATGGTCCGAGGGCTGAGCAGCTCTGGGGAGAAAGGCTGAGACAGCTGGGGGTTCAGCCTGGGGAGGAGAAGCTCCGGGGAGACCTTATTGCAGCCTTTTTGTATTTAAAAGGAGCCAATAAGAAAGATAGGGACAGACTTTTTACCAGGGTCTGTGGTGACAGGATGAAGTGCAACAGTTTTAAACTGAAAGAGGGCAGGTTTAGGTTGGACATGAGGAAGAAATGTTTTACAATGAGGATGGTGAGACCTTGGCCCAGGTTGCCCAGAGAAGTTGTGGATGCTCCAACATTGGAAACATTGAAGGTCACTCTAGACGGGGCTCTGAGCAACCTGAGCTGGTGAACATGTCCCTGCTCATGGCAGGGGTTGGACTGGATGAGCTTGGAAGGTCCCTTCCAACCCAAACTGTTCTGTGATTCTGTGACTTCAGCAGGGTTGGGCAACTGGGAAACAGCTTTTCACCACGTGGCAGTGCCTCGGAGAGAATTTGAGCATTTGGACATTTAAGCCCCTGAGGGCTGGTCCCACGTGAAGGGCCTTGGCTGACTGGAGAGCAGGGAGAAGCCTCCAGCTTTGCACTGGCTGACTGCAAAGCTCCTCTATCCCAAAGAATTAGAGGATAGATGGGGTGAAAATGAAATCCTGAAGGGTTTTTTCTGTTTTTCTTCATCCATGAATTAACTTCTGTTTTCCCCCTTCTCTGGAGCAGAACAAGCTTTTGTTTAAGGCAATAAGCTGCAGAGATACTGGTTTCTTGTGTTTACGTTTTCCATTTCCAGGAAAATCCCATTTCGGAGCCCCCTGAATGCTGGTCTGGGAACTGAACATCCCGACCACAGTGAGCTGCGGTGGATTGAGCATCAGAATAGAAGGTTGTTTTTACACAGGGGATTTAACGGGCTGGGTTTGGCTTCTGATGTCCATCCAAAGCACGTGGGTGGAGAAGGAATGCTCTGTTTTCAGTCTGCAATGGAGTCACGGTTTTAATTTTAGCTTCTCCGGAGCAAAGCTGTAAGCAAGTTGTTACCAAAGCAAAGCACCGTACAGAGGCTGGAAGGGGCAGGAGAACTGGAGCCTCCCTGCTCGCCCATACATGATCCCCAAGGGTAGTAGGAACCCCCCAAAACTGGTGATGCCGAGCACCCAAAATCCCTGCATCCCTTTTGAAAACCTCAACGTGACTCGTCCATGCAGGTCAGAGGAGGTGCTGGGACACCATGGGGATGCCGGGACACCGTGGAGATGCCAGCACCGATGCCGGGACAGCAGAGCCATGCTCAAGGAGAACGCACCAAAGAATCTTCATTTTGCAAGAGCAAAACTCCATCAGGAGGTGCTGATAAACCCCCACCAAAATGCAGGGAAGAGCTTCAGCGGGTGCGATTTCTGTGTATAGCAGGAAAAAATGATCCCAGGAGGAATCAAGCAAGTTTAATTTCCTCTGCGGCTTCTCGTGGTTGATCATTACTGTTGGACGCGAGCATCTGCTTGACTCGCTGCTCACTTATGTCCCGGTGGGTCGGTGCTGCCCGCAGAGCTCTCTTCTGTCTGGAGAGCAGCCAGGTCAAAACAAACCCAGAAAAGTCTCAAAATGTCACCACCTTCTTCCTGAGCATCCTTTCTGCTCTGCCAGGGCTTGCAAAGAAGTATCCGATGCTGCTTTTCCTTCAAGAGCTGCCGTAAGATCCAGCAAATGCCCAGTGACCAACTCGCAACTCAGGATTTGTTGAGAACACTTTGCTACCCCTCTCTTTGGCGATATTGTGAAACTCCCGAAACCTTGTTGTGCTGAAAGGATTTGCAAATGTTTTTTTTTTTGGCAATGGATCCCTGAGCTGCAGGTCGCGCAACGTGGGAATGTTGCAACGGGCAGCTGGTGTTGCAACTGCACTTGAGCGCAGATCCTCATCCGAGCTCTGCTGAGAAACACCGGTCAACGGTGCAAATCCGATTTCTAATGCAAATATTTATAATTATCAGCGTATGGATTTCTTTCCTAACCTTTCCAAGCAGGGAGAAGTCCAACAACCAAGCGCTTGGGGAGCAAAGTCCTCCCCGCGTCACAACTGAAGCTGGGCCGATATGATTTTTTTTCACGTGAACAAATATTTATGGAGATGCTGCCACGGTCTCGTGCCAGCTTGGTCGTATCCCTTGGAAACAGCAACAAAACTCAGGAGCTGGTGGGATCTTAGTGAGGTGGTGGGGGAGGTTTAAAAAGGCTTATGGTCCATTTTCAGTCCTTTCTGCCTCCATGGAAGCTCAAACTATCCTGATTTCAAGGGGTGAACATGTAGGAGAAAAAAAGAGGCTTTGCTCTCTGTCCCCACTTTAAATATCTTAGAAAATAATCACCCCAACTGGGAATGACAGCAACACAGATCATCGCTTTGAGTTCTCCCCTTCCCCAAATCCATGTATTTAGCTCTGTGTGCAGCTCATGCGCCAGAAGCGAGACTGTGGGCAAAAATGGCCCAAAAAATAGACATCGCAGCAGAAAACTGGTGCCCACTTGATAAATGACAGTGGCTTTTCCTTTAGGATCGTGCAGCAGTTTCTTGTCCTGCCACTGACAATTTCCTGTCTGTTTTCCATCTAACCCAAGAGACATCTCTTTCCCTTGAGCCCGCGCTCCCGAGTCTTGCTATTATCAGCAAAAACGCGATTCTAGAGTTTGTTCGCCCTTGGGGAGCACTTTTTTTCCCCTGGAGTTAAAATAGCAAAAACTTTTTGGAGAAGAAGGAACTTTCTTCAGTGGTAAATAGCCGTAGCTGGAGGGTGAGAGTGTCCGCAGGTCGTTCTGAATTGCAGCAGCACATGGAGCCCAAGTCGGCATTAGGAAGGGCTGAGATGGATAAACCGATGCTCCAAATGGGTTTAAAAACTAAAGTAAGTCACAAAAAGACATAAAATAAGCTCCTGGACAACAAGCCTGGGAGGAAATACTGCCAAGCCGCTGAACTGGTTAGATATTAGGAAGAAATTCTTTACTCTGAGGGTGGTAAGGCACTTGCACAGGTTGCCCAGAGAAGTTGTGGATGCTCCATCCCTGGAAGTGTTCAAGGTCAGGTTGGACAGGGCTTTAAGCAACCTGGTCTAGCAGGAGACGTCCTTGTCTGTGGCAGGGGAGTTGGACTCGATGGCTTTAAAAAAATCCCTTCCAACCCAAACGATTCTGTGACTCATTGATTCTTGCTCGAATAGGTCTTCGTTTTCCTGTGATATTGCTTTCTTCTTCTGACATGTTTGCAGAGAGCAGCCATTCATCTCTTGGTGTGCAAGCTTAAGAAAACTCAGCTGTTTCGGGTACCTCTAGTGAGAAGCTCTCCATTCCTCAGAGTATCTCAGTAACCATTCCCCAGACCTCTTCCAGTCTGAATTCTTTTATCTAACATGGCCACGGCATCGTGCACACTGTTGCAAGTTAGTTTCCAGCACTGCGTTGTACAATGGTGTTACTTGTTCCTTGTCTCTAATGGAAACCTGTCCTACAATCCCCTTTGCGGTCAATTTCCTTTTCCTTTTCCTTTTCCCTTGCCTTTTTCCTTTATTTTTCCTCTCCTCTCCTCTCCTCTCCTCTCCTCTCCTCTCCTCTCCTCTCCTCTCCTCTCCTCTCCTCTCCTCTCCTCTCCTCTCCTCTTCCTCTTCCTCTTCCTCTTCCTCTTCTTCTTCCTCTTCTTCCCTTCCCTTCCCTTCCCTTCCCTTGCCTTCCCTTTTTCTTTTTCCTTCCCTTCCCTTTTTCTTTTTCCTTCCCTTCCCTTCATTTTTCTTCTTCCTTTCTTCCTTTCGTCTTTATATTGCTTGAGTCTAGCCAGTAAGCTGCTGCTGCTACTACTAAGATTATGTCCTCTGCTTGGCCCATGTCACACCTCCTCCTGAAGCTTTCCTTCAGCTCCTGGTCTCCTTCCCCGGCAAATTCAGGTGTCACATCTTCTTCCTAAGTGCCTGCAGAGCTCCCACCAGCTCCCCTGCCACCCAAGTAATGTGTTTCCCAGAAAACAGGCATCTGGAGATCCATGAGACTGGTCCAAGTGGGAGACAGAGATTTCTTAGCAGTTGGAGCGTGGGTTTAGGTCTTTCCAAATCAAGGGCTTTTGCCTTGTGTTCAGCTGGATTCAGAGCTGTGGTTGTTCTGAAACAGCATGGGTTGTGCTTGGGTTAGAGCAACACGGGTCCACGACACGGCCGAGAAAGGTGATCTCCTCCCATGGACCTCTTGTCCCATTGTTTGCACTCCTGAGGCTGCATGGTGAATCTTAGTAGAGACCAGATCAAGCTGAAAACTAAACCAGAAGGAGAAGAAGGAGGAGAAAGCAGAAGGAAGAGAAAGAGGAGAAGGAGAAAAAGAGGAGAAGGAGAAGGAGAAGGAGAAGAGAAGGAGAAGGGGAAGGGGAAGGAGAAGGAGAAGGAGAAGGAGAAGGAGGAGAAGGAGAAGGAGAAGGAGAAGGAGAAGGAGAAGGAGAAGGAGAAGGAGAAGGAGAAGAAGTTCTGCAGCCAGATCACATCCCATGAGTCCATGACAGCCATACAAGCACTGGTGCTGGCACAGGAGGGAACGGGGGACTCAGCTCACAACTCTTTTCTTCACAATACTTCAGCAAAAGGAGGCAGGACACAACTGCTGACATTGGGCTGACACACGTAAGACTACGTGGAGTCAATAATCCTGTAAAAAAAAAGGTTGAAAACAAGCTGAGGATCACAAATAAATCAGAGCCCCCAGCAGCGTTCTGCATGTATCAACCACCCCAGGAACACAATTTAAAACTTTCCATCTTCCCCAGGAAACCTCTTCTCTGGAGAGCTGGAAAATTTTTCCTGAGCTGTAACTTGAGTCTCCCTTGCTGATAATGAAGCTAATGCCTCCTTTACTTACACCAATGAGCATCAAGTACACTCGATTAAATATCTATTTCTAATATTATTTCCTTTTTTTTTAAAAAAAATCAAAAGCTGAACATCTGTCAGCTCTTCTTTATAGGTGATGTTTTTTAAACCTTTACTTTTTTGATTTTTCCCTTCCAGTATCTCACCAATTTTTCTACATTTTTATTAATATCTCTCCCCCAAAGCTTGATGTGGTGCTCCAGCTGAGACCCACAGGTTTGCCCAGAATGAATAATCACTTTGTCGTCCTATACATGATGCTCCTGCAAATGGATCCCAGGCAGTGCTGAGTGTTTTAGGGAAAACAGGAGGATCTGGGGATCCGAGGAGATCCCTGTGATTTGTGAAATCGCTCGTGGGAGCAGGCGGTGCCTCCCACTCACCCTGTCATCAGGTCTCCGCAATCTGCTGGTGCAGCGCTTAACGAAGTTTGGTGTTTCAGGCTTGTCTCAGCAAGTTTAGGGAAAGCCATCGGGAGACTCCAGACGAACCTGAAGCTGATGAGGCCGTGATTTCAAACCTGCGAGTGGCTTAATTGGGTCCTATCGCCTGCTTGTCACTGGATCCGCAGTTTGGGTGATGGTTGAGGCCATTAGAGGGATTAGCACCATGTTTATTCTGGGCTGAATGAGACAATTTAATTTCTCTTAAATGTGCCGCCCTCCCTGGGGCATTTTCTCACATGCCAGTGCAGTGTCGAAAACCTGCACTTGCTTTTTTACTGTTTTTTTAATTAAATTAGACTTACAAACAAGTGCCATGCAAGCGTAGTGCTGCAAACAAAGAACAAGCGCCGTGAATTCCTGGGGCTTTCAGATGTAACAGGCAGAGCTTCCTCATGGTGGGATGTAAAGAAAAAATAGGTTTATTTTAATGATGCAACATTATTTTCTCTCCTTTGCCCTCTGCAATGTCTCAGGGGAGATACGTGTAAGTATTGCATGCTTGAGGCAGGATGCTCCTCTCCATTCCCCAGAGAAGATCCAGTTCATACTTAAATTGGTGTCCCTGCCCCCCCTGGATGTCCCCACCCCACCAAACTTCTTTTTATGGGGAGACTGCAAAGAGCATCCGAGGAGGATCCCAAGTGGCCCAAGACACTCCAGCACTGCCTTATCCTGCACTTTCTTTTTTCTAGGTACATATTTTGGCATAAAATGGCAAAACAGGGCCCGCTGCTTTTAGGTCTCACTTTCCCAAGGTTGGGTTTTGTGGGAATGGTGGATACGCGTTTTCCCCATGTTAAAAATTAGCTTTTCCTCTGCCTGTGCTGCAATAATTTTAATTCAGAGCAGCCTGTTCAAGTTCATTTACACGAGCCACTCGAAGGGAAGGAACGAGCAGCTGGGAGTGGAGGAGGCTTCTTTTGGCAGAAGAGCCAATTTCTGCCAATCTAAAGCGCTTATGAAACTCCGGGTAGGGCTTTTGTGATCGATTGAAGCCGAATAAGCTCCCAGCTTATTCCCTTAAGTGCAGGACTTCACGATAAAAGAGGCTGCAGGAGGGTTTTTTTTTTGTTTGGTTTGGTTTTTTTTCAGTTTTAGGGCTTTAGGGGAGCTAATAATGACCAGGTTCCACGACCGCTTTGTATTTTGAAGCCTTTGCTCCCATCCACACAAAGTGGTTTATTCCTATGGGCTGGCTCTTCTCCATATTCCACCACTGAATCGCTTTTAAAAGGCCACTAAATATGCTATAAATAATTCACTAAATCTAGCTTTCCGAGCAGGCAAATCGTGGTTTGGCCCCGGGGACATTATTTGAACTCCCTGACTGCGACGGGAAGCGTGATGTCCCAAGGGGCGGCTGCTGGTTTAAATGATTTGAGGTTGACGATCGGTCGCTTTTATAAAGTTCCCATTACGCGAGTGTTTAGAAGGAAACGGCATTCTACTGGTACAGCTACTTGGCTCAGCTTTTTCCCCCCCAAATTGCTTAAAAAAATAATTTTAGTCTGTATTTTTATCTCTTTCGCAGATTCAAGGTTCTGTTACGGCTTTATTTAAGGTGATGGATTTTATTCCCTTAGGGAAGAATGAAATTATTAAGAAAACAAATTTCTTAAGGATAATATCTATATAAGTTACATTCTTTTCTGATTTTGCTCTCCATTACATGGTACACCTCATGGACACTCTTAATTTAAACTGGTAACATAGGGCCATCTGACTTTTAGAATGGGACACGTGCTCAGGGGGTACAGTTCAGGTCAAAGAAAATCTTTTTAGGGGATGCAGACTCGGACCAGACACCAGAAAACCACCTTCTTCTCCAAGATTTGCCAAATGTGTTACAAAATATGACTTGCAGAGCCACTTACCCGCTTTTCTTGCTTAATTAGAAGCTGCAAATTCCCAGGCTCAGATGTTGTCTCAAAATTACCCCGACTGCAGCAACTATTTTGATCTTTTGCTACTGAAGCTTTATTGGCACATCTAAGGCACAACGAAGATTTTAAATTAAGAACCAAACTTGCCCATTCTTGCAGGAATCTGAGAACATCGACAGTTTTCTCCACTAGCAGAAGTCACCTTTGTGGCTCAGCTTCGGGTCTGGGGCTCCTGCAAAACATTTTTAAGAGTTACAGCTGAAGTGGGAGAAATAAGGATGCGCATGGCTGATGGGTAAAATGAAATTGTTCCATGTGGTTCTGTGGGGTCACCGGGAAATCCTGGGCTGCTGGGAGACACTGGTGATGGGAGAGGGCAGAGAGGGGCAGGGGACAGGGGATGGGGACAGGGGATAGCTGGATGAGGCTGGCAGGGGACAGGGGAATGGGGATTGCTGGGCCAGGCTGGGATGGGGATAGGTGATTGGGACAGCAGGACTGGGCTGAGATTAGGGACAGGGGACAGCTGGGATAGCACAGGCTGGGGAGAGGGGATGGGGACACCTGGAACACACTGGGCTGGGAACATGGGATGGGGACAGGCAGACCAGGCAGAGCTGGGGACATGGGATGGGGACAATGAGACTGAGCTGGTCTGAGAACAGCCAGACCAAGCTGGGCTGGGGACAAGGGACAGCCAGGTTAGCTCAGGCTGGGGACAGGGAATGGGGACAGCTGGACCAGCCTGGGCTTAAGACGAGCAACAGCCAGGATAGCCCAGTCTGGGGATAGGGGATGGGGACAGGTGCACCAGGATGAGGTGGGGACAGGGGACTGGGACAGTGAGACTAAGCTGGGCTGGGGACAGAGTGTGGGGACAGCTGGACCAGGCTGGGCTGAGGACAAGGGACAGCTGGGATAGCCCAGGCTGGGGACAAGGCTGGGGACAGCAGGATAGAGCTGGGCTGGGGACAGGGGATGTGGACAGCCAGACCAGGCTGGTCTGGGTGTGAGGAGTTATTAAAGGAAGAATGTTGTTTTCACAACTGTAAATCTGAAACATGATAAAAGACTGAGAAACATCCAACTCTCAGACCTTGAATGTAAGACAAAGCCTTTTTGCACTAATTATGGAATGCAAATCGATTCTTGTGGTTAAAAGTTAAGCTGGGGGGGGAGGTAAGAGAGCCAAGAAACCAGACCTTAAATGGAAATAAATAAAAAAGTGGAGGGTTGTTAGAACTGGAGTTGTGAGAGAGGTAAACTGAGGCAGGACATCTGGGAAGCGTCGGGTGGTCGGTGAATTTTGTACCCAACCAATGGAGAACATGGGAGGGAATTTTCAGCCAGGATTGGGAAAATACAAGCAGGGGCTTTTCATAGAATTATGGAATGTCCTGAGTTGGAAGGGACCCACAAGGATCATCGAGTCCAGCTCCTGTCCCTGCACAGGATGACCCCACAGTTCACACCATGTGTCTGAACACATTGTGCAATTGCTTCTTGAATACTGTCAGTTATCTAATTAATTATAAATACTATATTTTAATCATGAAAATTACTAGGAAAAGCAAAAGTAAATATTTCTTATTATTGGAGTTGGGAAACTGCTCCTCCTGCAGCTGCTGAAACCACTGACCTCTTTAAAATATCGAAATTGAAACTTGTTTTCAAATCTTTATTTTATTTCATACTCTTCTCTTGCATTTTACACTAATTACGGAGTAATAAATCAGTTCTCACTACAGACAGCTAGAAACAAGGTAGCAGAAATGCTGTGAACAAGCATTAATTCAAGTTGGGGTAGCCCAGGCTGGGGCCGGGGGATGGGGACAGCCAGACCAGACTGGGCTGGGGCCACGAGGTGGGGACAGCCAGACCAGACTGGGCTGGGCTGGGGCCAGGGGGTGGAAGGAGCCGCAGCCGCCCGGGCTCAGCACAAGGCCCAGGGCTCAGGCCCCACCGGGCCGCATAGGCCGCAGCTCCTTCCGTTGCCAAGCAACGGCCGCCGCGCGCTCACGTGACCGGCCAACGGCCCGGCGCGGGGCGATGACGTGGCGGGGCGGGGCCGGGCGGCAGCGCTGCGGGGATGGAGGAGAGGGAGCGGCTGTGGCGGCAGATCCGGCTGCTGCAGGGTACGAACGGGGGGGAATGGGGGGAGAGGCTGCTCAGAGGGGACCCGGGAGGCCGGGGGAAGGGGACGGGTGGGTTGTGAGGGGGGAGCTGGGGGGGGGAGCGGGAGGGTTGTGAGGGGGCGGAGGGGGCGGGTTGTGAGGGGACCCAGAAGTCGATGGGGGGGGGGGCGTGGGTTGTGAGTGGACCCGGGCGGGGGGGCGGGTTTTGAGGGGACTCAGGAGTCGATGTGGGGGGAGCTGTAAGGGGACCCGAGTTGGGGGGGGGCGGGTTGTGAGGGGACCCGAGTTGTGGGGGGGCGGGTTGTGAGGGGACCCGAGTTGTGGGGGGGCGGGTTGTGAGGGGACCCGGGTGGGGGGGCGGGTTGTGAGGGGACTCAGAAGTCGATGGGGGGGGTTGGGTGGGTTGTGAAGGTACCTGGGTGGGGGGGGGGCCGGGTTGTGAGGGGCCTCAGGAGTCGATGGCGGGGGGGAAGTGGGTTGTGAGGGGACCCGGGGAGGGGGGGACGGGTCGTGAGGGTGCCCTGGGAGTCCTAGGGGAAGGGGCGGGTTGGGAAGGGGACCTTGGAGTCTTGAGGGAGGATCCGAGAGCCTGAGCGGGGGGGAGGGGAATGGGGAGGATCCAGGAGTGCCGGGGAGGGGGAAGGGTGAGGCCTGGGAAGGGCCTGGGGGGTGGGGGAGGGGAAAGGACCCAGGAGTGCTGGGCAGGGAGGGAAGGAGCCCAGAGAGCACTTGGGAGGTTTGGGGGTCCCTATAGGGGAGGATCCCCATGTTACTGGTGTCTGTAGGATCAGTGACCCTCCTGACTGGGGGGACAGGAGTGTTCCCTGCCCTGCAGCCCCTGGGGATGGTGACACAGAGGTGGGATGTGCCCCTTGCCCTCTGTCCCTTGACACTTAATCATGGTGGAGGAGTGTGTGGGGGGGATATATTTGCCCTTTCCTAGAATCATAGAATAGAATCATTTCGGTTGGAAGAGACCCTCAGGATAATCAAGTCCAACCGTAACCCAACTCTAGCACTAAACCGTGTCCCTAAGAACCTCATCTAAATGCCTTTTAAACCCCTCCAGGGATGGTGACTCCACCACTGCCCTGGGCAGCCTGTTCCAAAATAAGCACTGGTGCTTATTCTTAGTGCTAACTCACTCTATGCACCCCAAAATAATTTTTCCTCTCAAAAATCCTTTGATAATTCCTTTTATTGGAAGAGTTTTCTAAGTGCTGAGTACAGGACCTCCCTAATTAACATGTATCTATTATCCAAATGACTTTGTTTGTACACCAAAGCAGTGGGGAGGTGTGGTGGTTTGGCAGAGGGATGTGCAGTGACTCAACAGCGGAGCTGGGGCCGCCTTGGAGCCTCCTTGTCGCTGGTTTGAGGGAGAAAAGCCAGGAATCTGGTGAAGGGTCTGGAGCACAAGTGTGATGGGAGTGGCTGAGGGACCTGGGGGGTTCAGCCTGGAGAACAGGAGCGGAGGGGAGACCTTCTCGCTCTCTGCAACTGCCTGAAAGGAGGTTGGAACCGGGGGAGTCGGGCTCTGCTCCCAAGGAACAAGCGCCAGGACAAGAGGAAACAGCCTCAAGTTGCGCCAGAGGAGGTTGAGATTGGATCTTGGGAACAATTTCTTCCCCAAAGGGCTGTTGGGCATTGGAACAGGCTACCCAGGGCAGTGGTGGAGTCATCATCCCTGGAGGGGTTGAACAGACACGGAGATGAGGTTCTCAGGGACATGGATTAGTGCCAGGACTGGGGGAACAGTTGAACTCGATGATCTTAAAGGTCTTTTCTAACCTCAGTGATTCTATGGGTTTTGTTTGGGGCTGGTGGTGGCTGTTCTGGGTTATATGCACAAGCACACCCTTCAGAGACTGTTCTGAAAAGATATCTGGAGATAAAATTAGCATTTTTTAAATACCAGGCTCCAAAACCAATAATTCAAGCATTCGTTTTGGCACATAAAAAAGAGTGTAAATCATAGAATGTCCCGAGTTGGACGGGACCCACAAGTATCATCGAGTCCAACTCCTGTCCCTGCATGGGACAACCTCCAAGTTCACACCGTGTATCTGAGGGCGTTGTCCAGTCTCTTCTTGGGGCAAAATGTGGCCGACAGCACTAGTGTAATGTGTTAAGGGTGTGTTGGTGAATCTGTGGTTCAGACCTGCATTGAGTTGTCCTGTGAAATTGCTTTTGTTATTGATTTTCATGAGAATCAAGGGAGATTTTTAAGTGTTGCCTTCCAGCGCTGGTTATCTGAAACGTGGCCTGAGCGATTGTCCTCATTGCAGCGTGAAGAAAACCGATGCTGTGGTGCTGTCAAACACCCCTGGGATTATGATTAACAGACTCTTGTTTTCTTCTCCTTAGGTCTTATAAACAACCATAAAAACACGCATGGGGACGTGCCGCGGTCGCTGCCATCTGCGCCACCGAGGTGGAACAATCCCCGCCACCCCGCCTTCAGGAGGGGGATGTTTTCGGCCAGGTACTCCCAGCAGCCTCCCAGGGATTTCCAGCTGCATCAAGGTCCCTCCTGGAGGAAAAAATATTCCCTTGTCAACCGGCCACCGGGATCGGGGTGTGATGTTGGAAGCGGTGGAAGTGCCAGCACGTCTTGGGCTTTTGGAAGCCGTGGGGACAGCCAGGTCCCCGAGCCACAAGAATCGTCCCCGGAGAGACAGGTGGACTTAACCACAGATGGAAATATCGTCGTGGGGATCCAGCTGCCTCAGAGAGCCGGCCTGTTCGGAGATACGAAAGATTTTGACGACATGGGTTCTTACTGTGAATTTTCGGGGCTGAAAACACTCATCACTGTGCCAGGAGACAGTAAAGATGCGCAGAAATCTCTGTACGTGAGCCAAAATGAAGAGAGACGACCCTCTCTCTCCATTTCATTCAACTCATCTCACCGTTTTGTGAGTTCAGCGAACGTGAGTGTGTCCGATAAACCTCGAATAGTGTGTCGGGCCAGCGACGTGGCCGCGAGCTCCCCGGCCTCCTGCGGAAGCACCAGCGAAAGCGCCGTGACGCTGAAATCGGAGCCGCAGCAACTTTCGGTGGTGCCGGATCGCGAGCCGGCTCGACACTTGGTTCGGATGAAGGCAGAACCGCTGGCTCCAGGGCAGGCTGGTTGTGAGCAGGTCACGGATGCTTCCAGAGAACCGAAGCTCCTTGGAAACAACACGATGCGCTCCAGACCTGCTCAGACCGCAACTTTGGTGGCTGGGATGACTCCAACGAAGAGCAGGTTTTCCGCAGTCCCCAAAACCGCCGCTCTCCAAAGAGCCGCCTCGATACCCGTCTCCGGCAAAGCTCTGAAGTTCAGGAAAACTAATTACACGTGGGTCGCAAACCCTGGGAAATGCTCTCGTCCTGTGAAGAGGTGGGTCAGCCCTAGAGCATCCGAAAGCGCTAAGAAGGTCAATGCTGGATCAGAAAAAGGTGCTAAACTATCGCCAAAAGCCGACTTGGGTGCAAAACTGAAGAAATCGGGACTCCAGTCCAAACTGGGTGTTTCTCCAAGTAAATATAAGTGGAAAGCCTCCAGCCTGCAGGCCTTGCCTTCCACGTCCAAATCGGCGTTCAGGTGGCGATCTGAGGATCACAAAAATCCTCCGGCCCTCAATCTCCTTCGAACCGGCACCGTCCCGGCGCCTCCAAGCGCGGCGTCTGGTGTCGGTCTCGGCGGGGCCAAGTCCTCCTTGGGCGATGCCGCGTTGTCCAGTTACAAAGTGAAGTCTCGGACGAAAATCATCAAGAGAAAAGGAAATTTGGGGTAAGTTGCTGGTCGTCTTAACGATGGCGTTGCGCTGATCGTGTTTTGTGTCTGCTGGCTTCGCGTAAGTCGTGGCTATAAGTGAAATTGTTGTATACTAGAGGGTGTCTTTGTTTTTCTCTTTCCAAGCGTGGTGACTTTGTTCTCTCCAGGGTTCAAGGCCTCAGGTTTTAATTGTTTTCACAGTCTGTGTAACTCTGACTTGAACCTTTAAAACAGAGCTGGGTTTTCTTCTCATCTCATTCTCCGAAGATTTTACCGCAGCACTTTGGGGTCTCCTCCCTGCCCTGAATAACAGACTAATATTCAAAGGGAAGGAAAGAACTGTCTTCCTTTATTGGTTTATTTTCAAATTCATATAATTTTGTTGCATTGAGGGCTGGGGAGAGGAGAAGTGGCTTGAATCATGGATGATCTGTCCCCGTAAAGCGTTTTGCAGACCTTGGGATGGGAGATGAGCTGTGCAGGCCGGGGAGAACCACTGTCCATGATGTTCTGGGGTCTTGTGGAGCAAATTTTCACCCTTGACCGTGTCTGATAGGGCCAGAGTACAATGGGAAGCTTCTAAATGAAGCTCAGCGGAAGGAAGAGGCGTGTGGGACAAGTTATCTGCAAAAGGGCTTTGCACTGGGCTGGGAAGCAGATAAATATTGGGACCAAACTTTCTGTCATGGAAGTGCCACAAGGGCTTTTTTAATGGTTTATTTTTGTGTGTTTTGTGTTGATTTTTGTCGGTAGGGCTGGATTTTTCTTGGCAGGGGAGGGTTCAGCGGGATGGGGTGAGGGTTGGTGGCTCAGCTGTGTCACTTCTCCTCTACCACCAAACTCGGAGACACCCTCAGCACAGTCAACATGTGGTTTGGCTCCTTCCTCGCCGCAATAACGCCACACTCGGGCTCTTGAAAATTGAGGCCTAAATAACTATTCTCCGTGACTCAATGAGCTCGTAACGCAGCACAGATTGAGAATCTGGTGCCTTCATTCCAGCTTCTGTTTCTCAGGTCCTCTGCTCGGTGCTCCACTGCAGATAAAACCATCCTGGCTTGCGGGGGAATGTGTCTGTGGGTGGATCGTGCTGGGAAAATCACTCTGGAGAAGTACCTGGAGAAGCTGGGATTTTTTTGGATTTTTTGGCAGTCAGGGAGACAAGACCCTCTCCTCATCTCACTAAAGGATGGCATCCTCTCCCCTGAGCAGAAAGCAGAAGGGAATAAGTTGAGTTAGACTGTCAAATACCTCATTCTTCATCTGTGCTTTGCCAAAAATTCATCCCACTTGCCTGTTTATTTGTAATTTTCTCTTTGGTGCTTCTTATTGCCCTTGGGTAGGGGAGAAGGATGAAACTTGGTGACGCGGCTTCTCAGCTCAGGGCAAGGGGACAAAGCGTGTTTTAGTCACCTCTCCTAACTGTGTGACGTTCCCCTCTGCAGTTCCCCGCCGGATAAGAAGAGCAGCTCCTCGCCCACTGCGCCTCCGAAAAGCCACTTCCACCTCAGGAAGAAAAACTCCTCGCGGGGGAAACCTGCGACGCCGAAACGTTCCTCGCCCAAAGGTCTGGTGCAGATCACCAAGCACAGGCTCTGCCGCCTGCCGGGCTCTGCCAGGGAAGGTAGGAACAACCATCCCCAAGGGATGACGGGGACCACGTGCCGACAAATCGGTTCCGAGGGAAGGTTTTGTGATTTTTAGAAATGGGTTACCAGGTTCTCCAGGAGATGAATCTGCTGTTGTTGATCCCGGAGCTGAAGTTTGGCTGAAGTAATGTTTTTACTTTACCCCAGAGCTTGATTTCTCCAGACGAGGCCATTTTAAAGCTGCTTCTTGCTTTTAATGTGGTTTTGCTGGACTTGCAAGTGTCAAATAGGAAAGTGCTTAAGGAGGGAAGGGGATGGCAGAGGCAGAAATACATCTGTAAGATTAATCTCTCGTTTTACACCAGGCAAAAGCTTGTGTGTGCCACGAGATTCTCCTCTAGTGACTACAGACCTACCTCATGCACCTGTATCCCAGTGTTTAGGTTTTGTATGTAATTTGCTTAAAATTAGAGGAATGCCATGTCCGTCGTGTTTTCATGAACATGTAGTTTTGCCTCCACGTCCGGCTGCGTTCAGCTAGCAATGCTCAGAGCAGAAATGGGCTGCTTGGAGAGCAGCTATGCATGCGTGAAACATTTTTGTGATGGTTCTGCCTTTTGGTATTGACGTTATCGTGGACAAATGGCTTCACCACGCTGAAATTTAGTGTTTCTGAGCGCATACAAAGCGCATTTTGCTCGTGTGCCTGCGCCGCGCTCGCTCACGCGCGACAGGGCTGCTGTGGTCGGTGGCCCTTGAATGAGGAGGGCTGTTCAGGCCATGACGTTGCTACGATCCATCTCTAAAAGTAAAGCTGTTGAGCTTCTATTTTCATGTAGACACATCTGTGGTTTCCTGTTCTGTGCTTCAACTACCAAGTTTACAGGCGTGATTATAGTTATTTCGTGTCGAGATGTTGCTGTGTTTTGACGGGTGAAAAGACAAGAACGGAGGCTCGAGGTTCAGGAGAGGGAAAAGTTTTTTTGTGGGAGGAGAAGGAAAAAGAATTTTCTCATCTTGCGTGTGTTTGAGGAGGGGTTTGGAGGGATGGGGGAGGGTGTCGCGGGGGAGTAATTTACGGTTCTGCTTGCTGCAGAACAATGTTTGGATTTCTTAAAGAGAAGCGCAACTTCAAAGAGTTTGGTGGCGGGTTCACTCTGTTATTTACTGCATGGGGGAAATATGCCAAGCCAAATGCTGCTGATCTTCTCTCCAGGTGCCCGTATCCATTCACGAAGCAAACTGTCAGGCGTCTTCCCTCCCTGATATCCGTTTGCTCTGGGGACTGTGTCTTGGAGCTCTGGAGACAAACTTTCAGGCGAGGTTGTATCTGTTGCGGTGCAAACTGTCAGGATTCTTCTCTCTCTGATAACTGTTCGCTCCGGAGTCTCTATTTTAGAACTCCAACAGCAAACTTTCAGGCGAGGCCTGATAACCGTATGCAGAGCAGACTTTCAGGAGACAAAATTCTTAGAAAATAAAAAAATTTAATGGAGTAGAATAGCAGAAGGGCTGGCTCGAGCTGGGGACCTGCGCAGAGGTCCCTCCTGAGCATAGAAAACCACACACTTTTATATCTTTACCATTCACACCATGAATCAGTCCAACAGCAAAATTTCACTTTGAGGTCTTCTTGCTTCTCATTGGATCTTTTTATCTGATTCCACGTGGGCCTTTGTTTTGTTCAGCTGGAGACAATGTTTATGGTCCATGGCCTTGCAGGTGCTGTTTTGTCTGAATAAATCCCTTCTTCTCAGCGAAGTGCAAACCAGACCTTATCTTGCAAGTGTTCAGTGTAGTTTGTAGTTGCTTTTAGTAAATATGAGCAGAACTTTACAGCTTAAAATTGTAGCAAATCCACATTACTAAGTAACATGAAGCAAAGAGTATATTGAAAATCATACAACCTTTTATCTCTAAATAATTCATTACATTTAGTGTGCATCTACTTAAGCTAAATGATTAATATTGAACTTGAATTAGGCTCGTCCACTGACCTCTGAGTAGTAAAACCATCACCATACAGCTCACTTATTTAGCGGGGAGAGCTCAAAGTGGGCATAGTTCAGCATTCAAGCGATTGCTTGATTTGGGGGCTTGGAGGGGACCTTTCGCCAGTACAAGTCATTGAATAAATCTTTATACTGTAAAGCTCCTTTTTAAAGAATTTACTTTGCTTGCCGAGAGCCTCACATGAGCAGCTCTGCTGTAAACTCTGGAAATACGGAGGAATTTGAATTTGCAACAGCATTTTACATATGTGGAAGTCGAGATACTGAGCATTGTGAATCTGAGTTCCTTGATTGAAGATGAAATTCTCATACTGAAAAGATTTTTGATCTTAAACTGCATAGGGCTGAAAATAAGTAGATAGAGCAGAAATAAGCTTGTGCTCCTGGCTCTTCCTCCCTTCATAAATGCCACAAATCCTCCTTTTTCCCCACGTCTCACTGTGGGAACACGGACACTGATGCCTCGGTGAATTAAAAATACTTCCCCGCCATAATTATGAAATGGTTTTTAAACTTTTCTCTTGCTGGGTGTATTTTCTGTTGGTGTAGTGATTGTGAGAACTTGGCTGTGCGTCCTCTTCCCGAAGAGGTTCTCCAAGATGTGGCACAACGATGTTAGTTTAACAGTTCTTGTCATTTTTTTCCTCTCTTCCTCGTCCTCTCTTCTTTTCCTCCTCCTCCTCTCTTTTCCTCCTCCTCCTCCTCTCTTTTCCTCCTCCTCCTCCTCTCTTCTCCTCCTCTTCCTCCTCCTCTCTTCTCCTCTCTTCTTCTCTTTTTCCCTTTGCTGCTGGGACATCAGGCACTAAATGCCGATATTGTACGGGGTTGCTGGAAATCTCTCCTCTTTTGTACCATCATCTCAGGGGCTCCCGAAGCACTTGATTTGTGCCTTCCCGGGCCATTGCAGCTCTGCGAGGCAGCTGCCCAGTGATTATGGCTGCTTTCCTTCTCTAGTTAGCAGAAATTCGGAGAAATTCAGCAAGTCTTGAGTACCTTGAAATTGCTGGACTGTTCTGTGTGTGCAAGGACTTTTCTTTTTTTGCCCAGGGAGACATATATAGTTTAGTACAAAAAGATTATTAGACACTGGATGGGGCAACGACATTTTCAAGGCAGCATCATGAAGTCTGATGAGAGAGCGTAGCCACTAATAGGGCTTGGAACAGGTCAGACGTCACGTTCAGTGCCTTTAAATGTATAATTATGTATATGATGGCATGTTCTGGTTTCACAGTCGTCCTATATAGATGTATAATTATGTATATGATGCTCGGTGTCTTCTGGTTTCACAATGGTCCTATATAAATGTATAATTATGTATACAATGGTCGATGTTTTCTGGTTTCATATAGCAAATAGGAATAAGTGGAGGCTTGTGGGTTTAATTCCTGGCTTTCAGATGATCTGAAAGGTTTTGGGGATTTGTTTTTATTTCTCTTTTCTTGTGCTAATTAGGGTATTACGGGAGTGGTGGAGTTCTTGCTGTTTCTTGCAAGACAAGCGTGAGGAAAGTAAATGGGGTACAGAGATGTTACTGGGAGCCTCTTGGGGAACCTCTGGGGACCAGACTGGTGACAACCCAGCACGTTTGTGCAAAAAAGGGTGCAAAAAAGCCGGATCAGCCCCTTCCTTCCCACTGTTGTGATACAGCTTTGCTATTTTCTCGTTTGTCCTGTTCAACGAGCTTTTGGGATATGTGGCGCAAGCCATACGTACCAAAGACGTTAGTCCTGCCTCTCCCAAGCATGTAACGCCAAGTCCTGTCCATCTCCTGACTCTCTAATTCCCTTTTTAGCCGCAAATGTTTGATCTCCCAGCTGTTCGGTTTCAAATAGGTGTTTCCTGATGGTCTATTTGAAAGTGCTCGCCATATTTTCATTTAAGGATCAGTGATTGGACTAGTGAGATTATTTAGGCCGCTCTCATGATGAGCGTTATACTGTGATTAACTCCGAAATACTCATTTGATTAAATAGAACATCAGAAAGCAGGGTATGTCCCAAACCGAAGTTGCTCTGATGGGCCGGTTGAGCGGTGAAGCGTTTCTAATGCAGTTTAGTGCTCTGTTCATCCAGGTATTTGAACTCGGGGCTGGTGCTGGGGCAGAACGTGTGTATAGGACAAGCTCAAGTGCTTGACCAAAGCGAGGAGGAATAGAAAATATCCTGTTGCTCAGCAGAGCCGAATAAATGTTGATAAACCAGCCTTTAGATCTTGGACTTCTTGACCACTTAGTACTTAATATTAACGTGCCATTAATATTACAGAGTTCCTTTTTTTTTTAAAATAAATTTCTTTCTTCCCGTGTAATTTCTTAGGCTATTTTTGGAGAACTTGGAGATAATTGCTTTACTGGGAGTTGTGACTCAGGTAATGTGTCTTTGCTTTGGGCATCGTCATGAGCCCGACAGAGCCTCCGACATTCCCCTTGTTTCAGCTTCACAACTTCTGTGTTTCTGCTTCGTTCGGCACCTGCATATTTCAGATTTTTGTCTGAATTTCAGGCTTCATATATATGTTTCTCTATAGGTCAGGCGGTCGGGTGTAGGCAGAACGAAGGGGATAAAAAGCAGCAGGTTTTTTTTGGTATTTGAACCAAAAGATGTGGTTTGCAGAATAAATACTGGGCTCCTGCTCTGTGGTTTGATGAGGAACTTTCCTACCAGTAACGATATGTTGTAATTATGCTGTTTAAATGACAAATGTCTATCCCGAACTGGTTTTCTGTTGCTTATTTGTTATAGCAAATAACCAATATAATAAAATTGCGATGGATATGATGGGACAGCACCTCTTTTTGGCCATGTGCTGTCCCATTAACTCGGGCAACATTTATCATTTTTCTCCAAACTGGATTATTCCCAAAAGCGCAGGGAATTTTATCACCAGTTTTTAAAGGAAAATACCAACTTTTAAGTGAGGTTTGATTGATCTGGATGCAATGGCAGAAGGGTGTACCTGCACCTCCTGTCCTAAAATTCCTGTGGATGCAGCAATCCCTTCTTTTTCCCTACAGCCTTTTACTCCCAGCTCTTAATTGACATTTTACAGGGTTCAGCCCTTTTTCAAGTCTTGTTTTTGATGACAGGTGAGTCCTTGTGGTTGTGAACCTTTCCTCACTCTCGCCAAAATAAAAAATCAATGCTGTCTCCCTCCTTGGCTGCAACGCCGGTAAGTTCACCCTGCTTGGGCATTTGCCGCGTTGGCGTTTCTTATTCCCCAGGCTTTTTCTCTAGACGTAAGCGCTTAAAATTAAGATTTAATTCCTTTTAATGTCTGAGACACGGCAGCTCTATGGACGGTGAGCTGCATCATGCCACATTTGCCGTGGCCGAGCGGGAGAATGGGGGATTTTTGGGGTGTCCCTCCCTTCCCCGCAGCCCTGCAGAGGGCACTCGTGCCCCTCGCATCTCCCCCGTCCACCTTTTTCTGGTTATTGATGGCCTAATTTCGTCTTGATGTGAAAGAAAGCAGATATCGAGTAATTTGCAGCAATAACCTGCTAATGCCGGGCCGGTATCAAAACTCCCATGTTCATTTCAAGTGGCAGATAAAACACTAATATATAATTATCCTTGCAAATTGGATTGTTTTAAATAACCAAAAGGCTACGGCCAGGAGAAAACTATCCCATTTCCCTTGAGTTACTATTGCGGTGTAATTGCTGCGTTCAATCAATTTCCTTGGCATTAGAAATTCCATCACAATCAACATTAAGCTTTATTCATTGTGATGGCAAAGAGCCGGGCCATTTCTCCTCTTTTCCTTAACTGGCAAAATTAATCAGGGAAAAGATTTTAAACATTTACCCGTGCGAAAGAGGTCAGCTCTGCCACTATATTGCTCAGCAGATAAGGGGGCTAATAAAAAGAAAATTGAATTACTAATGATCGCCAGGAACAGAGTATATAAAACCTGGCAATCGCCCGGTTCAGGAAAAAAGGAGAATCAATTTTCTTCGGACAAGGTGCGCTCGTTTTTTATTTTGCCGCATATTATCAGCGATTTAATTTGAGAGCGCATAAACAGGAGGAAACGGTTAAGGAAATAATGAGCCCGAAGGTGTAAAATGCTGCAGGATCTACGCTGTACGCAATTTATTTGGCACAACAGATAATCGCTTTAATTGAATTCAAAAAGTGCATCGTTCAGCAGCGGCGCGGGCCGCCCGCCCGGGGGGAATTACGGAATATTACAAAGATGCTGGCGAGAGGCTCCTCGGTGGCTTTTCCCCTCCTGTAACGTCCCCTTCCAGGCAGGACTTTCTCAGCTGTGTGCCCAGGATTGTTTAGACTGAAAGCAGAAGATGGAGAAAGCGAGAAGCAGATTCCTCTAGGGACTCTCCTTTATCACGTTGCTACGTTTGATCCGTTTCTTAAATAATTTTTTTGCTCTCAGCACGAGATCGCCGTGTAAATTTGCGGCGCGGAACCCGGTCGTGTCGTCGTGTCAGTTGAACTTATTTTCTGGTGCCCCAAATGTGCTAAAAGCCTCATCCTTCTTATAGTGATCTCCCGGTCTGCGTATTAAATTAATTTTTGCGTAGTAGCTTTTGGATTTTGCCCGGGAGAGGTGGGTGGTGGGACAGAAGCTGCGGGTCGGCGCGCTTTCCATTCCAGGAGCTGTGTGGTCAGGGACGTCTCCAGATGCGTTGCAGAGGTTCACCCTTGAATTTCTTCCCTTCTTTGGTTTTGGAGAGCGGGGGAGACTCGTGCAGAGGTGGGAATAATATTGTTACTTGGCACTCTGCGTGTTCAGAGTGCTTTGTAGGGTTTAATTAATGAAATGGTGGTTTGGTACGGTGGCACAGAGGGGCCGCGTTACCGTCTCCGTTGGCAAAGGAAACCAAATAAACAAGGAACTGCAGCAAGGACCGTTCTGTGGCCAGAGCAGGAGTCAATTTTGAGCCTGTTCTATGTTGCATCTGCTACATGCACATTTAGGAGACTAATTTTTGTCTTTTCCCCCTTTAAAATCTTCCTTTCCGGCTCATCTTTGCCTTTCTTCGGCTCCCAATTGAGATAACACAGCAGTTCGCATTACCGTTTTCCTGCTTGTTCCCCGTTGCCATCGCCAGCGCTGAAGCCGGTTTCCGCAAACGTGCCGAATGGAAGGAAATCCCGTTTGTATTTCCTTTTTTCCAGAGAGAAATTCCATCTGGATTTGTAAGACCTTCGCCCTGCCGTCCGAACAAGAGTTTTTACAACTCTTGATTTCGGTCAGAGTGATGGTGATGTTCAAAAATATCCCTAAACTCTTAATTTCTTCTTTCCGCTTGCTCAAGAACGCGAACCGTGCATCACGAGGGTGTCGGGATGAACAAGAGCCAGTTGCTCGGGAAAAGGCCGGCGGCAGAAGTGGAAGGATCCAGTTTGTGTTACTCGCGCCCAGAGCGAGCGCAGAAAGTAAATGGGGTGTAAATGGTGAGGACTAAGTTACGGCCGGCATCCAAACGCTCAGCTGCCGTTAATTTTATTGCCGCTGGCTGTTCGTGTCCCTCTGGCAGCTTTGAAAATCTCAGTGATGGATTTTACACCCCCTTCTATTTTTTTTTTTCTTTAAAGTGAAGGCCAATCGGTAAATATTTCTAATGGAGAGATTGTTGGGATGCTGCGGTTTGGTGTTTCTTTTATTAAGCTGTAGTCTTGCTTTGTATATGTATTTTTTTCTTTATAGTGAATTGCACAATTGCTGTTTGTGAGGCGACAGCTCAGCTCACGTTACAGCATCTCTGTTCCATCTTATTAGAAAGAGTCAGAGATGCCGGAGATGCCAATTCCTGCTATGGAGTCGTGCAAAGCTCAGGATCCCTCGGAGTTCGTTGCGTCTTTTCTTCTCTGCTCCATCGTTAGTCTCCTCTTTCCAAGCGGGTCCTTCCTAAACCCTTTGCAGTTTCGCCGCTCGAGGCTGGTGAGCCCAATGTCATTTTTCTCTCGTACGTAGCCTTGACCTTGCCCATAAATCATGATGTCGTCAGGTCTCTCTTCTCGCTTTTTCCTTGGCCGCTCGCTCCTTCGCACGGATTGGGAAAAGTTCACGTACTTGGCTTTTTGCCGGCAGCGGTCACGTCAGCGGCCGTAAGTAACGGTTTTAGATTTCTGGCTTTACTTGGAATTTACAGGTGACTTGTCCCAAGCTGCGAGAGGAGCTACAGGCAGCCAAGAGTGATTATTCTGTTTTCGGAGCCCTCTTTTAAAAATAACGAGCTGTTTCGAGCGAGGGGAGTCAGCTTTGCTAACAGAGGAGGTGTCACGGTGTCGCCCACCTTCTCTCGAGCGCTCCGGCGTTTTGGATTTGGAGCCGGGTAAAATAGTGATGGCGATAAGGGGGGAACATCCAGACTTGAAATGTGATCTGAAGTGGATAGTCTTCCTCAAAAGACGAATACGAGGTTCTCCTTGTGTGGGTGTGAGGCCTGTGGATAAACCTCTGCCAAGGTGGAAGGTGTGGACCAAGCAATGAGAATCAAAGAACCATCGTATCAATCATCGATTGGCCTGAGCTGGAAGGGACCCACAAGGATCATTGAGTCCAACTCCTGTCCCTGCACAGGACAACCCCAAAATTCACACCGTGTGTCTGAGGGCTGGGAGATCTTCACCTAAAGCCGCTTTAAATTATTCTAATAATTTCTGTATCCGTTCGTTCTCCCTTTTCCTTAAGAATTCCAACCTCTTGCTCAATTTCACGTCAAAAATCACCTCTCGATACCCGTCTCCCGTATTTCAGAGTCTCTCCCGTACCCTGTGCGGTGCCAGCTACCGTTCCATTGTGAAATTCTGTCGGCAGCAAGCAGCTCTTAGGGGAGTAGTCTATTTATACACTAATAGGAAACATAGTTGGCTTTGGGGATGCGTGACGTCCTTTCTTCGCCTGTGACCCTTGATATTTCCAAGTCCGTGGGGGTTTTTTTCTAAGAATTGAAACCTCTTTATAGCTTATGCGGCTAAAGAATAGAGGCTGGCCGCTGTTGTGCTGAATTTACAAATGCGTAGCATGTGATTTTTTGGTGCTTTTTGGGATATTTTTTTGTTCAGAATGTTTGAGAGCTGCCAGGTTTGCTTGGAATTTGAGCTACGTTAGTCCCTGGCGAGCGCTGGTGTGAACAGGTTTATCTTCGTGTGGATGCTCAGGCTGCGCTCTAAAGCTCTTAAAACATTTCCAACCCGGCTGGCTCTACCCGCTGCTCCGAATTGTGCCGAATTCCAGCGCTGCCGCCTCTTATCCCCTTGGTTGTCTTTCTTTGGGCTCTTAAAGTGAAAAGAAGAAAAATAAAAGCACACACTTAAGGCACTTAAATGAAACACGAATGCTTCTGCAACCTGAAGCTTGACAGCAAGTCTCTTTTTCTTTTTTTTTTTAATTTCCTTTTGCTGTTTTCTTTCACCTGACACACAAACCGACTGACGGGATCCCCGGCACGGTCACACTTGAAATTCTTGATGTTTCCCATGCTGCGAATCGCTGCCCGCGCTGACGATCGGAGAATGTTCCGCGATGCCATCAGGATTCCCCAGATCCCTCTTTAGCAGATGCTCTAAAACCTGGGGAGATTTCTCTGTTCTGCTCTTTGCTTCCTGTTCTTCTCCAAATCCCTATTTGCAAGTTGATTTTTTTTTTTTTCTTTTTTTTAAATTTTCTTTTGCAAACGTTTCCCATTTGATTTTTTTCCTAGTAACAACACATAAGCTTTGTACGGTGACTCCTCTCTATCGCCGCCGAGCTGAGATAGAAGCCGTTCATTTGAGGACTTGCCTCTTCAGTTTGTGCGCTCCACAAAGTGATATAAATGAGTTAATACCCTTCAGAATATGTAGCAGATGCTCTGGGGTAAGCACTTTGTGGACTTGCCAACATCTCGCAAGTCCTACAAAACTCTGCTGTTGCGGTTTTAAGTTTCTGCTTTCATCTAATGGATGTGGAAATACATTTATTTCCGTCGTCGATGGGAATTTTGCTGTTGCCCCCCAAGGAAATTGGAGTTTGGGGAATGTTCCGTCCTCCCTTACGCCTCCATATAAAACACACGCGTGCATTTTTTGGCAAGACTTCTCGTTTGGATCGTGCTGGAGGTGGTTTGGAATGGTCGTTGGGTGGGTGGGTGGACAGGGCTGGTGAACTTCGGGTCTGGATCTGTTCTTAAAACCGATCCTATGTGTTCTTAGCCCTTAAGCCTGGCCTGGGGGGCTCTGCGGTGGAAAAGGGCACGAACATTCTTGAAGCCTTAACATGGGTTATTAACCCGTGCGTCATTCGCGATGGTGTAGTCCGTGCTCTTGTGCAAATGTCCTGGGACATCTCGTCCTTGGGTGGTATCCTTGGGCTGTACAACTTCATTTTTAATCTTGAAGGAGCTCCCCAAAACACTTGGGGTCTCAGTGGTAAAAGGAACAAGCTGGTGAGTATTGGTGCCCCGTTTGGGTAAAAAACCAAAGGGTTTTCCTAAAAAATAATCAGGAATGAGTGAGGTTATTGAAAGTTGCGACGCTGCTGTGCAATGAACGTCGTTAGAGAGAAGCGCTGAGGTTTTGTGGAGAAATAAGAGAAGGTCCAGCTCAGGAACCACATTGAGAAGATCCAATGTTGGGGGCTTTGGTGCATCTCTGAGCTCTTTGGGGTGACAAGGACGCACTTGAGTCACGATGGCCAGATGAAACAGTTTCAAATACCGCAAAAAAAAAAAAGAAATTTAAAAAAATGCTGAACTCTTCTTTTGAAGAAGCTGTTTGAAGAAGAGACCAGCCTCTCGCCCAAATGGTGGTGTTTTTTTCTTGGCTGGGTCATCGTGTTTGGGTTGATTGAGGTTTAATGTAGCGACGATGACTTGGAAATTATTTCCTTGCACGGCGATTGTTTCCTCGCTTATTAGGAAAGCGAAGCTTTATCACGAGAAAAATCAAATGGGGATTTGATAGGGTGAAACGAGTTCATGAAACACCACTTTGTGTGTGTATATATATATATATATATATATATTTTTAAAATAAGATTTACTTTGCTATCTCAACATCAACCGGAGCATTTTACGGCACTCCCCTCCCGTGATCCATCATTTCCCCGCGAGTGTGTTGGATTTTACTACGCCCAACGCTGTAAAAGGGCATTAGAGCAGTTAAATCTGGAGTCTTGCTTTCATAAGGAAAAAAGAAAATGCTGAATTAGGCAATGGAAAAGGCAACGGCAGCGATACTTTAATCTTGCATAAATTATCAGAGGAGTCAGAGGCTGCAATTTTATGTATTGTTAGAGCTCTGCTAATTAATGATTCCAGAATAATCGATGTTTAGAAGAACCAAAGTTTGGCCCTTTTCTGTCTTAATGGACTATGGTATTTACTTTGTATTTGAAGTGTTGCCACATCAGACAAAAATAAATTTTAACCCCCTCTCCCCACCTCACGGTGGGGTTAATGCAGTAACTTTCCTAAAAATGTACAATCGAAACAATAACTAAACAGGGAAACATAACAAATTATGGGTCTAACTCACAGCATTGGCTTTGGAGCGAGACATTCCTGACATCCAGGGAAAGCTGAGACTCCACTGTGAATATCTGAAGGATGAGGAATTAGTATTATTATTATTATTAATTATTATTTATTATTATTGAGAGGCTATAAAACGATCTACAGATTGACATGAAATGGTCAACGTGTCGAGAAGATCTGTGCGGCTGGAATAAGTTGGTATTTTTTTAAAATAGATGGTGAAATTCTGGCCCTGTTGAAATTGGGCTTAAACTTTGATCCTTCTGCTTCATGGTTTATGTATTTTAAACCTTAATATTTGCTCTGGCTTATATAGTGGGGTTAGAGTAATGATATCTCATGGGTTTGTCTCTCTGTTTATGTAGATAGATATAAATACTTATAAAAATACACAGAAGTGAGCAGGGGAATTTGGTAAACTACGTTATATTAACATTGCTACGTTAACATTCTGTTAGTCTGACAGAATTCATGATGTTTATTCAATTTGCAAGTTTGGGATCTAACGAAAACCAAATTCCCCATCTGGAAAAATTGAAGTATAAACCTTTAGTGGAACAGCGGGACTTGTTGTCATGTCAATAATTTCTTGACAGTTGGATTGTGTCCTTAATTTTGTGCTTTGTAAAGGTTACGTAGGAAATCGCGAGGCAAGAGGAGGTCTCTGCCAGCTCATAAAAAATGTTTTGCCCTTTTAATGTAATTTCTTCACGCGCTTAAATAAAACTGCGGTGCTTTGGCAACGGACGCGTCGATCAGGAGGAGAGAGAAGGAAAGAGCTGGACGATGCCTGGGAATGAAAAATGCAGATCGGAGAGGATCATCAGGCCCGTTATCATCGAGATGTTTTCAAATATTTACTATTTAAATCGTGTCTGATGTTTACCTGGTAATAGTTAAGTCGGGACACTTGCTTTGGGAAGACAGATTGAAAAAAAAAATAAGTACTTTGGGAACAGTTGAGCTTGCGGCTGGTCCTGGGTTTAGTTTCTAGACTCGACAAGTTATTCTCAACTTTAAGCTTATTTTTAAATATTGTCCTTGATAGAAGAAGATCACCATCTGCTGAAGAATAAGAGCTGTAAACCAACACTTCTCTGCTTCTGAGGAAGTAACTTATCTACTAAAGTGCTGAAGTTTTCACTTTAAGCACCAAAATCCCTATTTGAATTAGTCGGTTTTTAAGGTTTGTAACCAGTGGTGTCAAATCCAGGTGGCAAAAACATCCGATTGCTGTGTAGCTGTGAAGGGGTCGTCGTCAACAAGACTTCACAATCACTGCAAGGACTTTGGAAACTACAAAAATGCCAGAGATGCTGTTCCAAAGCCCTTTTGTTCATTTTTTTTCCTGAAAAGAATGAAAGGAGTCGTAAGATTCTCGGCATTAGGAGTCGATTCTGGAGGGGAATGTGCAAGTGACGGTGGAACCGTGTTCTCAGATGTGAAGCACCAAAGCAGGAGCAAATCCAACCACTTTGTTTCACTCCTTGAGAGGACCTTTAATCCAGCCAGTAGGTTTAAGTTAAACCATTGCTCCCAGAAATGAAGATCTTTCTTTATGGACTCAAATTAACCTTATGTTCTCAAAACCAGAGCGTTCCACGTACATGATTGCCTTGTGGTAGCCCTGCCGTGGCTCAAGCTCACTTTATTTTGCGTGAGCTGTTGTTCTGAGCTGTTATTCACGCAGAGCCAAGGCTGTAAATTGTCCTTTGCAGTCAGGAGAATGTGCCAACCGATTAAAATAACTGGTGTCCTGAAGAACTGGTGATGGAAGGACTCTGGGAAAAGAATGATGCAGAAGAAATGCTGGTTAACAAGCAACGATGTTTGCTTGTGAACAGGTAGAGTTTGCTGTGATGTATTTCTAAAGATCGTACTTAAGTGAAAAGATCTTTTAAAGAAAATAAAGGCAGCATCTGTTCCTTGTAACAAGCTTTGTGTCTCCAAGCTCAGAGCTGGTGCCTCATAGAAGAGCTTGCGCATCAGTTGAACATGTACCTGCATCTGTGTTGTCCAGACTTAACCTTCATTTAGAAAAAGCACTTCCCTGAGTGGAGGATGCAGATATTCAAAACTGCATTAGGGTTGAATGCTTTTTTGTGTGGCTTCGCTGCTGATGCAGACACAGCTTCACATCCTGCAGGTCAGACTTTGAGTGCAGAGAGAAACCCCCATCGCCTCCTGCTCCGAGTCTTGCATTTCCCAGGAGGAAAAGCTGCCCTGATTTTCCTGGGTTATGCACGATTGTGTGTAACCTGGTTGAGAATCATCGAATAGTTTGGGTTGGAGGGGACCTTCAGAGGTCACCCAGTGCCACCCCTGCCATGAGCAGGGACATCTGCACCAGCTCAGGTTGCTCAGAGCCCCGTCCAGCCTGGCCTGAGATGTCTCCAGGGATGGTTCATCCACCACCTCTCTGGCCAACCTGGGCCAGGCTCTCACCATCCTCGGTGTACAATATTTCTTCCTCATGTCCAGCCTGAATCTCCCCTCCTGTAGTTTAAAACCATCACCCCTTGTCCTGTCGCAACGCGCCCTGCTCAAAAGCCTGTCCCCATCTTTCTTATTGGCCCCCTTTAAGTATGGAAAGGCCACACTAAGATCTCCCTGGAGCTTCTTCTCTCCATGCTGGATGCCCCGATCTCTCTCAGCCTTTCTCCCCAGAGCTGTTCAGCCCTCGGCCCATTCCTGTGTCCCTCCTCTGTCCCCGCTCCAACAGCTCCATGTCTGGCTGGTGCTGGGACCCCAGAGCTGGACGCAGATCCCAAAATCGAACCTCAACCTCCCCTGGCGCAACGTGAGGCCGTTTCCTCTGGTCCTGGCGCTTGTTCCTTGGGAGCAGAGCCCGACCCCCCCTGGCTCCAAGCTCCTTTCAGGCAGGTCAGAGATTAGAAGGTCTCCCCTCAGCTCCTGTTCTCCAGCTGAACCCCCAGCTCCCTCAGCCGCTCCCATCACACTTGTGCTCCAGCCCCTCACCAGCTCCGTTCCCTTCTCTCAACTTGCTCCAGCACCTCAAGTTCTTTGTCTTGAAGGGCCCAAAACTGACCCCAGGATTTGAGATTTGGCCTCTCCAGTGCCCAGTACAGAGGGACAACTGTTGCTCTGGTCCTGCTGGCCACACCGGTGCTGATACAAGCCAGGATGTTGCTGGCTTTATTTTATTTTTTTTAGCTTTATTAGCTCTCTCCATGCCTCTCCCAGCACCAGCCGAGCATTGGCACGGTGAAGCCGCAGCATCGCTCTCACAATTACTTACATTCCCAAAGACGACCCAGCGGTGGGAAAACAGCGTTTAGTGTCTCGACTTCAAGATGTCCCTGAATAAAACCCTCTGAATTCCCACCTGAATGCTGTGGCAGCGACATAAAGCCCGGTAATAAAACGTAATGAAGAATAGCAGCGTGAAATCAAGATGTTAAACCTCTGCTGGTGACAGGCAGTCAATCTGCAGCCCGGTGTTTCCCTTTGCTTTTTATTTAATATATATTAAAGCGGGCAGCTTGGTTTATGTCTTCTTGTCTCATGGGCTTTTAAACAGAGCCGTGCGCTCTGCTGGGCGAGCGGGTCTTATTCTGTTGGAACTTTAGTCTCCGATTTCAATGGTTTTTCCCTCTAGAGCCTTTTGGCTTTCAGGAGTTTTTATTCTTTTTTTTCATTTCTTATCATGGTCTCGGATTTTTCAGACTTTCTGGTAAGAAACATCAGTTCAATTTTTTTTTTTTTTTAATACATTGTGTCTTCATGATTCCCAGACACTTTTACCTTTAAACCAAAGGGACACTTTTCTCTTTATTATCTTTTCTTTAATGGATCTTCAATATGGATCCGTTTTCTTTTGCGTGTCAGTAGCTGCATGTGCTGGATGTGTTGCTGAAACGCTGGTTTCATATTAAGTGGTCCTTGCTTTTCCCACTCCATCCTCTTAAAAAATAATAATAAAAAAACCCCATACCTGGATATCACACCAGCCACTTTGTGTGTGCTGACACTTCCTTGATCCTATCCTCTCTTCTTGAAAATATTAATGCACATCCTGGGCTGCTTGGCTGCCTAATGCTTTGCTTTTTCTCTTTTAAATATTAATGCGAGCAGAGTGGCCGAGTTACTTAATGGAGCAGCGCAGTCTTTGGAATCCAGAGCAGAAGTGGACTTGTTGGCAATGGCTTTTAAAAACTTGTTGCTAATCCAGTTGATAGACTGTCAGATTCACGTATTTCCCCCTCTTTTAAAGTTTTCATAAATTCAGGTGCAAGGACAGTTGCTGCTTACACATGTGGCCTCTATGTGCTGCGTTGGGGAATGGATGGACTCTGTAAAAAGGAGAGGAAAATGCCGATCCCGTACTAGACAAAGAAATTCGGCAAGATGTGAGGAAGAAGTTGTACACTGAGGGTGGTGACACCCTAGCCCAGGTTGGCCAGAGAGGTGGTGGATGCCCCATCCCTGGAGACATCCCAGGTCAGGCTGGACAGGGCTCTGAGCAACCTGAGCTGGTGCAGATGTCCCTGCTCATGGCAGGGGGGGCACTGGGGGAGCTTTGAAGGTCCCTCCCAACCCAAATAATTTGATGATTTTATGAGGGGCGGCTGAGGGATCTGGGGGGTTCAGCCTGGAGAACAGGAGCTGAGGGGAGACCTTCTTGCTGTGTACAACTGCCTGAAAAGAGGTTGTAGAGAGGAGGATGTTGGTCTCTTCTCCCAGTGACAAGTGATAGGATGAAAGGAAACAGCCTCAAGTCGTGCCAGGGGAGGCTGAGGTTGGATCTTGGAAACAATTTCTTCCCCAAAGGGCTGTCGGGCATTGGAACAGGCTGCCCAGGGCAGTGGTGGAGTCACCATCCCTGGAGGGGTTGAACAGACGCGGAGATGAGGTTCTCAGGGACATGGTTTAACGGTGGACTGGGCAGTGTTGGGTTAACAATTGGATTCGATCTGAAAGGTCTTTTCCAACAACAATGATTTTGTGATTATCTGCGATCGAAAGGATTGCTGACATGCCTGAGGGATATGTGGTGGGTTGTTTTACCTGTAAACCGTTGACAAGGACGTAGTCAAGGTAGCGAGAAAGCAGTTCAAAGAAATTAGAGGCGAATGTGTATTACGAATATCTGCAGTGGTGGGGCTTAACGAACCTTTGTTTGAAGAGGCGAACAAGCTCTGGTCTGTCATGTGTTGGCTGAACTCCCTGGAAAAAAATAACTCATCCTTCTTGGGAGAGGATTTTCCCTTTGCTTTCTTCCATCTTTTCTGCCTGTGAAGTCTCAAGATGATGTCCATGCCAATAGGCCGTCAGTCTGGTCATGTCTTTGTCCAGCGCAAACGAGATGCAATATTGTTCAGGGCTTTTAAGTGCTCTGGTAGCACAAGCAGTCATGTCCACCCCTTATTTCCATTCCGATTTACAGTTCCCTGCATCTCTTTCAGGAAACTGAGGGTTTTCTACACTTTAGCGTAAACTTTAAGCCCCACTTTAAGCGTAAAACTCTTCATCTTTTCCCACCGAATTGATTGAAGGGTGAAGGAGTTGAATGCTGGACTTTCTTCTGCAGCTTCAGGCCTCACAAAAATTCCTGTTTCCAGCTCGTTTTATCAGCTTCGCTCACCAATCACGCATATCTTGTTGTACAAATAGAAGATTTAACTCTCCTGGATTTGTCTGGTGAGTGAGAAGAGTAAGACGATGGCGTAGAATAAAAAAGGCTGGGCTGGACCTGGGACGTTGTTTAGTCCTTCCCCTCATCAAGGCACAGCCACCCATCTCCATAATTCCTGCTTGGTGGGTATCTAACCCTATTTTAAAGATTTCTTGTGATGGAAGCTCCCACATCCTCTCTAGGTAACTTATTCCATTTCTTTTTTTGGCCGTCACCGATGCGAAGGGGAAGGATCACAACCCCGTTGACGCACCCCACTCCGAAATTCGTCTTTGTGCGATGGTGTGACCTTGTCAGAGAGGGAGCGGATGCCGAACCACGTAGTGACAGAGGATTTTCACTCGCTTCGTTGTTCGTTAGTGCTTCCCAAGGGAAGGGAAAGCTTTTGGGAATGGCTTGGCGCCGACACAACGACGTGTTGGGTTTTAGATCCTCCAACAGCTCCCAAAAAGTAGAGAAAGGATAGAGAAGTGAAGTTAAAGGGATTAATACATTCTAATAGGTGTTTGGTGTCTTATTCTCCAGTTTACTGATTTGAGTCTGGCTTTTATCCACTGATTTGCTCGGGGACATCTCTTGTGCCTCTGGGCTACGGAATTGCCGCGGTGCCAGCGCCGAGTAGCGTGTGCGTGACTGGTCGTGCCTGGGATGTCAAAGATTAAACTGATTTTTTAGCTTTGGGAAAGGATTT
Organism: Caloenas nicobarica; assembly: GCF_036013445.1. NCBI lineage: Eukaryota > Metazoa > Chordata > Aves > Columbiformes > Columbidae > Caloenas > Caloenas nicobarica. The sequence continues at coordinate 164,106,354 of NC_088246.1, read as the reverse complement.
CTCCAACACGTGCTGGTCAGGTAATGTGAAGAGGAAACCAGATCCGCTCCGGGAAGACATATCAACCTCTTGCTCTTCCATTTCCCATCACAAGAGATTTCTCTGCAGGTGAGGAAATAACGTCTCGGTGACTTTTCCTTCTTCTGAGCCTGCTGGGCATGTTTCTCTTGGTAACTAAATGACCAAATCCCTTTTATTCTTTAAAGTCATCAACTCCTGCTGCTCAGAAAGGATAAAATGAGCCACTGTGAGGAGCTAATGAGCTTAGAAATAAAAATACTGATGGAAGAATCAGCTTTTCTTGTCGGACAGGACTATGCCAGGGAAGACCAGAGTTTCCTCATGACTCTATAACTTTAGGCAACTCACGTAATCTTGATGGTTTATTTTTTTCCCTCTTTGGGAAAGTATTAATAATAACTTTACAGTAGAATCGGGGCTCTATTCCGTATTTACAGCTTGCTTTGAGGCACTGTAGAATGTCGCTCGGGTTCTTTAAGAGGAAAATAACCCGTCGAAGGAACGTCAGAAATTTTTTGCAGGGAATGTTTTTGTTTCTTACAGCTCTGCCGGCCCATCTACTCCCACCGCATTCGGGTCACTGGTAGGACGAGGGCTGCAAGTCCAACTCTCCTCTTATTAAAGCAGCCTGTGGATTTAAGAGATCGCGCCTGACACTTGGCCTGGAGAGCATAATTTGACGTGGCAGCTGAGTGAAAAATGCTGGATGTGTTTTTTATTTTCAGTGCGTGCAGATGCATGAAGTGTCTTTATTTTTTTTTAAAAAGCAACACAATGAACCACCAAGAAAAACAAAACACCCCCCAAACCACCAACAAAACTTTTATATTAAAACCAACCGGTGTCAAATGGGGATTCAGACAAGACACTAGAAGAGAGGGGGGAAATTTCTGAAATTTCTGATGGCCTCAAAAAGTCTTCTCTGCCATCTGATAATACTCTTAAATTTGAATACCAGACATCCCTGTAAGACCCGGGGAGTGCCCTTCAAATACATTTAAAGTTGATTAAAACCAACCAGCCTTCGCTGCCGCTGGATGGAGTTTTATAGACAACCCTGCAAGCTGCATCGGTGGAGGATAAAAGTTCCTGGCTGGTGTTGTTACAACTAATTTTCAAGCCATTTTCAACTTGAATTTCAAGGACAGAAGCAGATATTTCAATTACTTGAATAATTGGAGAGGTGGGGGGAACCACTTTTGTGGGGAAAGGGGCCTGATAGAGCGGACTGAAGCCAGATTTGGTTATTAATATGCTTTTCTGCTGATGATTCCCACCGTGACCTTGGGATAAAAGGCTTTTAACGGCGAATCTCGTTTTTGCCGCACGTGTGATGGGAAGAGCGGACCCCAGCGCTGCGAGATCTGGGCTAAAAATCAGCTATAAACCAACTATTGATGGTATTTTTTGCCATAGACATTGCATCTCAGCTGACCAAAGAGGGTTTGCTATTCCCCAGTGTGAAACTGATGGCCAGATATGACTCTTCTACTGCAAAAAATGAGAGGTGTGGACTTGGAGGCATCGTCCAGGATGGCTGGTTGCCCATCATTTGTGCTACGATCCGGGTTAGCGGGTAAATCTGGATGAAAGAGCCTCAAATTTGCCGGTGTTCTCCAGGTTGGGTAAAAAGGGATGAGTGGGTTGAAGGCTGTGGTGATGTTCTCGGCAAGTAGAGAAGTTTTTCTTATAGAATCATTTTGGTTGGAAGAGACCCTCATGATACATCGAGTCAAACCATTACCCCACCCCTGGCACTACCCCATGTCCCTGAGAACGTCATCTCTGGTCTGTTCAACCCCTTCAGGGATGGTGACTCCACCACTGCCCTGGGCAGCCTGTTCCAATGCCCGACAGCCCTTTGGGGAAGAAATTGTTCCCAAGATCCAATCTAAACCTTCCTTGGTGCAACTTCTTCCTAAGACCATGTGGTTATGTGGTGGAGGAAAGGGTTAAGCCCAGGACACTGGTCTTTCTGTCCTACCTAGAGGAAGGCGATGGTGGGTTTGTCCTTGCGATGTGTCCTGGGCTTCTCCCACCGTTGGGTGGTTGGGTGTTGCTTGAACTCAAAGGACCTGATGCACAAATCTTATGGGGAGGGCTGAGGGAGCTGGGGGGTTCAGCCTGGAGAACAGGAGCTGAGGGGAGACCTTCTGGTCTCTGAACTGCCTGAAAGGAGCTTGGAGCCAGGGGGGTCGGGCTCTGCTCCCCAGGAACAAGCGCCAGGAGCAGAGGAAACGGCCTCAAGTTGTGCCAGGGGAGGTTGAGGTTGAATGTTGGGAACAATTTCTTCCCCAAAGGGCTGTCGGGCATTGAACAGGCTGCCCAGGGCAGTGGTGGAGTCACCATCCCTGGAGGGGTTGAGCAGACATGGAGATGAGGTTCTCAGGAACATGGGGCAGTGCCAGGGTTGGGTTAACAGTTGGGTTCAATGATCTTGAGGGTCTTTTCCAACCAAAACGTTCTATGATTGTGGAACCTCAAGTTTAATCCTCAGCCCCTCATCATCGGGATGAAACTGCTGTAGGAACCGAATTGCCCGTGTCTTCTGAAGGCTGGAAGCACCGAGAGTGTCCCAGCCAGGGTGCTGTGAGCTCCAAAGCCCGTCTCCAGCTCCTAAGTAGTTTATTCCCCTCTAAGACGAGTCCCACTCGTATTCCTGGAAAGGGACTTTGTTTTCACACAGTCTTGTCCAGGCCAATTGGGCCGTTGCAGGGACTTTTCCCCCCTCCACCCTGAGCACTCCTGCCCTGGAAGTTGCAGAGTTTTGTTGATTATGCAAGTTATGAACTTGGAGAAGATCCAAGGGAAATGATTTGCAGAAAGCGGTGAGAAACGTTCAACTAATGTGTTTTTTCCACCCACTTTTCCGAGTGGCCGTGAGATGCCGGGTACCGCGGCTCAGCTCACGCACAGTAACTTGTTTTCCACGGTATTTTAATTGCCTGACTCGCCGACAGGAAAGGATTGGGATGAGGAATCTTTTGTTTTAAACCCCAAATCATCGAATTGCAATCTGAAATAGCCCTTACAGTATAAAACCTGTGCGCTGGTCTTGTTTAAACCTGGATTGGGTCTATACAGGATGCCCAAAGCCTTAATGTGAGGATAAACAGATTAAAACTCTACCTGTGTGAAAATTAAGTGCACGGTGGCTCTGAAAGCACTGGCGCTCGCAGGAATTGGGCCTGCGAGCGCTTCGCTGACCTGCTTCAGTCAAAATGAGCTGGCTTAGCAAAGACATGGTATTTAAACCGTCTCGGTTAACACGGCTTATAGTGACTGATGCTGATTAAGAGGCGCTGACGTGAAGAGGAAGGTAATTTCTGGTGCGGGAGGGATGTGCTGACAGACGGAGCTTCTTGCAGGTGGCCAAGCGAGGTCTGAAAAAGATGCTGAGCCGGGTAAGCCGAAGCCCCTTCTCCTGAAAACACTTTGCCTGGTGTCGGTCGCTGCCGTAGCACATGTTTTATCGTGGAATAAACACAAATCTGGGCTCTGGCTCTGTCTGCTAAAGAGCTTAATGTTCCCCGCTGGTTTTTGTACTTGGCCGATCTCAGACGATCTCAACAGATGGACAGAGGTGGCAGAGGCGGGACATTTTCGAAAAGTTTCGTGGAGATCTGCTGGGCACGGATAAGGAGGATGGGGCTGATTAGTTCCCTGGGAAAGCAAAGAGCTTTTGTCCGTCTCTGCTGCCTGGTCCACGTATGAGCAGCATCAGGTCACCCCCATGTCCACGGGGATTTGCGGTGACATGTACGGGTTCAAGAGGGACACGATGGGTGTTTGGAAGAGCCACATCTACTGAGGTGACGAAATACCTGATGTTCATCAGGCTCAGGAACTCCTCTGTGCTCTTGCTCCTTCTTGAGTGCCCATTTGTGGCAGTTGTTCCTCTATGTCCTTATTCCTGTAGGATCAAAGGGATGTTGGGGAGGTTTATATTGGATATTAGGAAAAATTTCTTTCTGAAAAGGGTTTTTGGGCTTTGGAACAGGCTGCCCAGGGCATTGGTGGAGTCACCATCCCTGGAGGGGTTTAAAAGATGCATAAATGAGGTTCTTCTTTATGGTTTAGTGCCAGTGTTGGGTTAACGGTTGGACTCCATGATCTTGAGGGTCTTTTTCAACCAAAATGATTCTATAAAGCAGAAGAAAACAGGGAGAAAACCAAAAGGTTTTGGGGCTGGCAAAGAGGATTGGAAAAGGGCCAAAGAAGCGAGGAACCGGAGGCAAAGAGTGAGCGGCGAATGTGTTTGTGGACTCTCAAATTAATCTGGAGACCAAGCTGGTCCATGGGCTCCTCACCCTTCCTGGTGGGAAGGACCAACTCAGAAACATGTTGGGTTTGGGTGGGAAAGGAAGAGATGAAGTGTGGAGCTCCTAGAGGTGGTTGGAGACATGTTGGTGGGATGTCCTGCTCAGGTGGGGAGAATCATAGAATCATTTTGCTTGGAAAAGACCCTTAAGAGCAGGTCCAACCATAACCTACATGTAGCACTAAACCATGTCCCTAAAAACCTCATCTCTACATCTTTTAAAGAAGCTCTTTGGGGCTGGAGAAGGAGAATGAGCAGAAAACTTGGGGCTGGTGCTGGGGTGAGCTCGATGAGAAAGAAGAGGCTGAAAATAAAATACGAGCAGGTTTTTGAAGTGCGAGAGGAATCTCGAAGGTGATGAGCATCTCCCAGGGATGCAGGAGGGAGCTGGGTGATGGAGACACCCAAGCAGAAAGGGAAGACATCCAATTCTGGGGGTTTTATTTTCATTTTATCCTCTAGCTTCCTCTTGTTTCTGAAGCAAAATAGAGGAGCGGCGTTCTGCTGGTCTGTAGCGGTGTTAATTGGTTTTTGTTTGAAATATTTACTGGTTGGGAACATCAGTGACAGTCAGCCCTCCCTCTAAGTTCCCCTGGGGAACAGGCGTTGACAAGTGACATTCCCCAGTAGCTAAAAGTCTCCGCGGTGCCATCACGGGTGTATTTTAGAAGTGCTGACTTAAAAATATAAAAAAAGATTTATGTTTCGGCCTGAAATCTTGTCCAGCTCTTCTGTTTTCTTTTGGATTTCCTGGAAATGTTTCATGTCAACTATTAAATATTTTTTGATCTTTGCAAGTTTTTGCGCTAAGGCTGGTTCATCTAAAATACGGTGTTTTGATATCCATAAAAGTCCATTATAAAATATTTTTATCAGTTTATTTGTTGGTCGTGGTGCCGGTGAGTTCCTGGTACCTCGTGGTTGTCACCCCTACGTGATGGAAATGAAAGATGAGTTTGATTTGCTTCAAGCTGTTGGACGGTATTCATCATCATGATGCATCCTAGCCCTCTGCAAGGGCTGAAAATCTTCTCTCAGGATTTAAGGAAGTATTATTTTAATTAGGTAAATAGGATTTGATGATAAGAGGGATCTACTTGTCCTGATATGAGGAGGAGATACATTTTTTGGGGCTGGCATGTGTTTGGTACAAACAGCTGAGCAGTACCTGGGGGGGCAGCTGTGACCCCAGAGATGCTGAACCCCCTGAACGTTGTACAACAAATGTGACAGTGAAAACATCTTAGAAAAGAGCGTCAAAGGAAACTGTGCTTCTCTCATTTATCTTTTAGGTTTTCGGTGGAGCTTTTTTGTGCCAGAGTCCCAATATTCTGAGTTTTCTGAGAAGTTAGTTCTGTAACTCTATGAATTGCTCTAACACAAGGTTGTATTTTGCGCAGGTCCCACAACCAGAGTGTTCGTGGGGCTGCTTAGAGCAGGAAAGTCCTTGTTGAGAGATGCTCAAAGCCTTGTTTTGTAGGTGCTAGAGTGAGTTGAGAGAAGGGAATGGAGCTGGGGAAGGGGCTGGAGCACAAGTGTGATGGGAGCGGCTGAGGGAGCTGGGGGTTCAGCTGGAGAACAGGAGCTGAGGGGAGACCTTCTGATCTCTGACCTGCCTGAAAGGAGCTTGGAGCCAGGGGGGGTCAGGCTCTGCTCCCCAGGAACAAGCGCCAGGACCAGAGGAAATGGCCTCAAGTTGTGCCAGGGGAGGTCGAGGTTGGATCTGGGGAATAATTTCTTCCCCAAAGGGCTGTGGGGCATTGGAACAGGCTGCCCAGGGCAGTGGTGGAGTCACCATCCCTGGAGGGGTTGAACAGACATGGAGATGAGGTTCTCAGGGACAGGGGTTAGTGCCAGGGTTGGGGTTAATGGTTGGACTTGATGATCCTGAGGGTCTCTTCCAACCAAACTGATTCTCTGATTCTATGATGTAGAGGAATGATGTGATGGGGATGAGCAGGTACCACCACTGCCTGGCTGACACTGATGAGGACCACAGCTTGTGTTGCACCCGTCTCATAGAATCATAGAACAGTTTGGGTTGGAAGGGACCTTCAAGGCTCATCCAGTGCCACCCCTGCCGTGAGCAGGGACATCTTCACCAGGTCAGGTTGCTCAGAGCCCTGTCCAGCCTGGCCTGGGATGGCTCCAGGGATGGTTCATCCACCACTTCTCTGGGCAACCTGGGCCAGGCTCTCAGCACCCTCAGGGACAACAATTTCTTCCTCACGTCCATCCTGAATCTCCCCTCCTGTAGTTTAAAACCATCACCCCTTGTCCTATCACAACAGGCCCTGCTCAAAAGCCTGTCCCCATCTTTCTTATTGGCCCCTTTTATGTATTGAAGGCCACAAGAAGGTCTCCTGGGAAGTTTATCTTCTCCAGGCTGAACCCCACAACTCTCTCAGCCTTTCTCCCCCCAGAGCTCTTCCAGCCCTTGGCCCCTTCCCGTGTCCCTCCTCTGGCCCCGCTCCAACCGTCCCAAAATGTGTCCTTTCTCCTGATGGAAGAGGTGCCAAAATTGGGGTCCCTGCCTGCGGAGGATCCCAGGAGCAGATCAATATCAGGCTCCTTGCTCTTCCCCCAGGGTTTTTCTCGCCTGAGCCATCTGGTCCCGGGCCGTTGCTCTCCCCGGGTTGTTTTCAGCTCTGGGAAGTTTGCCGCGTGTATCCAGCACGTTCCTCGGGAATGCGGGAATGCCGTAACCCCATTCCTTGGGAATACAATTCCAGCTATGATATAATCCCTGGAGCAAGTGAGGAGCCATTAACAGCTTCTTCCTTACGGCAGTTGGTGGAGCGGAGCTGCGTGGCTTTGGGATTCTGCTCATTCCAGGGTATTTTCTCATGCTCCCGACACTAACAGGTGGCACCCTTCACCGGGGAACGGCTGGGGGTGAATTATGTTTGAAATCATTCAACACCTCGGCACGGCTTCCCCTGTTTGCCTGAATTATTGACCTCTGGAATTTATTATGAATGCGCCTTTAACATCAGCTCCGATTTGAGAATCCCGTCCCAGAACGTGACGTTACCTGTCAGCTGTCCCAAAGGACACGTTGTGCCTGGTTTTTGTGTCCTCGTGGGTAGAGCATCACCTCTGTCTGTCTAGCTTTCCCTTGGAAAAAAAAAAATAAAATTAATTACTTTAATTACAGGTAGTAACAGAGGATCTCAAAGCAAGCGCTGCAGTGTGGCATCAGGAAGGGAGAAGGGCCGCACGGCGCAACGCTGGCATTTTCCTTTTGAACTTGGAATTAAGGAACGGTTGTGTTTATAGAGTCAAAAACCTGCTTTTTTTCGGTTGGCCATGATGCCAGTGAATCCCAATTTCCCACTCTGAAAACAAAATTCACATTGAAACCCTGAGCATCCCTGTGCTGAGTCCTTCATCACCCAGTTCCTGAAGGTGTTTTTCGTTACCTCTTCCACAGAGAAGAGGGACAAGAGTTTTTGGTTGTTATGAAGTTTATCACTAAAGCTCTTGGTCAGTGGGTCTGTACCCAGAGAGGACCAAATTGCTTGGGAATTGCTCGTGGGTGGTAAATCGCTTACAATGAAGGTCCTAGCGATCAGGTCCGGTCAACAGGGATTTATGAAAGGAAGGTCCTGCTTGGCCAACCCGATCTCCAAGGTGACCCAACTAGTAGATGAAGGAAAGGCTGTGGATGTTGTGTACGTAGACTTTAAAGCCTTTGACACCGTATCCCACAACATTCTCCTGGAGAAGCTGCAGCTCATGGCCTGGATGGATCGTCTGCGACGGATAAAGAACTGGCTGGAGGGCTGGGCCCAAAGAGTTGTGGTGAACGGAGCCAAATCCAGTTGGTGGCCGGTCACGGGTGGTGTCCCCAGGGCTCAGTACTGGGGCCAGTTCTGTTTAATCTCTTTATCAATGATCTGGATGAGGGGATCGAGTGCACCCTCAGTGAGTTTGCAGATGACACCAAGTTGGGTGGGAGTGTTGATCTGCTGGAGGGTGGGAAGGTTCTACAGAGGGATCTGGACCGGCTGGATCGTTAGACTGAGGTCAATTGTCTGAGATTCAACAAGGCCAAGCGCCGGGTCCTGGGCTTGGGTCACAACAACCCCATGAACGCTCCAGGCTCTGGGAAGAGCGGATGGAAAGTGCCTGGGGGAAAAGGACCTGGGGGTGTTGGTGACAGTGGCTGAACATGAGCCAGCATGTGGCCAGGTAGCCAAAAGGGCCACCAGCATCCTGGCTTGTGTGAGGAATAGTGTGGCCAGCAGGACTAGAGAAGTGACCATCCCCTGTTCTGGGCACTGGGGAGGCCAAACCTCAAATCCTGGGGTCAGTTTTGGGCCCCTGACAACAAGAAAGCCCTTGAGGTGCTGGAGCGAGTTGAGAGAAGGGAACGGAGCTGGTGAGGGGCTGGAGAAGGTGGTTGAGGTTGGATCTGGGGAACAATTTCTCCCCGGAAAGGGCTTTCGGGCATTGGAACAGGCTGCCCAGGGCAGTGGTGGAGTCACCATCCCTGGAGGGGTTTAAAAGTCGTATAGATGAGGTTCTTCGGGACATGAGTTAGTGCTAGAATCAGGTTATGGTTTGACTCAATCTTTATGGTCTCTTCCAACCAGAATGTTTTTATGATTCTGTGGTAAAGAGAAGAGTAAAATGAAATATCCACCCACATCGCGCTGCCTGCGGATTATATATATGTGGATTGCTGCTTGCAGGATTATTCCATGAGTGGTACCTGGGTAGTGGAGCATCACTTGGAGACGGCCCAGACAATGAGGGATGGAAAACAGCACCTGTGCTAATAATAATACTCCTTCCCATGCTATTTTTCACCTCCGTGGGCGAAAGGAAGAGGGAACGGATTAAAAAATATGTAATTAGTGCAGATCGAGCTCCAGCGTGCATTAATTAGTTGTCTTGGCAATTGTTGCGTTGTTAGGGGGAATAAACTTATTAAAAGCTGTTTTGGGGTTGGTTTGGCACTGACTGCGACGGGATCCCAGACAATAACTGCAATTCCTCTGGCATTGCGGGCGGAAAGCGCCGGGGAAGGCAGGATCTGATGCCATCGAAGGAATTCCGCTGTAAAGTAGATCTAGAAACCTTGCTGCCAACGTGATTTTTTTTTGGTATGTTCAATTTTTAACGTGTAGCAAGGACTTTTCAAACCAGGGCGATGCGTGCGAGGAGACTGAAGCATCTTGAGGATGTTGCCTCCTATTCCTCACCTTTCTCTGCATTTCTTGGGTGAGTTGTGTAACCTGCGAAGCTTTACATGAAGCTTTTCTGCCTTCTTTAGTTTGAAAATATATACATTTGTTTTCTGATTCAACTCCAGCTCCGATTCCAGAACTTTCCATCCCAGAAGGTGATATTTCTCTTGCTCCATGGAGCATCCCCGGGTTCTTCCACAGTGTAACAAAGCAGCATCACATCGTCACGAGCTGCCTGAATTATCCCCTTTGCTGTTTGAGGAACAATATTAGTAGAGAAACTCCCTTTTAATACCTTATTTCTCCTTTATTTTCCTTCCTGTAAAAGTGCTTGTGTTCGTCCCTGCAGTTTCCCGTGCTGGGTTTTGGTCCAGCGCAACGTGATGGGCCAGGGCTACGGAGCTTCGCTTCGCCTCTGTTAAATGCAGTTAATTTCATTTATTTCTTTAAATTTTATTTAATTATCTATTTTTAAAATTTATTTTCAATTTTTATTTGTTGTTATTTGCTCCCAGATGCTTTTTGCACTAGGTCACCGCTCCCTTCCTTGAAACCCCGCGACCAAATGGAACTGGCTGTCATTCACTAACTGTTGGGGAATCACTTGGAAAGCTCCGAGGACTTTGCACCTATGGAAAACAATAAGTGTTGCTTTCTTGGTCTTGTTTCTGGTGGGATTTCAGGGGATTTTGGAGCACAGAGGTGCAGTTTGATGGAAGAAGCGTCGTCTCTGACTGTGGATGCTCGTTGTGTCTCCTCTGGATGCTGTGAAGCTTTAGTATCCGTAATATTCCGCACTTACTTAAATATCTACATCTGAATTTGATCCTGTGAACAAAACATCTTGTAAATCATTAGTGTGATTGATTTATTACTCATTTCCTAGTGTCGGTTTGGCAAGCCAGGAAACTAAAGCCATGGGATGGGCAGAGAAGAGGCTGCGAGAGGAGGCACAAGCTGGAGGGTCAGCTCAGGCATCACCTTCCGTGAAATTCTGATGGATTTTTAGGTGGTTTAGACTCTCAAATTACAAGTTTTGCAGCAGTTTGTCCAGGATATTCCTCCAGCAAATTTTCCTGAATAATATCGTAGCACTAAGGAGAGATGAAGGAAATAAACCTTGTGGGTTTTTTTTGTCTCTTCGAGGATGCTCAAGCATCCATGGAGGAAGAATCGTAGAATTCTATGATTCTGTGAATTCATAGAATTCTCTAAGAGAGCCGAGCAAGGAAGCTTTGTGGCTTAAGGTAATTACTGTGTTAATTATTATTTACATTGCCGAAGCAGCGTTGATGTTACAAATACACCACCCTGAGCATCCTCGTCCCAGAGGTTTGAACTGTGAAACGACAAGCGGCTCTGGCAGGTACAAGAGGGTATTTTAACTCCTCGGCCTTTTTCTTTGTTCTAGCAGCACTTAAATTAGTTACAACTCATGCTAATTAAGACGTATTCCCCCCGACCCGTGCTATTTGTTCTCGATTTTTTCTCTTACGAAGTTGTCCTGCGTTAGTGAAAGCACCTGCTCCAGCCATCATCTTTTCAGCTCTTTTCCGTCTCTTGTGTCCATACAGAACAGCAAATGCTTCCAGTAAGTGATGAAAATTGCCAATTAACTGCCTGTGAGAAAGCGAGCAAGGGAACACCAGCTGTGAGCAACCCACTTCTCCCTCCCCAGTCTCACCAGTAACCCAATCCCCTTCCCAACTTGCCTCCCAACACCCCCAGGGACATACCCGACCCAGGTGGGTATGTGGCTTATGGGAGGGAACAAGGAGGCGACACACGAGCAAGAAAGGGGATGTGGAACAAGAAAAACTTCAACCGAAGGTTTATTCAGATGGGCGAGAACGATCTTGACCCGTCTTGGCTTGAAATGACGCTTCCATTTGTAAAGTGTTTGCAGAAACATCCAGCTCGGCATCCAATTCACGCCGGGCACGTCAGCCCCGGCTTGGCCTCCTTGCCGCAGCTTCAGGAAACTTCTCGCTCCCTTCACAGGTGCCTTTCCCATTTTAAGGGTTGCTCTGAACGCGTCGAATTGATGAAATTTGCAACCGAAAGCTCCGGGCAGATGCAGTTACCGTAAATTAAAAAAAGCATCCAGGGCTCGGCACATCGGGGGGTCTGGAGTTCAGGGCTTTTGAGGCCAACGGGGAATCGTGTGGTATTAAAAAGGGATTCGATGCCTGACACCTCCCTTGGTCATTTTCGCTGGGATGATCTCACCCCAGTCCTCTTGTTGATTTGCCACTTGGCTCATCTGATTCCTCATGTCCTGACCCCCCCACACCCTTATCTGTCAATCCATGGGGGCTGTGAAGTGTAATTAATCGCAGGAGCTGATGGAGGACGCGGGTGTTATTGCTACGGCTGCGCTCCCTTCTCCCTTTCCCCGGATAAAGTCGCCGTTGGGTTGGTGGCACTTGTCTCCTTGCAGGTCTCCTTCAAAAATCAGAATTTGTGGGGTGGAAAATCTCCTGAGCTCGTGTTATCAGGGCTGGTTTGGGTCCTGCCACATCCCCGCGGTGCTCAGAGCTCCTGGACGTTGAGTTTCTCCTTGGGTTGGACCTTTATTTTCTCCATGGTGACGTCTCAAGGAGCATCCTGAGGGTCTCTCCTCCCTTTCCCAAGTGGCTTCTTCTACTTTCTCTGAAGGAAAATCAGCTCCTGAACCCTTCCTTTGAGTTAGGAACACGCTGTTTCCACCCTGCTGTGCCTCCTCTTAGTGATAATTTTACACAGCGGAGTTGGGCAATGTGTCCAAGCATCTCAGCTCTTACTCCCATTTTACAAGTGGTAAGATATGGTCTAATATGAGATCATCTCACCACCAGAAAGGATGCTCTGGAGAGGCTCCTTTTTCCTTTTTTGACCCTCAAAATATCTATCGGTGACTATTTGGAGCCTGAATGTGTCGATCCAGTCCGGGTACCACCTGCTTAACGTCCCCTTTAGTTCCTGTAGTAACAGATGCCCAAGCACCCTCTTCCAAATACATCTTACTAAGCCCAAAGAGGCAACTCTCCCGATACAACCTGTACCTGCAAAACCCCTCTTTTTTTTTGGGTTTTTTTTTGGGCCTGATCCAAAGCTCTGAAACAAATGGGAAGCTCCGGGTCAGCATCCGCAGCTGTCTCCGTGCTAAGCCCGGCAGCTTGTGATGAGCTGCAGCTTGCAGGAGGCAAACAACTGGTGGAGGGTGCTTGATTCTATTTTTTTTTTAACCTCTTTTGCCCCAGGGAATGCAACAGGGCTGGAGAAATCCAGGTGTCTGATTAGCCACGCTTAATTAAGAACCCTTGGTATTTCGGAGGGAGCCTGATGGACTCAATGCAGGCTCAGCACAAGGGAGCCCGGAGGAAAAGCTCAGCTTATCCCCCGTGGGTACGGCAGATTTTCGGGAGCACCCTGCTCCAAATCTTCTCAATTTGATGTTTCGTTCCGAAAAAAAAAAAGCAGCAGGGGAAGGTATCACGAGAGGTTGGGGAAGCGGCAGAGGACAAGTTGTCGCCAAACCTTCCCGCGCCCCGCGGAAAAGCACCGTTGGGTTTGCGATTTTTGGATGAAACGGAGTCGCCGCCTGCGTAAATACAGTGTTTTTTTTGGCTCCTCGAATCGTGGCAGGATAACGTTGTGCCCTCTGCCTTTAAAGTGAAGCAAACATCCCCCTCCTCATCCTCGATCGCCCCCCCGGCTCGCTCGCTTTTTGGGATATTTGGTGACTGTAAATCCCCTCCGAACGCTCCCCAGGACCGGAGCCTTCACCTCGGCAGCTCCTTCAGGCACAAGCATTTTTATTTCTCTGCCTCATTGACTCCCCATCTGTTTTCATTTGCCGGCTGCAAACGTACCTGTTCCTTTTGGCTTTTACTTCTGTTTTTTTTCCCCCCTTTTTGTTTTAATTGTTGGTTAACTCAGCATCTTCCCGGCAGTCAAATGCAGAAGGTTTGCGAAGGGAGGGAGGTCGGTGAATAAACTACCCCCCTCCCCGGGGTTTGCTTGCAAGAAAACATCCTCAAATCATCATTTTTGGATGATTTTTAGAAGTACCCGGGCTCAGCTCAGCTCCCCTGGGTAGCGAATTAACCCCACGTATGTCTCATCCCAGTAAAAATGAGAGATCCTTTCGGTGCGTTCCTTAGTCTGGGATTAAGCTGGGGTTTAATTACACATCTAACAAACCCCACGTATGTCTTGTTCCAGTAAAAACAAGACGGGATCCTTGTGGTACGTTCCTTAGTTTGGGATTAAGCTGGGGCTTAATTACACGTCTAATCAGAAAAGAAAATTCCGAGCAATACGCAGCCCGTTGGGAAAAGTTTTATGTTTGCAAACACCTTTCCCTCCGTGCCTTTTCCAAATTCTTTCTACGTCATATATGTTTTAAAGCATATTCAGATGCGAGCGTGGAATCTAATGAAGGAAATGGCTTTTTTTTCTTTCTTTTTTTTTCTCCCTTTTTTGGATTTAGAAAAACGGATCCAAAGCCCGATGCATGCGGCCCCTCGTACCCGCGGCTCTACCCTCTAGAGGGCACGATGCACCTGCCGTCGTGCCGCTTTTACACAGAAATGCATTTCTTTCCTTTTTTTTCCACCTTAGGAAATGAAACCGAGAGTTACAAGAAGCAGCAAAATATCCGTGTGTTCAGCAGGAAAAGCAGCCTGATCGGAGCTGGTGTTTGGTTTTCCCACCCCCCCCGTTAGTGACACTTTAATTTTCGCAGTGATTTCAGCTGCCGGATTCTCGAACGCTCCTGTGTTTGGTTTTAATCAGTCCTGGAGGTTTCAAGATCGGCCAGAAAGCAGCTGCGTTTGGAAGCGCAGTTGTTTCAAACCGGCCAAAGTACAAAAGGTAACTTTTAAAAAGGCAAATGCTGCCAAATAAAAATAAAAGCGCTTGTGAGAGCTCCAGCTTTGGTACAGCAGGAAGGGCAACAGACAGAACCTTGAAATGCTTCGTTTGTCTTAATTTTTTAAGCACACGTGTGATTTCTGAGCCTCCTCGTTGGGACTTTGCAGCTTTTTTATTTTTAAGACAAACCTAATTCAACCCTTGTAGCCCCAATAAACCTCCTCTGTGCTTAAACACCCGTGACTGTCACCGTGCATCCGGGATGACTCGGGGTCTGCGTCGAGGAGCAAGAATTTAATTTAAACAGTTGTGGGTTTTTCAATTTTATTTTTTAATCATTACAAAGCCGGCCCTATTGAGCTGCCAGGCATGAGAGCCCGTAGCGTTAATACGCCGAGCGAACGACTCTATACGCGGCAAAAACCTTTCCGAGTAAATCCTGTTTTCCAGCGCTCCTGTAATTACCTCTCGCCTCATCGTGTCTTGTTACCGCCATAGAGATAAACCTCGCATTGCTTTTGTGCTGCCGCCACGATATTTCCTGTACGGCGCTGATTTCTGCCCCTGTTAATTGATTTCTAATACATGAGTTGACTGATCGTTTTGATTTGGTCGTATTGTTTCAATAAAACCTTCTCGTGCATTGGGGAGCGTCACTTACACTTGTCACTCTGTCCCCTCTGCTGGATTGCGATTAATTATTTGCTGCATTAATTGCTTTGCCAGGCAGAGAGGGGATGTGGCATCACCTTGCGGTGAGGTTTTGGTCCCATCGGTGTTTGAAACCGAGATCAGAACAAGGCTTTGCCGTTTTAATTAAACACATTTTTGCCAATCGGTCCCCGCCGACCCGGATTGTGTGGGATGAAGGTGGCAAACGATTGTCTTGGTGCCAAATATTAATATTTAGTGACTCTGACCAAGGTAACAGGCTGGCGATTATTCCTGCTTGTCTAACACCGCCTGCGATAGCCCGACAAATATAATTGTATGTGGTGTAATTCCTGGTGCAGATAAACCTGGATGTTGCGCTTTCCGGGTCTTTAATTACGCAGCGGGTAACGATGCTGCTGGAAGCAGCCGTGTCTTTGTTATCCCCACAAATCTTTTGCTGAAGGGATGAGACGCATGTAAAGGGCAAGAGGAGGGGATGATATCAGCCCCCTCTTTTCAAGGGCAAAAATGTGGGGTTAAAAACCCCCGAAGTGAAACAAACTATCTTAGAAATGTTATTTTATTAAGTGTGAACATTCAGTTTTTATAGCATAAAACTCCTTCAACTCCAAAAAAGAAAAATCAACCACCAAAACTCCTCCAAACCCTTAATTTTCTATGAAGCATCCTTTAGCTGGGATTTTTTTTGTTCATTTTCTCCTTTCTTATACTTGCTCATGAGGATTTTGTTGCGGAGCCGATGCTGCCGCATCCGCACCCTCCCCGAGTTTTTTCTGCTGGTTCGGTTTTTCTCCAGCGAGTTGTCGTGTGAGCAGATGGTGGGATAAAGTGATGCCGACCAGGAAATTACCCGCAAGCTGAGAGCGACGGCGCCTTTATCCGTCCCGAAGCGCAGAAAGTCAGTTTTTGGCACCGCTTGAATTGTCCGAGGAGGGCATGGAGTTCGGGCAAAGCTCTCCAGGTTTTTTTCCTGGGACTCTGTTTAACAGCACAAGGGGGTTTTTTTTGCGGGGGGGAAAGGCTGTATTAGTGATTTAAAATTAAAAGTGTTTTCGATGTCAGGGCTTCGCACTCGGTATTTTGTGTTGGAGAGTGGGATCCCCAGAGGATCAGCCAAGACCCTTTGGGATGCCAACACAGTAGCACATTTTTCCCCCCAATTTGAGCATCCAAAAGGGAAAGAGGTGAAAAATAGACTATTAAATACAATTAATCTCTTCCCTCCTGCGCTGTGCGCCTTTTTTAAGGATTTCAGCCTGTTTTGGGGAGACGCGGCTCTGTTCCCGTCTCCCCGCTGCCTTCCCTGGGCTTGGCAAAGCGTCGGCGACGTAGTCGGTAAGTGAGACACTCGCCGGCTCACTCCATTGCGAAGTAATGAAGTGGAAATGAACTCCCCGCCTGGCGAGGAGAGAAGGGAGGGGGATTAACTCCTGACCAGCGGCTGTGGAGATTGATGGGATGTGCTGACGTCGGGTACCAAACACGACCGTCTCGCTTTAGGGAACAATTCATCTAAAGGTTCAGTGATCTGTCATCCCTTCCCGTTCCGTAAGAGCCAGGAAATTCGTTAGGAGAGTTTGAAAAAGCTTCCACATTGCGGTTTCTGGCCCCTCTCTCTTTTACCCCGCGGAGAAAGAGTTGCGGTGAGATGCAAAAGCATCTTCTCGCTCCGCTTTGCCAGGACAGGAATTTGGGGACAGGTTCAGGGTGTGGAGCTTTTTTTTGGGACCCCACGTCTCTAAGCATGTGCCCGGGCACGTTAATTCACTGACACACGAGCCTAAATCTGCTTGGATGATTCTGTGTGTATATGAACTGCTTGATATTGGAAAAACAATTGCTTTACTACTGATTTTTGTCAAGTGTGGGGCAAAGTGGGGAATGGGGAAGGAGAAATATCATCTCCAACTTTTCGCTGTTCTCATTGCTCCTTTCTGAGGTAACTGTGGGATAATGCAGTTGTTCTCTGCCTTTCCCAAAACATTTCACGGACCCCTGAAGATCTACAGACAACAGGTTGAAATATTAATGTGCAAGATACTCCCCTATACCCAAACCAAACCATTTATTTGTCCATGGAGACGTTTTCCGTGCAAATACACGCGTGGTTTGACGTCTCTTTTTCACTCTGCCCTTTGTGGGGCATTTTTCCAGCCATTGATTTAAAAATACGCATTTAACGTGAAGGCAGATCGGTCACCGCAAAAAAAGCAATGGTCTTTCCGCATCCTATTTTTATTTTTTAAGTGGGGAAAAGACTTCAGGGAGGTTGTGGGCTAATATTCAAAAATTCCTCCGAGGTATCCAAAGGATCCTCTGTTGTGCTCGTCCCTGAAAGACACAGCCAGAGAAGGTGCTTTGGGATGGTAAAAGCTTCAAAAATGATATATACAGGTGGGGAAAGATTGCTGAAAACATGAGAAATCATTAAAGAAGGGGAAAAAGGAAGAAAAAACTCGGCCTCGAAGTTCAAACATCACTTTTAAACCGGCGGCGCAGGGTCGGTGGGCTTGGCGAGACCGGGGGCTTATTGACTGCAAGTGGGTTTAATCGCACATGATATATTGGTTTTTAGGTATCGCCGCGACTGGTTTGTATTTACCAGCAGCTGCCGGGACCGAGATGGATGCTCGGGGCGATCTGCCTGGTTTTTGCTGCGGCCCGTGACTTTCTCTTTCTGCGCTGAGATGGGATTTCGGTGCCGCGATGCTGGAGGAGCCTTGACTCAATTTTTTTTTTTTTTGAGGTAGCGCTCCTACAGAATTAATTTGGTTTCAAGAGGGTAGAGATGTTGGCGGGATTATCGACGTGGGATTAATCTGATACGTGGGTTGCAGTCCCAAGTGAAATTTGCACTGCGTTTTAATCTGCATCTCAGTTTGGGCAGGGGCTGAAGCACCTTTAAATCTTAACTAGAGGTTATTTCTGACTGGATTTGCAGCAGAATTAAACCCCAACACTGAGGAAGAGCCCAGATTAACCACGTTTTAAGGGCAAAGCTTGAGCAGAGCAGTCCCTAGAGCCTGGGACCTGAGCTGTGGCAGAGACTAAACCCCCTTTAAACCTCAGCTGAAGCTTTTTCTTCGTGGGTTTGCAGCAGATTTAGACCCAAACTCTGAGGAAGGATCCAGATTAACCACATTTTAAGGGTGAATCTCAGGCAGTGGAAGGCAGAGCTGTCCCTAGAGCCTGGGACCTGGGCTGGGACTAGTACTGGTATTAACAAAAGGGCAGCTCAGTTAGGCCAGGCTTCCTGCGCACAGTTGCTACAAATCCGGAGGCACAACTGGCACGTCACGTTAACGTCCCAGCGTTTCACCCCCTCGGCAGCAGGCGAGGATGCCTCGCAATATTAATAGCCGTACAGTTTGTGAATTTACACGGCTGTACCGAAACCCGACGCCAGCCGCTTTCCCACATGTCCCCCTCCAGATGGACAGAATTAACTTCGGAGAGTTGCTACGAGCTTGAAAACACAACAGCGGCCCCGGTGCAGAATAAAAACTGCAGCTCTTTTATTTACATCCCGCTTTAATCCTCTCTCCTCTGCTTCAGACCGACGTGCCGATGTTAAATCCAAGCGAGAGGAGTCCTGGAGACGATGGCGTCGGTGGTGTCCTCTGCTAGATTTCCACCACGGCTTGTGGCAAGTTGTCCTGGCCACTCTCTGCCTCGGTTTCCCCATCTGGTTATTGCTGCTGAGGATAAAGCCGGTAACATCCTGTTGTGCCGGAGGAGGTTTAGATGGAATATTAGGAGCAATTTCTTCCCAGAAAGGGCTGTTGGGCATTGGAACAGGCTGCCCAGGACAGTGGTGGAGTCACCATCCCTGGAGGGGTTTAAAATACATATAGATGAGGTTCTCAGGGACGTGGGTTAGTGCCAGGGTTGGGTTAACCGTTGGGCTCGATGATCTTAAAGGTCTTTTCCAACCAAAATGATTCTATGATTTGATGATCACCCCACTTAATTGCCCCCAGGTTGCACATATAGAGGAATTTCTCTTTCCTTTAGAGGAAAAGCAGCTTTTTGCAGGAGCCCTGAGGAGCAACTTGGAGATGGGCTCAAGTATCAGGTGGCCAAAAAATGCTCCTTCAAGGTGCCACCTCCACGTGGCCCCTTTCTTGGGTGGGTTCCTGCAGCACAACCGTGTCGTTCCGTAGCTCCCCGAGTTATTCCAGTTGCTTCAAACCTTCTCAAGATGCAAAGTCCATGAGCTCCGCGGGCTCCGCTGCGGCGTTTCTGAGATGCCACCGTAGTCACAGACCTCAGTGGCCATTTGGTCCTGATGTTTAAAGGAGATCTTAGCCAGCATCTCAGGTAATTGTCATTTATTAATCCCCATGCACGCAAAACCAGTGGTTTCTTTGCCTTGAGACGTTCTCCCCACTGCAAATTCATGCTTATTCCCTCCTTTTTTTTTTATTGTCTGTCTCTGCACATCTCCATGAAATGCTCTAAGAACGAGAACTCAGACCTACCTGATCTTTTATGGTGTTGCTGCGGTAAAGTTAACGCTCAACTGTCTGGGCTTTGCTGCTCTAAATATCCTGTGATTGCAAACCCCCTGATAATAATTAGACACCGTCGAGAAATAGTGTTTGCTTAAGGGTGATTTCTGAGAACGTATCATCCCGAAAATGCCGTTGCAAAAGCAAAACCGAGTTTAAGGAAACCTGTTTCTGCTGCCTCGGCCGGAGTGACGGGTTTTGCTCTGGGAGAATCGCTCATCGGTTTGGGGGGAGCCCATGGGAGGGACGCGAAAAACCGTTTTACAGCCGGGTAAAAGCTTCTTGCTTGCCCACAGTGACAGTTAGAGCAACTGTCAACCTGCTTGTGGTTGCTCTTGAAAGCTGTGATGGTAACTTCACGTGGATTTTACCGTCGATGGGAGTGGGACCAAGGGCGTGAGCCTGTGCGGAGAATTGCATTGCGAGGGCTCGCTCTTTAGGAACCCTATTTCACATATTTTCCCTATAAACTTGGCAAAGTTCTGCTGGTTTTTGCTGCTTAATTTGTATTGCCTTGCGCCCTGCTCCTCTTTATAGAAATAAATACGCCGGAGATATATTTTGTCAGTAGTAAGTATTGCCGTTGCTTTGCGTGAAATGTGGTGCAAATTACTGAACCCTGTATTAATAATTGCTTCCCGGGTTGTTATAAATTTCCATGTAGCTAAATATTGATATTCCACTCCAGCTTTATTGATAGGCGTCCTCCTGGGCTACCATATTGTTCCGGGCTTTATGAATATGACAAATCAAAGGCAGTTCATTATTTTAAATAGCTTCGCGTTGGGTTGTATTGTTTGACATCTGAAACCGCTTGCATTAATCAAGGGGGAGGTTTGGGGTTTATTACTCTGTCAAGCCGAGAGCTTTTGCTACGTGACATTGTGATGCCGAAGGAAGGCGTTGGGCTCGCGCGGTTGAGATAACGGGTGGCGTTATCCATGGGGGTTGCGGAGTGATGCCGCGAAGCGGCGGCGCAAGTTAACGAAGAAGTTTTCGAGCTCTGAACGGGGCACAGGTTTTTCTTATCCACCTGAGAGAGCAGCTTTGGCAACTTGTCGGAAGCCGGTTTATGTCACCCTCAGCTCGAAGCTGGAGGAGCTGCCGGAGGGGCTGTTGGATCTCAAGGTGCAAACGAAGCTCCGCGGGGAAGACGCTGCTCCCCGGGTGCCTCTTCCCACGCGCCTCGAGGCTTCTTGCTGAGGCAGCTGGTGATCCTACGGGCATCCAGGCGTCCTCCCTTCTGATACCTACCCCCAGCAGGAAGGGAAAAAATCAGAGGTGGAGGATAAGAGGAAGAATCTGCTTTGCGCTGCTCTTCTCGCTCTCCCCAGCCTCTTAATTGCTTGAAGACGTGGCACTGGCGCCGTCTGCTCCTGGGAGCCGCCACCCCGAAGGAAACACGTCGCTTCCCTGAAGAGCCAACTGATGTCTGGGGACCTTCTCCTGCCACATCTGGGACTCGCACAGAGGAGAGAATCATCCCTGAGAAGCATCTTTGCAAAGTTTTGCTGAGCTTGTAGCAAGATTTTGCTTAATTGATTGTCTTTTATTATTCTCGAGTATATTTAGTCGCCTTTGGAAGACTCGTTGGTTGGACTGAAGCTGACTGAATGAGAACTTGGGCAGACACCGGCAACAGCAGAAATTTATCTCCTGGAGAAAAACAACTGGAACATGTTATCCCAACTCTAGAGATACAACCGTGTTGGCCTTGCATCCCATCTAAGTTACAATCTGCAGATTCTGGGCTGTCCCCAGGCCTGGCCTAAAGGCCAAAACTGCCCCACACTGGGGTGTTTTGGCTGGCGGACAAATCAGTTTGACCTTTATGTCCATCTACCATCAAGCATGGAAGGTTTTCATGGGAGATTTGTGTGGTTTTCTGCCCTGAATGCAATAACACTGGTGGTAAAGTTACCATGCGCTCAGCTGTATTTTCTCAAGCCCATCTTTGCAACGAGCTCGGCTGCTGTTCGTCTGCTTCCCAAGTGCAACGGCGGCTCTTTGAGCTCCTTTTGCAGCCACTGAGTTGTAATTCTCAGCTTTCCCCCTCCCCGGCCCCACTGTTAATTGTTACAATTACTTTTAAAACCTGGCCCCTGATAAGGGGACTAGGTAGACACACTGGCTGGTTTTTATTACAGAACCTGCTCTTGCTAAAGAAGTTATTTTTGCTGAAGGCTTCCATCAAACTGCTGAGTCAAGACAACGGCTTGATGGGATAACATCTTCTCCGCTACCTTCTGTTCAGACCCTTGAGCCCCATTCGCCTGGGTAAAGACATTGTGTTTCTTGGAAGGCAGCTGGTGTTAAAGGAGCCCTGAAGAAAACACGACGAGTTCTTGCTGGAGGAGACGGCGTGTGTGCCCGTACTACGTCCAGCTCTGGGGTCGTCAGGACAGGAAAGATGTGGTGCTCTTGGAGCGGGGCCAGAGGAGGGACACGGGAATGGGCCGAGGGCTGAACAGCTCTGAGGAGAAAGGCTGAGAGAGTTGGGGGGTTCAGCCTGGGGAGGAGAAGCTCTGGGGAGACCTTATTGTGGCCTTTCAGTACTTAAAAGGGGCCAATAAGAAAGATGGGGACAGACTTTTGAGCAGGGCCTGTTGTGATAGGATAAGGGGTGAAAGTTTTGAACTACAGGAGGGGAGATTCAGGCTGGACATGAGGAAGAAATTCTTGCCCCTGAGGGAGGTGAGAACCCTGTCCCAAGTTGGCCAGAGAGGTGGTGGATGAACCATCCCTGGCGACATCCCAGGCCAGGCTGGACAGGGCTCTGAGCAACCTGAGCTGGTGCAGATGTCCCTGCTCATGGCGGGGGTGGCACTGGGTGACCTCTGAAGGTCCCTTCCAACCCAAACTATTCTGTGATTCAATGAATCTATGAGGGTTTGACTCCAGATCCAGCAGGAATTACCCCAAAGTGGGGTGATGCCTCCTACAGTTGGTTCCCTATGTTGACCATTCCTTGGTGTCCACCAAGACCTGCCAGTGATTTCATAGAATCACAGAATGCTTTGGGTTGGAAGGGACCTTCAAAGCTCATTGAGTCCAACCCCTGCCATGAGCAGGGACATCTTCACCCAGATCAGGTTGCTCAGAGCCCCATCCAGCCTGGCCTGGGATGTCTCCAGGAATAAGGTTTTACCTTCTCCACTAATCTTAGAGCTGGTCAGTGCTTTCCTCTCAGACACGCCACCACCTCGGAGCTCTGTGCCGGTGTTCAGCTGCTTTTAACTTGACTTTTCAAGCAGAGACTTGGCCAAAAGGTTACGCTACTCAACCGAGCCATCCATGAAGGGTGTGTGGAGCGGCTTGGAGGGGCTTTGCAGGGCTTACACAAAAATAGTTCCGCATCAGACTGAAATCATTAATGCTCGTTGCCCGCAGAGACTAATTAAGGGAGAAGCTGCAGCTGTTTTTGGAAGCACTTTGTGGGGATTACACAGCGAGCACATGCTGGAGGAGCTCTCGGAGTGTGAAACATTTAGGCAAAGCGTTTCGTGCTGCTGCTTGTGCAAGTGCTGAGCCCCAAAGACTTGCTGGGGGGGAGCCGTCGGGAGAGTGGGACAGAGTTTCCCAAAATGTTTGCTTGGAAACGGTTTGCTTTTGTCCAAACAACAGCCTGTGAGTGCTGACAGCCCGGCTTAGGCACTGACAGATCGTCAAGCCTGGGCATTTAATGAAAAAGGCTAATAAGGTTTCCCCCCCTTCCCTCCCCCCTAAAAAACCTGCTGCCTTTTCCATTTGCTACGTGCAGGCGGTGGAGCCGGGGCTGCTCGGGGTGTTGCTCGTGGGAAAGACGTCACGTTTGGTGTTGGACTTAAGTGATCTGCTTATCTGTGTTAGGGCAGCACTAAAATAGCCACGTCCTCCAAACGGAGGGTAAACAAATCACGGAATCACAAAATGTCCTGAGTTGGAATCGACCCACAAGGATCATCGAGTCATAGAATCATAGAATGTCCTGAGTTGGAAGGGACCCACAAGGATCATCGAGTCATAGAATCATAGAATGTCCTGAGTTGGAAGGGACGCACAAGGATCATCGAGTCCAACTCCTGTCCCTGCACAGGACAACCCCACAGTTCACACCATGTGTCTTGAGGACGTTGTGCAGAATCTTCTTGAACACTGTTAGGCTTGCGGCCGTGGCACCTCCCTGGGGAGCCTGTTCCAGTGCTCCAGCACTCTCTGGGTGAAGAACCTTTTCCTCATGTCCAATCTGACCCTCCCCTGGCACATCTTCTGCCATTCCCACAGGTCCTAAATCCATCTGAGCTGGTTTTGTCTGTGCAGCATCGACACCTTGTGCCTGTGGTGTAATGCCAGGCTGCTTGAAGGCTCCGTTGCTTGTCACGTCTGAAGAGGTATTTTGTCACGTGCAGTTGCATCTCGGCAGAGTTCAGCTGCCATCCCAGGAGGATGTTGGTCCTTGCAGTCCTCTGACATCACGGTTCATGTACTAATGGGTGGTTTTACCTGTTTTAAAAGATGAATCGTAGAATCATTTTGGTTGGAAGGGACTCTCAAGGTCAAGTCCAACCATTAACCCAACCTTGGCACTAAACCATGCTCCTGAGAACCTCATCTCCGCGTCTGTCCAACCCCTCCAGGGATGGTGACTCCACCACTGCCCTGGGCAGCCTGTTCCAATGCCCAACAGCCCTTTGGGGAAGAAATTGTTCCCAAGATCCAACCTCAGCCTCCTCTTATGCAACTTGAGGCCGTTTCCTTTGGTCCTGGCGCTTGTTCCTGGGGAGCAGAGCCCGACCCCTCCTGGCTCCAAGCTCCTTTCAGGCAGTTCAGAGATCAGAAGATATCCCCTCATCTCCTGTTCTCCAGGCTGAACCCCCAGCTCCCTCAGCCGCTCCCCATCAAACTAGAAGAAACGTTGTGTGCAAACGCTCCTGAGATCTGTGTCCAAAGAGCTCTCTGTACTGGTACTCGAGGACTGGGAGTATCAAAGCTGCCTGGCTAATCAGCAGAGTTTCTAATTTCAGTCACTTTATTTTAGAGCTGGAGTAACGCGAATGCCTCGTGGATCCCTCTGCGGTGCTTTCGAAGCTGCTCTGCCTCCTGAGCTCCAGCGTGGCTCCTTGTTGTCGTTGTTCAGCTGCTTTCTGGGGCCGCAGAGGTCGCTTGCACACGTCGTTCATCTCCACGGCATTGGCAGCACCTGGAGCTTTGCCGAGTCTGAGCTGACCCTGACGGCATGCGCTGGTTGATCCCCATAGAGTTTTTTGGACTTGACAATCTCGATGGTCTCTTCCAACCAAAAATATGATTCTATGATTCTCCTGATGTGCAACTGCTGATGAATTTTTCCAGTCTGCAGAGGCAGGACTCAATCTCATTTCAAAGGATGACTCGGAAGCCTTGACCCAGTCGTGCTTAAATTATGTTGCATGAGATTTCCTTTATTCCTTCTTTTGATTTTTCTGGTTATTTTATCTACTTCTGTATCTTGGTTCGTGTAAGATTGTGTTTTCTGCACGAGACATCTGGTGTCTCCAAGACCATGGGTCACGTCGGGTGATTGTAAAAGAAATTATAAAGATGCTTTGTAAAAACTGCACTGAGTTGTGTAGGACTCCTGAACATCACCTGAAATATTTTGTTCCTTGATCTGAAACCCTCACAAAGCAGCACAAGCTTTGTCATAATGGATTAAATCATAAAGCCATATATGCTGGCCCTGTGCCCAAGTGATGGGCGGGCGGATGGTTCTTCTGGGAGCTAAGATGAAAAATTTTGGAGGTGTTAGTGAAGTGGAGAGTCGGGTTCGGAGTCCAGCTATTCACACGCCTTTGAGGAGCTGCCTGCTGGCATGTGCAGAATCCCTATAGCGCCGGGGATTACGGGTTTATGGTTTGCACTTGGGATTCGCCGCGAGCTCCTGGTTCTTTTTATAGAGAGACTATTCCGAGGGTATTTCGGTGAGGGGATTTCTGACCTTTGGACAAGAAGCCATCGAGTTGCGGAGCGGAGTGGAAAATGCCAAGTGACTTTGCTTGGTGATCCTTGTTAAAATTCATCTGTTTGCTGCTCTGGGATGTTGCTCGTTGGGGTGATTTGTCATTGCCAAATGACCAAGAGGTCGATTTTGGTGGGGCAACCTCCTGGTGCTCTTGCATCTTGGTGTTGTCAGAGATTGTGCAAAATCCCCGGCACCCCTAAGAGATTATTCTCCTTGAGACTGCAAAGAACAGCACCTTCAGGTGAACTTAAATATGTAAAAGCCCTTTGGAGAACAGACTTATGCTACAGGCCAGGAATTTGGGAGCATGGATTTGGGTATTGATCCAGCGGGGCTGGTCATAAGTCTAAATGAGGTGAGAGGAGATGAGGCAGAAAGAAAAAAAAAAAACACGGAGAGGGTTATGCAAATCTGAGGTAACCTAAGCAATGGAGTATTTTATTAACTAATAATACTCAGCACTAATTGTCTTTATGAGACTATGCAAACATTCATTAAGCTGCTACTACCTATGAGGTAGGTAAAGAGGAATACTTGGTTTTATGGGCTTTTGCAGAGTACTAAAATCTGTGTCTGTTGGAGGGCGCTGAGGAGTCCCATGGGTTTTGGTTGGGCTCTTGGCCAACATCTGCAGGAGATACTCCATGCAATGTGTTGCCGTTGGATTTTTAACCAGAATTGGGACTGCTGGTGTAGTTGGATATTTAGGACCTTTTCAGAAGTCAATTTTGAAAACAAAACTACAAGTTGTATGGTTTTCTTTCCAATTATAAGCATCCACACTTTGTACCAGAATAGGACGCTGGTGCGACAGCTTGAAAACCCAACAAGGAGCACCAAGAAATTAAATCTTCATAGAAAGAAGAAGAAGAAGAAGAAGAACAAGGAGGAGGAGGAGGAGGAGAAGGAGGAGAAGGAGAAGGAGAAGAAGAAGAAATAACAACTGTGCTCTGCTTTGTTTGGGGAGATGCTGTAGCGAGGGTGTGAAAACGGTGTTAATCAGGGTGGGAATCAGAACATTGTCTGAGCTGAATCAAAATCACAGGAGCAAAGGGGAATTATTGATGAGAAGATAAAGGAGGACTTGTTCAGGACCCTCAGGGATGTGTGGCCAACAGGTAAGAGACTGCAGGTCAAGTTTTTCTAGTGGCTTTTTGCAGGAGGAGGATGATAAGGAAAATAATGACAGGCAAGTTGTTTGACTTTTCTAATATTCACTCCAAACTAGAGCCAACAGTGATGTTATCAGAAATATCCTCCTCCTTTGAGTATTGTTTTCATCCTTTGGTAGATGGGAGAAAAGGTTAAGAGAGATGGAGTAAGAAAAGAGTTTAAAGCTTTTTGGGAGAGTAAACGTGTGTTTGTCCGTATGATGTTCCCGTTAAATCTCTCTGGAAATTGAAGTCGTAGGGGAAGGAATTGATATTGCAATAAAGTCTTACAGCTGCTGGTTAAAGCCGTAAGCATCTTGGCCAAAGTGAGGAGAAGACCTGAATGGGCCATTGTGGTCATCTTGGCCATTGTGGTGTGCGAGTGCTGCACGGGGACATTCGTACCAGCTCTAGTGTGACCAGCAGGACCAGGGCAGTGACCATCCCCTGTCCTGGGCACTGGGAGGCCAAACCTTGAATCCTGGGGTCAGTTTTGGGCCCCTGATGGCAAGAAAGCCCTTGAGGTGCTGGAGCGAGTTGAGAGAAGGGAACGGAGCTGGGGAAGGGGCTAGAGCACAAGTGTGATGGGAGCGGCTG
Source organism: Caloenas nicobarica (assembly GCF_036013445.1). Taxonomy (NCBI): domain Eukaryota; kingdom Metazoa; phylum Chordata; class Aves; order Columbiformes; family Columbidae; genus Caloenas; species Caloenas nicobarica. The sequence goes on along the minus strand of NC_088246.1, from coordinate 164,079,046 downwards.
AGGGACCTGGGGGGTTCAGCTGGAGAACAGGAGCTGAGGGGAGACCTTCTGATCTCTGAACTGCCTGAAAGGAGCTTGGAGCCAGGGAGGGTCAAGCTCTGCTCCCCAGGAACAAGCGCCAGGAGCAGAGGAAACGGCCTCAAGTTGCGCCAGGGGAGGTTGAGGTTGGATCTGGGGAACAATTTCTTCCCCAAAGGGTCGTTGGGCATTGGAACAGGCTACCCAGGGCAGTGGTGGAGTTGCCATCCCTGGAGGGGCTGAACAGACGTGGAGATGAGGTCCTCAGGGATAGGAGTTAGTGATGGACTTGATAGTATTGGGTTAATGGTTGGACTTGATGATGTTAAGGGTCTTTTCCATCTAAAATGGTTCTATGATTCTATGAAGGGCACAGCAGCTCAATGTTTAATCGTGGGAAAGAGAATAAGAATAATCAGACTTGGTCAACATGAGCATCTACAAAGCATCAGCATGAAATGGGCCAACTTGTGCAAAATTGCTGCTGCTTCAAGGGCTGCAATGGAAGAGCCCAGATCTCAACCTCCAGCATGTTTGATCAGCCCAGGACCTCCCTCCGCAACATTTTTAGTACAAGACACTGTACACATGGTTTAGTGGTGGACTTGGCAGGGTTGGGTTAATGGTTGGACTTGCTGATCTTGAGTGTTGTTTCCAAACAAAATGATTTTGTGATCCTTGGGATACCTGTTGGCATCACATCTTCCATGACATCCCTCTGCATCACCTCACTGGCCTATGAGAAGACCTCCTGGCCCGAAGAGCTGAAACCACCTGTCATGAGATTGGTGAATGTCAAGAGGCCGAGGATACGAGTCACATTGTTGGACTGATACATGTGAAGGAGAAAGGAACCGTTTTTCATCGAAAGGTCTGGAGAAGGGGAGACCCGAAATAACTGTGCTGTGAACTGGGACAGTTGTTGTTGCTGGAACAGCTCGGTAATGGTAGGAGAGCAGTCTGGGAATGTGGAGAGCGTCACTCCTGCCACGGTGTCAGGTTGTCATTTGTTAGTATTGGCCTTGGCAGCCAAGTTTCTCTTCTGACTTTTGGGATGAACTTGGTGTTTGAAGTTGTTGGGTGGGATTTTCAAAAGCACATCTCGGGGGGGTTCACTCATCGGCGTCTCACAAGCTCTTTAGGAAACCACAGCTTCACTCACTGATGAGTTGTTGCTGAATGTAAATCATCCCGGTCTCTGTCTTTAGGCTCCTACTGGACTTAAAATTTGAGAAAAAGCAGCTGGTAGTCACACAATGGAAAAAAAAATCCAACTGAGTCCATGGCGGGGAGCAAAGGACTTTCTTGGAGCTGCTTGAGGTGCTGCTGATGGGAACAGTTCCTCACCAATTTCCCAAACCTGCTTCTCTCCAAATGCTTAGAAAAAATAATAACTTGCTAAAAATGATTAAGCTCAACTGGATTGTCTTGCAACAGGCAGATTGCGAACACATAGACGCTCATACGTCTGGTGTGGGTTGGTCATGGCAATGTCCTGATGCTGGTGAGATGCAGCCAGAGCATCTCACTGTGTCCCGTGCTCTGTCCTCACCACTGAGCAGAGCCCGACCTGGTGATTAGAGACATTTCAGCTTCAAACTGCCCCGTGGACACAGTTTTCTCCTAAAAAGCTGTAGAAAGTTTGGTTCTGCTACCTTTGGTATTTTGAGTGGGTGCTGCAAGGTCCTCCTTGGCTTAGGAATTACCCTTGTTTTGGAAATAATTGTCAGAATGAGAGGTTTGAAAACACTGTTTCATGATGAAATGGAGACCTGGCGGTTTTACATAAGATTCTTGCAGGTTTTTCTCATTGGCTCTGTTATCGGTGGTATTTCTGGCCCTACTTTAATTTCTTTTCCTGGATCGAATGTTCGTCGGCCGGGGAAGTTGACACCTTGGGCTTCTCTCCCTGTGACCTTTTCCCAAGTGCAGGAACGAAGTAGCAAGGAAAGAAGGGCTTTAAGGGAAGACTCCTCTAACTTAAATGATCTTTATTTAGTGATTTAATCAAAACAAAGAGAAACTATTTGCCCTCTCCTTATAAAAGGGGCCAATATTTCTTGATCTGCTTCCCCTCTGCAGGGAAACGCCGATCGTTCAGTGAGAACAGAGAGATGCTGTCATTTCCCTTTGGAAAGCCTCTTTTGTTTTTCTGCTTTTAATAGTTCTTCCTCTTGAAATTGTCGATGTCATAGCATGGCAAGGCATGATGGACCTGGATATTTTGGGACACGTCAATCAATGGGGTTGTTGTGCACTTAAGCGTGTCCTGCGTTGCCTCTGGGGAGACGGGCTTAGGACCAGGATGGAACCTGGCTCAGACCTGTAGAAATCATGGGAAGATGGCTGTTGGTTTTAGCAAAACTTGCATTCACCCATCTCTTTGGGCTTGAGCTGAGGTTTTGCTCTGTGTAATGGGAAACGTTGGCTTTACCTGTGGTGGAGGGCGTGAAGAAGTAACATCTCTCTGAGAAGCTGAATCATAGAATCGTTTTGGTTGGAAGAGACCATCAAGATCATGGAGTCCAACTGTTAACCCACCCCTGGCACTGCCCCATGTCCCTGAGAACCTCATCTCCACGTCTGTCCAACCCCTCCAGGGATGGTGACTTCACCACTGCCCTGGGCAGCCTGTTCCAATGCCCAACAACCATTTCCATGAAGAAGTTTTTTCTAATATCCAATCTAAACCTCCCCTGGAGCAACTTGAGACCGTTTCCTCTTGTCCTATCCCTTGTTACTTGGGAGAAGAGACCAACACCCTCCTCTCTACAACCTCCTTTCAGGCAGTTGCAGAGAGCGAGAAGGTCTCCCCTCAGCCTCTTGTTCTCCAGGCTGAACCCCCCAGGTCCCTCAGCTGAAGTCGTGCCTTTGTCTTTATACATGGTCACGGTTTTGTTCCTTCTACCTGTTGTGCTTCTGGGGGCAACTCAACATTGTCCCTGGCTGCCCATGGTCCTGCCCTTCTTCTACCTCTTTCTTCAGTGGAGAACATGAGGAGAAAGCTCATTGACCTTCATCCCGGGTTCATCATCCCTCCATCACCAAGATCTGATGGTGGTGCCTGTCCTGGGTTGGGATATGGTCCTTCGTCCCTTCCGGGCAAGCGTTGTGTTCGAGGACCAAGGTTGGTCTGACTCCTTGTGTGGCCAGGAGCTTGATCCAATGGCCTCACATGGTAGTTTGGGAACCACCACCGAGCTGTAACTCCGATGGGTATTATTAGAAACGATGTGGTCACACTTAAGCCACAGCAATGGCTCTTGGCATTTGAGCACTATTCACTGTAAAATTATCCCCGTAAGGGAGAGGGGGAAGCACGGTCACTTGGGGTGGTGAAAGGAGACCCAGAGCGAGCGATGGTTTCAGCTCCAGATTTGTGCTGGGGAGTTTCCAAAGGCACTGCATGGTCAACCAGGCTTCCAAGCAGCTTTTGTGATGTATGGAGTTATGCAGGACTCGCACCCAGAGGATTTATTTGTAAGCGGAGGTGGGTAGAAGCTGTTTCTCCCTCTGAAATATGTATTTGGTTTAATAACCATGCCCTTTTTCTCCCTGAGACTACAGAAAACCCCTCTAGCACTGTCAGTAAAAAGACTACCTGACAGCCTTGGAAGGGAAATAAAAATTTATCAAATATTACCACCCCGTCCAGGATGGCTTGTCAAACATGGAGGCAGGAGAAGCAAGATTTCTTGTTCTTTCCCTCTCCCCGGGTGATCCCGAGGCCGGTACAAGGGGAATGTTCTGCTTGCCTGTCACTCAGGGTTTAGAAAATTAGGTGTTTATCTGAGGCAGAATTGAGGCATGACTGGAGGTTTGTAGTCGCAGAAGAAGATGCCGTTTCCTTCAATAGGTGCTGGTCTGGGCTGCAGGGATGGAAATGTGAACATAAAATTCTTTTGATTCGAGGGTAAAGATAGAATTATTGACATATCAGGTAAAACAGCATTTATTTTCAACCACAAAGGGAAACTTTTCTTCTCCATTTTGCTCCCTTCTTCATTGGACATAGCGAATTTAGTTGGGACCAGGTGACTTGGAGGTCTGAGCTTTCTTCATTGCGATGTCTCTAACTTTATCATTGACTTCAGGAGCTAAGAAACCACCGATGCCAAACGTTTCCTCTTTGCTCCCTTTCCTAAAAGGATGGCGTGGGGGTCATCTTTGTGCCTTTATTCTAAGAAATTACAGCTGGAAGGACCTCGAATCCAAATTAAAGCACAATCTCACGTGGTGTGGTGCTTATTGCAGATTTTCTAGTGAGGAATGGCTCATTTGAGCCATCGAGGTAGCCAATGGAAATTTCCTTCTTGTAATCCTCACATGTTTTCAACACCATGAATTTAGGTGACCATAATCCCCACGTGGACTTCAGCCAAGAGAAGGTCTGGTCGTCATGTGTCCATGGTTTAAGCTCCCAGCCCAAAGAGGGCCATTTATTTGGATTAAACCCATGAAAAGATTTAATCTCTGGGGCAGAAACTGTGATTTTGACACATTGCGTCCCACTTAAGACCTGGTGGTGCCAGTTCCTGCAACTCCGACCATGGGATGAGATGGTTGGGTAGGGTTTGGGTGCTTCTTGGTGCCATCTAACTCCACAATGAGCATCCAGCGCTGCCTGTGGGTCCTTCCTCCTCTAGCGCAGATGAAACCGTGGTCTTTGGGGAGGTGGAAGAAGTTGTTATGTGCCAAACTCACCCAACCGTATCACCCAGATGGGCAATAGAAGCAAATAAAACACATGCGCTCGTGCTTGTGCATATCTTAGGTTGCAGAAATCCTTATTTATAGTAATTTAACCGATCCTGTAGCTACTTGATGCAAACGAGGACATTTCTTTAAAACAACAGCAATGTTCTTCCTCCTTCCCTAACCCTTCCAAACTCTCTTGAAGTTCTTGAAGTTCACACATGTGTTTACTGCTGGTTATGGGCATGTGGTGGCAGCCCCAAGTCTCTGGTGACAAACCACACATGTCCTATTAATACTGCCAAAATAACTGATGGTAAAGTGGCCCCAACCTTGGCTTTAAGAGTGGAGCTTCTGAGGAGCAAAATCATTGCTCACCACGTAAGCTGGATTTGGGAGCAGCATCCATCCTCAACTTTGTCTGTTGGAAGCAGCTCAGATAAAAGGATTATTTTTCCACAGTGAGAAGAAAAATGTTTTGGAGAGAGGCTGCAAAAATTGGAGAGGCCACGTTATTGTAGTCTCCTTGGTGGACATGAGAGTAGAAGTGCTGAGAGATGAGTAGCCAGACCAACAAACTGAACTTTGTTCCTTGGGTGACAGCTCCTCCTCGTCAACCCGAGTTGCCCTTTGCTCTTATCTCCTTTGCTTCATGCCTCTTTTTATGGGTCAAGATCAGCATCCCATCACCCTTGGATTACCCTCCCCTTCCTTTATGCCACTGACAACTCAGTACAACATCCCCAGAATGCTGAATTAATTCCGGACTGTGCGTTTGTGTTATAGAATAATAGAATCATTGAATGGTTTGGGTTGGAAGGGACCTTCAAAGCTCATCTAGTCCAACTCCTGCCATGAGCAGGGACATCTTCAGCCAGACCATGTTGCTGAGAGCCCCGTCCAGCCTGGCCTGGGATGTCTCCAGGGATGGTTCATCCACCACCTCTCTGGGCAACCTGGGCCAGTGTTTTCCCACCATCATTGCATTATAGAAGACGACTTTTCTTTGGTGCCAACCCAAAGCTTTGTCTGGTCCTACTCTGGGTACAAACCAGAATGAGCTGATGGGTGTTGTGTTAGATGGAAATAGGCCCCAGTGCGGTTCATTGGCAGACATCTGCGTGGAAGGACATATCTGCAGCACTTATATCTTACCTCTATGGGGGTTTTTTTTAGGGAGGGGGCGATGCTGAAAATCAATGCAATCTCAATAGCATTGGGTGGGCAGGAATTCTTCCTCCATTCTGACAGGACAGACGGAGATGCTGAGTTTTCTGCTTCTTCCCCTAAATGCAGAGCTTTGACCCTGGGGAGGAATGGAAGGAATTCACACAGATAAACCCGCACCGAGCTGAGAGTCCTGAGTGTCGAAGGTGCCTTGGGCTGCTCCTGCCACCAGGATCAGCGTTTGGTGATTTATTTTTGATATCATCCCCTGATCTGTCTATGTGAGCATCTATTTACTTGCAAGGATGCGCTCCTGAATCGTAGAATGGTTTGGGTTTGGAAGGGACCTTAGAAGGTCATCCAGTGCCCCCCCTGCCATGAGCAGGGACATCTGCACTAGCTCAGGTTGCTCAGAGCCCCATCCAGCCTGGCCTGGGATGTCTCCAGGGATGGTTCATCCACCACCTCTCTGGGCAACCTGGGCCAGGCTCTCACCACCCTCAGGGGCAACAATTCCTTCCTCACGTCCATCCTGAATCTCCCCTCTTTTAGTTTAAAACCATCACCCCTTGTCCTGTCACAATAGGCCCTGCTCAAAAGTCTGTCCCCGTCTTTCTTATTGGCCCCTTTTAAGTACTGAAAAGCTGCACTAAGGTCTCCCCTAAAGCATCATCCTGGTGTTAGATGCTTTTTGGGATGATCTGAGTACGACTCGTGTGCTGGGATATGTACGAGTTGGAGGAGAAAGGTCGGTTTTCCCAACTGGGAAGCATCCTGCAAGCAGTAAACTCCCAAAATTCGCTTTGAAGGTAAAGAGCTGGGATAGAAAAGGTGCCTGAGCAAAGGTGCACGCTTCCCTCTTCTTCCTTCCCATCCATTCTAGGCTTTGTAGAGCGATGGATAAAAAGGGAAAAAAAAAAATAAAACAACCAACAACCCACCCACAATAATCTATAGCAACTGTCACCCAGCAAACTACTCCCATTTCATAGGGATAGGTTAGGTGTCAGCGTGCGATCGATGGCTCCCGTACAATAATTATAAAAACTAGCGGGTTGTGTTGCTTGAGTGAGTTTAAGAGTAGGGTCTCAATCTTTTCTCTAATAGGGCTTTGACAGTCGGCGGTGTGGAGGCTTCGTCTTCGTCTGACAGTGTTGTCATTAAACACCAGGTAGCGTGGAACAACGGCGAACACGGGTTCGGAGAGCCAGGGAACACGCGGTTTTGACAGGAGCGATTTGTCATCGCGAAGCTGCCCAAACTCCTCAGCCCGCAGTACAGGCGGCTGCTTCGAGTGACTTATTGCCCCTGTCGGCGGCTGCAGTTGTGATTTGATAATCGGTAAATGTTTGTCAAAGATGAATTCCCTCCCCGATGAAGTGCTGTGCTGGAAAAAGCAAATGAAAAGCGAGGAGAAAAAACATATTGAATGGATTAGCCTGGAGAACAGGAGGCTGAGGGGAAACCTTATTGCTGTCTACAACTGCCTGAAAGGAGGTTGGAGCATGGAGGGTGTTGGTCTCTTCTCCCAGCTAGCAAGTGATAGGATGAGAAGAAATGACCTCAAGTTGCTCCAGGGGAGGTTTAGGTTGGATATTAGGAAAAATGCTTCCCAGAAAGGGCTGTTGGGCGTTGGAACAGGCTGCCCAGGGCAGTGGTGGAGTCACCATCCCTGGAGGGGTTTAAAAGTCATATAGACAAGGTTCTCAGGGACATGGATTAGTGGTGAAGTTGGGTTATGGTTGGACTCGATGATCCTGAGGGTCTCTTCCAACCAAGATGATTCTGTGATTCTCTAACTAAAGGCTGGGGTAGGATGAGGAGGATGGAAACAACAAGTTTCCCAGCTGACTTGTCCTCCTTCCTTTGGGAAGGTGAAGCATCAAGGCTTGGGATGCTGCTGCTTTGCTGGCGCTGTGGGATGGAGGCTTCTTGTTGTCATGGGCAACCGGGAGAGCTGTGTCCATTACAGAGATGGTTTTTTAGAATCATAGAATCATTTTGGCTGGAAAAGACCTTTAAGATCATTGAGTCCAACTGTTAACCTAATACTGGCACTAGCCCATGTCCCTAAGAACCTCATCTATGCATCTTCTAAATGCCTCTAGGTATGGTGACTCCACCACTGCCTCGGGCAGCCTGTTCCAATGCCCGGCAGTCCTTTCCAGGAAGAAGTTTTTCCATATTTCCAATCTAAACCTCCCTTGGTGCAATTTGAGGCCATTTCTTCTCATCCTGTCACTTGCTTTTGCAGACTTTGAAGTTCCTGGAGCTGCAGGTTGCATTCCAGTGCTTGGTTTCAAGGGACTAGAGACCATTTGAGGAACGATGATCATGTTCTCCTTTGCTTAACCACATCACTTTGGCTCCATTCTCCTCTGTCAGTCACTGTCCTGGAGGTTTCAAGAGTAGGTTTTTGGTAAGGAGAGCAAAGTCTTGACTCTTTCTTTCCATCGCCGTGATGCTCATTGGGCCTTTTCCCTTCGCAAACATACTCAGTGGTTGCGACTTAAAACCTTTTGTTTCTTGTTTGGCTGGATTTGGAGCCTTTATACCGAAGCTTAGAAAGGGGAATTAAAAGGATCTTAATAAACCTGCTGCCTGTAAAGTTTTCTTCTGTTCTCACAGAGTTTATACAAGGTTCTCTGCTGGTGCCGGAGTCGGGTCAGGGTCTTTTTAAATGGATAGTTAGGAAAGGTAAAACCCAGATGGCCTTGAGTTTGCTAAGTGGCTTTGAGGGTGGGGGAATACCTAAGGGATTCAAATTTCTCCTTGTTAAATTAAAAAAAACCTCTTAAGTCAGTCTTAAAGCACGTATGCAAATGGATTTCCAGCCCAACAAGTGCTCCTTGTCGCTCCCCGAGGCAGAACCACCTCTCTCCGTGCCGCGGCGAGGCGTTAATGCGAGATCCGTGAACCCCTTTGATTATAGCCAGGGTTTTTCTCAGTGTCTGAAGTGTTGCGAACGATCAAGAGCAGGAAAAGTGGAGTGATTTATTAGACTCATAAAAATTCATACTTTGTTATTCCGGTCGTCTTCCATCTGCAGCTTGTTAGAACGAGAACCCCTGGCAGCTCCCGCCGCGCGGCCGGGGGGAGGACGGCATTTATCAGCCTTCCTCCTGCCATCCCGCTCTCATTTAGAGAAATGGACCTGGCTCCTGGAAGCACATTAATAATCATTCACCGAAGGAAAAGCGAGAAAAAAAAAAACCCCACACCGCCCTCTTTTGTTATAATAATAAGGGTTGTGTTTGAACAAGGTCCAATGCTCCAGAGACCCATTCAGGCTGTTTAACGTGGGCTGTAGCGGGGAAAAGTGTGTTTAGCGCATTAAGCGTGACCACTTCTCTCCGGTCCCAGTGGAGAGGTGGGTAACGTGGCCTCTCCCCATCCTTAGTGGCCTCGTTTGCTCCCTCGGCATTTAGATGGGGCCACCTTGAGGTTTTTCAGCTGCGGGAATGGGGATGTGATGGAGCTGGGTACCAGTGCGGGGACCCCAGGGTGGGGATATTGTACCCAAACACCAGCGGATGGAAGTGGGAGCGTTCGGTTTGGGACCACACATCTTCTGGCGTTACTGGGAGGGAGGTGACAGGTGACGTGTCCTCCTGTCCCCAGCAAGATCTTGTTGGAGTCCGTCCACTTCTCCCTCTCTGTATTTTGGGATTGGAGAGAATAAATATAGAAATTTGCTAGAGTTCCTGTTGCTGTTTAAATAAGGGCAGTGAAGCTGGTGAAGGGGCTGGAGCACAAGTGTGATGGGAGCGGCTGAGGGACCTGGGGGGTTCAGCTTAGAGAACAGGAGCTGAGGGGAGACCTTCTGATCTCTGAACTGCCTGAAAGGAGCTTGGAGCCGGGGGAGTCGGAACAAGTGATAGGATGAGAGAAAATAGCCTCAGGTTGCACCAGGGGAGGTTGAGGTTGGATCTTGGGAACAATTTCATCACCTGAAGGGTTATCAAACACTGGAACAGGCTGCCCAGGGCAGTGCTGGAGTCACCATCCCTGGAGGGGCTGAACAGACGTGGAGATGAGGTTCTCAGGGACATGGGGTAGTGACAGGGTTGGGTTCACTGTCAGACTCAATGATCTTGAGGGTCTTTTCCAACCAAAATCATTCTGTGGTTCTATGGATATTAAAATGGTAGAGCTGAGTCAAATACCCCCTGTTCTGCCTGTTATTCACTGTGGCTTCCCAAATCACCAGGCTTCAGGTGCTGGGCTTGCTCTGAAGCGTGCAGACCCGAACACCTTCAACAAGTGATACAACCGAGTCTCCCGTGGGTAATCAGGCTGGCTCGTGGCAGACATCACGGGGATGTATGTTCTTACGACTTGCTGGTGTGTCTGACAGTGCTGTAGCCATCTTATATCTGCTACAGCTCATGCAGCATTTGCAAAGTTGGCTGCAGCCAAAATTCATTCGAAAATTGGTGAGCATCCCATGGAGGCTGAGAGCTGTGGGAGAAGCACTTAGAATCACAGAATTATTGTGGTTGAAGAGACCATCAAGATCATCAAGTCCAACCGTTAACCCACCCCCGGCACTAACCCGTGTCCCTGAGAACCTCATCTCTGTCTGTCCAACCCCTCCAGGGATGGTGACTCCAGCACTGCCCTGGGCAGCCTGTTCCAATGCCCCACAGCCCTTTGGGGAAGAAATTGTTCCCAAGATCCAACCTCAACCTCCCCTGGTGCAACTTGAGGCCGTTTCCTCTGGTCCTGGCTCTTGTTCCTGGGGAGCAGAGCCCGACCCCCCCTGGCTCCAAGCTCCTTTCAGGCAGGTCAGAGATCAGAAGGTCTCCCCTCAGCTCCTGTTCTCCAGCTGAACCGCCCAGGTCCCTCAGCCGCTCCCATCGCACTTGTGTTCCAGCCCCTTCCCCAGCTCTGTTCCCTTCTCTGAACTCACTCCAGCACCTCAACGTCCTTCTTATGATGAGGGGCCCAAAACTGACCCCAGGATTTGTACCTGCTGGGTCCAGAAGCACGGCCAGACTCCAGGAAGCATTTTCCGTCGCACTGCGGTTTTAACTCAGGCTTCAGCATGGCGATGTGCTCCTCGTGGAGCAGCCCTTATCCTTACGGATGATGGAACGGAGATGCCACATGGTTTATCCCAGTCCTTCCCTGCTTTAGTTCAACTGGAAAAGTTAATCTGCAACTATAAAGGATGGAAAAACGAACAACCGGATGGTTTCCTGCGTGCTGGAGGAAGAGGAGCCCCCCCCGTGATGTATAACATGCTGATGACCAGTGTGTAATGAGCTGCCAATCATCAGTAAAAATCTACGTGCGTTAAATCAGCGTTAGGCTTTCCAGGACTGGGAGACATACATCAAAAATCCTCAGCATTTTGTGTGAGCTTTAAATGCCTAATTTAGTATGATAAAAAATAAAAGAAACCCCCCCCAGCGGTGTGGCCCAGGAGAACGGGACTCGCAGGGTAACCCACGGAAAGTCTGGCGCTTTTTGAGATTTTGTGCCATGCTAGTTTGGCTGGCGTGGGGCTCATGGTTTGTGTTTCTGAGTTGTGATGGTTTCCAGCTGGCTCTGGAGATTCTCAGTGGACGATGAGCTGTGTTTCAGCGGTGACCATGAGGCTTGTTTTGACATCTGGAAAAAGCCCTGAAATCCAGTGTTGTTCCGATTCCCATCATGCAAAGATTTTACTCCATTCCCGGTGTGTACTCTTACCATGCTCCGAGTCAGTCCATTCCCAAAAATTCTAGATGAAAAGCTCCTCGTTGAAGAGGATTTTGGGAAGTTTTATGGCTTGGTCTGTATTCCAGAGACAGGAAATCAAGACTGTTCTCCAGTTTGTTTAAACTTTATCATGAATACCTTTGATTGAGCACTGGAGCCTTTCTCAGGAAGATCATAGAATCATTTTGGTTGGAAAAGACCCTCAAGATCATAGAGTCCAACCGTTCCCCCACCCCTGGCACTATCCCATGTCCCTGAGAACCTCATCTCCGTGTCTGTTCAACCCCTCCAGGGATGGTGACTCCACCACTGCCCTGGGCAGCCTGTTCCAATGCCCGGCAGCCCTTTGGGGAAGAAGTTGTTCCCAAGATCCAACCTCAACCACCTCTGGCACAACTTGAGTCCAAGATGGTCGTGGCTTCAACGTTGACTTGAGTAGGAAGAAGCAGACACTCTGAATGGGGAGAATAAGTTTGTCCTAATGTGAAAACAAGTTTTTTGTGGAAAGCTTGGTAAGCTTTGTCTTTATTTGCCATCTCCAAAGCAGGAGGACAAAGCTTGGTGTCCGGAGACCTTGAACTTGTGTGATGAGAGCACAGGAGTGAGACCTTGAGTCCTTGGTGGGTCTAAGGGAAACCGGGATGTAACTTTTAATAAGTTCTCCTTTAACCGTGTCTAGTGGTATTTCCATGTTGAAATGTTTCTTTCTGGAAACAAGTTTCTCTGAGGGGCTCTCTAGATTTCTCAGGTGCTAATGAACTTTGGCTTGGTGAACTTTTGATAGTCATCGAACCACAGAATGGTTTGGGTTGGAAGGGACCTTCAAAGCTCACCGAGTCCAGCCCCTTCCATGAGCAGGGACATCTGCACCAGCTCAGGTTGCTCAGAGCCCCGTCCAGCCTGGCCTGGGATGTCTCCAGGGATGGTTCAGCCACCACCTCTCTGGGCAACCTGGGCCAGGCTCTCACCACCTTAATTTTAAAAAAAATATTTCTTCTATCTAGCCTGAATCTCCCCTGTTTTAGTTTAAAGCCATCGCCCTTGTTCTATCGCAACAGGCCCTGCTAAAATTCTGTCCCCATCTTTCTTATCAACCCCCTTCGAGTACTGAGAGGCCACCAGGTCTCCCTGGAGCTTCTCTTCTCCAGGCTCAACACCCCCAACTCTCTCAGTCCTTTTTACTTAAAACCAGGAATTTCAGATGCATACTCAGACATTTGCACTTCATTTGAATAGTATGCGTAGATTTTAATACCTCCTCTTCTAAAATGGGTATTTTCTTCAAGTCAACCTCTAGGAATTGCCACCCTGCCCACGTCCTGCCGTGCCCGATGGGTTACGTTGACTTCATCTTCGCCCGCGGTCTGTGCAGCGTAAAGGAATTAGCGAAGCAGATTTGGTATTAATTCCCCAAATGTTCCCAGCTGAAAGCGAGTGCCGTGCTAAGCAAATATTGCGGTGGGTTCAGAGCCGGCGAAAACGTTTCAGCTGCAGAGCCCGTGCTTCTCTTGTCCTCTGTGAATATTACAGCCTGAACAGCCGTCTTGCTTGGGGTCACAGGTAAAGCACTTTTGATCAATTGGATTTATTTCCTATTAAGCAGCAGTTCATGATCATAAACCATCGTTTACATTCTGGCATAAATAGCCGTCGCTCTTGAAAGAGCTCCGAACTGAATGAGTGTGAAAATTAAATTCCTCTCTTAAACCGAAGGATCTCCTTTTGGAAGCTGATTCCAGTAGCAATATAATTAACCTCTTGCTGTGCCATTCTGTGGGAGCATATTGAACACGCTCTGTGATAATCATCCCGTAATACCGGTGTCTGCTTTCACACTCAGTTCGTAACAGTATTACAGTAATCCCAAATCCTTTTGTTAACTCGAGGGACTTGGCCAAGTTGGTCGCCAGAACAAAAGGTATCGGAACCGCACGGCTCAGGGCTGACATCTTGCAGGTGCTTCTGGTGGAACGGAAAACACAAAAAGGATTCGCTTTTGGGCGTAGGAGCCATTATTAAACTTTCTTCAGGTTGACCCACAGATTTATCCTCCTTTCAAGGTCATTTGATGATGGTGATGGTAGATGAGGTTCCTAGGGACGTGGGTTAGTGCCAGGGTTGGGTTAATGTTTGGACACGATGATCTTGAGGGTCTCTTCCAACCATAACGATTTTATGATCTGTTAATATAACTCTCAAAAGGTCCATGCATGAGTTGGGTAGGTCCACAACTTCTTCTGGAGCTACACAAGGATTTTTTAAGGCCATTGGAGACAGAGCTACGCTGGCTCTTAATGACTCTTAGCTTTTAACTTGGGTGGGCCTTCCTTTTTCTGGCAAATTATTCAATATAACTGTGGTATTTCTCACCCAGAGAAGCATGTGGTGTTGGGAACAGGGATGTCCCCAGGGACGTTGGGTGCTGGGATTAGTCAGTGGGTGTATTCAGCCTGGAGAAGAGGAGACTAAGAGGAGACCTCATTGCAGTTACAGCTTCCTCACAAGGGGAGGAGGACGGGCAGGCACCGAACTCTTCTCTCTGGTGACCAACGCCAGAAGCCGAGGGAATGGCAGGAAGATGTGCCGGGGAGGTTCAGTTGGACATAAGGAAAAGGTTCTTCACCCAGAGGGTGCTGGACACTGGAACAGGCTCCCCAGGGAGGTGTCCCGGCCCCAACCTGACAGTGTTCAAGAAGAGACTGGACAACGTCCTCAGACACATGGTGTGAACTGTGGGGTTGTCCTGTGCAAGGACAGGAGTTGGACTCGATGATCCTTGTGGGTCCCTTCCAACTCAGGACATTCTATGATTGTATGGTTGTTCATCCAGCTCTGTACCCACCGACGAGCAGAAGTCTCTGCAACACTTGGTGGAAGGATGATGAGTGTTTCTCTACATTTCTCTGTCTGTACCAGGGTGGTTCACACTCCTGTTTTCAGGAAGGACTCTGTGAACATCACAATTTATTTATTAATCTTATGAGGAATAGCTGAGGGACCTGGGGGGTTCAGCCTGGAGAACAGGAGCTGAGGGGAGACCTTCTGATCTCTGAACTGCCTGAAAGGAGCTTGGAGCCAGGGGGGTCGGGCTCTGCTCCCCAGGAACAAGCGCCAGGACCAGAGGAAACGGCCTCAAGTTGTGCCAGGGGAGGTTGAGGTTGGATCTGGGGAACAATTTCTTCCCCAAAGGGCTGTGGGGCATTGGAACAGGCTGCCCAGGGCAGTGCTGGAGTCACCATCCCTGGAGGGGTTGGACAGACGGAGATGAGGTTCTCAGGGACACGGGTTAGTGCCGGGGGTGGGTTAATGGTTGGACTCAATGATATTGAGCTTCTTTTCCAACCAAAAAGGTTCTCTGATTCTATGACAATCCGGAAAAACTGCATCTACTGCCTTCCCTTCATCCATGAGGTGGGTGACCTTGTTGTGGAAGGATATCAAATTAAGACACGCAAATTAAGCCTTGCTAGGATTTCACAAAAAGGAGGGAGGTTTGGTCCTGTGCCGTCCCGGAGCATCACCCGCCGTGTGTGATTTTCCTGCTTCTGCAGCGTGGATTTGATTCGGGTGGCAGGTGAACGGCAGCTTCCTTCTGGGAGCCAAGGGAGAGAGAACGTTGGTTTTTGCTGAATCTTTCCTTCCAGACCTGGAGCAAATCCGACGGCAATGGTGTTTGTGGGATTCATCTTCATGTTAGAAAGTGTTTTCTTGCAGAATACCTTTTGTCAGAGATTTTCGAGTTCTTTTTGGAGCTGCTTTTTGTTTCGAGTGCATGTTTTTTGAATCTCTGCCAGCATCAGAGCCTGTGTCGGGAGTTACCGCCACGCTGGTGCCATCCTTTGCACATGCGCTAATAGTCCTTAGCCCTTTATTTTGCTTCCTAATTGCCGTCTTTGAAACAGCAATTCAGTTTTATCAGAGGCTTTTTGGCCTCTGCTTTGCTTTTTTCTTACTGGACTTGTCGCGACTGAGTTCAAAGTGTCCCTGAGGGTGACCCTGCGGTATCACTTGGCATCCCCGAGCTTTCCTCCGAAGACAGCGACAACACCAGCGCCGTATCAAAGCTGCAGCTCCTGCTCCCCAATTTACATTCGTTCCCATTCTCATCTCGCTTCCAAGATCAATGGACCTGTCACTCGTCGCTTCTCCGTCTCTCCTCAGCGAGGGATTTAATGGCAATGATGGCACCGAGGTGACGTGATCCACATTGCCCCGGCGGAGGTTTGTGGTGGCCGATGGCGGAGGGTAGGACACCTCATAGGGATCCAGATCACATCATGGCTCACAGCACTGATTTTTAATTGTTTTTTTTTCCAATTCCCACATAATTCCCATGCCCATATGTAAAGCTTTCCCTGTCCCACACCCTTTCCCCAAATCACCTCTTGCATTTGTGAATCTGCCCTCCTGATGTGACCTTTTTCCTTCTTCAACTTTCTTTTTCCCGGCAACGGATGGACAAGATTTACTCCACCAATATTGCGGTTTCCCTAATCCGCAGCATCTTCCCCTTGTGCGCTTGCTCGTTAGGGCTCGGCCGGCTAACGATGCTGGCCCCGTCCCCGGAGAGACACCGTAACGGCACAGTCACGCGGAAATAAATGGCTCAGGGTGTTGCATTCCCCACCGTCTGCGTGCCAGCCCCTGTGTTATTGTAGGACCGCGATTATAGGACCTAGTTTGATTAAGCAGCAAAGTTATTTAATATCTCCCTCCCTTCCGCTCATTTTTTGGCAGAAGTGGAGGATTCAGATTTAATGAGAGCTTAGAGAGATGAAGGATTTGAAGTAAGTAACAGCAGGTCAACATTCCCCTTCCCCGTTTTTCTTGAATACATATTTTTTACAAAAGGTTTTACGTTTTGTTTCTTGAAACTTCTTTGCAAGTGATCTCAATTCTCAGGGTTGGAAAACAGCTATCACTTTTAAATATTAAAATTGAATTTGTTTTGGGGAGGGGCAGAATGGAAATAAGCACTAATTTGGAACAGTTGGAGAATATTAAAGTTTAAAGCACGGTGCTGCTGATGTTTTAAGAAGCACGTCAGACCTTGTGTTGTTTCCAGCTCCCTTGACCCAGCCCTGTTTTTTCCTTCCCTGTTTCAGCTTCTCCAGGGGGTTGATTCTTGGTACCTCTCGCAGGAAAATAACAGCAAAAATAAGGGTTAATTTAACCGTGTCGCATTCAACCCCTTTCCTAAAGGACGCTCCTGCTTGGAGCGCTGTGGCAAGAAATTTTGGCTGCAAATTGCCTATGTCAAAGTCAGCATTGGAGTTTGCACCAGGATTTTTTCTGTGGGCTTGGTAGATACGAGCAGTTCCCTGGGGGAAAACGCGGCTCCGAATAAACCACCAACCTCAGCAACACACGGCCCGTTGCGCTGGGCGCCGCCTGCGAGCCCAGGACTGATAAACGATGCTCATATCCCATTCAAATATGATGCAAGCAGGTTTTTTCTTTTTTTTTTTTTTTGTAGTTTGTCTTCCATTGCGGTAGTAAAGTTTTTAATTAGGAAAGCTAATGAGATCGATTAGTCATTAGAACTGACCTCTGGATCTCTGCGAGGAGTGTGCATGTGTGCGCCGGGCTGATAACGGGGGACGCTGGGGTATTGTTTGTAATAAAAGCGTAAAGTGTTTGATTTGAGTGAAATGTGCCACGGGGAATACATCATGCGGAGAAAAAAAATTACAACCCTGGGAGCCTGTAATGAAGGGAATTAAACCAACATCCTATCTAAATAACATGATTATCTACACAAAACCCCTCAGCTAGCAAGTAATAATAGAAAACCGAGCTCTTCGGAGAGTCTCTTTCAGGAGGTGGTTAATGCTGGAGCCGTGAGCGAAGGCACTTTCAGAAGAGCAGCTCCGGCGTGAATACACCATCCAATTACTGCCGGGGAATAGAGTTTACCAGGTGCCAGCCCGTCTGTGCGAGAAATAACGGGGGGTGACGCCTGCGAACCGCAACAATTTGGGACCTCTTGATTTCTTGAGGCGGGGGACGATGTCGGGCAGGAGTTTGATGAGGTTCTGGGTTGATTGGTGGCAGCTGGAGCTTGCGTTGGGGCAAAAAACATTAAGTGCGAATAATGTATTCAACAAATTTCCAGCTTAATAATTTCGTAAGGTCAGTGTGGAGGAGGGAATGGGTCAACTTGTGCTGGTGTTGTTCTGGGTTCTGGCTCTTGTTGGGGAAGAGCTGCGTTGGGTACATGGTTGATACCATATCATAGAGTCATAGAATGATTTTGGTTGGAAAAGATCCCGCCCTGGGATCAGGAACGTGCCGTGATTTAACGCATCTTCCTCTTGGAGAACCGCACAAACATCTCCAGACCCTGTGTCACCTCCAAGACGCATGGAGAGCAGCGTCTTCACTCTCCAAAACTCTCTGGTGACTTAGAACTATAGAACCATAGAATAATTTTGGTTGGAAAAGACCCTCAAGATCATCGAATCCAACTGTTGCCTCAACACTGGCACTAAACCATGTCCCTAAGAACCTCGTCTCCATGAGATGCTGGATGTTTCCAGCGCTTCTGGGTGACAAAAGGGTCTCATCGTCCCCAGCGGTCACCGTAGCTGGGGTTTCATTGTGTGTGTGCAGCGTTGGGCCATGCTGGGGTTTGCACGTCCGTCTTTTTGCTGTTCCCATGTACAGTTCTCTGATGTCAAGATGATAGATCAGACTCTTCTCAGTGGTGCCCAGCGATAGGACGAGGGGCAGTGGGCACCGACAAGCACAGGAGGTTCCATCTGAACATGAGGAGAAACTTCTTTACTTTGAGGTGCCAGAGCCCTGGAACAGGCTGCCCAGAGAGGTTGTGCAGTCTCCTCCTCCGGAGACATTCAAACCCACCTGGACACATTCCTGTGTGATCTGCTCTGGTGACCCTGCTTTAGATGGTGGGTTGGACTGGATGATCTCCAGAGGTCCCTCCCAACCCCAACCAGTCTGTGATTCTGTGAAACAAAATGCTCCAACTTTGCCGGTGCTTGTGAGTGATTTTCATGGTAATTAGCGCTCAAACCCTGCAAAAGTCATTAATAATCCATGTGGTGGTGTGATTGCAGCCTCAAAGAATTTAGTGTGACACAAAACATCCCAGGGCAGGGAAACATCAGTGAAAACCCATTTGCTTTCCATCTTCTTTCTTCTTGCCTCACCTCTAAAGCGATGGGTGTCTGCAAATCCTCGATTCAGAGAATCATTGAATGGTTTGGTTTGGAAGGCACCTTAGAAGGTCATCCAGTGCCCCCCCTGCCATGAGCAGGGACATCTGCACCAGCTCAGGTTGCTCAGAGCCCCGTCCAGCCTGGCCTGGGGTGTCTCCGGGGATGGTTCATCCACCACCTTTCTGGCCAACTTGGGCCAGGGTCTCACCACCCTCATTCTACAAAATTTCTTCCTCATGTCCAGCCTAAGCCTTCCCTCTTTCAGTTTAAAACTGAAACCTTGCACTTGGTCTTGGTGAGCTTCACAGAATCACAGAATGGTTGGGGTTGGAAGTGACCTCTGGAGATCATCTGGTCCAACCCACCTTCTAAAGCAGGACCTTCCTGGTTCACATGGGCCCACAAAACATCTAGTTTTATTTTAATTTATTTTAATTTTTAATCCAAATCATCAGAAGCTCTTTAAGTTACTGGCATTAACGTCTTGGCTTTTCCGTTTTTTATTCAACATTTACCAGTTGACTTAACGTACCCTTACTGGGAGCAGACTTGGTAGCACTGCTGGTTTTATGGCTCCTCACTGGTTAACACCAGCGTGTTGGTCATGAAAACATCATCGAAAGTCCCCTGCTCACTGCGACAGCGCAGAAAATAATTTGCACGCAGACATTATTCGGATACATTAAGGAGGGTCCCTCATAGGACTTGGAGGGATGTAGAAGAGTTTCTCTTCAGATAAGACTTTGGTGTGAGGATCTGGCTTCATGGTGCAAAGAGGAGTTGAAGGTCCCATACGCTGCGGCGTGGGCAAGTTCAGTGCCAAGTTCGAACTATTTATACCGAATGCCTTCCAAATTTTATTGCGGCTATATAAAAGAGATGATTTGCGTGATGTCATGAGTGTGTTCAGGGCTTTATAGGTGACATCAAAGGCTGCATACCCCTCCGTACGCTCCTGGCTCGGCGATCGTTTATCTGGCCGTATAATATTGAGGAGCGTTGCGATCGTCATCTTTCTTATGAAAAATTCCTGTGATGTATTGGCGGTGGCAAAACCTGCTTTTCTCCTCCCTCCCCATCAGAAGTTGTAACTCTCTGGCTGAATTTGGGAGTGGAAATCCATGCTCGATCCCTCCTGAACCCAACGCGAGACACTGGGAACGCACAAGAAATAAAATATTCTCAGTATTAAACACGAATCACCGGTACCTCTGTGCGGGGAGACGGGGAAGCTGCTCCCTCTCCTCTAGGGAACGAGATCATCTCTAAAATGCATTTCCCTATTTTTCTCGTTTTGACACAGATCCAGCATCTTGAGATTCACGGTTTAACTGAGATGCAACTTTATCCTCCCGTCTCTCACAGAGATGAACACGGGGACGGGTACAACATTTTCAGGGGAAATAACGATTCTGCTTTTCCCCCTCTCAACCTTGCAATAATTTTAATTAGAAGATCTCCAAGAAAAACAGCCAGTCCTTTAAATCAGTTATAAAACCAGAAGACTCAGTCTCAGCATGTAGTGTCAGCTTTAATTATCTGGGCAGTTAGAGCTGTATGTTATAAAAGCCGGGCAATTAGATGCATTCCTTAAAGCCGCAAAAAAAAAAAAAATTGCTAGCTATCAAGTGGAGGAAAACCAGAGTCAAACATAAGCTGTTAATTGCATGAAACATTCAGCAGAATAAACTGATGTGTAGATCATTGTGCAAAAAATGATGAAAACGGGAGTGATTAAATGCGTAGATCTGTTTCTAGATCATAGAATCATAGAAAGGTTTGGGTTAGAAGGGACCTTCAAAGGTCATCGAGTCCATCTGCCATGAGCAGGGACATCTGCACCAGCTCAGGTTGCTCAGAGCCCCGTCCAGCCTGGCCTGGGATGTCTCCAGGGGTGGTTCAGCCACCACCTCTCTGGGCAACCTGGGCCAGGCTCTCACCACCCTCATTGCTAAAACTTCTTCCTCCTGTCTAGATGTTGAGGGTCAAGGTACGGTTGGTGAATACGTGATTCACCTGGTAGGGTTTTGCTGCTGGTTTCACGAAGCCAAACACCCCCAGATCCCTCTCTGCGGAACTGCTTTCGAGATACTGGAGAGCAGCTCTGCGGAGAGGGATCTGGGGGTTCTGGTCGACAGCAAGTTAGACATGAGCCAACAGTGTCCCTGGCAGCCAAGAGGACCAGCCGTGTCCTGGGTGCATCCAGCACAGCATCGCCAGCCGGGCAGGGAGGGGATTGTCCCGCTCTGCTCTGCGCTGGGGCGGCCTCACCTGGAGCACTGTGTGCAGGGCTGGGGACACAGGGTAAAAAGGATCTAAAGCTACTGGAGAGTGTCCAGAAGATGCTATGAAGTTGGTAAAGGGTTTGGAGGGGAAGCCGTATGAGGAGCAGCTAAAGTCACTTGGTGTGTTCAGCCTGGAGAAGAGGAGACTGAGGGGAGACCTCATAGCGGTTACAGCTTCCTCACAAGGGGAGGAGGAGAGGCAGGCGCCAAACTCTTCTCTTTAGTGACCAATGCCAGAACCCGAGGGAATGGCAGGAGGATGTGCCAGACAAGGGTCAGTTGGACATGAGGAAAAGGTTCTTCACCCAGAGGGTGCTGGACGCTGGAACAGGCTCCCCAGGGAGGTGTGCCGGCCCCAACCTGACAGTGTTCAAGAAGAGACTGGACAACGTCCTCAGACACATGGTGTGAACTGTGGGGTTGTCCTGTGCAGGGACAGGAGTTGGATTCGATGATCCTTGTGGGTCCCTTCCAACTCAGGACGTTCTATGTGTCTATTCTATGAGGCCATCAGAGCCTTTCTGTTACCATCAACCATGGTGGTCCCACACCTGATGCGCCCCAAGATCTTCTCTCCCTTTTGCTAGAGTTGCATGTCAGATCTATATTGGTGATGTCTCTTCTGTCTCATGCACACCTGAATTTCAAGCCCTTTTTTGCTATTTGCTTTCCCATAGGAGCCAACTTGCACTTCGGAAGGAGCCCCCAGGCCAACAAGGTGATAAAAACACGCTACAGGATAGTGAAGAAGAACGTGGTGTCTCCAGCCGTATCATCCTTCAGCAGCCCCGTTCCCAACTGGAAGACGAGGCGTGCGGTGACATCCAGGTAATTATTCCATCTCTTGAACACAGCTGGTTGGGACGCGGCAGCCGAGGGAGCTCCCACGTTGGCTCCGCCTTATAACCATTTTGCTTTCGGCGCTTAATTTCTCTATTTGTTTAGCTGCTTCTACGCAGAATTTATTGATTTAAAGTGTAAAATTGCATTAGTAATCACGTTAACCCGCGTCGGCGTCCAACCGCTTACCGTGGTCTGTGGCTTTGTATTTATTCCCTGTTTGAATTAATTGTTGCCATGAAGCGGTTAAATAAGCTGTAAGGAGGATGAATAAACTCAACACAGGTTTTTATATCGGGCCTAAGTAAACTTGTGGCTTCTTTTTGGAGATAGATGTGGCCTGTTAATTAGGGATGGTCAAGCCTGCTAATGAGGCCAGACCTTCCCTCTGCTTTATAATATTGTTGTGTACATTGGTGCTACAGAGGAGCTTATTTAAAGCGTGTTGGAGGTAGATGCCTCAAACCTACACCAGGAGGTGGGTACTCGCACCAACTTGCTTCTTCCTTGGTTTTCGGGATGGGCGGAGCATCAACCAGGCCCTGTAGCAAATAATATGGCATGTCAGCACCTGTCTGAAGAGGGGTGTCACCAAAGGATGGTGTCGTACCCTTAAAACTGGGTCTTCCTAAACCTACGAGCGACCTGCAGCCACATCAGCTGGTGGAGATGCTACCAGGGAACATCTCATAGGCCAAGACAAAGTCTAGAAGTTGTATATAAGCAGAACGTTATTTACAGTAATCGACACCCTAAAACACAGGTGTCAAACACCCGTCCCATGGGCTGGATCCGACTGCCTCCTTGTTTTATCTGGCCCGGCACTTCGTTTCCACCCGGTCACAGTGCCAGGGTCCCTGTCCCCAAGCTTCTGCCAGCGCTGGTCACTGTGCAGCATGTGTGACACGCTTTGTGCTGCAGGAGCAGGAGCAGGAGCAGGAGAGCGGTGTTTGAATGAGTTTGACACCCCTGCATTACAGGATCACAGAATCACAAAGTCACAGAATGATTGGGATTGGGAGGGACCTCTGGAGATCACCCACCTGCTAAAGCAGGGTCACCAGAGCAGATCGCACAGGAATGTGTCCAGGTGGGTTTGAATGTCTCCGGAGAAGGAGACTCCACAACCTCTCTGGGCAGCCTGTTCCAGGGCTCTGGCACCTCAAAGGAAAGAAGTTTCTCCTCATGTTCAGATGGACCCTCCTGTGTTTCAGTCTGTGCCCGTTGCCCCTCATCCTGTCACTGGGCACCACTGAACAGAGTCTGGTCCGTCCTCTTGACACCCACCCTGGAGATATTTATAACCATTGATGAGATCCCCTCTCAGCCTTTCTTCTCCAGGCTGAACAGCCCCAGCTCTCTCAGTCTCTCCTCATAAGAAAGATGCCCCAGACCCCTCAGCATCTTCATAGCGCACTCCAGTAATTCCTTGTCCTTCTTAAACTGGGGAGCCCAGAACTGGACACAGAACTCCAGATGCGGCCTCGCCAGGGCAGGATAGAGCGGGAGGAACAACCTCCCTTGACCTGCTGCACACACTCTTCCTAATGCACCCCGGGTACCGTTGGCCTCTTGGCCACAAGGGCCCATTGCTGGCTCATGGTCACCCTGTTGTCCACCAGAACTCCCAGGTCCTTCTCTGCAGAGCTGCTTTCCAGCAGGTCAATGCCAACCTGTACTGGTGCCTGGCATTATTCCTCCCCAGGTGCAGGACCTTACACTTGCCCTTGTTGAACTCCATCAGGTTCTCTGCCCAGTCCAGGTCTCGCTGGATGGCAGCACAGCCTTTTGGTGTACTCTCATAGAATGTCCTGAGTTGGAAGGGACCCACAAAGATCATCGAGTCCAACTCCTGTCCCTGCACAGGACAACCCCACAGTTCACACCATGTGTCTGAGGATGTTGTCCAGTCTCTTCTTGAACACTGTCAGGTTGGGGCCGGGACACCTCCCTGGGGAGCCTGTTCCAGTGTCCAGCACCCTCTGGGTGAAGAACCTTTTGCTCATGTCCAACCTGAACCTCCCCTGGCACATCTTCCTGCCGTTTCCTCGGGTTCTGTCATTGGTCACTAAAGGGACAATTGCCCCCTTGCCCGGCTGGCGATGCTGTGCTGGATGCACCCAGAACACGGTTGGCCCTCTTGGCTGCCAGGGACACTGTTGGCTCATGTTTAACTTGTCACAATGACCAGAACCCCCAGATCCCTCTCTGCAGAGCTGCTTTCCAGCATCTCGTCCCCCAGTCTCTATGTACAGCCAGGGTCGCCATATCCCAGGTGTAAAATCCAGCACTTGCTCTTGTTGAACTTCATGTGGTTGGTGATTGCCCAGTTCTCCAATTGGTCCAGATCCCTCTGCAGGGCATCTCTCTCTTCGAGAGTGTCGACAGCTCCTCCCAATTTTATGTCGTCAGGTGCACTCGGTCTTTTCATCCAGGTCACTGATGAACGGGTTGAACAGGACTGGACCTAATACCGACCCTGGGGAACCCAGGGTTATCATCGCAATAAAGTTATGGTTAGAGAAAACACCTTTTGGGATTTCCCTGTGCACAGAACAAATGGGCCTTGCAGAAGAGAGCACAGCGTAGTTTCTAAAAGAAGTTTGTTCTGTTTGTTTTTCTCTGAGGTATTTATAATTTTCCCAGCAGTATATTGCATTATTATGTGATACCAGCATTTCCCTCTTCTGCTTGTGCCAACAGGAATATTTCAAGTTGCTCAAGTGTAGTATGTTCTAATTTCTACGGTCTTTCTGATTAGAAGATGTGTTCATGTTGTAAGTTTGGATGATGAGGAGGGTCAGAGAGAAGTATCAAAAAAGCTAAAGGCTGCATCAGAGTATGTGAAATTTATCCCTTTTTAGTTACTATGGAATTGCAGTTATCGAGTGGAAACTATTGGGTTTCCACTGGTGTTATTGAAACTGGTGAAACTGGTGCTATTGTATTGCCGTGGCGTGGAAAGAATTCACACACCATTTCTGATTCTATTCTCAAAGCCTTTTACTTTCCCGTGCTCTCCAAACCAGTTTCACATTCTAGCAGATTATTACAAATATTTGCTTTTGTTAATTAAACCCAAATCTAGCATTCAAAAATGCAAGACTTAAATCTATTTGATTTAGTTTGAATAGACTTTGTAAAACAGGACTGTATAAATGTAATTTTAAGACTGGATAAATAGTCCTAAAATCACATTCGGCCCTTTGAAGGCAACCGCGAGGCTGATGTCGCCCCAGGTGAAAAATGAGTTTGACACCCCTGCTTTAAAAAAAGGCAGTCTTAGAACTGATGGTTTGAGTCATGACCCAGATTCTGGTGATTCTTAGGTTGATTTCTTAGAGTTCTTCTTCGAGTGATTTCTCCTCCTCCTGAAATGCTGGTTTGCCACTGTCAGGGGCAATATTTTGGGCAAAAAGAGCCTGCTACGGGCTTTTTTGTTTTCTTATTCATTCCAACGTAGCAAATCCGAGGAGGTGGAGGATGCTGTGGGTTGTCGCCCCCATCAGCTCCTCCGGTGGAGCAGCCACACGGGTCGGCATCAACGTCCTGCTCCGGGTGGTTTCTTCCAACAATTATTTCCCCCAGCAATTCCCCAGGTGTGTTGGTTTGGCTGAAAATGGGTTAATTTTCTTTGTGCACTTAGAAACCTTTTTTTTTTTCATAGCTAGCATGGTCAGGATTGGGACTTAGTTTGAGAACAAGAGATAACAGCCCGGGACAGAGTTAATGTTTTAATTGCTCTGGTCTGAGAGCCAAGGACACTCTGAGCTCAGCCCACAGGTGTGAGGCAGCGAGGAAGGGGATGGATGGACAGAGCTTGACTGACATCCAGACTGACCAATAAGAGCGTTCCATCCCATTAGCATCATGCTAATCATTTAAGGAGAGTCGGGATCTCCTGGTCCCTCTCTCGGGTGTTCTCGCTCTTGCTCTTGGGCATTTTCTTCACTCTTTTAGTCAGAGCCGGGGGAGCTCGGTTCGCGATGTTTAGTTCAGCCTTTTGCCATTTTTCAGAGTATTCTATGTCTATTTTATATATCTATTTACTAGTAGTTTATTAGTATTTTGTTACTTTATTAAACTGTTTTTATCCCAATCCAAGTTTCTCCCTTCCCTGTCAATTCTCTCCTTATTGGTGAGGGAGTGAGTGAGTGGCTGTGTGGTTGTATTGCCAGCTTGGGTTAAACCACGACACGCGAGTTGGCGGCTTTTACAGTGGGTGCTGCGGAGAGACAAAGTTGCAGTAATAGTTTGTAAAACCTAATTTCACCAGATTTTTCCCTATACTAAGGGAATTTGGCTTTGAGTTTCACAAATTGGTATCTGAAGGGAGGGCTGGGTTTGGAAGACTGGAGGTTGATGAAGCAAAGTACCAGGTAAACAGATTTAAAAAAAGCTGTTTATGTTCAAACTATTTTTTAGAATACAAAATTAGGTCTATTATTTTATTTTGTGTTTTCAAGCTCTTAGTTGAGAAACTCCTTGTCTCACATACTCTACCAGCCTCCGTTTCAAAGCGCTTCTTCTCGTCTGGAAACGGTGGGATCCTTTTGGGCCAACAACTGATTTCCACCCAAGTTTTCTGCGGTCAATCGTACCTGCACCTCCTTCTCCTTTTCCTTCACCTTTTGTTTTTGCCTTCGATATCGTCCCACCTGCACATGATGCTCTTTTATCCAGCCCTGAGATCCACACGTCTCCTCTTACCACCCCCAAAAGCATTTCCTTTGTCTCCTTTAGTTCAATTCCTGCTCATTTGTAGGTGCCACCTCCATTTGTATGTCCTTGCGGCCAACTTCTTGCGTTTCTCTTGCCACAAACCAATGACATTTTCATTTTCTTGCTCCCTCATCCTGCATTTTTGTTGAACCAAGGCAGATCTTACCTGCCAGTGAGAGTTCTTGCTTTCTTACCACTATCAATTTATGATAGAAAGCTGGACCATCAAATAAATAACTGTCATGTTTCTTCTTTGGCCCCAAAAGCAGCTTTTTAAAGATATTATCATTAATTTTTCAAAGTGTGGCTTTTGCATTGTGAATGTACAAGTGTGTTACAGTAAAATCTTAAGCAGTATTGCTTCGTAGAGGTTCATAATTTGCTGTTGGTAATTACGGCGCCTGGAATTTTTCGTGCAAATGAAGATGTGTTTCTCGTGGCTGTTAATCTCTTGTTTCGTCCCGTACTGCTGGTGTGATGCTGCCCGTGGTTCTGGTCCCTCCTGCGTGTACAATCCCTGATGTGCAACTCAAATTGTCCCTGTTGAGCATATTTACATTCATATTCATCTTTCTTTTTCCCATCTCCAGCTCAGTTTGCTGCTTTTTTGGTCCCGAACCAGCCATTTTGAGCAAATCCTCCTTTTATTTAGGTGGAAAAAGCTGCTGCTTTCTGTTCCTGGTACATCAGTTGTGTTCAAACAAACTTCCATCACTGCTCTTGCTGCAAATCCTGCCTATTTAGCAGAGAAAAGATTGATTTTTGTTTCTAGTTTTTGTGGCAGTAAAACGTTCTGCAACAGATCTGTGCAAACCCGCTGCTTTAGTGTTTCTCCGCTGTTAATGCGCCGCAACTGGGACCTCGAAAGAGAAAAAGTGAGTCGAACAAGACTTGCCTTGCTCCGTCTTCATCCCGGTTTTATTCCTGGGAGGGGAATTTGTGTCTTGTACCTGCTGCCTGTTGGTGGATTTGGTTCTGCAATGGCTTTCCCAGTCAGTGAAACATGGAGATGTTTTTGCCACTTGGATGCTCTTTATAGTGAGAATCATGATGTTATACCATGACATGACGTTGCCCAAAACTATTATCCTGTTGATATATGAGCCCGACTCATGAAAACTCTTTGGGCATCAGTGGTAAGGCAGGGGTGAGGGGCATCTGTAGCCGTATTGAATTTAATCTGCTGCCCCTTAGTGAAGTGCGGATAGAATCATAGAATCATAGAATCATGGAATCATTTTGGTTGGAAGAGACGCTCAAGATCATCGAGTCCAACCATTAACCCAACCCTGTCACTAACCCATGTCCCTGAGAACCTCATCTCCGCGTCTGTTCAACCCCTCCAGGGATGGTGACTCCACCACTGCCCTGGGCAGCCTGTTCCAATGCCCGACAGCCCTTTGGGGAAGAAATTGTTCCCAAGATCCAACCTCAACCTCCTCTGGCACAACTTGAGGCCGTTTCTTCTCATCCTATGGCAATGCGTTTAATCCAGTGCCGTAATTGATGACTAACTCGATTGTCCAGAGAGGTGGTGGATGCCCCGTCCCTGGAGACATCCCAGGCCAGGCTGGACGGGGCTCTGAGCAACCTGAGCTTGTTGTAGATGTCCCTGCTCATTGAAGGTGCTTGGACTACATGGTGTTCAAAGGTCCCTTCCAACCCAAACCATTCTATAATTCTACAAACTTCAGCCTTAGTTAATAGAAAAGAACATTTGCTCCAACTATTCAGCTCAGGTTCTTCCCCCCAGAACTTGTTACTCCGAATCTGGATGGTTGATGGATGGAGGACCCAGTGTGAGGGCCGATGAGGTCAGGAGCTTCAGGCAGGGTTTGAGCAGGCGTCTCTGGCTGCTGTGTGGTGGGTTTTGCTCAACCAAACAGTGATTTTTCGGAGGAGCGACCTGTTCATGCCGCCGTGATTGGCCGAGAGCTCCTGCTTGTAGAATTTTTTTACCCGTATTAATCTCTGACTTCATTAAACGATGTAGTTGAGATCTTACGGCTGTTGCAGACAAATCTTGATAAAATGCCGTCAGCAAATTAAAACAATTATGTTTTAAAGAAGCAATAAATCTCTTACTCGGTCTCCGTGTTACCTTCGTTGTGTGCGATCAATCATCCACACTGTCTGGAGGAAGCACATGGCAAATCCTCGTCCTGTAGTTTTTATGGTTTATTTTGTCCAACATTTACAGCATCCTCTTGATCCTGTAACAAGGAACGAGCCAGGAGCTGCTTTCTCGGTGATTTGTTTTGCTTTTGCCAAAACAACGGGCAGCTTCGGTGGTGGTGGGACACGCCATCTGTGCCCGCAGCACCGCTTTAGTCACCCTCTCATTTTTATTTTTCAGGGTGCGGCACATTGAATGGTCAGCTATTTATTTTTAATATCCTTTTCACCTTAAGCCAGAAGTGGGATGTTAAAAAGCTGCAGGCAAGTGCTGCTCACAAATTGGTTTCTAGCTGAGTTTATGGGGATATTCTTGCTATAAAGTCCAAATTTTGGGGGGGTCCAGAAGTGATGTGCAAGTTTTTCGCATGGCCAGATTGAATACGCTGCCTTAATAAACTTCAGGCAGGACCTGTGTTCTTGTCCATCTTGTGAATTTGCTCTCACTAAAGATGTTTGTGAGATTCCTCCCTCTCTTTTTGAGTATCTATTCTGCAATTCGCAAAAAGAAACCTTGTCGCGGCATCTGGACGTTGCCCTTATTGCCAAAAAACACCCCAAATCAGCCGTTTGAGATGACGAGGGACGTGGCTTTGGGAAATGAGTGACGGGCAGAGTCGCCGCGGGTCCGGAGGTACCCGGTGCTAATCCCTCGGTGATGAGTCGCTTTCTCCCCTTATTGCTCGGTTGCATTAAACTTCGCCCTGCTGCTGACTTTTCGTCGAGGCAATAGATGGGAGTATATTTTAAATTAATTTTACTCCACTTTTTGTAATATTTTTGTTTTAAATAGATTTATAAGCAACTTGGGGGCTATTTCTCCAAATTTATGAAGATAATTTTCACTCTCTTGATAAGGTTAAATTTACACCTGCTATTTCCATATTAATTCACATTGCTAAGTGGATCTAATTTTCTTCCGTTCTTCTATCTAGCGAGTGTGGCCTTTCCTAATGCAATTTCCCCCTCACTAAATCACTGTGATCGGGAGTCATGATCGAGTTAAATTAACTTAAATTAATTTACTTAATAAGAGCTCCAGATCATTGTGAATGAGGTTAAGATTTATTGATTCTCCTTTTCACTCCTCCCCCTTATCTCTCGCTGCTTTGCAGGAGCGCAGCTCAGACGGGCTGCGATTTGCTTGCCTTAAATTTCGTTTGCTCCTGTTGACGTTGCGGTTGGTCATTGCTTAAAAATCGTGGGGGGCAATTCCCTCTCCCCACGCAACCTCTTGCCACTGGGAGAGGGCCGAGCGAGTCGCTGTGGAGAAATCACGATGGATGAAGCGACGCGCTGAGTGATGCTGCTCCTGCTTCAAACCTCTTTCTGTGGTTCACGGGTTTTCAGCATATGTGGGCACCAAGAAACCAGGATGTCCAAGTTTCATAGATCCTACCCAGAGGCTGAAGAACCTTCTGGGGTAAGGCCAAGGAACTATGAAGATGAGGAGGGGTCTGGAGCATCTTTCTTATGAGGAAAGACTGAGAGAGCTGGGACTGTTCAGCTGGAGAAGAGAAGCTGAGAGGGATCTGATCAATGGGATCAATATCTCCAGGGTGGCGTCAAGAGGATGGACCAGACTCTTTTCAGTGGTGCCCAACGATGGGACGAGGGGCAACAGGCACAGACTGAAACACAGGAGGGTCCATCTGAACATGAGGAGAAACTTCTTTCTTTTGCAGTGCCAGAGCCCTGGAGCAGGCTGCCCAGAGAGGTTATGGAGTCTCCTTCTCTGGAGACATTCCAACTTGCCTGGATGTGACCCTGTGTGATCTGCTCTAGTGACCCCGCTTTAGCAGGTGGGTTGGACTAGATGATCTCCAGAGGTCCCTTCCAACCTCAACCATTCTGTGATTCCGTAGGATTGTGGAAACTTCTGGAAAGGTAGGTAGGGCATCTGCTGTTGTGGCTGGGATCCTCCACCACAATGCACCTTGGCTGGAAGGAGTAGATGAGGATGAAGATGAGGATGAGGATGAGGACGAGGATGGGAGGTTGCTCTTGGCCATTGCAGATACAACCCCTTGCAAAGCCACTTGCTCTACCGAAGGAACAGTTTTCCTGCAGGATCAAACAAGACAAACCCAAATACCGTTGAGCATCCAGCCTGAGGCGGCAGTGGGAGATGTCCATGCCCCTCTCTGGTGGATGATGTGATGGGCTCAGCCAGGAACTGTAGCAAGAACAACGGAGAACATTGGCCAGGAGCAGGAGGGTGCTCAATGCCTACAGGAGACCCTATCTCAGCCTGTCATGGAGAGGCAGAACCTCTTTAAAACACATTTTTGGGAGCAGAGAGACCTGTGCATAGCAGCTGATGTTTTGTTTATGGACCCCCATGACAGACGAGTTAAACATTGACCCACTTTGAAGAGTTTTAGTCTAAATCACTGATTCATGCATTTAAAACAAAAGTCTGCAAATAATAGCCTGACTCTGATGGAGAAGCTCAGATATTTTCTTCAGAAAACTTTGCGTCTCCTCTTGAGGGACAGTCCTACCCCTCCAGCACTATAAATAAGTAAAGAAGGAGATAATACAACATTTGTCAGGGAAATGCCTGCTCAGTAGAAAAGACGTGTCAGCAGAGGATAAGCTCATGTGGTTTAGTTTTGTTTTCTTCTTTTCTTTCTGTTCTTTGGCCTGGAGCACATTGAATGGACTTAGATGGAAACGAGAACCTTCTGAGCTTGACTTAGGTCCTCAGCACCCGTTCTCCTCGTAGCCTTTAAGGTTTTGCCTTTTGGCACGAAGCAGGTGGTGCAGGTTGTGAAAAGGGCTTAATCTCAGTCACCAAAGTGGGTGCAAGTGCCACTTCCCCAGGGCTAAGAGACACATGGCTGAGCACCAGGAGGAGGAGAAATTACTGTCTCTGCCGGTCACCGTGTTTCAGGAGGTTGGCATGCTGTGTTCCGGATGGCTTGGACACGTCAACCTCCTTATCTCACCCCTTCCTTTTCTTCACGGTGGGTGAGTTTTGGTTTCCGATTCTGTTTTTGCTCTGCTGCCCATGTTTTTCAGATACCCATCATCAGCTGGTCATCCCAACTCATCACCCAGTTCATAGAATCAATAAATGGTTTGGGTTGGAAGGGACCTTTGAAGGTCATCCAGTCCAACCCCCTGCCATGAACAAGGACATCTTCACCCAGATCAGGTTGCTCGAAGGCCTGTCCAACTTGACCTTGAACACTTCCACTGATGGGGCATCTGATGCTGCTCCTTCTAGCTTTAGACCAGTGAAGGTATCTGCTGAGGTTTTGTAGAGGCCACCGTTCTCCAGCGCTGTCCCCATGCTCGGTCTCCTCTCTCATGCAGCAGCATCATCCTCATTTCTCCCAAGTCCCATGCAGTTTGCTGTCAGTTGATAAGTGAACTCTTTCTGCCTAAACCCTTGGGGAAGGGAGACATGGCTGAACTAAAGTCTTGGGTTGGAAGACAGAAGATGCACGTACCCCGATGGGCACGTGCCAGCACGGCTTTGCCAGATCCGTTGCTACGTCTAATTCCTGCAGAATGCAGAACTGAATGGTTGGCCATGTTACGTGGTGTGAACGTGAAGGGGCTGGAGCACAAGTGTGATGGGGAGCAGCTGAGGGAACTGGGGGGTTCAGCCTGGAGAACAAGAGCTGAGAGGAGACCTTCTGATCTCTGAACTGCCTGAAAGGAGCTTGGAGCCGGGGAGTTTGGGCTCTGCTCCCAAGGAACAAGCGCCAGGACCAGAGGAAACGGCCTCAAGTTGCATAAGGGGAGGTTGAGGTTGGATCTGGGGAACAATTTCTTCCCAGAAAGAGCTGTGGGGCATTGGAACAGGCTGCCCAGGGCAGTGGTGGAGTCACCATCCTGGAGGGGTTGAACAGACGCGGAGATGAGGTTCTCAGGGACATGGGGCAGTGCCAGGGTGGGTTAACGGTTGAACTCAATGACCTTGAGGGTCTCTTCCAACCAAAATGATTCTGTGATTCTATGGTTCTAAGTCATCAGAGAGTTTTGGAGAGCAAAGACGCCGCTCTCCATGCGTGTTGGAGGTGATGCAGGGTCTGGAGATGTTTGTGTTAAATGACAGTACATTCCTGATCCCACACAGGTTGGTAGTTGGGGTTGAGAACTGCGAGTGGAGTTCAGGGATGTAACACACGATAGATAGAGCAAATCCATATTTCTCCAGTGCTGGGGCATCATCTTGAAAGTTGCAGAGAAGATGGAGAAACTGTTGACATAGACGTCTACCATTGATAGTTGCCGAGTGCTCTGATGGGGGGAAGCTTTAGCTGAGTTTGTATATTGTGAGGAGACAGGGATGGCTTTTTTTTTAAAGATCTCCGCAAAAGCTGTCTTCTCTCAGTCCATCTATTTTCTCCACTGGCCGGTACCTTCACATTAGTGAGGAGAAGAGGTCCAAGAGGTGCGATCCCAACCTCCCAGAGACCAGTTTAGAGCACAAACTGGACTGGTGCTGTGGTCCAGATGCTGCTTTTCAAACCGGGGGGATCCCGCGAAGACCAGGCTGCAATCTCCAATTTTTGGGAGGGTTTCAAGCACAGTTTTCTGTGTTATTTATTAATACCTCATTCGGATGATGCTCCGGTGGGATTTTCCATCCTCTGCTCCTGGATCTCCTCACACGTTGGCGAAGGATCCTGAACATCGTAACTCAACGAGCAGAGGTCGGGGCACCAGGAGTTAATTTTGTTTTATCAAGATGATAAAACAACCCCTCCGCCTCCCCAGCTTTTGATGCGTTAATCTGAAAAAAGAGTCAAAATGTGACTAATGCCCTTAAAGTTGCTGTCAATTTTTTTCTTCCCAAATTCATTTGACATGAAAGTGAGAAGTAAACAGAAAGCCTGTGTTTAAGCAGATAACTTGGAAAGCCTTTTCCATCACATTTAAAAACGGCCGTGTCATGGATTCTGCGAATTGGCGGCTTCTATTTTGTTTTATTTTATTTTGTCTGTGTGGTAAATTTTCTTTTAATAATCTCGACGCGGTTTTACGAGGTTTAGGGCTCAGATTTTTTTTTGAAGGGATGTTAAACCATTCTCCAAAATGACATCTCATTAAAGTGAAATTCATCTGCCGGGATTGGAGACGTTACAGGCAGGAGGAAACTGTGGTTCCTATTTGAAAATACATATTATTTTTTTTTTTTTTCTGTAGGAAGTACTTTTAATCTTTTTAATGAGGATGGTATGAGATACACAACCCCGTATTGTTTCGGAGAAGCCCTGACATCTGGCCCAATATAATCCGGTCTCTGTTAGGGACTAGTTTAGAGGCTTTAAAAAACAATGTCGCCTCTTTTGGGCAAAGCTCGGGATTAATCTTTCAGACACTCGGTGCTCCCCCCTTGCAGAAATACAGACATTCTGTGACACTCGGTCGTCCCTTTTTTCACCCCCCCTTTTTTTTCACTCCTTTTTATTTCTGTGGGTTTTTTTTTCCTGTTTCTTGTTTCCCCTCTTTCTCCCTCTTTCTCTTTTTTCTTTTTCCTCTATACTTTTTCGCTTTTCTCTTTTTTCCTTTTTCCCATTTTTCGCTTTTCTCCCCCTTTTTATTTTTCTTATATATTTTTCCTATTTTTCCCATTTTTTCCCCTTCTTCCCCCCTCTTTCTCTTTTATTTTTTCATTTTCTCCTTTTCCTTTTTTCTTTTTCCCTTTTTAATTTGTTCCTTTTCCCTTTTTCCCTTTTTCCTTCTTCCTTTTTTCCATTGTTTCCAGTTTTTCCTTTTTTCCTTTTTTCTGTTTTTCCCTTTTTCCCTTTTTTCATTTTCCCTTCCTTCCTTTTCTCCATTTTTTTCCTTCTTCCTTTTTTCATTATTGCCATTTTTTCCTTTTCCCTTTTTTCTTTTTTCCTTTTTTCCATTTTTCCTTCTTCTTTTTTCCATTATTTCAATTTTTTCATTTTTTCTTTTTTCCTTTTTTCTTTTACTGTGCCCCCCCTTACCCCCTTTTTTCTTTTTTCTCCTTTTCTCCTTTTTTCCTTTTTTCTGTTTTTTTCTTTTTTCATTTTTCCTTTTTTCCTTTTTGCATTTTTTATTTTTCCCTTAGTTCTTTTTTCTGTTTCCTTTTTTCCCTTTTTTCATTTTTTCTCCTTTTTCTTTTTTCCCTTTTTTCATTTTTTCTCCTTTTCCTTTTTTTACGTATTCTTCCTTTTATCCTTTTTCCCTTTTTATTTTTTCCTTTTTTCTTTTTCCATTTTTCCCCTCCACCCCTTTTATTTTCCCCTTTTTCCTTTTTTTCTGTTTTTTATCCCTTTTTCAATTTTTTCCATTTTGCCTTTTTTCCTTTTTCCATTTTTTTCATTTTCCCCTTAATTATTTTTTCTTTTTCCTTTTTTCCCTTTTTTCATTTTTTCTCCTTTTCCTTTTTTTTTGCATTTTCTTCCTTTTACACTTTATCCTTTTTCCTTTTTTATTTTGTCCTTTTTTCTTTTTCCTTCTCTCCAATTTTTCCTTTTTCCTTTTTTCCATTTTTTTCCTTTTTTCTTTTTTCCTTTTTTTTTCCTTTTTTCCCTTCCCTCCCCCCCTCTTTTTTTCTTTCCTTTTTTTTTCCTTCCCCCCCTTTTTTTTTCCCTTTTCCCTCATTTTTTCTCCTATTTCTTTCCCTACATATTTGCTGCCAGCAGGTGCTTTCCCAGCCAGCAGGTTCCCGATGGGCAGCGGGACCCGGGGGCTGCACCAGCCCCATCTGTCCTCCCTGTCCTCCCAGTCCCCTCAATCCCGTCCCACGCTGGGGCAACCTTGTGCCATTAGTTGTATTTTTTCCTGTTTTTGCACGAATTTGAGGCTGCCAGGATTGCGGGGAACGCTCCGTTTTCCTCCTTGAAGGGTCGGCCACCAGTAATCGAGCTCTACTTTGGAGGAACTAATGAAAACAAAATAAAACCGGGACTCAGAGGTTAACTACCAGCTTTAAATGCATATGAAAATACTTAAGAATAATGGGATTGTCTTTTTTTAATTTTGCTTAATGGAGTAGTCGAGTTTGCAATGGATTCTATTAAAAATAAAAGTGTCGCATCCGAACCTGGGGAGGCAATGATGGGTTATTTACTCGGCGGAGTGTTGTGTTGGTCCTGGATCAGCCCTTCCGCGGAGCCTCGAACATCCTCGTTCGGGGAACCTGCCGTTCCCTAAATTCAGATTTTTTTTTTCTTGCTGGGAGATCTTGCAGCTTCATCACGTGCTGGGTCTGTGTTGATAGGGAGCAGAAAAAGGAGATGCTTGACTAGTTTGGCTTAAAAATGGAGAATTTATCTTTTTATCCTCCCTTTTGGAATTAGTGGGGTGTATCTCATAGTCCTCACCTGATGTTATTTGGGGGAAGGTATCTTGCATTTCTTGCGGAGGTACAGAAAATATCCTTTTTTCCCAGGGGCTTAAGGCATGTCAGGACATTCTGGCTTCTTATTTGGCTGCTGAAACATGGCTTTAGATCGGTAGCCGGCAAACATCTTGCTCTTCGGATTTAGGGAAAGAAATACTGAAAGCTGAGTTTTGGCTGAAGGGGAATCATAAGGACATGGAAATGTTGAGCATAACTGAGAATAAAAGTGGCGCCTTCTCGGTTAGCATCATTGGGGCGTAGTTTTGCTTTCGTAATGCTTAACCCCAGCCAAAAATAGATGTGTTCTGTAAATTAAATATATATAAGAGGTGGTTTCCACCACTGGGCTCCTTCTCAGTCTCTTCCAAGAGCCGTCACCCAGCAAACTCCCAGCCTGGCACCTGCTTTCTGGTGCACGAGATGTTGAACCCTTTTGAGATGCCCGTGTTGGATGGAAATGAGCTGGAAGTCAACCAGTCCGTAGCTTGGATAACGTATAAATGGAAGGTCTTTCTTCTCTTTCATCTTTTTTTATCCCTGAAAGCAAAGTTTGATGCTGCAAAACCACGGTAGAAGACCATGGTGCTGTCCCTCGTGGGAGGCACCACCTGCATCACCAGCAAGATTTTCAGCTGGGTCGGGACAACATTTCAAAGTTGGTCTCCTGAGTGGAACATCTCCAGTTTTGGGGCTTCAGGTAAATTTACAGACCAGCTTTGGAGGCTCAAACTCAACCTCTTGCAGATAAAACCAGTCCCGAGGATGTTCTCCAGCTTCTGGTTGGCTCTGAATCATCAGGCCTAGGTGGGAGCAAAGCCAAGGACGTGTTTTTGCTGAAGTGAAGTTGGTTGGTAGTGTAGAAGTTGGGTTCTCAGCACCAGGTTGCCTCCACAGATCTTCTCTGAAGAGTCCACACTACTTGCTAGAAGAGATATGGCTGGTGTGGGTCAACGTTGTTGGGCACCAGTTTGGGACAAGGTTTTGGATCCATGATGGAGTCTGTGAACGCCTGGTTGATGCAACCTCAGACCAGCCTCCACCTTTCCAATATCTCCCCATGAGAGTTAATCCTTTGTGTTGTGTCCTGTCGCAGGACAAAAAAGAGAAGATGATGTTCCCTGGGCCAAGTGATTTCAGCTGTAAATGTTCATCCCAATGCCAAGTCCTAGAGAGTTGAACGAATTTGTGAGCGTGGCATCGTTCTGCACAAATACAGAGAACTATTAATATATTACACCCATGATGCTTGTTTGACCAAATGGTCCTTTATAAAAGGATAAACCAAAGCAATAATCAAACTAAAAAAAAAGAAAAGAGGCTCTGAATCTCAATAAAGCTGCAAGAAGCACTAGTTTTGGGCGGCGCAGGGGAATAACACAAATCCACCATCTCTCAGTTGCATCCTGGTGCTGCACCAGCTTGACGAGCTCCCAAGGTTGAACGAGCCAAGCGGAAAGATCCCGTAGGGAGTAAAACCAGCATGTAGGACATCGTCTATGTTGTATAACAGCGTGAACATCCTCGCTAGTGGTTGCGTTGCTTCTCAACGCGCTACCGCTCATCAGCAATGTCTTGCTGACTGGCTGCTCCCACCTCATGGCATATTAAAATATATTAAGCTAATATGTTTTACTTAGTGTTGATAATAGGCAGAAAGCGCACGCACAGTCTGTTGGTAGAGGATTTGCTGATGAGTAGTAATTCATTAGCTGGGATTTTTTTTTCCCCTCTTTTGTGCCCGCCTCTCTTTGCTTTCAGAGTCCAGCAGCTATCAAAGAAAAGCAGAATATCCTCAGTGAAGAGGTTTATACAGATTAAAAGTTGGGAGTTTTCAGCTGTGGATCAGCAGTTTTGAGTCGGGGCTGGATCAGCTGGTGCAGGAACTCAGGTGGGAGACAGGAAAGTGCCCAGAGAGGTGGTGGATGCCCCATCCCTGGAGACATCCCAGGCCAGGCTGGACGGGGCTCTGAGCAACCTGAGCTGGTGAAGATGTCCCTGCTCATGGCAGGGGTTGGACTCAATGGTCTTCAAAGGTCCCTTCCAACCCAAACTATTCTATGATTCCATGAAAATTTGTGCCCAGGCAACTGGAGAGGTCATCTCCAGCATTGGGGATCCCATCTTCAGGTGCTGGGACACCGGATTTCGTAGAATAATAGAATCGTTTTGGTTGGAAGAGACCCTCAGGATCATCGAGTCCAACTATAACCCAACTCTAGCACTAAAATCATTTGAGATGATACTCCTCCTGCCACGGCTTTGGGAGAGTTTGCTGCCTCTCTCCATGGTTGGGTCCACGTGTCATCTCTGGAAGCCTCAACCCAACGATGTGTTGGGGTGGCCGTGGTCTTCGCGTGGTGAAGGCAGCAATCGCTCCCTTCCTCTAGGTTATATCCAAAATATCCTAAATATGATGGCACCTACATGACAGGTTGGTCAGGACTTGTCCTTGCTCTTGGTTTACTTGGAGTCCACATTTGAGGGTCTTGAAATGCAGCGCGAAGGTGGAAAAATCACCTTGAACTCAAATCATTAGCTCTGACAAAAGCACAGGGAAAGCTTTAGTGGAAAAATGTTAATTACTGATGTTATAATGTTATTTATGGATTAGTGCGCAGGTTCGAGGATGGACCCGGGGCAACCAGAGCCGATGCCACATGGAAGGAAGCGGAGGGTTGATACCTCCCTTGTCCCATCTTGAGATCACTCAGGGACTGATTGTGGTGACACTGGGAATCAAAGCCGATCTCCAAAGCCCTTTAACCCTTCTCAGTGCTGCTCATTCTGCTCCAGGGCATCGAATTATTCCTGATCAGATGCTCCAGGATAAAATATCTCGTGGGACCATGAGGTGTAAGGTACTGCTGTTCCTTTTATCCATCCAAATTCCCCAGATGCCAGCTGTACCTTTAAAAATATATATATATTTTATATGATAGTATACACTATTTTTAAGTCAGGCTTCAGCAAAAATATCTATTTTACATGATATTATTTCTAAATTTCTACCCTACTAAGACGTTATTAATGGCAGAGCTTCTCTTTTTCCACCCCTTTCCCCAAATGGTTTTTGCTACAAAGCGTTGTAACTTCTCCAACCTTTTTATCAGATCGATCCGAGAAGTTTTTTTGGTGCCGATTCCGGTGTCAAAGTTGGTGTTTAAAAAAAAGAAATCATTAAAAAAAAGGAGCAAAGGGGGAGTTCAGAATGGCTGAATGGCAGCTCTGCGCCGCAGAAATGACCCGAATCACTTCTCGTCGCCTCCTGGTGATGGTGAAATTGTGATACGTTCATTTAAACCTGGCCTTGAGCTGCTGCACTGAGCTGAGCCCAACTGGTGCCAGCATCTGGGCTGCCCACGCCGGGCAGGTCTCGGGGCTCGGGAAAGAGCGAACCAGTTTGCGGGGGCAAAGAGGTCGTTTGGCAAACGCCTGAGCATCGTTTTTAACTGATTAATTCTTTCCAGGCTAAGTAAACATTTAGTCTTTTTTCAGGCCGAAGGATGGATCCATCTGTTTCTTCTCGGTGTGAGAAAAAGAATAAAAATGAAATAGTCTAGAAAAGCTGGAAGAAACTTCTGGGTTAGCGAACGCGGAGGGATGCGCGGGATGAGGGGGATGAACGGGAGCGTCACGGCCGAAATCATAATTAAAAGAAAACAACATTTCTATAGCACCTTTGATACAGGACACTCAGATCCACGTACAAACACTACATTTTAACGCTTCCACCGAGGAGAAAATTGTCCACCCGCCGTCTTATATTGTGGAGAACCAAGGTCGGGTTGGACGGGGCTTTGAGCAACTGGTTCTAGTGGGAGGTTTTGTGGTACCCACGGCCCCGGGCTTGTGCATCTCTCCTGGAGTAAGTCAGGTGTTTTTTCCCTTGGGGCTGAAATAATAAATATTTCCAGTTGAGTTTAAGTGGATATTATATTCCATATGAAAACAAATACCTAAATAATGCTATATTTGTACCTTACTCTACATCCAAGACCTATGTAATCAGCTTTATTGACCCCTGGGCATTTATTTCCTTCTGCCCCCTTCAGAATAATCAAAATTAGCTGGTTTAGTATTAATATTGCTCTGGGCAGATTTAGTTTTTCCCCACTGTGGTTTTCATCTTTCTACACCCAAATTCTCTGTCTGATGGACATTATTCTGGGACTAAACTGTGGTATTTCCTCCAAACCTTGTTTTTTATGTCAAGGAGTGCATGGTTTTCATATTGGATGATCTTTACCGAGCGAAAGTAACGTGAGGACTTGTAAGAGGCGCTTTGGATGCCTCTAAATTAATTTCTTTTACCTCGCCTAGCTGCTGTAACATCAAGTTGGGGAAATAATTGGTGAATTTATCCTCTGCCCCTGTTATCGTCTTGCTTTGATGGGGCTCGTGGCAAAGCCGACCATCTGCACCCGGCAGCTTCCCCGCTCCCCGTCCGTCCGTCCCCCGGTGCCGACCGGGCACCGCGGCATCTGCGGCTCGTGCTGCCCCGCCGGGCTCGCCTGGAAGGAGGATTTGCAGGAGGATACGGGGAGGTCTGCGAGGTCACAGCTGTTAAAGCTGGGAAAACGGGAAGAAAAGGGGCAGAGGGGTTCCTGGAGTTGGCACGAGTGCCGCGGCCACCTGTCCGCGAGCATCGATGGTTTTCCAAGCTGAAATAGAGTTTGATTGCAAATAGTTTCCTTTAATCCCCTACTAAATAAATCTGCATTTAATAATTGCTTCTCGAATTATCGGGGCCACCGTGGGCGTTCCTGCCGTCCTCGAGTGGAAAGGAGCGTGTGAACGGAGGTGGCGAGGGACGAATCTCCGGGGAAATCCCAAAGTCATTCCCGTTCAGGATAATTTATACGGAAAAAGGTTTTATGGCTCGGTAAGGAGGAGCAGGGGGTGCAGAAAGCAGCATCTCTACTTGTTTTAAATCCTTTTTAAAATGCAAGAATAAAAAGGGCCAAAAGGAAAATGTTATTTTGTGGCACGGGAAGGAACTTTCTTTGTGGGAGTTGTGTTCATGAGTGAGACAGCGGGAATGTTTTCCTGTTCCCTCCTGACAAATTCCTGGTCTCTTTTGCACCTAAAATAACTGTATTTCAACCCAAACCAGGATTTGGTGCCACTGCAGCGGTGATTAGGGCTTGGGCACGTGTGCTCGGTTGGCTGGGAGAGATGGGAAGATGCTGGGACGCTCCAGTGTGGATGTCCAAAACAATTATTAATATTTTTTTTAATCCCATCCACGTAAAACTGTGTGTAGGACGGGGCGATGGCTTTGTCAAAGTGAGCTAAAAAGTTGCGTTTCTGTTTTTATGGTTTCTATTAGGTAAAAATTGCTTTCTGCTGTTTTTGTTAATATTAGCAAGCCTGAAATTTCCTTCTAAGCGTGAACAAGAAGGATGGGAATTCAAGCGAGCAGCTTCAAAAAAAAAGGAGTGCAGCCTTGAGAGGTAAAGAAAAAGCTGCTCGAAAAAATAAAATAAGAAAAAAATGCATGTCCAGGTTTCCTTTTGAGCACTTAACCACCCCCATCTTGGACCTTTCTACAGGAGGGAATATTTGTATGTCAGGGTTGTTTCTTTTCTGTGTGTTGCGTTGCTCTGAACACGGAGGGTTTTGGTGGTGGAGATGGTGGTGGCTTCTGCCATTGGTGGGATCCACCGCGTAGATGTTCTTCATGAGCTTCGAATCTTCAAATCATAGAAGGGTTTGGGTTGGAAGATGGATTGGACCTTTGGGTTGGACCTTTGAAGATCATCTAGTCCAGCCTCCCAACATCTCCCACTACATCAGGTCGCTCAAAGCCCTGTCCAGCCTGACCTTGGCTCTCCACAACATAAGACAATGGGTGGACGATTTTCTCCTTGGTGGAAGTGTTGAAATGTAGCGTTTGTATGTGGATCTCAATGTCCTGTATTGAAGGTGCTATAGAAATGTGTTTTCTTTGAGTTGTACTTTTGGCGTTGATGCTCTTCGGAAATCCCAGGGCTTGAAGAATAAAAACCCTGATGAAAAAGGGGGAAGATCAAAAGACCTCTTTGGACAACGAGTGAAACTGCGTGGTTGGGACTAACGAGACGCGCTGTCACTGATCATAGTCGTGATGCTTAATCCTTTATTATTGAAGGATTTGTGTTTGGGCAGGAGGAATGTTACCCCAGACCTGTTCTGTGGTTGTCGTGGTTTAACCCGAACTGGCAATACAACCACGCAGCCACTCACTCACTCCCTCCTCAATAGGGAGAGAATTGAAAAGGAAGGGAGAAACTTGGATTGAGATAAACACAGTTTAAGAAAATAACAAAATACTAATACACTGCTAGTAAATAGATATATAAAATAGAATATAAAATAAAAGATACTCAAGGCAATTCCTCACGAACTCTGTCCACATCGAGCAGCCGGTCCCAGGAAGCAGCACTTGGTCCTGAGCAGCTGATCCCAAAGAGAGAAAAGAAGAAAAAAAGGCAGAAAGGCCCAAAGGCCTCTGCAAAACGGCAAAGAGCCGAACTAATTGTCCCAAACCGAACTCCCCCGGTTTCGACAAAAAGAGCAAAGAAAGAGAGAAAATGCCCAAGAGCAAGAGCGAGAACACCCGAGAGAGGGACCAGGAGATCCCGACTCTCCTTAAATGATTAGCATGATGCTAATGGGATGGAACACTCTTATTGGTCAGTCTGGATGTCAGTCAAGCTCTGTCCATCCATCCCCTTCCTCGCTGCCTCACACCTGTGGGCTGAGCTCAGAGTGTCCTTGGCTCTCAGACCAGAGCAATTAAAACATTAACTCTGTCCCGGGCTGTTATCTCTTGTTCTCAAACTAAGTCCCAATCCTGACCATGCTAGCTATGAAAAAAAAAAAAAGGTTTCTAAGTGCACGAAGAAAATTAACCCATTTTCAGCCAAACCAACACACCTGGGGAATTGCTGGGGGGAAATAATTGTTGGAAGAAACAACCCGGAGCAGGACGTTGATGCCGACCCGTGTGGCTGCTCCACCGGAGGAGCTGATGGGGGCGACAACCCGCAGCATCCTCCACCTCCTCGGATTTGCTACGTTGGAATGAATGAGAAAACAAAAAAGCCCGTAGCAGGCTCTTTTTGCCCAAAATATTGCCCCTGACAGTGGCAAACCAGCATTTCAGGAGGAGGAGAAATCACTCGAAGAAGAACTCTAAGAAATCAACCTAAGAATCACCAGAATTAGGGTCATGACCCAAACCATCAGTTCTAAGAGTGCCTTTTTTTAAAGCAGGGGTGTCAAACTCATTTTCACCTGGGGCGACATCAGCCTCGCGGTTGCCTTCAAAGGGCCGAATGTGATTTTAGGACTATTTATCCAGTCTTAAAATTACATTTATACAGTCCTGTTCTAGAAAGTCTATTTAAACTAAATCAAATAGATTTAAGTCTTGCA
This sequence comes from Caloenas nicobarica, assembly GCF_036013445.1. Classification (NCBI taxonomy): domain Eukaryota; kingdom Metazoa; phylum Chordata; class Aves; order Columbiformes; family Columbidae; genus Caloenas; species Caloenas nicobarica. Next base: position 164,035,505 of record NC_088246.1, on the reverse strand, counting down.
CTTTTGAATGCTAGATTTGGGTTTAATTAACAAAAGCAAATATTTGTAATAATCTGCTAGAATGTGAAGCTGGTTTGGAGAGCAACAGGAAAGTAAAAGGCTTTGAGAATAGAATCAGAAATGGTGTGTGAATTCTTTCCATGCCACGGCAACGCAATAGCACCAGTTTCAATAACACCGGTGGAAACCCAGTAGTTTCCACTCAATAACTGCAATTCCATATTAACTAAAAAAGGATAAAACATTCAGGTACTTTATGCAGCCTTTAGCTTTTTCGATCCTTCTCTCTGACCCTCCTCATCCTCCAAACTGTTACACACAAACACCGGTCCTGGGACATTGCGGGGGACACTTGCCCGTGGATCTGCGTCTCTCCCACCTCCTCACACATCACATGAACCCGGTTGAAAATTTGGGATTTGCGTTGGCCGTATCCGAAGCTGTAGCATCGCTCTGCCCAAAATATTCCGGAGACTGGGGTCTGGCCGGGAGGGGTTTTTAGCAGAACCTCCACATGAAATCAGGTGGGAAACGCTTCAGTGGGTCCGGGGAGCGGAGCTTTGGGCTGCTGGGAGGTTTTTTGCCTGCGTTTGTGAAACTCTCGGTTCCTATTTTGCTTATTTTTTTTTTTTTTTTTCTGTTGGCGATGCTGAAGCAAGGCTTCCTCCGGCAGGTTTTTTAAAATTTTATTTTATGAGAACAGTCGCTTATGACTCCCCAAGTGCCGTAAAAGTTAATGTGATAGTCGCTCTGCGCCTGTGCTCATTTTTATAATTTTTTATTTTATGAAACAGGACAGGGAGCTTAGTGACTTATTACTATTCATTTCGTTTCAATGCAGTAAATATTGATTCAGTTGGGGGTTTTCAATTTAAACCACTCGACGATTATATAAAATATTACTAGCCTCTGAAATTATGCTTACCGATCCCTTCGGCTGCTCATTAACGAAGGAGTGCAATTTTTAGATCCCTTTGCTTTCATCATTCTAATAAATGGGCTAAGCTCCCTTTTTGCATGGAAGGTGCTGTACACTCAGCTTGCAGGGGCTTGTCAGCCTCGATGCAGCTCTTCATTTGGAGTCGCTTTCAAAGGATTTTGTATTTTCTTATTTTAATTTTTGAGACATGTAGGTCTCTTCTTCTTGGTTCTCCAGCCGTGGCGGTGCAAGGGAACGAAAACCGGGATAAGTGGAGCTGGTTCGTCCTTGCGATGTGTCCTGGGCTTCTCCCACCGTTGGGTGGTTGGGTGTTGCTTGAACTCAAAGGACCTGATGCACAAATCTTATGGGGAGGGCTGAGGGAGCTGGGGGTTCAGCTGGAGAACAGGAGCTGAGGGGAGACCTTCTGGTCTCTGAACTGCCTGAAAGGAGCTTGGAGCCAGGGGGGGTCGGGCTCTGCTCCCCAGGAACAAGCGCCAGGACCAGAGGAAACGGCCTCAAGTTGCACAAGGGGAGGTTGAGGTTGGATCTGGGGAACAATTTCTTCCCAGAAGGGGCTGTGGGGCATTGGAACAGGCTGCCCAGGGCAGTGCTGGAGTCACCATCCTGGAGGGGTTGGACAGACGCGGAGATGAGGTTCTCAGGGACATGGGGCAGTGCCAGGGGTGGGTTAACGGTTGAACTCAATGACCTTGAGGGTCTCTTCCAACCAAAATGATTCTATGATTCTACGACCTGTTTACATGTGTTGCGAGGAATGAGAAAAGAGGTGTGGGAAGCAGGAAGAGGGGGAATGAAGCCTGACCGGTGTAATCAGCAATGGTGAAACGGTCTCATTAGCTACGGAGAGGCTGGTGGCTGCAGGCTGCCTGTGGACGATGGATGTTCTCATGGCAAAGCTCTACATGAAACCAGCTCAGTCAACCCACCGAGCATTGCTTCAACAGCATACGGAGGTATTGAAGCATATCCTGGTAGGGATGGGGTTAAATAAGCCTGCAGAAAATTTCTTCAGTGCCACCGGGGTCTCAGCTGAGAGCTGGTGGTGGTTGGACTGTGGGCTGGAGATGTTGCCCATCCGTCGGTGACTCTATTTGATTTTACAGGGGTTTTCCCTTCCCATTCTTAGACCTTTCCATCCCCACGACTTCCCATTGAGCACTTTGGAGTGCAGGCTCCTTGCTGTGCTCCTCCTGGGATCTTCTCACTAGAAGGACATGAGCCAATGATGTCCATGTGCTAGTTGCCCTGAAAAATCAGGACCAGCTCCTTCTCCAGCTCGCCTGTCCTCAGGACAAGGATGGGTACAGGATGTCCCAATGGGATTTGAAAGAAACTAAAAAATTCAGACCTAGAGAAGCATCTCCACGTGCAATAGTTGAGTGCTGTCAAATTTTGGGATTTCTAGTTGGGGAAGAAACCATCTGCTTGTTGCAAAGTGCCTTCAAGGCGAGAAAAGGGGAAAGCTCAGGTTGGCTTCAAGTTTTCTGCGCCTTTTAAATGTGACCAAGAATACGCAATGGGCAGGAGGAAACTCAGAAATCATCCGATTTAGCAAGAGCTGCATTAATTGGATCAATGTTCATATGTGATTTAAAATACGTTGTCAGTGGAGCAGAGCATTTGGCGGAGAAGCGGGTACGATGGGTGAGTTACGATGTTGTATCTCTTGGGGCAGAGACGTTCTCCGCGTTGTGCTTTGCGCAGCACTTAACCCTCGGTGAACTTGCCCGAAAATAAGTGATGATGTGGCCAAAAAGAACCTGGATGAGACTTCAAATCGGAAAAGAAAGAACTAAAACTCCTCTGCTGTGCGCACTGCCGTGCAGCCAACTTACATAATTGAGCACTGTTTTAAATACCACTTTTAGGCCAGTTTTAAGGGTGGTTGTAAACTACCTTTGCAAAAATCAATAGATTTTTAGACTACTTGCATATTTCAAATTTGCCAGCCTGATCTCCCTGAGTGTTTAATAACTAATCTTACTAATTCCTTGCAGTATGATCAAATCCGTTGTAGTGAAGGTGATGGCTTTGCCAGAAAACCTTTGTATGAGTGGTTTTTTGTCTCCTAAATTGAAAGAATTTATCCTTTTTTATGCAAACCCTGAGACTAATATGCTCATTAGCTTGTTGGGTTACCTATTGCTGTAGATGAATGCACATTATTTTAATTCTAAGGTTGAAAAAGATTTTCTGAAGTCCTGCATGAAGTATTCCTTGATGATATTTGAGGATTTAATGTGTGTAATGATAGGAAGAGAGGAAATGGCCTCAAGTTGCACCAGGGAAGGTTTAGATTGGGTCTTGGGAACAATTTCTTCCCGGGAAGGGCTGTCATGCATTGGAACAGGCTGCCCACGGCAGTGGTGGAGTCACCATCCCTGGAGGGGTTTAAAATACACGTAGATGAGGTTCTCAGGGACACGGGTAAGTGCCAGGGGTGGGGTAATGGTTGGACTGGATGAGCTCAAGGGTCTTTTCCAGCCAAAATGATTCTACAGCTCTATGATAGGATGATTGTGTAGCATTGCAGCACACGGGAGTTTTGGAGCAAGGCAGAGCATCCACCAGAGACCGACAGAAGTTGAGTACCAGTTTCCCCAGGTGCCCTTGAAGTCCCCTCTGTGCGCTTCAACCACTTTAGGATTTTTAATTCCTTTGTAAAATCATCAAATCATAGAATGATTTGGGTTGGAAAGGACCTTCAGAGGTCACCCAGTGCCCCCCCTGCCATGAGCAGGGACATCGTCACCAGCTCAGGTTGCTCAGAGCCCCGTCCAGCCTGGCCTGGGATGTCTCCAGGGATGGTTCAGCCACCACCAATCTGGGCAACCTGGGCCAGGCTCTCACCACCCTCAGGGGCAACAATTTCCTCCTCATGTCCAGCCTGAATCTCCCCTCCTTTAGTTTAAAACCATCACCCCTTGTCCTATCGCACCAGGCCCTGCTCAAAAGTCTGTCCCCATCTTTCTTATTGGCCCCCTTTAGTTATAGAAAGGCCACAATAAGGTCTCCCCAGAGCTTCTCCTCCCCAGGCTGAACCCCCAGCTGTCTCAGCCTTTCTCCCCAGAGCTGTTCAGCCCTCGGCCCATTCCCGTGTCCCTCCTCTGTCCCGCTCCAACAGCTCCATGTCTGGCTGGTGCTGGGAGCCCAGAGCTGGACGCAGAGCTCAGGGGGGCTCGGGACATGGGGGCACAGGGGCAGGATCCCCCCCTCCACCTGCTGCTCACGCTGCTCTGGGCGCAGCCCACGACCACACATTGCCGAATATTTTGGCCCCTTGCATCAATGGTAGATAACCTCCCACTCAATTTGTGTTCTGCTGCTGTGGTTTATCTGGGGTGTCAGGGAACCAATACGGGCTTCCCAAAGTGAAGCAGCAAGCAGGAGATTTTCCTTTAATACTGCAAAGCCAGGCGGTCGCTGGCGTTTGTGCCACCCAGGAACACGATCCTTTTATTGCGTCGGAGGCTTGCGAAGTCATTTGTCCTTGTTGATTGAATATTTATGATGGGAGCTCTGGATGGTGTTTCCCTTAGATTGAATTTCAGCAGCTGGCAAGAATTGCTCCGGTCCTCCCTGTCGGTCACTTTTCTGTCAGGACACAGAGCAGCATCCTACCTGTTTATTCTTGTCCTTTGATTTAATTCCTGATATAGGTACAACCCAAGTCTTGGGATCGGTGGAATTTTTATACTGCTTTATATGTATATATTGCCTTTCTCCTCCCCTTTTATTTTTATATATATTTTTTAATGCCTGCTCAATATTCATGGAACATAAAACCATTCACCACTTATCATGAGCCGTTATCCCAACAACTATTCACGATTATTAATAATAGCGCTTAGTTTCATGTATTGCTTTTCATTATGGCTCTCGAGGCAAATAATAGATGCAGGCAAGTATTGCTGTTGGTTGGGAAGCGGCAGAGCTGTCGTTGCCTCTTTGCGAGAGCAGATTTTGAGCCATTTCTATGGTTCCTGGTGGTCACCTACCAAAGGAGAATCTCCTGGATGCGCTCCTGTGCACCGTACTGTGTCCTCCTTGCAGACCGTGGTTGTGTTCGGACTCTGATGAAAATGCTGTAGGAACTAAAATGGGCATTTTGGTGCCTCCACTTGCATAGGGAGCTGTGTTTGGGGGAAGAACGGGGTAAATGGGAGCAGGTGATGGTGTGTCCTGGTGCACCAGACTGGGAGGAGGGGCTGCCATCCAGTGAGACTTGGACAAGCTGGAGAGTTGGGTGTAGAGGAACCTGATGGAGTTCAACAAGGGCAAGTGTAGGGTCCTGCACCTGGGGAGGAATAACCCCAGGCACCAGCACAGGTTGGGGGTTGACCTGCTGGAAAGCAGCTCTGCAGAGAAGGACCTGGGAGTTCTAGGCAGCAACATGAGTCAATGATGTGCCCTTGTGGGCAAGAGGCCAATGGTACCTGGGGTGCATTAAGAAGAGCGTGGCCAGCAGGTCTAGGTTGTTCCTCCCCCTCTGCTCTGCCCTGGTGAGGCCGCATCTGGAGTTCTGTGTCCAGTTCTGGGCTCCCCAGTTTAAGGAGGACAAGGTATTACTGGAGGGAGTCCAGCAGAGGGCTACAAAGATGCTGAGGGGTCTGGAGCATCTTTCTTATGAGGAGAGACGGAGAGAGCTGGGGCCGTTCAGCCTGGAGAAGAAAGGCTGAGAGGGGATCTCATCAATGGTTATAAATATCTCCAGGGTGGGTGTCAAGAGGATGGACCAGACTCTGTTCAGTGGTGCCCAATGACAGGATGAGGGGCAACGGGCACAGAGCGAAGCACAGGAGGGTCCATCTGAATATGAGGAGAAACTTCTTTACTTTGAGGTGCCAGAGCCCTGGAACAGGCTGCCCAGAGAGGTTGTGGAGTCTCCTTCTCTGGAGGCATTCAAACCCACCTTGTACACATTCCTGTGTGATCTGCTCTGGTGAACCTGCTTTAGCATATGGGTTGGACTGGGTGATCTCCAGAGGTCCCTTCCAACCTCAACTGTTCTATGATTCTGTGCAGCCAAGCTCTGGGCTGGTGATGTAGGCCAACAATTCCCACCCAGGTGCCCTAGAACCTCTCAAGCCTTTCAGGTATGAGTCTTCCTCCTTAGCGATATTTTTAAAAATCTATCTAGTCCTGGGCTACCCCTGCTTGATGGACCAGGTGATCTCCAGAGGTTCCTTCCAACCTCAGCCACTCTCTGTGATCTCGAGACCTCTGGGCATTGCATTTACCAATTGTGACACATTATATCTTCATGCTTCAGGGGTATTTGAAATTTTCACATTAAAAATTAGCCCTGGGCAGGTGGTTGGACCCACCTGCTGCAAGAGCAAGTTGACTTGGTCTTGCATGAACGCCAGGAGACCTGGAGTTGCTGGTGGGCCTGAGATCTCCCATTCCCATCTTTTCTTTGCAAAACAGATACTTCCAAACCCACCTTTGATTCTCCAGCCAGTGCGTCTCTCTTCTGCCTAATTTTCATTGCTGGGCAGTGGTTTTCTTGATCTCAAGTCCAGAAAGCAATGGGCAACCAAAACTTGAGTGAGAAGCAGCAAGCCGCTGAGAAAGGCAACTGGTTTCTCTTCTTCTACAAGTTAGTGATGTGTTTTGTTTTTTGGTTTTTTTCCTTTGTTTTCGGGCTTGTTTTTATTTTCTCTTTCCCCAGCTCAGCAAAGTTCAGCCGTTTGGCCTTGCACACCGGCAAGGCGTCCGAAAGACCCGGTTTTAATTTGCGGTTAGATATCTGTTCAGATTGCATCCACTTCCCCAGTCAGCACTTAATTGGCAAGTCGCTTGATTTAACAGCGTGGGAGCCGGCACCGGAAAAATGGCTCGAATAAATCACTGCCTGACGCCAGAAAATAGATATAATCTCAACATTAACTACATTAATAGTAGCAGGAGCCGAATTAGGAAAGCCATAAAGTATCGGCAGGAGAGTATAAATTATACCCATCTCGCTGTCTTCTTTTCCAACCTCTGTTTTTCTTCTTTCTCCGGACCCTTGCCCAGCCGGTGGCATGTGGTCATGCTCTCGTTGGACACACGTTGTGGTTTTTCTCCTTTGGGTACAGCGATGCCACCAGCCCACACCTTTCCCAATTCATGTCACCTCTTTGAGGACACCACTAGACTTGGCTTAATCAGTTGTAGTGGCTTAATATTGGTTTTGAAAGGAACCAGAATGCGAGGTAATTGCTTTGCTGTTGGGTTTCATTTCTTCCTTCCTTGGCCCTGGCCGTGACCACGTGGTCTTTTATGGTCCTTCTATATTTTTAACGTGATTATTTTGGGCTGGGTGAGGGGAGGCAAGACACTTTCTAATGATGTGGAAAGAAAAAGAAATATTTGTTAGGATACCAGCTTCACAGAATCATAGAATCATTTTGGTTGGAAGGGACTCTCAAGGTCGAGTTCAACCGTTAAATCAACCTTGGCACTGCCCCATGTCCCTGAGAACCTCATCTCGGCGTCTGTCCAACCCCTCCAGGGATGGTGACTCCAGCACTGCCCTGGGCAGCCTGTTCCAATGCCCCACAGCCCTTTCTGGGAAGAAATTGTTCCCCAGATCCAACCTCAGCCTCCCCTGGCGCAACTTGAGGCCGTTTCCTCTGGTCCTGGCGCTTGTTCCTGGGGAGCAGAGCCCGACCCCCCCTGGCTCCAAGCTCCTTTCAGGCAGGTCAGAGATCAGAAGGTCTCCCCTCAGCTCCTGTTCTCCAGCTGAACCCCCAGCTCCCTCAGCCGCTCCCATCACACTTGTGCTCCAGCCCCTTCCCCAGCTCCGTTCCCTTCTCTCTGCACTCTCTCCAGCACCTCAATGTCCTTCTTATGATGAGGGGCCCAAAACTGAACACAGAATTCGAGGTTTGGCCTCACCAGCGCCAAGTACAGTGGCACAATCACTTCTCTGGTCCTATTGGCCACACTATTCCTGATACAAGCCAGGATGCTGTGGTGGCCCTTTTGGCCATCTGGGCACATGCTGGCTCATGTTCCGTCATTATCAACCAACACACCCAGGTCTTTTTCCACCAGGCAGCTTTCCATCCGCTCTTCCCCAAGCCTGGAGCGTTCATGGGGTTGTTGTGACCCAAGTGCAGGCCCCGGCACTTGGCCTTGTTGAACCTCATGCAATTGGCCTCAGCCCAACGATCCAGCCGGTCCAGATCCCTCTGTGTGGCCATCCTGCCCTCCAGCAGATCAACACTCCTATGCGACTTGGTGTCATCTGCAAACTTACTAAGGGTGCACTCAATCCCCTCACCCAGGTCATTGATAAAGAGATTAAACAGAACTGGCCCCAGTACTGAGCCCTGGGGACACCACCCGTGACCGGCCACCAACTGGATTTGGCTCCGTTCACCACAACTCTTAGGGCCCAGCCCTCCAGCCAGTTCTTTATCCATCGCAGACGATCCATCCAGGCCATGAGCTGCAGCTTCTCCAGGAGAATCCTGGGGAATACGGTGTCAGAATGCTGTGGGATACTTTGTCCAAGGCTTTGCTGGAGTCTAAGTATGCAACTTAGTCCACAACTAAGTCCCTCCACCTTTTGCATGCCATGGGGTGCGAAAAAACATCTCAGCTCTTCCAGTTGTTGCTTTTTCCCTTTGTGCTGGGGTCAGCACTTAATAGGACGCGCGTCTGGTTGTTTCTTTTTCCTTTCAATCCAGCTGTAGGTCCCCCCTTGCTTTGAAAGCTGAAGTTTTTAGGGTTTGCTGCAAACATATCCAAGGTATGTGGATTCCTGGGATGGGATTGGTGGCCAAGCATCCTCATCAGAACCAAAACCGGAGCAGGAAAATGAGCTAAAAGTGCCCAATTCTTGCCTTAGAGCATCATTAAAATCCTTTTTCATCCACCTTTGCACAGACGGGGGTGATGTCAAGAGGGGAATGATGGTGCCATGGATGTGACTGTAAGTTGAGTTACATCCCACCTTAACGTGCGTGTGAAGGGTCTTGTCAGTGCTGTGAGCTGGATGCTTATTTTGGTCTTTTTTACAAAGTTTTCCCTATTTTTCTGTATGATTTTGAGCCATGAGTTGCTCTGGGTCTGGTGCCAGCAGAGGGAGACAGCTCTGTACAAGTCCTGCACGGCAAAGGCTGACGGCTAATTTAGTTTGAACGAGGGAGCAACAGTGATTTTGGTCTGTCTTCATGTACACGTCGAACGCGCTCGCGTCGCTTCACGGCGCCGACGTGCTGAAACTGAGCACCGGTGGATTTTACACCTCAGAGCTGTCAAAATTCTATATAATAGAGCGACCTTATTCGAGGTGTCTCTGCATCCCTCATCAGGAACCCACAGAGGTTCACAGCCCTTAGTTCCCAACAAATGCCACAAACATTTCGCATATCGTTTTACTTCTTTTCCTAATTTCACTGCGCAGTCCCTGACGAAGAGCATCTTTGCAACGTTTGGAAGAACAGACGATGCTCTCGCTGCTGGGGCTTTGTCTAAAAGCCGTGAACAAGCGACAGCTTCAGCAGATGATCATCCAATCACCTCGAAAACCTATCGAACGCCTTCCCGGCCTTTATGACCAACGCGTGCATCTTTTTTTTCCCAGATACCCGATAAATCGGTCCGGGAAGCGCACAGAAAAACGCGGCTGTCTCAGCACCGATGGAGTTGTCACTGTACTGAGATTCAACGTGCTGACAGCTCGGCACGGATGAGTTTCTCCGGCAGGCTAGTAGATGACCGGCGTGGCTGAAATGTGCCCACGTGGCTGTGGTTCTTTTTCCTGCAAAAGTTTTCTTTTAAGCATTCGAACTAGCAGAGCCATCCCGGAGTTAGCGGAAACGCTCGGAAGCGCCTCTGAGTCTGACGGTGAGGTTTGCTTGGGATAACACTGCCAAGTAGTTGATTTTAGAAGCCGGATCCTGAGCCCAAGTGGGTGATTTTCATACTCATCGGTATCAGTTTTACTATTTCTCTGGCCTCTTCTAAGGGAACTGTGTGTTTGTAAATGGTCAGCACGCACATAGAGGTGCTGAGTGCTGTCGGCAAGATGCCGTTACACGATTATTTCCTTATTGCTTCTGTGAAAGCCAAAACAGCGCTTCCAAAGGTAGGGGAGGCTTTAGGAAACATCCACCTTAATTTAGGGGCAGGATGGGCTCTGGCTTATGGTCACTCTGGTGTATGAGGCAGCTGATCTTGGAGCACATCCAGGTTTTTGCTGGGATTTGCTCACCTGCCGCGGGGATTTTTTGGTGCTGGAGGAGCCTTTCCCTTGCATGGGCTTTGCCCAGTGCGTGTCAATGAGTCCTTGGTCTATACCAATGGGCTTATAGTAAATATTAAAATTTATATGTCATTTCTGATCACAGAAGGATTGTTGGGAAGCCCAAAAGTTGTTTTCTTAATGGAGTGGAGACCATACCCTGTCTGTCCTCTGCCCCCCTGCATTGAGAGCATGGCGTGTGCTTGGGGGGGATCATAGGATGGTTTGGGTTGGAGGGACCTTCCCAGCTCCCCCAGTGCCCCCCCTGCCATGAGCAGGGACATCTGCACCAGCTCAGGTTGCTCAGAGCCCTGTCCAGCCTGGCCTGGGATGTCTCCAGGGATGGTTCATCCACCACCTCCCTGGCCAACCTGGGCCAGTGTTTCACCACCCTCATTCTACAAAATTTCATCCTCATGTCCAGCCTGAATCTCCTCTCTTTTCATTTAAAACCATCACCCCTTGTCTTATCACAACAGGCCCTGCTCAAAAGTCCGTCCCCATCTTTCTTATGGGCCCCTTTCAGAGCAGCTCACCAGTTGGAGCTGGACTGTCCAGAAACCACCAAATGGTTCAACCACACAGCCAGTTTCACCTACGAGAGGCTTCAGAAGTCTCTTTGTCACCCCAGTGGACAGAGTCCTCCCTTCCTTTTTATCCCTTTTTTAGTGCTAGCGTTGGGTTATGGTTGGACTCGATGATCCTGAGGGTCTCTCCCAGCTGGAATGATTCTATGATTCTACGATCCATCTTCTTGTTACCCAAACTGTTTGTTGTTCCCTCGGTCCTTTGGATAAGCTGTGCGGTGGGATGCTCCTTCAGAAGACGGTGACACTGGGGGGTCACAGCACCAAGAAGGGCAGCAAATGTCCCCGTGAGAAAGTTTGTTTCTGTATTTTCCTGACTTGCAGAATTCCCCAGTATAGCCAAAGTGGATTATTATAGATGGATATTGACTGCGGGTTTAATTACTTGGGGGTAACAACAGAGTTTTCCTCTTAAATTTGGAAGTTTCGCTAATGTCGTGAGTTTAGTTGGCGTCTCCTTTTCTAACATAACCAGACTTGAGTAACGAGACGCTGGTGATGGGGGGACAAACAAAAAGCCATCGGCTGATACAGGAACAGAACCAATGTCTCACCACCCTTGGTGTAAAAAATTTCCTCCTCATGCCTAACCTGAATCTCCCTTCCTTTAGTTTAAAACTGTCAGCCCTTGTCCTATCACAACAGGCCTTACTAAAAAGTTTGTCTCCATTTTTCACCCACCCCGAAGTCGTCTCCATAGGGCCAACATGACCTTCTCAACTTCTTAATTTCCAGCCTTTTTTTTTTTTTTTTTTGTGGGTTGCAACCTGCTTTACAAAGTCCCGCTAGCTCCCCTTGAAATGGATTTTTAAAAGCGTCATCTACCGGGGAATTTTCCTTTCCATCTTGTTGTTTATTAGGCTCTTAAAGGGAAAGCTTGTAATGCATCCATTGATCGAAATACCAATTGAGGAGATAGGAGCGCATAAAATAGCCCCGACCCTTTAATAATGGAGCAATATCATTTGTAATGTAGGCGATGCAATTAGTATTGCTAACCAATACACTGCCCCTTGATGGGGGCCTCTGAATCATTTTTATACGTTATAGTTTATACCGAGTCCGAGCTGAGTTCCTTTAAGTGTCTGCCCAGTGAGTATCTTATAGACTGATGCTCTCAGAAGTGTCGGACCTTTTTTTCTCTCACTTGGAAGTAGATCTAAATTCTTTATATCCATGTATTTATCGATAAAATATACATGGATGCATTTATAAAATATATATGTATACATATGTAAGTATATATACTTATCCAGGCATATGCAGCTCTTAATATATTTACTGCCTTGTTTGATTACAGGGAAGCCAAAAGTTCAGGCTGAGGAATTAGAAGCTGACAACGCTGCCTCTGTTTTGTGGGTCAGCTTGTAAGAGAGCCTAAAAGCCATAATTTAGGGAGTGTATATATGGATACGTAACAACTGCCTGCTTTAAATTTGGAGAAATAACCCTGCAGTAGAAACATCAGCTTATTATTCGCTCCTTATGATAACATAAAGGCAGCAAAACCAACTCTCTAGGGAAAAAAAAAAATCAGAAAAAGCCTGTATATGCTGTTTTCTATGCCTTAGTAGGTAAATTAAATTTAATTTTAAATATTGTGCTGCTGCAGATCCCTAGCAAAAGCCCCTATAGCCAGCCAGGAGTCGGTGTTTTCTTGGGGGATAATTCCAGTTTTCTCGGTGGATAATTCCCTCAATCGCAGCCCCGATAAACTTCTTTAACCTCTTCCAGTGCCTGACACATGGTTTTCCATTGAGCCCTGCTGCCTGACTGAGATATTAATTTGCTTTAATTAAAATATATCAGCTGTTCTTGCTCTTCTTAGTATTATTACAATTTCCTGCATGAGAAAAAGAGCATTTAAAAAGGAGTCATCTCTGGAAAAAACAGTTATACCAGATATTTTTTGCAAGCGGGCAGGAGGAAGAGTCTCGAGTGGGGTTTGACTATTATGTCTGGCTGATTATTTGGGGAAATATTTGACGTTGAGGCTGGTTTGGGTTTGAAGGTGATGCAGGTGGCTGCCCTTGCAGCGTCAAAGTGGTTTTGATCCTCAGCAATTAGCTTGTTGTTCAGGATTTCCAAAATTAGCTTATGCTTTGCACAGCCTGGATATCACTCGATCGTTGATCTACTTGATGATGTAAAATGTTGGAGACGCCGTATGGAAATGTTTGGCGTTTTGATCCGAGCGGTGACGATGCTTCGTACAGGTTTGTGCATTAGGAAAGCGAGTGGGAAGGTGCAATATTGTCGCACTTGGAGCACATCCAAACATCTAAAATACGATTTACTACGCTCTGGTGTGAGCAGATGAAGGAGTAGCACTTCTGTGCCAGGATGGGTGAAGGTCTATGACCTGCTCTCCCTTTTTTCTCATTTTGGAGGGCTCTGTAGCCCGTCGCCGAGGGTGGTAGGATGTGTTTCGGAGGAAATTTGCGTTAATGTCCTGTTGCGTGTGGACGTGGGAGCCAAAAAATCAGCGTGGGGGCCCAACTGGAGCACGACTTAAGTGCTAAAGCCGGTAACACCTGCTCGTCTCGTGTGCAGAAAAAGATCCATTTCAGCTAATCAGAATTAAACCGTAATGAACTTTGTCCAATCGTCTGAGCTAATGGGGGTAAAAGGAATCTAATTAATGGGACAATGGTCCCCGGTCTTCTTGGTATAATTACTGATCTGCTGCAGCAGTAGAGCGGCGGGTTGGAAAGCTGTGTATTAGGGGTTGTCAGCATTTCCATTCTCAAGCTTAGCGTAAGCGGTTTAATGGGACGTTGTCTTGGGTTTTAAGGCTGTAAGTTGACCTGCCTTGAGAACAGCTTCATCTAGGCAATCACATCTTCTAGAACGGGTCTTTTGTCTTTTCTCCGGGCTAACATTGCAGTGGAGAAGTTTTTATAGGGGAAACTTTGCTGGAGAACTTGAGTAACTTTGAAAGGTTTCAGAAGATCCTTCCATGGGTGGGATCAGACCCCCTGCTGGAGATAAGCCAAGCGAGGTGGCTTCAGGTTGAGTTGTCAGATAGAATCATAGAATCATTTTGGTTGGAAGAGATCCTTAAGATCATCAAGTCCAATCAAAACCTAAATCTAACACTAAACCATGTCCCTAAGACCCTCGATGAACTGGGAGTGAGCAGAGCTGGTTTAGGCTGGAGTTGGTCAGAAGACGGACTTCTGAAAGATGAAGAGAAGGTATCTCACCACCTGGAAGCTCTGGAGAAGGAGTGTGCAACTGGAACAGCCATGGAGATGGACGATCAAGGGGGAAATGAAGCTCTGGATTATTTAAGCAGCATTTCAGAAATTGTGAAGGGATGTGCAGAGACGGGGAGAAATTAAAAAGGAGAGAATGGCCAGAAGAGCAGGAGAGCTCATCAAAAACCTGCTTGGTCTCTACCTGGACAGAAGACTCTAGTAAGTCATTGGAGTAGACGTGGTCTTGGCCAGAAGCACTGCATAGAAATCCTCGTGAAACTAAAATCCTGGGAAATCATAGAATCATTTTGGTTGGAAGAGACCCTCAAGATCATCGAGTCCAACCTGAGACCCTCTGGTCATGAGGTAGCAGAATAAACCAAGCTATTGTCAACCGTAGGACAAGGTTGTGGATGAAGACAGGAAATAAGAGACCAGCCACCCTTTAGGAAAGCAAGAGCCACAAGAAGATGAGAGATTGGGACTGCAGCAGCTGTTTTGCTTTTGGGAATGATGATGAAACATTAATTACATCCTGCTGAGAGTTCTGTTGTCCTATTGGCAGCTCAGCAAAGGTGCATTTAGCTGGTGAAGCCGAGGACCTTTACATGGGTGAGGCTGGTGTTGATGGGGGTGTAGAAGGTGCAGAAGGAAAAGCCACGTTGGAGCCTGGTCATGGGTCTAGAAGGTTTATGGAAAGAAAGATCTTGAGGTTCTGGAGTGAGTTCAGAGAAGGGAACGGAGCTGGTGAGGGGCTGGAGCACAAGTGTGATGGGAGCGGCTGAGGGAGCTGGGGGGGTCAGCCTGGAGAACAGGAGCTGAGGGGAGACCTTCTGATCTCTGACCTGCCTGAAAGGAGCTTGGAGCCAGGGGGGTCGGGCTCTGCTCCCCAGGACCAAGCACCAGGACCAGAGGAAACAGCCTCAAGTTGCGCCAGGGGAGGTTGAGGTTGGATCTGGGGAACAGTTTCTCCCTGGAAAGGGCTGTTGGGCATTGGAACAGGCTGCCCAGGGCAGTGCTGGAGTCACCATCCCTGGAGGGGTTGAACAGACGCGGAGATGAGGTTCTCAGGGACATGGGGCAGTGCCAGGAGTGGGTTAACGGTTGGACTTGATGATCTTGAGAGTCTCTTCCAACCAAGATGATTCTATGATTCTGTGAAATGAGATTGGTGGCATAATATCTCTCACAGAGTACGTATCATATGGAGGGACAACCAGCACATTGGGGTGGCTTTGGCCGGTTTCTGCTACTTCAGGGGTCTCACAAATCATAACACTCAGAGGAGAGGTCAGAAGTAATTTTAAAAGACGGCTTAATTGGGATGTGTGCCTGCATTCCTGTAGAGCTGGAGGATGGAGAACCCCTCACTTTCAGGATGATGACCTTAGGAGGGTGCGTCCTTCACCCAAAAAGCCCAAGGGAAGGGGCGGGCAACCCTGTGTCCCTTTTCCCTGTCCTTGCCACCAGGATGAGAAGAACCACAGCGCTCAGTAAATCTGCTGATGCGGCGGCATGCGTGGAGGTAAAAATGATCCAGGAGCAGAGACACTTATGTTTGCACAATACAAATGAAATTCACCCTTGGGCTGAGGCCAGGACGGCCCCAGCGCACCAGGGAAATCATATTTAACCTTAATTTAGGGACAGGGGTTTCAATGCATTCAGTAACACTTGTGATCTTAAATTAGTTCTGTGCCTGTATCAGCCGTTGGCTTTTTGTTTGTCCCTCCATCACCAGCTTCTTGTTACTCAGTTCTAGTTACGTTAGAAAAGGAGATGCCAATTAAACTCATGCCATTAGTGAAACTTCCAAATTTAAGAGGAAAACTCTGTTCTTATCACCAAGTGATTAAACGCGCAGTCAATATCCTTCTATAATAATCCACTCTGGCTGTACCAGGGGGTTCTGTGAGTCAGGAAAATAAAGAAACAAACTTTCTCACGGGGACATTTGCTGCCCTTCTTGGTGCTGTGACCCCCCAGTGTCACCGTCTTCTGAAGGAGCATCCCACCGCACAGCTTATCCAAAGGACCAAGGGAACAACAAATAGTTTGGGTAACAAGAAGATGGATCGTAGAATCATAGAATCATTCCAGCTGGGAGAGACCCTCAGGATCATCGAGTCCAACCATAACCCAACGCTAGCACTAAAAAAGGGATAAAAAGGAAGGGAGGACTCTGTCCACTGGGGTGACAAAGAGACTTTTGAAGCCTCTCGTAGGTGAAACTGGCTGTGTGGTTGAACCATTTGGTGGTTTCTGGACAGTCCAGCTCCAACTGGTGAGCTGCTCTGAAAGGGGCCCATAAGAAAGACGGGGACGGACTTTTGAGCAGGGCCTGTTGTGATAAGACAAGGGGTGATGGTTTTGAACTCAAAGAGGGGAGATTCAGGCTGGACATGAGGATGAAATTTTGTAGAATGAGGGTGGTGAAACACTGGCTCAGGTTTCCCAGAGAGGTGGTGGATGCCCCATCCCTGGAGACATCCCAGGCCAGGCTGAATGGGGCTGAGTAACCTGAGCTGGTGCAGATGTCCCTGCTCATGTCAGGGGTAGGACTGGATGAGCTTTGAAGGTCCCTTCCAACCCAAATTATTCTGTGATTCTATGACTCTATGATTATATGATTCCTGCCCTCCCCTCCTGACCATGCTGGTCCTTCAGTGCAGCAGGTCATGAGGCCTGTTCTTTCCTCCATTCTCCGTGCATGGCATGTGGAGCTGTTTTTGCGGCCAGGTTCTTCATCACTCTCTCCGAAATGAATGAGGTTGCAAACAATAGCAGCGATTTGGCAAACGGCAATGATTTGGAGCAGCGAGAAGAGCTCTCTAACACTGCTGTAAGCTCCTTGAGGCGATAACTGTATCTCCTCTGTGTTGTGGAAAGTCTTGGCGTGATTTAAGCGCTTTGCTTGGCACATGGGTTCACCCTCACCAAGCGACCGAGACCGTGAGCCCAGTGCTGTGGGAGTGCCAAGTGCGGCGTGAAGCCTTTGCTGTGACATTTCTTGGAGGCAAGTGGGAAATGAAAGGGAGAGAGAGAAATGGCAATAAATTTAGTGGGAGAAACTAACGATGAGCTAGAAGGAAGGGATGTCAAAGAGGGACCTGGACAGATTGGAGGAGTGGGCCCATGCGAACCTCGTGAGGTTCACCAGGGCCAAGTGCAAGGTCCTGCACCTGGGTCGGGGCAGCCCCCGGTATCAGCACAGGTGGTGGATCGGTGGATGGATGGATGGATGGATGGATGGATGGATGGAGAGCAGACCTATGGAGAAGGACTTGGGGACACTGGTGGATAAAAGATTGGCCATGACCCAGCAACGTGTGCTCACAGCCCAGAAAATCAACCATGTCCTGGGCTGTACGCAGAGCAGCGTGAGCAGCAGGTGGAGTTGGGGATTCTGCCCATGCGCCCCCATGTCCTGAGCCCCCCCTGAGCTCTGCGTCCAGCTCTGGGCTCCCAGCACCAGCCAGACATGGAGCTGTTGGAGCGGGACAGAGGAGGGACACGGGAATGGGCCGAGGGCTGAACAGCTCTGGGGAGAAAGGCTGAGAGAGTTGGGGGTTCAGCCTGGGGAGGAGAAGCTCCGGGGAGACCTTATTGTGGCCTTTCAGTAATTAAAAGGGGCCGATAAGAAAGATGGGGACAGACTTTTGAGCAGGGCCTGTTGTGACAGGACAAGGGGTGAAGGTTTTAAACTAAAGGAGGGGAGATTCAGACTAGATATAAGGAAGAAGTTTGTTACAATGAGGGTAATAAAACCCTGGCCCGGTTTGTCCAGAGGGGTGGTGGAGGGGTGGTGGCCCCATCCCTGGAGACATCCCAGGCCAGGCTGGACGGGGCTCTGAGCAACCTGAGCTGGTGAAGATGTCCCTGCTCATGGCAGGGGTTGGACTAGCTGATCTTTGTAGGTCCCTTCCAACCCAAACCATTCGATGATTCTATGAAAGCCGCTCAGTTGTGGTGTTTGGTCGGTGAAGCCCCTTGTGTGAGGGCAGCACTGCGCGTCCCCCATCTCATGCTCCTCGTTGAAGCTCTTGGGAAAACGAAGACACAAGCTGGCACCTGACTTGCTTTTGAGCCATGTGTAGCCCAAACTGTATCTTTTTCTGCAGGCTTAATTAGGCCTTTGTACAGGCCTAATGCTCCAGTTTTTAATCCCCAGCTCAGAGCAGGATTTATGACACTGGGGACGTTTCTGTCTCTGACTCTTCTCCGAAGCTTTGTGGGTGGTGAAGAAGGGTCAATGTGGCTCTTGCACAGATTGAAAATATGACATATTTAAAACCATGGCCAAAATAGGGGGTGTCGAATGACTCTTGTAGTCCAGATGGAGCTGGTGCTGGGGTGTTTTTGGGATGAGTGTAGAGGGAACATATGTTGGCTGCCCTTCAGGGTCCAGGACTGTCCCCAAACCAGCTGTGGGATGTGCTGGTGGCCTTGGCTGTGCACCGTCATGTCACCGTGCACCATTGGGTGACCCTACCTTGGGGAGTTGACACTCACAGTGGGTGAAAAGCTGGAGACTTTTGGAAACCTGTCCAATCTCACCTGTCAAAACTCGAAGGTGTTGCTTAGGGAGACGTGTCCTTCTGCATCTTGGACATGAGGACTCTGCGTGGATCTCATCCCTTTCCTGGTTCTTCAGCTTCAAATTATGAAAATGGTCCAGAGAAAAGGATGAGAAAAACTGCGGGAAAGCAGAGCAGAGCCTGATCCTAGAAACAGGTCAGGAACCCTCAAGAATTTCTGCTGGTTCTTCCGTACTCTCAGCTGTTACCAGCCCAAAGAAGAAGCTTCCTTGGTTCATCTTGGTTTATCTGGGCTGGTTCCTGGCTGGCTCCTGGGGATGGGGAATTTGGCTTTGCCCCCAAACACTTGCAGAGCCGTCTGGGCAAAGCTGGGTGCAGAGGTACCCCATGGCCATATCCTTGGGGTGTCAGGCTTACTTTAGCTGATTTCGGGGTTCACCACCACTGTAATTCCCCCTCGTTGAGCTGCCAAACCTGGTCTTTTCCCAGAAGTGTCCCATCTCCTTTCTTAAACTGTGTAAGTTTCGAAGCATTGGATGTCACTGTTGCTGCCCCAGTGCCCGCGCTCCTGCAGCTGGCTCAGAAATGTTGTTGTCTTCCCATGGTTTGGTCTGGTCCTTCACAATGAAGATCAACACAACTGCTCCGGTATCAACTTTATTTTGGGTGAACAACTGGAAAATATTTGAATCTTATGAAGACACTGGAACAGGTTGGCCAGAGAAGCTGTGGACGCCCCATCACTGGAAGTGTTCAAGGTCAGGTTGGATGGGCCTTTGAGCAACCTGGTCTAGTTGAAGATGTTCCTGGTGCATCTGTGGGTGGACTAGATCTTTTAAGGTGCCTACCAACCCAAACCATTAGATGTTTCTAGAAAATGTTCCACATCAGTTTAGTGCCTTGGAGAAGTCACTGCAAGAAGTTTACATGTAAATGAGGTCCTCACGGACATGGTTTAGAGGTGGACTTGACAGTGTTGGGTTAACGGTTGGACTCGATGATCTTAAAGGTCTTTTCCAACCAAAATGATTCTAGGACTCTAAGTCCGTGATATTATTTTCACACCTGGGTCTTTTGAGTGTAATTATTTGAGGAGAGAATTTTTGCAGTTTAAACAAGGACTAGGAAAAGGTGTCATGTCTATGAGATGTGGAAATTGGAGGAAACCACAAAAAACCTCAACAACCCTGCATTGCAGGTAGAATCCAATGTTTCTTACACAACATGCGGCCATAAAAGTGACAGCGGTGGTTTTGATTGCAGGATGAAGTAATGGGTTGAACTGTGAAGAAGAAATCCATTTAGATAGCTTCGATAACAGCATTGGCAACAGCACGCAGGAGAACCTGAAAGCTTTTCAATAGATGGAGAAAATATTAACGTTTCAAAGGCAGTTGGTATTGTTTGTCGATGGTCCTGGTGGCTTTTCTGTTGGTGTTAGAGCTTCTGTGGTGCTGAGCATGGCACGTGGAATCTTATAATCCTTTTGGTTGGAAAAGAACCTGAAGATCATGGAGTCCAACTGTTAACCCACCTCTGGCACTACCCCAGTCCCTGAGAACCTCATCTCCGTCTGTCCAACCCCTCCAGGGATGGTGACTCCAGCACTGCCCTGGGCAGCCTGTTCCAATGCCCCACAGCCCTTTGGGGAAGAAATTGTTCCCCAGATCCAACCTCAACCTCCCCTGGCGCAACTTGAGGCCGTTTCCTCTGGTCCTGGCGCTTGTTCCTGGGGAGCAGAGCCCGACCCCCCTGGCTCCAAGCTCCTTTCAGGCAGGTCAGAGATCAGAAGGTCTCCCCTCAGCTCCTGTTCTCCAGCTGAACCCCCAGCTCCCTCAGCCGCTCCCATCACACTTGTGCTCCAGCCCCTCACCAGCTCCGTTCCCTTCTCTCAACTCACTCCAGCACCTCAAGGACTTTCCTGTCGTGGAAGGATGTTCAAGGCCAGGGGAGGAGAGGGGCTCGTGCCACCTGGGCTGCCGAGGCGGGTCCGCAGCTGAGTGTTGCCAAAACCGGCACAAATGAACCGTGTCGTGGTGACTGGTCATCTCCTGCTCCACTGTATCACCATCACACCTCAGCGCCACCCAGCGAGTGAGCGATCCCATCCCCATTATTTCAGCCCTTTGCGTATGGCCGCGTGGCACCGTCACAGCTCGCTCTGATTTAATTGCTGAGGTTAATTAGGATTTAAATCCGCGAGATGGAAACCCTTGATTTCAATCATCGGATCTAGTTTTGTTCCCCGTCTTTGTTCACCAGCTGTTTTTTTTGGCGGAACCTTTATTCTCATTGGTTGATAACCATTATAATGTATTTGCAACTATTTTTCTTTCGCAAGTCAGGAGGATTTATTAGGTAGGTACATCTTTATTTAGGTAATGAGGTTGCTAAATAGGTACTCATTGAGGTTCATAATTTTTCCAGGTTTTCAAAATGGTAAATGAGATCTGTGCTGGATTATTTTTTTTTCTCTTGAGCTTAACATTAAGCTGCATTTGAATGGAAATTCCAATTCAATTGAACCAAATTAAAATAGTTCTTTAAAGTGTTTGTTTCGTAATTAGAACTCATTATTGAAAGTAGAGAATTGTTTATGGATAAATTAACAGGTTATTGCTGGTCACTATGTATTAAAAACTAATGGATCCCCTGTATTTGTTTGTATATTGAAAGAAGACATGTGCGTTTCTATTTTCGATTTCCAATCACTTTTTCAACCCCTGATATCATAGTGAACTGAATTATTTGAGTAATTCAAATCAGGTTCTTTCAATAGATTAAGTCTTAAAGTAGAAAGTGTTTGAGATTTGACCTTTTTATTTTTAAGAAGAAAACAATAATATTCATACAAATTCCATAAATCAAACATTTTAATGAGGGAACCAATGCAAGAGCTCAGAGGACTGCTGGCATGTTTGAGGAGCATTTTTAAGCCCAAATCCTTGTTTTCTTCTCCTATGTGCTAAGGAGCAAGGATATTGTGATTTTTTGTTTTAATATTTTGCTCAAATCAGGGTTCTGGAATTCTCCCTGGGAGGCTCGGAGTGGGCAAGGTCCCTCCTGCCTGGTGTTCTCCGTAACTGTTGTCCCGGTTATGATCCGCTTTTTCCTCGGGAATCAAATGTCAGCATGCAAATGTGATTTCTTACTATGTAAGGATTACTTAAAAAAAAAAAAAAAAGCCAAGCCTAAAGAAGATATCCAGTAGTAAAAGAAAACCATCCTCAAAAGCCATTTGTATTGCCGTCAGCGCCAAGAAATCCTCTCGGTTTCAGCTGGCTGAAACGCCGTCGGGATGTTCTTGCTCTGCTCTTGGTTTTGTGTTTCATTTATATACATCAGCTCCTCTAATATTTCAAATATGGGTGTGTTTCTGCATTTGTGTGGGGTTTTGGGATCAGGTGGTCTCGTGCGTTGAGTGCGCGCTCGTGCGCGTAGCTTGAGGGTGTTGAATCTGAGCATCTCCTGCAGCTCTGGGTGCCCGTGGGGTGAGTCGTCTTTGTTGCTCACTTTCCACATTGACTTCGAAATCTCTCTTTTTCTGCTTTTTTCTGTTCTATTTAAGGGGGGAACATATTTCGGTAGCAGCTTTCACTGGCTCTTGGCTGAAGTTCTGGTGGTTTTCTTCCATTTTGAGCAGCTTCACTGTGCTTGAAGGTGAGGAAGGTGCGTTGAGTTGGGCATCAACTGACCGTTGTCTCCATGTTGTCTTGCTGAGCCCTTTTCCCCCTCTTGGCCCAGTTTTTGCTTTGAGTTTACTGGTCTGTTGGATGTCGGGCATTGGAACAGGCTGCCCAGGGCAGTGGTAGAGTCACCATCCCTGCAGGGATTGAACAGACGTGGAGATGAGGTTCTCAGGAACAGGGGTTAGTGGTGGACTTGATGGTGTTGAGTTAATGGTTGGACTCAATGATGTTAAGGGTCTTTTCCATCTAAAATGATTCTGTGATTCTATGAAGGACACAGCCGCTTGATGTTTAATCATGGCAAAGCGAATAAGAAAAATCAGACTTGGTCAACATGAGCATCTACAAACCATCAGCATGAAATGGGCCGACTTGGGCAAACTTGCTTCTGCTTCAAGGGCTGCAATGGAAGAGCCCAGATCTCAACCTCCAGCATGTTTGATCAGCCCAGGACCTCCCTCCACAACATTTTTAGTACAAGACACTGTGATTTTCCCATCACGCTCATCCCTGGCATTGGCAGTAGACCTTCAACAGTTACAACGCTGTTTTTAAACATTTTTATAGCGTCCCTCTACCCCCTTTTCATTAAAAATTTTTCTTCCCCTGTCCACCCCAGAGGTGGGGAAAAGACAACCCTCAACCTTGTATAGTCAAGGTTATGGCGATAAATTCTGTAGCATTGTCACTTCTATTCGGAGTAAATTGGCTGGCCGCTTTCGGGCTGAAGGGAAGATAATTTGCTGTAGTATTTCAAATGGATTAGAAATGGATTTGAAGGGAAAGTTCATGCCTCCCATTACAAAGGCTAGAAAGAAGACTATCTTAAGGCACTGTTCACACTCTGGCCTTCATTATCCACGCTTAATACCTTTCCTATTTTCCAGCGTTAATGAAATTTCCTGCCGGAGCGAGTCTTCTGGCCGGTCGGGAAGACTCTTTAGATCCGTGGGCTTGTGCGGCAGAAAGGGAATTACAAGCCCTTCGTGTCGAGGGCCCGACGTATTCTTCAGGTCCTTGGCCCGGCTATTATCTCATTAATTTTTATCCTCTTTTCTCAATACAGTTCATTTCCAAAGGCCGTCCTTTCCATTAGGGTAACAATTCAACGGGGAGCTGTGATACCGTCGCCGATGAAAAGCGGCGGGGTGTTTGACGCGGCTCCTCGCCCTCCGTTACAACCGGCCGGCCCCTGCGGCCACCGGGTCGGATGTCACTAACAAAGAGGGGGACACACACCGATGGTTGTGTTGGGGCTACGCAGCCATTTGGGAGCAACAACTTGGCTTGAAAGAAAATAGAGGTTTCTGGCAGGTGAAGGTTGGGCATTTAAGTTTCCCTCCGGCTCAGGTTCCACCGTGATTTTTCGATATAAAACATATTTTACCTGCAATTTTAAATCTCTTACAGCTCCTATAATATATGTAAATATGAGAAATATTCTAATCAACATGATAAATAATATATATCATAAATATTCTGATAAATGGAGGGTGTTTTTCTTTTCTCCCAAGTAACAAGTGATAAGACGAGAGGAAACAGCCTCAGGTTACACCGGTGGAAGTTTAGATTGGAAATTAGGGAAAATTTCTTCCCGGAAGGGGCTGTTGGGCATTGGAACAGGCTGCCCAGGGCAGTGGTGGAGTCACCATCCCTGGAGGGGTTTAAAAGATGCGGAGATGAGGTTCTTAGGGATGTGGTTTAGTGATAATGCTGGGTTAACATTTGGACTCTGATCTTGAGGGTCTCTTCCAACCAAAACGAATCTATGATTCTGTGAAATAATACTCTATAAATAACATGAGTTGGCCAATAGGTGCGTTCAGCTGCCAAAATCCCCTGCCAAGCATCGTCACCATTTCCCGGTGAGCGGCATCTCCTCTCCCGTTGCGTTTGCGTCGGGAACGTCCACGATGACGTTATGGGGTCCCACCAGCTCTGGTCTGCATCCCTCGGGTTTACCCCTCTGCAAAATTGCACCTCCAATTTCTGCGGAGGAAAGGGTGGAGGAGACAACCTCTGGGGCTAAAGGGGAATTAATAAAAATACAAATGCAAAAAAAAAAAATGGAGACCTGTGGGGAGATGTTTAAGGTGGGCTATGGGGGCCCTTCGCATGGGTTAACCCCTATTAATGTTGACTTTTTAGATAAGAGGGTTTCCAGGTGAGGAGTTGGGCTGGTGCAGAACCTCCGTGGAGGCTGAAGGGATCTGGGGACATCCCTCCTTGGACCCTTCCACCACCCAGAAGGTGGAAATGGAGACGGTGAAGCCTCCAGCGAGCTCCAGCTGAGCCCTTGATTGAAACTTGAGTTCGGTGGCACTTGAGGCTTCAGCAACGTGAGCAGATGTTCTGCAGAAGCTTTGCTTGGAGGCCACCTAGATGGTCATTTTTCAACCTTAAAAGTACAACAGCTACAAATTGGAGAAGGTTCAGCCCCACTCTCTTTGCAGTGGGAGATATTTTTGGATGTTTTCTGCCAAAATCCTTGAAAAATCCCAGCGGGAACGTCCCTAATGAGAGATACGGCGCCCGTGGTCCCTCACATTTGGAGCTTGACCATCCCCAAGGACTCTTGGAGAGGAGAACGTGCCACTGCACCTTATTTCTTTTCTTTTCTTTTTTAATTAATATTGCTTTATAAAAATAGAAAATGTTTTATAATCCGCAGTTATTTGCTTCACTCACATCCCAGGAGTCAGATGCCACCGGGTAATGACTCTTGATAAATGGTGACTTTCCAAGAAAGAACCTCAGTGTCCAACCGCTCCAGCGCGTTGAGCGAACGCAACAAAGCGAGAAAATAAATATCCTGTGGATTTGGGGGGATTCAACCAGTCGGGCTCTTAAACTGGTGCTTAAACCAGCCGGACAAGCAGCCCCTGGGGCTGCGCACGACTTGGGTTTAATTGGATTTTATTGATATTACAGCAACAAGATGGGTATTTTTCTCCTGTATTATTAATTTTGCACCTCACTGATGTTACCTTTTTATACATATGAAAATATAATATATATAATTTGTAGAATTGTAGAATACCAAGTTGGAAGGGACCTCTAAGATCATCTGGTCCAAACGTTCTTAGGAAAATAATAAATAATATAATGAATATAATATAGTATTCCATTTATATTCCATATGTTGAAATGTATATGCTCTGTAGATAATATAGATAGATATATAGATATAGAAATATCTCTACAGATAGAGATCTATACGTATAGAAATATATATCTATTTCTCTCTATATAATATACATCTCTACATAAAGATATAAAATATATTGGTGTATATATAGATCTAATCTATGTAGAAACATACAGAGTATATATAGATATATAATATAGTTTTATATCTAACTATATAGCTAATATATGTATATATAGTCTCTATATTATATGGAGTATCTATAGATAATATATCTATTTAAATATCTATCTAGTTACAGATATATGATATAGGTATGTGTATATAGATATAATCTATATATAGAAATATAGAATATATAAAGACATGTAGAATTATAGAATAGTTTGGGTTGGAAGTGACCTTAAAGATCATCTAGTTCAAAGCCATGGGGTTATATATAATATATAATTTTTTAATATAACTGTATAGATACATATTATATATCTATAAACAGTCTACATATAATTTATCCGTGTATATCTACATACGTCTGTATAGGTTTCCCAGTGCCAACCGGGCTTTGTATCTCTATCAATTATCTCTAAATATTATTGAATATATGTATTGAATATATATATATTCAATATCTCTATAGATATTATTGAATGTGTGTAATTCAATAGGTGTATTTTGTATGTGTGTTCAATAGTATCTAGAGATAATTGATAGGTAATAATATCTAGATTTTTAGATATGAGTGTCTATTATTATATATGATCTATGGATCATGGAATCGTAGAGTAGGTTGGGTTGGAAGGGGCCTTTGAAGACCATCTAGTCCAACGTCTTCCATGAACCCAGAGCTGGATGCAGAGCTCCAGGGAGTCAGGACATGGGGACAAAGACACAGAATCCCCGCCTCGACCTACTGATCGTTCATTACTTGATGTATTATAATTTTCATCGGCTGCATTAGGCCGTCGTTACATCCATGAGGCTCCAGGTCCTGAATCCTCGAGATTTGTCATGAACTGTTGGGTGGCCCTTGTGTCCCTCCTCCCATCGCCACCTTCACACGATGCTACCACTTCATCTTTTTTGCAAATAACCTGGTTTTATAAAAAAATTAAGACTCTACACTCCTCTCCGGAGCAGTTTCATGAGGACCAAGCCCTGGGGAAACTGGAAGCGGGGCAGGAGCTTCATTATGAAATCCCCTCCGCAAAAATAAAAAAAAATACGGGCAGCAATTCTCCGAGCTCGGTAGCCAGTGGCAACAGCCCGATGAAATGAATCGGCTGTCACACTAAGCGCTAAGAAATGTAACGATTACATTTTACAATTCTCTTTTTTTTTTTTTTTCTTTTCTTCGCAGCACATGTTCATTTAAAGGTAATGCTCTCCGGGGTTTGCATTCTGCTGATAGGATAGCGGGGTCTTAATTTACAGATATTCTCCAGTAATGCGCGGTTTATATACGTTCTGCTAATAGCATTATGAGCATAGTTTGGACTAATACAAAATTAGAGCTCTAATTTGCATAAACAAATTACTGTTTGGATTAGCGCTAAATGGGGAAGACAACTGATATTTGAGGAGATTTGATTTGGCTGCAACAGCTCTTGTTTGTATAACGGCGTCGGGATGAAAATGAGCTGGGTGGGAGGGAGCTGGGATGGGGCAGGAGATACCAGGTCAGGAACCGGAGTGGGTTTTGGTGGCACCTGAGCTCCTCTGGAACATATTTGTGTCACTTCAGAACTTACCGATGCTTCAGAATTACCTTATGGGCAACACTAATGGAATCTGTCATTATCCTGCTGCTGTATTATGGGGTTTGTGGATTTAGGGGAGAGATGTGGAGGTGGAGAAGGGTCCCCAACGTTGCCCGCTCGACCCCGCTTGGGTCCCGGGTGATGGATGGGGGATGGCGACTCATCCCATGCAAGGCTGTGGCAAAAACCTTTCAAGAGCCAGATTTGGTGGGAGGAATGATATCAGTCTTGGCATGGAGGGTGTTGGTCTCTTCTCCCAAGGAACAAGCGCCACGACGAGTAGAAATGGCCTCAAGTTGCACCAGGGGAGGTTGAGGTTGGATCTCGGGAACAATTTCTCCCCGAAAAGGGCTGTTGGGCATTGGAACAGGCTGCCCAGGGCAGTGGTGGAGTCACCATCCCTGGAGGGGTTGAACAGACACGGAGATGAGGTTCTCAGGGACATGGTTTGGTGCCAGTGTTGGGTTAATGGTTGGACTCGATGATCCTGAGCTTCTTTTCCAACCAAAATGATTCTATGATTCTAGGACACTTGCAGTACAGAATAATAACAGTGATGGTACCAAAAATCTCAAAGCTTGCAGAGCTCCGTAAACTGTGGCTCAGCTCAAGCGAGGTCCCCCGTTGCGGAATCCCTCGTGGGATTCCATCCACATTTCTTCCTCTGGCTCCTGCTGGGGTTGGAGCTGCCAGCCAAAGGTGTGAGATGGAGCATCAGCCTTGGCTGCGTGGGCTGGGTCCTGTTTTGGAGGCAGCAGGTTAAGAAACGTTGGGGCACTGGGGTCAGTGGCAAATATCTGTAGATTTTAGGGAAAAAACCCTTTGCCGTGACCTAGCAGGCTACGGTTGGGTGGGGACCTGACCTTCAACGCATGTTTTCTTCTCCTGCAGCATTTCTGTGGGTAATTGCGGGATATAAATGGCTTTTTATTCCATGGGGAAAGGGGTCCCTGTGGGACAGTCCTTGAAGGTTGTTTTAGTTTTGGTGTAAATCATGAGGGATCAGAACTTGCAAGAGCATCCCTGGTTCCTCCCTCTGTCACCTCCAACCTCCAGCAGCTGAGGATTTGCTCACGAAGCAGCAGCTCCTTGCGTTATCTTCCTTAATTTGGGCTTAACTTGACTTTATGGTTTTCTTGCAGGTCCCCGTTATTAAACCAAACGCGCCCATCACCTCAAGGAGGCAAATCCCAGCACATGCAACAGAGATGGAGGAGCAAAGGCTATCGCTGCATCGGCGGCGTCATGTACCAAGTGTCGGCAAATAAACTCTCCAAAACATCCAGCACCCCCGGCCGGGGCAGAGACCTGAGCACCAAGAGCCCTGGCAGAGCAGGTGAGCAGCAAGAATTTGTCCTGATTTGCGTCCGAAATCTGTTGATGTCCCGACTTCGGCACTGAGGTTGGATTTTAGCCGCTTATTCATGTAACTCATCTTCGGGCCTCACAGGAGCCCAGACACAAAGGTGATGGGCATCCCAATTGTGCCAAAGCTCATCCCCAGCTCTTCTTGCTGTAGGGAAAATAATGTAGAAGAAGCGAAAGGTTTAAGAAAAATTGAGGTTTTTCTTAACTCGGGCTTAGTTCAAGCTCGTAGAGAGGCACCGTTAAACTTGTTTCTTTTTTTAACCTGAGCAAAGTCTTGGGTGGCTTCGAATGGCACTGCAAGGTTAAATGTATTTGAGATGCTCATCAAATTACATTCAATATTGACCTAAAAAAAGGCTGGGAGGATCATTCTGCAGATAACTATGGAACAGGTGTTTTGATGCAGTTACTGGCTTTACATTTAAATTCAATTAAATTTGTGTTTTAGCTCGTCTTACACTTGATGCCTCAAGTGTGGCTCTTTGGCAAGACCAGGTTTTTCACTGTGCTTAAAGTTTTTTTTTAATTTTCTACTTGGGGTCAAGTATTTTTGCTCCGTAACTGCTTTATCGATGCATTTTGGGGGCAGTTAAGCTGGGAAAGGCAAAGCCAATGGCTTTTGTGCTATTGTTTTTCTTTGCTGGAAGGATGAAGGGCACAGAGACGCGTATGTTCGTGGATGGTGCTATAAAATGAGGCAATTTAATGCTAAAGTCATTTTATATATGATGGGAAAGTGGATGAAAAGACACAATAAATAGTGCGGTGTCATTGAGAGGTTCTGAAACCACTGGCACCCCAATTCACGTGAGCGTTACGGGGCAGTTTTAAACCCACAGAAAACAGGATTAGGGAGAGAAGGAGCTTTGTGCAGGTACAAAAATCCCATCAGCAGGAATTCTGAGCAGCTCCGGGAAGTTTGAAAAGCAGAAGGAAAATAAGGAGCAAACAGCAACATCTTAATAAAGAGGAAAATAACTCCTCCTGACTGAAAGTGTTCGTGGAGAGAAAACAGGGAGGGAAATGAGGGGCAGGTAGGAAAGGGATGGTCGGCGATGATAAATCCTTACTGGGGGGTGGGTGGGAAAGCAGAGATTTAGCTTAAACCTCAGATTTGCTGCCTCGGCACCCGGGGACTGGAAATAAAGACGCCTTACAGATGATGCCAGAGACGAAGATGCTGTGGTGGCCGAGGGGGCGCGGAGCCGATGGAGCATCGCGTTCAGGTAATCTCCCTTCTGAGAGTATTAAAGAGACGCTCGGTAGTGGTTTGGGGACAGTTTGCTGGGGTTTTTTTGCAACTCAGCTCTGCTCAGGACAGATTTCCGGTGGTTGACTCGCCCGTAACGTCCTCCTCGCTGCTGGCTCTGCAAATAGGTCTGTGCGCGCTCGTGAGCGTGAGTCCATATGGCTTGTTTTGAATTCTGTGATCCTACCTGCGAGCTGTTAATTCCTTGGCTTCGGCGCTGCGTCTGGGCAAGGAGACGTGGAAAAAAAAGGCCGTAAACAAGCTCAGGGGTTTGTAGACCAAGTAAATCCCAGTGTCAGCGATGTCAGATTTTTTTTTCAAGAGCTTTGCCAACAGCAATGGGATTTTCTGAAGTGGCTGAATCAGCTGCACAAAACCAACTCAAGGGTGGGTCTGCTGTAAGTATCATCCCCGGGTGTTGAAGCCAGCACCGAAGGCAGAAAACGTCTTGCTGGAGTGCAAGGAAAAGGGGTGAAACCCCCAAAACGTGGGCAGAGATGGAGCAGATCTGGTTTTGGAACCAGGTTTCAGGGCAGAGTTGGACGTTGGGAAGGGTCCAGTTGAGAAGTGATGGCCAAAAGGACTGGAAAAGTTGAGAACTTGGTTCTGTGCAATCTAAGAGGAAGAGATCGTCGCATCGTAGAATCGTTATGGTTGGAAGAGACCCTCAAGATCATCAAGTCCAACTGTTAACCCAACACTAGCACTAAACTGTGTCCCTAAGAACTTCATCTCTGCGTCTTTTAAACCTCTCCAGATGGAGATACTGCAGGTCCCTGAGTTCATGAAGAGCTGCCAAGCAAACAAAGGATGTCTTCTCCATGGCCAGGTGGAGCAACCAAAAAATAATGGACATAAACTGCTACAGGAAAAGTTCAGGGAAGGCTTTTGAAGGATGAGGACTGTGAAGTGCTGGAGTAACTTGAGTTGACTCTGAAATCTCCATTATTATATTTTTTTTAAAGAACAAGTCACATGAACTGCTGTTTGGGGAGGACACAGGTTGAGCAGGTCTTACCTTGCACCAAGAAGATGGACTTAAACTGCTACTTAATTTCCAGTTTGTGCATTGGTGGCTTGAATTTAGATGCTGGGAGATGATGGGACAATTTAACTGTTTCGGAGGCAGCTTTTCCCATGCTATATTTAAAATACTTTTTCCAGGCTATATTTTTTGTATTTATCTAAGTGCAAGAAAATCTCTAATTTTGGCTGGTGGCTGGGAAACAGCAAAGTCTTATGTAGGCAGCATGGCAAAGGCTGATGGATTTAACCTGTCTATGAATTTCCACCACTGAGCTGGGACCAAGCGGAGAAACACCAGCCCAGAGCACGATTTCTGGGAGAGGGATTGAGCCAAAGGTTTGACATGAGAATTTTTGCAAGTTTGGGCACCTACGTTGCTCTTGGGGTTCTCCCAGAGGGGATTTTGGGTATGGGGAAGGAAATGGGAACAATTTTCAAGGGATTTAGTTTGCAGAAGTAACTTAAAGCAGCTTGAAAAAGCAAAAGATTGGTAAAAGCCGTGGGGTGAGTGTGCACCAACAAGCGCCTGAGTTCTGCAAATCCTTTTCCTGCTCCTTTTTAATCACAGTTTTAAAATAATGAGACTTTTGTGGAGATGTGCAACTGTCCTGGGGTCAGCAGATCTGACCTGCTGGCCCCATTGTGGCTTTATCGGAGGCTATGGGGCATGAGGAGATGCGATCCCCCCCATCTTTCCTTCCCCATCGGTACCACGTCATTTAGTGACATCTCATTTGGAGAAACAGCTTTAATTAGTCCCACTTTGGGACAGAAGATCCCATCCAGAGTTATTTTTCATAACCCTATTTTCCTCCAGGAGTTGGAGTCGATGATCCTTGTGGGTCTCTTCCAACTCAGGACATTCTATAATTCTATGAAATAATATTTTTTTTAAAGATATTTCTTATGTTCCTGTAGGCTCCTTCCCCCGCCACGCAGTAGGTTTGTAACCATCAAGCCCCGATAACTGGTGCGTGTCAGTATTTTCACATAATCTTTCAGCTCTCGCCGTAATTCATCCTTCTTCACAGGGATGGATTCAACAGATGCTGCCGTCTCTTGCTTTACGATAACCAGGGCTGGCAGGGTGGAAGATTTGTGTGCGCTCATCGGTACAAACCTCCACATGTTTATGAAACGTCCTGTGTTTTCAACACTTGACAAAGTTTATTTAAAAACCCAAAAAAACCAACTTTTCTTTCCCCTCCCAGTGGCAGACATTGGGTGTTTGGGGTAGCAGAAAGATGGGAAACGCTCCTGATGGTTTAATAACTTGGAGTTTACTTACAGTGGGTTATAATTCTGCTCTTTGCCTGAATTTATTGGGTTGGTATTTTGTCTCTTTGTGGCTCAACTGCAATAAGAAACGCGATGCTGGTCTCTGCAGCTGATCCGCCGGTGCTGTCGCACCGTCCCTGCCAGGCGAGTGGGACGGACAATCACTTTGGTGCTGGGGGTAAGTTAAAATTTGGTCCTGGGGATGCATCTCCGGCAACCTTGCGTTGTATCAGGATCAATCCTGGGACTCCCAGGAGCGATAAAGTAATTTAATCATCTTGTGAAGCAAAAGGAAAATCAGGGGTTTTGCCACGTCTCGTCCGCAACCTGCTTCATTATCAGTGGTGTGACATAGGGAACATGCAGCTTGGGGACAGGGAAACCATAATTGTAAACCCAGGAAAAGTTTCTGAAGGTTTTTTTCAACGGTAAGAAGCTGCCTGGAGTGATTTGTGGGTTTTTAGGCATCAGAGTGATCCACGTAGCGGCTGAGAACTGTGCGCTCATCACATGTGGCTCCGCTCCCAAAGGGCTTGCGGCAAGTTCTGCACTTGTCTTCTCAACACTAAAGATGAAATATAGAAATAAAAAGATTTTTTGGTTTCCTAGCTGGCCGGTAAGCTCAGATATACCATAATTTGGCTTCTTGAGCAAGGATGGAAGAGGCTCAGAAGAAAACATCTTGCTGAACATGCAGGACATGGACACTCGCTCATCATCCCAGTGCAGAATGAAGATGCAGTGTCAAACACGGAAAAGCTCTTTACCCCTGGAATAACTACTATTTCTGCAATGATATATTTTTTACATTGCAGAAGTATTAGAAAATAGGCAGTGGGATGGTGTGGAAAGCATTCGATACGTTGCAATTAATTAAGCAAGTGTAATAATTGGGTTTCTCGGCTCACAACAAACTTCTCCATTTCTTGCCACAGCTGCTGTTATTCAGACACTTGAGGAATTTCCCTGAAATTGAGGAAAGAAGTAAAAGGTCCTGGCAGCATCACATTTCACAAAGAAATTTGAAAGGGAAAATCAAAAAGAAAAAACCAAAAATCCACAACCCTGTACAAGATTGAAAGCAGCAGAAACCAAATGAAGGGTTGACATTGTCCGAAAACCAGCCCTGACCCCAATCGAGGTCTGAAAACCAGCTCTGACCCCAATTGAGGCAGTAACTGCTGCCATGGTAAGAGGTATTAGGGCTGGCTCTGGCTGTGTTTTCCTATCGTTCAGGCTGCTTTCCATGGGCAAATCTTCACCTGCAACACCTTCCTCATCCTCATCTGGGGTTTCACCTCCTGGGAAACACACGGGAGCCCCAGCAGTGGCTTTGGGGACACTGTAGCGTGGTTGGGCTTCACTCGCCGGAGGGATGCTCGTGGGTGGCAGCCAGCTCATCGAGCAACTTAATTTTATTTATTGGTGGTTTTCCGTTTTTCTCCACAACCATAGGATCCAGAAGACTTGAGATGCCCAGGTTTGCTGAGCTCCCAAAGGTGGAGGTTTAAGAGGAGCTTTAAGTTTATAGAACCACAGAATAGTTTTGGTTGAGCTGTGAAGGTCCCTTCCAAACCAACCTATTTGATGATTCTATGAAACCACTTGCAGGTCTTGGTGGACACCAAGGAACGGTCAACATGGGGAACCAACTTTAGGCGGCATCACCCCACTTTGGGGTAATTCCTGCTTGGATCTGGAGTCAAACCCTTACAGAATCATTGAATCATAGGATAGTTTGAGTTGGAAGGGACCTTCCCAACTCATCCAGTGCCAGCCCTGCCATGAGCAGGGACATCTCCACCAGCTCAGGTTGCTCAGAGCCCC
Source organism: Caloenas nicobarica (assembly GCF_036013445.1). Taxonomy (NCBI): domain Eukaryota; kingdom Metazoa; phylum Chordata; class Aves; order Columbiformes; family Columbidae; genus Caloenas; species Caloenas nicobarica. The sequence goes on along the minus strand of NC_088246.1, from coordinate 164,001,654 downwards.
GTCCAGCCTGGCCTGGGATGTCTCCAGGGATGGAGCATCCACCACCTCTCTGGCCAACCTGGGCCAGGCTCTCACCACCCTCATCGTAACAAATTTTTTCTATATATCTAGTCCAAATCTCCTGTCTTTTTATTTAAAACCATCACCCCATGTCCTATCACAACAGACCCCGCTAAAAGTTCTCCTGAGATGCCACCGTGTGTCTCCCAATACACCCGTGACAGTGGCTCTGACTGCAGAGGAACAAATTATTTCTAAACACGTGATTGAGTTCAACCCTCCAGACCTGGGAGTCTTTCCCTGTCTCCATCCTGCTGCGTAACATCCCCTCCTGCCTCAGTTTCCCCACCCTACTGCAGCAGCATCTTCGTGCAAAGCTGGAGAGATGGAAGCTGCGAGTTCTTGGAGCATCATGCTGGAGACAGATGAAGGTGATTCCAGATGCAGTGGGAGAACTCCACGCTCGGTGAAAGGAGGAGGAAGAAAACCACAGCGCAGGGAACCACGTGCTGGAAGAAAGTGCACTCTCTGCTCCTTGTTTACCAAGTAATTTTAGAAGCGCTGAGCGCTGCAGAAATGCACTTTTCTGTGTTTGCAAGAATGATAAAGTGCTCAGCACCTCTGCCGGGCCAGCCGAGGGTTTGCGTGAATGGTGCTCTCTGCTTTGAGCCACTTGGTTTTTTCAAACAAGAAGGGAAACTTAAGACTGAACAGCTTGAATGCGTTGGGAGTGAGTTGGTGGACGAGAGGCCAACCCATGCACCAAGGCGAAAACTGGAGTGTTGCGTCCTGGGGTTTCAGCTGGTTTTGGTGTCGCTTGGGCTGGGACCCACTTGTGCTCAGCCCCTTTGAGCTGAATTCCTCGGATGTGGAATTGTTCAATCCCTTACCTGTCTTGATCTTAATCCCTTGGCTCCTTTTGAGCTCAGTTTCTTGTTTTGGGGATTGCTCAGTCCCTTGGCCCCATCATACTCAACCCCTTGCCCCATGATGCTCGATCGCATGGTTTTGTGGTTGTTCAATCCTTTAGCCCTCCGGCTCAATCCCTTGGCCCTATTTGGGCTCAATCCCTTGGTTTTGGGATTGCTCAGTCCCTTACTTCTTTTGAGTTTAATTCCTTGACCCCTTAATCCCTTGTCTTTGGGATTACAGAATCCTTTGGCCCCTTTAATCTCAATGTCTTGGTTTCAGGATTACTCAATCCCTTGACCCTTTAAATCTCAATACCTTTGTTTTGGGATTGCTCAATCCCTTAACTCTCTTGTGCTCAGTCTCTTGGCCCCTTTTGAGCTCAATCTCTTGATTTTGGGATTGCCTAATCCCTTGGCCCCTTCACACTCAATCCCATTGCTCTGAGATTGCTCAATCCCTTGCCTCTTTTGATCTTAATCCCTTGGCCCTTTTTGAGCTCAATCCCTTGTTTTTAGGAGTGCTCAATATTTTGGCCCCTTCAATCTCAAACCTTTAATTTTGGGATTGCTCAATCCCTTACCCCTCTTACGCGCAATCCTTTGGCCCCTTTTGAACTCAGTCCCTTGTCTTCAATCCCTCGACCCCTTTAATCTCAATCCTTTGGTTTTCAGATTACTCATTATCTTGGCCCCTTCAATCTCAATCCCTTCATTTTGGGATTGCTCAATTCTTTACCCCTTTTGAGCTCAATCCCGTGGTTTTGGGATTGCTCAGTCCCTTACCCCTTTTGAGTTTAATTCCTTGACCCCTTTTGATCTTAATCCCTTATCTTTGGGATTGCAGAATCCTTTGGCCTCTTTAATCTCAATCCCTTGGTTTTGGGATTGCTCAATCTCTTCACTCTCTTGCTCTCAATCCTTTGGCCCCTTTTGAGCTCAGTCCCTTTGTCTTTGGGATTGCTCAGCCCCTCAACCCCTTTAATCTCAATCCCTTGGTTTTGGGATTGCTCAATATCTTGGCCTCTTCAATCTCAATTCCTTCCTTTTGGGATTACTCAGTCCCTTACCCTTTTTGCTCAATGTCTTGGCCCTTTTTGAGCTCAGTCTCTTGTTGTTGGGATTGCTCAATCCCTTACCCGTCTTGAGCCCAATCTCTTGGTTTTGGGAATCCCCTTCACACTCCATCCCATGGGCTTTGGGATTGCTCAATCCCTTACCCCTCCTGCACTTAGTCATTTGGCCCCTTTTGATCTCAGTCCCTTGTCTTTGGGATTCTGGAATCCCTCGACCCCTTCAATCTCAATTCCTTCATTTTGGGATTGCTCAATCCCTTACCCCTTTTGAGTTTAATTTATTGACCCCTTTTGAGCTCAGTCCCATGGCTTTGGGATTGCTCAGTCCCTCCCCCCTTTTTAACTCAGTTCCCTGGCCCCTTCAATCTCAATGCCTTGGCTTTGGGATTACGGAATCCCTTGGCCCCTTCAGTCGCAATCCCATGGTTTTGAGATTAGTCAGTCTCTTACCCCTTTCAAGCTTCAGCCCTTGGTTTTGGGATCGTTCAATCCTTTGGTCCCCCTTGAGCTCAGTCCCTTGACTTGGGGATTGTAGGCGCTGATGGGCAGGGACCTGGTCTCCTCGAGGAGCACCACAAGATCCAGTGCTGCTGTAGACCAGAGCTTTTAGAGCTTGGATAATCACAGAATCATGGAGTAGTTTGGTTTGGAAAGGACCTTTGAAGACCACCTAGTCCCACCCCTGCCATGAGCAGGGACATCTGCACCAGCTCAGGTTGCTCAGAGCCCCGTCCAGCCTGGCCTGGGATGTCTCCAGGGATGGGGCATCCACCACCTCTCTGGCCAACCTGGGACAGGGTCTCACCACCTTCAGTGATGCTCCGTGGCGTCTACTCTGGGCTCCTCGCAAACATCTGCTCGCACAACAACGCCGATCCTGAAGCGTGCTTCATTAATTGAGGTTGCTTCATTAATAAAACACTTGTGACAACCTCACCCAGGAACATCATGTTCCTCTTGGACCTGGGGTGCAACCAGAGGGTGCAAAAAGCTGCGCTCGTGTCATGGCAGCTCATCCGTTGTTTTGCTGTTACCTTCTGGAGAGTGAGAGCTTCTGCTGTCCGGTGAGGAAAATAAATTACCCCCAGCAGCTGCTAGTGCTGATCATCTGAAACAGTGGAACCCACTTAAATGAATAATAATTAAAGAAATAAATTTCCCCAAGTGCCAGCCTCAAAACTTTTTGTTCAGCAATAAAGCGAAGGAGAGATTCGCAAAATGAATCGCTCGGCTGTTTCTGGAGTAGGCTGCCTGCACCGTGCCAAACGGGGTTATAATGGGTCTCATTAAAGGAGCTGGTGTGGTTCGAGGAAGCCTTTTCCTGCGTGTCAAGGTCATGTTGAAACAGGCCGAGTTGAAGCAAGCGTGGCCGATGGCAAAACCGCTTCCCTTGACGAGCAAGAATTAACGGGAAGCTGGGATGACCACGTTACAGTCTTCCCTGAGTCGGAGCATCTGATCGTCTGCTGGCCGAGGTCACTTGGGCAAAACCCTCGTTGTTTCATAGAATAATTTTGGTTGGAAAAGACCCTCAATTCATGGTGTCCAACCATTAACCCACCCCTGGCACTAACCCTCAGAACCTCATCTCTGCATCTGTTCAACCCCTCCAGGGATGGTGACTCCACCACTGCCCTGGGCAGCCTGTTCCAATGCCCGACAGCCCTTTCTGGGGAGAAATTGTTCCCAAGATCCAACCTCAACCTCCCCTGGCACAACTTGAGCAACTTGGAGTAAGGGTTTTGTCGCTTAGGATGGGGAAAAGCTCCTCGCTGCTGCGACAGCTGAGTCCACGCAGCTTTCCCATGTAAAACAGGGGATTTTCCCCATTTTTCAGTGGGGAAACTGAGGCACGGGATCACCCCCAGGTTAAGCAAGAGGTTTGTCCTCAAACCAGTAGCTATGCCCTGCAAGCCCTTGGTCCTTCACCTCCTGGACTGAGCCCCATCCCCAGTGACTTCCCACGAAATGACAATAACCTGAATTTCTCTGATGAGGAGGTTGTGAGGTTCCCCCCTGGCCCTATAACCGCAAAGTGAAATTAAGAATCGACTAACGGGGCACCAGCAAAACCAGGAACCCCCCAAACCACAGCAGTTGGTGTGTCATCATTAACCACACATAGGAAATCATTCACCACGTTAAAATCCCAACATAAATAGCCAAAGACCCTCAAGATCATCAAGTCCAACCATTGACTCAACACTGGCACTAACCCATGTCCCTAAGAACCTCATCTCGACCTCTTTTCAACCCCTCCAGGGATGGTGACTCTACCACTGCCCTGGGCAGCCTGTTCCAATTCCCTCCCTGTGTAATTTCCATAAATTATCCTTGATTTGGGGCAATGGAAACATATGGGCAGCGATGGGCTCCGAGGAGCGTGACCTGCATGATGGGCACAGGCCATCACCCGAACGATGCTCTCACCTTCTTGCATATCCCATGGGCTCTGCAACTTGTTTTTTTAGACTATTTACATTTCCTACAGACTTTCCACCATATAAAAAAATATAAAAAATAACAACACATTAAAAAGAAATTACTAAATCAGATGCACAAACAGACCTTTCCACATGATGTGGTCCTGGTCCTTGAGCTGTGCTCTAGGAGCAATAAAGTCCTTCCTAAATAATTAAGCAGGTAATAATTAACCGCGCTCCCTCGGTGTAGTATTTGCAGCCGATTTTTAATGCAAAGGGACATTTGAAGCGTCCTTTTTGTTGTGCATTTGTTGTATCGCAAGCCCTTGGGCGAGGGGGTGTTGGAGGTGGGTGGAAGCATCTTGCTCCTCGTGTTGGCATCCTGGAAATCACCGAACGTGGCTCCCAGACGTGATTCCTGGGCTGCCAAAGCAAATTTGTGCCAACATTTCCCTGGAGAAGAAGGAGCAGGTTGGAGGTCAGGGACCCCCTCAAACCCTGAGATATGTTTTGGGGTTATGGAAAAAAGTAAAAGGTCCGAATTATTATATGGGTGTTGATGGATGGTGGGACCACTCGGCTGTGGATTCCTTCAGAGGAGCAGGAAGAAAAAAAATAAAAATAAAGGAGTTAGGCTGTAGCCCCCGCTATTAATCATAGCTGTAATCATGCATTTAATGAACATGACAGCTCTCGCTCCCTCCGGAGAGACGCGGCGAGTCTCACGGCTGGGGTAGGTACAACAATCACTTCTCAGCTCTCGCGCTTGATGTAACAACCGGGAGCCGCCGGAGCAGCCGCCGTCGGGATGATGCATTGAGAGAAAACAACCCCCGTTTGCACGGGCCGTGTGTTTCCTTACAGATGATGCTCTTCGAACCGACTAAATCATTAAGAAAAAGAAAAAAAAAAAAAAAAAAAGGAAAAGCAGAGAGAGAAAAACACCTGTCCCTTATGCAGGGTATAAAATATCAAGCCTGACGCCGCCGTGCTGTGTGTAATCAGTTCAAAAACCCTTAATGTGCAATTCTTGCTGCTTTCCCCAGCAGCTTTGATTTTTTTTTCCCATATATATATTTTTTTCTCCCCCTGTTCCCGCTGCCTTTGAGCGTGCACAGGGGAGGAACTTGCCGTGCCGCTTATTGAAATCTTTTTGCAGCCGGGGACTTTTGCAATATAGAGGAAAACGTGATACGGGATGTACGAGTTTCTTCCCTGATCCGACAGCACCGCCGCGTCCCGACGCTGATGCTTTCCCCATTTGGGGAGCCAAACATGACAGATTTGGGATTGGCATCTGTCCTACAAACTAAAAATTAGTTGTGTCTGGACCAAACGAGACTCCCGGAGATCAGAGTGAAGCCCTGGGGGCATCATTTTGGCTTTTTTTTAGATTTAGTCCAGACAGCAGCAAATTTCAGCTCCTAATTTTTACATTTTAACCTTTATCCAGTTCTCCGGTGTCTTTTGCTCAGCCACGTTGATAATATAGATACACTCTAAATCTCCACTGTCTGCAAAATATCAGAAGCTTTGCATTTATTAAAGCAAATCTTCTGGCAGCAGCTCTGGGCATCTCGAGTCGGTGACCACTCTAAAAATCAAATTTTGGGCTCCTTGGATCTCCTTAAAGGTCTGAGGCATCAAACTCGCTCTCCTGCATCTCTCCCCTTGCTGCTTTGATGCTCGCAGAGCCTTCCTTGTATTTAAACTTCTTTTATTTACCTGATGCAAAGGCTTCTAAAAATACCATCACGCCAGAGCCTGAGTTTCCTCTGTAAATCCCAGTCGACGGCGAAATGTGTAATTACGGAGCTTCCGAACCGGCAGCTTTACGCAGCCGCCGAGCTCTCTCCTCCTGGGTAAATATTTAGGTGGTTTTCTAATAGTTTAGGGAGGATTTGCACTCGGGATGAGTAATTAAACGGTGGGAAAGCGTGGATGAAAGGGTTTTTTGCCGGCTGCCAGATGTGGTTGACGGTCTGGATGGATGAATCTCACCCGGATTTTGCGGGGGATAGGACCAGCTCTCGGGTGGTTAAACGACCTCCGGGCTGTGAATTAATTCACAGTGAGAGTCCGTAACGGGAGATGCACATCGCATGTCCCTATATAGCAGCGTGACTTCTTGCCAGAAGAGAAAAGCTGGAAAAAAAAGCCCCAAACGTTATGCCATGGGTGTATTTTTGCCATATATAAATTAAAAAGCAGTGGCATGAGGCTGTTGCACCCTTGATTTATTTACTTCTCCATTTATTTCTTTAGTGATTCCTCCTTTCTGGCCAGGATGCGGTTATCAGGCTGCTTTAACTAAAAGGATGGCACACAAGTATGGGAGCGTGGTCATCCCTGAGAATCCACTTTCATACCCGGGTATTAAATATTTAGAGAGATTTTCGGCCGCCCTGGGGAACCGGCTCCTGGTGTAGCCCATCCTGCTGAGCTTGCTTTAACGATCATTAAACATAATTGCAGAGGGCTGAGGGATGATCTATCCCTTCCCTAATGCTCAGACTTTAATTTGGGTCTTTTCTCTGTTCGTCAGTTGGGGAGTCAACCTTGCTCGAGCGCGCTGGCTTCGTAACCCGCGTCCTCGCTAAGAGATGCTCTGCGACATCCTTGTAGCGACTCAGAGTTGATCTGCCATTATTTTAGAGCTGAAAACTAGTTGAAAAGATGCTCTCAGAGCTCTGTGGTGAGGGGAAAGCCAAAAAAAAGAGGCAACGATGCTTCGGATCGACAGGCTCGTGCCGCCCGTGCCGGCATCGCACCTGTGCCGACCGCTTGGGTGTGCGGAGGGAACAGATGGGGCTCTGGCGCGGCCGGATTATCAAATTCCGCTTGCTCACTCCCCAACATGCCCGGGCTGGCAGGTGAGTGACTGAGCCACTCTTCTACCACCTGGAAAACTGAGATACAGCCTTTATTTTTGATTCAGTCTTTTTTTTTTTTTTTTCCCCGACGCCACTCAAGGACAATTTAATTAAGGCGCGTGCATCAGAGGCAGGCGCTGGGCTTCCCCAGCGGCCAAGCCACGCGTGGAAATTTGTGGCGTGTTCGAGTCGCTCAGAGGGGGGTTTTGGCGTGTTTTGGTGCTGTGGGGAAAGGTCCCCGCTGTGTTTGGAGCTGGCGAGGAGCCCCTTTGCTGTGGTCACTCCAGAGGTGCTGGCAATGTGGAGATTTGTAAAGAGCATCCTCACCCATCCGGGGTGTGGGAGCTGCTTGCTTTGGGTTAAGCAATAAGTTCATAGAATAGTTTGGGTTGGAAGGGACCTTTGAAGGTCATCCAGTGCCCCCCCTGCCATGAGCAGGGACATCTGCACCAGCTCAGGTTGCTCAGAGCCCCGTCCAGCCTGGCCTGGGATGTCTCCAGGGATGGTTCATCCACCACCTCTCTGGCCAACCTGGGCCAGGCTCTCACCACCCTCAGGGGCAACAATTTCCTCCTCATGTCCAGCCTGAATCTCCCCTCTTTTAGTTTAAAACCATCACCCCTTGTCCTATCGCACCAGGCCCTGCTCAAAAGTCTGTCCCCATCTTTCTTATTGGCCCCCTTTAGTTATAGAAAGGCCACAATAAGGTCTCCCCGGTGCTTCTCTTCTCCAGGCTGAACAATCCCAACTCTCTCAGCCTGTCCTCCCAGAAAACATATTCTACCGTTCTGATCATTTTTGTAGACCTAAGATACTCAGGGTTGCGTGAACTCCTGCAACATTTCTTGATTTGGCGCAAATTAACCTATGTTCTTCTTCTCTGTTTCTAACAGCGCGGTTGCTTTGTACCCCCAGTCCTGGATCCTCTCCGTCCAGCTGCCTGAACCGATCAGCGACGAGCCGATACATCGCCAGGTCTGTACTCACAACGATGAACGACGGACGTGCTCCCCCTCCGATTGCTGCATGTGGTTTATGTCAGAAGCTTGAGACGCGGCTATTTAACTGGCTATTTATTTGGTGAAGCTCTGGCCATTGTGGTTTTTTCCTCTCCTCTTCTACAAAGTGGGGTTTTTTTGGTTCAGCGAAAAGCCACAGTTTCTGCTTGGAAAGGGTTTGAGACGTTAGTAAGGGCTCGCAACACCTTTCTGCGAACAAATCCCGCTTGGAAACTCCCTTTTTAAACCAACCATGTTGTTCTCAAGGGGTATTTTTTGGTTTTTCCCCCGATTTAGAGAAGCCCATCCCAATTCAGCCCAGCAAAACCTGCAGATTTTCCTTCTCGCTGTCCCACCTGCAAACTGGGAACCTGCCACGTGGCAACTGGAAAACACCGTGTATGGGAGAATGGCGGCACATTCCCGGTGTTTAACGCCCTGCCAGCTTTCTCTTTGCCTTTTTTTTTTTGTGCTACAGATGTGCCACAAATCATCGCGTCCTTAAGTATGAGCGTTTACAGACAAGTCCCTCTTAATTGTAGCAGACTAAAATTTATTACCGAAATGCGTCTGTTCCAGATGTCGGTATACAGACGTAATGCCACATTCTAGCTATATTTTATGATATCCTTCCGCTAATATCAAGTAATTTAAAATGTGCCATCGGAGTTAATTGCTGGTGGAGTCCAACCTGCAGATGTTTTCTGTGCAAATCAACGTGGCTGGTGGCCTGGCCGGGTATCACAAATAGCTGAAGCCTTGACTATGGGAAAACCCTCTTTCAATATCATAATTTCAGCAAAAAATATATTATTTTTGTAATTACTTACTGTGCCATGTTATGGCTTGCCTTGCATTGGCCTTGGAAGCACCTCAAGTACTAAGAAACGATTTGTGGTGGGGCTTAGTGTCCCCCCCCAGCCATTTGTGATGGAAGAGGTGGTGGCGTTTCTGATACTGAAATGGGGCTTTCGTGTTCAGCAGTTTGGCTGTGCGAAGTTCTCTTTTTCTCATTTAATTTCAACTCAAGAACTACAGACAACCAATAATGATAAAAGTAAAAATGTGCTTTCCCCCCCTAAAATAGTTTCCTTGAGCGAGTATTGATCATGGGCAGTGCTGCTGTGACCCTTAGACCTGTGGTTCTTGCACCAAGAGGACGAAGACTGTGGAAATATATTAATATTATAGAATATTTCTATATTATACATATAATAAAAATAATTTTTAAATGTATCTATTTATCCTTAGTCTCTAAGGAAGCAATGAATACAACTACCCAGAGAACTGAAGGCAAGCAGCTTTCGTTTGCCCATCCAGAGCACCGTGTCCTCTTCAAACTTGAGTTGACTGTGCTGTACAATCTAATTATCTTCCCAAAGAGATCAAACATGCCCTCTGTGGTGTCACATTTCCCCAGATCTCAACATTTCCCCTCTTCCTCCTGGTCCCATACATCTCCAAAACTGTTGGGTAATTACCTTTTCAGCTAGAACCTTATGGAAAATGTGTGCTAAGCAACTTTTGATATCCTTACCTAACCTCTAGTGGCACCAGGCAATTAATAGCGAGTTTTTCGGATATTTGGTGTTACCCGGCAAGGGAGAGGATGTTTTTTGCCTCACCATGTTCCCCAAAACTGTGGGAAGGTCTCTCCATGCTCATAAAATCATTGGAGAGAATCACAGTTATGGAGGTGGGAAGGGATCTCTGGAGGGCTCTGTCCTTCCTCCTCCTACCTCAGAGGACCTTGTCCTTCTAACATCTCTCTCTGAGAAGCTCTGGTTCCAGCTTCTCTGCACCATCCCATGAAGAAGTCACAGAGGACAGTAAGATCCCCCTTGGCGTTCTCCTTGCTGGACAAATCAGCCTGTGGCCTCTTCTCAGGTGTCCTGTGCTCCAGCCCCAACCATCTTGGTGGCCTCCACTGGACCCAGTGCCCAGTTGTGGTCTTGCAAGCGCCAAATAGAGAAGGTAGATCCCATCCCTCATCCTCTTGGCTGCGTTCATTCTCACACAGCCCACGCTGTGGTTGGTGTCATCACTGGAAGGGCACCTGGTTGACTCCTGGGTGCCTTGTTGTCCCCAGGTCTTCTTCTGCAGAGGTGCTTTCCAGGCAGTTGATCACAACCTGTCCTGTAGATGTTCCCAGGGAGATTGGCCTCATCTTGCAGGTTTTTAAAGATTTGGGCCAAAGCTGGCCAAAGAATTTTAAAAACCTATGAAGTTATGACCCAGCAGGAACGTCCTGAATATCTCACTCTCTCTTCAAAGTGAGACTTGGGCTCCTGTGTCATTTCAGGTGCTGGTGACTTGTCTTCTCATCGTTGTGTTGAAGCTGGAGTTGTTACCTGACCCTATCTGTCTTTCTCCATTTAGCCGTGCTGTTCAGCGGAGTTTGGCCATCATTCGTCAAGCCAAGCAGAAGAAAAAGAAGAAGGAATATTGTATGTACTACAACCGCTTCGGCAAATGTAATCGCGGAGAGAGCTGCCCCTACATACACGATCCAGAGAAGGTGGCCGTCTGCACCAGGTATGGATGGACACAGCAACCACAGGCTTTGGGCCATCAGAGAATCATAGAATGGTTGGTTGAAGGGACCTCTGGAGATCACCCAGTCCAACCCACCTGCTAAAGCAGGTTCACCAGAGCAGATCACACAGGAATGTGTCCGGGTGGGTTTGAATGTCTCCAGAGAAGGAGACTCCACAACCTCTCTGGGCAGCCTGTTCCAGGGCTCTGGCACCTCAAAGTAAAGAAGTTTCTCCTCATATTCAGATGGAACCTCCTGTGCTTCAGTCTGTGCCTGTTGCCCCTCATCATTGACCACAGTATACTTGGCCATTGTTTGGTTTTGGTGCTTGTTCATAGAATCATAGGATAATTTTGGTTGGAAGAGAGTTTTAAGATGTATGGCCAGCAGGACTAGAGAGATGACCATCCCCCTGGACTGGGCACTGGGGAGGCCAAACCTGGAATCCTGGGGTCAATTTTGGGCACCTCACGCCAAGAAAGGCCTTGAGGTGCTGGAGCGAGTTGAGAGAAGGGAACGGAGCTGGTGAGGGGCTGGAGCACAAGTGTGATGGGAGCGGCTGAGGGAGCTGGGGGGTTCAGCCTGGAGAACAGGAGCTGAGGGGAGACCTTCTGATCTCTGAACTCCCTGAAAGGAAGTTGTAGAGAGGAGAGTGTTGGTCTCTTCTCCCAAGTGACAAGTGATAGGATGAGAGGAAACGGCCTCAAGTTGCACCAGGGGAGGTTGAGGTTGGATCTTGGGAACAATTTCTTCCCCAAAGGGCTGTTGGGCATTGGAACAGGCTGCCCAGGGCAGTGGTGGAGTCACCATCCCTGGAGGTGAGGTTCTCAGGGATATGGGTTAGTGCCAGGGTTGGGTTAACAGTTGGACTCAATGATCTTATATGTCTTCTCCAACCAAAATGATTCAAGGATTCTACAGGACCATGGAGTCCAACCGTTAACCCAACACTGTCAAGTCCACATGTGATATATCATATGATTTCCACAGGGAAACGACCTGATCATAGAGATGTAAGACCACAAGGACAGCTGTTCTGGGTCAGACCTCGGGTCTACCTAGCCCCTTTGAATTGGCAGATACCTACAGGATGAGAACAAGACCAGGCACACTGAGAAGGACTCTTTCTCCTGACTTGGACCTCTCAACTTCCGGCAGCCTGGAAGGTTTTTTTTTTTTTCAATTACTAGAGGTTGCCACCAAACCATCATCACGTAACAGTCAACAGAGGGTTTTTTTGGTGAATTTATTTAGGCTTTTCTTTAACACATGGTGTTTAAGGCCATGGGTTGCACAATGGGATTACAGACTGTTGGAAAAGTGTTTCGTTAACTGGCTGCTCGACTCCTATAATGGGCACCTCCTCGCTTGTGGTTCTTGAGAAGGACGGCATAATTCATTCCCTGATCACCTTCTAAGCACCATTTGTAGCTCTATAGTCCTCTTGTCCCTGTCCAAACTTCCCAGAATGGAGAATCATGGTCTATTTAATCTCTTCTTGTAATTTTTCCCTAAATTTATACAGCATTTTCCACCTATTAATGCTGATAAAGCGTCGCACAACCAGCCTCCACATTAAATACACACATTTTGGTTGTTCTGCACAACCTATAGGGATTACAGAAATATTTATTTCACATTTTGGAGGTGGATATCGTCACCAGGACATATATATCTAATAAATAACCTTTCATATCATTGTACAGAAGCTCTAAAAAAAATTTAAAAATCAGAATAGTGTTTTCAGAATTAGTAATAAGATCAAATCAACATTTTTTTAATATAAGCAGAATAATAATCCTTCATGATTTACTTACTGCCGTCAGGTTGAGGATACCATCAGTGTTTGCCAGGTGGAATTTTGAGGCTACAAATTTTAACCTGTCCCCAAAGAGACCATCTGACTTAAATGATTTTGTGGGTCCTGGATAATACTTGGTGTAGATGTCGGAGTCGTGCAGGTGCGAGCTGGGTGACTCGAGCGCCCGCGCCGGGCTGTTTCTTCCAGCATCATTTCTCAGATCCGCTCGGATCCGTGCAACAGGTTCGAATCCTTCAGCCCGTGACGCCGAGTAGCTACGAGACTTGATAATTTATTACTGGTGGACTGATTCATGTTGCCAGCTCATTATACCTGCCCGACAGTTGATTAAACTATATTATTAGTCGTTTAAAAAGTGTAGAAAAGCCAACTCCGCTGATGAACTCCGTGAGTAATTTCTCCGTAAAATTGCTGCTGTGCTAGAAATCATTTGGAGGTTGCACAAAGCCTGATGGGAGACCATATAAGAGGGAAAGTTAAACTGATTTCACTTTTTCTCCTGTAACGTATCCTCACCAGCACCGAAGCGCGTGTGTCCAAGGTGTCAGGTCAGGATTTCTTCTGGGGACATAGAGGACAAGGGATACCGGCTACTGAGTCCTCACTTTGACTCATTGCTTCTTCTTACGTTGGCAACCAAGTCTGGTCCTTGAGGTCTTTCAGGTCTCCGTCCTGCCCCATTTCCATGAATCACTCGAGGACAAATCTGATTTACTCCTGGTCTTTTGTCTCCGTACCGTGGTGCCTTCCAGCTCCAATCCCGTTCTTTAACTTTCTATTATTTTCTCTTAATTTTCTCAGTCTGCTGTTGTTTTAGGGTGTCCTTTATTTTGCAGATCTGCTGTTTTGAGGAGGTGCAAGTATTAATAGTTACGCCGTGATCACAATCATCTGCAAAACTAGTTGCCATCAACCAGCTGGTTCTCATAGCTATATGTTCCTGTTTATCCTTTGTTCATACCAATCTGAATTTGGTTTTATTTTTAATGAATCTCTCCATGCTCGGCTCTAAATTTACCCAGATTTTATACATAAAGCTGGGGGTGTGTTCTGTGCTCCAGAACTACCTGCAAGGTTAATAGACGTACCCCTGGACTCTGCTATTGAGGCGTTCAGACCAGCGCTCTTCCCATGATAGCATGTTTATTTTATTCATCTGCTGTCACACTGGTAGCTCTTAGGAGAACTTAGGAGTCCAAAAATCCTCACATACCTTGGGATCTCGGTTTTCTGTTGTGCGCCTCTCTCTGCTCGTCCTGGTTGTTGGCCACTCACACCCTGAGGTCCTCCTGGTGCTTCGTCCAGCATCTTCTCCCAGGTAGCAAGTGATAGGACAAAAGGAAACGGCCTCAAGTTGCACCAGGGGAAGTTTAGATTGGATATTAGGAAAAAAATCTTCACGGAAAGGGCTGTCAGGCATTGGAACAGGCTGCCCAGGGCAGTGGTGGAGTCGCCATCCCTGGAGGGGTTTAAAAGGTGTTTAGACGAGGTTCTCAGGGACATGGGTTAGTGCCAGAGTTAGGTTAGGTTATGGCTGGACTCAATGATTCTAAGGGTCTCTTCCAACTGAAATGAAATGATTCTATGTAATCAGGGCTCTAGGAAGGACCTTTCTCCTTCTGGGATCATCATCTACTGAGATTCTTAGGGACATGATTTAGTGCCAGTGTTGAGTTAACGGTTGGACTCGATGATCTTAAGGGTCTTTTCCAACAAAAATGATTCTATGACCCCTGAACCTCACGGTACAGGTCGTGCTCTACCTGCTAATGAGCAGTCAAATACAATGAAAGATCAAAATCTATCAGGAAGCATCAGCTGTTGTTCTAACATGAATTTAGGGTGTGAAATGGGCTTTGACAGCAAGCTTGGCAGCAGTCGTGTATTTTGAGGCCTTGGGGCAAACGTAGTCATGGGGCCAGAGAGATGCTTAGTGTTTAAAACCACAAGTTTTGCGACCCACCTCATGCTCAACCCTCTCCTTCTGGTGTATCAACAGGTTTCTCCGTGGCACATGCAAGAAGACAGACGGGACCTGTTCGTTTTCCCACAAGGTGTCCAAAGACAAGGTCTGTACGGCTTCCCAACGAGCGCGATGCGGCTCAACGAGCCCATCATCACCTCCTTGCGTGCTTCCAACAGAATTCATTTGTAGTTTAATTGCCAAGCTGCTCAGGCTCATGATGGCTTTGTAAGAGTAGCCTCTTCAACCAGCGTGGTGAATGGGTAGATGAACCCATTAAGGAGTGGATTGGAAACCAGAGCTCCTGAGGCTTCGTTGAGTGACGTGCGTTGGGTTAAGCAGCCCTTAAACTCCAAGGATTGGAGAGAAAGAGCGCAGGAGTAGCGTTTAGTTGCGTCTAATCCTTAGCTACGTCCGTAAGATCACCCTTCCGTCTAAATCACCCTGTGCTGGTGTCGGAGGAGGAGAATGTTTTAACATCCAAGAGCTTGGAGGTATAAATTAACCTTTCTAAAAAAGGTTTCTGCCAGGGTTTCACCGCCTGGCAGAACAGCTTTTGAGTTTGTCATCGTGTCCAACCTTCTTGATGTATTCGGGGCTCCGTGGTTTTATTACACAGAGCAAGGTGGAAAAATAATTAGATTTTCTTTTAGTGATTACCCGTTGACGATTTAGCAGATTAACCTCCGCTCTGTGGCTGGGATCTCCGGTCAGATGTAGCTTTGGAGACCTCAAGCGTTGAAGCCGAGGTGAAGTCGGTGCCAAAGGTTTAAGTATAACTGCGGGTTCTTTGCTGAGCTGGGATGCGCTTCAAGCACATATTTACATTTCGGCTTTTTTGGATGGATTTGGAGGATCATTTCTCTGCTACAGACAAAAGATCACACAAACAACAGTGATAAGGTTAATCCCACCGGGGTATTGAAGCGACAACCAGCACGGTGTCACCACCCGGGGAGCGTTTGCCGTCAGCTCTGGTATCAAGGCTTCGCTGTCGGGATGGAGATGCCGGGAAGCGGGATGCAAACAATGACCGGTTTTCCCGGACAAGCCTGTAAGGCTCGAGTCCTTCATCATGTCGCCCGATGAGTCTGCAGCCCCCCTTGGCTGGATTTTTGTTGTGTCATTTGTCGAAAGCCGCTTGGTCGAAGCTTTCGCAGCTGTACCTGGGGCACGGCGGGGACCGGAGCTCGCCCGAGCTGTGCCGGATCTGGAAATACTGCTTTTAGTTACTGAACCTTTGGTTATTTAACCCATGCTCTGTGAATTGTCCTTATAACACCTTCTTCTCCCCGCTCCCTTCAAGCATCGCCGTCCTCCTTTCCTCATCCCTGGCATCGTGTAGGTAATTACAGCGCAATTACTGACCTGTAAAGGATTTAACCCGTGGGGTCTTGTCAGCATCTGGGACGGGACCTTTTCCTACAGCGTTTGCCTTTGGGCAGGCGGTTTTCTTGTCTCCTTTTCCATCCATTCGCCTAAGGCACGTTCGCTGTCAGTGGGGAGCTCATAAGTTATCCTGGCAGTGAGCGGAGTCGCTCCGAACGAGGCGCAAAGCACCATATGTTTTTTACATGTATCTCTCTTCCGAGTCACTTAATCATGAGTATATAAAATAGAGAAGAGAGACCGGGGACAGCTGTAGTCTCTGACTCGTGGCGCGTCAAAGGAGGGATGGGAATGAGAATTGATAGAAGGAAAAAAAGGGCTGGTTTGGGTGGGTTTTTTTCTTCTTATAATATATAGACTTCAGAAATAAAGAAGCCGAGAAAAGAGAAAGCTTTGCCGAGGGACTGGCTGCTAGTGTATCCAGAATTGTTATAATTAGTGCAGATTTGGAGTGGATTTGGTGTGAGTGACTTCTTTTCACCCAAGTAAGCAATGTGCAAGTGCTAACGGCGGCACTGCCTGTGCGTCTGAGATGAAGGATTGATATTTGTCCAGAAAGCATGGGGCCATTGGCTAATAAATTAAACAGTATTTCAGCAGGTGCTGGAGCTTGATTTTAGTCCCAGGGCAAAAACCTGGGGGACACTTGAGAGCTGGAGGTGGCCAAGGATCCATTATGGTCGGTGGTTTGGCCACCAAAGGACGCGACGGTTTGATACAGATGGGTTTGTACCAACTGGTCTCGGTACCTGGGAATATTCCTCAACGTGTTTAATTTGCTGGTGGATAACTGGCCTCAGTTTCCCTTCCAGAAACCACCTCCTCGAGGAGGACCTCAAACTTTCGGCTTCTGAACTCTGTTTTGGGTGGATAGATGGAGAACGACGGCTGCAGCGTGACGTGGAAAACTCAACCTTTCCTCCTTAGCAGCACCTCACTGGTTAGGAATTGAGTGAAGAATAATGATAATATCATCACGGTAATAAAACGGAATTAAAAAGGAATGAAGTCTCTTGCAGAAGAGCCACTTTGCCGATGGCATTTTGGGGACAAAACCCCTGGGATGCGGGTTGGCCTCTGCCTGTCTCACTTTATTCCCCAGGAGTTCACTGCTACCGAAGCATCATCCAAACCCAAGCCAAGTCATTAAATTAACAAAACTCCAAACGAACCAGGCAAGTGCCTTAGAAACAAATGCTTTTCGGCGTGCGTTTCTGGCCGTGCGCCGTGGGGAAGGAGGGTTATTTTTTGCAGGATTAGGCGCCCCCGGGGGGGTGGTTCAGAGGTCTCCGCTCACCACCTTGTCATCAGCACGAGCTCGGAAGAGAAACAACCTCCTCCGCGGAGTTGGAGCCTGTTTTCAGGGTGATTTATAGCCGCGGGGATGCTGCTGCCCAAAGCGAGAGGCGACTTTTGCTTTTCAGCTCCCGTCGCTCCCCGTTAACCCGCGTGATTACTGGCAAAGGTGGCGTTAGCCTCATTTATCAGCTGCGGAGAAAGGCAGGTGAAGCCACCCAGCAGAGGAAAGCGTCGCTTTCTCCCCGCTCGTGAGTTTTTGGAGCGGATCCTGTCTCTTCCTCAGATGAAGGATGGGGGTGGCTTGTTTTTGGCTACTTGTGTTGGGATTTTAATGCGGTGAATGATTTTCTATGTGTGGTTAATGGTGACACACCAACTGCTGTGGTTTGGGGGGTTCCTGGTTTTGCTGGTGCCCCGTTAGTTGACTCTTAATTTCGCTTTGTGGTTATGGGGGTGAGAGGGGAACCTCACAGCCATCTCATCAGAGAAATTCAGGTTATTGTCATTTCGTGGGAAGTCACTGGGGATGGGGCTCAGTCCAGGAGGTGAAGGACCAAGGGCTTGCAGGGCATAGCTATTGGTTTGAGGACAAACCTCTTGCTTAACCTGGAGTGGGGGGGGTGATCCCGTGCCTCAGTTTCCCCACTGAAAAATGGGGATAATCCCCTGTTTTACATGGGAAGGCTACATGGATTCAGCTGTCACAGCAGCGAGGAGCTTTTCCCCATCCTAAGCGACAAAACCCTTACTCCAAGTTGCTCAAGTTGCACCAGGGGAGGTTTAGATTGGATATTAGGAACAATTTCTCCCCAGAAAGGGCTGTCGGGCATTGGAACAGGCTGCCCAGGGCAGTGGTGGAGTCACCATCCCTGGAGGGGTTGGACAGACGCGGAGATGAGGTTCTCAGGGACATGGGGTAGTGCCAGGAGTGGGTCAATCATCGGACTCGATCTTGAGGGTCTTTTCCGACCAAAATGATTCTATGACTCCAAGCAGAAGATGCTCTTGGGGACAGCGAGCTGCTCCAGATGGACACGATGCTTTGCAGATGCTTTCAAAACCCAAACTACCCATCTGGCAATGGAAGAAGGAGCCTGGAGGAGAGGGAAGGCTGGTGGCTGTGGAATTTTGTCTCACAGGGGATGGAGCATCTGTCAAAGCGGGAATTTCTCTGCGACGGGGCAGAGCGGCCGTCACATCCTGATATTTGAGAGAAACCGGTGAATGTGAATGAATGGGTTTGTGAGCGAAGGTTAGCGAGAGGCGAGGACTCTGGCAACCACCCGCTGCTGCTACAACAGCTTTTCCCCTTGAGGAGCTCGGAAAAGAATCAGCATTTTTCTCCCTAATAGAGCTTCAAAACTCTGTTGTGAGCAATTTGGAAATTCACGTTGAGTTTCGGGTTCATTAGCCGCCGGCTCCAAAGCGTGTACATAGTCAAAGCTGTCTAATACGGACGCACCGCACCAGTGCCTTGAATTAATGTTATTGTTATTTGTGTGGACGTAGTGGGGTGCAAACAAGGTTAATTGAAATGAGAGTGCTGCTTCCTCTTGATAATGGCTCAGGCTTGACAGCTAGGAGGAGTTTATTTTTGTAGAAGAGCTGCCTTTATTATCCCTTTTTATTAGAGCTAATTTGGGCTCTATATCAAAAACTACATTAAGGGAATCATTTACGGTCACACCACCACCACCAAAAAAGATAGCCCCAGAGCCCTGTCCTTTATGTTAATGTCTGCAGTTAAAAGACAATTAAAAATAAACTCTTCTCTTTTAAAGCACCCTTTGTTTTCTTTCTTCTCTGCTTCCCCCTCCTTCTCTTGATTTCTCTCTTTGCCTCAAGTGAGCCAATTTAGTTAAAACCCTCATGTGCCCTTCAGGGAAAGGGATTTTTTCCAGATAAACGTCAGTGGTGGTTATTGCAGAATTGTAAATATTAGTTTGGGGACGCTCCAACCGGCAGGACCAAGATGCTGCCAGTGAATGGAGAGATTGATACTGTGCTGATCTGTAAGGAAATTTGATGCGTAGACGAACAAAAAAGGATCGAGCAGGAGGAACCAGAACGTCGCGACGGCTTCGGGAAACTCACGTTCCCGTCCGCTGCTGCTTATTCGGGTCAGGAAGTTGCCTGCAGTAGCCGGTGAGTTAAGGATGCTGAAATATCGCAGCAGGCTGGTAATTTGTTTTTAATTATAACAGCTGGCAGAAGGTGAAGTTTGTGGTTGGAGGATGATGAGGATCCTTGCTCGTTTGCTTTTCCTCGTCTCAGTTGTCGTGCTGCTAAGGCTCAGGAGTGGTGGGAGTGGGGCTGTGCTCCGTGGATGTGACCGCGCTCGGGTTCTCCTCCTCCTTTCCCTCCCTCCTGGAACATCCCTCCTGGAACCTCCTTCCTGGAGCATCCTTCTTGGAGCATCCCTTGTGGAACATCCCTCTTGGAACAGCCTTCCAGGGCTACGAAGCTGGTGAAGGGTTTGGAGGGGAAGCCATATGAGGAGCAGCTAAAGTCACTTGGTTTGTTCAGCCTGGAGAAGAGGAGAATAAGAGGAGACCTCATGGCGGTTACAGCTTCCTCACAAGGGGAGGAGGAGGGGCAGGTGCCGAACTCTTCTCTTTAGTGAATGACAGAACCCAAGGGAATGGCAGGAAGATGTGCCAGGGGAAGTTTAGGTTGGACATGAGGAAAAGGTTCTTCACCCAGAGGGTGCTGGACACTGGAACAGGCTCCCCAGGGAGGTGTCACGGCCCCAAGCCTGACAGTGTTCAAGAAGAGACTGGACAACGTCCTCAAACACATGGTGTGAACTGTGGGGTTGCCCTGTGCAGGGACAGAAGTTGGACTTGATGATCCTTGTGGGTCCCTTCCAACTAAGGACATTCTATGATTCTATGATCCCTTGTGGAACATCCCTCCTGGAACATCCTTCCTGGAGCATCCCTTGTGGAACATCCCTCCTGGAACATCCTTCCTGGAGCATCCCTTGTGGAACATCCCTCCTGGAACATCCTTCCTGGAGCATCCCTTGTGGAACATGCCTCCTGGAACATCCCTCCTGGAGCACCCCTCGTAGAACATCCCTCCTGGAGCATCCCTTGTGGAACATCCCTCCTGGGACATCCCTCGTGGAACATCCCTGGTGGAACATCCTTCCTGGGACATCCCTCGTAGAACATCCCTCCTGGAGCATCCCTGGTGGAACATCCCTCCTGGGACATCCCTCGTAGAACATCCCTCCTGGAGCATCCCTTGTGGAACATCCCTCCTGGGACATCCCTCGTGGAACATCCCTCCTGGGACATCCCTCATGGAACATCCCTGGTGGAACATCCTTCCTGGGACATCCCTCCTGGAGAATCCCTCCTCCAGCACACAGGGACGGGCATCATCACTTCTCTCACGTCCCTGGGGAGCGCTGGGCTGATGCCTTCGCGTGATGCCACCCCTCAAAAAAATACTTGCGGAGATGCAAGCACTTGTTTCCAGGACCCACCTTTCGGAGCCTTTATTTAACCATGTGTTCTGCACCCTCCAGCCAGCTCCGTATCCATGGAAGAGCCAAATAGTGGGGACACCCCCAAGATGCTATTTTGACCTTCGCGACAGCCAGAACCCCCCATGGGAGTGGGTGGCTGGGCTGGGTACGAGCCCTGCACCGTGTTCCCATCACATCTCTCCTTGGGAAGGGTGTTCTTGGTCTTTGTCCATGTGACAATGTGTTCACCTTAGTGCCTTTTGCCCCTTCTTTCCTCTTCAAGGTTAGTTGGGAGCATCAGTAGGAGATGAACCTGCCACGTGCACCATGCCAGCAAAGTCCCTGTGGCATATTATGATTCCCTCATCCTTTCTCGTGCCGTACAGAGCCAGTTTTCTTTCCGGTGGCAGTTTCATGCTTTCCACCCTCACTCCAGCATCCTGAAGGATGCTAACGCAGGCGTGTTCACCCCCCTGTGCATACATACACTGGGACCATGGAATGTCTGGGACCTGCATTGCAGGAGACCCATAGAAGAGCTAAAAATACCTCTGGGATCAGCAGCTGGCAAAAGGCTTATATTTATTTTACACGTCATGGTTTTGTTTCGGTTCTGGGGGTTGGAATGACTCCTAATGGTGTGTTGGGCGAGCGCTAACGTATTTCTCATCTTCTGCCTTTGCAGATGCCGGTGTGTTCCTACTTCTTGAAGGGAATCTGCAGCAACAGCAACTGTCCCTACAGCCACGTCTACGTGTCCAGGAAGGCAGAAATATGCCAGGATTTCCTCAAAGGCTATTGCCCCATGGGAGAAAAGGTAAAGAGGGGACCAAGCTCTTGGGGTCCTGGGCTGGATGCGCCTTTACTGAAGCCACAAGTTGTTTTTCACATGAGCTGTGACACCGAAGGGAACCGTAGAGCTGGAAGCTGCCGAACACCTGGGTGTGATGAACAGCAGTCCTGTGCCTTTCCAAAGGGTGATGGGCAAAGTGGTTTGGTTGCTTTGCAGGCAGAAAAAAAGGAAGGAAACAAATTTAAGGTTGTAGCTTGCAAACGTTGTGCCAGACTTTCCCTAGGAGAAGCTTCCCTGGGGTGTCCCATGCCTGAGCTGAGAGCACCTGCCCTGAAAACTGCTCAGTTAGGTAGATGAGAAATGAAGGAAAAGGCTTATAAGTCCCTGGTTTACATAGAAAAAACACAGATATTTAAGCTTATTTTGCGTGCTGGCTCCATAATGGGTTAAAACTTGAGCCTTAGATCTCGTGGCTCAGTCTTAGCAGTAACTGAGCCTCAAGCTGTGCCTAAATATGTACCTGGAGGCTTCGTGGAGCCCACCTCCAGGTCCTGGGGGTCTTCTGCTTTAGATCAATGCAATGAAGACCAACATGGACTTTATGTACACCCTGAGCAGACTTGTAACCTCGTCCATGAGCTTACGACACCCCATGTAACACACAGAGCTCAAGAGTGAGCAGCTTTCCTGGAGTGGGACCTGGTTTTCAAAAGGCATTTTAGGGCTGTTACATGCCAAAAAAAGGGAATTTTGAGGTTTATCTTGCGGCTCCTCGCTTGTTTGTTAAGAGAAGCAGGTGGCAGCAAACTTGGTTCCTTGGTGCGAAGCCATGCTGGACGATCTCACTTCTCCTTGCTTCGTGGCTAAGGGAATCAAAACTACCATCCTATCCAACTCCTTTCGGCTGTTTTCTATTAATTTAGGAATATTTTTGCCTCTTAGTGTGAACCACCCTTTCGTTAATAGAGCATGTGGTTTTCTTTGGGGTTCCGTGAGCAAGTATGGGCCACCTTCGCTTGATTTCTCCAGCTGCCATCTCAAACTTGCGAGAGTGGCGATGCTGTCACATCAGAGTCCCCAAACAGCTGTAGTTCAGAAGGGGCAACCAGTCAATTTGCCACTAGGTTTGAATAAGGCAAAGATGGACTCTCAGATTTATGGAGGTGATGCTGCTTCTCCCAAGTAACAAGTGATAGGACAAGAGGAAACGGCCTCAAGTTGCATCAGGGGAAGTTCAGATTGGATATTAGGAAAAATTTCTTCCCAGAAAGGGTTGTTGGGCATTGGAACAGGCTACCCAGGGCAGTGGTGGAGTCACCATTCCTGGAGGGGTTGAACAGATGCCGAGATGAGGTTCTCAGGGACATGGGTTAATGCCAGCGCTCGGTTAATGGTTGGACTTGATGATCTTGAGGGTCTCTTCCAACCAAAGTGGTTCTATGATTCTGCTGTAGTTGAGAGCTACCAGGCTTTTCTCTTCTGGGGTGGGTTACGTGGTGGGATTTCTGCTCATCCTTTGACCATTGTGGCCAGCAGGTCAAGGGAGGGGATTCTGCCCCTGTGCTCCCATGTCCTGAGCCCCCCTGAGCTCTGCGTCCAGCTCTGGGGTCCCAGCACCAGCCAGACATGGAGCTGTTGGAGCGGGACAGAGGAGGGACACGGGAATGGACCGAGGGCTGAACAGCTCTGGGGAGAAAGGCTGAGAGAGCTGGGGGTTCAACCTGGGGAGGAGAAGCTCTGGGGAGACCTTATTGTGACCTTAAAATATTAAAAGGGGGTTTATAAGAAAGATGGAGACAGACTTTTTAATGAGGTCTGTAGTGATAGGGCTAGGGGTGATGATTTTAAACTAAAGGAGGGGATATTCAGGATGGACATAAGGATGAAATTTTTGCCCCTGATGGTAATAAAACACTGGCCCAGGTTGCCCAGAGAGGTGGTGGATGCCCCATCCCTGGAGACATCCCAGGCCAGGCTGGACGGGGCTCTGAGCAACCTGAGCTGGTGAAGATGTCCCTGCTCATGGCAGGGGTAGGACTGGATGAGCTTTGAAGGTCCCTTCCAACCCAAACCATTCGATGATCCTGTGATTCGCTGTGCAATGTTGGCCCATTTCTATGAGCCCAACCAAAGGACAGGACCCATCCTCTCAGCCCGTTTTTCTCTGGGGAGTTTGCTGGTCACCTCTAGGATGTGTTTGATATGGAAGAAGACATCTATGGATGTCTTCTCCTGGCTTGGTTGAGCTGCTTCCATGAGCCAACAGCAAGAGAACAGGAGGACACAGTTAAAGCCTCTTCCTTGAGCTGGAGACTCCAGGTACCACGTTGAAAACACAACAGGACCTTTACTTTAAATTGGCTTTTCAGCTGAAAAAAATGAGCCACTAATGAAACAATCATTTTGTTTTCCTCGAGTCTGCCAGATTGCAGGGCACCATCCCAAATACGCCCCAGCAGGCCTATGGAATGGTATTATTTTATAGCATTTAATAAAGCGTGAATAAGTGTCTACCTAAGCATGGTTTTGCTTAGACTTACTGCTCCTGGGATTTTCTAACTCCCTTGTGATTCTGGCTGCTTTTCACCAGGGAAGTTCCTGGGATGAGCAGTTGGATGTTTGGATCTCCAAAGGGCTTTTCTCCTCCTTTTCTCCATCCCTGAAGCTCCTGTTGATAGAGAAACAACCCAACACGTAAAGCTGTAGGTGCTCAGCGCCCGTCACCCTGGTATCACCCCCCTAAAGCCACCAACTTATCCCAAAACCCAAACACAACAGCGGACGGTACCTTCTGCAAGGCAAACTCATCCATTCCTGTGGAAAAACTGCTACAGACCAAAAAAACAGGCAAAAGAAAGGGGAAAAAAAGCCCAAAGTGAGAACTTTAAGGAAAGCAGGACATCAGCAGGAGTTGAGGGAAAGGCTAATAAATTAGTCTGTGCCTAATTACTTTTTGTGGTGGCATGTGGAGGGGACTCTGTGCAGGATAAACGTTTCCTCTGAAGGAAAACACGGGCATCCTGCCGCCTCCCTCCAGCTCAGCACCAGCCACGCGGGCAGGGTCCCTACAATTATTTTTAAAATATTCCAATTTAAATGAAAATATAAAAGAGATATTTAGAATATTTATTCTATTAGTAAAAGTGCTTACCGTGTCACTTTTAGAGTGTCAGAAAAGCATTCTCCTACAGATGATGGATAGCAGCCTGTAATTATATATGGGGAGAAATTGCTGAGCGGGCCATATTTAACTGGGGAGGAGAAATACCAGCTTGGGCCATTAAGGGTTAATTTTATTCTCTAAATAATATAAAAAGTGCTGAGTCCGTTCCTTTGCTCAAAGTAGAAAGTCCTCAAATGGACCCCGGAGAGTTTATAATATTCTACTGAATCAAGTAAAAATGTTAACCTTGCTTCATAAAACGATGGCTTGTTAAAGATGCACAGTCCCTTTTCTTTTGAATAATTTAGGACGGGAGTAAATCTTCTCTTGTTCTGCTTTTCCCTGTCCGAGGAACGTCTGCCTGCGGTCTGAACTGCGAAAGGCGCAGACGGCAAAGGTGTACGATGCCGGCACAGCATCCTCAGAGGAAAAACTCAAATAAGGATGGCCGGTAATTAGGAATTTAGGTTATTTTGTGCGGGAGTTTGGCACACTGGGCTCTTCTCCCCCTTGTGTTTTCCTCTCTGTGCTTCCCCCGAAGCAGCACAATTTCTGATTTTTATCAGACCTTCATAAAAAATGTCCATTATTATCCATAATTTATGACATGTCGTTCGCAGTGTTGCCTCTTAAGTACTTTCTAGATGTCTTGCAGGATGCTCAGGCCACGTTGATCGGCCTTTGACCCATCCCATGGGCTGTAACTCCAACTGCATGAGCTTTTTCTACAAACGATGCCAGGACTGGTCTGCTCTGCCTTCATCAGGAACTTAGAACAAGGGAGAAAGCTTTAATTTTGCATTCCCAAGTCCCTTTTTCAGGAACGTAGACTCTAGAGGGCAAAGGTTCTCCCACTCTTGGGGACAGATCCTCTACAAGACCATGACCACGTCCTTCATTAAGAGAATGTTATCCCCAATATTAATCATTTTCAGGTAGTAGAGCCAACTTTGATTTCCAGCATCCTCACCCATTCCTTGGTCATGGCTTGAGAAATTTCTCCAACCTGTGTGTTTGCACATTGACCTACAGCTTCCTAAAGGGAGTGGAGGAACCTGCAAGTTCAGCTTGGTGAAGCAGTTGGTGAAATACGGCTCAGAATAACTCTGCAGCTTGAATAATCTCTAAGCACATCATATGTGTCTTAGTGAAAGCCACAAAGAGATGCCCACCATGGAAATCTCCCTGACATCTTGCCTAGAGCTCTCTGACCTTCTCCAGCACCATGAAACGGTCATGCTGGGTGAGGCTGGTCCCTCTGGGCTGGTCACCTGCACTGGAGGAAGCCTGAAGGGGGAAGTGGGAAGAGAGAGAGAAATTGGGGCCTCTTGCAGGTGCTCTCCAGGGTTTTCCGAAGACGTTTCGATGAGCTGCTCTATGGTAAAAGCTCTTCTCTAGTTCCCCGTCCTTCTTCCCGTATGGGTCTTCATGTCTACGTCTCAATTTGAGGCACGGGTTCTCTGGGAGAGGATGGGGTGAGGCTGCTGGGCACAAGGGATGAGGTAGCACCACTATCAAGTGAAGCCATGGTGGCACAGAATCATAGAATCATAGAATCAATTTGGTTGGATCATCGAGTTGGTTGGATCAAGATCATCAAGTCCAACCGTGAAGCCAACTCTGGCATGAAACTATGTCCTTAAGAACCTCATCTACACATCTTTTAAACCCCTCCAGGGATGGTGACTCCACCACTGCCCTGGGCAGCCTGTTCCAATGCCCGACAGCCCTTTCCGGGAAGAAGATTTTCCTAATATCCAATCTGAACTTCTCTGGCGCAACTTGAGGCAGTTTCCTCTCGTCCTGTCTCTGCCAAGCTGCTCTCATTCCTGTGCCCATGCTTGGCTCCCAAAAAAATACCCAAATAATACAAAATAATATGAAATAATACCCAGCCCAAAGGAGCTCGTAGGGTGATAATATCCATGCCAGGTCGGGCGGCTGTTGTAATATATGGTCACAGAATCATAGAATGTCCTGAGTTGGAAGGGACCCACAAGGATCATGGAGTCCAGCCCCTGTCCCTGCATAGGACAACCCCAAAATTCATACCATGTGTCTGAGGGTGTTGTCCAGTCTCTTCTTGAGCACTGTCAAGCTTGGGGCCGTGACACCTCCCTGGGGAGCTTGTTCCAGTGCTCCAGCACCCTCCTTTTCCTAATGCCCAACATAATATCCATCCCATGGTTGATTGCCAGCCATGGGCTGAGATGTCGGTGTGGCTGAGAGCTTGGATCTGGGAATTACAGCAAACGCTTGTGTTACACCCATAGGTGACCCCAAGGATCAAGATTTGCTTGACAGGCACAAAATATGACTTATTCGGGAATAAACTGTATTTGGAAGAATCATGGCTAAGGCAGGTTTTGGCACTGGCGTCCTCCAGCTCTCACAATGTGTCAGAGCAAAGGCAAGCGAGTCAGCCCAGTCCCCTCTTAACTGCTGCATCTGTAAAATTGTTTTGTATTAAATAAGCTTTTCCCCCACGGTGTACATTAACGAGCGCGCTGCATTAAATACTTCTCTTCGTATCGTTTCCATCAGCTGCCTTGAAGCCTGTGGGTAAATTCTTCCCCCTTGGGGACTATTAAGCAGTAAGACGCGGTGAGATTAAACAACGAGGCTACGGTGAAAATGCACGGGGAGATGTACTGGAATAAATCATGGGGAAAGGGGGGCTCTGTGCTCCGGTGTTTGCTGGCAACACATCGCTCCGGAGTACGGTGCAACCTGCCCTGTCCCCGCTGATGGAGCTTGACCAGGGAACCTGCCGTCACAGCAGGGATGCTCATGGTGGACCTGCACTGAAACAGCCCGGTAGACTCCTAAAATTCATCTTTTGGTCCTGCTGAGTTGCTCATCCAACAGCATTTCACCAGAGCTTTGATTTACTGGACCAAGTTGTCCAGATTGGTGGTGGATGCCCCATCCCTGGACTCATCCCAAGCCAGGCTGGACAGGGCTCTGAGCAACCTGAGCTGGTGCAGATGTCCCTGCTCATGGCAGGGGTTGGACCAGATGAGCTTTGAAGGTCCCTTCCAACCCAAACTATTCTATGATTCTGTGATTTGCAGCTTATCCACGTAAAATATCGGCAGCGCTTATGCCGGCAGGGGCAGGTCTGGTCAGCACACCCTGCCTGAGGAAGTGCTGCTTCCTTAGGAAAAATCATTTTCTGTCCCCAGATGTAGCTGTGATGTTTTTCACAGTGACAGCTGCTTGATTTTTCTGCAGAAAATTAAAACACGGGGACTTTTTCTTAGCCGATGCCTTGTTCTCGTTTGCGTTTCTCTGGTCTCATGACATGTTAGGTTGGTTATTTTCTTCTTTTCTGGTTGAAGTTTAATGGGTTCCCACCATAAACTTATTTCATGTGTCTGATAAATTAAATTTAACACATTTCTTCAGGAAAACCCACATGAGCTGTGCTAGCACCACCTAACAGTTAAATGTCTTTGGGCTCAATTCGCGATGGAGAGCGGCAGCCTGAGGTCCTCATTCCCTTTAACCTCATCACAGAACGGTGAAGATCAACACTGTTCTTATTGCATATTCTCTGCTGATTTTTGTTGTTTACTGGGTAGAACGTTTTTTTTTTTTTTCTCACAGACAAGACCCATCAGATATTGGTCTTTCTGGGTCTTTCTTCCCCTTCCTCTAGTCCCAGGTTGACCTCCAGCAAGGTTGCCTTTTCATTGAGCACATAGAGTCGTCAAGGAACCCATGCACATTCATCAATGTAGCTGCTGGCTGATTCCCAGCTCTGTAACTACCCTCAACCTCCATCTTTCATCAAATCATAGAATGGGTTGGGTTGGGTTGAGGGGGACCTTCAAAGCTCGTCTGCTCCAACACCTGCCATGAGCAGGGACATCTCCACCAGCTCAGGTTGCTCAGAGCCCCGTCCAGCCTGGCCTGGGATGTCTCCAGAGATGGGGCATCCACCACCTCTCTGGCCAACCTGGGCCAGGCTCTCACCACCCTCATCATAAAAATTTTCTTCTTTAATGTCCAATCCAAACCTACCCTCTTTCAGTTTAAAACTGTTGCGCCTTGTCCTCTTGCTGGTAAAAAGTCTCTCTCCGTCTTTCTTAGAAACCCTCTTTCCATGTTGAAAGACCACAATAAGGTCCTCCCGGAGCCTCTTCTTCTCCAGGTTTCTCCAACCCCAGCTCTCTCAGTCTTTCTTCCAAGGAGAGGTGTTCCAGCCTCCTGATCATCCTGTCCAAGGTGGTCATGGTGGCCACCACAGAACACATCACATATGGTGTGGAGATAAAGGACACTGGCTCTCCTGGGCAGTGGGGCAGCCCCTTCTCTGGTGGAGGGGATTTGTGGATTACCTTCTCCCATCGTTCAGAAATAGCTGATGATGAGCACTGCCTTTGATAGCTCTTTTATAGACTACTGCAGCTGTATGAAAATCAATGACAATAGCAGCTTCATTTCATTTATCTTTTATTTTAACTCTGGTTGACAGATGTTTGCTGGGTGCTAGAGTTGCCTGCTTGATTTTGTTTTATTCCTATAATGTGTAGTAGAAATCTTCAGTCGACAAACTGATTACTAAGTAAAACATTTATTAAAAAAAACAACGGATAGACTTAGTAATGAGTCTGCTCATAAAATCCCCCTGTACTGGGCACTGGCGAAGCCAGACCTCAAATCCTGGGGTCAGTTTTGGGCCCCTCACGCCAAGAAAGCCCTTGAGGTGCTGGAGGGAGTTGAGAGAAGGGAACGGAGCTGGTGAGGGGCTGGAGCGCAAGTGTGATGGGAGCAGCTGAGGGAGCTGGGGGTTCAGCTTGGAGAACAGGAGCTGAGGGGAGACCTTCTGATCTCTGAACTGCCTGAAAGGAGCTTGGAGCCAGGGTGGTCGGGCTCTGCTCCCCAGGAACAAGCGCCAGGAGCAGAGGAAACGGCCTCAAGTTGCGCCAGGGGAGGTTGAGGTTGGATCTGGGGAACAACTTCTTGCCCAAAGGGCTGTGGGGCATTGGAACAGGCTGCCCAGGGCAGTGGTGGAGTCACCATCCCTGGAGGGGTTGGACAGACGGAGATGAGGTTCTCAGGGACAGGGGTTAGTGCCAGGGTTGGGTTAATGTTTGGACTCGATGATTTGGAGCGTCTCTTCCAAGCAGAATGATTCTGTGTTTCTGTGGATGGTGGCCAGGCTGGATTTGAGCAGACTAAGCTCTGTCCAGGTTTGCTCGATGGGGATGTTGAGTCTTTGTCCATCTCCTCTGGGCGACAAGGGCTGAACTACTGATAGTAAGTGATAAATCTCAGTACTCACAATGGGAACTTTCTGTTGAAAATGCTTCGTAGCCTGCAGAGAAGGTTTAAAACTCATCAGCTTTCTTCCATGCCTGATTCTACCCATGTATGACTGTGGAAATCTTTGTGGGTTTCCAGTTGCATCTTATTTACCGTACTCCGTAATGGCATAATGAAGGTTCTTATTGCTACTTTAATTTAACTGTAGTATTTTCAACAGCATTCAGATGCTTAAGTTAAAGATGTTGCTTATCAGTGCAAACTTGAACTGCTTAATAGCCTGGACTACTTGATGATAGTGCTGATAATACTGGTCTGCAATTTTCTCTCTTAATATCTTTGCAGAAGAAGGTATGTTCCCAAACATGAAAATTAGGAAGTTTAAGGGAAAAGCAGTCACTGAATCATGGCTATGAAGTGGAATGGGAATATACTGATGAGGAAGAGAGTTCTTGATTTCAACTTGAACTTCTGTACAGATGAAGGCAAAGAAGAGCAGATTTCATCTTTGCTTCCCGTACTGGAATCTCCCTTCGTTCCCATCTGTTCTCCATTGTTGGACGGTCTCTGCGTCCCGTGCACAGTGGGTGACACCTTCCCTGAGCCACCTGGAATTACATATGTGGCGGAGTCCCTGTCATCATCCCTGATGCAGGTGACGCTGTAGGGAATGTTCAGTGAGTGTCTGGCTTGTTTGATCCCCAGCGGTGATGATTTAGGGTTGGAAATTACCAGCGATAGGTTCACCACATGAAACTGGCTCCATCGTGGCTTTAGGATGTGATGGATGAGATTGCGAGAATCTCTGATGGAAACTGGTTCCTCAACAAAGCGGTGCAGGGAATGCCTGAACGCTGCAGACATTCTCATGCAGGGCTGAGTGCTGATCTTTGCTCTTCGGTTTGGGATTCACCTTTTGGGTGTCCACATCCAAAGTGTTATAGTCAATGGGTCAATGTCCAAGAGGAAACCAGGACCAAGTGGTGTCTCTTAGGAGTCTGTACAGGGATTAATACTATTTAATGTCTTCATCAATGACACAGATGGTGGGATTGAGCGCACCCTCAGCAAGTCTGCAGGTGACACCAAGCTGAGTGGTGCCGTTGATTCCCTTGAGGGACGGGATCCATCCAGAGGGACCTTGACAGGCCAGAGGAGTGAGCCTATGTGAACATTCTGAAGATCAACAAGGCCAAGTGCAAGGTCCTGCACCTGGGTTGGGACAACCCCTGGTATCAACACAGGCTGGGGGATGGATGGATGGATGGAGAGCAGCCCTGTGGAGAAGGACTTGGGGACACTGGCGGGTGACAAATGGGACATGACCCAGCAACGTGCACTTTCAGACCAGAAACCACCGATGTCCTGGGCTGCACCCAGAGCAGTGTGAGCAATAGGTAGAGGGAGGGATCCTGCCCCTGTGCCCTCATGTCCTGAGCCCCCCTGAGCTCTGCGTCCAGCTCTGGGGTCCCAGCACCAGCCAGACATGGAGCTGTTGGAGCGGGACGGAGGAGGGACACGGGAATGGGCCGAGGGCTGAACAGCTCTGGGGAGAAAGGCTGAGAGAGTTGAGGGTTCAGCATGGGGAGGAGAAGCTCCAGGGAGACCTTATTGCAGCCTTTCAATATAGAAAAAGGCTTCGAAGAAAGATTGGAAAAGACTTTTTACCAGAACAAGGGACAATGGTGTTAAACTGAAAGAGGGTAAGTTTAGATAGGACATAAGGAAGATTTTTTTCCCTTGGAGGATGGTGAGACATTGGCCCAGGTTGCCCAGAGAAGTTGTAGATGCCCCATCCCTGGAAATGTTCAAGGTCATGTTAGACAGGGCTTTGAGCAACCTGATCTAGTTGAAGATGTCCGTGCCCATGGCAGGAGGTTTGATGTAGATGATCTTTGAAGGTCTCTCCCAACCCAAACCATTCAATGAATCGATGCTTCCTCCTTGCGTTCATGGCTTTGCTTTCATGGTGGCTCAGCCGGCCCCGGGTGCTTTGGGGTTGGAGTTTGGCCGAGTTGCTCACTGTTGCTGGGTGATCCTCCCCTATCCTCTTGGCTCATGTGTTTCTTCTATTTATATCTTGGCTTAAACTGTCAGCGAGTGTTGTCAGAGCTGTGCAGCTCTCCTCCAGGCTGAGATGGGACACGGACATAAGCCAAGCCTGGAAAATCCAACCTCCAGCCGTCACGATTCCAAGCAAAGGTCTCGCCAGTGTGCAGGGAACTGGGGGCGAGGAACAAGACCAGGCAAGAAGCAATTCCCCAATGAGAAGATATATTTAAAGGAAAAAAAAATCATTGGAAATGCTCAATTACAGTACTCCGCTCCTGCTCGGAGCTGAAACATGGAAATGTCGTGTGCATGTGCACACGGAAATGAAAGGAAAGGAAAGGAAAGGAAAAGGAAAGGGAAAGGAAAGGGAAAGGAAAGGAAAGGAAAGGAAAGGAAAGGAAAGGAAAGGAAAGGAAAGGAAAGGAAAGGAAAGGAAAGGAAAGGAAAGGAAAGGAAAGGAAAGGAAAGGAAAGGAAAGGAAAGGAAAGGAAAAGGAAAAGGAAAAGGAAAAGGAAGGAAAGGAAAGGAAAGGAAAGGAAAAGGAAAGGAAAGGAAAGGAAAGGAAAGGAAAGGAAAGGAAAGGAAAGGAAAGGAAAGGAAAGGAAAGGAAAGGAAAGGAAAGGAAAGGAAAGGAAAGGAAAGGAAAGGAAAGGAAAGGAAAGGAAAGGAAAGGAAAGGAAAGGAAAGCGGAGGTCCAGTGCTCTTTGATATCATTTTGCTACATGGGAAATTTCAATCACAGAGGAATAACACCCTTAAATCAAGGAGCAGCAAGACACGAGGAAACAGTCGATGGTGGTTTAGAGGAAGTTCTAAGGTGGCGGAGAAGGGATGTGAAGGAGAACTGCGTCCCTTAATTCATTTCTATTTGGGCTGGACCGTGCCGGGGAATGGATTCTGCAAGGACAAGGCTTTTTCTTGCCCGCTTCAACCCCTCACAACTATTTTGCCGCCTCTTAATTATGATGTTCCTAATGATTTTAGAAACATTGTCCCATTCTTGCTCCAGCTCTGGAGGTATTTTAGCTCCAATGCTGGTTTATTGCCTGCAAATACCAAGGGAGAGGGTTCAGGGCTTTGTGGTAGATCCTAGAGAGCACTGGGTAGATCCCAAATCCTAGCAAGCATTTGGAGAAGGCCATCGGAGGTCATCGCTTCCCTGCAAGCATTTTGCTAGGGCACCAAACTCTGTTTTGAGGGCAGAAACCCATTTTGGAGCAAATTCCTTAAGACAGTTGTGTCGGCTAAATTTCTCCATCATTATCCCACAGCCTGGATGATGTTCGGATGTGTTGTCCTCCAGGTTTTAACGACAGGGAGCTGGAATATATATACATACGTGTATATATATATATATATATATTTAAGGCTGCTTCCATCTGCACCCAATTATAAAAAAGCACTCCAAAAAAAAGCTATTTACTGGCTGTCAGTTCCGAGCGGCGTCAGAAAACGGCTTCACCACCTCCAGCGCTTGCTTCTCAAGAGCCACTTAGCGCTGAGATGTGGCGGGTAAGAGGGACATTAAAACAGCCTGACATCAATCCAGACGGTTAATCCTGCTGCTCGGCAATGGGGTTACCTGCAAGAGCTCCGTCAAAGAGGCGTGGATGTGCAGAGGGCTTGAAAAAATAGAGAGCACTTGAGTTGAGGCACTTGGATTTGGGGGATTAACTCGTGTTTTTGATGCTCGTCTTCCCCAGAAGGTGCTTGGTGATTTTATCACTCCAGATTTCCAGGCACGAGCTGGAATTTTGTGTCCGTTACGGTGAAGGACGCTGGTCCAAGGGGATGGGAAGATGCTCCAGCGCTTTGCCATCTTTTTGTCCAGCCGCTGGTCCCTTTGTCACCTGCTGTCCCCTGGCACTGGGCAAGGAGGGATCGAGCAGTGGGGTGAGAGACAAGCCTGGAGATACTTGAGAAGTTCAACCTGGGCAAACCGCTGGTGGAGCAGAGCCGAGAACTCCGAGCTGGATGGGACCTCTCATCCCCACCCCGTAAGGTCAGTGGGTGGATGTTGATTGGCCCAGTAACCCAGCTTCACCTTCCTCCCGCCCTCCGCCACCTTCTGCCAAGCTCATTCGTGGAAAATGTTAATTAACGTCATCCCCGAGGCCGAGCGGGGACTTTGCACCAGTTGCTGCCTCCTCCTTTGCCAGGTCCGTGCTAAAGAAGGCCGTGCCCTGCAAACCCCCTTGTCCCTGTCCCGTGCGTCAGGGCTGGCTGGGCCATTTAAGGCTTTATGGGTCGTTAGCGGCACCTTGAATTTCACCCAGAGCTGCCCTGGCAGCCATGGAGGAGTCCCGGCCATGGGTGCTGCCAACCGGGCACCGTCCCAGCGCCGGGCACTGCTGCTGCTCTGGGCTACGGGGGGAACCCCAGAGGGGAGAGACTGGGATGGGGACAGCAGCAGCGGGATGGTGACATCCTCATCAGCACCCGGTGTCACCGAGCGGTTTCTCCCCAGGGTTTTTTAGGGGTGCTCTGAGTTTTCTCTCTGTTGGAAGGGACCAGATGCGCTTTTTTTTTTCTCTCTCTCTCTTTTTATGGTCCAACCTGCGGGCTGGCGGGGGACCCGCGGGGGTATAATTAGACACCTCGACAGGTGGAAGGGATCAGATGGTCCCTGGCGTGAGGTCGTGCCCGTCACCCCCGCAGCCTCGCTCGCCTTCACCCAGGCTGACACACGGCGAGCAGCAAAACCACCTTACAGCAACCGAACCCCGACACGTTTGCTCTGGCAGAAAAGCTGCTGTAAATAAACAGAAACAGGCTTTTCCAGCCACTGAACCTGGCAGGGAGGTGATCCCCAACCTCACCATCCCAGCCCCGAAACAGCGGTGATAGACGGGGCGTTACGGAAGAAGAACTGAGCACTTGGGAGCGGCGTGGAAAACCCATTAGAAACATGAGCCGAGGACACGGCCCTGGGATTAGTCGGACATGGTTTGTTTTCTTTATTAAGTATCTTTTTTGCTGTGGAGCCAATAAACGTGGGCTGGGACAGTGATGGACTTGGAGTTCTGTACCGGGACCATAGCACCGTCCCTTGGCAGGGATTTCTAACCTGTCCCTCAGGTGCTGCATTTCTCAGTTTTTCCCTCAAAATAGTGTCATTTCTCAGCATAGCAGCATCACCACCGGCTGGGAGGGTGATGCATCCATGCAGCTTTTTGAGTCCAGAGCTCTTTTTTCCTGCTCTTCTCCTTCCCAAGTCCATTTTGCGCTGGGAACCGCTACACAGGAGCGGATCTCCCATCCCTGGGCATAGGCTCTGAAGAGCTGCCACCCTGCTGATAATTAGCAGTAATCGACTTCAGGTGGGTTTGTAATTAATAGGAGGTTTGCAAGGTGTCACCATCATCGCATGGATGGAGATCTGGAGGTGGTGGTGGACTAGGAACCTTCCAATGTGGAGTAGATCTGATGTACCATCAGGCCAACTTGTCATCATGTGAGATCCATGCCATTGAGCTGGATCTGTCCCCGGCTATAAAGACGATACGGGAATTATTTCACCTTGATGCCAATCAGAAAGGTGATCAGACACCTTGAGAGTCCATCCCTCCTTGTTTTGCTGCCCGATGTTGTTTGAAACATGAAATCCTGAGGTTTTGCTCTACTTCCCTTGTGATTCCCTTGTCCCTTTGGGCTCAACAGTTCTGCCCATCCCTCACCACTGGAGCCGTGTAATTTCTGTATGGGCATCGTCATCCATCACTGTTCATCCGGACAGAGAATGGCTTTGGGCAAAGCACGTGGGGAAAAGAGGAATGAGAAGATAAACCCGAGGAGTTTGCAGGTCTTGTCCATGCAGATGATCTCGGAGCTGAAAAAGGGAGTGATTTCATATAGAAGCTTCTTATAGGAAAATTAAATGGATGTTGTGGGTCTTTTAATGAATTTTCAGTTGAAAAGTGGTACTTTCACTGCACTATCCCCCCTGTTGAGCCAGTGTCCCTGTGTCCATCTGGATCCCC
Organism: Caloenas nicobarica; assembly: GCF_036013445.1. Taxonomy (NCBI): domain Eukaryota; kingdom Metazoa; phylum Chordata; class Aves; order Columbiformes; family Columbidae; genus Caloenas; species Caloenas nicobarica. The sequence continues at coordinate 163,965,633 of NC_088246.1, read as the reverse complement.
AGCCCTCCTGCTGCTCAACGCCATCCCCAAACTCCATCCGCCAAGCTCTTTGCTCCATTGTCGACTTCAGCGATCGGCCCCGGGCAGTGGAGCTGCCGAACCCTTCCGCCCTTTCGAGGAGAGAGGTCCCACGGCTCAGCGGGCTGCCGCTTCATCCCAAAGGTCACCACGAGAGCTGCTCCCGTGCCCCCAAAGTCAAATCGCATTAAAAGGGCAGGAGCTCAGCTACATCCCGTGTCGTTGGGAAGATGCGTTTTTATAAACAGGCAAGAACGATCATGCTAAAACCCTCATTGTGCTTCTCTTCCTGTGGATTTGTCTTGTTTTTGGCCAAACCCGTGCAAAATTTGAGCATCTGTGCAAGGAGGTTTGCAGCATGGGTGCCCAAGCATGGAAGGGCTCACGTAGGGAAGAAGCAAGGCTACGTCTTTGCTCGCGGAGAAGGTGAAGAGAGGGATGAGTCTTGGTGGTGTTAACGCTTCGTTGTGCCATGTGTTGGGTTGTGTCTTGCCATGGGTGCATGTACTGGGCACTGCTGAGGATGCACCTCAAATCCTGGGGTCAGTTTTGGGCACCTCGCGCCAAGAAAGCCCTTGAGGTGCTGGAGTGAGTTGAGAGAAGGGAACGGAGCTGGGGAAGGGGCTGGAGCACAAGGGTGATGGGAGCGGCTGAGGGAGCTGGGGGTTCAGCTGCAGAACAGGAGCTGAGGGGAAACCTTCTGATCTCTGACCTGCCTGAAAGGAGCTTGGAGCCAGGGGGGGTCGGGCTCTGCTCCCCAGGAACAAGCACCAGGAGCAGAGGAAACGGCCTCAAGTTGCGCCAGGGGAGGTTGAGGTTGGATCTGGGGAACAATTTCTTCCCCAAAGGGCTGTGGGGCATTGGAACAGGCTGCCCAGGGCAGTGGTGGAGTCACCATCCCTGGAGGGGTTGAACAGACGCAGAGATGAGGTTCTCAGGAGCATGGTTTAGTGCCAGGTTTGCATTAATGGTTGGACTCGATGATCCTGAGGGTCTTTTCCAACCAAAAATTTTCTATGATTCTATGACATGGTACACGCCTGTGCTCCTGTCAAGTGCCAAGCTGGATGGGATGGGAGGGAGCATCCTGGGTGGGAGTGGGTCCATCCGGGGCATCACGGGGCTGAGCAGAGCTCTGGGACCTGCTCCCACCTCACATCCCTTGGGATATGCTGGGATGAGCTCTGGATCCCTGGGTATTGCTGTTATGATGTTGGGAACAGTTGGAGGTAAGAGAGAAGCTTCTCCCTTCCCCTGGCCAATGTTCCCAACCACCCAGAAAGAAATCACACCCAAAGGTGTCTTCTTTGCCCTACCTGCCTTTCCTGCTGCCAAAAAGTGGTTGAGCTCCAGCCCTGGGCCACCTTCATCAGGAGGGTGGTCCAAGCAGTGATCCAAAAATAAGTCCTAAATGGAACATACTTCGTTCCTGCTCTTCCCTTCTCCTCCGCAAGTCCCAATTGTGTCTGGGACAAGAAATCCCCGTGTCCTCTCCAAAACCAGCTTCTTCAGTTGACCTCTTTGGGACGTTCCACCATCACCGCCTTGGGAGTAGATCATTACTAGTAAGACTTCGGTGGTTTGGGTCGATAAAATCAGACACTTGGAAAGCTGTCAGTGAGTGTGTAGCATCTCTCAGAGGATGATATTGTTTTTTAATAAGTGTTTTTGTGTGGAATCATATTTTGATACAGAGGAGGAAGCACCAACGCATCCTTCTCTTCCTTCAGCAATGTGTTGGTGCCACCTGAAGGAGCCCAGCTCTGGGAACCTCTTCTACCTGTGGGGCTTTCGCTGCCTCTCCCAACATTTCTCTATTTTTTTTCCCTCACAGTGCAAGAAGAAGCACACGCTGGTTTGCCCTGACTTTGCCAAGAAAGGTTCCTGCCCCAGAGGTGCCCGGTGCAAGCTGCTGCACCCCCAGAAGAAGCGTCACCCAAGAGAGGCTGAAGATGGGGACCACAGTGATCCCCCCGCCAAGTGGAGACGACTCGGGGAGGAAACGGGCAGGTAGGAAAGTGCAGAAGAAACTCAATTTTGCTGCTTTTAAACCATTTTCTTCCCAGCCTACTCTGGATGTTTCATCTTCCAGATGTGTATCCGTTGGTGCGGTGGTTTATTTTAAGATGTTGCTGATGTAGGTCACTGTGGTGCCTTCTTGATAGAGCCACCATGAGCAATAGGGTTGGGCAGGGTCCTTGTTTGAGAGAGAAGTCTCCAGGCAGAGCTGATGGAGAGGAAAGAGGGGATAGTTCACATCTTTCTACCCAATGTGTCCTACTAACCAGGATTTTTAGATTCACACCCTTAGAAATTTATCACCGTGGGCTTTGTCACCTCCAGGTATCTCCGAGGCTTTTGTAGATCTTCCTGCTGGGAGATGCATGGTGGAGCCCTGATGGAGAGTCTACCACCAAAAATAGGTACAGATTATCCATAGCTCTGTGAGAAACTGGAAATCACCGTCCCTCTTGCTCTGTCTTCCCCAAATCCGTGGTGGAGAGCAGCGCTGAGCCCTCGGCATGGTGTTGAGAGACTTGTCATCAGGACTGGACTCACTGCCTGAAGAAATGGAGATGGACAAGGAGATACAAAAGGCTTTGTAAAGCCTTTTGATGCTGGGCTGGTTTCTTGGTTAATCCTTGGAAGGTCTCTGAGCTCTCTCGGGGCCAAGATGGTGCTTTTGGGTGCAGGCTGAGGGACACGTTGGTCCTCATCCCCAAAGGGAGACAGATTTTCTTGAGCTTGGCACATCTGCCCTCGTATCCAAGCCCTGCCTGCAAAACAACTATATCCCAGCGTAATTAAAATTGAAACCAAATTGAAATCAGGCTTTAGAAGCCAAAATCTAAAAATCCTGGTTAGCGGGAGGAGAAAATATTGGCTTGTATGCTTGGCCCTGCCTTGTAAGGTAGCAGAGGAGGACGAGCACTCAGCGGGCTCTCCGAACTTATCTCGGGTGACACAAGAGCCTTGGAATGACATGCAGCTCACGTCCCCGGTGTGAACGAGGTGTAAAATAACTCCTTGCTCTTTTTAGGTAAGGAAGGATGAGCTGGGTGATGGGGAGGGACCTTCCTATGGTCCCGGGACCAGCTCCTGGCATCCTCCATGGGGAAGGGAGCATGTCTGAGCTTGGAAGCTGCTCGGGAGGGTTTTTTTTTTCCTTTATTGGCACCGTCTTGGAGCTGTGGAACCAGCTGTAGTGTCACGTTAGTTGGGCTCGTTGGGCTCGGAGGAGGGCGGCAGGGCTGGGGCTGAGCCAAGACCAGCGGAGGCATCTCCGAGCCGTCCCTGCTCCCCGTTCTCTCTGTCTCCTCTTCTCCTCCGCTCCATCTGCCCAGCCGACACCTGGAGTCCAGCATCTCTGTGAGCATCCGAGAGCTGCAGGGAAGCGCAGGGCAAAGAATCCAGATGGGGAGTGAGAAATTCTGGCTGAATCCGAGCTGGGTCCTGGGAAATTGGAGATAGGGGGCAGCCAGAGATGAAGCCTGGAGATCCTCTGTGTGCAGCTCTATTGTTTCACCCCAGCCTCTTCCATCCCACCTGATGCCATTCCCAGCGTTGCCAAGTGAGATAAGTTTATTTTTCTTTATTTTTTTTCCCACGTGCCTCCTGCAGGAATGATCCAGCTCAGCTCCACGATGATGGGGAAATGCCCGGACCATCCAGCACAAAGCAAGAGGTGAAGTTTTGGAAAAAGGAGAACACCTCACCGACCAGTTGGCTGCGAAAGCTGCCGTCCTTCATCTCCCTCCAGTCCTCATCCTCTCCCGGTGACCAGGGCTGCAAGGAGGAGAAAGACGAGGACGAATCAGAGGATGCACAAGGTAAGAAGCACTCGCTCTGGCTTTGCTCACACATGCTCTGAGCTGTTCCGATTCACAGAGCAGGAGAGTTATTCCCCCGTTGGGTTTTGGTGGGATTGGTGTTTCATGTGAGTCACCAAACCAGTTAAACTGGGAGCTCTAACTGGGATGGCAACTGGGATTTGCATCACGCGAGGACATGAGCCCCTGGTTTTGCTCCTGAAACCACGTAGTAGGATTTTGTCCCCATCTTTTGTCATCAGCTCCTTCTTCCTTATCCTATAAATTACCAATGATAGACACACAGAAGGACCTCTGGACCATTTCTGGACCATCCATCTAGATGTGAAATAGCTTCAAAGATTTGAAATAAAAACATTCCTGGTGGGAAATGGGATGGGATGTTTGCAGATGGCAAGTTCAAAGGAAGAGCTGTGTTAATGAGATCATCTACTTTGCTCTTTTATTAAAAAGTGGAGGAAGAGGCTTCGGAAATCAGTAAAATTTCTGGAAAATGCAGTTTTAGGATGAGCAAAACTTCTTAGAAACTCCAACACACGAGAGCAAACAGCTTCTGCCTTAACATGTTTTTTTGACTTTTGGAAAAGTTCAGGGAAATGTTTCAACTGTTTGAAACTGAACTGACTGTGGGGGAAAAAAACCAAACCAAAACAAAACAAAGCAACAGGGCAAAATTGTTGAAAGGATGAGAAGAAACATCTTCGTTTCTCTGCAAAGTGGCTTGTGTTGGAGATAAGCTGCATTTCTGCTTCTCCAACATTTTCCTTGGTTCCTTCTCTCCTATATCAGCTCCCACATGGGAAAATCCTTTAATCACCAGCAGCTCTGCGGGAAGGGATGGGACTTTGGGGCACATCAAGGATGCGTCCACAGGAGCAGAGGTGATGGAGATGGAAAGGCACAGATTGTGCCTGGTCCTTCCCAGTGCTCGGTGGGAGATTTTTAGCCGGACGATGTTTCACGTTTTCATTTTCATCTCCCAGCCTTCGCTGAAGGGATGTGCAGCAGCTGCATCTCCTGAGCAGAATCGCAGAAAAGGGGATGGCATCTTGCTCAGAAATACAAGTATTTCTTGGCAGTAAGGATGAAATCCCCACTTGGGATGCTGGAGCATCCCAATCCATCTTCAGTCCCGTGCCTGCTCCAACCGAGCGTGCAGCCGGAGCAGGATGCCGCTGGAGAAGGGATGAATCCAGCGCCAAAAGCCACGCTGGGACATTTGCACCATCATCCGTAAGCGGGTACTGAGGATCTACAAGGCTTTGCCTGGCTCAATCGCAAAGTGCTTCGAGCCTGGGAGGGCTGAGATGCCTTAACAGTGTCGGGAAGAAAATTCCCAGGATTAGCAACATATTCTCCGAGTCACGGGCGAGTGATTGCGCTGTCGAACCGCGGTGCGGTGGAGACGGCGAGGGACCCTTCTGGCTGGGAAAGCTCCTCTGCGTGACGCGGGGTGAAGTGCTCGGCTCCCCTTTCCTGGGATTTCTTCCCCCCGTGTGCCTGCCTCCTTCCTTCTCCTTGGCCCCAGTTCAACTCCCTTTTGATCTCAGTGGCGGGGCCGGGGAAGTGTTCCCAAAGCAGCGACTTAATTGGGGTTTTTTTATCACTGCAATGAAGATGAAGCAATTAATCCACGGACAAGAAAGCTGTCGAAATGCCTTGGATTGCGCTTGGCAGCCTGGAGTAACTTGGTCGAGAGGGCAGAGGCATCGTCCTGGCCGTGCAGGCATCTCTTTCCTCTTAATTCTGGTTTGCACATGCTGGGGAGGATGATTTCCAGGTGTTTTGGGTGGGAGGATGAGTAGGAGGAGCTGGTTCAGTCCAAAGATGTTGGGAGGAAGGTTGTGGGGAGCTGGCAGGTATGGGGTTGGGACACACATCCCTCTGTGCTCCTTTGCCCAGGGACCACGTGGCATCGGGAAAGCAGATGCTGGAGGATAGGAAAGAAAAATCGGGCAGGAATTGCAGTTGGTTGTAAAATCATCTGATGATGAAGCCATTTCCTTGCCAAGGGGACGCGGTGATCGTGCATGATGAATCCGGGCATGAGAATGCTCTTCAGTGCTCATATCCGATGCTGAGGTGTGCTCGGTAATTAAAGTCTTGTCTCAACACACACAAACAAAGGGGCTCGGGGGCCACAGCAGCAGCTGGAGACCCCAATGACCTAATGGGAGAAAGGAAACCCCGGCCGCTAATGAACCGTCATCCTGAGAGGGCGCAGGATGGGGCTGTGGATGCTGCTAGGGGAGGTTTAGATTGGAAATTAGGAAAAATTTCTTCACGGAAAAGGTTGTCAAGCATTGGAACAGGCTGCTCAGGGCAGTGGTGGAGTCACCATCTCTGGAGGGGTGGAACGGATAGGGAGATGAGGTTCTTAGGGAGATGATTTAGTGCCAGTGTTGGGTTAATGGTTGGACTCGATGATGTTGAGGGTCTTTTCCAACCAAAATGATTCTATGGTGGCCAAAAATCACCAAGACTGGTGCTTATGAGCTTGAATTCTTGTTCTGAGCTGAGCCGAGGTCAGGATGAGACCTTGCGAAGCCGATGGGCTTTGGGGTTCTGCGCCTTCCCCGCTGCCACCATCGTGCCAGGGATAATATTGAGTTTCTGCTTGTAAAGCTTGAAGGTGACACGCGAATTGTTGGGGTTGTAAATAAGGAGGAGGACAGGTTATTATTACGGAGTGATCTGAATTGCTTGGTTAAACGGTCACCATTTGAGAAAATGCCCTTTTAATACTGGTAAGTGCAGGAGGAATGAAGAAAAACAGCGGCGCCGCGTGCGGGAGGGATGGAGAGGGAGAGTTTGGAGATGACCTTTAAGGACCAGCGTGGGCAACAGCATCAACTTGGGGGGTCTGGGTGGGGGTTGCAGCCTTGGGATGTAGAAAGAGGGGACTGGAAAGGGTTGATGTGATTTACAGGCGTGATGTTGAGCCCGCTGCTGTCCTCCCGTAGGAAGGGTTCCCAACCTGCAAGAGGTTGTAATTTGAGATTGGAGGGGTAATTTGAGGGCACCGGTGCTTTCTGAGCATCCTCTGAAAAGCCCGTCCGTGCGACACGGGGAGGTCAAATCGCTTCCAGCCAAGCGTTCTGGCTGTCCAGCGTGGGCTTGGTGGCATCTCATCCTCCTTGTGTTCTCCATCCAAGAGGGTAGAGCCGGAGGGAACACGGGCTCCCCTACCCCTCCGACACCCGTTTCCAGGTAATGGGCTTTTCCATATTTCACCTTCCAGTTAAATAGCCTGCGCTGGAGCCTAACTGGCCTCCCCGCGCTAATTGTAAGCAAGCGCACCAATGCAAACCATTCCAATCGAGTGCTAATTTAATTAGAAAGCACCCATTTTAGTTAATTTGTTCGAGAAGATCACTGAAAACTCCTGGAGAGAACAGATGTTCCCCTCTCCCCCGATGAACATTCAGGGGTTTGTAAATGGCTCCACTCAGCCTTGTTTAGGAGAGAAAAGAGGATTTTATAGCTGCAAACGACCCTTTCTGTAAACATTTTACAGCTCTCTGCACGTTTGAGTGACGATAAACCCCTAGCAACTCGGCGGGCTGCAAATTTGCGACCATACGGCTATCATTTTATTGTCATATTTCACGGTCGTAACGTTAATGGAAGATGCTCGCTACAGTCTTTTTTAACGGCTCCGCTGAGCACACTCAAAAACGCTTTGGTTTTGGAAGAATTCGTGGAGGTGCAAACGCTTCTGGGTTTGTTTACCGCTTTCACTGCTGGAGGAATAACTTTGGAAATGCAGATCTCCTCCCCTTCTCCACCCCGTGCTTGAGAGATGCCTCCGAGATGCCTCCGACGGGGCATGAGATTGTGGGGATGGGCAACCCCTTGGTGCTGGATCTTGGACCAACCAACCCCATCTCCTGGAATTTAAGAGAAAACTGGTGCTTCCGACTCTTCAGGTGGATGCGGCCGGTCCCCCTTGGCTGTGCTGAGGGTCCCAAGGGGTCTCCACCAGAGCAGCATCCCCTTTACAGGCTCGGGGAAGAGTGGATGGAAAGCTGCCCGGTGGAAAAGGACCTGGTGGTGTTGGTCAGCAGTGGCTAAATGTGAACCAACGTGTGCCCAGGTGGCCAAGAAGGCCACCAGCATTTTGGCTTGTAGCACCATCAGTGTGGCCAGCAGGACCAGGGCAGAGACCATCCCCTGGACCGGGCACTGCTGAGGCCAAACCTCGAATCCTGGGGTCAGTTTTGGGCACCTCACGCCAAGGAAGACCTTGAGGTGTAGGAGCGAGTTGAGAGAAGGGAACGGAGCTGGTGAGGGGCTGGAGCACAAGTGTGATGGGAGCGGCTGAGGGAGCTGGGGGTTCAGCTGGAGAACAGGAGCTGAGGGGAGACCTTCTGATCTCTGACCTGCCTGAAAGGAGCTTGGAGCCAGGGGGGTCGGGCTCTGCTCCCCAGGAACAAGCGCCAGGACCAGAGGAAACGGCCTCAAGTTGCACCAGGGGAGGTTGAGGTTGGATGTTGGGAACAATTTCTTCCCCAAAGGGCTGTGGGGCATTGGAACAGGCTGCCCAGGGCAGTGCTGGAGTCACCATCCCTGGAGGGGTTGGACAGACCAGAGATGAGGTTCTCGGGGACATGGGGCAGTGCCAGGGGTGGGTTAACGGTTGGACTCGATGATCTTGAGGGGCTTTTCCAATCAAAATGATTCTATGATCCCACTGTAAATGGGTGCTGCCCTCACCAGCCCCCGACTGACTCATGCTCTGTCGGGCGTGCAGTGAGAGTTTAATTAATGAGCATCCAAACCCTTTCATAACTGAATTAATAAATCTCTACTAGAATTGCTTTTTTCAATGCAAATATCTATGGAGCTGCAGGTAGTGGGCTGCACCTATCCCTGGAGCAGGGCAACACATACCAGGCTAATTAGTTTCCTGTTAACGGGCCGGATCTGCTTGGGTCATTAGCAAGTGCATCTTTTCCTGAGTCAGCAGGTTCTTATGGATTTGGGTGCTTTTTGGTGGGGGCCCCTGCAGTGGGGGAGGTTTAGGTTGTTCACATCCACCCTGGATATTAGTTTCAAACATCTTCTTCTTGGTCATGGTTCTTCCTTCCCATCCCAGAGGCATGGGCTGGTACTTGGGCTGGTGGACCTCACCAGGGGGACTCCTTGGTGGACCTTGCCCATTCCTCTGCAGCAGTGACTTAGATTTGGTGACCCTTGTCTTCATCTCTCCATCCCTCTGTTTCCTCCACCCCCTCCTTCTCCATCCCCTACAAAAGCCCTGATCCTGCAGGACACCATCAAGCTTGAAGGTACCATCAGGCTTTAGGGTGCTGCAGATAACACGGGTGTTTCTGAAGGTTAGGGTTGGATCTCCTCATGTCTTGGTGGTTCTGAGAAGGTCCAAAAGTCAGAAACTTCACTGCCATTTAATTTCCATATTGCAAATTGGCCAATTTAGTTGAAACTTCCAGTAAACCAAATGAGTGCTTTGAATTTTTGTAACTGGGCTCTCGCTCTGACTTGGAATCATCATTTCTTACCCCACAAAAGTTGGTTGAAGATTTGCTTTCTGCCTGGACCAAGCTACCTGCACATTTCCAATCCTCTTTCGTCATGATTTGCAGGTGGCTTTCAGACCTGTCAAGTCTCATTCCTTTGTCAGGACTGAAATCTGCTGCATCCATATTAATTTTTCACCCATTTTTTGGGGTCTCATCCACCTGTGATGACAGGTCTGGAGACCAGAGGTTTTAGACTTGGCTGAGGATTTCTGAAAACCCATCTCCTTCAAACCGTCGCCACTGGGCAGCCTTGTTGTCTCTTCCCTGAGTTATTTAGTGACCCGAAAATTGGAGATAAAAGAGCTCTCCAAGACAGTGAAATCCTGTCTTCTGGATAATGGTCCTGATGAGATAGATGAGGTTCACGATGATGGTAGATGAGGTTCTTAGGGACGTGGTTTAGTGCCAGTGTTGGGTTAACGGTTGGACTCGATGTCCTTGAGGGTCTCTTCCAACCAAAATGATTCTATAAGCTCCAGCTCACCAGTAAAGACCACATGTGGTCTTCACCCTACGTCTTCATGGTCAAGTGACCAAGCCACCCGACCACAAAGAATCTCTGCCATGCCCTCAACCCAGTGAAGACCTTCTCCCACCATTGCAGCTCATGGCTGGTTTTCTGGTGGCTTTTTTTCCTCCAAAAAAAGAAGGAATTAAGGAGAAGAGACATGGAAAGGACATCCTAGCAGAGATGTCCTGCTCTACAAATGTGGCAGGAGATGGACACTGCCAGGTGGTGGTGGAACATCTCCTCCAGCACATTCCCCCTTCAAATGTCCTGATTAGGAAGGAAGAAAACATCTGAGCATTTTTCCTTGTGGACAAAGCTTCTCCTGACATCCCAGCCTTGCTGTTTCCCTCCCCTGAGGGACAGAAGCTTTGGGTGAAACAGCAGCTGGGTGAGGTTTTGGTGCACATTGTCTCACCAGGTGGATTTAGTGCCAGATCCATCATCCCCCGGCTGCTTTTTACATGTGAAGAATGATTTGTGGAAAAATTCTGGGGTTTAGCCTTTGTTCCATCCCGCCTTTTGTTCTTGGGCTTGATTAAAAAATTATTCTTATTTTAATTTATTTTTTAAAAAAGGCATCTCCCAGCCCAAGTTTCTCTGGGAGGTGACTCAGCCGAGCGCTTTTGCTGTGAAAAAAAAAGCCATTTTTAACGAAGATTCGACCTCTGGGCTCCCCTGAAGTGGCTGGGAAGGGGTTAAGGGTTATTTTTCCTTTGGGAATGGGGAAAAAAAAAAGTGAGTTTGGGGATTTTGGGGGATTTCTCCTTGCGGTGTTAAACATCGAGAATCCGTCGGGGAGATGCTGGGACGCATCTCGGTGCTCCGAGCCACCGGGTGGAAATTTTTGTTGTGTTAATAACCAGAACATTGGCTATCCAACTGTTAAAACTCCTGCTAATTGCAGCCACCTCGTTAGCCTGTTTTCCTTTGGGAAATGGGATTATTATTTTTAATTTTAGGCCATTTTACACAGGGACGGCTGCAAAGCTGCTTCCCTGAGGCCAGCTGGATGCAGGAGAGGATAAAATCCCCCCTGGCAGCATCGGGAGAGCGATGGAGACCAAACATCCCATCGGTCTGGAAGTTGGTCAGGAAGGAAAAATATCAAAATAACTGTTTTTTCCCTCCAGGAAAACTTTTTATAGCTGGATGGTGGAGTTTGGAAATGAGCCGTCCTTTTGTACATCCCCTGGTTTTGGGGCTTGGGCATCTTCCGTATTGACATGGGGCATCTCCAGTTGCATTCAACCCTCGCAGTTTTGGGGAAAAAAAGCAATTTTTAAATCCTCAGAGATGCGGAGCGGTGGGAAGGGAGAGGATTTGGGGACAAGAACCAGACCCATGTCCTTTTATCCCCCCATCTGAGGGGATTCCCTACCTTTAAATCCTTTTAAATCCCCCTTCTATCAGCATCTGGATGAAACGAATTTTATTTTAACTTTCAAGTGCAGATGGAGCCATCGGGCTCGGCAGCGTCTGGGGGAAAACCAGGTGTTATTGAAAAATATAATGGTGCCACCTGAAGCGTGATTTACTGCACTGTCCACTCCTCGGACTTGATAATATATTTCTATTACATTTCCCTCTTTTCCCTTCCTTCCTCTCGCCGAGAGTGGCAAGTTTCTCCGTCTGCCTGACACTTTCTTAGGTTTAGGCAAAATAAATGTTGATTTTCATCAGGAGGAAGAGCGCTGGAAATCCTAATTCTCCGGCGAGGTTGACAAGCTCAGCAAAAGCCGCTCGGTTTTTCGACGGAGAGCTCGTGATCCAGCCCCGGTTCTTCTCCTTTGGAAGCAGTTCAATCATTGTAATGAAAAAAAAAAAAAGGGAGATGTTTTATTTTTTTCTGGTTTTAAGCTGGGCTTTTGCTAACTAGAAATTATATACCTGGTTGCTGGAAGATGGATTGTTCGGCTGCTGAAATGCAGAGAAGAAACGGGAGGGGAACAGAGCGAAGACGCGCGAGACGTGACCCAAGATGGATCGCGCCATTTGCAGGATCTCCCATGCACAAAAAGCGGAAAATATATTTTCCTTTGCTGGGGTGGCTTAAGTGACACCCCCTTTTTCTCCAGGTCCGCCCCCGAATTTCATTCTCCGCTCCCCAGGATGAAGCATCTGCTGCTCCGTCCCTTCCAGGAGCAGCATCTCCCTCTATCCGAGGTGAGAAACTGGACCGGTTTAGTCCTTTTACAACCTATTTTGGGTTTATTTCATTATTACCCTCTTCCATTTTTTCATTAATACCTTCAAAATCAAGCGTGGATGCTCTAAAAGCATCTTGGCTCCGTACAACCCCATACCGGAGTCAGGAAGCTAATTACGGTTGATTTAAAAAAATCACCTTTTTTTTTTTTTTTTATCCTCTTAGAAAAAAAAAAATCTATATTTCCACTTCTATAATTATATTTGCTTTGAATTGCAAAGCGTGGGTTTCGCAACGCTGCCTGGATATTAGTTAATGAAGTTTCCTCGGGGGGGAAATGGAGCTGTTTCCACCGTTGTTGTCGGACCGAGGCCACAGTCACGAGGCGGGAAAGGAGGAAAATGCCAATTTTTAACCCCTAATTCCAGCGGCCGGGCTGAGATTTGGAAATTCCAAGCTGGAAAAAACATCTGGATCGATGCAGAAAGGGGGTCAGCTGGAAAATTCAGAGGGTTCTTGGAATCCGAGTGGGGTGTGATGGGTGTTTGTTCAGTGTTGCCGTTCCCCGAAGCCGAATTTGTCGCGTCGCCGGTGACTAATAGCCCAGCCCGTGGTGGCTGCTGATGTATGGGTGTTATATTAAGGGTGGAAAGGTGCTAAACGAGCCCTCTTTATTTTACATAAATTAACTCGAAAGCGATGTATCACTGCCACGGCGCCTCCGATGCCGAGCGAGTTTGTTTGCCCAAGTTTCAAAGCGAAAGAAAAGCTCTTGGTGACTCCTCGTCGTCAAATGCTGCTTGAGGTCCCTCACCCATCCTGCCTCAAAACCTTCTCCTTTGGGCTTTCAAGGCTGCTGGAAGGTGCCCGTGGTCTCATCTCCACGTTGGGCGTCATCGTTTGGAATGTGTAATGTCCAAGTAGCCAACGTTGGGTTTTTGCAAGAACGTGAGCAAGTTGTGTGGTGGATTCTCTCCATCTTCTCCATGACCTTCTCCACCTCCTGACCTTCTCCACCTCCTGTAATCCCAAGCAAGAGAGGATTTATCCAACTAAACATCATCGCTCAGCAAGATGGAGGGCCTTTTTTTTCTGGGAAACCTTCTCCTTTTCGCATCCTCCTTCATCTTATTGTCTTCTCCTCACCCAAGTGGCCACCACGCTCCTGCCCACCCCTCAGGCTGGTAGGTAGAACCTCGGAACCACCTCTCCATGCTCTCCAGGGAGAGAAAACAGGAGAAACTCTGCAGAAGGACACGTCCAACGTTGTGGTTGAAATCAAGGAGGACTTCACACCGTCCACCCTGGTCCGTGGGATGTGCCTGGACTCATCCTGCAATGAGGTCACCTCCTAGAGGTGACACTTCGTGGTGTTTTGGCTTTATCCAACCATCTGGGACCCTCTTTGGGGGAGGCCCAGTGCTCCAACAAGCATAAATCATCACCCAGAGCATTTTGGGGGGGATGATGGAAAAGTTTGGTCCCCGAAATTAACCTCTTGTTTGCCGGTGCTCTGCTCTTCCCTGCTCCAACCCAGCCCAGGCACAGGTCTTGATGCTGCAATTTGAAGGTTTGGCTACTTTTTATTTTACTTTTTTGCGTGTAACTTGGGGATTTTGTGGCAAACTCACTGTTGTAGTAGGAAGGAACCTGTGAGCGTCCCGCGCTGCTTGCGGGGGCTGAGGATGCTCAGGGATTTGGGCAACAAGCCACCTCCATCTGGGCCGTGGTGACGTGGAAAGTCATCTCTGGGCTCGCAGGGAGACACATCCCCACCCCAAAGGGACCAAATCTGCACCAAAAGGCTGAGGAAAAGCCCATGGGACAAGATGACCAGGCTGAGCACCGCACTGGGGACACGTGTCCTCACCAATGGGCTGGCAGGGCGGTGGGGGAGCCCCAACCATCGCTACGGGCTCCAGGATGGGAGGCATAGGATGCAATTAGTTGGGTTTATGTATTTTTCTCCACTTGTTCACTAATTAATCCTTCTCGCTGGTGGCACCGTGCGCTCTGGGGCAGCTTTTACTCCCTTTTTTCCAGCTGTTAAATCACGAAGCACCGGGGCTGTGGGAGGAGCTCAGGATGCTCCTGCGCCCGCATCCCGCGGGATTTCCGCGGCGACCCGAGCCAACCACGGTGACTTTATCCTCTTCTTTTCCTTTCCGCTCCCCAGGCAGCACCAAACGGAAGAGAACTTTGGCGCTGGACCCCGAAAACACCCGTCTGGAGGAGGGCGGCAGAGGTGGGTGCTCTCAGGGTTGGGTGCTGCCAGGGTGAACAACCACCCGCATCCCCGGTCCTGGTCGCGGATGCGTTAACCCAACCGTGACCACGCAAGGAGAAGCCCAGGGGGTGTCCAGCTGTTTGTCACCCACCTCCCACCATCACCTTTTCCTTTCCTCCAGGCAAACAGCTGCAGATCAAGCCCCGTTTGTGAGCAAGACCCGACCCCGCGGCAGCCGATCAGCTCAGGAACCGCAGAGCCGGGCACGACCCGGCACCTACCTCAGGACGCAGCAGCTGGACGCGACACCTTCGTCTCATTTTGCTTTTCTGGGACACTTTTTTTTTGGCGAGGAGCCGCGTGGCAGCATGGGGAAACACCACCTGTTCCCACAGGGAAGCAGTTTTGTTTGAAATGTCTTAATTCGGCAATAAATTCTCTTTTCACCTGGTTTATTGAAGGCAAGCCCCTCGGATGCTCACAGGGTTGGGAAGATGCTCCGATCCCCACTGATCCTCCCGGAGATCGCAGCTCACCATGAGGTGACATGGGGACCTGAGGAGCTTTAACGCCATCAGGCGACGTGCCCGCATCCAGGTCAGCCACTGTTTTGGGGACAAGTGGTGACAAGTCACTGTCCTGGGATGTAACGGGGTGTAAAGCCCCCGCGCGGCTCAGCCCCCGTCTCCCCACGCCAGGACCCTCCCTACATCATCCATCCCACTTCATCCTCTTGGTTTTAGAAGGAGATTTCTCATGTGCCAAGAGCATCGCTAGTGGAAACGTGGAGCTCCCACCAAACGCTCCAGCAGCATGTCGGGGTCTCCCATGGCCGCTTGCACCCCGACCCCCACCTCTCCCCATCCCAGCGGGTTTTGGTCTCCCTTGGTCGTCCCAAAGCGGCTCTTTTTGTGGATTTTTTTTTTAGGTGTCACTCCAACTGCAAGCAGGATTGTGCCAAGCTGAGCACTGCTGACCGTGCAGCTCTCGGTGCGATGGGGTTTTGCATCCGCGGGTACGCTCTCCGGGGGGATTTTTGGGGTGGGGGATGCTGTTCTCCTACACAGACACAATTTTGAGGAACAGCTGTGGGATCTCCCCTTGCCAAGAGATGCTGAGAAGCAGGAATGGCCGGATTTGCTCCTCGATCGCAGCATCTTCAGGGAAAAGGCATCAGCGGGGACGTGGGTGCGTGATGGGGCTCCCTGGGGACCCAGGTGTCCTTGGCGGGGGGGTTGGTTATGGAGCCACCGCGATGCTCAGATAAACCAGTTTTATTCATTCCTGTCACTTCCCTGGGTTCCTGCTGCTGAACCAGCAACTGGGGGGGGATTTAGTGCCACTTGGAGACCAGTTTGGGGTGGTCGCATCCCCAGTGTCCCCCCAACCATAGCGGGTCCCCCCACCCTGGGCTGCACTCATACCCTTGTGTGTGTCCAACGAGCTGTTTTTTGATAAAAATGTCGTCGTCTCCGTTGATATTAAATGTCTTTTATTAACTGGTGTATTTTGATATGTAAATAAAGAGTTTCTTCCCCAGGTTGCAGGGTGGCTTTGCTTTTTTTTTTGCAACAAAATATCCCCTCGAGGAGCTGCTAATGCAGCAGAGGAGCCACTCTACCCCACAAATCTTTCAGGATTTTTAATTATTATGACTTTCCCACCCCTAAACCCGGAAAGGATGTTTATTCCTAGCAAAAACCCACTTAAATTCACTAAAAATCACCCCAGAGAAGATGACGCTGCAAGTCCCCAGGGATGGGATGACGGTGACCGGGACCTTCGGTGCTTCCCACACCCGCAGCTCCATAACGAGCAGGTTAACGGGGATTAATCCTCACACTGCACTAATTAACCAAAGCAATGAGTAACTTGCTGAGAGCCGCAGCTCTGCCGCCCCTTCCCGGGGCTCCCTTCCCGGAGAGGATTGTAATTTATTGCCGGCTGTCGTTAAATCACTGCTTGGGGGTGATTAATTTTCTGAGCAGGGATAAACGTGGCCCCTGGAGAGGTTTCGCCAAGTCCTGAGGGGTTCCTCACCCCCGGCAGCCGCGGCGCCTCGGTGATGGACTCCGATGGGAGGTTTCTCCATCCTCCCCATGAAGCTGGAGATGGTGGGTACATGGTTGGGCTGTCCCAGTGTCCCCAGGGCAAGGACGTTCCCTGGGTGGGGGAGCTCCTTGGCGTTAGGGTTGGTAACACGGGGCAGCCTTTTTGGAGGGCACCGTAAACATTTCTTGGAAAACCCTCCTGCGGCGGGTGCTGCTGGCACAAGCTCTTGGTCCCCTGCCGGGGCAGCAGGTGACAAGGTGGCATCACTTTTCTGCCTGTCATCAGGGTGACTGCCCAGTGCCCTCCTCTTCCTTGATGTCCATAGCAGGTCCCACCGCAGGCACCAACTTCTTTGTGTGATTTTTTTCCCCCTTTCGCAATAATTTCTGACGCTTCTCCACTCTGGATTCGCGCTGTGGATGCTGGTGGAGCATCACCAGCTCATGGGATGCAACATGGTAGATGTTCTTGGGGACATGGTCTAGTGCCAGGGTTGGGTTAACGGTTGGATTTGATGATCTTGAGCGTCTCTTCCAACTAAAATGATTCTATAAGATCAAGATCTTGATCTTATCTTGATCTTACCTTGATCTTGATCTTATCTTGATCTTATCTTGATCTTATCTTGATCTTACCTTGATCTTGATCTTATCTTGATCTTATCTTGATCTTACCTTGATATTGATCTTATCTTGATCTTACAGAATCATTTTAGTTGGAAGAGACGCTCAAGATCATCAAATCCAACCGTTAACCCAACCCTGGCACTAGACCATGTCCCTAAGAACCTTGAAGGTCTCTTCCAACCCAAATTACCATGGTATGATCTTGAGGGGCTCTTCCAACTAAAATGATTCTATGATTCTATAAGATCATCGAGTCCAGCCGTTAACCCAACACTGTCACTAAACAATGTCCCCCAGAACCTCATCACCACGGGGTGATGTCCCCACAAGGGCTCCCCAAACCAGCAGCACCCACCGTCAACCAACTGGGGAAACTGAGGCAGCACCCAGCCTTGCTTGAAGGGTTAAAGGGACAGACGAGCTGCCCCGCTCTAAAAGCGAACGGTGACGCCATCCCACTGCCATCCCGGCGGCCACCAACCTGGTTATGTCACTCGACCGCCTGTGAGTAAACTTAGATGACCGACCCCGGCGTTTGGCGTGGCGGAGAGGGCTGGGGACATGCCACAGGGCCCGGCCACGCTCCCCCGGCCGTGTCACTGTACCCGGCCACCCTGCTAAAAATACCCAAAGGGGGTGTCGTGGGCGAGCGACGGCCCTGTTGGAGCCCCGCCCGGTCCTAATCCCTTGGTGGCTCTTGTCCCATCGTGGGTGGCAGCTGCTGGTGGGGGTCAGGTGCCCCCAGGGTGTGAGGAGCTCCAGGGATGAATGTGGTGCCAGGGGTAGGGAGGTGGCATCGCATCCCAGACCCCCCGTCCCATAGCGGGACCCCAACCTCCCACCGCCCAGGGACAGCGATGCTGTGTTTGGAGGTCACAAAATTAAGCGAATAAGGGTTAAAAACACCTAATGAAAAGGAGGTTTCGTTGCAAAAATGGCCTTTTTGTCCCCTTCTCTGCCCCCGCTTCAAGTTGGGGAGCGTCCTGTTGTCCCCTGCACATGTCTGCGGTCACCAATATGGGGTATCTGTGTCCCAGGCTGTCCTATATGGGACAATCTCCAGTGTCACTGGGGTCCCAGGGGACACACATGGGGCTTTGCCTGCATCCGTGACCCTCCCTAGAGGGACAAGCTCCCCCCACAACTGCCCCAACTCAGTTTTACCTTGACAGGAGGAAGATGGGGACAAAAAGCCCCCGAAACCCTTCAGAGTCTGGATCCAGTAAAAGGAATTATGTCATGTTTTAATTGCTGGGGACGTGGTGGGATTAAGGATTTTCTTCCTCCTCCCCCAAAAAAACCTTTTTTGCATTAATTTGCCGCAAATAATCCCTGCTTTTGAACTGTCAGCACAGTGTCCCCCAAGTGGGGGTGGCCATCAGCTGGGCGAGGGGACTGTCACCCCCTGTGGGGACCAGGATGGGATGTAGTGGGACCTGGGTCACATCTTGGGGACAATGCTGGTCCCCCAGGGGTGTTGCTGGGTGGCGGGTGGGTATCGATGGCCTCTGTGGGGTGAAGCTGGTCGTCCCTTGGGGTTAGGTGGGACAACTCCGTGGTGACCGCCCCGTGCCTCAGTTTCCCCTCCAACACCTTGGTGTGGGGATCAGCTGTAGCCATGTGGGTGAAACTGGTCCAGTCTCAGCGGAGCCAGCTCCAGTGCATGCGGCTGCTCCCCAGCCACCAATGGCTTGTGGGAATATTAAAAAAAAGACCTAAAAAATCTGAAAAATATATATATACAGCTTTTTGCAAGGGTGGCAAGCCTTCCTCGTGCCCCGGGAATGATGCTGGGCTGGGGAAAACAGAGGTGAGGAAGGGGCTTCCTTGGTGCCTCAGTGAGACGGTGATGCAAAAACGATTTGCATCAACAGGGATCAATAATGCCTGCTTTGGATCTTTCTTGGTTTTGAGGGGAGGAAATTAGAATTTCTTTTACGTTTTTCCTCCACTCCTCGCTCAGCCCGGCTTGGGCCCAGGGTGGTCGGTAGGGGCTGCGGAGGTGAAGCCGCTGGGACCGGGGGATGCCCGGGGGATGCCCGGGGGATGCAGGGTGGTCCCCGGGACCCCGCTCCCCGCCCACCCCGGAGCGGCCGCTTTGCAGCTCCGACCTCTCTCCCCGCGGAGATTGACAGCTGCCCCGGGGCGTTGCCATGGGGATATGCAAATCGCTACGGGTGATCGCGGCGCTGATAGGCTTAAAGGGACTGGACACGCCTCCAGGAGGCGGGGCCAGGGCGAGTTTTTTCCCATATATAAGGGCTCGGGTTCCATTCAGCTTCTCGGTAGCGGCGGCGGCAGCGCCGGGAACGGGCAGGGAGCGGCTCCTGCCCCCGGGGCACCGTGTCCGAGGAGGAGGAGGAGGAGGAAGGGCAGGAGAAGGCTCGTAGCCCGGGGAGGTGGGGCCGGGGCAGGTGCCAGGGGAGGCAGGAAGGGGCGGGCAGGGCGCTGCCTGTTCCTCGCCATTGGGAACCAGCCGTAGGCAGCGGCAACAACCCGCCCCGCTGAGTCGTGCTGGAGAAGTGTCCGGTCCCGCATCCACGGGGCTCCGCTTCCCCCGGCGGCGGGGAGAGCAGCCGGAGCGCTGCGAGCGTCCCAGAGGAAGGATCCCGGAGTCCGGCTACAGCTCGGAGCCGAGCACCGGAGGAGGCTCTAGCACCGAAATCCGGTCGCAAACCCTTGCGGAGCCCCGGATTGAAGCCCCGACGGAGGCGTCTGCCTGCAGCCCGGAGCAGAGTCCCGCAGGAGGGGCCGGGAGCCCGGCTGAGCCCCGCACTGAAGCCCCGTCGGAGGATCCCGGTGCCCGGCTGAAGCCCGTTCGGAGGGTCCCGGAGCCGGACTGAACCCGGCAGCAAAGCCCGGTCGGAGGGTCCCGGAGCCGGACTGAACCTGGTAGCAAAGCCCGGTCGGAGGGTCCCGGAGCCGGACTGAACCCGGCAGCAAAGCCCGGTCGGGGCAGCCGGTTGCATTGCAGTCAGAGGCCCCGTATCCCGCTCGGAGGAGCCCCCCGGAGCCCTCGGGACCCCCAAGCCTCGGTGAGCGGCATTACCCGGGGGAATCACCCCCCGGTTCCTCCATGGACTGAGATGGCTTCGGAGCTGGCCATGAGCGCGGAGCTGCCCACCAGCCCCCTCGCCATCGAATACGTGAACGATTTCGACTTGATGAAGTTCGAAGTGAAGAAAGAACCGGCGGAGGCGGAGCGGCTGTGCCACCGGCTGCCGGCCGGTTCCCTCTCCTCCACCCCGCTCAGCACGCCCTGCTCCTCCGTGCCTTCCTCGCCCAGTTTCTGCGCTCCGAGCCCCGGTGGGCAACCGGCTCCTGGTCCCCCAACAACCACAGCGTCCTCCCTGGGCTCCAAACCTCAGCTGGAGGAGCTGTACTGGATGTCGGGTTACCAGCATCACCTCAATCCCGAAGCTCTCAACCTGACACCGGAGGACGCGGTGGAAGCGTTGATCGGTGCCCCTCACCATCATCATCATCACCATCAAGCTTACGAGTCTTTCCGACCTCAGCCTTTCGGCGGTGAGGAGTTACCGCCGGCCGCCCATCATCACCCCGGCCATCACCACCATCATCATCACCACCTGCGCTTGGAGGACCGCTTCTCCGACGACCAGTTGGTGAGTATGTCGGTACGGGAGCTGAACCGGCAGCTGCGAGGGTTCAGCAAGGAGGAGGTGATTCGCCTCAAGCAGAAGAGGAGGACCTTGAAGAACCGAGGCTACGCTCAGTCCTGCCGCTACAAGCGGGTCCAGCAGCGGCACATCTTGGAGAACGAGAAATGTCAACTTCAGAGCCAAGTGGAGCAACTCAAGCAGGAGGTGACCCGTTTGGCCAAGGAAAGGGATCTGTACAAAGAAAAATATGAGAAATTAGCCGGCCGGGGTTTCCCGAGGGAACCCTCCCCATCCGCTGCCCCTAAACCCGCCGCCGACTTCTTCATGTGAGCCCCGGGCTGGGGAGGGTGAGGGGCGGAGGGGTCCCCCCCTTTTTTCCCCTCACCCTATGTGGGGAAAGCAAACCCTCTGCTTGTATAAAAATATATTATTATTATTTTTTTGTTTGGTTTTTTTCCTCCCCTGACATTTTTGGGGAGGGCGGACCTGGAGCCAGCCTGCATGCGGGACGTGTACGGCGCTTCCCACCCCCCCAAACCCCGGGAGCATCAGCGCCATCCAGGTGGCTTCTTCCTCCCCACCTCCTCCTATTCTTCCTCCCCCCTTATCCTGCGTGGTTTACCCCCAATTCGATTTTTATTTGATTTTTCGGGGGGTCCCCGGCAGCGCTGCGCTTTGTCCGGCCCCGCACCCCCCTCCCGGCCGGCAAATCTGAGCCACATTTAACTTATTCACCCTTGTAAATATGTAGAAATTAGTTAGTTTTCTGCCTTTTTTTTTTTTCCCCCCCTTGAGCCTATATTTTGCTTGGTGATTTACGAAAAAAAAATCCTTTAGAAAAGAAAAAAAAAATACACGAGTCTTAAAAGTTTGTATGTAATAGCATGCAAATAATATCCGAGTTAATTTAACGATGTTGGGAAGAAGCCGAATGCACTATATACAGGAACCAATTGGGTTAAATAATACTGTTTTATAGAGATTTAAAATTATCTATGCTCTTAAAAATAGTGGCGGGGGGGAGAGGTAACAATTCTAGGGTGACCTGAGAGGCAATATAGTAATATATGGACTGCAAATGGTTGGCTGCTATCTCACTATGCACCAGATTTATTTATTAACCCTCGGGAAACGGAATATTATTTTAACCTCGATGTTGAAAGAAGGAAAGAAAATGCACATTCTCGCGAAGAAAAAAGAAAATAATTTGTGCAATTGTGCTTGGAGCGAAAGCGCGGAGGAGCGGGGTTCTTTTTTTTTAAACGAGTTGCTTATTTAAAAAAGAAAAACGATAAAAAAAAAATCTTGGGGGGACAAAAAAGGATCTTGCGGACAAAGCGAGCTTGGGAGCCTGGTGCATTTTAGGTACTGATCGTGCGAAGCGTTTTTAACGACCTGTTGTTTCGATTTGTGACGGTTTTAACGATGTTGCATCAAGATAAAAAAACCTTATATTCAACTAGAGCCTGGGTCGGGTTTTTCTCTCTGAACCGGGGGGATCCCACAGCATCACGTTTTCGTTTGGGGGTTTGTTGCTGCTTCCCTTGGAGTCCTGGTACGGATGCAAAACCCTCCCCGAGCTCCGTCGGGGGCTCGTAGGGATAAATCCAGCGTCGCCCATCGCTCCATCACTTGCAAACCAGGGACCACCATGAGCTCTACCCCACTGAGCTCTAGCTTTTCACTTTTTCTACCTTTTATTTCCTTTTTTAATTTCTTTTTTTTTATAAGCTGGGTATTGTGTGTTTGTGTGGGTTTTTTTCTTTTCCCTTTTACATTTTTAAAAATTTTTCTTTTTCCTCCCCAAGACACTCAGAGACCTTCATCCCCACAGCCGCTGAAAAGTCACTTTTCCCCCCAGCCCGGATCCAATTTGCCCCCAGCTCCTCTGACATTGCCCCAATGAGCCGCCGACTTTTTTTTTTTTTTTTACCAATTAAAAAAAATTAAAATGACTTTCCTTTCTCCTTTTTGACTTCTCACTTTCCAGTTTTTACTTAAAGGAGGGTGGGGAAAAAAAAATAAACCTCAAACCAAACGCATGCCTCCTTTAAAGGAAAACTTTAAGGTTGGTATTTTTACACTTTTTGGGACTGTTTGCAGGGATTTATGTCCCCGGCCGCTCTTTGTGCCACTGGGACGGCTGCCCCGCTCGCAGACTTCCTTGGCCGCACTGAGCTTGTTGGGGTAATTTGAGCCCTTGGTTCTGTATGTTCCTAATTATTCTATATTTATATATATTTTAAATAATTCTTTTCCTCCTGTATTTTTGCACAGACACGACCGGGAGCTGCCCCGGCACGTTGACTGCGGCGTGTTTCCTCCATAAATTAGGCTGATGTAACCCCACCCCAGGCCCTGGGATTTTTGGGGATGTCTGTGTCCCCAGAAACTCTTGCTCTGCTTCCTCTGCACCCCCAGACCTCATCCTTCCTTTTTTTTTTTTTTGTTTTTTTTTCAGCTGCTTTGGGCTTGTTGGTGTTTTATTTTGTGTCCAGAGGGTTTTTTGAATTCTATCCGGCTTGGTTTTTGAGATGGGAGCTGGGATGCAGGGAGAGACCTTTGTCCCATGATGGATGCACCAGAGCTGGGTACAAATTGGGATTTGGGGAGGGGGTTACCCCTTATTCCTATTTTTTAGAGCCAGGGAAGCTTTGTAAACCCTCCTCTAAATAAAACAACCTGTCCTGCTGCCTGCGCAGTGTCTTGCAGGACATTGCCTCCTCTCCCTGTTTTGTTCTGGGTTTTTTTTTGGGGGGCGAATCACAGCTCCTCAGTGTGTTACTCCCCAACTTTTTGCCCCAACATCCCTGTCCGCGGGTCATTTTAATTTTTTTGGGGGGGGGCGGGGAGAGGATGAAAGCGCTTTCAGCTCCTCACCCCATGACAGAATAGAGCTTGGGGAGGAAAAAAAAGTGTTTGGGGCCAGTGCCTTCTCCAAACCATTCTGGAGACCTTGTTTGCCCTCCATATATTTACTCTGCTCTGGATCTCGCTCTGGTCCACGCTCCCCTTGGGCATGTCCTGTGTGTCCCCACGGGCTGATGTCACCTTTGCCGACCATGGTGGGGCTGACTGGAGCAGCAGAGCTGACTTTGGGGCTGTGCAGGATTTTGGGGGGGTCTGGCATGATGCTCCACAGCATCTTTCCCCACCACATCAGCCGAGCAAAGAGAGCAATTTGGGGCTGAGAATGCCTGATTTTTTTTTTTTTTTTTTTAATTTTTTATTTTTCCCCTCCCTTGCCTTGGTACCCAGCACTACTTGGCCCTTCCACCCAGTTCTCCTTTGATTTTTATGTATTTTTTTTTTTTTTTTTTTCCCCCCCCCACGCTACAGCAAGGTGGGGAAGACACAACCCTGGTCTCCCCACATTGTTACTGCAGGAACAGATTATTTTGGCGATCGTGGTGTTACCCTTTCCTCTTCATCCTCCGTCTTCTGAGGGCAACTTTGAGCAGGGATGTGACCCTCAACTCCTTGCACCACTATAACTTTTAAAAATTATTTGTATTTATTTTGTTCTGTGCTGATTTATTTTTTTCCAGCACCTCCTGGAAATCCCCCGAGCAGGGGAATGGAGCAGGGCATGAAGTGTTATCACCACCGGTTAATGGTGAATCCTCCACGGAAAGATTTGAGGAGTCCAGGGCACTTGCACCCTTCTACTTTACTCACCCCTTGCCCCCTCACAGTGTTGGGGTGCAGTTGGGGACCCCCAAGTCACCCCCATCACCTCAACTTGCCCTTGGGGTGGCTGTCCCGGATCCATCCCTCCTCCCCTTTGGTGAATAAATAATAAAAACTAAACCGGTTTATGCCCCAAATGGGGCTGGTTTATGACTTGTCTCCTTGTTCGGGCCAGGGGGGTTGAGCCCCCCTTTCACTAGGGTCTTTTTTTGGGGAGGAGGGGGGGTGCTGGGTGGTCCTCGCTTGGTTTTGCAGCATCTTTTTGGGGGGGCTGCATCGCAGTGACCTTCGCCACAGGACCAGGAGTTTTGCAGCATCGCAGGGCTGCCCGTGCATGGTCGGAGTGTGTCAGTACATGTTTTTTGGGATGGGGGGGTGTTGCGGGACTGGGTGGCATGTCAGCGCATGTCGCCCATGCCGCAGGGCTGCGGATGTTTATAGGGTGCCGCATCTCCCTCAGAGGAGGATGCATGAATTTTTGGCTTGCTCTGGCCGTTTTTTAAAGTGTTTTCCTTATTTTTTCCCCTGGTCTTTTGGTGGGGGCTGGACTTTTTTGGGGTCTACATGGGTTCGCAGGACCTCAGAGCATCAGTCGCAGCCCCTGCACTCATCCTGGGCATCTCCTGCATCCCATCGCCAGCCTGGCCATGCAGGTTTAGGGAGTCAAAGCAGCAGCCCCAGGGTCTCACCCCAACCCCACGGGGTGGTTGGTTTTTGGGGTGGGGATATGGGGACAAGCCCTGGGGGTGTTGACATGTTGTCCCTTCCCTACCATCCTCCTGCAGAGCTTTTTAAACCCATTTCTTTTCAAGCTTTACTTGCACCTCGGCATGCGCTTGAAGACACCACTGGCCTGGGAAACACCCGAAACTCCTCCAGCTGACCCTGCTGATGGGTTTTACACCCTTTTTCCATAGGAAAAAAAAAAAGGTGATTTTTGGGCGATGCTGGATCCCAAACACAGCAGCACCCTCAGGTACTTCTCCCAAGCACCCAAACCTGGTTCCAACCCCTGGTAAAGCCACCCACCCCCTGGTGCCACGTTTTCCATCTTGTTCCCAAGTAGCAATTAGCTGGATTGTTGCAGATAATGGGGGTTTCTGCAACCACAAGAGGCTGATCAATGCGGCATTGCACAAATAACCCCCCTCACACCTTCCTCCTCAATTATTGATGCTGATATCCAGCAGATTTGCCACCGAACTGCTGCAGCGTGTTCAACACAAAGTCCCAACATCTCGGTAACATGATCACTCCAGCCCTGAGATATTAAATCAAGCTTGGGAAGTGGGGGGTGGGCTGCTGGGCGTGCACAAATTTGGGGGGTGCATGCAGTGGAAAAGTGCAAATTAATTAAATTCCCAGGAAAATAAATCCCTAACAAAGCGAAACTCCTGGCGGTTTGCAGCGCTGTTTCTGAGAGGCCACTCTCAGGGCTGACCCGCTGTGAGCTGCGCCTGGGCACCATTTGGAGCTGATATTTTTTGGCTCAGGCTAATCTTTATATTCTGGCTCGGCTGAAATTTGCCTTTCGCGCACTCCCTGCCTCCTGTGCTCTGGGGCTGGCTGCCTCCTCATCACTCGTGTGTCCATGGGAGCCAAATGCTGCCCTGCTCACCATATATATATGCATAAAAATATATAAATATAAAAATATACAAATATATAAAAATCTAAAACACATGTATCAGCTTAGCAAAACAGAGCTAATTTTCTTCTGCCAGCTCATGGGCTCGCTTGCTCTGGCACTTGCACAGCTCATCCCTACGGCTGGAATTTATGCCTAGCAAAGTTTAGAGCCCTTCGTCTTCTCCCAGCCAGCACATCCTGGTACCTCCCCTGACTTCGTTGGGAGCCGAGGTCCTTCCTAACAGCCGGCACAAAGGAAACCCCTATGCATACCATGAACAGGATCACAGCTGGGTTTTGTCCCCAAACTCTTCGCTTTTGTATGGGTTTGCATCACTCAGGGATGATGCTGCTGTGGGATGCAGGATGTGGTGATGCAGGAGGTGGGATGCAGGATGCACAAATACAGGACATTGGGTTTGAGATGCAGGTAGTGGGATGCAGGAGGTGGGATACGGGATACAGGAGGTGGGATGGAGCAGGTGAGATGCAGGATATAGGATACAAGAGGTGGGATGTACGATGCAAGGATACCAGACATTGGGAGTGGGATATACGATGCAGGAGGTGGGATACAAGACGCACAGATACAGGACACTGCATGTGGGATTCAGGTAGTGGGATGCAGGATACGGGTGTGGGATGCAGGAGTTTGGATATGGGATGCAGGAGCTGGGATGCAGGATGCACAGATACAGGATGTTGAATATGGGATGCAGATAGTGGGATGAAGGATAAGGATGTGGGATGCAGGAGGTGGGATATGTGATACAGGAAGGGGGATGGAGCAGGTGGGATGCAGGATGTGGGATGCAAGAGGTGGGATGTAGGCTGCATGGATACAGGACATTGGATGTGGGATGTGGGATGCAGGAGGTGGGATGGAGCAGGTGGGATGCAGGATGTGGGATATGAGATACAAGGATACAGGACACTGGATGTGGGATATGGGGTGCAGGATGCATGGATACAGGACACTGGATGTGGGACACCGGTAGTGGGATGCAGGATATGGGATACGAGAAGGGGGATGGAGCAGGTGGGGTGCAGGATACGGGATGCAGGAGGTTGGATGTAGACTGCATGGATACAGGACATTGGATGAGGGATGGAGCAGGTGGGTCGCAGGATATGGGACACAGGAGGTGGGATATAGGATGCAAGGATACAGGACACTGCATGTGGGATGCAGGAGGTGGGCCAGGCTCTCACCACCCTCATTGTAAATAATTTCTTCCTCATGTCTGGCCTGAATCTTCCCTCTTTTAATTTAAAACCATCATCTCTTGTCCTATCACAACAGGCCCTGCTGAAAACTCTGTCCCCATCTTTCTTACCAGCCCCTTTTAAGTACTGAAAGGCCACGAAAACATGTAATGACAGTGTCAGTCCTCAGGTCCAGTGGTGATCGGGTCCCATCAGCCCTTTGCTGTCCCACCTGCCCATGGATTGCAGCTCTCCTTGGTGTCATCATCCCCAATGCCCAGGCATCCCCTCATCCCCCACGCTGGTCCCACATCCCCACCTGCCAAGCTCCCCAATTAAGTCATCAGCTTAGTGTCTAATTACCCACCCAGTAAAATTCAAAGTATCCTTGTTTTCATTTTTTTTTTGTTTTTAATCTCCTCCTTCCTCCCTTTCTGTGGATGAGAGAGGGGGAAGGGGGGGTGGCAGGTACAGCATCCTCCCCCCCCACAACACCAGGTTATTTATTCATGTAACAGGCCGAGGCTGGAGCGCAGCTCAGCGCAGCCCTGGCAGCTGTCGGCTCCCTGGGAGCGCGAGCTGTAATTTGCACAAGCAAAAATAAACTAATTGTTATTTTCAATTTACATAAAGGGAAGAGAAGTGGGGGAGGCAGCCAAAACCTCCCTTGTGCTGTAGGACCAGCTCTTCTCCTGCTCCTGTGGGTCTCATCCTGCCCATCTGGGTGATGATGCTGGTGGCTGGAGGAGTCGATAGTTACAGAGGTGGAGGGGCTGGACCATCATCTTCCTTGCCGTGGGGATAGGGCTGCTGGCCCACTTCCATCTGTGAGGTGAAAAGCCCATCTCGATGCAGGCACAACCCAAGGGGGAAGAACTTCTGCTTTCATCATCTGGCTAAAAGGAAAGACCTGCTGGTGTCAGGCCACTTTTGCGGGGGGCTGAGGTAGGTTTATTTGGGGTTTTTACTTTGGTCACAGCATGTGCGTATCAAAAAAGAATGGCCTGGTCAACACTAACCACGAAAGCCAATGCAGGAACACAAGCTGAGGGGACATCTCACATGTTCACTGTCCCTCTTATTGTAGGTCCTTTTCTTCTTGAGGCTTCTTCATGCCCAAGCACCTTTCACCCCAGGAGTTCATTGCTTCCACTTCTGCTTAGTTGGCTGGTTTCTCATTTGAACACCATCGGTGAGTCTCTAGCCCCTGTTCTTGCTCTTCAACCGATGGGATGGCTGGAGAGGCCACCTTGAAGATCTTCCTACAGGAAGATCTTTGAGATCTTCAACCATTTTCTCAAGTGACAGCTGCAGATGGGCAGCTGGTGGGGATGTGTTTGCTGGGTCTGGGCTTGTGATGGAGGTGAGCGTGATGCTAAATAGAAGACCAGGATGTGAACTTTCCCGTCTCATCAACTCAGGACAGCCCAAGGACTCCTTGGGCAAGGGAGGAAGAAGAGGAGGAAGAGGAACACATCCATGATCTCATGCATTAGAGGGAATGGAGATGCTGGTGCTCACTGTCTCCAGAAGCATCTCCACCATACGGCACAGGAGACCCCTGCCATACTGGCACATCCCAGGAGCCTTTGTCATAACACTTTGAATGAGATGTTGCGGGCGTTTAATTTAGATTTACGCCGACAGGTTCTGTCCGTTAATTAAATATCAATTGATTGTTCGGAGAACACTTCCTTGGGTTTATCGCGTTTCTCAGAGACAAATCAAATTGCCATGTCATTAACTTGCAGCTATACAATCCATACATAATTACCGTCTTATTAATACCTTCGAGTTATGAGGAAGTTTTCGGCAATTAATATTTGTGGGATAGTTTGTATCAAGTTAATTCCGTCAGGGTTATGTTAATAATGCGGACATCTAATAAGCTGCGTAATTAACGTCTTTCTCGTTAGCATCTTCTCAGATGCCAGTTAAATGTCAGGCCAGCCTTTGTGGCCAGGCTGTGTTTAATTAAACATGTTATTACAGAGAGACTCGTGTCTGTTACATGTGAATATAGCCAGGTCAAAGCAGGTCGTGGCTCCTGCCTTGCCTGGGCTGTGGATTTAAAATGGTTTTGTGGATGGTTTGGAAATCATGGAATCATTTGGGTTGGAAGAGATCTTCAAAGCTCATCCAGTGCCACCCCTGCCATGAGCAGGGACATCTTCACCCAGCTCAGGTTGCTCAGAGCCCCGTCCAGCCTGGCCTGGGATGTCTCCAGGGATGGTTCATCCACCACCTCTCTGGAAAACCTGGGCCAGGCTCTCACCACCTTCATTGTAAAAAATTTCGTCCTCATGCTTAGCTTGAAGTGGGATTTGGGGACTGTTCACAAGTCAGGATGCAGGATGAGGTTTTTTTTGGTTTGGTGGATTTTTTGGGGTTTTGTTTGTTTGTTTGTTTGGTTTTTTTGTTTTTTGTTTTTTTGGGTTTTTTTTGTCTTGCAGGAGGGTCAGGATACTGCCTGAATCAGTGTTGGTCCATTGTTGTTTGATTCAGAGCAAGGTTTAGGTTTAAGGGTTGGTCTTCCAAAAAAGAGGACAAAGCCATGGAGTCCCTGACATGGACATCGGCACAGTGGTGTGGGCCATGTACAGGCCAGCATCTGTGACCACATTTCCCCAGCAAGCCCAACTCCAAAAATGATCACTGTGAAAATTCAGGCAAATCTTAGGCTCAGCTTGAGCCAAAAGGTAGAGGTTTGGGTTGGGTTTCTTCCTGGGCTGGCAGATGATTTGCCAGTGTGCCCTAGGCTTGGAATCATCTCACCCCATGTTCCTTCCCTGGGGTTTTCATGCTGCCTCATCCCTTGAGCTGGTACCACAGGGAAAATTGGCAGGGGGACATGGCTGAGCCTGGTGGGACATCTCCATCACCTGGCATGGATGCAGGGATGTGCATCTGTCATGCAAGAGGTCTTGGTCTTAAGATCTTCATCAGGAGATGAACATTAGAACAGGCTGCCCAGGGAAGTGGTGGAGTCACCATCCCTGGAGATGTTTAAAAGATGCACAGATGAGGTTTTTAGGGATGTGGTTTAGTGCCAGTGTTGGGTTAATGGTTGGACTCGATGATCTTGAAGGTGTCTTCCAACCAAAATTATTCTGAGAGTCTGTGATTCTATGTCCAAGACTCAGCTGAGCCTGGATCTCTCTGCCCACAGCCTCCCTTTCCCCGATGCTCATGAATAAAAGATCGACCCTATCTACCTGGCCTGTTTGTCATTGTGAAATATTCATCAGTAGCTGATTAAGTTTTAAGGAAGAGACATGTTGCCCAGGTGGGTTGCTGTGCTCCAGCTGCCCAGAGGCAGTGGGTTCAGGGGTGGGGAGACATGAGGCTGGGGTTTGCCCCCTCTGTTTTATCTGTGAGAGGGATGGGGAGAGTTTTGCTCCTTCCCTGCTCATGTCCGGGCTCCCTGCAAGAAATCCTTGTGGGATCATAGAGGGGAAGGTCCAGGCTGGGCTCTGCTCCCATTTGGGGATTTGACTTGATGCACGGAGAAGCCCAGCACCTCCAGAAAGAGAGAACTCACCACCACAGCAAAAAGAGCTGAATTCAGGAGAGGAGATGCCAGCCTTGCTACTGTGACCACGGAAAAAGGCTTCAACTGACCTGAGTGAGGTCCTCCATCCCTGGTGATCATTGTGGCTGCAGAGGTACTGTTTCCTTTCAACAGCGAAGCCTTCCTGGAGAAGCATCCCCATTGGGAAAAAGAGGGAATAAACCCAAATTAAAATAATTTTCCTTTATGGTTGTTCATAGTCCCTAAAATAAGGCTCTGCTGCTTATTTCTTCCATCCCCTCTACTTGTCTCATTGCAAGGGCAGACAGGAGACACTCAGGAGCTCATTCATGGTAGGACTCGAAGACCTTGAGGGTCTCTTCCAACTGGAATGATTTTATGATTCTACGATTTTTTAATTGCAATTAGGAGCACAGCTAATGCTCTCCCCAAAAGGGTTCTTGCTGGTAGTGGGTGGGTCTTCCTGTGCCCTGTTCTGGGATAGGCTGGGGAAGGAGAGGAGGGATGGATGCTCCACCAGCCAGTGTACTGGGGGCCATGGCAAGCAAGGATTCCCCGTGCAGCCTCCCTGGTCAGAGGTTCCTGCCCCATGAATATTTCAGGAGCCAGCGTGGGTCTCCTGGGATGGGGCATTAGTGCAGGCTGAGGAAGCAGTGGGCAGACAGCAGGAGTGAACAAAATGCTATGAAAACCAAGCAAAAGGCTGCCAAGGCCACAAAGTTGGGCATGAAATATTGATGGGGCCATGTCACGCTGGAAGGGAGGTGTGGAGGCCCTGGTGAGGCTGCTGGTACCGCAGATCTGGCTCCTTTCTTGCTCATCACAAATGCACAGCTGGCAAAATTTGGGCGGTGGTTAAAGATGTATGAGCCTACTTCTGCAGCAGCAACCAGACCCATCTGACACCTCGTCTCCCTGGTGCTCCTCTCTCGCGGTCTGTAAAAGGTGGGTCGTGGGATGGGGAGGGGAGACATGGTGGTCCCAGTGTGAGTGACACTGTGTGGGTCAGGCCCTGTGGGAAGCACCAGGGGTGGTCCTGGTGGTGGAGTGGTTGAGTGGGAGAATTGGCCATGGGATGGAGGCAGTTGGGTGGGAGGGATGGGCAATGGAATGGAGGCGGTTGACCAGGAAGGATGGACAATGGGCTAGAGGTGATTGTGGTGGGAGGAACAGACAGTGAAATGGAGCTGGTTGGCCAGGAAAGATGGGAACAAGATGGAGGCGGCTGGTCAGGAGGAATGGGCAATGAGATGGAGGTACTTCTGGTGGAAGAGATGGGCAACAGGAGGGTAGCTGGGTGGGAGAGAATGGCAATGGAATGGAGGTGGTTGACCTGAAGCAATGGGCAGTGGAGCAGGGGTGGTTGAGTTGGAGGGATAGGCAATGGTCCGGAGGTGGTTGTGATGGGAGGGATGGAAGTGGTTGTGATGGGAAGAATGAGCAATTGAATTGAGGTGTTTGAGCTAGAGGGGTGGGCAATAGGAGGCATGTTGACTGTGGGAGGAATGGGCAATGGGATGGAGGTGATCAGACAGGAGGGATGGAGCCTTCAGGTGAAGGCCTGTCCCCACGCTGGGACTAGTTTCCCTTTTCAGGGCAGTCGTGTATCTTATTTGGCCTCTCCATGCCCTGCCTGTGTCTACACTAGGACATCCTTCCCAAATCCACCACCATGTCCCACAGACAATTCAGCCCCATGCCCAAGGACCATCTCCTCCCTTCTTTATTGCCACCATCTCCTCCAGGCAGCCCCTGACCACCCTGAAGATGACATTCCCAAGCCAGTGTTGGCTCAATTCTTCCTAGAAATAACACCCCACCAAAAGTCATATTTTCTTACGCAAATTATTTCCATTTGCCTCTGTGTGAGCTCATTAGCATTCCTCAACGCGACCACATGGATCGATGCGGTACTGGCCCAACACTCAGCAGTCAATTCTAGTTTGCTGGAAGACTTTAGTTCCCTGTCTAATCAGGAAAAGCCCAGCTGATGGCAATGTCTTTCTCCCTGTTTTTTGTTCTGGTATTGGTCACCTGCTGATTAATTTTCAATGGGTTCGTTCGTCAGAGAAGGAGGCTCTCCGGTTTAATTAGAAATGGGTAGTATGAGTACATATTATTGTGTAACTGTCCAGCGGTGGGTTATTACAGAAGCGTGCCAGGAGTTTCAACTTTTCTTAAAATAAAATAGAAAAAAAAAAAAGGAATAAAAGGTTTCTGATCTTTGTGCTTACAAGGACAATGTCTGACCTGGGAGCTGGTGTAAGTGGCTTCATTGCCGCCTGCTTGAGCCTGCAGGCAGCCTGCCCTCGCCATCTCCACAGGCAGCTGCCTGTCACAGGCATCTTGTCGGGATGCTGTTCCTGACGTGGCGAGTGCTGCCAGATGTTACAGGACAGAGCAACTCTTTGCTATGGACACTTATGGGACAGGAGAGCAGCATCCATTCTACACATCCCATCGCCAGCCTTTCCCCTGCACCGTATCATCCCCCCTGGGAGCTACACGGGACCGTGCACACACGCTCATTCCTGTCGTCTTTGCTGGCTCCGGGTCTCCTTGCGAGGAACTGCTGAGTCAGCAGCCTTGCACATCTGCAAGCGCAGAATCCACCAGAGGATGATATTAATCAGTGTTGTGTTTTTTTTTTTTTTTCTTTTTTATCTCCTGGACTTTGGCAGCCTCCCTGCGCTTGCAGCTGTGCCTGCGCCCTGGGAAATAAGCTCCAGTGGCTCCACTGGGGGCTGCACCCTGTCCCCAGGTGGTTTTGGGGCCATGGGGACAGATGTGTCTCCCTCTGGCGAGTGAGCTGGAGGGAGGGGAGTTGCTGCTAATGTCTTGATGATGGGGAGTGCTGCCCTGACACCCCACCCCAGGCATAAAGCAGCTTAGTCTGTATCCCTTCTTAGGCTGGTGCTCTTTGGAACATCTTTGGATGTCATCTCCACCATGGAGAGCATCCTGCACAGCACTTGGTGCTGGACCAAGCAGCATTGTCAAGGTCTCAAACCCTCCTTGTGATGCTGGAAGGGAGAAACAAGGTGTTATGGGGCATGGGAGACTCATTAGGATAGAGGTTGCTCCTGGTTGCACCCATCTCCAAGTGCAAGGTCCCAAGTGGCACGTGTGGCTTGGCTGTGCTCTTGTGTCATCATCCAGAATCCGGACAAGGCCATGGAGATAATTAGGACAATGCACTGTACTAAAGCAACGCTGTTCTCTTTATGGGCACCAGTGAATTTAGCTTCTGTGGAAATGGGTGGGAGGGCTGAAGGAGGATCTTCTCCCAGTAAAGACCTCTAACACCGTTCTTGTTGAAGAACCTTTCCCAGTGCCTCAGTTTCCCTGGCTGCAAATGTGTGTGGGGGGGCTGTGGCTTGACCCATCTAGCTGAGGGTTAAATTATGTTGTTCGAGGGCCTTTTGGAGCAGGGACTATTTTCCATGACCTGGATTTCCAGCCTCATTTCCCCTACCCTCATCCCAGTGGTTGTGCTTAGGGGTAGGCAGCACTGCTGGGGAAAATGGGATGAGGGAGCTGGGGAACTGACACCCCACAGACATGGGGACACTTCGGTGGCAGCCAGTGAGGACAAGGTGAGTTTGCTAACGCCTTAGCAGTCCCTGCGTGTTTTGTTTTTGCTCTGTGCTCCATTCCCCATGGGCATTTGATTTCCGTGGGGGTTGAAAGCAGGAGGGGCACAAAGAGGGGGCTTGGTGCCGGCTGCCGCTCGCTCGCGATCGCTTTGTTTTGTGGTGTAATCAGCACTCACTTATTCTCTTTGATTTATTTTTTTTTGTTCCTTTTTGTTGTTGCTATTTTTCATGTTTCCACCGTGTCGGCAGTTTTCTCCCCCCCTCCCCACTTCCCTCCTCGGCTCCCCCTTCCCCTGTGATACACCAGAAACCTGAGACCAGGAATCACTTGGGTTGCAAAGGACCGTTTGTTAGTGGGTCACTGGTCTCCTGCTGTGACATCTCCAGCCACCGCTTCCAAGCTGTTAACCCTACCCAAGCTGCAAGAACAACCAACTCTCCACGCATCCCCCTTTTCCCTATACAGCTTCCCATGCAGAAATCCCCAGCAAGCCCGAAATCCTCCAGCAGAATTATGGAATTATATAATTATAGAAGAGCTTGGGTTGCAAGGGACCTTCAAAGGTCATCTAGTCCAACCCCCTGCCATGAGCAGGGACATGTTCACCCAGCTCAGGTTGCTCAGAGCCCCGTCCAGCCTGGCCTGGGATGTCTCCAGGGATGGGGCATCCACCACCTCTCTGGGCAACCTGGGCCAGTGTTTTACCACCCTCATTGTAAAAAATTTCTTCCTCATGTCTAACCTGAATCTTCCCTCTTTAAGTTTAAAACCATTACCTCTTGTCCTATCACAACAGGAGGGCCAGAAGAGACCAGTTTGGGGGACTTTGGGCTGGAGAAAAACAGCTTTGTGGCCTTTGAGTGGTCAGACTGGGGATGCTGGATGCTCTGCTGGGAGGTGCCCAGGGGATTTATGGACCTTTGGGGATTTGGGGTAGCTGTGGGGGAGATGACGGTGGGATGGGACATTGTGTGATTCTAGTTTCGTTTTTGTGGGCAACACAGGAAGCTGGAGCAAAAGAACAACAACATATTCTGGGATTTTGGGTAGAGTTTTAAGCACTGAGGTACTCTGCGGTACCGGAGACATTTGGGCTTCCATGGTAACAGGGTGGGGTTGCCTTATGGAGCTATGGTGATGCTGTGAGCAGTAGATCCTCCTGGGATGCTGGGGACAGACTCATGAGCGCTGAAGCATAGGGGGACATCGGAGCAGGATTTGGGGCAGAAGTCTCTTCAGGGACAGGGCAGGGAGGTGTTTGGGGATAACGGGATTAGACCTGTTGTCCCATAGCTATAGAGGGATAATGGGTGGGATTTGGGGCACCACAGCAATCTGGGATAAGGAGTGGGATGATAGGTGAACTGTTGTTGCCAGATATTGGAGAAGAAGGGCTATGAAAGAGATCTACAGTATTTTCCAGCTAGATCAAGTGAAAATGCGCTACAGAAAACTAGAAAAAATAGTAAGGAAAAGAAAACAGACTCTTTTTTCCTTGATGGCAAGTCCTAGAAAAAGGCCATATTTGCCCTTTCCAGTGCAGGGCAGAGGCCGAAGGGCTCTTCTATGCCAGACCCTGCCTGATGGGGCTGCACTGTGTCCTTCAGCAGTGGCCTGGGCAACACAGGGAAGCTCCACTTTTCCTGACTGCACCCTTCCTGGGTGCTGTTATGGAAGAACAAGGTGTTTTGCTATTCCCTGGCTTCATCCATGTGCTGATGGTGAGAGAAGAGAGTGATCTGTTTGATCTTTTCATCTGAGCATGAGATTGCAATTACAGCATGGGAGCTTAGGTTTACTTATAATCATAGACTCATTTGGGTTGGAAAAGACCTTTAGGGTCATCACGTCCAACCTTTAACTCAGTTGTGCCAAGTCCACCTCTAAAATGTGTTCTTAAGAACCTCTTCTATACATTTTTTAAACACCTTCAGGGATGGTGACTCCAACACTGCCCTGGGCAACCTGTTCCAATGCCTGACAGCCCTTTCTGTGAAGAAATTTTTCCTAATATCCATTCAAAACCTCCCCTGGTGCAACTTGAGGCCATTTCATCTTGTCCGATCACTTGTTCCTTGGGAGCAGAGCCCCACCTCCCCCGGCTCCAAGCTCCTTTCAGGCAGTTCAGAGATCAGAAGGTCTCTCCTCAGCTCCTGTTCTCCAGGCTGATCCACCCAGGTCCTTCAGCTGCTCCCATCACACTTCTGCTCCAGCCTCTTCACCAGCTCCATTACCTTTCTCTGAACTCACTCCAGCACCTTAGTGTTTATTTGGGTTACCGGTTTTGCTCTCCTGTTCCTGCATTTCCTTCACAGACAATCCCATGTGGAGAATCTGGGCACCTTCCCTGTGTCCATCAGTGCTTTTTGAGGTCTGGTAGCCCATACATTGTGCTGAGGGCCATCCCAGCAGGACAGAGAAGGTTTTTGGCAGATCCCGTGTGAGAACACATTTTCTGGCTTTTGGATGTTGCTTTGGTCTTGCCTGATCTGGCTGGTCCATGCGTCAAATATGGGGTCAGAAACGGTGTCCAGCATCAAGAGAGAACATCAGGATCCTACATTATGCAACTTCAGCTGTGGATGGACAACATTGCGCTGGGTTCATGTAGCTACGCTAACGCCAGCCTGGTGTGGGGCTGTTTGCCATCATGTCCACCACTCACCCCTGCTGAGCTGCTCTTGTCCCATGGTCCTAGCATCTCCTCCAGCTTGTGGAGCAAAGCTCTTGCCCCGGAGGTTCGTCACCTCTCCCCAAAGCCAGGAACCTCTAAGGAGAAATAGTACTGTGAAGATATGAAGCTGACTTTGCAAAGGCAAAAAAAAAAAAAAATCATCGTGGGTAAAGACAGGAAGACTGTCCTTCCAGTGTTTGGGGAGGTATGCGCTTCTCTCCCTACTTGTCACCCGAGGCTATCAGGAGTACTCAGTCTCAACCTTTTTTGATCTTTTCCCAAAAATTCATCGGAGGATGCAGAAAACTGGATCAGCTCCTAAGCGCTGCATCGAGAAAGTTGCAGTTTAAACAGATTTTTTTTTTTTCCCTTCTAATGGCAAGTGAGGTGTTTGAGTTAAGTAAGTGTTGACTAAAACCAACACAGAACTGTTAGCTGTGCGAACACGGATCACTGGCCCTTGCTCTGTGCTCTTTGATGTCATCTTCCCCTTTTGCATAGTCTACGGGTAACAACCGATGCTTCTAGGAAACTGCAAAAAAAAAATCCCCAAAAGTATAGAACAAGGCAGAATTACTGATGTGATAAGCAAATCGGGCTAGAGTGGTACGAAATGAATCCCAAGGCCTCTTTAGCCGCCGCAGCTAAGATAACAAATTTTCAGGCTTCTCTGGCCCAAGTTGTGAAGCAAGCAAAGGTGTGGGGATGGTTCTTATGACTGAATATTTGCTGATGGTTTTAAAAGCAGCTGCTGTTTACACAGAAGACTCCTTTGCACTTCATGGTGACACACGCATCGTGGGGCTAAAGAGTCCCTGGTCAACAGGGTTGTCAGTCAGGCATCGTTTAATGGTGCTAAATTCACTTAAAAAACAAAACCAAAAACAAAAACAAAACAAACCCACAAAGAAGACATTTTTAAGCAACCAAAACAAAACCTGGCCATGATCCATAAAGCAAAGAGCCGAGCAAATTGGGGCAATTGTCAAGGGAGGTCAAATCTGTTGCCTGTCAAGGCTGGCAGTTTCCTCTAGAAAAGACTTGATGTAAATCATCTCCCTGTAACACGTGCGGTATCCAGGGGCAGCTCTGGTTTCCTAATGCGCATCGTTTCCGTGGGGCCGAGTTTTGCATACGCAGCCGAGGCCAATTTTACATCACACTGAGCATTTAGCACCGACTCGCGGCTGCTCCTCTCCTGCTGTCTTTCCTTGCTGTGTTTTGATTTGGCCTGATCATGCTGGGTTTGCTGTCAGGGTGATCTTTCCCGGTGGCGCGGGAGCAAGGGCTGGCAGCATGGGACATGGGTTCAACATTTTAAAATCACAGAATAGTTTGGGTTGGAAGGGACCTTCACAGCATATCCAGTCCAACCCCTGCCATGAGCAGGGATATCTTCACCCAGATCAGGTTGCTCAGAGCCCCGTCCAGCCTGGCCTGGGATGTCTCCAGGGATGGTTCATCCACCACCTCTCTGGGCAACCTGGGACAGTGTTTTACCACCCTCAGGGGCAAAAATTTCTTCCTCATGTCTAGCCTGAATCTCCCCTCCTTGTGTTTAAAACCATCACCCGTTGTCCTATCACAACAGGCCCTGCTAAAAAGTCTGTCCCCATCTTTCTTTAGGCTCCTTTTAAGTAGTGACAGGACTTCCTCTGCACTCATGTGCTAGAGTGAGAAGCAATATGGTGATTAAACCCATCTCTTTCTCCAAAAGGAGCCATATAGCTCTTAAAGGCACCTAAAACTTCCCCAAGGAGCTGGGCTTTTGGCTACATCTCTGCTGCTAGGATCAACAGGGCCACAGACCTCTAGTCCTAATAGTGGATGGGATGACAAGGCTTGTGTTCAACCAGCTAAACTGAGCTACATGGGGTGACCTCATTCAATGTACTTTTTAGTCCTGGTCCCCAGGAACAGTCCTTGGCATGATCTAATTTACTATCCTCTACATGTGCAGCATTCTGAGCCTGCAGAAGGAGACGGCCACGGTCCAGCACGTCTCTAATAATTCTTCCCATCATGATGATGGGTCTGGGGGAAATGTAGGGAGGTCTTTGGCAGAGGAAGGGTGAGCTGAGGTTTAAAATGAGCTTGTCAGCAACACCCACATTGCTTTCTAGCTCCGTTTCTATTGCAGCTCCTGGAGCAAGCCCTGAATGGTGACTTGCTCCAGGAGAGTGGTGGTGGAGAGTGGTAAAGCCCAGTGGTGCAGAGGGGAGGTCCAATCTTGCATGGGCCAAATCATCTTAATCTTAACCCCCAAGGGCTCTTCTAATGCTCTGTCAACAGGGCTGAGATGGAGCACGGTCAGTACCTTGGAGCAAGGGTCCAATTCCTGGTGTCTCTCAACCATCAGGTTTCCAGGGCTGTTTTTTGGGATGTGCTCACTGCAGTTTCACTCTTGTTGTGTCCAATGTGTCTTTTCTCCCTCCTTTGTCCATGAAATCATTAACACTGCTTCTGGTGTTGCTTCCAAGCCCCCTTTTCTCTTGCTTCTCAGCCTCCTTGCCTAAATGAAATGCTGTCAGGGCTCTCAACAACTGCTCTGAGAGAGGCATTTAGAAATGAAAGCACCCCAGTCTTTGTGCTCCATTAAAACCCACTGGAAGCTGCTTATTGTACCAGGGACACCTGTAAATACACGTGATTTCAGGAAACCAGTGCAAGAGGTGATGTCTCCTATGGAGAGCCAGCAAGACTCGAAAACAATCTGTCTTCATCAGCCTTCAGAGCTTCTGTCTCACTGCTGGTGCAGCAGCAAACAAGCCATACAGAAATCAAAGCCAAGAGCCCACAAATCCCAAATTTCTCACTCTTCCAAATCCAATCTTGCTTTCCCAGCAGGAGGATTAGGATGAAGATGCTGGGGGTGGATTTGCTGGAGGTCCTGTTGCAGTGTGTGCAAACTGCTGCCTGGTGCCTGGTTGGAGAGTTATGGGAGATGACAGGGTGAAGGACACATCCTGTCCTTCTTCCTTTGTGTGTGCAATCACGCCCATGAGGCCATATGCTACCTGTCATTTGTTTGTGACTGTCTGGTGTGCAAGACTTGCTATTCCTGGGAAGTTTGGCAGAGGCTAAGCCATATGCACCTGCTCCTGTAATGGAAGAGCCAGTGACGGAGGTCAAAAAAACCTGGCTGTGCCACCAGTGGAATAAGACGAAACTTGCTTGAGATGAAGAAAATCAAGAGCAATTAAGCCTCAACCTAAATTCCCTTCTTTCCCACTTGCAGAGCTGAAGGAGAACCAGACTTGTGGGGTGATTACGTTACACTGGGGTGATGCTGCCTAGTTTTTGGTCAGGTACCACAGATTTCATCCGATGACAGGAAGCTTGGGTCACTCTGTCATCACTGGAGAGAGTCACCAGAGGTCCATTCAACCTAAAGTAAATGCTTACATTTGTTTGGATGAATGCACCACAAAAATGCTGGCTTTTTATCTCTGGACCATGGATGAACACACAGGTACACAGCTGAGATGGAGACATTTACAACAGAGACATCTAAATTTAGGAGACATGCTAATGCCTTTTGCTGAGCCCTGTTTGTCAGTCCTATCCAGCTTTGGTGGACATAACATGGTCTCTTCAGCCCATGTTTCAATGACTTGCAGAAATTTTCTCTCAGGACCTCAGAGCTGAGGGCCAAGCAGTTTTGCAGGGCAGGAAAATTATTCCCTGCTCAACTCAGCTTGTTCATTGCCCTAAACCAGCTCTTCGGCGCTCAAAACCTTTGAGCATTGGAGTGTGTTGCCTGTTGAATTAACCAAACTGCCATCAATGTAACTCTTCCTCTTGGTCAAATTGGGTCTTGAGATACTCCAATACAACAACAACAAGATCTGTGAATATCTAAAAGAAGGAGGTGACTGATCACTGTTGTAGGTGTAGGGCCTAGACCATCTTTCTTATGAGGAGAGACTGAGAGAGTTGGGGCTGTTCAGCCTGGAGAAGAGAAGGCTGAGCGGGGATCTTATCAAATATCTCCAGGGTGGGTGTTAAGATGATGGGACCAGACTCTTTTCAGTGGTGCCCAACAATAGGATGAGGGGCAACAGGCACAGGCTGAAGCACAGGAAGTTCCATCTGAATATGAGGAGAAAATTTCTTACTTTGAGGGTGCCAGAGCCCTGGAACAGGCTGCCCAGAGAGACTGTGGAGTCTCCTTCTCTGGATGCATTCAAAGCCCACCTGGACACATTCCTGTGTGATCTACTCCAGTGAACCTGCTTTAGCAGGTGGTTTGGACTAGATGATCTCCAGAGGTCCCTTCCAAGCCCAACCATTCTGTGATTCTGTGTGGTGGGACAACTGTAGCTTCAAAATTGTCCTGTGCATCCTCACAGTCCTGAGAGGGCTCTGAAGGTTTGGTACTTCACCAAGACTTAGTGATATAGAACCACAGAATCATTTTGGTTGGAAAAGACCCTCAAGATCGTCAAGTCCAACTGTTAAGCTAACACTGTCCCTAAACCATGTCCCTAAGAACCTCATCCATGAGGTCTATTTGCAGTAATATTGCCCTGTGATGACTGCTGTGGGTATAGTGATGCTATGGAAATGCCACGTCATCCTTTGGAGCTTGAAACCATCTCCTAGAGGATGTCACCAGAGCAGTTAGTGCCCTTGAGGTCTACACTGGAGAAGACTGGGACTGTGTGAGGTTAAATGGCAGGGTAGGCATGGGCATCCCCTGGGTGAGAAAAAGAGAAAGAGAAGAAGTTGGTAAGGGAAGGGAGAAGAGCAGCATGATTATTAGGAAAAACTTCTTCATGGAAAGGATTGTCAAGCTTTGGAACACGTTGCCCAGAGAAGCTGTGGAGTCACCATTCCTGGTGTTATTTAAAAGATGCTTGGACTTAGTGAAATGGCTTAGTGGTGGACTTGGCAGTTCTATGTTAACAGTTGGGCTTGATGATCTCAAAGGTCTTTCCAACTATGATTCTAAATGAAGGTAGAAACCAAGGAGCCATGAGGTGAGGCAGCTACTCTAGTGCCAACAGTGCTTTTTTTTTTTTTCCTTTCATCTATGATCCCTTTGCTGTTGAACTGAAGGACTGGGGTCTTTGAAAGCCCTTTGCAGGCCATTTCCTCCATGCCCATTTCAGGAGGCATGACAGTGGAAGCAGGGCTCAGGGCTCAGGTGACCACGCTGGCTGCCTCTCCATCCTGATTATTTCATAAAGCAAAGCAAACTACCAGGTGTTTGAAATGCTCCAGTACAGTGGCTAAGGATCTGTGAAGCATTAACACTGTTGAGAGTTTTGTCTTGATTAATTCTTTATTATTTTCTTTCAGGCCAACAGTGGGTTGGCAGTGACAGTCAAGGGGGAGCTGAGGTCATTTGAGTGGCAAGGGTACCAATGTGCTTGACAAATCCCTGGAGCCCTTGTGCTATTCATGTGGAGGAAACATCTCCGGCAGTTTGGGCTAGAAATATGGCAACTCATAATGCAGAAAGAGCCATATTTCTCCATTTAGCCCAGGATCCCATTTCCAGCACTGGTCAGTGGTGGAGCCTTAGGGATGGAGCAAGGCAAGAACACAATCCTTCCATGAACTGAGCTCCCTTAGCAACCAGTTAATCACGATATTGCAAATTGCAGAGTAAAACTCGATGATTCAGAGCTGGAAAAGCTGCCTCTCAGTCACCCTGTGTATGGCTGAGAGGGAATGTGGACCAGGGCTGAGAAGGTCAGCAAGTTAAAACCCTGGGGCAAGCCTGTAAGCATTGACTCCAGTGCAGCCAGAGCTGCTTTCTCAATCCAGCGCAGCATAAAGGGGTCCAGGACCTTGCTTGTCACCACAAAGGGATCCAAGAATGATAATGGCTTTGAATCAGTCTATATCTTCCTGGACACGATGTCCAGCACACAGCTGGATAAACACACAATGCAGTGGGTGAGCAATTGGCTGACAGGCTGGGCTCAAAGGGTTCTAGTAAATGGGGTTATGTCGGGCTGGTGACCAGTCACTAGCAGGTTCTGCACGGACCCATCTTAGGGCCAGCGCTCTTCAGTGTCTTTATAAATGACTTGGACGTAGGACTTGAGGGAATACTAA
This sequence comes from Caloenas nicobarica, assembly GCF_036013445.1. Taxonomy (NCBI): domain Eukaryota; kingdom Metazoa; phylum Chordata; class Aves; order Columbiformes; family Columbidae; genus Caloenas; species Caloenas nicobarica. The sequence goes on along the minus strand of NC_088246.1, from coordinate 163,922,660 downwards.
GTAAGTTTGCCAATGACACAAAATCGTGAGGAGCTGTCGACACTCTCAAAGGCAGAAAGGCCCTGCAGAGGGATCTGGACCAATTGGAGAACTGGGCAATCACCAACCGCATGAAGTTCAACAAGGCCAAGTGCCGGATTTTGCACCTGGGACATGGCACCCCTGGCTGTACATAGAGACTGGGAGACGAGATGCTGAAAAGCAGCTCTCAGAGAAGGATCTGGGGGTTCTGGTCGATGGCAAATTGAACATGAGCCAACAGTGTCCCTGGCAGCCAAGAGGGACCTGTGTCCTGGGTGCATGCAGCACAGCACGGCCAGCTGGGCAGGGAGGGGACTGTCCTGCTCTGCTCTGCACTGTTGTGGCCTCACCTGGAGCACTGTGTGCAGGGCTGGGTGCCAAAGGATAAAAAAATATTAAGGTACCGGAGAGTATCCAGAAGAGGACTACAAAGTTGGTGAAGGGTTTGGAGGGGAAGCTGTATGAGGAGTGGCTAAAGTCACTTGGTTTGTTCAGCCTGGAGAAGAGGAGAATAAGAGGAGACCTCATGGTGGTTACAGCTTCCTCACAAGGGGAGGAGGAGGGACAGGCACCGAACTCTTCTCTTTAGTAACCAATGCCAGAACCCGAGGGAATGGCAGGAAGATGTGCCAGGGGAGGTTTGGGTTGGTCACGAGGAAAAGGTTCTTCACCCAGAGGGTGCTGGACACTGGAACAGGCTCCCCAAGCCTGATAGTGTTCAAGAAGAGACTGGACAATGCCCTCAGAAACATGGTGTGAATTTTGGGGTTGTCTTACGCAGGGACAGGAGTTGGACTCAATGATCCTTGTGGGTCCCTTTCAACTCGGGATATTCTATGATTCTATGATCTTCAGAAACTGCCGTGTCTGCACAAGCTTGGGGAGCATTTAGCACAGCAACTGCTGGTGGCAACAGGCAGCACAAGGGAAGTTGCAAGAAGCTCCATGGGATGTTATGAAAAAGGTTGAGCTTGGGGAAATTTCTTAGTATCCCTCCTCACTCAAAGGCTGGATTTTGCCTTCTCCATCACTCAGGAGAAAGGAGTCATGCCGGCTGCTGGTTTGGGATGGGACTTGGAGCCAGAGCCTGGTCTCAGAACGCAAGCTCAGCTTTGGGAGGGAGAAACTGAGAGCTGTAAAATGCTAAAGAGCCATTAGATCATCTGCTCCATCCCCAGGAGGGCTGGAAGGATTGTCCCCTTGAGCTGTCTGGAATGGAAATGCCTGCTATTGTGGAGTGTTCATGGTGCTCCTCTGGGAACAGTAACAGAGCCCAGCACCTCTCCTTGCCTGTGCATGAAATTCTGTGAAATTTCTACCTTTTTCTTCTAGTTAGAAAAGCCTAAGCTTCCTCCTTTTCCCAAGGGACTTCTGCCCTCCAGGTAAAGGAGACCCTTCATCCATCTGTCTACACATCTGTCTATCTAGCGAGGTCCCTGCAGTATCGGTGCCTACCTGCATGGTACATCGCTGGGCCTTTGGGTCCTGCCAGCCCCCAGGGTAGGACAAGAGGCAGCAATGACAGCCGAGCGATTGGGTAGGATGCAAACATAGAGGAATGGTGTCCAAGGAGGATTGTCCTCGCTGAGAAATTCCCCTGCAGAAGCACATCAGTTAATTTCGTCTCTCCATGTCTGTGAGTCTGCATCCTCCTGGGGCTGGCACCACCTTTCCCAAGTTGTGCATGAGCTGACAGCCAGTACCATCCCTTGAGTCGGGTGGGACAGCAGAGACATTTATGTATTTGCTTCCAAATGGGCAGCCCCTGCCACTAAGGGATCGAGAGGCAGAGTATGTGTCAAAGTGGAGGGCTGAGAATGGAGACTGGATCATAATGGACAGTAGCCCAGGCAATGTGAGAAGAGAAGACTCTGGGGAGACCTTATTGTGGCCTTAAAATACTTTAAGGGGGCTTATGAGAGAGATGGGGGCGGACCTTTTATCAGGGCCTGTTGCAATAGAATAAAAGGAGATGGTTTTAAACTAAAAGTGGGAAGATTCATGCCAGACATGAGGAAGAAATTTTTTACACTGAGAGTGGTAAAACACTGGCCCAGGTTGCCCAGAGAGGTGGTGGATGCCCCATCCCTGGAGACATCCCAGGCCAGGCTGGATGGGGCTCTGAGCAACCTGAGCTGGGTGAAGATGTCCCTGCTCATGGCAGGGGTTGGACTAGATGAGCTTTGAAGGTCCTTCCAACCCAAACTGTTCAATGATTCCAGGGTGAGGATGGTTTTCTCTAGCAGCTTGGTGGGTTGGGAGTTGGTGGGCATATTGGGGTGAGGACCGTGGCTCCCCTGGCCAACCAAGAGAGATAAGGTCTCTGCACGAGAGGAAGAAAAGAAACTGTGAGGCCCCAGGTGAGACATCCTTGGGTCTATGGCAGATCCTGTGTCTGCTGGAAGGCTTGGAGAGTTCTGCAGAGCCAGAGGAATGGGAACAAGATTGTTGGTGCAACACCTCTGCACATGGGCTGACCATGAAATGGTCGGTTTTGCCCTATATTGGAGATAATTCAGTAACCAGTCTGTGTCTGGAATTCATTGCTAGTCAGGTCCAGAGCCCATCAGAGCTGTCAGGGATCTCTCCACAAATGTGAAAGTTGCTCCCATCACACCTCCTTCCACCTTGTTTCCCCTGATCAAATGATCCATGTTCACGTGAGCTTTGTTTTGCTTAGACATAGAAACCCTCCACCTCGGTCCATCAGCTTCTGCACTGAACGTAACCAGCTGAAAGCAGCAAAAGCTTTGCTATTGGAGCACCGAGTCATTACAGCTTAGAAAAAAACCCGCACTCCAGAAATAACCAAGGTGTATTTAGACTGTGAATACGTGCAATCCAATTTAAATTTTAAAATGTTGAGAAAGCTGGCTTCTGGTGGTGAGGACCTGTTCTTTTCTGTCCGTATGCTGCACAGAGCATGGTGAGGGCCTGGACTCCAGTGGGATGGTCAGGTGCTATCACACCAAGTGTGACAAGGTCAGCAATTACTGACCAAAGCACACATGAAGACATTTGAACAGAAGCCCTGAGGGCTCCAAAGGCTGCTCATGTCCTAGAGGAGACATGAATCCAACACAAGGCAACCAATGCATCAGTCAGACCCATGAAAATTTACTGTTACCATGTCAATATTGAGTAAAATCAGCTGAATTTATTTCAGTGAAGTGTGTTGCTGAAGCAGATGAAAAACCTCCTGGGAAATATATCTTCTGAAGACAGGAATGGCAGAGGTGGGTCTTGCATGGTCTGGGCTTTCTACACTGCCCTACACCCAGCTCCTGTGGACCTGGGTGGGTGAGCCAGGTGTCTGTGTGAGCCATTGTGACACCATGACAGGGTCATGGTCACCTTACTAACTCTTCTAGTCCCTGTACCCTCCCTTGTCCTGGCTTCTCCATCTGAGCTAACTGGCATGGCCAAATTTGAGCCTTGCTTTGCTCTTGCTGCACCTTCAGCCTCCAAAGCTGCAGGAGGCTGCAGGCACAAGCTGCCACAATCCCAAAGCCCTGGAACGATCTTCTGTCTGCCTGGTTTTGGGTTTTGGGTCCTGCTCCCATCACTTCTTTGCATTCGCCCCTCCCTATCACTGTGCAGACATGTCGCACACAATGTGGTTTAGGTGAGGCCAAGACCAAGTGATTGCAATCACAGAGGAATCCTCATGTCTCAAAATCCCTTGGTCCCAAGGGTGGAAGAGGTCTTTGGCCATATCTACCACCTTTGTGCTATTGAACATCATAGAATAGTTTGGGTTGGAAGGACCTTCAAAGCTCATTTAGTCCAACTCCCTGTCATGATCAGGGACATCTTCACTCAGACCATGTTGCTCAGAGCCCCGTCCAGCCTGGCCTGGGATGTCTGCAGAGATGGTTCATCCGCCACCTCTCTGGCCAACTTGGGCCAGTGTTTTACAACCCTCATTGTAGAAAATTTCTTCCTCATGTCTTGCCTGAATCTCACCTCCTTTAGTTTAAAACCATCACCCCTTGTCCTACCGCAATAGGCCCTGCTAAGAAGTTACTGTCCCCATCTTTCTTATCAGCCCCTTTTAAGTACAGAAAGGCCACAATAAGGTCTCCCTGGAGCTTCTTTTCTCCAGGCTGAACAAAGCCAGCTGTCTCAGCCTGTCCTCACAGCAGAGGTCTTCCAGCCTTCAGGCCATTTTTGTGGCCTCCTCTGATCCCTCTCCAGTAGGTCCATGTCTGTCCTGTACTGAGAGCTCCAGAGCCAGACGCAGAGCTCCAGGTGGGGAGTGGTGCTGGTGGAGCAGCGAGATGGGGCAGCCCATGGGAGGGACAACACATTGTTTTCCTCCCATACAAAGACATCTTACATCAAGCATCTTTGGGATGCTGTGTTCCTCCCCAGTCCATGCAGCAAGATCTCCTTGGCTTCCAACATCCCATCCCAGTGTTTTCAGCCTTGCAACCCTCTGTGGTTAACCTGGTGGCATCCTCCTCCTTCAACTCACCCTTCCCTTCTCTCCCTGTCTCGGTGCTCACCCCCGCCTGCAGCTGATGAGCCTCTTTCAGGTTACCTCCAAGCTTTAATTGAAAGCAGCTGATGCTGAGTGCAGGCGTCACACAAACACACCGAGACCCGTGAGCCCCTCTGAAGCCTGACTCAGGTTGGAGAACCTGCCGGCACGTCGTGGGGCCGACAGATAATTAAAGTGACAATCGCTCACGCGGGAGGAAAAGGGGGGATGTGGTGACGACGGAGGCAGCGATGCCTCCCCCTAGGAAGCCACAGCAGCATCGGCAATTCATGCTGAGGAGGTGGCCTGGATGAAACCCCTTTTGGCCACCTCCAACCCAGCTGCATGGCCACCCTCATGCCCTCACCACCCAGCGCAGAGGGGTTTGAAGTCCCCTGGGTGCTGCTGGTGCGGTATATAAAGGCAGTGCTTGATCGCTGGAGCATCGTGGCGTTTAAAAGCGTAAGCAGGAGCGAGACTTGTTTGTGCGCATTAAGACAGATGGGCTAAAATTTCTGAATGCTCATGAAAGATTCAGGGGCGTCACTTGTTAAATTTAATTGGGAGAAACCCGACTCAGTGCCTGACTGCACGGTTTGCTGGCTTTTGCTTAAGAAGTCAACTGACAAGCTTGTCGTATGTGGTTTTTTTTCCTTCTCTCTCTCCTTCCCTCTCTACCTCCCACCTCCTTTCTCCAGCTCCTGCCACGGGCTGTGTTATGAATAATTTGGGGAGTGTTATCTCCTGCCTCCCGTTGGGGTGAACACTGGTCCTGGAGTGGCAGGTACACAGAATCATAGAATAGTTTGAGTTGGAAAGGACCTTCAAAGCTCATCCAGTCCAACCCCTGCCATGAGCAGGGACATCTTCACCAGCTCAGGTTGCTCAGAGCCCTGTCCAGCCTGGCCTGGGATGTCTCCACGGATGGGGCATCCACCACCTCTCTGGGCAACCTGGGCCAGTGTTTTACCACCCTCAGGGGCAAAAATTTCTTCCTCATGTCTATCCATGTGGAGGAGATATATTGGGTCTTGGTGATGCTTTCAGCTTGGGATCCAGGAGATGATAGGAATTAAGTGCTGCCTCTGCTGCAGGTTCCTCACCTCCTCACAAGCCAGTGATTTTGATCCAAATCCAGGAAGGGATGTAGGTGCTTCAATAAATGTCAGGTGCCAGCGTAGCTTTGGACTGTAATTCCTCTGTCCTGGAACTGGGACACTTCTTTACATACACACCCCAGTGGGAGAGAGGGAAGGTGGCAAAATCCCTCCCCTGAGCAGGTCCTCCTCTGGAGATGAGATTTCCAAAGGGGTGAGGAAATCTGTGTGCAAATAGGAGTGAAAATGAAGTTTGATGGCTTCTTCTCTTTGGGAATTTTTAAAGTGATGGATGTTTTCGGTGAGGAAGTGCATGTGTTACCTGATTCTTGTTTAAAAAGAATAGAGATACCAGGAGGGACTCATCCCTCCAAAAGTAGCTATCTTTGCTCGTCATGGCTGCTTCTGCTGCCAGGGAGAAAAATAGGCCAATTCATCTCATTTGAACTTTGATGTCTGCAAAAAGCCATATGAATTGCACCTGAAAATGTCTGCTTCTCACTAATTACTCCAAGAGAAGCTGGTGTGACTTCCAGAGGTGTCCTCTGGCTTCACAGGTATCCTTGGAGAGGTGATGTGGACCCTCCCTACTCGTATTTAGGTGTGCAATGCCAGGTGCTCACTCCAGCCCTATGCCTGGACCTGGGATTAGAATTGCACAAGATCTCCACATCCTTGAGCACTTTGAGGTCGAACTTGCATGCAGCTCCAGTGTGGTGGGATCAAAGTGTTTTGGAAATCATGCAGCTCCTAATGGTCCTTTTCTCAAGGTGGGATGCTGCTGGCTGGCAGCTGTCACATCGTATTTAATACCTGAGTGCATCTCAGGTTTAGGCTTAACTCCAGGGACTGGGGGCAGCGGCAGTGCTCACTAAGACTGGTTGGTGTGCATGGGAACTGCTATGCACAATGTGGGGGCAGTTTGCAACCTGCCAGATGACCCGGTCATCACTTCTCACGCATGAAGAATGTGGAACACGAGCCCTTTCAATGGACTATGCGTTGTCTGGTGTGATCTACCAGCCTAAGTGAAACTGTTTATGCCATTAAGACTGCAAAATATAAAATCCACACATATCTCCATCTGACTGTTCATCCACGCTTCTGTCTGTTCTTTTATCCTTTTGTCCGTCCATCCATCCATCCATCCATCCATCCATCCATCCATCCATTCATCCTTCTCTCCACCAAGGTTGTCATTTAAATATCTCGATGTCAAATTCCCTTTCCCCTCCATGCCACATGCTGGCTGGGAGGTGCGTTCACAGAATCATAGAATAATGTCGGTTGGAAGGTCAAAGGTTCAAAGGTCATTTAGCCCAACCCCCTGCCATGAGCAGGGACATCTTCACCCAGATCAGGTTGCTCAGAGCCCCATCCAGCCTGGCCTGGGATGTCTCCAGGGATGGGGCATCCACCACCTCTCTGGGCAACCTGTCAAGATGTGTCTTTTGAACCCCACAGTGTTGCATGGGACTGCTCTTCTTCTGTAGAAGGAGTGGATCAATTGCTTCACTAATTTATGAAATGAGTATGGCCTCATTGCTCTATCTGATAAATCACTTGGGAGATTACCAGGGGGCAGGCCCAGAGAGTACCTGTCATGATCATCTGCAAATCTATGATTTTTTTCTTTTATGTGCCTCAGTCCATGATCCTAGCATCAAAAACAGCTTTTAATGAGCATCTGGACATACTGGAGTGCTTCTGTACAGAGAGGCAGCCCTAAGGCAGGGACACAGGGTAGATCTTCACTATGTTTTAGGTGCCAAACTCTCATGCGTTTCACTGGGAGATGTGTTGATACCAACATTTTCTAGACAAGACTGGTAGGACATGTCAAGCCAGTCTTGGCTGCATTAAGCCCAACGTGCTGGTCTCAGACACGTGATGGAGTTACTACAATTTAGCATCTTCTCGTTCATGAGTTGGGCTGTGGTAACCCCCTGTCCTTGGGACTCTCAGCCACCAAAATGCTTTAGTGGAAATTCTGTTGATTTGGGCTGGAATGAAACCACACAGTTGTAGGTAAAAAATACACACAGCTCAGCTGGTGGTGAACAGCTCACTAAGTTGCTCTAATTAATTTTTTGTTGTTGTTGTTATCTGCCCTTGCTGTGAGCTCTCCCTTGAACCCAAGGCTGGATGGGACCATCTCACATATAGCAGTATCTACAAAGGCTGAGGGGACAGCTGCTTCCTTCTCACCATGGATAATTATCCCCTTCATTAACAACTTGCTGCACATCTCCAGGATACATTGGTCAAGCTTTACCTTTGGCTGTTGGATCTTCCAGACTTTGTCAGCTCTGCGATAAGTTGTATTAAAAAAAAAAACCCCAAACCAAACAGATGACAGCACATTGTCAGGTTCCCACATCTCCATGATGACTCAGTTGCAGTTTCACACCAGTTTGGGTTCTGGCTTCGAATTTCTTAGGATAGTTAAAAACAATTTAAGAAAAAAAAAAAGAAAAAGACAAAGGGTGAAATTTGCTAATCACCACAGATGCCCCAGAGGGGAATTTATTGCCTATAATTCCAAAATTTTGCCAAACTTCTGTTGCACTTGCAGTGTCCAAGGGACACACCTGAAGTGACACGAAGCATAATGGGACATATGACTTGTAAAAGAGCAGCATGAGATTGAATCTCTGCAGGTCCCACAGTAACAAAGCATGGGATTCCAGCGGAGGAGACAAAAACTGCTCTGAAATGGAGAGAGAGATGTGTTTGCCCTGCCACAGCCCCCCTCTCTCCCATGAGACCTCCAGGACCTCTCTGCTAAACTCTGAACCCTCTGACTTGGTATTTCTTCTTCTTTTCCTCCTTAACAAAAGCAAAAATAACCCCCTTCCTTCTCCACTAGCAAAGGAGAAGCAAAAATAATTATCATGAAAGGAGGAAAAAAGATCTCTGCAGTAGAAAAATGCGCCCCGTAATTTTTTGTGTCAAAAATAAAACCTCCAAACATCCCCTACTTTGCTTTGATGCAGAATATAAGATGTGTGAATGACACAGACTTTTTTGTATTGTTCTGTGCTCTGTTTTTCATTTAAAAAATGCAGCAGAGTGAACAACCGTTTGATTAGCAAGTCTCAAACAGGCCCTATAAATCTGATATTCAGGCCCATCTGAGCAGAAGTGGTCCCAGAGATGTCACAGGAGGATGGTGGCAATGCCTTGCTGTCAGAAACTGCCCTGTATCAGGTTCCTACACCACGAAGATCTGGTGGCGGAACATGCCCTGCAGACACCTCATGTCAGCAATGTCATAGGTCCAGGTTTCAGACCTTGTCATGGGGGCTGCTGGGAAGAAGCTGATGGGTGAGCCCTGGAGGAAATCTCCTATGGGGGTGGTTTGCAACGTTTGATAGAGCTTCAGCTCTTCTGTCATGAACATTGTGCTACCAGCATCCTGTAGACTCACTGCACAGGTTTCTCAGCACTGTGTGTTCCCACCCAGGGTATAGAGACTTGTCGTGGAAGAGGTGAACTCAGCATAGAGATCAATCTCTGGTTGTAAAAGAATCATTGGTTTAAGATCTTTTCCCAGCATGGATGGTGCTATTCAGAGCAAAGTTGTTCTCCCTCTCTTCCAGGGCCAACTGCATCCTTTAACTCAAGCAGTATTTAGTAATTCAGTCGTGCCACTCACCAGAGTGACTTGATACCTACTGAGGGATCTTCTAGAGATCTCTCCAGATCACTGAAGTCCAAGCCCCCTCTCTGCACTGCTCTGTTTTCTCTAAGCACCTGAGAAATTAAGGTCTGTTTCACTTGCCGAGCTTCAATGAACCCAGTCTCTCACAAAACCCTTTCCTTGGAGTGTCCCACCAAGCTGCACTACTTGATGTGTAGGACAGGAGTCCTGCACCAGGATTTGTCTGTCTTTGGCTAATGCTCAACTGAAACTGATGGCCTTGGTGGCAGACAGGCAAGGGGATGTCCACTTACCCATGCAGCATTTGGGAGCCTGGGCCCTCACTCTGTGTACAAAGTGAGGTGTGCAATGTGATGCTGAGAAATAGGAGGAGTAACATTTTCCTGATAATTGAGAAGACTCATACTTGCTTCTATCCACATTACCTCAAGAGTACTTCTATGGTTGGTGGATGGGATCGACATTAGGACAGCTATTCCATGGGACCCCAGGTGTGCTCAGGACTTAGAGCTTCTTCCAGGGTGTCCTTACCCACTTTGCTGAAGGACACTATGCCAGGTAATGTCCTGATAACTCATCAGCAACTGAGCAGGAGAGATGGATTTGGATTCATCTTCCTCCAAAGACAGGTGGGTTTTGTTCTGTGTGTATTTAGGGAGAACAACTCCCTTCTCCTTTTCCTCCTATGGAGGTTTCTAGACATTTCTGTAACAAAAGCTCCACAAAATCCAGAGGTTTAGCAATGAAACAAGCTCAGTGGTAAGATGATGACCTGGTTGTGTCATTGTGATTGTCTTGAGTGGGTGGTTCAAGGCTTGAGGGATAATTTTGGATACGGTGCCCTGCCTGGGTGAAGCACTTTGCTTGCCCAGGGTTGCCTGACCATGGAAGTAGGACAACAAATCTGCCTTCACTGGTCTGTATACCCTTGCAGAAGAATTTTGGGGGCTCCCTAAGTGTCTGGGTGGAGTCTGGCCATGGTATTGTGTCAAGACCTATTGTAACACGAACAATAAGGATCCTGCCTGTGCAACTGTCTTCGGACAGAAAAGACAATGACCAGAGTAGTCCCAGCAGCAGCAACTTTACTAATGCAATGGAAACCCCCCTAGTTTTTGCTGTTGAGATGTTAAACCCCCAACACCAAAGTGTTGAGCTGCCCAGGCCTTTCTTGAGGGAGTAGGAGCTGTTGCCTGCACTGTGGTAGGTACTTCTCTTCCTTGGTTAGGCTATGTAACTTGTCCTGAGCACCACCACTCTTGCTACCCGCTTTACAGCAGTGCTCACAGCAGCTATGGACCACAGCCCAGAGCTTGTACAGCTAAAACTGCAGAAAGTTCACAGCACTGCCGGCAGCTGGAGGATAGATGAGATGTCTCCAGTGTAATCAGCCTTAGCAAGGCTGGGACTTGAACATTTTTCCTGAGGGTGCTCATTGAGTGCAATCTATCGAAGGCTGGGAGAAGAAGCAGGAGGAGAGCAGCACATGGGCAAGCCAGGGGTCCAACGTTTAATGTTACTGCTGCTTAGGGGCAGAAATAGCTGCTATTAGGTTGCATTTAGTGATTTGGAGCCAAAAGGTTGAGTTCACGGCCACAGAGCATGACTTGGTGTTTTGTGTCCTCTGCAATTCCAAGATCTCTCCCCAAGAGCCAGCCCTGGGAATGGCATCCCCCTCCTCCTGCTCTGGGTTTGTTGGGACACCATCTGCCTCTTTCAGGGGGGATTTTGCTGCCTTTAATTTTACATGGTATGAAAGTGTGTGTGTGCGCATGTGGGAAATGGGGAAAGGAGCAAATTTAGGTCTGATGTACAAAACATGGGGTTTTGCTGAAAGCACCTCTCTCTGCCTACTTGTGTTTGCCTGATACTGGTTGTTTTCTGCAATGGAGATAAGGGTGCAGCTAGGCTGGACATGGCAGGCCAGTGTTCAACCATGTCCTGAAGAAGGTGGAAGAGCAGAGAGTATGAGTCTGGGACTCCCAGACCTCTCCTGCTGGAGTATTATGGTTGGATTCAGCTCAGCAGAAGCTAGGCAGCATGTTTGGGATGAGCTGGTCAGCCCCAGATCCTGTTATGGGGAGATGTTCTGTGATTCTATGATTGATCGCTTTAAGGTGTGAGTTGTCTGACCCATTTCCAAGCCTTTATGGTGAGGTGACACATGCTAAGCCTATGTCTGTCCCATGGGAAAACCTCAGATGAAAACACCTGTGTTGGGTGAGCTCTCTTAACTCCTGCCTCAGTTTCCCCATGTCTAAACGGCATTGCCCAATCTCATAAGGACTGGTACATCTTATAATCATAGAATAATGGAATAGTTTGGGTTGCAAGGGACCTTCAAAGCTCATTTAGTCCAACCCCCTGCCATGAGCAGGGACACCTTCACCCAGATCAGGTTGCTCAGAGCCGCATCCAGCCTGGCCTGGTATGTCTCCAGGGATGGGGCATCCACCATCTCTCTGAGCAACCTGGGCCAGTATTTCATCATCCCCATTGTAAAAAATTTCTTCCTTAGGTCTTGTCTGAATCTCCCCTCTTTTAGTTTAAAACCATCACCCTTTGTCCTATCACAACAGGCCCTGCTAAAAAGTCTGTCCCATCTTTCTTAGAAGTCCCTTTTAAGTACAAAAAGGCTTCAATAAGGTCTCCTCAGAGCCTTCTCTTCTCCAGGCTGAACAACTCAATGCTATTAGAGCGGTGGTGCTTCAAGAGCCATAGCAGAGCTACTTCAGTAAATACAAGTGTTGCCCTTTGAAATCACTCTGGTTTGCAAGGGAGGAGGATTCCTCTCCATGGAGAGGTGCCAGAAAACCCTGGAAAGGGGCAGGTTTAAAGGCCAGGGCTATGGGCTGGATCCAGATCAATATCCTTTTTCCTTGACCACCTGCTCTTGCTAGAAGGCCACAGAGACACCAGAAAATTGTCTCCCTGCCTCCCTGGTTCTCATCCAGCCTCGGACTCAGACCAGAGCAAAACGGTAGTGTAGCAAAACAAGTGTGATGGGAAGACATCTGACCCCATGAGCCATGTGTCCTGCTTTGGGCAGTGACGAACATGGTGACATCTGTAGGACACCCACATCTCAGCAGTTGGCGGGGTAACTTGTCCCTGGGGTAGGTTTATTTCTCATTTCATGGCCGACTCGAAAAAAATTGGGAAAAAACAGGAGCACATCTGAACATATTTTACATGACAAGGAGGGAAAGTGGTTAAGAAGTGATCTCTTCTGAGCTTGGCTTTGGTGTTACCATAGGCCTGAGGAGATGGGTTTGAGATCTTTCCTTCAGCAGAGCAGAGCCTGAGTTAATCCCATCGCCTTGGACACTCTGGGTTTTGTGCAGCATCTGGCCATGACCTTCTTGCTCTAAATAAACAACAGGCAATTGGCTAGAACTGATAATTTTCCTAAGAAAGGGAAGTCCCAGGTACTTCTTGATCAATTTGTCACGGAAAGCTTTGAAACTGTCAAAATATCCCTTGTTCACACAAATTCTGCTTTCAGCCTTTTGTCTTCATCTCAGGGAAGGTGAAAATGCTGCTATTGAAATACCTACAAAAAAGGAGAAAGTCATAATTGCAATGCGTTTGCAAAAGGAGGAGAAAAAATATTTTGGTCTGGCCCCAGCTGAGTTGTGATGAATTTTCTTCCTAGCTACTGACTGAGAGAGGAGAAAATAAGAGTTAAAAAAATAAATCTCAAAACTTCCCAAAATAGGGAAATCATCCAGCTCCTACTAATTTCTGTATTCCTAAATCACAGTGCAAAAGCCCCTTCTGGATGTGCTTATCCTACCTTCCTGTCTGGAAACAATGTAAAAATTTCAGGATTTACACTAAAAGGTCCTTTCCAACCCAAACTCTTCTATCATAGAATCATTTTGGTTGGAAAGCACCTTTAAGATCATCAAGTCCAACAGTTAACCCAGCACTATCAAGTCCACCACTAAACTGTGTCCATAAGGACCTCATCTACACATCTTTTAAACCCCCCCAGGGATGGAGACTCCACCACTTCCCTGGCCAGCCTGTTCCAATGCCTGACAGCCCTTTGGGGAAGAAATTTTTTCCAAATACAGAATCATAGAATCATTTCGGTTGGAAGAGACCCTCAGGATCATCGAGTCCAACCATAACCTAACCTAACTCTGGCACTAACCCATGTCCCTAAGAACCTAATCTAAACACCTTTTAAACACCTCCAGGGATGGTAACTCCACCACTTCCCTAGGCAGCCTGTTCCAGTGCCTGACAAACCTTTCTGTGAATCATTTTTTCCTAATATCCAGTCTAAACCTCCCCTGGCACAACTTGAGACCATTTCCTCTTGTCCTATCACTTGCTACTTGGGAGAAGAGACCAACACCCTCCTCTCTACAGCCTCCTTTCAGGCAATTGCAGAGAGCGAGAAGGTCTCCCCTCAGCCTCCTGTTCTCCAGGCTGAACAGCCCCAGCTCCCTCAGCCGCTCCTTGTAAGACTTATGCTCCAGGCTCTGATTCTTCTGCAGTGATGGGGAAAGCCCTTAGCTCTATTGCCCCCTCCAGCTGTCCCCTCTGGCTTCCATCCCAGCTCTACTGCAGGATCTGTCCCACTTCCCGTGGTGATGAGCTCCATGGGCGAATGTGCCCATGCACCCATGACACCCCTGGGTGCCCTTGGTCCTGGCCACGTTGCCTTCCCTCTTCACCTCCTGGCATCTTCCAGGTACTGCTGTTGTTTCAGGGCACGGCAGAGGCAATCGTTAGCATTAAACCAGCTGCTTGAATTTCCCCCCTTCCCTCAAAGTAATTTTTTCTCACTTCCGCGCAGCGTGTGGAGTGAATTTTAGCACCCGTAAACACTTTGCGCTGCTGGCTCCCGGCTAATTGACTCTGACAGTTAGTGTAGTCAGCAGCTGAATGGTGTCACTGGGAATTAGACTGCCGTGATAGACTGCCAGGAGCAAATTACTTTGTCACTTCTCAGCTGACTCTAAAATATGGGGCTTTTTTTTTTTTTTTTAATTCTTCTTTTTACTTTTGATTTTATTTTCCCCCCAGTTTTTGTTTTGTTTTTTTGAGATTTTCTTCATGCGTGCGTGTGAGCGCACACAGGCATTTGAAAGCCTGATAAACCGAGCCTGATTTCTTTAAGGATCATTTTCTGTTGAAGACAACCTGGTGAGTTGGGAACAAACTCCTCTATCCCCACCCTGCCTACTCAGCCCCTCCTGTAATGTTCATGAAGCAGGTTCTGGAAATGCTCTTTTAAAGGGGGCCCAAGGGGACTGCAGGCGAGTGACTCGCACATGGGGAGAGAGATTACACATGGCTCCCGTGGCGCACGCATCCCTCTGCCTGTCTATGATATCTCCCCACCCCGGTATCCATCACGTGTCAAGCAGTGCCATAGATCTATCACCTGTCCATCCACCCACACCAAGCATCTTCGATTTGCTTGTTCATCTCCCTAATGCATTTATTTTGCTGTACAGTATTTTAGAATTTTGTCCATCTGGTTATCTGTCATCTGGCTCTGGGATGTCCCTGGTCCATCCTTTGAACTGTCCCTTTGCTGAACTTATCCAGACTCTTTTCAGTGATGCCCAGTGACAAGATGAGGGGCAACAGGCACAGACTGAAGCATAGGAGGTTCCATCTGAATATGAGGAGAAACTTCTTTACTTTGAGAGTGCCAGAGCACTGGAACAGGCTGCCCGGAGAGATTGTGGAGTCTCCTTCTCTGGAGACATTCAAAACCCACCTGGACACATCTGCTCTGTGATCTTCTCTGGTGAACCTGCTTTAGCAGGTGGGTTGGACTAGATGATCTCCAGAGGTCACTTCCAACCCTAACCGTTCTGTGATCCTGTGATTCTGTGGTCCCCTTACCCCTTCCCAAATGCCTCCCCTGATGCCAGACCCCTCCAAGCCAGCAAGCAGTGCTGGGATGGTTGCTGTCAAACTGTCTGTCCTCAAAGCCCTTTTGAGGTCCTGTCAGCTACTTGCATGATGTTTCTTGGAAAGCTGGTGTGAAAAGCTGCTGCTTGGGTGTTCTGCATGTGCTGGTGTCAATGCAGCCCCTCTGAAAAACACATTGAATGGGATTTTAACCAGGCAAAGGTAGGAAATTAGTGGGGTGATCAAGCCAAGTTCTGTTTCAGTGTCACATAAATGTGAACCTTCCATGGCTATCCTTACCTGGGAGGACCTGGGCTCTTGCAAACAGTGTCACCTCTCACATTCATGTGTATTGTAGTGAGGAGATGGTTATTTCCCTGACAATATCCCTTTGCCCACATGCAGCACCTTGAAATGTCACCCAGGCCAGCTCAAGGTCAGAGGAGACAGGAATGGGACAATTGCCTGGCTCCATGCTCAGTGGTTTGAGACTGGAAGTGAGGAAAAGCCCTTAACCACTTTCATCCAGCTGGACCACTCCTCTGGGGATGATCCAGGGCTTTGGTGCTATTATTAGCACCAAATAAATTAATAAATTAATCCTGCACTGGAAGGGCTTTTCATACACATGGGAATGAGAGGCAACTGGGCTGGGTGATTTTTTTTTTTTGGTAATGTCACTTGCTTTAATGAGAGACATTTCCCCTCCCTGCTGTGCCTGCATCCTTAGACCAGCGTCACTTGTGCAGTGCTGCTACTATCGCACTTTGCATCTTTCCAAGTGTGATTCCACCCCATAAAAATAGTGACTTCAGGATTTACACTGACAAAATCACACTTTTTTTATAATTTACCAATCTCCCTTCCCATCATCCTGGTGCTGAGGGCTGAAGGGCAACGTTGCCTCCAGGGAAGGTCCCTGACCAGTCCCTATGACTGGACTCTTTTGTTCTCCTCAATATAGGCCTGGAATCCCATCCAACTTTTGTTAAATAGAGGAGAAGGCTGTCACCTCCTCTGGTCTAGGAGCTGTAGGGATCTCACACAGTTGACTCCAAGACCACACACAGGCAGTTGGATTCCAGTAATAGGGGGTTACAGCTGGGGTATGAGCAGCCTTTTGACTCTGTCTTGAAGGGTTTTGTTCTTCTGCCTTGAGCCTGGAGTGCTGAGATTCAGGGGAGATGATCATTTGAACATCAAGTCCATGACCACGTCTCTTTGCTCCAGGAAAAAAAGAGATGAACAAGCATAGGTGGCTGTTCAGAAACTAGAGGATGAATAAAAAGTCCTCCAAATGCATCGACATTATCCTGGACTTATACTGGGGACCAGCTGGCTGACCTGGGTGTGAATCAGCACTAGCTGGGTTGTGACACTGAAAACATTAATTCCTCATTGACCTCTTCCTAAAGCATCTGAACATCAGCTCTCCTCACCAGAGGGGAAGCCAGTTGCCAGGACCATGCATCCAGGGTAGCTGTCCTGCCACAAGACAAGCAGAAATGGGACAATCCCACCTGGAAGAGAGTTTGCACATTTGGTCTCACCCCTTTCTCCCCAGACATACAGCAGAGAGGTCCCAGAAGGTAACCCCGATGAAAACACCAACTCTGGCTCTTCTTCCCGCCAATAAACCCAAGTGTGTTTAATCCTCAAATTGCTTGGGCCTCCCTCTTGCCAGCCTCTGGCTCTCATACAAGATGTGCATCAGCCCTAAGTAGCTCTTTGTGGTCCGTGCAAATAAAGAGGCAACATATTTTTGGGGAAAAGGCCGTGGTGGGGGAGATAGATGCAGTGTTGGGGGCTCACTGGAGGAGCTGGCAGGGGTGGAATGGCAGGATGGGGCTGCTGGGGTCCCCTCTGCATGTCTTTGGCCAGGTCCCTTCTTGTGGATTGCTCAAGCACTCGGCTGTGTGCTGGGGAAGAGGTGATGCTCTGAGCAAGCATCTCAGTGCCTGGATGGACCCCTCATCAGAGGGTGCATTTAGCTGGAGCTGGGAGCTACCTTCCCTATTTTGGAGAAAAAAACACAATTTCTATCTGTTCCAGTGGCCTATATGTTCCTGGCGTATAGTGAAAGTGTTGCTGTCAGGCCTTGGGCTTTGTGTGAGCGATGCAGCAGTGATACAATGAATGGCAATGATGCTGGCACATCTCCTTGTCCCTCTCAGAGCTTCTGACTCTTCCAGAGGCCCAGAAGACCAATCGTATCTTGGGTTGCATCAAAAGGAGCATGGCCAGCAGGTCGAGGGAGGTGATTCTGCCCCTCGGCTCTGCAATAGTGAGACCTCCCTGCAGTGCTGCATCCAGCTCTGGAGCTCTCAGTACAGGACAGACATGGACCTGCTGGAGAGGGGCCAGAGGAGGCCACAAAAATGATCTGAGGCTGGAACAGCTCTGCTGGGAGGACAGGCTGAGAGAGTTGGGGTGTTCAGCTGTAGAAGAGAAGGCTCTGGGGAGACCTTATTGCAGCCTTTCTGTACTTAAAAGGGGCTGATAAGAAAGATGGGGACAGACTTTTTAGCAGGGCCTGTTGCCATAGGACAAGGGGGTGATGGTTTTAAACTAAAGAAGGGGAGATTCAGGCTACACATGAGGAAGAAATTTTCTACACCGCGGGAGGTGAGACACTGGCCCAGGTTGGCCAGAGAGGTAGTGGATGCGCCATCCGTGGAGACATCCCAGGCCAGGCTGGACGGGGCTCTGAGCAACATGGTCTGGGTGAAGATGTCCCTGCTCATGGCACGGGGTTGGACTAGCTGATCTTTGTAGGTCCCTTCCAACCCAAACCATTCGATGGTTCTATGATTCTTGGAGGAGATTTTGACAAACAGATACAAGGAGGAGCCTGATGGCTCTGATAATGAGAAGATATCTCTGCAGAATAGTGTCCAGAGGGTTTTGTGGGCACTCACCTAGTACATGGAGCTTTCACAGGCAAAATCATTTGCTCTAATTCCTCTAGACATGAGTGGAAGGAGATGAGATGAGCAGAGGATATCTGACATTAGCAAGAGTCTATGTGTGTCCCACATGCTCCTGCAGAGCAGAAGCTTTCGTGTTTCATAACTTATTTTAACCCCTTTTCCTTTCAGATGCTCAGGGCTGAAGGCATCCGTGGCTCCAGGGGACACCGATGTGAACTGTGGGTGCTCAGAGTTCCCCACACGTCTTCAAGATGCCCCATAGCAGGGATGCTTTTGAAGGAGGATGACATTTGGAGGGGAAGAAGAACAACTCCAGCGTGTCAAGACGAGGGCTGTGTCTGCTGGGGAAGAGCCAAAGGAAAACTGATCAACGGAGCACGGGAGAGAAAATGAGATGCCCAGAATAGCTCAGTGTCTGGACCTGTGCCTCGTGGTGAAAGCCTGTCCCTCCATGAGACCTGCCCTCCTGCCTTGCTGCTGCCCCATCTCAGGAGGGGTTCTCCCCATGTTCCAGGGTCCTGTGGAAGCAGAGGGACCCTGAGGCATGGCCATGATGGGTCCATTGGTCTGAAGACACCCCCAGGTGTAGTTCTTGGCAGAAGCAGAGCCTGGGAGAGGAGGACCTGCAGGGACACCTGAGCTCAGGCTGTTGTATGTCTTTCAAATGGGGTTTGACTTATCAGGGAAATTAATCTTAGTGAATTTGGGTGGACTGTGTTGTGGGAACTGCACCTGTCTATGCTTGAGATTTAAATGTACCCATCATCATGGCAGATGCACCTGTCAAGTGTTGCTTTGCATCCTGCTAAGTAGGGACCTCTCCAAATTCAGTTTTCTCTTCCCTTTTTGGACCATTTCTCCCCTTTCTCCGAAACTGCCTGCAGTGCCCTGGACCACATACAGTATAGGACACTCCAGGGATTTTTTGCAGTCCATGTTCTGGTAGTTTCAGAGGCAATTTTTTGCAAAAAAATCTAGTTCCTTCCTTTGGGCAACAGAAACAATCCCTTGCGTACTTGGGAGACAAATGAATTGGAGGGGGAACGTGGACTTTGTGGAACAGACAAGTGCCAAAATCCACCACAGATGAAGAGTCCTGCCCAGAAAGGAACAAAATGTTTTGAAGAAAGATTAGAGAAGAAAATGAAGAGAAAACCCACCCCAAAGTAGGAATGCAAAACACCCCATCAGTGCCCAGGGTTCTTGGCTTTGCCTGTTCCTGGGACTTTCCTGGATGTGGCCTCTAGGTGATGAGTTTCTCACTTCGCAGTTTTGGGAGCACATGTCCGTCTGGCCTGTGAGGTGTCATGGTTCAGGTCCATTAATCTCCCTCCGTCAACATCCCGCGATGAGTGATTTTAATTTTACTGGCTCTCGGATGACACTGAGGCACAGGGACAGTTAAAAACATCTCCGGGTTGGGGCATTTTAACTTTCCCTTTCTAGGATTGAAGAGCAATGCCCCGACGGCCAGATCCTGCTCCTTCACTATGTTGTTGTGATGACAGCACCGGAAGATCCCAGATGACCCCCGAGCATCAGCATTTTGCCAGGACACCGCACAGCATCGTGATGGCCCTAAGCTTTTCCTGAGATGTGCAAGATTTTGAACCTCAGCCATCCCAGGCCGCCCTGAATTGGGCTGTGTGTTGTGGTGGCACCTGGATCTGGCTCTGGGACGTTCAGTGTGTGCGTGTGGATGTTCATGGCAGGGTGCACATGAGGTCCTGTGTGTAAAGCCATGCATTTCCCCCTGTACTGAGCACTGGTGAGGCCAAACCTCAATACCTGGGGTCAGTTTTGGGTTCCCCACAACAAGAAAGCCCTTGAGGTGATGGAGCGAGTTGAGAGAAGGGAACGGAGCTGGTGAGGGGCTGGAGTATGAGTGTGATGGGAATGGCTGAGGGACCTGGGGGGTTCAGCCTGGAGAACAGGAGCTGAGGGGAGATCTTCTGATCTCTGAACTGCCTGAAAAGAGGTGGGAGCATAGAGGGGGTTGGTCTCTTCTCCCAAGTAAGAAGTGATAGGACAAGAGGAAATGGCCTCAAGTTGCACCAGGGGAGGTTTAGATCAGATATTAGAAAAAATTTCTTCCTGGAAAAGGTTGTCGGGCATTGGAACAGGCTGCTCAGGGCAGCAGTGGAGTCACCATCCCTGGAGGGGTTGAACAGACGTGGAGATGAGATTCTTAGGGACATGGTTTAGTGCCAGTGTTGGGTTAATGGTTGGACTCGATGATCTTAAGGGTCTTTTCCGACAAAAATGATTCTATGATTCTATTATTTCATCAGGAAGGCACAAGGTGATGTTGAGAAGGACTGTGACCATACACGTGTGCATCTCAACACAGTAACAGCCTTGCAGGTGCCTTAAAGGCTGCATCTGTCTGAATCATAGGACCATTTTCATTAGAGAAGACCTTCAAGATCATCGAGTACAACTCTTAACCTAACACTGTCAAGTTCACCTCTAGACCATGTCCCTAAGAACCTCATCTGCACAAATACTGCCCCATTTGCCATTGCTGCCTCGTTTGCTACGACTGATGGCTCTGAATGTCCTGTTCAGGGTAAGCAAAGGGCTTCTGACACACAAGGAGAAGATGCATCCTCTAAAAACACATCTGAGCCAGCCCTGTCCCAGCAAACTTTGTCCTTATGCTGCAGACACACTCACAGGCATCACTGTGCATCCCATGCAGGCACATGCTCACGCATGAATGCACTATCCCTGTACATTGACGGTCACATGCCCAAACTGGAAGCCATTGCTTCTCTCCTTTCTCTGCTCACGTCCTTTTCTTAAGAAAATCCGTCTTTTTGGGTTTCTTCAGCTTCTCAGCCTTTAGGGGTCACTCGTAGCAAGATTTCTGTCATTTCCCTGCAGCCTCACAAGGTAGAAATGTCCTGTAAGAGCTGGCTGTGGCGTCAGGATGCCTGGTTTCATGCTGAATGTCCCCAGTTGCTAAAAGGGCTGGTGACACCTGATGGTGGCTTTTGCTGGGTGTGACCCTTCCCTTCTCTTTGGCACTGGGTCTCTCCCCCACCACCATGATTTTGTGACACAGGTAGGAATGTGGTGTCAGCAGACACGGTGAGGAAGGAGGCAGATGTCACCGTGCTGGAAACTGCATCTTCTCCTGACTCCAGAAAATGGGTCTGAAAGACAAACAACCCAGGAAATGCAATGCAGTTATCAGTTTGGGCTGAAAAATGCTTGCAGTGCCTCTCTGAGAACATCTCTCCCAGCCTCCATCTCTGCACTCTGCTGTCTGTCCATCTCTGCACTCTGCTTTCTGTCCATCTCAAAACTGGCCCAGTAAAATGAGGTGCACTGGTCGGGAAGGGGAGTAGCAGCATAGATCATGCACTGCTGACCCTTATGCGTTTCTTCATGTGGTGTAAGAGCAGGGATTCACCTGCTCTCTCCCCTTGGTGGCTGCCATTGGCTGCATCTGCACCAATAATTTAAACAGCATGAGAGGATGTTCCTGGGCAGTGGAGCTCCAACATCTGCTCTGCTCCATTTGGCCCAGAAGATGCTTTCTCCAGTGATTTGTGAGCGTGGTTCAGGTGTTAGGATGGGCTGAGGACTATTTGCAGTGTGCAGCACAGAGATACCCACACCGTGAAGGAAGATAAGAGAGTTGCAGCATGGCTACAGGATCATAGAATGTCCTGAGTTTGAAGGGACGCACAAGGATCATGGAGTCCAACTCCTGAAATGTCATGGATGCTCTGTGACATGCAGTCCTAGGTCTGTTTAACAGAGAAGTGCGGATATGTCCCTTGTGTACATGCAGCAATTCCCAGATCAGCATCACCAGGGATGTTTGGGGCTGTGTAGATGTGCTACCATGTGCAGTTCCCTTTCTAGGAGGTATAGAAGTCCCTCTATACTGCCATGTGGTTGGGTTGGTAAGACCCCAGGTCACTCCCAAAAGCAAGTAGGCAGGGGTTTGATGTGAGAACTAGACTGTGCTACCCAGAGGAGTGGAGCTGCCAGCTCTGGCTGGACCCTTTGAGCAGAGCTCTCAAGATCCAGCCAGCACCAGCATCCCCCAGCTCTGCACATCCCCCTGAATCAGTAGTACCCCCAAAACCCTCATGGGGGTGGTTATCACCCCTGGAGAAGCAGCCAACATTGCCTTCCCACCCTGGGAAGACAACATCCCCACCGGCATGACACTCAATGGTGACCAGAGAGCCAGAGGTCCCCTCCAGTTCCCAAACCTCTGGCCCCAGTGATGACAATGGAGTGGCTGGACACAGAGGGACAGCAGTTCCCTTTGGTGAGGGGAAGAGGATGCGAAGCCAGCGTTTGCCTCGGGAACCCTATTGATTTGACTTCCTGGACAAGCCAAAAAGCCCAGTAAAGGGAATTGTTCAATAATGAAAAATAGACAATTGGACTCTATTAAGTGACTGAGCCAGCAGCCGGTCTGAGTGCATTAAGGGTCCTGGCTCAGAGCCCCTGCTAGCTCACAAAGGAGAAGTGGCTGTGGACCAAGGAATGACCTGGAGAGCTGGTGCTGGTACCAGATTGCCAAGGACATTTGCGCCAGGGAAGGTTCAGATTGGATATGAGGAAGCATTTCTTCACAGAAAGGGTTGTCAGGCATTGGAACAGGCGGCCCAGGGAAGTGGTAGAGTAAACATCCCTGGAGATGTTTAAAAGATGTATAGATGAGGCTCTTAGGGAAATGATTTAGTGCTAGATTTAGGTTATGGTTGGACTTCATGATCTTAAAGGTCTCTTCCAACCAAAATGATTCTACGACTCCATGATCTTGGGCTACCCCATGCCCTGGGAGTGGGGCAAAGGTTCTTGGCAGATCTCCAGGGCTGGCACAACAGCACTGGGATGTGAAGGGTCTGGCAGGAGGGACGAGTTTTGTGGGATGCCCCAGGACAGACCTAAGGGCTGGTTGTGCAGTCTTGTTGCTTTGTGAATGTGCTACGGGATTGTGCAACCATGCAGGATCATAGAATCATAGAATGTCCTGAGTTGGAAGAGACCTGCAAGGATCATTGAGTCCAGCTCCTGTTCCTGCACAGGACAACCCCAAAATTCACACCATGTGTCCGAGGGAATTGTCCAATTGCTTCTTGAACACTATCAGGCTTGGGGCCGTGACACCTCCCTGGGGAATCTGTTCCAGTGTCCAACACTCTCTGGGTGAAGAACCTTTTCCTAATGTCCAACCTGAACCTCCCCTGACACATCTTCCTGCCATTCCCTCGAGTCTTATCACTGGTCACCAGAATGAAGAAATCAGTGTCTACTTCTCATCTTCCTCTTGTGAGGAAGCTGTAGACCATGAGTAGGGACAGAGAGATGGGATGCAAGGTCTAAAGCTCGTGAAAAGGAGCATGGGGACAGGCAGCATGCAAAGTCAGACAGGGGAATAAGAAGGGGGACGTGGCTATGGCTGGCTTGATTGCTCTCACTCCCAATGTCATGGGTATTATAGATTCAGCTCACGGCTGTGCTGTGTTGCTCCAGCCTTGCCTGCAGCACTGAACGGTCTATCTGTGGTCCCTGGCCCACCTGTCCCTCCAGGGTGAAACCTTAGCTTGATGCTGGGACTTCTGGCTGTGACAGTTTGGAGTCTGATATGTTTTGTCCCCCTGTATGAGAAGATATCTGCTGCTGGAGCCTCGCGGATCCCGCTGCCAGGTCCCTGCCCCCGGCGGTGTAAGTGGATCCCTGCAGCTCACAGCTTGTTATGTTTCCCAGCACAGTCTGTGCCGGTTAGCATGCACTTCCAGGAATTTGGAGATGCTCCCTCCAACAGGGAGGCCCCTGAGTAAGAGGTGGCATCTTCTCTACGTGATGTAAGCCATTACCGAGCCAAACAGCTCCATGCCCAAGTGCTCTGCAAAGGGCTCATCCTAGCACATATCCCTACAGTAAAACCTGTTGCACCATGTAGGCTTCACCCTTCTCCACCTGGGACCTCCTGGGGATGCGCAACTTTATTATGATTGGATGTCCAGGGATGGTGAGGCCATGCTGGTGGTTTGGCGTGCTGCTTGTGGTGTGGCTCCATTTACCAGTGATTCTCCTGCTGCAGGGCTGGTGGTGACCCTGGGGGAAGCCCGTGGGTGGGGGCTGAGCTCAGTGTCATCCCAGCAGGAGGTGGTGATGCATCGGGTGTCAGCTCTGGGTGCCAGCCAGGGTGTCTTCTAACAGCAATCAGGGACCTGGTGCTACCCTCGGGGTGAGGAAGCCGAGCAGCCCCCGTGGCAGCTGTTCTGCAGGAGGGGAGGGCTGGGAGAGAGGGACATCTGAGAGCCAGGCATGGCTTGTGCCCAGCTCCCTGCACCCCAGCGGTGGAGGGCAGCCCTGGGGGGAGTGCTTGGATGAGATGTACCTGCCAACCAGGCCAGAAAGGGTGTACACCTCATCAGCACTGGAAAATCATAGAATAGTTTGGTTGGGAGAGACCTTCAAAGCTCATCCAGTCCAACCCCCCTGCCATGAGCAGGGACATCTTCACCAGCTCAGGTTGCTCAGAGCCCCATTCAGCCTGGCCTGGGATGTCTCCAGGGATGGGGCATCCACCACCTCTCTCGGAAACCTGGGCCAGGCTCTCACCATCCTCATTGTAAAAAATGTCCTCCTCATGTCCAGCCTGAATCTCCCCTCTTTTAGTTTAAAACCTTCACCCCTTGTCCTATCACAACAGACCCTGCTAAAAAGTCTGTCCCCATCTTTCTTATAGGCTCCTTTTAAGTATGGAAAGGCCGCAATAAGGTCTCCCTGGAGCCTTCTCTTCTCCAGGCTGAACAACCCCAAATCTCTCAGTCTGTCCTCCCAGCACAGCTGCTCCAGCCCTTGGATAATTTCCATGTCCCTCTTCTGGCCCTGCTCCAACAGCCCCATATCTGTCCTGTGATGAGGGCTCCAGAGCTTAATGCGGTACTCCAGGTGGGGTCTCAAATGGCCGAAAGGGCTTTTGTATGGTTTGGACACAAGACCAGCTGGACTCTGGAGGATGGTCTGGAGCAGCTTTCCCCCTCAGATCAGCCACATGCCAGGGTTGGAACCTCCGTTTCCCTGCAAACACCCCTTGCTTCCATTGCTGGACCCCACAGGATCTCATAAACGCTGTTCTTTCTCCTTTCTGGGATCCCGCCCTGCTCTCTATGACAATCCTGGTAGTCCTGCAAGAAGTCTGGGGTTTCCTGAGTAGCTGTAGGTTGTGAAGTCCTTACAGGACACATGTAGTGTGCAAGCATCCATGTGCATGTGTATCCCTGTACACATCTTTGGAAAGGTTTAGATTGGATATTAGGAAAAATTTCTTCACGGAAAGGGATTTCAGGCATTGGAACAGGCTGCACAGGGCAGTGGTGGAGTCATCATCCCTGAAGGGGTTTAAAAGACATGTAGATGAAGTTCTTAGGGACATGGTTTAGTGCCAGTGTTGGGTTAAAGGTTGGAACTGATGATCTTAAAGGTCGGACTTGATGATCTTAAAGGTCTCTTCCAACCAAAATAATTCTATGATTCTATGTTATGGCCATGCACATTTTGGATCTGCTCTGTGCAATCTGAGCAGTACAGGTGGCTGCCCAATGCACTGTCTGTGTTCTTGCTTGGCTGGTTTTGGGCACAATTTCCATGTGTCGGAGACCCAGCAAGCTCTTCCCAGAGCATCTCCAAGCTGCACTACCCAGGCTTGTATCTGACACATCCTTGTGACATTCACTCACTTCTTCAATTTTCTTGTGCCCAGACACAATCCCAATTCAAATCATGTCCTAATCTTGGATGTGGACCTCTTTGTTTTAAAAAGCAGACATTTCCCCAAATTTGGCAATGTTTAAGCCAACTCAGGAAAGCTGTTCTGCCCCAAAACTGTTTTGGCTCTGGAAACAGGACCAGATGTTTATTCTTTTCACTCTTTTCTTCGCCCCAGCATCCCTGACTTGTCTGTGCTCAACACGGTCCAGATGAGATGCTGATGTTTCTGTGCAAAGATCTTTCTTGTTACTAAGAAGGTTTTTAGTCTCATGTCATACTTCACTTTCCTCCCTTCCAATTCCTTTTCCACATTCCAGAAGAGGTCCCTCATCCATGAGATAAGTCTACAGTTTTAGCTAAACTCCTCTATTGAAAAGCTCTTCATAAGACTCCATTGTACGTTCATCTCCAGGAACTCTATACACAGATTACTAGGAGGGATGTAACGTGACCATTTCAGGGTCACTCCTGTGCCCATGTGGTGCATTTATGGCTTTTCCTGGACTTTATCCCAAAAGCAGTAGAATTTTGCCTTATTGCAGTGGATGAAGCCATTTCAGCACCTTTTTGGAGAAAAGTTGCTTTCTTGGTTACACATGACCTGGGGCCTGGCTCTGCTCTCTTTTTGGGGTTGTGTTCACAATTAGCAGCCCAAGAAGGTCTCCTTGGGTCAGCCATGAACATCCATGAGTTTTTGGGGCACCTGCCCAACAAAATTTGCTGAGAACTTAGATTTTGATGAATCAGAGCTCAGGTCTGCGAGACAGTGAAATTAGAGCAATGTGCTTGGTGAAACCTCTTGGCACCTTGGCCCTCCTGCTGCCTGGTTAAAGAAATGTCTTAGGAATACATGGGTTGTCCAGATCCACACATTCAAGGGTTTCATCAGGGTTAAACTGAGCACCAAATTAATCACTGTTGGCTCCTTCTACAGTCAAGGGAGAGAGATGATTTCTCCCATCATCCCATCCCCAGACCTGAATTCACAGGTCTGAGAGTTTTAATTACAGTGCAGCCTTTTCCCTCTGAAGTAATGACTTTTGCAGTAATGGCCTGTCCCCTCATCAGTCCTTTGTGTTCCCACATAACCCTTCCCCCAAGCAGCAGGTGCAAGCATCTCTATCCAGCACACAGGGAAATCTAAAATCCAGGTCTCCTAAAGTAAGTGTAATCGCAAGGGTCATTTTCAACTCTGCAGATGCTAAATCGCGCTCTGCTGACTGCTGGAAAAACCTCTCCCTCTCCCTCCCAATCCATGCAAAAGTTTTGCAACAGCAGCAAATCCCCTGATAACCCTCCTATGCTGGAAGCAAAGCCCTCCCCAACTCAGCGCACCAATAAGTGTGCACAGCCAGCTCTGCAGAACATCAGCTTTGGTGATATCCCTCTGTTTCCTTCTCTGCTTGGGAGCTCCAGGCAAGTGCCACACTTCTGAGACAGCCTCTTTCTTTAGGTCCTAATTCTGGGCAGTTTGCAAAAGGATTAGTTTCTGTTTGAAGGGCTTTTTTTTTTTTTTTTTTCTTTTTCACGCTCCAG
Organism: Caloenas nicobarica; assembly: GCF_036013445.1. NCBI lineage: Eukaryota > Metazoa > Chordata > Aves > Columbiformes > Columbidae > Caloenas > Caloenas nicobarica. Next base: position 163,895,297 of record NC_088246.1, on the reverse strand, counting down.
GAAAGAATCTAGGCAGAAGCAGCAGGCCAAAGGAGAGAAGAGCCTTGCATGGTCGCCTCCAATACCCAGTCAAGCTGATGGTGCGAGTGGGATCTCACTTGTGTTGGACCAGGTCTAGTGGGCTCAACAGCCCCAGAGTCACTGCTGGATAAGGCACAGCCCAAGTCCAGCTCTGTATGGGAATAATTGAAGTCACTTGTCATGCAAGGTGTTTGAACTGATGCTGGTACAGCTCACAGTGAACATCATTTGAGGCCGCAGCTCGAATCCTGGGGTCAGTTTTGGGCCCTTCATGACAAGAAAGCCCTTGAGGTGCTGAGTGAGTTCAGAGAAGGGAATGGAGTTGGGGAAGGAGTTGGAGCACAAGTGTGATGGGAGTGGCTGAGGGAGCTGGGGGTTCAGCTGGAGAACAGGAGCTGAGGGGAGACCTTCTGATCTCTGAACTGCCTGAAAAGTGGTTGGAGCCTAAGGGGGGGTCAGTTTCTTCTCCCAAGGAACAAGTGACAGGATGAGAGGAAATGGCTTCAAGTTGTGCCAGGGGAGATTTAGATTAGATATTAGGAAAAACTTCTTCCCAGAAGGGGCTGTCAAACATTGCAGCAGGCTGCCCAGCGCAGTGATGGAGTCACCATCCGTGGAAGGGTTTGAAAGACACGTAGACAATGTTCTTAGGGATATGGTTTAGTGCCAGTGTTGGGTTAACGGTTGGACTCAATGATCTTGAGGGTCTCTACCAACCAAAATGATTCTATGATTCTGTGAACATCATGCTGCACAGAGGTCTCTCTACTTATCCTTGACTGAGGGTTGGCTTAGAGCAGGCATGAAGACACTTGGAGGCTCACCATCTCAGTATCTCATCCACAGTTACAGCTTTGCCTTCCAGGCCCCTTCATCTCCTCTTGCCCTGCACCTTTGTCTGGCTGAGAGGTATCTATCCTCACTGTTGCTTTTCTACTTCCAGCCTCCAGCAGGTGTTCTCTGGCCCCAGAGGCAAGTGCATGGTACAGTTCATTTTAGTACTGCCAAACTCTTTGCCTTGCATCCTAAATCCCAGTTCTTCCAACTATGTGGCCTCTTGGAGCAGCTCTGAACCAATTCTTTGGAACAGCCCCATCCATGCTGCCCTCCAGCAAAGGTGCTGAAGATTTTTTTTGTAGTCCCAGTTCCCTGAGCATCTTCCGTGCTTTGCAAGTGCCGAACTGCTCCCTTTTTCCAGCAGTTCTTCCTAAAGCACAGGAGAGACCCATGCTCTTGGGCAGGTTACATGGCCTCCTGCTGTATCATGAGCCTCACCACTGACCTCCACCAACAAGTTTAAATCCAGTAGCAAGTCCGTAAGTTGGTCCATTTTTCCTTTGCCTGGTTGTTGGCTTCTGGTGTAGGTTTGTGGCTTGAAGCTCTGCATCAAGACCTCACACTAGTTTAGGATAAAAGATTGCATTTCCAAGGACAGTTTTACAGCCTGTGGTCACTAAGTTGACCACGAGAAATTCCACTTCTGTCTTCTTCTAGGTGTCTCTTCATCTCGGCTCTGATGTGTAGTGCACAGCCTGTTCATGATATCCTATGGAAAATCACACAGAAGGATCTGATGGGTACCAGGAGCAAGGCAGGAGCATCAGCCTGAGATTGAGCCTGAAGGAGTACGAGGGAGGAGAGGCAGGTAAGCCCTGTGGCACTTTGATTTGGGTATTAACTCATGAGCACATTTGTGCTCCAGTGGGCTGGGCAGATGGAGGAGGCTCTACCTTGCAAGTAGAGCTTGCCTTCAGCAGGGATTGGATCAGATATAGTATGTCATGTCTGACCAAAGCCTTCCCAAACACCACTGGCTTTGCAAACTGCGATTGCAGAGGGATCCCGGAGCTTCTGGCTCTGTTGGAGACCCCGATGCTGAGTTCAAGTAGACCCATCCCCATGCCAAGGGCACCACTGCTCACAATGTGCTGAGGGACTCCACGACAGGTATCTGCCCTGTTTGTGTCTGTGCTTTCTTGCTGTCTTTTCCCAGCTCCTCTGCTCCTTCCACATTACCCCAGTGAACACAAGGATTCCTCATCCCAAGGAGTCCTCCCAAGGACAGAGCCTTTGGCTGGGCTGTCTGTCTGCTTTTCTGCCTTTGACGCTGATTTCCACAGTGATTCCTGTTTCATCTCCCTCATTCTACCGAGGTCTGTAGTAATTTAGTGCAAGCAATCATTACAACCCAGTATCTTCTCCAGGGTCACCACCAGCCTTATCTCAATCCTCTCATGTGTGCAGGAGCATCCTGAATTTGAATACTCCCTAACGGCTGAAAATTTGGCTGAACAGTGTGCAGTTCTGAGCGCCACAGTATAAAAAGGATATTAAGCTACTGGAGAGTGTCCAGAAGAGGCCACAAAGTTGGTGAAGGTTTTGGAGGGGAAGTTGTATGAGGAGCAGCTAAAACCACTTGGTTTGTTCAGCCTGGAGAAGAGGACACTGAGGGGACACCTCATTGCGGTCTACAGCTTCCTCACAAGGGGAGGAGGAGGGGCAGGCGTTGAGCTCTTCTCTCTGGTGACCAACGATAGAACCTGAGGGAATGGCAGGATGATGTGCCAGGGGAGGGTCAGGTTGAACATTAGGAAAAGGTTCTTCACCCAGAGGGTGCTAGAGCACTGGAACAGGCTCCCCAGGGAGGTGTCATGGCCCCAAGCCTGACAGTGTTCAAGAAGAGACTGGACAATGCCCTCAGACACATGGTGTGAATTTTGGCATTGTCATATGCAGGGACAGGACTTGGACTCGATGATCCTTGTGGGTCCCTTCCAACTTGGGACATTCTATGGTTCAATGAACTGCCTAAAAAGTGCTGCCTCTGGCCAAAACTGCCTTTAAACCCTCAGTTCAAATCCCCACAGTCCTGCAGCAACTGAGCAGCTCCATCAGCCAAGCATTTTCCCACCTCTACCCTGCCCAAATAAGAGAGCCTTGAAGCTTTTATCTGCTAATCTTTGAATAAACCTCCCAGCATCCCATCTCCTCCCTGCCCCAGCTGGGCAGCTCCTTCCAGCTCTCCAGCTCAGACACCGAAGCAAGTGCAGCCTCGGGTCAAGTGTAATCATTTTTATAGAGCTGGGGATCAATAGCCGCTTGAGATAAATGCTGTGTGTCAGAACCACTCCCCCTCAGATCCTGGAAAGCCCAAAGCGACACGACATGAAAGAGCACTTACTATATTACTACTGCAAGGCAGATGGAGGGGCCAGAGATCCGTGCCAGATGCTCGGCCAGAGCTTCGGGAGTGGTGGCAGGATTTGTGCACGGCCTCTCGAGGGGCAGGGGAGAGAATCCCTACCACTGCACGACCCTCCCCTCTGCCCATCTTTCCCTGACCTGAAGGTACATCCTGTTTTACAGAGTATAAACCTCGCCTTCAAGGACACCCGGGGCTCAGTACCTTCATCCTAAGCCAACAGGTAAGGAATCATATAGATACATACAGATTTAACACCGTTCTGCTCCAAGCCCTCTCTTTGGCAGGTTCTTTTATGGTATATAGTATTTAATGCCTGGTTGGCTCTGCAGTGTTTCTGTGGGCTGTTAGAAGAGCTCTGGTCCCTTGTCAGCTGAAATTGCTGGGGATGGACACGTAGATCCAGCCCCTGCAGAACACTTTGGGATGAAGTGTGGTGCGTCAACAGGAAAACTCTGGGAACACTCTAATCTGGGTAATAATTCTTCTCAGATGGAACCAAATTTACTTTGGGCAATTGATGGTTTGAAGAGGAAAATGTCAGGATGTGACAGACGTGGCTGGATGGGCACATCTTGTGACCACTATCCTTTTATTCTCGCATGATGCTTTCTGTGGTGCAGTGTGGTTGGTCTGTAGCTTGTTATGGATGCATGGCATTTGCCGAAGTGGACCAAGAGCCTTGTCATCTGGACCTTTTGCCTCCCTCTCCCTTTCTGTCTCTGCCTCTGGCCCCTCTGTAGTTATTGTGATGAAGTTGTGCTCAGGAGCTCAGTGTGGGGCATTTCTAAGTGCTCAGAGATATCTGTTCTGCATGGAGAGCAAGAGCTCATATCACCCACCCCACCATGTTTATGTATGTCCTGTCCAGACCATCCCGAGACAGAGTTGAGCCTTAGCCCTCCATAGCCTGGCCCAGCTTAGCTTGGGAAATGAAAACTGATGCTTGGCCAGGTAAGATGTAGCATCATAAAGTTAGTGTAGGAGTCTAAGAAATGGACAAGCAGTGGATCTCATGATTGCCACCCACTCCTGGGTATGTTCCTCCATTCAGTATTCATCTGTCTTACTGGTTTCCTGTGGTGGTGGCCATGAGCATGTTGCTGCAATATCATAGAATCACAGAATCACAGAATAGTTTGGGTTGGAAGGGACCTTCAAAGCTCATCCAGTGCCACCCCTGCCATGAGCAGGGACATCTTCACCCAGCTCAGGTTGCTCAGAGCCCTGTCCAGCCTGGCCTGGGATGTCTCCACGGATGGCACATCCACCACTTCTCTGGGCAACCTGGGCCAGTGTATCACCACACTCAGTGTAAAAAATTTCTTCCTCATGTCCAGTCTGATTCTCCCTTCCTTTTGTTTAAAACCATCATCACTTGTTCTATCAGAACCCGCCCTGCTAAAAAGTTTGTCCCCATGTTTCTTATCGGCACCTTTTAAGCACTGAAAGGTCACAATAAGTCTCTCTGGAGCCTTCTCTTCTCCAGGCTAAACAACCCCAACTTTTCAACCTTTCCTCACAGTAGAGCTGTTCTATCCCCCTGATTATTTTTGTGGCCTCCTCCTGACCCTCTCCAACAGTAGGAGTTGAGCAACTGGAGAAGCAGAAATCTTCTCCATGGACATTTGATCTTTTCAGGTGGGATACTGTAGATTTATAGCTAGAGTCAGGGTCTGCAAGACTGCATCCTTTTGAAAGATAAATCATTCTCCATTGCAAGAGAGATCAGTTCTTGGTCTTTGCACCAATTCCATTGCTTCCCAACAACAATCAGGGTGAAGATGTAGGGGAGTAAGACTGGGTTAATGTAATAAAGAAATGAAAATGAGTGAACATGCTGAGCAACTACATATGCAGCCACCTTTCAAAGCAGAAAAGCTTTAGGCAGCCTAAATGTTTCAGATGTGTATAACTGAGAACTGAAATGAACTGACAATAGTCAGGATGTGTGGGGAACCCATCCATCTCCCCTCCATCCATTTCTGGTTAGTTTATCCATTCACTCGTCCATACATCAAACCATTTCTAATCCATCCTCTCAGCACTGCAGAGGAAGATTTGACAGGCGGAGATGGGAAGTGCCAGGTCATCACTTCTATTATTGTTGCAAATGAATTTTATGCATGTATATTTAGGTACGTATATATGCTCCACTGTTATTTATGAAAGAAAGACATTTAAATCCATCGGAGGTATCACTGTGGCCAAGATCTTATCAAACAGAAAAAAACATTACAGAACAGAGCAGTTCTTCAAGCCCAGAGTCCCATTCTCTGTCTGTGTCCTTCCACTGCCACCATGCAGTGACTTTGGAGTTATTTCCATGTGGATTCCTTGTGACAGAGGTGAAGCTTCATCAGCATCCATGGGCTACAACTGAGAATATGCCTCCTTGCCCTCTTTGGCCCAATGAGACCCTAGTAGGACATCTGAACCTTATGTTTGTTCTGACAAGGTTGCCAGGTTTGCATCTCCCAGGGTGCTGCAGATGCTCCTGTGAGAGAGTCGTGGTGATCTGCTGTCAGCCCTGTCAGCCTTGGATTTGATGCCAGGGGATGTTTTGCCAGTGAAATGCTCCTTCCCCACTTCTTCTTCTCCTTCTGTTGGAGCTGGGCAGATTGAGCTGGGTCTGTTTCTCCATGTGTCTCCTTAAGGGCCCTATTCCACCTCTGATCATTCAAAGAATAATTTTGCTTGGAAGAAACCCTCAAAATCATTGAGCCCAACCGTTAACCCAACCCTGGCACTAAAACATGTCCCCAAGAACCTCATCTCCTCATCTGTTCAGCCCCTCCAGGGATGGTGACTCCACCACTGCCCTAGGCAGCCTGTTCCAATGCTTGACAACCCTTTCCAGGAAGAAATTTTTCCGAATATCCAATCCAAACCTCCCCTGGTGCAACTTGAGGCCGTTTCTTCTTGTTCTATTGCTTGTTCCCTGGGAGAAGAGGCCAACATTGTCCATGCTCCAGCCTCCTTTCAGGCAGTTCAGAGATCATAAGGTCTCCCCTCAGCCTCCTGTTCTTCAGGCTGAACCCCCCAAGTCCCTCAGCTGCTCCCATCACAGTTGTGCTCCAGCCCCTTCCCCAGCTCTGTTCCCTTCTCTGAACTCACTCCAGCACCCCAATGTCAGCCATGGGTGGCTTTGTGGCTCATGGGGTAGACCCTGACCACACTGGAAAGCCAGGGCTGGGATGGGGCTGTGCAAACCCCCAGGCAACCTGCTCAGCAGCCGTTGGAAGCAGCAGGAATCTGGGCATGGCCTCTCCCCCCTGCCCCCCACTGACAGCCTGCAGTTAAATATCGACAAGGGAGGACTGTTTTTAAGGGATGGCTAATATTATGAGCAATCATCAAGGAACGCGGGGATGCCACTATCTCATCTAATATCCTGTCTCTGAGAGCATCCCCTCCCATCTGCCTCAGAGGAAGGAGTCAGCCCCTGTAATGGACACTTATCCAATAATATGCCAATGGGGGCAGTTTCTTGCTAACCTCAAGTGGTTCGTGTTTGGCGTGTGTCCTGAAACACAACACTGACATCCTTCATAAATATTTATCCCAGCTGCTGGGGCTGCGTAGGAGATGTTTGACTATCTACAGCCTTTGCGGGTGTTTCCAAAGCACTTGTTTCCAAGAGACCCAGTGCCCCTGGTGCGCTCAGGGCAAAGTGCAGCTCCTGAGTCAGCTCCGATCTGCTGCCATGAAACTCTCCAGGGACGAAACACACCGGGGAACATGTTGGGGTGCAGCCACTGTCATCTAGATTTGCATGCTAACCAGGACCATGGCACGGACCTTCGGCCGCTGTCTCTGGGGGGGTTCAGCTTGGAGAACAGGAGGCTGAGGGGAGACCTTCTCGCTCTCTGCAACTGCCTGAAAGGAGATTTGAGCTAGGGGGGATTGGTCTCTTCTCCCAAGGAACAAGTGATACGATAACAGGAAATGGCCTCAAGTTGCACCAGGGGAGGTTTAGATTGGATACTGGGAAAAATTTCTTCCTGGAAAGGGCTGTCAGGCATTGGAACAGGCTGCCCAGGGCAGTGGTGGAGTCACCATCCCTGGAGGGGTTTAAAAGACACTTTGATGAGGTTCTCAGGGACATGGGTTAGTGACAGTGTTGGGGTAACAGTTGGACTCGATGATCTTGAGGGTCCCTTCTAACCAAAATGATTCTATGATTCTATGATTCTAATTCTCAGCCCAGACCTTAACACAGTTTCCACCTGGGCTGGCTGCCACAGATCCGGATGGCTTGTGGACATAGTGAGGGGCTGGCAGAGGCCAAAGTGGTGGTTTCCCTGACAATTTCTACAGATGAGGCCACCATACTGATCTTCTGGTGGAGGCAATCGAATGTCATGCTCCAGGGCTCAACCCGTGTGTCTCCAGGGGTCTGGAAGGGGTTACCCATGGGGACTGGGAGGACAGGGAGGAGGTCGGGGCTCCAAAGACCCCATTTTTTCCTGTGTTAGAGGCTCTTTTGGCATGGTATGTGAACAAGGCAGGCTCCATGGCGATGATCTGTGCTGTCCCAGGGGACCCTTCCGCATGCTGCAATATCCAGTCTGTGCATTGCAACGTGTGGGGACATGAGGCAATCCTCCTGCTCCCCTCTGCTGACATTTTGGGAGAATATTGCTTTGATTTCTGCTAGCAGACAGACTTTTCTCCCCGCTTTTCTCCCTGGGGTGCTCTGATCTTCCTCCAGGTGACACACAGCAGGGAGTCACAGTCGAGTCCAAGGGGACCTCGGGTAGACACCAGGCTTGCCCATACTCCAAAGCTGGACCCTTCCCCCTCCTGCTTTTGGACAGAAGCAGCTCATTTGCAGTGTGGGGGTGCAAGGGTTAAGCCACTCCACTTTCCCTTGTCCTCTTGGAGCAATGAATTAATCTCATCACTCAGGCCAGGTCCTCCAGAGCAGCACCCAACACAACCCTCCCTCTCCCAGATCCTGGGGGCAGCCAAGCCTGAAGCCCCTCTCGCTTCCCACCAGCATGAACAATGTTATTCTGCACTGAAGCAATTACCTCCATCTAATTAAAACCAAGGCACATGCCATCCCTCAATGACACAGGGGTGGATGTGTCAGGGAGTGGGGGAGGCTGCTGCTCTCTGACTTATCCCCCTTTTTTCCAGAACTCCTCCACCTCCCTCCCTGTCTCCTCTCCCCAGTTCTCTGGGGAGCTTCTCTATGGGGTTGCTCCCCAGAAAGCTCAGCAAGGTAGGTAGCAGGGAGGAGGAATAGGAGGAGGGGTAGAAAATAGATTGATGCTAATGATTTTGTACAAGGTACTGCTGTACTTGTGTGTGTGTGCGTGTGTGCATGTTTGTGTGTGTGCATGTTTGTGTGCTCATGCACATCAGCTCCGGGGGTCTTTGTCCCATCCTTTCCTCCCACCCCTCCCCTACAACCCTTTAACAGCCATTCAGCTCCAGAAAACCCTTGATTGACTTTAAATGTAATTAAATTGTAAGCATGCCGAGTGGCATAATTCAGGGAGGTTTCATTGCCCATCAGAGAGTGTGAGGGAGCGGAGACAGAGGTATGTTAATAATGCACTTTTCATTGGTGTGCAATTGGAAGAGGTTCAGGGGATTTGTGGAGAGGGAGGAGCCTTGTGTTTGGGGAGGAGCCTTGGACCAGGCAGGGGGTGTTGGGGTCAGGGAGGGTGAATCTGGGTTTTTTAGCTTCAATCCCAAAGGTCTTGGAAGGGATGGGGGGGTGTTCCATGGTAAGTCAGGTAGGGTGTCCCCATGTGAGCATCTTTGGGTCAGTCCCCGAGGGATGCAGGGATTCAGACCACCCTGATGCTGTCCGAAGGATCATCCATCCCAGTCCTTCTCTGTGGCCCATCTACTTGTCTTTGGATATTTTCCAGATATTTTCCAGATTTTTGAGAGTTGTAAAATACTGGTCCAGGTAGCCCAGAGAGGTGGTGGATGCCCCATCCGTAGAGACATCCCAGACCAGGCTGGACAGGGCTCTGAGCAACCTGATCTGGGTGAAGATGTCCTGTTCATGGCAGGGGGGTGGACTACATGATCTTTGACAGTCCCTTCCAACCCAAACTGTTCTATGATTCTATGATTCTATGATTCTATGATTCTGTGATTCTATTCGTGAGGAATAGAGAGGAGTAGAGAGCCAAGTCCCAGTGTCTGGATTTGTTGTTTCAGCCACAGCATTTCCTCTGAGCGAGGAGGGCATTCACTTTGCACAGTCAAAAATGCCCTAACTCAGGATGAGGATCTCTGTTTTCTTGCATAACACCTTGTTATGCATCCTCATTGTCTCCCATCACATGGGGGGACCACTCTGTTTTAGGTCCTCTGGGGAAACCCTGGTTTTCTTGAACACAGACTTTCACTAAACTGGCTGATATTTCCTGAGCTGGATGCCAGCTTTGAACTGATGCTGATTTTTGCCACTCATCTACTTTTTTAGATTCTACCAGAAAGCACTTCTGTTTTTACCTCTAGAGGAGAAACTGGCTAAATATGTCCCCGGGGGAGAGATTCTTCTGCCAGTTTTGTTAAGTACTGCTGTACACCTAAAACCTCTTAGATACAGGCTCCAAGTTGAAGGCATGATCCTCTGTACAAGTACTACTGTTATAGAAGCTTAGGGAAACATCACATTGTTATGCATTTCTTTGTTTCTCTCCCTTTCTAAAATCCCTGGTACGACTTCTTGCTGAGCAATTGGGATTTGCAGTGTTTACGGGGTTCAGTGGGGTGATTTGTACAACTTATACATTGATTTAAAATTGTATAGGTCTTCAGGCTGCCCCTAATCCCAGAACAGACAGCTCCACACTTGGCTAAATCCAGAGCAACTCTGGAGAACTTCTACATAGCAAGAAAAGACGTAGCAGGCATTCACTTGGTGTAATGCAAGGGAAACTGGGGGCACATCCTAGCTCTTTGCTGGAGAAACAAGATGCACAATCTAGACATCAATGATATCAAAAGATGCCCCACAGAACCTGAGGAGGTTGGAGGGGACTTTGAAGTTCATAACTGATGCTTTTGGAAGCTCTGCTGTCACTGCCTTGTCTGCAGATGCTGTTCATTGCAAAATAAGGATTCAAAAGCGTGATGGAACCCTCCTGTCTCTAACCTGTGGGACACAAGCCTAGGTGAGTTTTACTGAGCTGTGCTTAAGACTGGATTTGGAAGCATTAGGAGCAGAGACACTGTGAGACCTGGGGAAGGTTATGTTGGTCCGTACTGGTGTGCACAGATGTGTCTGGATGTGTGTCAGCTGCTGAGCACTATCAGCAGTGAGGACAAGGTATAAGCACAGGCAAGTATTTGTGTAAGCTCTACAACAGGTTTTGGAAATTGTACCAATTACTTAAAATGTATGCTTGGGCATGGTCTTGATTGTTCAGAGCCAAAACACCTGGATTCTTCTTTGTTCTCAGACTCTGCACTTCTGCTTGAATGTCAGAGTCTGCCAGTTTTGTGACCTATGGCAAGTCAGAGTCTCCTCTTCCACCTCATTTTTGTCAACTGTCACATTGGGATGTGATGCCTCAGTTCTTACAGTGCTTTCAGATCCGCGGGTGAAAACGTGAGAGGTGGGCTGTGGATCAGTATTTGCTTGGGAACAAAGGCATGGCTGAAAGATTTGGGAGTGCAGAAGGTCTAGCTTTCAGAAAGGAAGCACCTCAGGTGGCATTTCTTGTGGTGGAATTTGGTTTAGGGACTGTGTTTCCAGAGAGAGGAAGGCATCTCAAGAGTTTGTTGCACATGCGCTGAGAGGCACATGTTACCTGGTAGGGGAGCTCTGAACCGCCTGCAGAATTTAAAGGAGAACCACAGGGCCATGAGACCCAGAGACCACATCCTCTGTCACCTGCTGGTTTGTCCTCTTCTTAAATTCCGGGGTTTGGAGGTCTGCCCGGGCCAAGGTCTGTCCTTGTGACACCTTGCATAGTGCTTTGCTCATTGCCACAGTAACATCACCTCTCCACCACTGCCTTTCCTGACATGGAAGAAGATCAAGATCAGGCTGGATGGGGGTCTGAGCAACATGATCCAGTTGAAGATGTCCCTGCTCATTGCAGGGGGGTTGGACTAGATGAGCTTTGAAGGTTGCTTCCAACCCAAAGTATCCTATGATTCTATGATTCTATCATCCTTAAAACAACGCAACTCACACATCAAGGTTGTCAGCTGAAGCCCCTCAAGATGGATTTAGTCTTGTTGCTCTTTGTTCCCATGGCCACCCAGGAACCTGGGGTTTTGTGAGACCACCGACAGCCCAGTTCAGCCTGTGGAGCGGATAATGGGAGCTGCAGCTGAGAAGCCACCTCTCCCAAAGATTCAGTCAACCTGGACGGGGGAAGCAGTGCCAGGCATGGAGTGGGTCCCCGTGCCTAGTTAGGCCAGGCAGAGCCTGCTGGAGCAGCTGATGGGGCGAGGGGGTGGGGAGCGGATTAAAATTCTCGTTTCTTCACGCTGGGTGAGAATGATACAGTGGATTAGGCTGGGAGCTGCTCCTGGCTGCGGTGCTCTGCTGAATTAGCAACATGTTTGAACGAGATAAAAGGGGCAGCTTACCCCATCGCCCTCGTTCCACTAATCCCACTACAGCTGTGAAATGAATAGCAGCAGATCCGCTTTACTCCCTTCACTGACTATTTTCTACACTTGAGACCGATGCAGCTCCGTGCCGCTTTACCAAACCTGGCCCCGCAGGCCTATTCCTGCTCCAGCCAGATGCTCATTCTTCTGCGAAGGCCACCTATCCTGGGCCCTCTTGGGACAGGCGACTCTTGGTTGAGTGTGGAGAAGCAGAAAGTGGGTTGGTTGATGTGGACAGAGCCTGTCTACCTCTCCATGGCTTTACAAGGGTCCTTGTCACCCTGGTGTCCAGCCACTGATGTGCTGGAGGAGGGAAAAGGGAACCTTGTTGTAGCAGGTCACCTCAGCAGTGTGTGGCTGGTGGGTGTTTCTACTGCTTCTCACTGGGAGTCTGCCAGGCCACTATGAGCCAGCGTGTGCCCAGGTGATCAAAAAGGCCACCAGCATCCTGGATTGTATGAGAAAGAGTGTGAGCAGCAGGACCAGGGCAGTGATCGTCCCCCTGTACTGGGTACTGGAGGGGCTGCATCTCGAATCCTGGGGTCAGTTTTTGACCCCTCATGACAAGAAAGCCCTTGAGGTGCTGGAGCAAATTCAGAGAAGGGAATGGAACTGGGGAAGGGGCTGGAGCACAAGTGTGATGGGAGCGGCTGAGGGAGCTGGGGGGTTCGGCCTGGAGAACAGGAGGCTGAGGGGAGACCTCCTCACTCTCTGCAACTGCCTGAAAGGAGCTTGGAGCCAGGGAGGTTGTGCTCTGCTCCCAAGGAACAAGTGACAGAATGAGAGAAAATGGCCTCAAGTTGCATCAGGGGAGGTTTAGGCTGGTTATACGGAAAAATTTCTTCCTGGAAAGAGTTGTCAGGCATTGGAACAGGCTGCCTAGGGCAGTAGTGGAGTCCACCATGTGAAGCACATGGAGAAAGATAAAATATTATTTTTCAAGACATGCAAGTCACCTGTGAGTGTTTGCCTTTTGGGAAAGCCGAAGTTTTCCTTACAAGTGGGACAATATTCAAGAAGCAATTGGACAATGCCCTCAGGCACATGGTGTGAATTTTGGGGTTGTCCTATGCAGGGTCAGGAGTGGGACTCGATGATCCTTGTGGGTGCCTTCCAACTCAGGACATTCTATGATTCTATGATCCCTGGTCCCACCCTACTGCAGAGGAATCATAGAATCACAGAACAGTTTGGGTTGGAAGGGATCTTCCAAGCTCACCCAGTCACACCCCTGCCATGAGCAGGGTCATCTTCACCCAGATCAGGTTGCTCAGAGCCCCATCCAGACTGGCTTGGGATGTCTCCAGGGATGGGGCATCCACCACTTCTCTGGACAACCTGGGCCAGTGTTTTACCACCTTCATTGTAAAAAATTTCTTCCTTATGTCTAGAATCACCCTTGGTGATCCAGAGCAGCAATTAGTTGATGCTTTTCTGCAGTTGTCACCTAACTTCAACATGATGGGTTCGAAAGCTCTTGTCTGATGAGCAACTCTGATATCCTCATCTCCAGATGTGGCTGGTCTCAGATGCAGTCATTGAAGAAGATCCTTCTAACAGCAAGGTGAGGCTGATGGTCTGGCCCTGGCCTGGGTTTGCATGTTGGGTTGGATTCAGCTCCCTTAAAGTTTGTTGGCACCGAGTTTAAAGCACCATCTGCAAAAGGCAGCACTGGATCCCTTGGGAAGAAGGGATGGTGGTGTCAGGTTGCCCTGAACAGAGATGACACTTTACCCAAGAGTCTCAGTCTATTCTTGTCCACTGCTCAGACAATCAGATGAAGGTGCACATCTGCATTTGAACATCCATCTTAAAAGGTGGGTCCTGTCTGTGTGTCATTACCCACAGTTCCCCTCCACATCCCACTGTCCCACAGTCCCCAGCGAGGTGGCATCCTTCACATTATCAATTTCAAAGACGTCTCTATTAACAGGACAATGGAAGAATAAGCACTTTCCTTTATTCATTTACTCGCTGTCTGATAATATCATATTGATGATAATTTTCCTTTAATGGACCATTTGCAGTAATTATGATGCAGTGGGTGAGTAATTGTATCTGACGCCTGATGCCTTCTACGTAACTCTGCAAACTTAATTCACTTGATTGTCTGGGAGGGAGGGAGAGAAGGAGTGAGACAGACAGAAGATTGTCTCACAGCCCTCTCTCCCCTCCCAAATGATCAGTAGAGCAAGTTATTACTTCTTGTGCCTCTGAAGAATGCTCTCCAGTGCCTCTTGTTCTGTAAGGTGATATGTCCCTTTTATCTTTCTTCCCTTTTCTACCAGTTCCCAAATTTGCCTTATTGTTTCCTGTGCAAACTCATGTTCCCAGTTTTCAAACTCCAGCATGAGTTTCCACCTTGCTTGTTGGGTGCTTTTTCCCATTGCCTAACATCACGCTCTCCACTTGGATGAAGCAGGTGGTGAAGGTTGCCTCTTCTGCACATACCACTTCGCAGTCTCTTTGCATGATGTTTCTGGTTTCTAGAGGGACTGTAGTCTGTTCCCTTCATGGGAGCTGCCCCACATGAAGCCCAGGCAGGGGTATTGCTGCATTTTCATTATGTATATGATAGCAACACCTCAAAGAGAGGCTCTTCCATGCTCTGAGCCTTGCAAAGCCAAAGGAGAAATGGATTTCCTGCCCTAACTGCTAGCCTTCCTGGCTACAGCATTGTGGGGTGACCTCCATCAGCTGTTGTTATGTTGGAATCATTTCACCCAGGCTTGTCTCGGTGTCTTCCTTTAAAAAGTGCTAATTAGCCTTGTCAGACCTGGGATAGTCCCATGTACAGACTCTCTGAACTATTCCCTCCTGCTCTATGGCTTGCTGGCACTATGTGGGGAGCAAATAGCAGACCTCCAAAGTCATAGAATCATAGAATAGTTTGGGTTGGAAGGGACCTACAAAGCTCATCCAGTCCAACCCCGTGCAATGAGCAGGGACATCTTCACGCAGCTCAGGTTGCTCAGACCCCCATCCAGCCTGGCCTGGGATGTCTCCAGGGATGGGGCAACCACCACCTCTCTGGGCAATTTGGGTCAGTGTTTCACCACTCTCAGTGTAAAAAATTTCTTCCTCGTGTCTAGCCTGAATCTCACCTCTTTGAGTTTAAAACCGTTACCCCTTTTCCTATCACAACAGGCTCTGCTAAAAAGTCTGTCCCCATCTTTCTATCAGCCCCTTTTAAGTATGGAAAGGCCACAATAAGGTCTCCCTGGAGCCTCCTCCAGGCTTGCAGTGGCTTGCAGTCCTCTCTCACTGACTGCAACGACCATTGCTCAACGCCAGCTTTCTGTGCATGGTATATCTGATTGCTTCAGGGACTTAGGGTGGCCTGGGCAACACAGCAAAGGTGGTGTGGTGCTGTGAGAGAGCCTAAGCTCTGTTCCAGACTACATTTTGTAAACTGGACCAGACCCAGGAGCAGCAGGCCATGGCACCTCTGCAATGGTTTCTGTGTTATTCAGGGTGTCACTACACTGATATACTCAACTATTAACACCTTTGGGTGCAGAGTGTGGAGATGTCCTGGATAGCATGGTGCTGGAAGAGACACTCGGCCACAGATCAGCTACCATGGACTCAGTATTTTTAATCCTGCCCAATGGTAGCACATAGAGGAGCAAGGAGCTGTACTCCTTTCCAATGCACAGTGAGACAACCAAGGCTATGAGCTGGCATGGACGGTAAGGGCACTACCTTGTGATGGTAATGCCATCCTGAATTGACACCGATTTCCATCCCTGGAGAAAAGCCAGGACAGGCTGGACAGGGCTCTGAGCAACCTGATCTGTGTGAAGATGTTCCTGCTCATGGCAGGGGGATTGGACTAGATGACCTTTGAAGGTCCCTTCCAACCCAAACCATTCTATGATTCTATTCTATGATTTTATGATTCACTGGATTGGTGGGGGTGTGGACCTGACTCTCATGTTATCTCGCTGCTGTGTGGACCTTCTTTGTCCACACCCGGTCTGGATGCAACGCTGCTTCAAGTGATCTTCTGGGAATCCACCCATGATTGCCTTCTCGATTTCCCTGCTGCTTGCATAGGGTAACATCTGGAGATGGTGAGGTGGGGTGATTTTTGCAAATGAGCAGTAGTTGGAGAGATGGTACAGGGCCTCCAGGTGAAATGCTGTCATTAAAAGATGTCAAACAAATGAAATCTGTTCCCTTCCAATTTCCCAGGCTGCCCGAGTCCCTGCAGTTTCCAGGCAGCCAACAGGAGTTCTGTTGAACACCTTGGGTAGGACAGGAGGATGAGCTTCAGGTAACAGCTGCTTGTCATCTGTCACGTTGGGCCATGATGCCTCAGTTCTTACAGCACTTTCAGATCCATGGGTGAAAATGAGTTGGTGATGGCTAGATGTGGCTGGGGAGAAATTCTGGACTCCTGTCCTTCTTCTGTCCACATCTTTCCATGCAAAACATCCAGCAGACAGAGCCTGTGTATGCTGCATCATGCATTTGACACTGACCCAGCTCAGTCTTGGTCAGATGATGGTCCTTCCCTTTGAGTCCTTCTCTGCAGGCAAGAGGTACCTCAGGGAATGAGCCTCTGAAAGGCTCCATGTTCAGAGCACTTCTGTGAAAAAAACCATATTCCCATGCTGTGGTCTAGCCCTAAAGTCCATGAGAAAGCTCTGTCTGTGGATGAACTCAAGTGCCAGAACCAGGAGCTGTGCTCGAGGGAAAAATAAGCCACAGCATGATCTGATTATCTGCGAGTAGGGTGCAGCCAGCAATATATTATATATCTTTGCTCAGGAGAACGGAACTGGGAAATCGTCCATCCCAGATTTGAAGCTGTTGGCCCAAGTCTCTTTGGAAGCCATGCCAGAACCAGAACCATGTGTGCACAAGGGATTGGCGAAGGGTTGAAGTTGATCAGCTGAAGTCGGGGATGGGCTGAAGTTGTGTGGGGGCTGAACATGGATATTGGTGCACAATGCAATGCAACCAACCCCCCGAAATCTGTAGGTCCATCCTCTGGGAGATGGGGCTGAAGGGAGAGCAGCAGAAACCCAGAAGGGAAATTTGGGCAGGCAGAGAATGTGGGTATGTTCTTAAAGCAGGGGAGAGATAAAAACCTCAGGTTCATCTGTATTCTAGAAATTGGATCGGAATGGAAATGAATATTTCTTTATACACTTCAGCAGATAGGTTATTTGGAAAAAAAAATGAGTTTGGCTTATTGAGATGTTTGTTTGTGAGCAGGCTGCAATATTTTGTTTCAATTAGAAACACTCCAAGTTGGCTGCAAGTTTTGCATTTTTTTTCCAAGATGAATTAGACTAGTTGTTCTCAGCTGCAAAATGAAAATGTCTCTTTTAATGCATTTCATTCTATTTTTAATTTATTGGAATTACAAAGGGAACTTTAGCACCAAAAATTCACTGAAATTGAAATGTATCTGAGAAATGCTTCAACATCGTTAGACCTCAATTTTTGGCTATAAGAGATTTTAAGTAGAAAACTTCTCCCCAACTCCTCTCTGGGAGATTAGTGAGTGATAAACTGTACAGCTGTGTGTACACTGATGTCTTCATACCATTTGCAGCAGAGATCTAGAGAGCAGAGCAACCCTCCTTGTGTCTCCTGATTTGTGTCTCATTTTCACTGAGGGATTCCCTCTGAATTCAGAATTTTCTCCTGGGCTTCATTTCTGCAAATTAGCTGTTAAGATAAAAGAAGGTCTTAGATTTTCTCATGTACATGCCTCTGACTATCTATCCATCCACATCCCTCTATTTCATGGAGCTAAAGCAACTCACTTTTTGGTCCAGCTTTCCTTACCCATGGGAAATTGTTCATGGGAAAATGAAATGTGATGCTCTTGGGCACATGCGGTTGAGTTTTGCCTCTGTTTCTTGGGAATGTAGTGCTGTAACAAGGGATCCTGGGACTTGCTGCGAGGTCTCCATGGTTCAGACAGCTCCTGGGGGTACTGAGCACAGATTAGCCCATGCAAATGTCCTCTCCATCTGGGACAAGCATTTGCAACGCTGCTTCCGTCAAGCCTGGATGGCTTGAGGTGGCCAACCTCAGCTCTTCATGATGAGCCAACATGCGAATCCTGATTGGGACAGCTGGAGACTGCATGTGTCAAACTCATGGTTAATTTAGTAGCCCTGGTGAAGGCTGCACTCCCATCTCCTGTCTCAGGTGCCTGGTTTCCTCATGTGTGCGACCACGCTGTAGCAAATGGTGTTACACAGGATGGAGTTGGAGAGCAGCTTAGGAAGGCCACATCTGGGGAAGAGAGTGGAGTTTCTCTTTGACAAGCACAGGCCGGGTCCACATGTACCTGGATGTGATGACGAACCAGGATGTAGAGCTACCTCTGGATGCTGTCCTACCTGGGTGCTGTGCTAAATGCTGCTGTGGGAAGCACAGTCCACGTGTGTGAGAGTCATAGAATCATAGAATGCCCTGAGTTGGAAGGACCCACAAGGATCATCGAGTCCAACTCCTGACCCTGCATAGGACAACCCCAAAATTCATACCACGTGTCTGAGGGCATTGTTCAACTCCTCCTCAAATACTTGATTTTTTTTAGGATTAATGGTTATTCCTCCTCTTCTCCATTACTCTTTATAACGGAAAGAAATTCCTTCAGTGAAGGCTGAAGGATACAGACATTTACTGGGAAGAAGACTTCCCTCCCTCAAAAGTACTGGTCCCCTTGTTGTTCCTGATAGGACTGAAGCCAGTGCTGCCCTTAGTCTGGAGATATTTTGAGAAAATTATGACTGCCCTTTATTTTTCTGAATGAGACCAAGTGTTTTCCAGCCATTCATAACACTAGAGATCACTACCTTCTCTCACAGGACTGTGGCATCAGTCCTAAAACACAGTTAAAGTTGGCAGTGCATATCAGTAATTATGGAAAAATAAATTACAGGGATGCTACAATTATCTTGGAGCCAAGGGCAATAAACCCGGACATGCAGAGTTAATGTTAAACTTAAAAAAAATCCAATGCATTAAGATGTAGAATTTCCAAGTATCTGAAGAGCCTTAACTCTGCCTTTGGCCAGCCTCTCTAAACTTCCCATCGCATTTCAAGTCATCAAAAATTGGTATAGAATCTATACTTGCATTTTGAGGGTGAATATGAGTATTCCCACCTATACACTTTCACAAAATAAAACCTTTTAAAAATACCAAGATTATTTTTTTCTCTGATTGCTAAGTTCCTGACGGAGGGGAGAAGTATGTTTCCACAGGTCAGGGAAAGGTTTATGTCAAATAATGGCAAAAAACCCCCCCCAAAATGAAAGACCAAACCAAGAAACTTACTGTAATAATACCCTCTCCTTCATCCGATCAAATATCACTGAATATTTTAAACTTTTGCACCATTTGGGAGGAAAAACTAGCTGGAGGAAACTGTGCAGCAGGTGCAGTCTTTTGGGAAACAGTCCTCAGATGTGGCTGATTCATTGTCCTGTGAAAAGCTTCTACCTTTCATGTGCCAGACCAAGAGATCTGGATGATGAACATCTCCTGGCGACGCTGGGAAGGAACTGAGAAGAGGAGGGAAAGACTAAGAGTGGCTGGGGACAGCCTGAGACAGTGGTGGGATACTCAGGTGTGGCCTGGGATGGACTATGTCCCTAATGGTGAATAAGACAGAGCTGAGCCCCTTCCTTGGTCCTGAGGGCAACCCGTGCCTGTATGGTTGAACTCATTGCCTCCTGGAGCAGGATGGTCCTATCCAAACTACCATGAAAGTGGCATTTTGATGTGTCTTCTTCACCTGGAAAGGCACATCTATATGAAAACTTTGATCTACAGAACTTTGAGGAAGGTCCAAAAATGTAAGCTCCTTCCACCTTTTTGGCCACCACAGCCAGAAGATACTGGAAGAACAAAGCGGTGATGGAAATGCCAAGAGATGGATCAGATTTCCTGGTGAAACTCTACTTTGCCCTTCCCCTCACTGAGGAACCATCTTTCTTTCTCTCTCTTTTTCTTTTCTTTTTTTTTTTTTTTTTTAATGAGGATTATCTCTTGGTGTGTTGACTATGTCCACATCACTCAGTTTAGGTGTGTTCCAGCTCTCCCTGTTTTGACCATTTCACTGATTTATTTCCACAGAAATGTCTTGAATCAGGAAACGGACTCTGGGCTAATGCTGGGGTAGCAAATAAATCTCTGAATTCAAAGAAAAGGGCCTTATTCCTTTCAGTTCTTGGTCCTGAGGAAGAAAAAGAAAAAGAAGACACTCCTAATCTTTGATACTGCAATGTATACTTTCCATTTCCAAGGGGACACCTATGGTTCTCTATGCCCTTGTCCACATCTACAAGGATCCTCAAAGTTCTTCACCTCAATAAAAGTACTTTTGATATCTTGGTGCCAGCCAGGAAGCAGTTCAAGGACACAGATGGACTATCTTGCTGGCGGTGAAGGACATAGGCTTTAGGGATACCAACAGCTCCCACATTCTGCACAAAGTCTTGACGGCAACATCAACCTGTCAGCTGAGTTTATCCTTGGCTGGTCAACTGAGGAAGAGGAACCATAAATGACTGACATGACCTGGGGGCTGCAACAGACCCTTCCAGGGGACAACATCAGTGCTGACTGAGAAGGACGAGATTGTGCTTGCAAGTCAGGCTTGTAGGTCAGGAACTACCTTTCAGGACCCACAGAGTAAGATGTGCCGGGGAGGTTTAGGCTAGACATTAAGAAAAGGTTCTTCACCCAGGGGATACTGGAGCACTGGAAGAGGGTCCCCGAGGAGGTGTCACAGACTCAGTTCTGACAGTGCTCAAGAAGAGACTGGGCAACACCCAGTTGGACTTGATGATACTTGTGGGTCCCTTCCAACTCAGAACATTCTATAATTCTATGATTCTATGATCTCCATTGGTATCAAAACTGCAACAAAGAGTTCATCCTTCCTTCTGACTGAATTGCCTTCAATCACTGTTGAAGAAAACAGGCAGTATGAAAAAAGGCAGAATAGTAGTTTTGCTGCTCAGCTATGTTGGGGAGGAAAGGCGAAGATTCAGAACCATCAGTAAGGACTCTTAACCCTCTAAAACTTTGTGCTCAGGTTGACCTGAAATCCTCAGTTCAGGGTGCCCGTTAATTCCATCTACACTCACAACAAAAGACTTTTGCATGTCACCTTCCATCTTCTTGCATGGGATGCTCTAAGGACAGATGGGATGGACCAAGAACTGGGCCCATTCTCCTTGCTGGTCCATGTACACCTGTGCATGTCATGATGGTCAAAAACATTGAGCACTCCTGCTAGAAGATGGCCAGGGTGGATGGGCTTGCTCTAGCACAGCTGTGTAGATACACAGAAAGAGTGACAGATTTTTTTTTTTTGAGAAATGGCAGTTGCCTTCCCACAGGACATTTGTATATAAGCAAGCCTTGTTCCACTGCTCTCTAGGAGCAGGAAAGTCTCTGGGCTTCTCCTTTATCTTTGGTAAAGAGTGGGGTCATGACCAAGAGAAAGAAGAAACCAAACCAAATCCACTGTCCTGCATCTTGAGACCCTCTTGCAGCTTGGATGCCTCTCCCTTCCCACTCTGCCAATATCTTTCCATTTATGCAGCAGCTCTTAATGAGAACGAAGCAACTAATTTGGCCATCCTTGATGTCATTATAACCCAAGCCCACAGCTATGACAAGCCAATAGCACTGAGCTAGTTCTACTGATTATTTTAATCTCATCATATGTCTTTTCTGGTCAATAAACTCCCTCTCAAATCAAATTGTTACTGAACATAACCTGACGCTAATGTCCATTGGACTCTGGGCTATAGCGAATAATGTAGTTTGTCATAATTAAGTGTACTGTCTAATTAATTGAGTGGTCAGGATGCTAATTAGCCAGGTTTATTGAGACTGGAGGAGTATGAAGGGCAATACTGCAGCTCATCAAAAGCACTGGGACTAGAAATAAAGTACATCTCCATTCCCTCTCCTCTGACAGGCAGACAAATCTGTGCCTATGTAGATGTGTGGACTCTGAGCAGCACCCAGAGATGAAGATGAACAGGGTCATGCTGGTCTTGATGACTTCTTTTCAGTGTGGTTCAGGTTTCTTAGCCTTTGCTCCCATTTTCCACCCAATCCTCCAGCTTTGCACCTGGGACATGGCAACCCCGACTGTACATACAGTCTGGAGGACAAGATGCTGGAGAGCAGCTCCGCGGAGAGAGATCTGGGGATTCTGGTCAACGGCAAGTTGAACATGAGCCAACAGTGTCCCTGGCAGCCAAGAGGACCAACCGTGTCCTGGGTGCATCCAGCACAGCACGGCCAGCCGGGCAGGGAGGGGATTGTCCCACTCTGCTCTGCGCTGGGGCAGCCTCACCTGGAGCATTCACTGTGTGCAGGTCTGGGCGCCAAAGGATAAAAAAGATATTAAGCTACTGGAGAGTGTCCAGAAAGGGCTATGAAGTTGGTGAAGGGTTTGGAGGGGAAGCTGTATGAGGAGTGGCTAAAGTCACTTGGTTTGTTCAGCCTGGAGAAGAGGAGACTGAGGGGAGACCTCATAGCGGTTACAGCTTCCTCACAAGGGGAGGAGGAGAGGCAGGCGCCAAACTCTTCTCTTTAGTGACCAATGCCAGAACCCGAGGGAATGGCAGGAAGATATACCGGGGGGGTCAGGCTGGACATGAGGAAAAGGTTCTTCACCCAGAGGGTGCTGGACACTGGAACAGACTCCCCAGGGAGGTGTCACGGCCCCAAGCCTGATAGTGTTCAAGAGGAGACTGGACAATGCCCTCAGACACATGGTATGAACTGAGGGGTTGTCATATGCAGGTATAGAGGTTGGACTCGATGATCCGTGTGGGTGCCTTCCAACTCAGGACATTCTATGAACATTCTATGAGCTTGTTTATCACTGCAGTGTAACTCAGCTCTACAGTTCTCATCTGATGCTGCCTGCTGTGTCCCTTGCTTGGACTACCAATAGATATCTGGGACACGTGATGGGTCATACGTATGCAATAAGCTTCCTGAGTGCAGTAGTTCATGACTTTTCCTACCCAGACTGGTTTTCAGTTCTCTGGTGATGGGATGTCTAATTCCCAATGCTGAAATCCTCTTTCTCAGAAACCATTTGGCTGACCTGAACCCTCCCTCTGTGGTTTAAACCTAAGGACTTCTTGGTGTCTCCCCATGACCCATAGAGAAAAGATTTTTCCCTTTCTATTTTAAGGAGATTTTCACAAGAAGTCAAGAAAATAATAGCGATTGTGCTGGTGAAGGAGGGTCTTCAGCTGAGATCTGGACTCTAGTCCTGGCTCTACCACTGGTGGCCTTAGGGAAGTTGTGTTGTATCTCCATTCCTCAACCAACTAATGCCCAAGAGATCTTTCAGGACTCCTGAAGTTTTTTCCCATGCATAATATAAAGGCAGGATTGGGAAGAGAGGTGGTGCATTTAGCAAATGAAGGAATATTTAATATGGATTAGCAATTCTATTTTTGTGACATGAGGATCTGAGCATGACCAGGAGGATTCAAGGACTGGAGACACTCAAGCAGACCCAGGCCAAGCCCAGTACCTGGTAGTGAGTGATGAGTCTTTATTTCACCTTTGCTCCTGTTTGGAAGTCTTTGAGACCAGAGAGCTGCCAAGGGACCTGATGTCTGTGGAGAGTAAATATGGGCTATTTGAACTGGAGGTGGTAATTTAGAAATAATCCTGGTGTTCCGTGTTGTTGAGGATGCAAGTGTGCCTCAGGATTACAGTCTCCCATGTGATGGAGGTGGACTTTGGCATTCCCCTGGGAGGACTGCTCAGATATTTCCCCAAATTTCTGGGCACAAGAGCATGAGGAGGGAGGTAGAATAAAAAAAGTCGTAATCCCCTATCCCTTTTCTCATCCTTTCTATGCTTACAAACACTGAACAAGCACAATCTAAAACATGTTTTCTATCACATTTCTACTCAAGGTGATGAAACTCTCCCTATTTTGGCCAGAATTAAGTGTTTTGCCAAGAAAGATGCATGCATCCCACCAGCTATGAACAGCATCTTGATTTTGTGGGCAGTGTCCACCACCTCCGCCCTCCGGTATTTATTTTAGTGACCAAGTTCCATAAATGCTATAGCAGATTCTCCTCTCTCTTAAATCCATTGTAGGCAGCCAAAGCTTTTGACCTTGCAACTGCCCATCGCTTTCCATGGTCTGTGGCCAGATAGCTCCTTTTCCTTCTGATTGCTTTCGGTTTCAAACAAATAGCCTTGCTGTGGGTAAATCTCAGCCCACATTCCAATATTTCACCACATAATTGCACTGGATTGTGCCACCAGCTAATAAGTAAAATATCTCTGCAGTCAGGTGCTTAAATTCTGCTCTTGCTTATGTCTAGGAAACAACGTGATAATTAGTTGCATTTTGTAGACCTGGTAAATGGGTCCTCCTGTGCCACAGTCTCTGAACCCCTAAAGAACACCATGGCTTCTGCAGCAGGATTTGCCTCCTGCATGGGGCAAGCAAACAAGGACAACTCCTCTGAAAATAAACTTTCTGTGCCTGCGTGCATGCCTCATTTTTAGCAGTTTCTCTTTTGAGAATCTCTAGGTAGAGATACCTGTGCAAGACTGAACCTTTCAACCTATGATTATCCATAATTTGAAGAATATTCCTTCCTTGAAAAAAAATAATCACATTCCTAATAGTCAGAATTCTCACTTTTCAGTAGTACAGCAGAAATTTGGCTTGACGTTCCTGAAAACGGAGAGATTAGAGCAACCTGCAAGGCCAGTGATCTGTAACCCACCATTGCAGAGAGGTGGGATGATTTGTCCAGGGAAGGATTGCTCTGCACTGGCCCTGTTTCATATAATCTTTCCCCAAATATCCACAGCTAGCACTTTTTGGGGAGGAAACATAAGATCATATTTGTGTATTCTGCCTATATACTTATCCGACCTTGCTGTCTAATCAAAATCAGTGAAAAGAGCGTTCTTAACAGTTTCATTGCAACAGAAAATTCTCTTCAGTAATTAACGAATGAAGGTTTGCAGGAGATCAAATACACTTAGGTAAACCTTGACCTTTATCAGTGCAAGCAGCAGACCAAAAATTGAGGAAGAATTAATTGTATAAACTACTATTTAGGAGGTTTTCCTGCTAATTTACCTTCTTACTAACGGGTTAGGTAAAGTGAGTATGTAAAACCTGGTCTCAGAAATATTCATCATATTTGCTGTTTGGGTCTAATGATGGCAAAACTTGACCAAATTAGGCTGAGACAGCTTTTATGGGGAAAAGGATTTGCCTGAAAAATATTTGGACATGCATCCTTTTTCCAGTTTTCCCTTATAAAAAAAACAGCATTAGATGACTGAAAGAAATAACAACTTTTTATGTCATTTGAGTTAAGTGAACAGAGATTTTTTAACATTTTCAGATGGGAAATTTCAGTTGGGAAAGGCAATTGGGAAAAAAACAACTTTTGCAATGACAAATTTCATCCTTGTATTTGTATGGACTGGCGGCAGCATTTCAATCAAGTCAGAAAGGTTTCGTTTGGTTTCGTGAATTCCAATACATTTCAATGTGCAGAAAAATCAAACCATGGATGGTTTAAGAAATATTTTTAGAGTTGTTCCTTTCATAAAAATTCTTATGAATATACATGTATACACATGCACACACATAAAAATACAATTATAAATACATATGTATGTATCTATACATGCTTATACATATATATAAATAAATATATACATATATATATATCTTGATTTGGGATGAAGCAGGATGGGAAATTTGAAACTGTGACCCAGTCTAATACCAGCAGTATCACTGAGTTGATATGTTTGCAGTCATAGATTTAGTAAAACAGCTTATTCCCTGTCAATTTCCTGATGTGGTACATTTTTGGATTTTCTTTGATTTGCTCTGCAATGGGGACTAACACTCATCTCCTGACAAATAGGTTATACCTGTATGCAGAAGGCTCTTAGAAGTGCATTTTTGTTGCTGCCTTAAAACTAAAATATCCTCTAGCATATAGCCTGCTTTAATTGTAAAAAATCTAATTCCAGCTTTATATGCATATGATTGTATATGTGGCAATGCAAAATTTCTTTCCTCTCCTCCACAAATTTGTGCTTTTTTTGAAGTAAGACTGAATCTAGCAGAGGATTTCTGATGTCCTTTGTTTCCCATGCCAGCTGGTGGGACTAGATCCCGGTACCAAGGCTCTGGTCCATCTGGGGGATAACTTTGCCATCAGATGGATGCTTTTTCTCCAGGGCAAACAGATGATCAACAGCTGATGGCAATGCCTCTCCCCACCCTGGAGCATCTCCTCTGGATGGCTTGGTTTAAAAATAAATCCCGGGATGGCCAGGGGATCCCGGGGCGGAGGGAGGGTGGTATGAAGTCCTCAAGACATGTATTGAGGAAAGAATGTCCACCACCACGTTCCTCTCTGGTGAGACAGGGAGAACCACTTGCCTCATTTGCAAAGGCATTTTTTTGGGAACATAGCTGGCGTTCCCCGCGTGCACCGGCTGGTGGGGAGGAATGTCCCCGAGGAATCCCCCTTCGTCCCTGCCAGCATCCGGGCTGGGGTCACAACCTGTCCCTCCCCATGCAGGGGGGACATTTCTTGAGCATCATGCTTCGCCTCTGCTGCTGCCGCCACCGAGCACCCCCTAGCCAAAACACATTAAAACGGCCGTGCAGGACCCACCATCTCTCTCGAATCCATCTTCCCTCGAATCGCTGTATTACAACCAAACAGGATTTGTTCCGCTACAATTTGTCAAGATTGGACAAGGCCTCAAAGTTGGCGGAGACACATATTAAAGGTTTCTCAGGGATTGGAGTGAGAGAGGCAATTACCTTCCTGGGCTCAGAGACGAGGGAGCGCGTCTCCCGTCCCTGTTGCACAGCACAGGAGGGCTGAGGGGGTTTCTCTTCCTTCCCTGCCAATAATAAAAATAAAACAAAGACCCCCCTCCTCCCTCCCCAAACCGCCATATGCTGCGAGTGGAAACTTAAAACGGCGACGAGCTGGCTCAGCGGGGAGGACAGCTGGTGTGTGCCGGCATCGTGGCCACCTGCGTCCAGCCGTGGTGGCTGTCCCTGACCGCAGTGGCACCTGGGGACAGACCTGCCCTGACCTGAAGAACCTGTCCCCAAAAGGGGCCAGCGTCTACCATCCTCCTTCTCCAGCTGTGCCTGGTCCCTCCGAGGTGCCTGGGTGGACTGGGGACTTAGCAGGGTGATGGGGTGGGGAGATGGGGACGCATTTGGGATGGGTGACCCACACGTGCCACCCCAGCACAACAAGTGTTTGGTTGCAACCACCAATCCCGTTAAGCTTTTTAATTTTAGGGAAGAGGGCTGGCTCATGGGGAGGGAGATGTCTGCGATCACGGACCCCAGCAAGGGAAGGGGTGGAAGCAGCGAACGGTCACGATGGTCACAACAGTCACAACGTCTGATGGGGCACTTCTGGGAAGGTGGGAGGAATGAGATCACAGCTCTGGAGAGATGCCAGCCCACCCGGGATGGGGAGATGGTGTTTTGTGTCAGCCAAACCACTCTGCTTCTGTCGATGTAAATAGTGCAACATCTTTGGGGGACCTGTATTTGGAGTTCACCTCCCCTCCATTATTTGCCAAAAAAAGTAATATCCAGGGTTATCCCACCCTGGAAAGAGTGGGGGAAGATTAATTCAGGAAAGAAATTGTCTCTGAGGGAGGTTGTCTATGAAAATATCTCCTCTGCACAGTCAGGTGCATGTTCCCAGGGCTGGCTCGTGTTTGCCTTCATTTTGGATAATCTGGAATAACTACAGTGAAAGCACTCGGGACTGCAGTGGAGTAGACCCAGCGTGAGTTGAAGCAGAAATTAACCCTTGGCACATGCCCATGGATTTATCTGAAGGGCCTTCATAGGCAAAAGATTTTATTACACTGGCTTAAGTGGGCTTTGGATGGAGCCTCTAGAAAATGCAGTGCAGGGTGGCTAGAAACCTACCTAGCTAATTAATCAAATAAATCACCCACATTCGCATTCAGTCATCTGAAATGGAGGTGGCACAGTTTTAAGTACTGCTCCAGGATCCCTGGCTTTGTATCTTCCCAATTATTATTATTTAATTATATTGAAGCTGCATTTGGAAGCTGGTAGGCACCAGTAACCAGGTGACAGCTCCCTTCTTTATTATGAGCTGTGGAAAGATTTGATCTTTCTGGTCTGATGATGAATTTTCACTGGTGATATTAAGCTTATTTCAAATTAGTTAAAAAAAAAGAAGTGTTTTCTATATTCAGCTGAAAGGGAAGCAAAGAAATAACTCCCTACTGAGAGTAATTCTTATCGTTTCAAGATATGATGACAAGATGAAAAGGAACTTCAGAGGTGATATAAAACGAGATTCCTAGCTTTGTGGAGGAAAAAGGGCCAATATTTTGTGGGAATTTTCATGGCAAATACATTCATTTATTTTTGTTGACAAAACATTGATTTGAAATGCTTTGATTGCCCTGCTTACATTCACAGTAATTGTATATCTCGTGGTGTTAATTTCTTATGGGTTGTCAAAGAGAATTGAAAGCTAAACACATCACAAGTACAACAGGAAGAAGAATGATTTTAACTTTCCCTTTCATTTTGTTTATTAACGCAGAATATTTCCTTACTTTGGTTTCTGGCTGGAGATTGCAGTTTCTTTCTTTCTTAAAGGCTCAGCCGTGCTGGCACTGCACTCCTGCTGACTTCCACGCTGAACCTTTTCTAGCCTCATTTTAGCACTGTTGGGTGCTGGGGAGTGAGGATTATGGCACCAGTTTCTGCGAGGATTTTGCTTTTTTGGGACATATGAGGCTGTGCATTTCCCCCAGTGATGTACCCTGTCTGGCTTTCGTCTCTGAGCATCCTCTTCCTCATGCGAGTGATTAACAGGGTGTTATGAGTCAAGGCTTTCTGCCCAGGCCTGGTAAAACCCCCTGACATTTATTAATACTGAAATTATGTTCAGGACAGGATCGCTTCTCTGGCAAAGCAGGAAGAGCTGCAAAGCTGACCACACTGCTTGTTTTTTCTCCTAATGATTTAATTTCCTAATAGATGCTGGGTGACCTGCTAATGGAAGAAGGCTTGTTCCATGCTTAGGGCATCAGCGTGGGGCTCAGGAGGTTGGGTTTGACACCCAACCCTGGCTGGGCAGCTGGGAAAGTCACTTAATCACCGTGTGACAATGCAAAATGGAGTTGGGACTGTTTTCAGCACCTCTGCCTGACCTGAGCCCTTTGTAGCAGAGTTTCCCTGGTGCCTGATCTTGCCTCTTACCTGTGCAATCAAGGCAGGGTAAGAATCTTTCCCTATTTACAGCAACTGCAATTAGCAGTCTCGCTTCATTACCTGCAAGTAAGGTGTGACTGTGTGCATGACACTTGCATCGTGAGCCCCCAAACAAAGCCACATGGCTCACATGAAGTATAGATAATGTCTAAAGCCTCTCCATCACCCTCCACCACTGAAGCGTAGACATGGTGCCACGTTAACTCTCCCTTCCCCAGCTCTGAGTCAGCCTGCAGATGGGAACGGAGGGTGAGATATTTTAGGGTGGAATCATAACTAATGGGGAAGCTCAGCACCCCAAGGTGGAAACCGGGCTTAGAGCCCTGCCAGGGACATATCTGATCATGGGGCATTTTGCCTTCTCCTGCTCATCTCCAGGAGCAATAAACAGCAGATGCAAGGGACTTGCATGAGAACAGGGCATGTGCATTGACACATCCCTGAAATTCCATCCCTTCCTTGCCTGGATTTGGGGTGGGGGCAGGGGTGAAAGAGGTCCTACTGTCCTTTGTTGCAGTGGCTTTGATATCCATCTGGGAAAGCTTGTTAGGCCATACTTCCTCTCCCCTCCTCCCCCGTCAGCCCCCAGACTAGCTCATTGTTATGATAATTTATGTTAACACTCACCTCTTTGTGGTTGTTTCTTCTCGTATGCATAAGGGCTTCTTAAGACTTCCTCCAAGTGGAGGATCTAACCATTTGAGCTAATTTGGGCATGCCCACATCAGCAATTACATGCACCCAAATGGGGTATAATTAGGGAACTGCTGGTCTAACAGACCTAATCTCTTTGCAAACCACAAGAAGAATCAGGTGGAAGTTCACAGGGTTGGCATGGCCCTTGGGACAGCCCTACATGCCCTTGTACTCTGACCTCACAGGAGATGGAAGCAACACCTTTGTGCAACAGCTCCTCCATTCCCAGAAGGCAAGTCCCCAAACCGGTAGCCAGAAAGAAGAAGGCTGGACAAGCCTCATGGGAAGTTGGGTCTCCTTTTGCAGCGCGGCTCTCCTCCCTGCTCATGGTGCACGGAGAATTGCAGGATGAAGGCAGAGATGAAGAAATTTTTTACAATAAGGGTGGTAAAACCCTGGCCCAGGTTGCCCAGAGAGGTGGCGGATGCCCCATCCCTGGAGACATCCCAGGCCAGGCTGGACGGGGCTCTGAGCAACCTGAGCTGGGTGAAGATGTCTCTGCTCATGGCAGGGGGTTGGACTAGATGAGGTTTGAAGGACCCTTCCAACGCAAACTGTTTTATGCTTCTGTGATGGGCAGAGGGCCCACAGACAGAAGGTGCTGGATTGACTGAGATTGAGACATGCTCCCAGAGAAGATGCCACTTTGACTCACCATCTACCTGTCCCTCTTGCCTCCTGTTTTTCTTTATCGCTGCTGCTTTCACCCTCTCTCCCTCCCTTGAGTCCTTGCAGCCCTCCTGGCTGCCTTTCCCTGCCCTGGCTGGATTAGGTCAGGGGACTGCAGAGACAACGAGTAGGGTGGGTAACCACGTCAATTTGTCCCGCTCGTCCCCATCTCCCTATCTGTCATCCCCAGTCCAGATCCGCTTGCCCTCCTTAAACAAGATCTCAACTGACCGTAAGGCTTCTGTCACTCCGGCTGCCAAAATCAAACCCCTTCCCTCATCAAATCCCTAATCAGCCGGAACGGCATTGTAAGCCATGCTAAATTGACTCCTCTGCACTCCTTCTGCTGACCGCTGCCCTTCAACGAGTCTCTGACTCCGAGGGCAACATCACGTCTAATTATATTTTTCCTGCCTTTCGAAATCCTCTCAGGCGCCTGGACAAGCACAGGTATTGAGGAGGGTGGGAGGATTAGTGGGGAACTCAGACATGTATCACAGCGGGAAACATCTTGCAGCTGTGCACGTTTGCATGCTTGGGGAGGGATGTTCGTGGAGGCTCATGGGAGGGCTCCTGCTCGTAGGGGCAATGCACTGGGCAAGGATCCTGGTAGAGGTGGTGGCATGGTGAGAACTTTCATGTGAATGTGGCAAAATCCTGCAGCCACATTCACCCCTTCCCAGGAGAAACTGGTTCTCTTCTGGCAGCCCAACAGGGAGAAGAAAGGGATGGAGGGAGGATGGGGAAAGTTTTGCACTTTTGTGGGACTCTCAGGTCCTCCAGTGTTGCCTCTTAGCTTGTTTTCCAGGAGAAAAGAAATATCCTTGTGTCCGCAACCAGATACTGAAAACACCCTTTCAAATGTCTCTATGTTAATTGCCCTGGGAGTCTGAAAAACACATTCAGAAGGAGGAACTGAGGTTTCTTAACTGTGATACAAAAAAAGGAACAGTCATGAGCA
Source organism: Caloenas nicobarica (assembly GCF_036013445.1). Classification (NCBI taxonomy): domain Eukaryota; kingdom Metazoa; phylum Chordata; class Aves; order Columbiformes; family Columbidae; genus Caloenas; species Caloenas nicobarica. The sequence goes on along the minus strand of NC_088246.1, from coordinate 163,863,824 downwards.
GTGGTTTGAAGATGTTGTAGAGATCTGCCCTTCCTGGAGAACAAGCTTGGTGAAGTGTCCTCTGCTGCTGGACCAGGCTGGCCAAGAAGATGCCAGAGCTTCTGGGACCATGAGAAGATGTGGGAGGATGAGCAGCCATCGAAATGTGGAGCTGGGATGATATTTAAATTTGCACTGATGCTCTCAGCTGTGTTAGAAGTGCAGGGACTAAAGCACCCTCAAACCAGGGTGAGAAGGTCTGTTGAGGTGGGAGTAATGTGAGGGGGTAACATTCATCTTAGCTAAGCCAGCAATGAAAACCCACCCCCAAGGCATGAGGCATTAGGATGAAGGGAAGGGCATGATTTATTCCATTTTCCCCATTTTCCAGGATATTCCCCAAGATGCTGTGTTCCTGCCAGAAACAACTTGGTGTCAAATCTTGGGGCTGCATTTACATTGAGGAGATGTGAATGGATTAATGAGTGAGGGAATGTAATTAATTTGATTATGTGTAAATAAACTCGGGCTTTGGAATGGAATTAGTGTGGGATGTTTTAATCAAAGGAGAAGATGAATAGGCAGTCGGATAACGCCCAGGCACTGGTTGCAATAACCACAATTTATAGCCTGTGTTGCCACAAAGTCAATTTGGGTTTAATTTCATTCCATTTCTTGAGCATTTTATGGCAGCTCTCTCTGATGGAAACTGGGTGATGAGAGACGCCTGGTTTTTTGGCGTTTAGAAGTTGAAGATTATGCTGGACTGTCTTTCACTTCAATTTAGGTTTTCTCTCTTGAGGTTAGTGACACTGTGCCCGTCAGGGGAGCAAGGCAGTGGGCTCAGAGCCTGCCCCAGTTTCAGCAGTGGGAACCAGCTTTGGCTGGTGATGGATTTCAGCCTTAGCTTTGGGCTCATTCCCTGGGCAACACCAGAAGGTGTGGTTTTTCTCTTTTCCAGTCAGGAGCACAAGTAGAATCATAGAATCATAGAATAATTTTGGTTGGAAGAGACCCTCAAAATCATCAAGTCCAACTGTTAACCTAATACTGTCATAAAACCATGTCTCTATGAACCTCAGCTATGTGTCTTTTAAACACCTCCAGGGATGGTGACTCCACCACTGCCCTGGGCAGCCTGTTCCAATGCCTGACAACCCTTTCTGGGAAGAAATTTTTCCCCATTTCCAATCTAAATCTCTCCTGGCACAACTTGAGGCCATTTCCTCTCGTCCTGTCGTTTGTTCACTGGGAGAAGAGCCTGGCCCCACCTGGCTCCAAGCTCCTTTCGGGCAGTTGCAGAGAGCGAGAAGGTCTTTCTTCAGCTCCTGTTCTCCAGCTGAATCCCCCAGGTCCCTCAGCTGCTCCCATCACACTTGTGCTCCGGCCCCTTACCAGCTCCGTTCCCTTCTCTCAGCTCACTCCAGAACTAAAAGGACTTTCTTGTTGTGAGGGGCCCAAAACTGGCCCCACGATTCAAGGTGTGCCTTTGATGGCCATCATGTGCCACCTCATATTGATGGACTCGTATTTTCTGATGCTGTCCTCCTGTGCACAAGACCTCCTATAGGCACAATTGGCCCTACTCTATCCCCCAAACCCACTTGGGCAGCCCAATGCCCCTGAGCCAGCAAACAAGACTAGTTAGTAAGTCCAGCCTTGGGTCCAGGCAGAGGGTGTCCCCCCTGCTATGAGTGATCTGGCAGGTCTGGGTGGATTGGGCAACTTATGGGAAAGAGTACAGCAGGTTGGAGAGCTGCTTCAACCTCTCAGGAAGGTCTTTATGCACTGTATAACGGTATCCTCCCTCCCTAGGTCTCAGGGAAACCTGCATGCACACACACACTGACCCAGAAAGTTAAATTTGGTCCTACATCTTCTCTGTGAGCTCAGCATAACAGAGCAACTCACTTGGAGATGTTCAAAGGAGGAGGATTTCTTCTTTTCCTTTCCCTTCTGACCTTTCCTGCCCTGGTGCCCAGCTCCCTGCAGAGGAAAGGAGTCGGGTTCGTGCATTTATGAGCTGTTCCATTAGTGACTGCCGATTTGCAAAAATAACAATAATAATAATAAAAAAGACCACTTCCATTCGTTCCATGGAACAAAAATAGCAAGTTCCAATCCATAAAATTTTATGAACAACAATAAAACGAAAATGTTGTCCCCTCTATTGAGTTGTTTAAGAGGCTGCTATGGGATTTGCTCGCCTTGTCATTCATGTGCTCCACAATGGAGACATAAATTATATGAAACAAGCGTAAGACTCAAGCTCACACACACATGCATGTACACCCACATGAGAGGAAAGGGGAGAAGAAGCAGGATAATCCATGGTGAATTAAACAACTCTGGCTTGTACATGCATTTATTTTACCATTAATAAGGGCCATCGTCAAAGCACAACACACCACCGTACCAGTTTGGTTGCTCCCCATCCTTCCTCTATGGACCACGTACTCACGATGTTGATCCTGCAAGCGTTAAGTTCTTGTTCACCTCAATTCCTCAAGTTGCACCAGGGGAGGTTTAGATTGGATATTAGGAAAAATTTCTTCATGGAAAGGGTTGTCAAGCATTGGAACAGGCTGCCCAGGGCAGTGGTGGAGTCACCATCCCTGGAGGGGTTGAACAGATGCGGAGATGAGGTTCTTAGGGACATGGGTTAGCAGTGGACTTGGCAGCATTAAGCTAGTGATTAGACTTGATGATCGTAAAGGTCTTTTCCAACCCAAATGATTCTATGACTTGTATCAAGGACTTCAGCAAGGGTCTCCAGGAGCAGGAGGGGATGCTTTAAGCACCAGGCTATCAGGTGTGATCTTTATCTTCACTAACTGCAATTTTCTGGCTAAAAATCATTCAATTAAAGAAAAAAAAGCCAAAAACCTTTCTTGTCCTATTCATAGCTTTCTAATGTTTTTCAACTTTAGAGCTGAAATTTCCAGTGCTGCTCTTAGCCCAGTAGAAATGCTCCAGAGCCAGGTCAAAGAAAAATGTTTTTTTTGTGACTTCCAATGACAACAAAACCAAATGTGTTTCCATCTTCTTCCCAAATTAGTGTAAAAGCTTGTGAATTTTTTCTCTGATAAGCTGTGGAGTAATACTGGATATTGGAAGATGTTGTGCTGGGACATGAAAACACGGCAAGGGATGAGCCTTACAGGGGAAGACTTAAATCAGTAAGCTCTGAGCCTGGGAAAATAGGATGTTCATTGGAGATGTGTGCAGCCAGCACATGGGGTTTTTTTTCCCTCGCAATGTTTTGCATGTGAGGAGCGATTCTTTCATCTAGATTATTCCCTTGCTGAAAGGAAGGACTGTGGATTTGCTGTCAGGATCAGGGCTGGGTTTCCTAAAGTACTCACATGGGTAACTGTTCATTTGTGAGGGCTTTAAGGAGGGTTGTGCTGAGATTTGTGACATTAGGGGAACAAACCCCAATGTTCCCTCAGATTTGAAGAACACTTAGGAAGTCTTACCTCTTAATCTGCCTGAAATAGAGTGAACCAGATCTCGTTTGCATGAGCGTCCTCATATCTACACACTGGAAAATCTTCAGGAGGAAACCCAGCTGCTTCATCTCCACCCCAACCCTCTGATTTTATAAAGAATAGCAAACCACTCTAGAGATTTTGCCGTTAAAAAGGACATTTACATCCATGCACTTGAAACTTTCTGAACTCTCTGAATATTGCTATTTCAAAAACTCAAGGCTCTTGCATTTTGGTTTTTCTTCAAATATCTGCTTTGGTTTGCAGCTGTTGTCTCTCAGGATCTCCAGTCCTCCTGTACAACACAGTAGAGAGGAATTAGTGGACATCTCCCCTTGGGTCCCCCCCAACCTCCTTCCTCATCCCACAAAAACAGTGAACTTGGAAGTATTTTTTGTGCTGCTCTTTCTGCTTAGCTGTGGGGATGCTGTGACCACCAGTGAAAGGGGCAGGATGAGGCCACTTGACAGGTTATGTGAAGAAAGACATTGGCAGAGCATCACTGATGCATTTGTGGTGGAAACCTGGGGTGCTGCTTCCACATCTCACCCTCCGATCCATACATCTCATGCCCAGAGCCCAGACATTGATTCCCAGAGATAATAATTAAATCCAAAATCCCCCAAGAACAGAGAGCAGGACTCAGGAGCCCTGAGCCACTCAACCTTGTTTCAAATGACTGGTTTCATTATTTTCTGCTTTTCCTCAGATTTTCAAAGTGAATCCCCCCATATTTTCCTATGTGGACAGGCTGAGAGAGTTGGGGGGTTCAGCCTGGAGAAGAGAAGGCTCCGGAGAGACCTTATTGTGGCCTTTCGGTACTTAAAAGAGGCCTGTAAGAAAGATGGGGACAGACTTTTTAGCAGGGCCTGTTGTGATAGGACAACGGGTGATGGTTTTAAACTAACGGGGGGAGATTCAGGTTAGACACGAGGGAGAAATTTTTTACAACCAGGACAGTAAAACACTGGCTCAGGTTTCCCAGAGAGGTGGTGGATGCCCCATCCCTGGAGACATCCCAGGCCAGGCTGGACGGGGCTCTGAGCAACCTGATCTGGGCAAAGATGTCCCTGCTCATGGCGGAGATTGGACTGGATGAGCTTGGAAGTTCATTTCCAACCCAGACTACTCTGTGATTCTGTGATTCTATCATTCCCTGAATTTGCCCCCAACTAGGACCAGCTACTAAATGGCATGGTGGGAAGAGGACCCAGGAATTTTGTCCCCTGCCCATCACTGCTCACAGCCCACGTGCCTGCAGTCCCTCCATTCCCTCTTTGCTAAACTCTTTTCCAACTAATCTGAGCAGCTGGCAGATTTTGTGTATCTAATGGGCTGCGGACGGCACGGGTAGTTAACTGTTCGCAAACGGCCTGGTGGTACCGATCGCATTATCCAAGCAGGCAAAGAGATTAAGGCTCCAATTAAAAAAGTGACAGGGCAGTGACCAGCTATGAGCCGCCTGTGGGCTCCCAAAGAGCCATTTTAGGGACTGATTGAAACAGTAATGGGGTGGGAGCGAGCTGAGAGCTGGCACTGGGAGGAATTGGGATGTAGCACAGATTCCTGTAATCAGAGTCTTCCCCAGGGATGCTTAGGGAAGGATTTCCAAGAGGTCTTGGTGGACAAAGGGGAGGAAGAAAAATTAGTGCAGGCGTGTGTTTGCTTTGGATATAGCAGATCCCTGAAAAGCCAGGATGGCTCAGGTACCTGTGGAGGGAGTAAGATGTGTTGGGCATGAGCTGCTGGACAATTGGACAACACCCTCAGACACATGGTGTGAATTTTGGGGTTATCCTATGCGGGGACAGGGGCTGGACTCAATGATCCTGGTGCGTCCCTTCCAACTCAGGACATTCTGTGATCCTATAGTTCTATACTGCTCCAGAATCTCAGCTCTTACTTGAAAAACCACCTCTCTCATCCCGTCAGCATCAACATCTGCCTTCCAGGTCTCTCCTCTCTGCTTTCAATCCTTTTTTTCCTTGCTCTCCCTTTCTCCCAGCAGGAGCTGCCCAGCCTGGTCTTGGCTGTTCAATACCAGGCAGCAAAATGCAATGACCTGCATTGCAGGGAAGCATTCAACTGCTTTTTTTTTGTGATGGAAAAGACAGTGAGTGAGGAGCTCCTGGCTTAACCTTTCCTGGAAAAACCTATGTATCTGATGGGGAAGTTAGAAGTTCCTCTTCTAAGAGGAAACAGTGTGCGTTTGCAGAGATGTTGGAGTAAAAAGCAGCATTGGAAAGCCCACAGGGAAATTAATAATTCTGTATTTGGACCAGGGGTCATTCAATGCACAGTAAATAATAGATGGGATAAAATAGACCTGTGAGTATTTTGTTCTCAAGCAAGTGAAGTCCAGGCTCTGCACTTGGGGAAGGAGCAGTCATGTGAAGAATTGTCCATGGTCTGGTCTTGAACCAACACAACCACTCACACAGGCAAAAGCAGGGACTGAGGTTGCCCAGGCAACTCGAGAAGCTGCATCTCACATGACTACACCATTTGGTTTTGGAAATGTTCCTAACACGCATGGAAATTCAGACAGCACTGCCCCAACTTTTCCTTTTGTTTGCCAGGGGCTGGGTAGTTTGCCTCCATATGTAGAGGTTTTAATAGTATGGCCATGGGCTCTTCTCTGTTGACTGGTCTTGGTGGAGGCCCTGGTGTAGAGTTATAATGCTTAAATCCCAACTTTTGGTGCCTTACCTTGCAACCTGGCTGGGGGGAACTGGGAGAACTGGGACTCCTGAATCCTCCTTGGCTTTGGAGAAGGATGTATGAAGCATGTGTGGACTCTTCTTGTCTTTATATCTGTCATGAGTGCAAACTGTCACATTCTGTCTCCTCCCCCTTCACAGTAACTCCTTGTCCATAGCACTCACCTACATCCTCATAAGGTGCCACTCTTCTCCCCATCTTTCCAGTTTGCCCCCCTCTCTCTGACCTCTCTTCCCAACTTTCCTCTCAATGCTGCTGAGCACTTCTACAACGTACAATTCTGACGGGGTGAGGGCTCCCTTCTGAGAGCAGAATATCACCCCGGGAACATGATCTTGGTCGATAGCTATTGACTGATAAACCAACAAGGCATTTCAGTGCAAGTCTGTCGATTGGCGGCATTGATTTATCTGCCCCTTTTTCTCCAAAGGGCCGACTCCTGTGACAGGGCCCTGATTTACAGTCGGGGATGGGAAGGCCAGGACAGTCAGGTTCCTGCTCTTCATCAGTCATGGAGCTGAGGCTCTTTCTTTTCAGAGAAGGATGTCAGCATTATTTGTGGCTGGAGTGAATCCATGGGAGGGGATGGGCTCAGAGGTGTAGATCCTACACCAAGGTCTTCAGTTTGGTCTCTGGTAGCCTCAGGTTAGTTTTCTTCTTCTGGCTAACAATGAGGACTGGAGCTTCCAAACACGTTGTGTTTCCAGAGAGCTACTCACCCATCTTGACGGTGGTTTCCATCACATACTGGAGGTGGCATCCCTGGAGGGTGAAGAATGGCTACTATTCCTGGTGATGGGAGCCGCTCTCCTTCCAGTAATGGTGGTGAGGACAGATATCCCAGCCCTTTGGGTATGGCAGGGTGTGAAACTCCCAGATCTCTCCCTAACCCAGGATGGGACAAGTGAACATGAGAATGCCAGGATTTGGAGGATGTGTCTGTGGACAAACCGTTTGTGCCTTCTCATCTTAGGGGAGAAATTCTGTGGTCTCCAGCTATGTCTCTGAAGATGCTTCACATTCCTCGCCTGCAGGGTCACCAGCTCTGGGGATTTTGGTTGTAAATCTCTTTTACAAGAGCTTGTAAAACGTAGTATTGAAGGATGGTAGATGATCCATTCCTGGAAATATTCACGGTCAGGTTGGATGGGGCAACCCAAGCTAGTTGAAGATGTCCCTGCTCATTGCAAGGGGGGTTGAACTAGATGAGCTTTAAAGGTCCCTTCCAACCCAAACTATTCTGTGATTCTATGGTGTCACAGTGGCTTACTACTCCCGTTCACATTAGGGGCTCCCCACAGTTCCAGCCTTATAGGCATTCTTGACCTCATCGCCTTGGAGAATAGAGATGAGCCCTAAGCATTCAGAATCAGTCCCAGATATTCACGGATGTCTGATGTCCATCTGGCACTTGGTAACCCTGACACAACCATAATGAGTTTGGGAACCACAACCTGTGTTAGCTTCCTCACTAGGAGAGGAGGAGCAGGCACCGAACTCTTCTCTTTAGTGACCAATGACAGAATCCAAGGGAATAGCACGAAGATGTGCCAGGGGAGGTTTAGGTTGGACATTAGGAAAAGGTTTTTCACCCAGAGGGTGCTGGACACTGGAACAGGCTCCCCAGGGAGGTGTCACAGCCCCAAGCCTGACAGTGTTCAAGAAGAGACTGGACAACGTCCTCAGACACGTGGTGTGAACAGTGGAGTTGTCCTGTGCAGGGACAGGAGTTGGACTCGATGATCCTTGTGGGTCCCTTCCAACTCAGGTCATTCTTTGATTCTATGAACCACCTGTCTGGAGCTGTAACTACTGTCCAGTCCAGTCTCTCTATTCTGTGCATCCACCTCCTGTGTTTTGGAGCTCCTTAGGGGTTTGAACTATGCATACAGTGTAGCTGCTATGTGCTTCACAGCAGATCTTTGTTGTCTGTCTGAGCGCCTCTGTACATGTTCACCTGCACAGCCAGCAGAAGGATTTGGGATTGTCAGGGTGGCATGCTTGGGCACAAGAGACCTACCTTCCCTCCTTCAGCCACCTGCCTTGTCCAGTCTGTCAAAGCTCCTGAATGATCCCCCCACAGGTTCAGTCCCTTCATGCTCTGTACCACAAGATCTGTGCACTTCTCCTTTCCAGTTAGACGGCACCAGTACTGGTTTTGTGAAACCGGGTGGCTTGGGAGAAAATAAACTCAGTCTCACTGTGTCGCTAATAGGTGTGAATACAAAGAAGCATATTCCTGTGTTTTGGGACAGAGATATCCAGACTCACATCCTCATTCACACAGTGCATGTGCCAGTCAGACTGCCTGACAAGGCAATGCAATCGCATCTTAGGAACTGCTCCAGGATTTTCCGTGAGCAGGTGATGCTCCAATGTTAAATACCCACAATGCTAGGTAAGTGAATTGCAATTCTTTCCAGGTTGCATAGGATTAACTTTGAACAAAATCCCCGAAAAACCACATGGCGGGTGACATTTCAATTGACCCCTGTTCTCCAGGCAGGGCACACTAAGGTTTCTGCTCGAAAGCTCCATGCTTGGTTGGTCACAGTGGTGGCAGAACAGCTGAGGTGATTTCCACTCAGCGTCATCTTTTATCAAGAATGATTTGTTTTTTGAACCTTACAGCCTTACTTCCTTCCCTTAGAAGCTTCCCTTTAAATTGTTACAGCCTAGAAATATTCTTATTGCCTGTCCACTCCACTGGCCTTTTCCTTTTCTTCTGGTCTTGTGTAACAGCAGAAGGTACAGTAGTACCTGAGGCAGGTATAAATGGAATAACCTGACCATCAGACGGGGTTGAAAAGGTTTGGGTGCGCATTAGGAAACCATGAGTGAGTGCCTGACTGGGCATACTGAATTATCCCATTCATAAAGGGTTCCCAGTCCTCTGACTGGTTCATCAACTGGTGTGATGGGGTTACATGATCATGATCTCAGAAGCACCTGGCCCAGAGCTATTCAGGGCAGAATGGGTCCATTAAGTACTCTGATGAGATCACTCGGTTGATAACCCAGCATCCAGAAAGAAGTTTGAACTAGTATGCACATTTTAGAAAGCATTCAGTTACGTTTCGAAGATATTCAGGTGATCTGTTCTTCCACTGCTTTAGGAAAGAAGTTCTGATGGTTGACTACCACATAAAGAAAGAGAATCTTTCTTTTGTTCTGTGTAAATGTACACACATATATGGGAGCTATATATATGCTTCTATTCATTAAAAAATATAGGGAAAGTATCATTTACTTATTTATTTAAGTGTTAGGCCTTTGGAGACTCTTTTAAATTTTTATATTTCTTCCTCATCCTTACCCACAGATCGAACATGACAAGTTATGTTTCTCTTCTCACTTGGATTCTGCATAGGAGCAAGTGATCTTATAACTGATGTGAATGATAAATCCCAAACGCACCTGAGTGACTTTGTTTTGTTTTGTTTTGTTTTGTTTTTTTCTGGTAAGCTACATTTACCAGTTTCCTTTGAAATGAAACTTAGGGGCCGTTCTGTGCTACTGCACCAAGTAAAGCTCAGGTGTGGATGACTGTGTTTTGTCGTTTGACACGGGAAGTTGCACTTTTTCTAGCCAAAGCCTGCTTTGGCCATTGTGTCCTCCAAAATTCCTACTGTTCAGTGGGACTGTGAGTGCTGGGGAAGTAGAGAGAAACCTGTGGTCCCTCAGTAAAGTCCAGGCCAGGCTACTCTGGTGAGGATGTTCAGCAGCGGTGGTATGAAATCCAGCACACTGGCCTTTCTGGTTCAAGTTTGAAGCATCATTAACACTAACTCAGATTAGTATGTGATCATTGCACCTGAAGTAGACTTGGAGTTGAAGGGTTTCCAGTAAGATTGTAGAAATTGTACTAATTCAATTAAAAAAAACCTCGATAGCCAACTGATTTCATTGTGTTGGCCAACAGAGCATAGACACCAGCATGCTGACCCTCTAGACATTCTTTAACCTCAGGCTTTGCTAATTTTCTCCTATGTCACCTGCTGACTCAGCTGACAATTTCAGCCCAGCACTAATGAAATGCATTTAATCTAGAATTGTTGTTATTCTGGTCATATCTATATCTTACTAAATGCTGTAAAAGGGTTAAGACAAGACACGACTTTTCCCAGGTTATTGAGAATTGCTCCACTTCCTTATTGGAATTGACTTTCGTTTCAGTGTCCTAGTACAGGTGGGTTTTCAGAAGGATTCAAAGGTAGGTCTTGGGCAGGCTTTGGACAAGACTATATGTAGAGCATAGTAGATGTATAATGAGGTGTGGGAGAAAGAGGTGACTGTTCTGTAAAATCTGGATGCAGTGGACACTGAAGATCAGACATGCCCATATGGAGAAGTTGCAGCAAAAAGTGAGGAGGACTTTATTTTATTTCAGGAACAGACTGGCAGAATGAGTGAACTGTAAGGTTTGGAGAGGGTGGAGAGGGGAAGAAGACAAAAGGTAAAAGAGATAGAAGGCTGGAGCTGCTAGTTAACACTTCAACGGCCGCAACTAAACACAGTTCCGTGTGGACTATGGAGAAGGGACTTGCCTGTTGCAGTCCCATGAGTCACGTCTGTAGGTAAAGCCAGGCTGGAGGACTTCCTTTCTTCAGATTCAGTCACACGAACAGCTCTTATAGAAGTCAGTTTTCTCTCTCCTTCAGGACTGTGTCTTATGAAAGTGTGAAGTACGATAAGAAGTCAAGAGGAAGGTGATAGTTTATCCTTTCAGCCATTTGAAGAGACTTCTCTCTTGAGTTGAAGATGTAACTAGTTTCTCTGGCAGCTGTCACTGCTCCTCCTTTCCATTCTCTAAGCTTTAATAACCATTTCCATCCGGTGATGTCATAGAGTATCACTGGGCAAGAACAATATGGAGGCCTTGAAGACCTAGAAATCAAGATAGTGATGAAGCTGAAGGTTTCTATATCTGAACACGGTGAGCTTCTCATGGCAAAACATCCTCCGGGATACTCCAAACTATAGCCTTTTTTGCTGAAGTATCTGCCAGATAAATGTCACAGGAGGTCTGGAGATGCCCCCAAACCTTGCAAGGGACCTTCAGCAAAAGCAAAGAGCTTCTCCCAGGTCCTCACCTCTCTAGTGTGGCCTCAATGAGTGACCGTGAAGGAGAAGACAAGAAGATATCTTTCCTCTGACATGTTTTATTGAAGGATGTGTCATAGTGTGGCTGTGTAGGCCCTTCCTGCTCATCACTCCAGACTTTGCCTTCTAATGAGGGAAGAGTGACTCCCTCAGTGCTGCTGAGCCTGTCCAGCATGGTAGCTCCACGTAGTACACAGTCCAGAGACCAGGAGCTTGGCAACTCAACCCATAGCAATGCAGGACACCTATTAATTTCTGTGTTTACCACCATATCTTGCTGGGGAGGGCAGCTATTAAGCCTAAATCTTTTCTCATTACCCATGTCTTGTGGAAGTCCTCTTGCTAGGCAAGAATGGACATATCTTTTTCAACAGGGACTCAATGCTGGTCAACAGCAAGTGCCCTCTAGGATTAGTAGTATTTCCATGACCAATAGGGTCATTTTAATCCCACAGAAAGTTGTTGGTATTGTGAGGGCAGGAGTCACTGCCCTGTCCCATTTCTGTCCTGGTTGGGAATGGAAGAGAACCCAGTTTTAAAAGAACTTCCTGCTCTGTTAGCCATAGAGGAGTAGTTATGCATGAAGTCTCTGAACTAACATGGTATCGTTTCCTCCCTCCCCTCCTCTCTCTCTCTCTTCAAAAAGCAAAGAAAAAGGGAGGGGGATGATAGTCTGTCAAGTTGTTTGATCTAACATCCATACGCCATGTTCACCTTGGCAGATGGCAGGAGAGATGATTGCTTAGCGCTGCATGTTTGACATCTCACAGAAATAGCAAGGCTGATGTGGTAGGCCCGTAGCCATTGGCAGCTGCTATGGTACCTATGCTGGGAGAAGGAGGTGCAGGCTTCATTTCACACCTCCCGACGCAAAAAAAATAGCTTTCGGGAAGTGACTTGTGGTACATCTGCTTGCCCCTGCCACCCCCTCTTCCTCTCCCCCGTTGGCTCGTGGTGGTGGTTGATGGGTGGCATACTGTTTCTTGCCTTGTCACCAGCTTATGTGACAGGCGAGGTGACACGGAGTCTGCAGAGTTGCAAAGGAGGTTGCTCCGGGGCTTTCCCACACCGGGGAGGTGAGCTCGCTCCAGCGGGGGGGTGTGGGGGAGCTAGGTGGGAAAGCAGACAAACATCTGTTCACTTCTCCACTTTGCAAAGAACGAGGAGGCTTACAGGGAGGACGTGGTGGGAGAGGGGTGTATTTCTGGCCAGCAAACCAGGCGAGCTAGACCTATCCAGACTTCCAAGGCTTAAGGTTCACTCAAGCAGAGGGTGACCTCTTCATCTCCTCCAAATATGTTGAATAAAGAATGACCCAAGGACTTCCTTTGCCCAGGAAGTTTGGGCATCCAAGTGCTGCAGTTGTATATGCAGTTGTAAGAGTTGGGCTTCCAGATGACCACCTGGCTGCGTGTCCTGCCTTTCTCAGAGCTGTGACTGCTTCTGCAAAGTCTCTTGCCTAAGCCTCTGGTAGTGAGGCTCCTGTTGGTTTCCAGGTCTCGTTTAATTTGCTGTTGTGGAGGGTGAACTGCCTTGTGTGCTGGAAAGCACATACGCAAGAAAGTCAGAAATCTGGGATGAAGGTGAAGGTGGGCTCAGACAACATCATTAGTCCATGGGCTGCTTTCTCCATCACGAAAAAAATGGAAGGACCTTCCTCATGTCACCTGTTGCTGCAAGAAAAACTCAAGGAAAAAGTCACGTTCGGAGTCATAGGCTACGAGCGTCTGTGCTGCAATCACACCTGTCTTTGTAGGGTAATGTACACCTGAGAAGTTTATAGAATTTAGAATACAAGGAACAGGCACAGACTGAAACACAGAAGGTTCCATCTGAATATGAGTAGAAACATCTTTACTTAGAGGGTGCCCTGGAACAGGCTGCCCAGAGAGGTTGTGGAGTCTCTTTCTCTGGAGACATTCAAACCTGCCTGGACACATTCTTGTGTGATCAGCTCTGGGTGAATCTGATTTAGTAGGTGGGTTGGACTAGGTGATCTCCAGAGGCCCCTTCCAACCATAATCATTCTGTGATTCTGTGATAATTGATATCACCATGGTGTCTCCTGATAACTACATTGCTGAAATTTCTAAATTCTAAAACACTATAGCCACAATAGTCAAGAAACTCCAACTGTCTTGGATTGAGAATTTGGGAAAAAACCTGAATCAAAGGCCTCCAGTGAGAACTCCCCATCTCCAAACCAAACCAGGCCCAAGCTGGAGACCTTTAACTTGGGTGCCTCAACTGGGGAGGAAGGGCATGAGGATCCGGAGATTGTTTCTCTAACTCTCTGTAGCTATTGCCTAAATCATTACATTTTATAGGTTAAAAAAATGCTTACAAGTGCAGTGAGGAGATTGGAAACTTGCATGACAGAAAGCATGAGAAGAAAGTGAGATGGTGTGATGCTGGATGAAACAGTGCTGAAGCATTGTGTAGCCATGGTCTTTAACCAGCTGGAGAATCAAAGCGGTCTTCAAATGTCAATTTTTACAAACTCTGGAATTCTCCATTTCTTTGGGAATTCATCTGGCTGGCTAAAGATGACACCTACTGATGTCTGAGGTATCCAACAGCATGCAAGTTGTTCGCATGGGATTGGAAGATTTCACACAGAATCCATGGGAGACCTGAGCCGTTGCAGACTGGCAAGTGAAGGTCAACCAGGAATCTCCAAAGGCACTTCTGTGGACAACTGAATTGAACTCCTGGAGTTAAAAGGCATGAATGCTCAGTAGATAAAATGGAAAGTGAGAATATCTTCTCTTGTCAAACATAATGTGTCGAACATAATGTTGGAGTATAGGATTTCTCAGGGCTTTAGTAAATTCAAGTCAATCCACTGTGGTTGAAACTGTTGACATCTGATGGAGAGACCTGAAAACTTGCAAGACTCAGTGCAGTTCCTAATCAGTCCCCAAAGTGGCATCCCTTAATTGTCCCCTGTGGTCGCAGTCTCTGTGCATTGTTGGTATTTCAGCACCTCTTCAGTAGCTCAGCACATGGAGAAGAGGATGAGAGAAGGATTTGCAGAGTGCATTGGGTTTTCCCTTTGTCTGTGTGTGTGACATCAGGCAAATTCCCTTTGTGACTGCTTCTGTCTACGATTCAGATATTACAGAGCCCTTTTCTGCACAGTTTGCATTTCCATGAGCGTATAGTTTGGTGAAAATCACTGTGACACAAAGCCCTCCTCCCAAAAAAGACATCCTGAATCACCAACTCGTGGGAGAGCATCATGGAGAGGGTGGAAGGGGGGAAGGATAGAGCTGGAGGGAGGCGGAGTGTTTCACAGCTGGTAGGTTGCCTGCTCTGCCTCTCCAAATGTGGACCTGGCTGCCACTAATGGTTGCTCTGGTGCTCGGTGTCACTGCTGGCCAATGTCAGCTTGGAGGCCACCCTTGTGAAGGAGTTGAGGTCACTGAGCAGCACGTGACTCCCGGAGCAGCTGTCAGTGTTATTTTGTTTGGCAGCCTCTTCCTTCTTGCAGCCGGAAAAACTGAAACCTAACCCCTCAATGCACACTTTGTTTTTGGAATAAGCTGCTGGAATTGGTGATTCCTGGGTCCAGCGTGGGATATAAGCTGCTGTCCATCAGGATGATGGGGCCGGGTGACAGCTTGCCTCTCTCACTTGCACAGGTTGGCAAAGGCTGGAATGCTGCTAGACAAGTGCTTTGCTACCTGTGTGGGGGACAAAGGACAATCTCATGGCTGAGACACTAAGTATGGTCTCCAGAGGTCTAGAACAGATGCAGAATAATGCAGAAGACTTGGGTTTGTGGAATGGCCCTACCTTTTCCTTTCTGGACTGTTGAGATCACAGGTTTTTTCGGGGAAGAAGTGAGTTTGGGCAGAGCCAGCACAGAGGGGTCTGGCCATCTGCAGTCCATGGTCACTTAGCTAATAAACCACTAGATGGTCTTTGTTGTGTACCTCATTATAAATAATATTCTTCTGGAGCTCTCCAGAATTTAGTCCATGGCTAGAGGACTCTGCTTTCCTCATCCTTTGTGATTGCTCTGCATCTCACAACTCCATTTCTGGCTACAGCCATGTTGCAGTGTGGAAAAGCTTCACACAGTCAGCAAGAATCTACTTCTTTCTTTTTGTAAAGACATCTTAGAAAGCTTCTCCTATCTCGGATGCCTTGGTGCCCAAGAAGGAAGGTAACGCACTTTCTGAGTTTGCCACTTGCAAAATCAGCGTAAGTCCATAACTTTAAATTCCCACTAGAAAGTGGCTGTCAGTGAGCTAATTGGATATATGAGATTAACCCATAGGAGAGCTTTGAAATCAGCCACCCCAACACTCCACTGTGGATTAGATTTACTGTGGCCATCACACACGAGAATTGTTGTATGTGCCAGTGACAGAGGGTGAGTCCAGCCCACCCAAGTGCCTCACAAGAACCCACGCGAAAGCAAGCACATCCAAAATCCCTGTGTGGGAACAATGTCTCTTGGCTTTGCAGTCTGTACATAATGCTTTCAGGCTCCCCTGATATTAGCACAATTTTCCACTACTCTTTAGATGAAGCATCAGTGGGTTAATGTCACTGACTGTTTGAACACGGGTCAACACGAAGATGAAGTGTTGAGCAGCAAGCAGCAGATTACCCAAATATTCTAGTGACTTTCTCTGAATGGAGCTATTATGTGGGATGAGGTTGTGTAAAAAAATCAATAATCTATGTATCTGTTTCTTCTCTTGTCCACCAGTGTTTAGAGCAGGTCCTCTGAGAGCATCCTTTTCTTCATGCTAATCTCATATACCTGACTTTAGCTTTTCAGAGGTTTAATCCAAAAAGTTTTAATTTATACACCAGACTGGCAAATTTATTTAAACTTTCCTTTTACCTCCCCCACAATGGTCAGAACCAGAGTTTTAATGCAGGGATATGATCTACCTGGGACTTGTCAAACACTCATTCAGGCAGCACTGGAAAGCTCCAAGTGCATTTGTCAGACTAAAAGAATATTGGTCCCAGGAGAGTACCAGCCTGAGATGGTAAATTTTGCAGTTCAGTAAACAATCAATTTCCCTCCCTGGACTTCGTGTAGCAGGAGCTTGACTTCTCCAGTGTTATATCTTGATTCTCCACAGCTGCACTGCTGTGACAACCTATCTCCTCCTTTTTTCCTGTGCACTAACCATTGCTGATGCTCCGAGATCTGGGGAGGGTGTTAGAGACATATGGATGGCAGCGGTATGTTCTTTCTCTGTGCCTCTCCCCATAGCCCTCATTTCTTCTTCATGCTTAGTTAAAGTCTCACACCACGTCTGTTTGGACAGCTGCTCTCTGCATGGCTCAGTCATTCACCCCAATGGCCCAAGGAATTCCTGGGAAACTGCATTTTTTTTTTTTCCTGAATACCAGTTTCAAGTAACTTTTGTTTCCAATGTGATATTCGCACTGAAGAAATTGTACAGCCTGCAACACACCCGGGTCCTGACATATGTAGGAATGGTTTCTTTTAGCATCCCTGGGTTGGGTCCACCCATTTCTAATGAACCAAACTGATTGGACACCAAGTTAAATGTTCTATGACTGCTCTGTGCATGGAAAATGATGGATGTGATCCTGCCTTTTCCTCATTCTTGAATGAAAAGGGTCTAGCATCACCGTAAACCCAATCTCAGACATCTGTGAAGACTGCTCTGTAGCTGAGAGGGCACTGCAGCTTCACCAGATGTCTTGGATGGGGCACTGATACCCTGCTAAATGACTCAACTCCAACTTCTCTTCAAGGAATTCTCATTCACTGCAAGTGAGTGAAATTCATGTCACTTCCCAGATGCCAGGTCTGGCCGTAGGAGTTAAATCCCTTGTCATCTACCCTAAATTTCAGCCACACATCTAGATGTCTACATGTGATGGCATGCTTACATATGCCTTGGTGGACTCCCACTGCCAGTCAAATGTGTGGTGTATCTCTGGACTTGGCTGCTTGGCAAGCAGGAATGAAGCCAGTACAGCTGCTGGGCAGGTGGGATGGCCCAGTCTCTTGACGGGAGATTCATTCTACTTGGCATTATGTTTCTATGAGGCAGATAGACTAGGAGGTCTACATCAATGGATAGGTTGTGGATCAATGCTGTGAGTGGAGTTTAGGGTACCTTTACGTTTTGTCAAGCACTGGAACAGGCTGTCCAGGGCAGTGGTTGAGTCACCATCCCTGGAGCTGTTTAAAAGATGCATAGATGAGGTTCTTAGAGACATGATTTAGTGACAGTGTCAGGTTAACTGTTGGACTCAATGATCTTGAGAGTCTCTTCCAACCTGAATGATTCTGTGATTCTATAATTTAGCAAAGGTATAATAGGTTTCTATTTGAGGATGAGAAGAGTTGTACCACAAACTGTTGACTGTGTTATCTAATTCTCCATTAACTAAATAGAGAGTTAAAGGTGATTTGCTCAGGTATAGGCCCTAAATTATAGAGAATCAGAGACAGACAAGATGAATCCCATTCAGCATGTATTTACTGCCACCTGAGCTAGATACCTGAAATCCATCATCACTGGAAAGAAAGAGATTGCTGCAGGGAGTGATTTGTCTGACCTATTTAAGATGTGAGATGAATCATTCCCTAAAAATGCTTCCATCTCTGCACTGACTACATGGAGAGTATATAGGTTGGTTATGAATTTGGGTGTCTGCACCATATACATCTACAGCTAGGGGTTTCTTCTCTGTGCATGGACCTTTCTGCTGACACTTGTTTTTTTCCCCTTTGTCTCACTCAATAGGCTGTTCCCAAGTGTCTAATTCCCCCCTAACTTTGTGCCTTCCTCTGATGAGCCAGGTTGATCCACGCATTCAAGGGATCTGCGCTCAGATCTTCTCCACGCTGTCCCATTTCAGCTAAGACCTGGCTGCATCTCCACCTTGGAAGAAAGGGCTATGCATGATATGCTAGATCAGCATTCACTCAACCAGAGACGATTGCAGCTGTCATGGGGTATTGGCATGCTCTTGTCTGATGCTGTTGTAAAGCCATGGAGATGTTCCTCTTAATGTGTCCTCAGTGTGGCCCTAGGTGTTGGACTGGACATTGTCCTCCCTTTTAAAGGACCTCATGGCTTGCAGGCAGAGATTTCACCAGTGAGCTAATCCCTTTGGCCTTCCTCTTCAGATCCTGTTGTCCCTCAGCAAGAGCACTTGGGTGTTGTAGACATCACGTTGATTGTAGCTGTAGCTTGTGATCCCTTCAGCTTCTTTTCTATTTATGGCTGTCAAGAGATGCTCTGCTGGCTCTGTCCTGAGTCCTGTGTCATCCTGGAGTTACTGATGCGGTGCAGGGGATGCAGGTTGGTTGCTGTGAACACTGTCCTTTGCCAAAATGGCTGAGGACTGGGGACAATCCAGCTTGATGGTGCCCCCCGTCTTCAAGCAGTCAGAACTAACTCTGAATGTGTCGCAGCAGTATTTTCTTCCCTTGCTGTTTACTTCCCAAAAGAGACCTTTTCCTGTAAACTGATGAAGGTTTCTTGACATCTGGATCTTCTACTATTATTCCACTGATTTCCTAAGGAGGCTTCTTCCCAGCTGTCTTGCAATATGTACAATCCTCTTTTCTCCAAATGAAGTGGGAGGGATGGGAGGGATATAACACTGTATAGTGACTTGTTTTAGGACAATAGGCTGGAGCTTGACTGTAGCCTGAGTGGGATCTGCCCAACTAGTGGTAAATCAGAGCGCCACAGAATAATTTAGGCTAGAAAGGAGTGCTGGCATCTCTACTTCAACTCCTTGTTCAAAGCATGACCAACCTCGAAGATAGATCAGGCTATTCAGGATCTCACCTCGCTGAAAATAGAGATTTCACAGCCTCAGGACCCCTCTTCCAGGGTCTGACTACCCTCAGATTGAAAATTCTCCTTTACTGCAGCCTGTGATTGTGTCCACTTGTCCTTTTACTGTGCACCTCTAAAAAGAGTCTGACTTCATCTTCTTTATGAACATCTACTATACAGTGACGGGTGGGACTAGGTCCTCCTTTTGCCTCTCTCTTTCCAGCTGAGCAAGATGAGATCACTCAGCCACTCCCTGTACTTAGAATCATAGAATCATTTTGATTGGAAAAGGCCCTCAAGATCATTGAGTTAACCTGACACTGGCAGTAAACATCCCTAAGAATGTCATCTACACATCTTTTAAACATCTCCAGGGATGGTGACTCCACCGCTTTCCTGGGAAGTCTGTTACAATGCCTGACAACCTTTTCTGTGAAGAAATTTTTCCCAAAATCCAATCTAAACCTCCACTGGTGCAACTTGAGGCCATTTCCTTCTACTTCACGCACTCCGCTCCCCAACCCATCTTGGTGTCCCCCATTGGACTTGCTCTAGTTTGTCACTTGTCTAGTTTGTTACTTGTCTATTTTGTCTCTTGTACCAGAGCTCTGAAGCTGACCACTACTTCAGATGTGTCCTCCTAATTGCCACATTGAGGGGACCAATCACTTCCCCTGCCTTGCTGGCTGAGCTTTTGCAAATACAGCCCAGGATGCAGTTGGCTTTCATTGCTGGAAGGGATGCTGCTGTTGGAGGCAACATATCCAAGTCAGATTCTTATTGTGTCCTACAAAGGACATCCACAGCCTGAGGCATCACCTTCGCAGCTTGATTGAGGAACCATAGAAATGGATGGACAATGGGGACTGAACGGCCTCTTGGGTCTTATTGTGGGGGAAACCCTCAGGGATGTTTGGGGCCATGAGGAGAGGAGACAGTACTTGTTAAAGCCATCAGGTCATTTAAGGGCTGGTAAGAAGCTGCAGTCTCCTGTTGCACAGCTAACATTTCTAAAGACCAAAGAGCTTAACTGTTGAGTGATGCTTATCTTCATCTACAAGAGAAGAGGAGGAGGACATTTTAAAACCACATTTATGAACTTGAGGAAACCCCTAATTTCAGTGTACATCACATTTTAAAACCATTTTGGTTGTGATGGGAAAGCCTAGAGGTAAAACACCTATTATCACAACCTGCTTTTCTGTTTGAGTTTTTTGTTTTGTTTTGGTTGGTTTTTATTACTTTTTAATATTATTTTTTATTTTTAATACATATATTTTTATTAGTATGAACAGCTCATATGTCCTGGCAAAAACATAATCCCAGTAGTATCAACTCTGTCATGTTAGCTGAAACCAGGTGTAAGGCTGGAGCTGGAACTCAAAAATGGAGAGAAGATGGATGGTTGTTTTAGATACCCTAAATTGTGTATTTCCCTATGCATCTGTTTTAACCCAGTTGCAGAAGTCTCCCACCCAGAGGAAAAGGCACGAGGACTGAACTCAGCATCACACAAGCCAGTGCCACAAGTGATGACATTTACATCCAGGGGTACAATTGCAAAGAAAAAGGGCTCATGGATGTGGTGACATGCATGTGATCACCTGCAGCCTTGAGGTCTGCAGAAAAAATACTGTCACCTGCTGATGGTACCTGCAGAGAGAAGGGCTGGTGGCTGTTGTGAGCAGCTTTCACTCTGTGGGTTTAGAGCAGGATGTGGAAAGATCTTACTGGGGACCTTGGGCAGCCCAGGACCATGCATCTTGATGCAGAAACCCTTAGAGATGTGTCAGGCCCTGTTTCTCTTCCCTGCTGTGACTCTTGCACTGCAGCCCTGCCTGAAAATGGATGCTTGGATGTCCTTGTCACTGAGGCACAGCAGCATTTAAACTGAGGGAGGGGGAGAAAAGCTTATACCCATGAAAATCCCACTGGTTTTGACCTCTGCACCTTCCAGGGCATCTCCTGTCCCCTGGAGATAGAGAAAATTCCCTTGGGGGATCTTCGCTGGTGGGGACAAGGAGTCAGATATGTAGGTTAGATGGGAAGGCTTTGCTGACACCCAAGGGTTGAGGTTTTGGGGGATGCTGGCTAGAGAACACATTGAGCTCAGGGGGTGAGTCTTGGGAGAGGGAGACCACAGGGACTGTATGCCTCTGAGGGTGGAGACTCCACAATGTCTCTGGGCAACCTGTTCCCACGTCTGAGATCCTTACAGCTGACTTTGGAGGAGATGTCTTGGCATTGCTGCTGTAGGAACGTTGTCCCCAGGTCACTTGTTCTCTCTGAACTCATGGGTGCAGGTGAAGCTGGACCAGCTCCAGGGTGGGGAGAAGGGTGCTTTGAACATGGACCCTGCTTGTCTGCAGCATCCTGAGAAACCCCCCTCTCCTTTTCCATTGTCCTCATGGCTCTCCTCATCTGAGTGTCGCCACCCAACTGCCCACTCACACCAAGGTGACTGAGTCCCCTTTGGCTCGTCCCTGTCCTCCTACCCCACCTGACACCACAACAAGCTGCTAGAGCTGTACACAAGGGCTCCAGCTCCCATGGCCTTTTCTTTTTAATCTCTCTGTCTTCTTTCCATCTTGGAGCTGTTGCCAATTAAGAGCAAACCATTTGATCATGTCATAATTCTGATGCCAGCAGGCAGACCCATTTGAGTACAGAAAAGGAGAGAGAGACAAGAGAGAGAAAGGGGTATGATAATAAAAATAATAATAATATAGAGGAGGGGAAAAGAATAAAAAGACAGCCTCTTCTTCCATCTCTCCTCTCACAAGGTAAAGAATCAAAAAGTCATTTGATGCATAATTGATTGCTTTGGAGTGACTCGCAAATTGCTAAGGAGCCTTGATTCTCTGGGTAATAAGCACATGGAAAACACAGGGACGTTTTGACCGCGGGGTTGTGTAGCAGGGGGGTCTGGGGAGGAGAGAAAAATAAATACAAAATGAACGCAGCAGCAACTAACTGAGCCCGCGCACACCGAAAATATTTTAATGAGCATCAAGAACAAGGGATTTCAAGAAGCACGAGCTCAGGACAAAACAATAAATTAGCAAACAAAAAAAGGAAACAAAACAAAAAGGGGCTTTTTGTTCTTTTTTTTTTTTTTTTTTCCCCTGACAAGAAAAGCACAAAAGTGCTGAGCTGTCAGTGCTGGGGCTGCAGGTCTCTCTCCCCCTCCCAGCTACTCTGGAGCATGTGGATGGGCAGGGGAGAGATGCTGCCTTCAAGCTTTGCATGGTACATCCCCTCACCCCGCCTGATCCCACCACCCATGGCCACCAGCTTCCAAAACATGCCGACAGACGCTCTGGGTCATCGCAAACATCTTTGTGACTAATTAGAAAGCAGAGGTGTTAGGGCACTTGGATTTGATAGCCCTGGTGATTTATTTACCTCCAGAAAAGGGAGTGAGGAGAAGGGCTGGATTGCCTCTGGTCTCTCCTGACTTAGTTCTCTTTTGAGGGGGAGTTCTACTGACCCAAAGTTTCTGGATTCAGTTAGGGGTGGGTGAAATCCCCTGTCACACTGCATCGGCAGCTCCCAAAGCTCCCGGGCAGCAACACCGAGCATGCAACGTGCCACGGCATCACACTTTGCTCCCTTCATGTTTCCATGTCCTGTGGCCTCGAGCAGCGTTAGAAGGTCCGGCAAGCACCACAGCTGTCTCAGCCACCGGTCACCTTTGCAGGGCTCAAAAGGCTGGAACTGATGACAGCAGCACCGTGGTCCAAAGTGGATTAAAAAGCCTGTGATGGGCTGGCCCTAAGAGATGTGCGTGACCCTCTGTGCAGGTATTTTGGGGATCCTGCTTCCCTCTCCATCACCAGTTGGTCTTTACTGCCTGCTCCCCATGGATATTATGATTGTTTTTGTGTGGGTCTGATCTCTCTTTCTTCTCCAGCCGTCCTGGGAGTCAGACATTTCTGATTTTCTTCTGCAAGGGATGAGTCCCTGAGTGTACAGTTGTTGTGTAGGCATAGAGTCATAGAATAGTTTGGGTTGGAAGGGATCTTCAAAGCTCATCCAGTCCAACCCCCTGCCATGAGCAGGGACATCTTCACCCAGATCAGGTTGCTCAGAGCCCCGTCCAGCCTGGCCTGGGATGTCTCCAGGGATGGGGCATCCACCACCTCTCTGGGAAACCTGGGCCAGTGTTTTACCATCCTGGTTGTAAAAAATTTCTTCCTCATATCTAGCCTAAATCTCCTCATGTTTAGTTTAAAACCATTACCCCTTGCCCTGTCGCAACAGGCCCTGCTAAAAAGTCTGTCCCCATCTTTCTTATTGGCCCCTTTTAAGTATGGAAAGGCCACAATAAGGTGTCCCTGGAGCCTTCTCCAGGCTGAGCAACCCCAAATCTCTCAGCCTGTCCTTCCAGCAGAGCTATTCCAGCCTCAGATCATTTCTCTGACTCCTCTGGCTTCTCTCCAACAGGTCCATGTCTGTCCTGTACTGAGGACCCCAGAGCTGGATGCAGCACTGCAGGGGGGTCTCGCCAGAGTGGAGCAGAGGGGCAGAATCACCTCGCTTGACCTGATGCTGTCACCCTGACATATCCAGAGGAACACCTACTCAGGGGTTCCTTTTGCACAACTAACACTGAGACCTTGAATCACCTGTTTGCAACCTCATTCCCTGCCCTGAGACCAGCCTTGGGCAGCAGCTACACACCAGCTCTGTTTCCCCTGAGAAGTGCCTCGTGTGATGCCTGCATGCACCAAGGAGTTTGCAATCCTTTCGGGGGAAAAGCCTGTTTCCCAGCATGCATGGAGAGGACTGGTATCCCTGCAGGAACTGGTGGGGTGAATCCATCTCTGACGTGTAGATAAAAGCCTTTTCCTGCCTCCTTGCAGTCTCTCATGTTGGCAGGCAATTGCTGAATGCCATTAGCCCAGCTGGTGGTTGGCTTTCAGCCTCCGTGCAGAGCTCTAAATGCGCTGGCAGCATAGAGAGGGGGCTGCCCCATGGATTTAGGGGCTTGCTCGGTGACTGTGCCCAACACGGTGCATCCTCAGGGGTGTTCATGATCTGGAACCACACACCATGTCATTGCAGCAACGGAGGATGCTGCATGCTCCTGTTCAACTTAGTAGGGGTTTTGGGGTGAGAAACATGGCTGTGCTTTAGGCACTTATTCCTGATTTTTTCTCATAAAATCCATGGGACGATGTGAACCAGATCCTTCGAGTCAGGCAGAGAATCTGACTGATCCCAGTGGAGAATTCAGATGTGCCAGTGGAAGAGCCTGGCTGAATTTAACAGAGATGAAGTGGTGGGGCAGGACAAATAACTTTCTGGAGAGATTGCTCTTACAGGTTTATAGTGCAGGAGACAACATCCCTTCTGTATAATTATTTTCCTAATATATTATCTGACATTGACAGGAGATTTAATAAAGACATTAAAAGTTTGACTTTGATTGGAAGAGACCTTTAAGATCACCGAGTCCAATCTTCTTAGGGCTTTCCCATGTGGTTTTAGGACCAAGGGAGCTACTGCATTGCAAGGGATGATGTAGGTCCCTGATAGCAGTAGCTACTGCAAGCTGAGTAATGACTCATGTAGGAGCACGTGTCCCTTTGGATGCTGACTGAGCCCAGACTGCAGAATGACTTTACATACCCCATGCAAAGGTAAGAAATATTAAACCCTCCAGCAGCTCAACTTTCCCACCTAGAGGCTGTGCCTATCCAAGGATGCAACACACTATCCCCAAAATAATACACTGGGTGTCCTCCTGGAAGCAGACTGTCCAGTTGATCAGCATAAACCCACTGCATTCAATGCAATTTTTTACCAACGTATTTCTTCCTTTCTTGCAGATCTGAAGAAGCACTCTTGTGCTGAAAATCCACCTGTTTTCTCTGCTGAGGGTGTGCTAAAGGTAATATCTGTCTCACCATACTTTGTCAGTCTGTATATGCCTGGCTATTGAATTCTGTTGTGGTGTAATCATTAGTCTTGTGAACTTCCAGTCCTTGGGACCTCAGTACTCCTTGATTCTTCTCATTTAATTTTAGCCCTCTCTGTTGCTGAGGAGAATTTCACGTTCATTTTAGGCATGTTTGTTATTAGCAATATTGTTCAGAGTCTTTCTACTGTGGCTGTTGCTATCGGGGCTCTCATTTGGGTGGGTTTTGGGCCTTTTCTCTTTCTGCAGAGGTACCCTGCAGAGGAGGAGGTGAGGAGGAGGCTGAAAAGAGAGATGTAGATGATCAGAGTTAAGGAGAGAGAGGTCTGAGGGACCCTACTAGGTCCTAAATGAAGGGATTGGGAGTGTAATGAGTTGACAGAGAGAAAGAGACTGCATGGGCTGGGGTTCCAGGTGCAGATGTCCCCAGGAGCGTGATGATGCCCAGCGATGGATCCTCTCTCTTGTGAAACTGGTGCCAAACGTGAAGTCAAGCCAAAGCTCACTGAGGTGAGCACCTCTGTCCTCCCAGCAGCTGATTCGCACAGGCCAGTGCTTGTGTCCTTTAACAAAGGGAGGGGTACTTGCTACCAAGGGCATCCGTTTCACTAGCGCAGCTGTTCTATGTGGGGCAGCACCTGTGTGTTATGTCTCCCCATCCCCATTCTTTCCCTGTCTCGCGCCCCCAAGTCTTGGGAGGAGGTTGCATGTAGATTTTTTAGAATCTGCTTTGAGAAACTTTGTTAAGTCCCCAGGCAGGAAGGAAAAAAAAATCAGGGGGCCTATAAGAAATATAGGGACAGACTTTTCAGCAGGGCCTATTGCAATAGGACAAGGGGTGACAGTTTTAAACTAAAGGAGGGGAGACTCAGGCTAGACATAAGGAAGAAATTTTTTGCAATGAGGGCGGTGACATGGTGGAGCTGGTTGCCCAGAGAGGTGGTGGATGCCTCATCCCTGGAGACATCCCAGGCCAGGCTGGGCTAGATGGGGCTCTGAGCAACCTGATCTGGGTGAAGATGTCCCTGCTCATGGCAGGGGTGGGACTAGATGAGCTTGGAAGGTCCCTTCCAACCCAACCCATTCTATGATTCTATGATTGTAATATTTGGATCATGGTATAATTCAGGTTGGAAGGGACCTCAGGAGGTCTTGTGTGTGCTGAGAGGTAGCAGGAAGGAAAGTTGCAATGCAAGGAAGTGGAGCACTTAGGCGTGTGCTGGCTTGAGCGTGCTTGTGAACATGCCTGCCATTTAGATGTGTGCATTTGCTTGTGTTGACAGACAGTTGCATGTATGTGCTCTCCTTTGGCCACACGTGTTTGCCAACATGGTTGCGTTAGTAGGTGGGCACCTGTATGTCACTCCAGGGGGCAGGGGAAATATTTCCAGATCTGCCTCTTGTCTGATTCCCCTTCGTGGCTTTAACTGGCTTTGAGGCCAACCCTTGTAATTACTCACAGCAATGCTGAGTAAATGCCAGTCATGGGAGACTGTACAACCACTTTGCTCCTGATTGTCCAAAAATTCTCCTCCACGTTGCAGGGATGAGGAAAGGTGGTGAGAGGGTGACTCCTCAGCACCTTGGGAAGCCCTGTGCCATCCATCCCAAACGCCACCTTCAGAGCTGGTAACAGAACTGCTCTTGTCTGCTCTAACTATAAGACGATGCTGCTTCCCCATGGTGTGGTGATATCTGGTGGAAGGTGGGGTGACATGTCCATGGTGGCCCCCCATACAAATCAGAGAATAATTTTGGTTGGAAAAGACACTCAAAATCATCAAGTCCAATGGTTAACCTAATGCTAGCACTAAACCATGTCCCCAAGAATCTCATCTGTGCATCTTTAAAACACCTCCAGGGATGGTGACTCCAGCACTGCCCTGGGCAGCCTGTTCCAATGCCCCACAGCCCTTTGGGGAAGAAATTGTTCCCCAGATCCAACCTCAACCTCCCCTGGCGCAACTTGAGGCCGTTTCCTCTGGTCCTGGCGCTTGTTCCTGGGGAGCAGAGCCTGACCCCCCCTGGCTCCAAGCTCCTTTCAGGCAGGTCAGAGATCAGAAGGTCTCCCCTCAGCTCCTGTTCTCCAGCTGAACCCCCAGCTCCCTCAGCCGCTCCCATCACACTTGTGCTCCAGCCCCTTCCCCAGCTCCGTTCCCTTCTCTGAACTCACTCCAGCACCTCAAGGGCTTTCTTGTCATAAGGGGCCCAAAACTGACGCCAGGATTCAAGGTACGCCCTTGCCTGTGCCCAGTACAGTGCTGAGCCTTGCTGGGACAAGCTAGTTTAGTCAACACCATGCTGGGCACACTGCTTGCACACACCACCATCTCCACCCCAGTGGGTGGTAAGAGGTGGGAAGCTCTTGCCCACGGCATCATCCTGGTCTGATGTGCACACCCCTCCACCCCACACACCTCCCCAGTGCCAGCACATGGCCCCTCTGTGCCGCCGCTGGATGCCACACCACCAGCAAGAGCTCGTTAATATTCCGACAGTTCCAATCTCACTCTCTAAATGAAGGTCGCTCTTAAAGAGGGGTTTATAATTGGGCCCCAGCTCCGCTGCGTGTGGCCTTGTCAAGTCATTGCACAACAGCACCTCGGCAGCACACCTCTGAGAAGAAGAAGAAGAAGAAAAATTGGGGAAAAGAAAGGGAGGGAGGGGAGGAAGGGAAAAGGAAGGGAAGAAGGAAGGGACCCTGAGCCCCCCTTTGAAAGAGAAGCAAAAAAGAAGAGACCTGTCAATAGGATCAAGCTGGCGGTGGCCGTGAAAAGCCTGGCAGCTCCACGCTCAGCAATGCTGGGGAGGGGGAGCGGTGGGAAACCACGGGTCGATCCGCTGAGATGAAGGTGAAATGACAGCCCCTGAGGCTGGCAGGATTTGAAAGGAGAACACACAGGAGCCAAAACCTGCAGAGAGACACTTGCAACTTTTCACTTATTCCCTTTGACAAGACAATGGAGTTTTTCTTTCCTTCTCCCCCCTGTGCCCCCCTCCCCTTGTTTTTTAAAGTGAGTCCCATAGGGAGAGGCAGAGAGTTCTCAAAGGATGAAACAACTGGCGTGATGGAGAGAGGGGGGAGAGAAAAGGGGAAGAAAGGAGAGAGGAGCAGAGCTTATTTCTGTATATGACTCTGATTTCCTGGGAGGAGGAGGAAGGAGGGAGCCAAGGGGGTCATTTCCCTTCCCTCAGCACAGGATGAATCAGACTGCCCAGAAGCATCTGATCATGGCCAGCATGGTAGGACAAGACTGGAGTCACAGACTGAGGTGGGGACCAAAGGAGGATGCAGCCAGAGACCTGAGTCTGTAGCAAAGCGGAGTTTCCCTGATTTCTGAGAGAGTTGGGGTTGTTCAGCCTGGAGAAGAGAAGGCTCCAGGGAGAACTTATTGCAGCCTTTCACTACCTAAAAGGGACTTCTATGAAAGATGGGGACAGATTTTTAGGAGGGTGTGTTGCAACAGGATAAGGGGTGATGGTTTTAAACTAAAGGAGGGGAGATTCAGGCTGGACATGAGGAAGAAATATTTTACAACCAGGATGGTAAAACACTGGCCCAGGCTGCCCAGAGAGGTGGTGGATGCCCCATCCCTGGAGACATCCCAGGCCAGGCTGGAGGGGGCTCTGAGCAACCTGATCTGCTTGAAGATGTCCCTGTTCATGGCAGGGGAGTTGGACTAGGTGAGCTTTGAAGGTCCTTTCCAACCCAAACTATTCTATGATTTTATGATTCCTCTGAAGTAGGGTGGGACCGAGGATCATAGAATCATAGAATGTTGGAAGGGACCCACAAGGATCATTGAGTCCAACCCCTGTTCCTGCATAGGACAACCCCAAAAGTCACACCATGTGTCTGAGGGTGTTGCCCAATTGCTTCTTGAATACTGTCCCACTTGTAAGGAAACCTTTGGCTTTCCCAAAAGACAAACACTCAGAGGTGACTTGCATGTCTTGGAGAATAATATTTTGTCTTTCTCCATGTGCTTCACATGGTGGTCCCAAGGGATAAGGATGTTGGGATGGGGAACATCTCTTAGCAGCACAAGGATCATCAGCTCATTAAAACTTCCATTTTAGGATACCTCCATGTGCAGAAAGCAGAGAAGTCGACAATTATGAGGAACATGGCCACTGTGGGCCAGAGTGAACAGTGGACATGGGCTTTTGGTGCTTCCATTAAGACTTTCTCAGAAAGTCACGACTCTGCTGTTGGACCACTGCCTGGATTTGGAAGGATTAAATGACTGACACCAGCCAGCTGGGAAGCATTAACCAGCCAGCTGGGAAAGGCCACATGTGCACATGTCTGAATGCTGAAATCTCACCAGCTGGCTCTCTGCATAGCCATGAAGCAGGAACCACCATCGACCCTTCTGATCAGTTGATCTCTAAGCACTGGAGGAAAGAGGTCAGCACCATAACCCCTATTTTAGAGTTGTAGGAAACTAAGGCATGCAGAAATGAGTCATTAGCAGAAAGAGAAACCAGGGTGGGACATTCCTCATTGTCCTGATTTCTCTGTGGCATATACTTCAAGGATGAGAGAAAAAAGTGCTCCAGCCCTCCCCCGACCACATCTCCAGCCCTCAGATGAACACCAGCCTGGTTAGTCATGTATCCCATGCCCCAGGAGACCCTCTTGGCATCACTGCCTCCATCCTTTGCCTCACCCACATGGGATGCTGAGACAGCCAGATGGTGTATATGATGGACTGATGTCCATCACCCCTCCCTTGGCTTCCCTAGAGCTTATCAGAGAACCAAGAAAGTAAGAAGGAGCAGAGACAATTTCTACCTCATCCCCTTTCATTTGTCCCCAGCCAATTTTTCCTGTGCTCGCATACTTCAGATGAAAGAAATAGTAACTGACCTGTGGCACACGAAATTCTCTGCTTGGTTCTACTGGAAAAAAACCTGCTGCTTCAGCACAGCGGAGCAGGGAGAGGAGCAGCATGTCCATCCATGTCTGGCAGTGGTTGATTACATTTGCTAATTGCAGCTGGGGACAAATGTGCTGGGGAGAAAAAGTGTTTAAAAATCAGGGGCTTTGTCGGTCCTTGCAACTGCACAGTGGAATTCAGAAAGGGGACCACCTAAGGTGGTCTCCTAAGGTGAGAAGTAATATTCTTGACTTCTGCTCCATCCACTCTGTCTTCTTAAAGTATGAGATAACGTGGGGTCAAATATGGGATCCACCACAGCACTCTTTTGCTGTTACATCTTTCAGTTGTAACATGGTACCTTTTGCTTGTCCTGGGCTGTATAGACCCTCCCAAAAGAGACCTAGTTGTTAATTCAAAGTCCCTGGGTCCTTCCTGGATCCTTTTCTTGTGACAACTGTCCAAAGGTCTGTGTGTCCCGGACCCTGTACAAAGGAGCTGCTGGGGAGCAGAACTGAAAGAGCTCCTTCACTTTGCACAAGAGGTGGGACAGTCAATGACAGATAGGGGAAATTTATCTGAACAAGGTCCACTTTAGAGTGAGATGAACTATACCCTAACCTTCACTTTTTGGGCTATTTATGAGGGAAAAAGGGGGCCCAGGATGATTTGCTCCAATAAAGATGCTACAGAAGCAACATTCACATGGTGGGTGTGAGATGAATTCCATGAAGAAGCTTTGGTTTCTTTGGTGGATTCAGAATGAACAGATTCTCTTCCCTAAGGTGTCTCCAAGTGCTGCTTTCGCAACACTCTGTGATCTGACCAATTATATACTCCTTTCTCATCACTCAAAGCAAAGAGACTAAATGACTGACACACGATGCAGATATTGACTGAGAGCTGTAAACTCTTCCCTCTGCCTTATTGCCGCTTCTGCTGTGCTGCCCAGCCATTCAGAAGAATGTCCATGTTGTACCATGCCATAATTTTATGCTCATAAACATATAGTTCCCAACTCCAAGCCTCACCACCTTTTCAGGTTTGGTTTAATCCTGGAGCCCCCATGACTTCTGTTTGCTGCAGGTATCCATTTTGAGAACTTCATCCAGGAGTTTTCTCACCTGATTTGGACAGATGAACTGGCCCACGACAATAGAAAATCCAGTAGAACTTTCTTTTCTTCTGTTTAATCTATAGGCCCTCTCGTGCTGGAGCGTAACCCTTTTCCTTCGCTTGCTGTAACTTGTTTTGGTTTGCCCTTTTCCCTCCTATAACTCTTCTTATGAATTCTTATATTCTGTAGCTGCACCACACTTCAAAGAGTGGGAGTGGGGAGTTTGTGTGTGCCTTCTTTTCTTTCTTTCTTTTTTGTTTTTTTCTCTTTTTTTTTGGTGTGTGTTTAACTGCTGGACTTATTTAACTTGCAGATCATCTGAATTTCTTGTTCTGATTAAAATGCTACCGAACGGGAGTATTTTACTTTGGTGTCTGAAAGCCAGCATGTTCTGATTTTATTCAGCATAGTGACTTTGGGAGCCAACTTCTTCTCCTGGTGCTGTTCTGACCCTGATTATTCGTTGTCCTTGTGCCCTATGGCCATACTTTGGTGGTTACAGTTTCTGCAGCCTTTCACTGTGGATGACACATAGATATCATGTCCTGTCTTTTTCTCCTCCTCCACTATCCCTTCTCACCAACCTCTGCTTATGACTTTGCTGTTACAGCCAAGGAGGCATCTGTTCTCATGACTTTCCATAAAGATCTGCCCCAGCTCTTGTCACAAGTGAGACATAGTGCCAACAGGTATGGAGAGGAGAATGGGGGGAGGATGTTCCACTTGGATAGGTGGCACACCAGTCATCATCATGGCCTCATCAGCAGCTGGGAGGTTGCCCTTGAGTCTTGTCTTTGTCTGTAGAGCATCTCAGACATCCCAGCATCAGGGGCCATCAGCTGTGTCAGCTTGTGTGTTGTGTGTGATGTTGCCACGACACGTCCCGCTGGCCGCTGAGCTGACGTGAGGAAAGACGAGCATGCATTCCCCCAGGACAAGCCATTTGCTCATCGGAGGAGACAGGCAGCACAGTCAGGCTGGCCGGAGGGTGCTTCTCCCAGGGGAAGGAGTCACAGCAACACAGGGCACTGTAAAGGGATGGTCTGGTGGCTCTCAGAAGGAATCCCACCTCCCAAATACCCAGATTCTCTCCCTGCTCTCTTCTGGGAGACATCTCCTGGGGTGAGTCTGCGGGAGCCCCATATGGTAGCCCAGCAGTGAGCGGGACTCCATGGGAAGCATCCTTCATCCTAAATCATACCTTCATTTTGTCTCTCTTTTCTTTCAGATTCCCTCCCTCTCTCTTTGTCTTTGCTTTCTCTCCACCCTCTCCGCCCTTTCCCCCGCTTCCACTTTGTCACTTCTCTTTCTCCCCTTTTTTTTTTCCTCCCTTTTTTCTCCCCTGTTTCATTTTTATCTGCTCCACTTGGACAGGCTGACACACACAATGATGCGCACACCCCAACACATGCATATCCATGCTAGCGTGGGAGCAGCGAGCGCTTCGGAACAGCTTTAGGCTCGACATTACCATAGACAGCGGGTTAATGGGAGTCTACTGAAGAACTTTTTGTGTTATTTTTCCCTGATGTGCCTGTGTGAAATACCTGGCCCCGCAGCGTCACCACGGAAGATTGGAAATGCTCCTGCCATGGACCTTTACACGGCACATTTTAGGATCCCCGCTGTGTTTTCTTTCCAATAAGAAGAAAGACCTGTCAGCATTAAGCAAATCAGCCGTACGTCTCACCTCCCTGAGCTGTGTCACACATGAATATCTGAGGGCTTTTTTTTTTTTCCCCCCACCTTCTCTTTCCCTTCTCTCCTCTCCTTTCCCATTCCTGTCCTCTTGGTTTTTAACGAAAGAAAAGTTTAATGTGCTCACAAAGGAGAGAGAGAAATATCCATAAAACTCCAATTTAAACCCTTTTAACCCATTCCTCTGCTTTCTCTTTCAACCTGGTAGCACACGTTTTTTTCTTCCTAATAGGAAGAAGGTTTGAATTTCTCAAGCAGCCGGAGGGGGAGAGAGAGGAGGAGGAGTGTGGAAGGGAAGGCAGAGTTTCTGCATGTGCATGGCTGATATAAGCAGGGTTTCTGGAGGTTTAAGGCAGTGGAAAAGGGGGGATGAAGCAGCCATAAACATAGGAGCTGGCATGAGAATGGCAGGATTTTCCTTTAATTGCATTGCACTGTTGCGCCTGCCCAGGCTGCAGGTTGTCAGTGCCCAGGCACTCCCAAAAAAGGGAGATGTGGAGCCAAATGCAATAATTAAAACCACAAGATATTAAACACCAGGCACCTTTGGCATCCCCTGTATCTTGGGAATAAATCTGAGCCCAAATTTAGACCTTCCATCGAAAAACATAATCTGAAACTGCTCGAACTCAGGAGTGGGTGATATCAGACACCCAAAAGGGTCCTTGACAAGGGCACCTTAGAAGCATAGAATAGTTTGGGTTGGAAGGGACCTTCAAAGATCACTTAGCCCAACTCCCCTGCCATGAACAGGGACATCTTCACCCAGATCAGGTTGCTCAGAGCCCTGTCCAGCCTGGCATGGGATGTCTCCAGGAATGGGGCATCCACCACCTCTCTGGGAAACCTGGGCCAGTGTTTCACCACTCTCAGTGTAAAAAATTTCTTCCTCACGTCTACCCTGAATCTCCCCTCTTTTAGTTTAAAACCATCACCCCTTGTCCTATTGCAACAGGGCCTGCTAAAAAGCCTGTCCATCTTTCTTATAGTCCCCTTTAAATACTGAAAGGCCACAAGAAGGTCTCCCTGGAGCCTTCTCTTCTCCAGGCTGAACAACCCCAAGGGTTTCCAGGGATGAGGCATCTATGACCTCTCTGGACAACCTGGTCCAGTATTTTACCACCCTCAACACCACGTTGTTGAAAGAGATGCAGCCTAGTTATGGGTTCACAAAAGCTATAAAATTTGTCCCCACAAGTCTTCAGGAGATGATGTTCCCTTCCTGCCCTGAGCTTGAGACTCTGTCTGCACCGGCATGAAGAAGTGATTGAGTGTCCCTCAATTGTATGGAAAAGGCTGGTCTAGAAGCAATGATTTGGGAAAAGGCAGCAAAATACAGAGATTTGTTCTGTAAAATGAGTTCCTGAGGAGGATTTGTTTTCCTTTAAACTCTTCACTAGACCTTCCACGTTCAACATTCCAGCTACTAGGAAAGGGCAAATCCAGATAGACAAGTAAACTCACTCCAGCCAGGTCAGGACTGGTAATATCCACAGTCAAATCATAGAATCATACAATTATTTCTAGGACAGATGTACTCATTCATCTGGGCTTTCATTGACACGGGGCAGGTGGATGCACATATTCACAACCCTGCCTTCCAGGGTAGGAAAAGCAGGAATGAGTTCAGCTTCTTTTCATTTTGCAAAGCTTTTCCCAAGCCAAAAAGCTGCTGGGAATATGTTGGGGAGGATGGAGGAGAGGAGAAGGGAGAAGGAACCAAGATTATGTGAGTGGGTCTCCCTGTGAAATCCAAGTGAAATGTCTAAAGGGAAAAATAACCCGGCTGCAGACTGCATGGCACCTCGTACCTGTGTGATGCCTTGTGCTGAGAGCTGAAGAAGCATCCGGTTAGGCTTGAAAAAGAGGAGAATCCACATGAATCAACACCAGGGAATTTTCCCTTCAGGACTCTGGGATTGCCCATTTGAGTAATTTATCTTCCTTGCCCATTAATGCTTAATTGATCTGTGGCTCTAATAGACTGCACTTGAGATGTGCCATGCAGAAAGAGCCAGAGAAAGAGGCAGGATCCAAGGAAATTTGGCTATTTCTCAGCTGTGCTGCAGGGACTTTGGCTGGGGATGTGGATGCAGACACACATATGGGGCAGCCAGGGTGGTTTCTGGACTTTGGGGATTTTCATCCACCAGTGTAACAAGAGCTCTTGTGCTTTCAAGAGCGGCTGAGGGAAATGGGGTTGTTCAGCCTGGAGAACAGGAGGCTGAGGGGAGGCCTTCCCACTCTCTACAACTACCTGAAAGGAGGTTGTACCATGGAGGGTGTTGGTCTCTTCTACCAAGTAACAAGGGACAGAACAAGAGGAAATGGCCTCAGGTTGCACGAGGGGAGGTTTGGATTGGATATTGGGAAAAATTTCTTCCTGGGAAGGGTCGTCGGGCATTGGAACAGGCTGCCCAGGGCAGTAGTGGAGTCACCATCCCTGGAGGAGTTGAACAGACGTAGAGATGGGGTTCTCAGGGACATGTGCTAGTGCCAGTGTTGGGTTAATGGTTGGACTCAATGATCTTGAGGGTCTCCCCAGTTTAAGAAGGACAAGAAATTACTGGAGACAGTCCAGCAGAGGGCTATGAAAATGATTAGAGGTCTAGAACATCTTTCTTATGAGGAAAGACTGAGGGAGTTGGGTCTGTTCAGCCTGGAGAAGAGCAGCTGAGAGGGGTTCTTATCAATGCTTGTAAATATCTGAAGGGTGGGTGTCAAGAGGATGGACCAGACTCTTTTCAGTGGTACTGAATGACAGGATGACGGGCAACAGGCACATACTGAAACATAGGATGTTCCATCTGAATATGATGAGATACTTCTTTACTTTGAGGGTGACAGAGCACTGGAACAGGCTGCCCAGAGAGGTTGTGGAGTTTCCTCTGGAGACATTCAAAACCCACCTGGACACAATGTTGTGTAATCTGCTCTGGTGAACCTGCTTTAGCAGATGGGTTGGACTAGATGATCTCCAGAGGTCCCTTCCAGCCTCAACCATTCTGTGATTCTATGATTCTGTTGTCTAGTCTCTTCTGTGATTCTGTTGTCCAGTCTCTTCTTGAATACTGTCAGGCTTGGGGCCGTGAGACCTTCCTGGGGAGCCTGTTCCAGTGCTCCAGCACCCTTTGGGTGAAGAACCTTTTCCTAATGTCCAACCTAAACATCCTCTGGCACATCTTCCTGCCATTCCCTTGGACAGAACTGTCACTGGTCACAAGAGAGAAAAGTTCGGCACCTACCCTTCCTCCTCTCCTTGTGAGGGAGCATGTCATGTCTAACAGTCTATTGGGAATAGTCTCTTGGCCCTCAGTGATTGCAGAATCATTTGGGAGGCAGCTAATTGGGCTGGTCCGCAGCTTCCCAGGGACTGCACTAATAATTTAACAGTGATTGGATTCCAGGGCCTGGGCACTGCCTGATTCCTAATACAGTCGTAGCCCCAGTGACTCAGGGGGACTGGTGAAATTGTTTTTTAATGGGAGAGCGTGAGACATACCCAAGGCTTTGCATAAAATCAAGTGAGTGAATTGCATAGCCTGTTGCAAACTCCCAAATTACTGGGGCTGCATCATGTAGTCCCAGCTTCCCACTGTGCCCTTCCTGACTCCTGGTGGCTTACTGACTCTTGGTTCTGGTTCATCCATGTTCCAGCTCACGCTGGCTGCCTACAGCTCTCAGCACAACCATCTGCCTGCAGCAGCCTGCTGACTTCATCCCTACACAGCCTGGGACACGTGCCAGGACAGGGGAATAATGTACCCCACCTTCCCCAGGGTGCCCTTCTCTGAATTGCTGAGTTGAACCATACTGAGCTATCAACCTTTTACCTTACAACCCCAAATTCAGTGAAATGAGGGGAAACGCTGCGAGAGCTGCGCTGCCATTAAGTTGTGCCAGAGCTCAGAAGAAGAAATTTTTTACAATGAGGGTGGTAAAATACTGAACCAGGTTGCCCAGAGAGGTGGTAGATGTCCCATTCCTGAAGACATCCCAGGCCAGGCTGGACGGGGCTCCGAGCAACCTGAGCTGGGTGAAGATGTCCCTGCTCATGGCAGGGGGTTGAAGTAGATGAGCTTTGAAGGTCCCTTCCAACCCAAATTATTCTATGATTCTGTGACTCTACAATTCTCATGCTGCCTTCCCGCATCCTGTGACACTGAGAGATGGGGTTCAGGGGCTGTATCAACACCCAACATCCAAAGTGAACGTATTGTACACTGCGATGGAGATGGCTTAATGGTTTAGGGACGCGATGCTGCCTTTGAATGCAACAGGTCCTGACGAATGCCTTGATGAGCCCTGCAGCAGAACAAAATCCTCTAAACCAACAGACAAGCTTATTTATTATTAATAGTATTGCACACTTCATTCATCAGCTCTTTACCAGTGCACAGCATAGCTTTGCAGCCACTCAGGGTGGGAAACAACATGCTGACTTCCTTAAGTGGGGAGCAGAGGGCCCAGGATAGAATAATGGGGCTGAGACACCTGGTTGGAAGCCCTAGACTTTCACCCCAGACACAGGCACCCCAGACACACCATGCTGTGTGGTTCACTTCCCATTCAAGAGGGTGCTGCCCTCTCACTTCCATGTATTGCTGGTGACAGCAGGGAAAAACCAAGCACTGAAACATCCAAAAAAGGGTGAAAAGTGGGACTTGGAAGAGCATTTCCTTGTGAGCACCCGATGGTTGCCAGCTGACTCTGTTTCCTTACTGAACAGAGGTGGCAAGAATCATAGAATAGTTTGGGTTGGAAGGGACCTTCAAAGATCACCCAGTCACACCCCTGCCATGAGCAGGGACATGTTCAGCCAGCGCAGGTTGCTCAGAGCCCCGTCCAGCCTGGCCTGGGATGTCTCCAGGGATGGTTCATCCACCACCTCTCTGGGCAACCTGGGCCAGTATTTTACCCCCCTCATTGCAAAAAATTTCGTTGGTGTCTTCTATGGCAAGCCATGGCTAAGCCTGGGGTCCTATGGCAAATCCATCCCGATGCACCACAGAATCCAAATAACCTGAAAAAGCGGGAATACATCCTCAACATCCACAAATCAGAGAGGCAACAGAGATGGGGGAAGAATCAGCCGAACCACCCTGTGTGCTCCTGAGAGCATCCCCGGGGCTGCTTTGGTCCCCAGAGAGGATGGGAAGGGTGGGAGTGGGGAGGTTGGGGTAGGGAGAGGTGGGAGGGCAGGCGAAGGGGGCGAGTGGGAGCACTCCTGAGCGCTTCCCACAAAGGGCTTTAATGCATTTAAAAGTGGAAGGTTTCACGTCCGATTCTTGTCACGGGCAGCAGGGCTAATCGTCCGGATGCCATTTCCAGGGGGAAGGAAGGCACTCCGGCAGCGGACAAGCCACTTTGCTCAGAGGGGCTGCTCGCCTTAAGAGGCTTTTATTGCTGTGGCTCAGCAGCTCGGCAGAGAGGTGTGCTGTCATTAGAGTGACACTAAAAGTGTCCAAAGATTAGCCGTGACGGACTGACTGACCTGTCCCTGTCAAGCTCAGAGCAGATGAGACGAGGTAGGGGAAGAAAGGAGGGAGAAATAGCTTTCCCCCCTGGAAAGGATGATGCGGGGTGGGCAATGAAAACCTGGCAATATTAGTATCTACACACTAACTGTATTTAGATCGTTTCCAATTATCACCTCAAATCAGTTCATATATCCTGAAATGAGATTGTAAACCAAACCCCCTGGGAAAACTGGCACGAGAGAAATTTGGTGTTTTCCTTGCCTTCGGCAGGACTGGATGAAGAACAAGTTTCCAGCTTTGGAGATGTCAGTGATAGGCCTCTTCATCAGAGTTTTGCAAGGAGACCCAAGGAAAGCTGTGGACTGGCAGTGACATTGGTGTCTCTGGGTCCCATCAGTAGAGAATCTCTCTGGTGATCTCGTATCCCTGCCCAGAGGAGGGGTATTGGAACTAGATAATCTTAAGGTTCCTTCCAACCCAAACTATTCTATGGTTCTATGATTCTATGATTCTATGACTCTATGATTCCTCAGCCACCAAGCTCTGATGTTAAGGGGATGCTGTTCTTGTTCCTCTCTGGAGAGAGCCAAAAGTTCCTCCTGTAGTGACAGGCAGAGTTATGCTAAAGGAAAACAAAAATTTTGCATAAAATCTTGTCTCTTCCCTCACCATTTCTCAGAAATCTGGTCTCCTGAGCTTGAAACATGACTGGCCCTCATTCTGGGTGCATGTTGTGACCCCCTCCATGGGAAGAGCCCGTCACACACCCCAGATGCACACAGAGTGGGAAAACAGCTTTTAATATTTCTTATCATTGTGGTTAAACCCCTCTCATGTTTCTGCACTTCCCCTACCAGGAAGCCCCATCAGAGCCTCCCCCTTGGACCCTGGTTTTTGATCTTGGCCAAAGCTGACCTGAGCAAGATGCTCAATTTGCTGCTGCCAGCAGTTCTCTTGGAGTCCTCCCACGGCTGCCAGCGTCTCTTGCACGCTCGCTCCCCATGGCTCCTTCACAACAGGGCATTTCCCAGACACAGCTCCGTTATTCCACTGCTGAGCTGAATTTCACCTTCTAATTCTTCTTCTTGCAGAAAAATGTATCTAATTTCTTTTACCTTCCACCTCCCCTCCTCCTCCTAAGCCCTTTTCCCAACTGCTTGCAAAGAGAGGTTTCGAGACTAATTTCAAGGTGGATTCAGCACTGAGAGATTGGGGAATTTAACATCAAGAAGTTGTTTGAGGCTGTGGAGTGGTCTGTGCTCCCTCCTGAGATGGAGGAGTCCAACGAGGCCCTCAGAAATGCAACTCCAGCTAATCAAGCCTGTGGAGAGCCAGAAGGACTCCTGGGGGTGGTTTCTGTACAGGATCTTTAAAACACAGCTCTCCAGGGAAGAAAAGGAAGCTCAGGAGACAAGACAGATGGCGGATGAGGGTAGAAGATTTGGGACATGACAGTCCCCATGCTGGCTTGGCTGTGGGAACTCCTGGTCAAGTTGCTTCCCATCCTTGAACCCTGGTTTTCCCACCTATTCAGTGATGGTGGCAATGGTGAGCTACTCTTTAGAGACCAGTGGGAACATGTCATTCAAGATTAGCTGGCAAAGCCAGAAAATGGCAAAGTTGATGGACATCAATGGGACCTTGCAAACTCTCTCCTCTTAAGATTTTTGATGTCTTTCCACTCGGCTGTGCCTGGTTAGGTGGACGATTCAGTTTTTAGATACAGCACTGGTGGATCCTTCTGCAGTTCGTCACCCATAGGAATTCTTCCATTCTCTGGCATCCCTTTTCTGGTGAGAAGTTTGGCTGAAAAACAGTGGTGTGCCATCATGTGGCTGCTTCCCTGAACCTTGCTGCCTTTGTTTGAGGAGGACACCAACATTCCCACAATCAGTCACCTCTTGTTCACGTTGGTTGTGGCATAAAGCAGGGTATGAAATTATCTGAGGGCAGTTTATTGCTATGACTAAGGAATTGAGTGTCCCTAATTCGTTTCCTATTTTGTCTTCCTTAATTGTGTCATTTTTTCAGTAAATTCTCTTGTAGGCTCACAAATTCTCCTTACAATTTGCCTGATTGCAACAAACCAAGCCCTTTCCTTCCCTACATGCTGCTGGGGAGCCATCAGGAGTGACCCTTGCTGGATGTCTTCCAAAGGAACAACAGAGCAATCCCATGGTATCACCTGACCTCTCCTTGTGCTGCATTCCAGGATTTGTCTCGTGTCTTCTCACCACTGTATAGGTGAACAAAACTAGTTGCTCCATCCGCACAACTCATCCAGTGGTGGATGGACAGACTCCCACCACAGGGTATTGAGCTACGCGATGCTGGACTTACTGCTGTAGCAAAGCTCCTGGTCAGGGTTCCTTGGTACTCCTCATCTCATTAAATATAAATCAAATCTCTCCATATCACGGGGAGGAGACCTGTGCTGGGCTACATGACTGGGAGTGGACTGCACCTGGTGGCGTGTGCTTTTAAGGAAATGTCTTTGGGAGCCAGACCTCATGCCCTACCTAAGGGACATTGCTGAGGGTCTGTTATATGCGGTGACCCCACACTGATGCGTGGGCACAGGGCAGAGGAGAAAACCTGCAATGTTGCAGGTCTATGAGGTCCAGACCAGGCAACGAGTGGGGGGACCCAGTGGTGCTTAAGATCTGGGTGACTGTCATGATTCTAGAGTGTCTGGAGGGAAGATCCTCTGTAGTTTATAGTCTTGTATGTTTTGCCCTCTTTGGGATGTGGGTGGCTGCTGGTTCATGTTCAACCTGACATCAGTTGTCACCCCATAGCACCACAGCTGCTCAGCCATGTATTTCCCAACCAGTTTCCAGGCAGTTTGCAGTCTGGTGCCCTCCAACATCAACACAGAGCTTTGCACACTTCCTCGTTGACCTTTATGATGTTCCTGTTGTCCCAGTCCTTCTCAGGACCCCTCTAGACTAAGGCTCTGCCATTTGTTGCCCCAGTTCCTCCTCCTAATTAACTGTTACCTACAAACTTGTGGAAGATGTATCTCCATCCAGGTCACTGATGGGGATGGTGAAGAGTTAGCAGCTGTACCATCAGCCTGAGGGGAACTTCGCCACTCTCATACTGCAAAATGAATAAGCTCACTCCTCAGATAGAATCATAGAATCATATAACCATAGAATGTCCTGAGTTGGAAGGGCCCCACACGGATCATTGAGTCCAGCTCCTGAGCCTGCATATGACAACCCCACAGTTCACACCATGTGTCTGAGGTTGTCCAGTCTCTTCTTGAACACTGTCAGGCTTGGGGCCGTGACACCTCCCTGGGGAGCCTGTTCCAGTGCTCCACCACCCTCTGGATGAAGAACCTTTTCCTAATGTCCAACCTGACCCTCCCCGGCACATCTTCCTGCTATTCCCTTGGGTTCTGTCATTGGTTGCTAAAGAGAAGAGTTTGGCACCTGCTCCTCCTCCTCCCCTTGTGAGGAAGCTATAGGAGAGTTCTACTTAGCTCCATGGAGTCCATCAAAGTCCAAGGGATGGTGTGTGTTGGGAACAGATATCCTTCTGCATAAGCAGAGACTCTCTAAGCTGCTGATGGCAACAACAGACAGAAAATTAAAAGCTTACCAAAACAAATTTTTTTTTTCCAAAGTGAGAGCCTGGGAAACTGTTTGGCATAATGGCTGGGATTTAGTTTGATGTAGTGAAAAATATTGGGCATTTACCTGATAAAGCTGATCATTGAAGAAGGCAAATCTCCTCGGCCAGGGAAGAAGTGATGAATGAATTCCATGTCAGTAACACTGGTTTGTTTCATTGTTACTGAAGAGCTTGCATTAAACAGCAAAGCTAGTGCACTGCAATCAAAAAATGACTTATTTATTTCAAGGGATTTGAAATCGTGAAGCCTGCACCCTTTTTTGCATTTCTAGGATAGAGAGAACTCCTTTGCGCATGGCAAGTATGTTTTGGTGTAGTCACTCATCTGCTACAGACACTGGCACATGCGTTATGCAGTGGTGGGTACTGTCCTTCTTTCAGGTGAAAATCATGCAGGCCTAGCCTAATTCCCTAGTGAAACTCGAGCCAGCGATGCAAGGTTGGACCACTGACCTGTGTGGAGTGACCCATCTCTGGTTTGGGAGGTCCTGAAGCATGTGCTGTAGTCCGGGAGTATCTAGATAGTGGGCCAAACAACTTGGCATGATAAGGTAAATCCGTGTTCTTCCATCCTCTTGTGCATCCCTGCCTGCTCAGTGCATGGGAAGAGGAACCTGGACCCTTAGAAAACATCGACATCTCAGAAACGGTGTTTAAGGAACATTAAAACTTACATTCCCAAAATCTAGGAAATCTGCACAATCTGTGAATACAGCAACAGCATAATGCCTCATGGAATCAGGCAGGTTTACTATCTCAAAGCCGAAAGTGAATCATGTTTGTGTCAATGTTTCATGCTGTGATAATAAATAAACCAAATCCAGACTTTCCAGTTTACCTGCAATCCTCTGAAGACTTTTCCTTTGCAAGCGCTGCTCTGCTCTGTGTTCCCTGGAAGTTTTCAGAGTTTGCCCAAACAGCATTTTTCTGATACTCCATGAAAAATATTTGCTCAGCTCTTCTGGCAAGCATGAGCTCTGAGGAAGTCGAAGGCAAAGGATTCACCTTGCCCTGGGCTGCTGAAAACTGCTTTGCTCCACAGCTCTTGTTGGAGATGAGGAGGAGATCAACGTGTTGTGAGACCAGCAACAGTCACGGAGGATGGTTATATCTAGGACACATGTAATTGTGGACAGGAGTCTCCTTCCCGTACTCTGACTACAACATCTTTCATGTTAACTTTGTGCTGGGGGGATTTAGGGGATGGAGAGGAGGAAGGAGAGATGTTTATCAGCAGGTGGATGAAAGGAGATGAAGTGCTCTTGAAATGTTCTCAGACTGGGCTGACGGTGGTCAGAGGCTTCTAGAAAGATGGGGACAAAAAATTTTGGAGTATCTTACCTGTTTGGGCTCCTTGCTTGCACAAGCCGATCCCCTGTGCCTTAGGAGAATGACATGGGCATGGCTACAACTTTTTGAAAAGCTGATACCACCAGCACAGTGAAAGTTCACCTTGACTTGGGGCTTCTCCAAGACCCACCCCATCCTGAGCTGCTTCCTTGTGCAATAAATCTTTCCTACAAGTGACACTGGGTCTATCTAGGAAGATGTAGCTGTCTTGGCCACAAGACATGGGCTACCTGTGCTGCTGGTGGAAGGTCCTTTCCTGCAACAACCATGCAGTTTTCTCCTTGGCATGTCCCAGAGCCCACCAAAAACAGCTGCTGAATGGCAATCTAGGGGTTCTTAGGATTTGTGGAGAAAGAAAAGTGGAGTTCACGCCAATCCAGAGGAAAGGACAAGGAAGTTTTTCTTGGGCCTTTCCCCAGAGCTGCTGATTTGCAGGATGCTCCCCAGCCTGATGGCTCCTTCTGGGCCGTGATGGATGAGCTCGCACCTCTGTCCGCCTTCCTGTAACTGCTTTGCAATCAGCAGCAGCGGCCAGGAGGGCTCCCAGGGGCCTGATGAGGATAGAGCGGGGGTATGATGGTGGGGGAAAGGGGGGTGAGCAGGGGGATGAGCTTGTGTGTGGGGCTGCGGTGGATGTCAGTTAATGGAGCCGGGTGATTCAGCCGCTGCAAAAGCATCATCGAGGGATGCTTTGCACCCTGGTACTGCTGGCAGGAACATCCTGGAGGCTCTGCAGCACATAAGTAACTACAGTGGGTGATTGCTTAATAATTAAAGATATGTAGTGCTTGGATTGCCTCCCGGAGCCGGAGCAGAACGGGGAGAGCAGGGCACAGAGGGAGGAAAACTTCCCGTCTTACAGGAAATCTTCCCCTCCGAACCTCCCTGCAGTCCCTGTGCCTGCCGAGGGACTTGGCTGGAATCGATTCCCCTCT
Organism: Caloenas nicobarica; assembly: GCF_036013445.1. NCBI lineage: Eukaryota > Metazoa > Chordata > Aves > Columbiformes > Columbidae > Caloenas > Caloenas nicobarica. Next base: position 163,819,700 of record NC_088246.1, on the reverse strand, counting down.
GTTTGCAGCCAGAGGAAGCAGCGGGTTGCCGTTGGGTTCCTGCCACTGATTAACTAAGTGACCTTGATGTGTCGTTCTTTTTCCTGTCATGCCTCAGTTTCCCCTCTCAGAGTCAGGATATTTTATGGAGGTATTGGAGTATCTCGTTGGAGAGGTTAGACCCAGCTGAGCAGTCTGAGGGGAACATGAGGGTGCTTAGTGTGTAATCCCGGAGGCAGTGTTTTTGTCTTTGAGACACTAAACCTCCTTGTTTCCAGGAGGGGTTCTGTTCTTCCCACGCTCACAGATTCTGCAGATTTCCCAGATTTGGGGAATGCAAGTTTTAAGTGATCTTAAACTGCTTGGACCTTGGTCCAGCAGAGGAGAAAACAATATTACCACTCTGGAAAAAGCAGTTCATCGCAACCCCGGGCTGCAAGATGGGCACATGGAGCAGGATATTGCAACCTGCTCCCCATGGTGAGGACAACACCAACATGACACCCCTGAGCCCACGGGACAGCGAGGAGCCTGGTGGCATGGGCCATCGCTCCCTGACAGCTCCACTTTATTTACAGACCTGATTACAGGCGACACATGAGCGGATTTATTAACTCTGCTCTCCTGCTATTCAGAGCCTTGTAGATAAATGGCAGAGCCCGGGGCCAGCGCTAAAACTCAGTTAACATTAAAGTGAAGGATCTGCTGGTGTTTCTGCCAGGGGCGGAGAGTAGCGGATGCGCTTTTCTTTGCAGAGCAGTCAGATGTGTGTTGGTTGAGCAAGAGAGTTTTTTTCCCCGCTCCCCAGGATGGATGTTGCACATGGGGAGGGTAGGATGGGGATGCTGACTCAGCACCCGCTGCGCCGCTGGCTGGAGAGATGCAGAGTGGTGGTTGGGGCACTGCATGGTCCATTCCGACTGGGCTGTGGGGCAGGCAAGGGCTTTGCTGCACGATATGGGGCTCTGCTGAGCCTGTCTTACCCCCCAGGCACTGATTCTGGTCCAGGCTAAGCACTGTCAGTCCAGAAGGCATGCATGTGTGTTAAGACCTTGTTTTTATCATGCTGATCTTGTATAAATCCTGATAATTGACCCTGGAGTCAGGGGTATCACGGTGGTGTCAAACTGGTGCAAGAGGAGAATGAGACCCCCTCGAAGCTCATCCCTCACCCCCATGTTGCAATTGCCATTTCCTGTTGTGTAATGAGTTAGAATCATAGAATCATAGAATTGTTTAGCTTAAAAAAGACCTTTAAGATCATTGAGTTCAATAGTTAACCCAAGTCCACCTCTAAACCATGTCCCTAAAAACCTCATCTACAAGTCTTTTGAACACCTCCAGGGATGGTGACTCCACCACTGCCCTGGGCAGCGTTTGGACTTCTTTGGGTGAAAATATTGATTTGCTCCTGCTACAAGGATGGAGGGAGAGATTGAGGGACATCTTGCATCAGAATCAGTCAGCCTTGACCCGTCTTTGCTCTTCCTATCAATCCCCTTTACCTTCCTCTGGAACCTCCAGATTGTTTGGTCCCTGCCATGGCTTGTGTCTAGAACTAGCCTTGTGTTGCCTAGACCTCCTGTTTTTTCATAAGGTTTTCCCTCTGGGATTAAACTGTTGGAGAGGCAGGGACTGCATTGGGACCATACCCTTCCTGAGAATATCTCTAGTGTCACTGCAAAGTTTGGACTGTGGGGACTGAAATGATGCAGCAACGGGGCCCTTGTTTCACCAGCAGCTGTTTCAGGGCTCAACCAAAGTTGCCTCCTTTTTCTGAAGCTCATGCCTAACTGAGGAGTCAAAGAAATTCTAGTTTACACAACACTTGATTTGACAAGAAAGGTGTCATTCTGTTTCTACTTGACGTGATTTGAAAGCAAGGCTTTTTTTGAACACTAAAAGAATCAAGAGGATTTAAGAGGTAGGAATTCATATCAGTGAGGCTCCCAAAAAGTAAAAAATGAAACTTTTTGGGGGCTGCATGTCCATTTTTTCTTGGAGAGTCCCACATGAGAGAAACTTTTTGAAAGTTTTGATGGTGTTTTGGGAAGTTTTGCTCTCTGTTGCGAGTCTGAGCAACGCAGACAGTCACTGCTGGCCTCAAACATCCTTGCTCCTTACTTGCAGGACTCTGCCATCCCGCAGCTCAGGGATGAGACTTTTTTGGAGGCTTGCCACAAAGAATGGCTGGGGTTAGAAGGGACCTCTGGAGATCATCTAGTCCAACTCACCTGCTAAAGCAGGTTCACCAGAGCAGATCACACAGGAATGTGTCCAGGTGGGTTTTGAATGTCTCCAGAGAAGGAGACTCCACAACCTCTCTGGGCAGCCTGTTCCAGTGCTCTGGCACCTCACAGTACAGAAGTTTCTCTTCATGTTTAGATGGAAGTCTCCTGTATTTCAGTCTGTACTCATTGCCCCTCATCCTATCATTGGGCACCACTGAAAAGAGTGGTCTCATCCTCTTGACACCCACCCTGGAGATAATTACAAGCATTGATAAGATCCTCTCTCAGCTTCTCTTCTCCAGGCTGAACAGACTCAGCTTTCTCAATTTCTTCTTGTAACAAAGATGCTCCAGAGCACTTATCATCTTTGTAGCTCTTCACTGGACTCCCTCACGTAATTCCTTGTCCTTCGTAACAGGGTAGCCCAGAAGTGGACACAGCCCTATCTTTCTCAAGGCAGTGTCATTGCATGGACCAAAGCAAAGGCAATTTGAGAGATCATAGAATAGTTTGGGTTGGAAGAGACCTTCAAAGCTCATCCAGTCCAACCCCTGCCATGAGCAGGGACATCTTCACCCAGATCAGGTTGCTCAGAGCCCCCTCCAGCCTGGCCTGGAATGTCTCCAGGGATGGGGCATCTACCACCTCTCTTGGCAATCTGGGCGAGTGTCTCACCACCCTCAGTGTAAAAAATTTCTTCCTTATGCCTAGCCTGAATCTCCCCTCCTTGAGTTTAAAACCTTCACCCCTTGTCCTATTGCAACAGGCCCTGCTAAAAAGTCTGTCCTCATTTTTCTTATTGGCCCCTTTTAAGTACAGAAAGGCTGCAATAAGGTCTCCCCAGAGCCTTCTCTTCTCCAGGCTGAAGAGAGATGTGGGCGACTCCAACTACACCTTGGAAATGAGCACCAAAGATGCTCGGAAATCACTCCTTCTTTCCATGCCTCAGTTTCCCCAGCAGTAAAGCAGAGCTAATTTCTCCTTTCCCACTGTGGGGGAGATGGAAGCTGCTTCAGCTTTGCTTTTTCCGCCAAGGCTGGGTTTTCTGAGCACTCAGCACTTCCGCAAAGCTGGTCCTTGGTGCTTATAAAGTGCTGTGAGAGTAAGGCTCTGCCGGATACCTGAGCTGGGATGGAAGCTGGTACTGCAGACAGTTATCTCCATGGATGGGCTGATACTGCAGACAGGCCGGGGCAGGGGGGAGAGGATCAATAACGCAGATATGGAGAGAGCCGTCCCGGCATGAATAAGCCCAGCTTTGTAAATGAACCCTGCGCTCTCAGGGCTCCCCGGTAAAGGCTGTTATCTCCAGACACTCCGGCTGTCTGGGTCCTTTCACAATACAGAGATGTGCCGACCAGGATATGAGTCAGCTAACAGGGCTCTTTTTCCTGATCGCTGACCGAGTGCCGGCCTGACACCGGCGTTGAAATGTTGGCTGTTGGCTGCCTGGTGTTAGGAATGCGGGGTGGCCCGCACCTCCTCCAAGGGCAAAGAAAATTAACCCACATCCATCCTACCTGATTTCTCCTGTATCCCAGCCTGGGATGCCATAACAGCAGCCACCAGTGAGCTCCCCAGCCCTCAAGGCAGTGTGCTCAGCTGGAGGTTATGAGAGAAAAAAGACAAGCAAAAGGTATATGGACTTATTCTTTCTTTGCTGGGCCCTGGGGATGACACAAGCAGCTGTTTCTGGACCACAAAGCATCTGGCTTTACCCATGCAGCCCAGACAACAGCAGAAGCAACCAGAAGACTCCCCAGACTGGCTGGCTATTGCATCAGCGCAATCCAGCTACAAGATCACTACAAGGAATCCTGGAAAAGGTGTGTGTTCCCCAACCATGCCCCATCCACGTCTCCTGGCCACGTCCCTCTGCCTCCCAGTGGGTCCAGTTTGGCTCCAAGCTCTATCTCTGTCTTGCCAGTCCAACGCTGGGACCGAGAGAAGAAAATACCAGGTTTACTCTCTCCAGAGCTGGTCAAACCCAGGGTCTGTCTTACTCAAGTCCTGCCTCTGGACAACAGCCCACAGCTGATGCCTGGAGAAATGCAAGGCAGGGTGAACAAGCAGCGCATTCCCAAAGTGCCAACAATTTGTGCCCAGGGACCTTGCGAAACAGAGGTGTTGCCTCTGTATTATGGTAGGGGATGGATTTTTCCTCTGTGAATGTGCCCGTTATCCATGCAAACTTTTAACATCCTGCAGCAAGGAGTTCCTTGGCTTGACTGCAAAAAGCAACAACCAACAAATAGTAAGTGTGGCCTGGCAGGAGGCATCTTTGCTATTTCTGGCTGCACAGACTTGAGAAAATCAGTTCTTCTGTGTGTGAAGAAGAAAGACCTGTGAAATATGAGCAGTATATGCCCAACAGTCCTTTGTAGTGATCTACACACCCTGTTTCTAAACTAGGAGCTCTTAACTTTAACTTTGCCCTTATTGCTTTTGCCCTGAGGGCTGGTATTCGGGGCCCTCCAACAACATATGTATTAATAAACTGAAATCTGGCCTAGAGGATCTCTTTGGCACATTAATACAGAGATTTCCCCCCTCCCCAGTCCCTGCTCCTCCTTTCTCCCCCCCTTCTCATCTCATTTCCTCCCGAGCCAAAGAAATCTGTCTGCCTGATAGATGGCTCCTGACAAGCTGAGCAGCTAAAGATCACATGTCAATAGGGCTATAATTAGGAGAATTGAGCCCTGTCAGGGCCGGACGGATATTTATCTGAAATCAATGGCCAATAGGGTGGAAGGAATGAAGATGTGGGAGTGTTTGCTTTGGAGCTGCCACGGATTTTTACACCCTGTCTGCACAGGGATCCTGTTGGCCAGGGCTTTCCTGCTGCCTGAAAGAGGGGAGGATTAAAGCATTAGCCATGGAGATCTGCCCTGGCCTCTCATCACTGGCACCCACTGACCCCTTTCTGGATCTGCATGCACCTCCCAGGTGCGGATGGCAATAGGAAAAAGCAAGGCAGGGGGGCTGGTTGCAGACAGAGGGTGTGATTCATCCCATTGCTCTTCCTACCAGTGAGGAAGAGCACCTCGAATCCTGGGGTCAGTTTTGGGCCCCGCATGACAACAAAGCCCTTGAGGTGCTGGAGCAAGTTGAGAGAAGGGAACGGAGCTGGTGAAGGGGCTGGAGCACAAGTGTGATGGGAGCGGCTGAGGGAGCTGGGGGTTCAGCCTGGAGAACAGGAGCTGAGAGGAGACCTTCTGATCTCTGAACTGCCTGAAAGGAGCTTGGAGCCAGGGAGTATCAGTCTCTTCTCTCAAGTAACAAGTGATATGATGAGAGGAAACAGCCTCAAGTTGTACTAGGTGAGGTTTAGATTGGATATTAGGAAAAACATCTTCCTGGAAAGGGTTGTCAGGCATTGGAACAGGCTGCCTGGGGCAGTGGTGGAGTCACCATCCCTGGAGGGGTTGAGCAGATGTGGAGATGAGGTTCTTAGGTACATGGGTTAGTGCCAGTGTTGGGTTAAGAGTTGGGCTTGATGATCTTGAGTGTCTTTTCCAATCAAAATGCTCCAGGCACCAGGGCCAGGGTCTCAGATGTAGATAGGGGATGCAGGACTGGAGAAGCAGCAGGTGGTGGGGACAAGGACATTGTCACCTCCCATCCCCAGCTGAGATGGAGCTGGGGTCTCTTACAGACACTCAGATATTAAACCTGGCCTAAATCTCCAAGTGAGGACTAGCCCTTCATGTCTGCCACAGCTCTGCCAGGGATGGTGCTGCAAATATTGAGGTTGAGAAATTGGAAGCTGCTAGAGGCGGTTGAGGGGGGCTGGATCACTGCAGAGATTTTCTTGCAGCCCTGCCCACAACTGTGGCAGTTTTGTGAGAGCACAAGAACCTTCCTGTCCCTCAAATCTCCTGCGATGCTCTTAGTATTGGTGCAGAATGGGAGGCTGGCACCTAGGTAGACACTAGGTCTTGCTCCCCTTTGGACTGGGGCATGAATCCCTTTTGCAACAGGGTGGATTTCATCAAAGAAAAACTTTCACACTCTGGGTTCTGGGAAACCCTTAAGCATCCTCTTTAATGCTTTGTTGGTGCAGAGGTCAATGGCCCAGCCTGAAGGTTGTTCAGCTATGAAAACATTTGATGTTAAAGACAGAAATGCTTTTGGGTACCAGGCAGGATGGAGTCTGGTGTCACATAAATCAGAGGAAGGCAGCAGAGAGGGAATGACCTCCCCCTGCCTGGGGAGTGATGCTGCGAGTGAGGTATCACAGCCCAGCATGGCGATTCAACCCCAGGACTCGTAGAATCATAGAATGTCCTGAGTTAGAAGGGACCCACAAAGATCATTGAGTCCAACTCCTGTCCCTGCATAAGACAACCCCAACATTCACACCATGCGTTTGAGGGAATTGTCCAAATGCTTCTTGAACACTGTCAGGCTTGGGGTTGTGACACTTCCCTGTTCCAGTGCTCCACCACGCCCTAGGTGAAGAATCTTTTCCTAATGTCCAACCTAAATCTCCCCAGCACATCTTCCTGCCATTCCCTCCGTCCCTCTGTGACTGAAATGAGCTGAAGGAAATCTTTGTTAAATTCAGCTTTGTACTCCCCATCGCTTGAAGAGCTTGCAGGGGTCAACCCCACTCCCTCACCAGCTGTGCATGGACCTCACCCCCAGTACCCAGCAGGATAATGAGCTGTTGGCAGCAGGCAACGTGTGTTGCCTGCACTGAGCACACGAAGCTTTCTCAACCCACAAATTCCATCCCCTATTCAACTGGCATGCAAAATCAAAGCTCTTAAATATTGCCAGGGATTAGCAGTTACAATTAGTGACATCATCAATTCCCTGTTGGGGCATTAAGGATCAAAAGGGCTCTCCCAGCTTGCTTTTCTCATGACAACATTCCCATGCTCTGTGCATGGCCAAAATCCTGACTGCTGCCCATTCATCACATCCCAGTGTATCCACCAATCCCCACAGCCCTTCTCTGAACTCATTTCCCTCCTGAAAGCTCCACAGGCTTGTGGAGGAAGAAATTGAGGAAGGGGGAAAGGACCCAGAGCCCTCCCCATGGTTCAGACAGTGACAGTGGATGCCATGTAGCCTGGTACACTCCTAATTTATTGCTTCTGTAATTGGGGTTAATTAGTGGTGACCAAATTTATCTTCTTGCCTCTCATTAATCCCAAACACAAAAGAACCCTGTTTGCAATCAATTGCTGTTTAATTACAGCACAATAGCTGCCTCCTGAGATCGAAATCCCTGCTGGCTTGAAGGTCTTGATGGCGAGGATGGGAGTGGAGAGATGTGGCTTGGAGGAGGTGGAGGATGAGGATGAGGATGCTAGCTGGGACTGGTGCCATGTGTTCCAGGGGCCTGGGAGCTTCATGAAGAGCAATGTGAGGTCTCCTTGCCCTGGCTGAACAATCAGGGAGTGTATTTTAACTGGAAAGAAAGAGCCGGGCTTTTAAACAGCTCCTTATGCAATGCAAGGACAACACAGTTCAGGGTGGTAGAGGTGCTGCTCTGTCCTCGGATGCCTTTTTGGCTGGGGCATCTGCTGGTGGATATTAAAAGAGGTGGCTTGGGCGCAGCTCCTGCCTCCAAGAAGACATCCTGCTCGAGATTTTTGTTCTCCAACAACAGCTCCCATTGCTTGGTTGTTGACCTCAGAGGTTGTAGTGGACCGTATTGCAATAACAGCAGAGGCAGTAAAGCTGCCTGTGATCTATAGATGGCCCTGCTGGGACTCTGAAGGAAAATGTCTCTTTTCCCAAGTAACAAGTGATAGGATGAGAGGAAATGGCCTCAAGTTGCACCAGGGGAGGTTTGACTTGGATATTAGGAAAAATTTCTTTACAGAAAGCGTTGTCAGGCATTGGAACAGGCTGCCCAGGGCAGTGGTGGAATCACCATCCCTGGACATGTTTAAATGATATGTAGACGTGTCACTTAGAGACATGGTTTAGTGGTAGACTTGGCAGTATTAGGTTTACAGTTGGATTGGATGGTCTTAAAGGTCTTTTCAAACCTAAATGATTCTATTATTCTATTGTTTGGACAGAAAACCTGTTCCCCATGAAGTGTGGCCTTGGAGACACTGTTAAGAGCATATTGGGTCCACTCTGAACCTGAAGGCAATGGAAATAGAAACCCCCCCAGCCAGGAGGACAAGGAAGCAAGGTCCCACTGCTGTCCAGGGCTTCATTGTTCAGACTAAAGGTGTCTGTGGTGACTGTATGATTACGCATAAGTGCATGAAAAGTGAGAGAGAAGGTGAGGAAAAGTGAACGGTGAGAAAGCTGTTATTTCTGCCTGCAAAGCTCTGATTCCCCATGCTGGATCTGAGCCATTTCTGCAGACAGACTGGCTCACTGACCCCAGGACCCCACCTGAGATTCCCCCAGGTTGCTTTTTGCCAGGAGATACATTCCCTTGGCAGTGGTACCTGTCCTGCCCCCTCATTTACCCAGATAAATGTATGCTCCGTTAATGCCACGAGTATTAAATAAACTCCCCGCCTCCCCTGCCCGCCTCTCCCTCCCCGCTCTTTAGGTGCCATCAATCTGCAGGATTATTGAGCCCAGTTTTGGAGTTAGTGGCGTGTTGAAAATGCTCCGGTCTTCCCTTTATCACTTTCAGATCAGCTCATCGGATGGGAATCCATCAGGGAAAGTAATGGGAGAGGCCATGCTGATATATGGCTCTGTGCTCCTGGATCAATCGGGCTCTCGCCTCCCCTCCAGCATGGGGGGGGTTGTGCAGGTCCAGGGCTGGTTCTACTCGATTCCCTTCTCTTAAAGCACCAGATTAATCAACAATTCCCATTCCTGCAAGGATTTTGTCCTGATGTGTGCTGGAGATGCCCTGGATGTGTTAAAATACCAGCAGTGTCAGAAACAAGGTTGAGGGCTGAATTCCTATTGGGACCTCAACCCCTGACTCAAGCTACTTGCTGGCACTTATTTATTGCATTTGGTATTTGGGTGGATTTAAGGGTTAGGCAGCAGCCCGAACCTGGGTGTTGTGCTTTAAAACCATCACGTACCAAAATGCAGCTACTACTGGGGTGGAAAACAACAGGTGCTGAGGTTGGTAGGGCTACCACCTGGGCCAGAAGTCAGGACCAGGAATTGTTTTTTGAGCTGTTTTTCTACCTGGCCATCAACAACCACCCTCTCCCCAGGCCCTCTGTGGATTCAGAGGGAAGAGCACCACCTACTGAGTCTTCCTCACCTCTTTCTTCCTTTTTTTTTAAAAAAAGAAATAGATTTGGTTTGTGTTCTCAGATAGACTTTGCTTCGCTTCGGGAAAGGCAAGAGCACACTTAAGTCTGAGCAACCCTCCTGATCTCTCCAGACGTTTCTGCTTGCATAGTTTTTCTTGCTAAGCTGCTTGTGTTAATGAGACTTTGGCTTCCCTGGGATCTATCTGCTTCCTGCCTTCCTGAACTAACAGCTTCTCTGGCCTGATGCCCCCTCAGACCTGGATGGGCTTTCTCCTGGAGCATGTGTGTGCATGGGCAGGTGTGGGAAGTGAAAGAACTTACAAAAATTTAGACTCAAAATCTAAATCTAAGCTAAATATCTGAGAATTAGACTTCTGAAGCACAAACAGATGCAGCAATATGTTTGTATACATGCATGTGCACATACGTGGGTGTACATATGTAGGAGCCTGTACGTGTTTTGGCTCTGGCCAAGGATTTAGGCAATTAGCTAAAGACTTTCACATCTGGGTTCAGTTTCTCACCCTGACAGAGCCTTCAGCTTTTAATATTGACTAAGCACTTAAAAAAATCCTCGAAGGCAGGCTGGGAGAAACCCAGAGAAATTTCTCGTGTTTCTTTAATGCTTTTAATCAGGAGACTATTCAACTTTTTAGGAATAAGGCCACAGTCCATCTTCTGTAATATTCTCCCCAGATTTGCAACCAATGCAAAATTAGATGAACCATTAAATGTTTTTTCATTATTTCTCTCTGCTTTTTTCCTTCATTTGCACTATGCAAGTGCGTTTGTGTTTCTACCAAGGGATGGTGCAGGGTATTTTGCAATGATTTACAGACCAGGGATCCTCAGCTACTGAGTCACTTCACCTGCTTCCAACCAAATAATCTGCCGTGTCAATACTGTGGATATCACTAGCAATAAGACCTAAGTGATAGGTGGGATTGAGATTGTTGCATCATGGCCTTTCCTATTTTCTTCTTCTTGTCTTGTGTGAAATTGAGGGGCACCGGATCTTTACACTGAGGAAACAAACAAACAAACAACATAGTATCCCTGTGGGTCAAATCTAGCTGGTGTGGCAATGTCAAGGGCTGGCTGCACCCTCAGTCATTGCTCAGGTGTGACTGTTTCATCTCCCATGGGTGACACTATCCCAGAGGGGTGTCAGATCCCTCCTGTGCCCCTTGTACCCCCTGAGCATTCCTTGTGCAAGGAGAGGAGGAGCCATCCTGCCTCAGAACCCACCCTCAGTGAAGGCAAAATGAGGATCCATGAAAAAAAGACCATAGGAAGGAAGACAGAGGGAACCATGCAGGTCTTCTTTACCAGGTAGAGCAGGACATGGGTTCTCCACCACGACACATCATGTTCTCAGGTCTGGGGGCTGCTGAAATGTCTTCTACCAATAACCCATCAGCCTTGTGCGCACACACAACAGCACACAGTGTTGTGCAAATTGGGCATTGAACCGAAGAAAGGCGACAAATGGAGCTGGGGAGCTGAGGGTGGAGGAGCCTGGCTTCAGAAGAACCTCTTGGGCCTTTTGCAAGAGGCTGGTGACCATCTAACCAGCCAACTAGTGCAGGAGCTTAGGATTCTGTAGTAAACCTCCTCAAAAGCGAAGAAAATATGGCCTGTGAGGAAGGGTTGGGAAGACATGAGATTGTTTAGTCCAGAGATTGAAGGAAGATGGGATAACAGCCTTCAATTATGTAAAAGGCTTCTGTAAGAAGGGGAGGGACACATGTTTCCCTGTGGATAGGACAAGTAATAAGGAGCTTAAAAGCCAGCAAAGGAGATTTAGAGCTGCGGGGATAGAGAAGGGCTGGGATTAATTGCTGGGAGGGGGGGAAGTGTGGTATCACCAGTGCTGGATGTTTGGAGGACAAACGTGTCAAGAAGGGCTTAAAGAGAGTGTATCTTGCCACGAGGCAGGAGATGGGGAAGATAAACATCCACCTGGCTGTCTTTTCCAGCATTTTGGTTGACCCACAAGGCAACGCGAGTGCTGGGATATCTACAGTGGGCTGGTGTGTTTGATAGTACCAGGACTTCTCCTTCATGATGATCATGCTCCTTCCTTGGTGTGAGCTGCATCGTCTCCAGGATCATGCAGAGTTGCTTCTCTAGGCAGAGGTTATTCTCTCCCTCTGCTCTGCCCTGGTGAGGCCACCTCTGGAGTACTGCATCCAGTTCTGGGCTCTCCAGTTTAAGAAGGACAAGGAATTACTAGAGAAAGTCCAGTGGCGGGCTATGAAGATGACTAAGGGTCTGGAGCACCTTTCTTATGAAGAGAGACTGAGAGAGCTGAGTCTGTTCATAGAATCGTAGAATGTTAGGGATTGGAAGGGACCTCAAAAGATCATCTAGTCCAATCCCCCCACCGGAGCAGGAACACCCAGATGAGGTTACACAGGAAGGTGTCCAGGCGGGTTTTGAATATCTCCAAAGATGGAGACCCCACAGACTCCCTGGGCAGCTTATTCCAGTGTTCTGTTACCCTCACTGAGAAGAAGTTTCTCCTGATATTTAAGTGGAACCTCCTGTGTTCCAGTTTGTATCCATTGACCCTTGTCCTATCATTGGTTGTTCAGCCTGGAGAAGAGAAGCTGAGAGAGGATCTTATCAATGCTTATAAATATCTCCAGGGTGGGTGTCAAGAGAATGGACCAGACTCTTTTCAGTGGTGCCCAATGGCAGGATGAGGGGCAATGGGCACAGACTGAAGCACAGGAGTTTCCATCTCAACATGAGGTTCTCCTTCTTTACTTTGAGGGTGCCAGAGCACTGGGACATCTGCCCAGAGAGATTGTGGAGTCTCCTTCTCTGGAGACACTCAAAACCCACATAGATGCATTCCTGTGTGATCTGCTGTGGTGACCTTGCTTTAGCAGGTGGGTTGGGCTAGATGATCTCCAGAGGTCCCATCCAACCCCAATCATTCTGTCATTCTGTGATTCTATCCATTTCCCTGGCCATCATTTTGCTCAGGTCCACAGGACCCTAAGCAATCTTGCAATTTGTGCTTGTGGATGTTGCATCTCAACCTCTCTCCCCGCTTTGCCTGTTCTTCCACCTTGACCTGCACCTGCAGAGCTGGAGATGGCTTTTGGGTGGAAAGCACCCAGCCAAGAAGTGGTGACCTGATCACACCAAGGTAGCAAATGTGCTGACTGGGCACAAGTTGGAAATGAAACAGAAAAACTTGAGAAAGCTCTTGCTTCCAGTAATTCCCAGGGAGAGGTGTCAGCCATGATTTCTGGAATCCACACGCAGCAGAAAGCAAGGGAATGCTGGCAGCACTAATGAAGTTACTGCCATCCGGCGATTAGGTTAGGAGATCCTCTGGGACTGGCTTGCGAGGTGATGGACTGAAAGCAGAACGGGAACTAAATTGCATTTCATTTCAATTTGGCCATAAATTTGATGATTTCGTCAGATAAGGAGTAAAGGGGGAAGGGAAGTAGGGGGAGAAGAGGAGAGGGAGCAGGGGAGAGAACACGACACGAGAAATTACATCGTTCTAGTTTGTACCATCGTAGATTATTAATCAGAAGTGTCAAAGGCTTTATGGATAGGATGTATATCACCTGCTTTCTATAGACTACTCACTGAAGTAATAAGGGCTGGGGATATAGGTTATCGAACTGCCCTGGGATTTATGAGAAAGGATGCAGTGGGTGGAGAGAGAAGATGGGCCATTGTTTCCACTTTCATGGGATATTCCACTTGACATCAGTGGTTTGCGTCACCTGAGTCATCTGCAGAAAGCACGTGAGAAAACGTGTCAGCAGGGCTTGTGTTGCTGTCAGACTGCAGCAAGGGTTGCGAGATGCAGAGCACGAGCCAGCAAGACTTCCCAGTTTTTGCCACCCAAACCCTGATTCAGCACAACCTCAGCCACTAGGCAAAGTAGACCCCATTGTAGAGAGGCTGCTCAATACTTGCAAAGGCTCAGATAAGGTGGCAAATTCAAACATCTTTCCATCATTGTAGACTAATGCCATAGGCCTTAAATAAATGAACATGCATCATTCCAGTTTGCAGACACCATGTTTCCAGGTCCTGACAAGCATCCCAAATTATCTCCTGGGGATTAGAAACATTGTAAAGGTAATTTTACCCTGGGATATTGTGCTGGATCAGCTCACAGCCTTGATGTCAGTGACATCTTGTCATGATAACATTGCGTGATGTTTCAGAATGGTGTCATGGCTGGATAGCATCGGTCTTTTACAGCATAGATCAATATTTGCATCGAAGGGAAATGCTGTACTACATTTGCTCAGCATGCTGATGCCTCCGTAGTGGAATGATCCAGTCTCTGATATGCTGAAATTTCCTTCTGGATATCAGGACATCATGAGGTCTCAGTACAATGTGTCATTTGTTGGCCAAAATCATGGTGTGCTCTCATCATTACTGTTCCCTTCTGACAACACGACATCCTAGCTGGGTGTGCTAAGGCTTCTGTCCCAAACTGGTGACATCCTTGCATGAATCACTAAGATTTCAGTCTTCCTATTTCGCTGTAGCAGTGCCTTGCAAGTTGGGAGATTTTCATCAGAACTGGTTAAAGGACTGGTGCCCTCTTAGGAATAAGACCAGAAGCAGTCTTGGTGCGATATATGGCTATAGAATAATTTGTGGTAAAATCACAGTATGGTGTACAACTCTGATTTCCATTACCAAGAGATTGCCATTCCTTGACAAATGATGGATGGATCTCAAATGACGGGGTTGGATATGAACAGATTCTTTGCCCAGGTCCAGTTCAGCAATTTCCCTGTTCAGACATGGCAGGCTGAACCAACCTCTGCCAAAGCCTTTCTCTGTGGCTCCTTCTCCTCTTCTCCAGCTTTTCCTGGCAGATGGAAGTGAGTCTGAGGCCCTTCTGATCCCAAGCTTCTTTCAGCCTTTCGGAGGCTGAATGCAGTTCCCCAGCCTTCTGGGGCTTCATTGTGCAGTGCTGGAAGACCCCACACATGAAGGCATCTTCCTCTGTGAAGGCTGGATGGTAGTGGAAACATCTGCAAAACAACTGAACAACCCCACTCAGAGATGTGGTAAAGTATCATAGAATCATTGTGGTTGGAAGAGACCCTCAAGGTCATCAAATCCAACCATTAACCTAATTCTCGCACTAACCCATGTCCCTAAAAACCTCATCTCTGTGTCTTTTAAAGCCCTTCAGGGTGATGACGCCACCATTGCCCTGGGCAGCCTGTTCCAATGCCTGACAACCCTTTTTGGGAATAAATTTTTCCTAATATCCAATCTAAGCCTCCCCTGGCACAACTTGAGGACGTTTCCTCTCATCCTATCACTAGTTACTTGGGAGAAGAGACTAACACCCTCCATGCTCCAACCTCCTTTCAGGCAGTTCAGAGATCAGGAGGTCTCCCCTCAGCCTCCTGTTCTCCAGGCTGAATCCTCCAGGTCCCTCAGCTGCTCCCATTACACTTGTGCTCCAGCTCCTTCCCCAGCTCCGTTCCCTTCTCTGAACTTGCTCCAGCTCCTCAAGGGCTTTCTTGTAGTGAGGGGCCCAAAACTAAATGAGGATTTGAGGTTTGGCCTCACCAGTGCCTAGTCCAGGGGACTGGTCACTGCCCTGGTCCTTCTGACCACACCAATGCTGACACAAGCCAAGATGCTGTTGGCCTTTTTGGCCACCTGGGCACACTGCTGGCTCATATTCAGCTGACTGTTGACCAACACCCCCAGGTCCTTTGATGCTGATACTGAAATTGTCTAGGACAGTTCCAAGTCCCGAGTGTGCATAAGTAAAGCTGTGCTCTGAACACTACATCTCAGATCCATGGTGGCTGTCCATGGTCTCACGGGGTACATCCACACGTTTGCATGCTCCCCCTGCACCCAGCTGCCATGGGGAAGGGACACAGACGTTCTCCAGGACCAGCTCTGCTGAGCCTGGGAGCTGTTTTGTGCTAGTACAGCAATGCAAATTGTGGCAGGAGCTTGGCCCGCCCTTGAGGCCAAAGCTTTTAAACTCGTGTGTGAGAGAGGGGCAAGGTATCACCCATAAATCTTAACCCAGGTGGAGGAAGCCAGGCTCTGGCCATGGCAGAAATGCGAAGGCATGTGGCTATCTGCAGGGGTTTGGCAGGCAGTTTTGTGATCGTAATTAATACATGCAGTTGCCAGGAATCCACATGCAGTCATAGAAAATTTTACACACAAAGTGCTCATCTGGAGGAGTATGACTTGGTGCTTCTGTGTCTAATTCCTCCAGCTTGTGTACACCTGGTACAGTCAGAGCATGAACCTGAATTTCTTCGCCTGCACTATATGACACTGTCTCCTCTTCATCTTCCTGCTTAGAAAGTAACCCATGCAATCAAGGTGGCAGAAATCATTTCCAGGAACACCAAGCCCTCTACAACTTCTTTGGAAGTCGACCCGTATTTTGGATCCTCCGCTTCAAAGAGGGGCTGTGAATCTGCTTTAAAACTGCTAAGCAGAGAGAGGAGGAATCTTGAGTGGAAATTCAACTTGTTCAAGATGAGAGATTACAAGTGTTAAGAAAATAATGTCTGGGAGGTACAAGAAAAAAAATAATGCAGAAATCTATTTCACATGCACAATAATTTACTTTTAGATGTGCAGTAAAGTTTTTATATGCACAATAATTTACTTTTACATGTGCAATGATGTTTTTACACATGTAATAATTCATTTTTATGTGTAAATCTGACCAATTAAAAGCCCGGGTGCTAAACACACTTCCGACCAATCCTGAATGTCTTTGTTTTGGCATACAACTTCACTCATGCCTAACAACCACACTCTCCTGCAATATTATTGTTTATTTTGCAGTCAGTTCTGAATAACTCCATGTAAAGTACCAGATTATTTTTCAGTTCACCCCAGCAAAATGTATGTGCAGACCCATGGGCTTTTGGGAGGTGATGCAAGGACCAGATAACCTGAGTTATCATCTGCTTTTCTCCATGATTCATCCTGGCCAGATTAGGTGCATCTATGGGAAGAATACCAGCCCCAGAGGGCACATCTGCGAAAACATCTGTCCTAGTAGAAAACCAGAAAAATAGGCCCTATTGGCCAACGGAGGTGACAGATCTCTCAGCTGCATCTCTGTCCCCTCTTTGCCCTTCTCACTGTGTTTTGAAAGTCTCCAATTGATGGTCTTGATGGGATGAAGTCAGCTGTAGGAGAATCCTGCATGCTCTTCTCCAACATTCTACTGCAAGTTGGTGAGATTTTCAGTCAGTGGAAGTGAGCAATTGCAAAAGCAATTTAAAGACCCCAAAGAGTCTATACACCTCAAAGAAACAGAGGTGAGCTGGTGAGAAACTCCAGCATAAGCTGATGAAGGAGCAGTGCAGAGACTTTGTCCATTCTCAGACCTCAGATGTGCTTCCATCTTCTTTTCCACTAGTCACTTCACTTGGCTGTCACTTCTGAATGAGTCAGATGAGGTTTGAACATCTCTCCCTCAGGTGAGTATCCTGATCACATAGCACAAGTTTGGGGGTCTGTATTCCCTCGCTTTCTCCTGCATATTTTATTTCACATATACATAAAACATGCTTTCATGCCCAGCATTTGGGATGGATGTCTTAACCTCCAGGATACTGAATAGAAACAGAAATGTCCCCTTGCTGTCTCTGAGACTTCATCCTCATGGGAAAACATCTGCTGCACCAAACTGGCAAATTCACTTACCATAGACAATTTCAGGATGTTCTGAAGGAAAAAAGGGACTGAAGAAGTAAAGAAGTGCCTCCCAATCTCCTGGCATCGCCCAGATTAAATGCACCAGCTCAGGCCAGGGGGTCACCTCCAAGCACAGATGTCCTGGTCATGCAGAGGCTTTGCCACGTTAGTGGCGACTCAGTTACTTTGAGTGTGAATCTCAAATTACTGCAAGCCTGGCGGATTCAAGGGGAGAAGCAGTGGAAGGGACTAGAAATATAAATAACAGTCAACAGTGTAGGAAAAAGAAAAGGTTCACAGAATCTTTTTCTTTCAACAATGTGGGAGAGGAGGAAAGGAAAAGAAGAGGGTAGATGGTCAAGTGTAATGAAACAAGATAAGCTGAAACACTTTCCCCACTGAGAAAACCCAAGCCTGGAAAATCAACTGGTTTTGAGTTCATAAATGTTTAGTGGAAGCCTGATGCAGCGGTAAGTCGAAAAATTTATTTTCATCCAAAATTTATATTTTTGCAAGAAAAAAATTCTTCCATGGAAACTTTTTTGAGGAGACTGTCCCACCAGCTTTAACCACTGGAATGTTTAACTCTCCCATTACAATGTATTTTGAGCAAGCAAACAGTGAGAAAGGTGGAAGTTTCAAAGCAACATTATCTGTTTGCAAGCCATGGACAGCTTGGATGCAAGCGATCTGGAATGGTTGCTGGTCAGTATCCTAAAAGATAAGGAAAGAACTGTATTAGTTGTTGGTGTCTAGACCTTGCAAACACTTCTCATCACAAAGTGGGCTGACCATCACGTTAAGCACCTACCTGCAATGCATAGGTGAGAAAGAGAAGGTTGCTGAAGCATTTCATCTGGACCAATATATGCTGGAGTTGTCAGACTGCCAGTCTTCAGATAACCTTGGGGTTTTCCAAAAATAACAAAGCGACCTCAGATCTGGTTGCAATCAAGGTGTAGAACTCTCTGTTGGACCTTGTCTTGGCACGCCAAGGGGTGTTGGATGGCCAGAACAATGTCTGTGGCTGTTTTTTGGGTGGCAATGCCCATCCTCATTTGCATCTGTCGTGTTCAAACAAAATTATTTTACAAGGATCAGGCTCATGGAAAACTAAAATCTCCTAAAAGACAAGTCATCTGATGAAAAAAAAATAGGAATGAAAAGTTGCGAATGATGATAGGGGAAGGTTTAAAAAAACAAACAACAAAGTGCCCCCACAGGAATAATCCCAAGAGTGCCACTGGTTTGAAAAACTGGCTTGGCTTAGAGGTTAAAGAGAAGTGGCAAGAGACACATGAAATGAAAAAAAGTAAAGAAAACAGATGACATTGAATTTGCACTAGAAATGCGGAAAATCAGTAAGATGAGCAAAAAGACATGAGACATCTCTGGCCAGTAGAGCTGAGGACAGCAAAGAGTTTAAATACTTTGGGAACAGAAGAAGCTATAATAACCACAGTATTGATTCCTCTTTGGAAGGGAAATGTGCAAGGCATGCATTTTCAATAGATATTTGTTTTGTATTTGGGGAGAAAAGCAGATTTGTATCTGATTAAAGTGAAGAGACAGTTTACAGGCCAGCATTAACTGAGGAACATACCAAATAGCTGCTCTTAAAACCACTAAACATTCTGAAAACAGGTCTTAACTACATCCAAGTGTTTTGTAGGAAGTGGCCAAGGAGTGTTACTGTTGTTTTTCAAGATGCCTTGGAGAGATGAGCAATCCAGGGGACTAGAAGAAAACTAATGTCATGTTAGTACATTAAAATGGTATAAACAGGATGACTTGGATAATTATTGCCTGCCATTGATTCTAGCCAAAATGAAGGAACACCTCACAATGACTCTATTAATAAAGAATTACAGGAACATGATGCTAATCAGCAGGGGGTTATGGGAAATCAGTCTTGTCAAATTAAGTAGCTTTTATAAACGCAATTACAAGAGTGAGGATAATTAACCACTAGAGAAACTTGCAGAGGGTTGTGGTAGAGTCTCTTGGGCAGATGTTTAAATCAAGAAGTTTTGTTTAAAAAAGGTCATTTGTGTAGTGTACAGAACACTGGAGGTTCTGTCCATTCCTGGAGGGACTGAAGTTAAAACACTTTAACCACAGCCACCACAGCAGCAGAGAACGTTCATTCAGGACAGTAATATCCAAGTGATATCTGTGGTATCCAAGATATCACAAAAACTTGATCACAGTCGTGCTTTTTGGCACATGAACCCATCTAGTGATGAAGAAATAAACTTTAATATGGCTTCTTTTGGTAGACGAAAGATTGGACATGACCTGGCAATGTGCACTTGCAGCCCAGAAGGCCGATCATGTCTTGAGCTGTATCAAAAGGAGCACAGACAGCAGGTCAAGGGAGGTGATTCTGCCCCTCTGCTCCGCTCTGGTGAGACCCCCCTGCAGTGCTGGTCCAGCTCTGGGGTCCTCAGCATAGGACAGACTTGGACCTGTTGGAGAGGGGCCAGAGGAGCCACAGAAATGACCTGAGGCTGGAACAGCTCTGCTGGGAGGACAGGCTGGGAGAGTTGGGGTGTTCAGCCTGGAAAAGAGAAGCTCCGGGGAGACCTTATTGTGGCCTTTCCATACTTAAAAGGGGCCAATAAAAAAATGGGGACAGAATTTTTAGCAGGGCCTGGTGTGATAGGACAAGGGGTGATGGTTTTAAACTCCAAGAAGGGAGATTCAGGCTAGACATGAGGAAGAAATTTTTTACACTGAGGGTTGTGAGACACTGGCCCAGGTTGCCCAGAGGGGTGGTGGATGAACCATCCCTGGAGACATCCCAGGCCAGGCTGGACGGGGCTCTGAGCAACCTGATCTGGTTGAAGATGTCCCTGCTTGTGGCAGGAAGGTTGGACTACATGACCTCTGAAGGTCCTTTCCAACCCAAACTATTCTATGATTCCTCCAACTCCTCTCAATGAAGGTAGCAGATGGCTGGTGATTGGGAGGTATACAGCCCTTGCAACTGAAAGGGAGAATTGGAGGATGTTTTGTTATTGTAGGGTTGCACCTAAGTACAGGGATAAATTGTTTTGTACATGTATTTCTGTTGTCCTCATGTCCCTGATCTCCTACCATCCCTCAGCTGCCTGGTACAGGGAACATCCAGAAATCCACATTTCATGCATTTGTCTTTTCCAGACCTCATATGGTATTTGGAGAGTTAGATCTTGTTCTGGGAAAGGTCTCGTTTCAAAAGGCTTTGCTGTGCTCTGTGTTAGAGAAGACAAGATGAAGATGTCTAACCCACAGGAGAGTCCAGGATGAGAAAAACACCACCGCATAGAGAAGGTTTGCTCTGTGGGAACTGTTGGTCATGGTCCTCGCTGTGGAGTTGAGAAAGTACTCTGGGGCTAGAACACGGTTTTTGAAGAGTGTACACCCAGAAAATGGCAGAGTATTTTTTGGAAAGCCAGAAAAGGAAGTAGAAGACAGATCCGATGCTTCCTTGGGGCCTGCAGTCAAAAGATGTGCTGACACGTCTGTAGGAATCTGCTACTTTGGGCAGTGACTGAAGTGGTTTGCTTTGTAGTGTTGGGCAATGTCCTCTCAGGATATCCCAAATGGAAAGGACTCCTTTCCACAGCCTGCAGGATGTGCATGTTTCATACCAGGCTTTCTGAATTTTAATCTAGGACCTCCGTATTTTGACCATGGTGCAGAAGTGGCTGCTGACTTTGTTGCCTTGTTGCTATAGAGTTGGCTGTGGCCACTGGACCACATCCTATGAAGGGGCAATCAGGAGTGTCAGGCTATGCCACTGATTTCTTATCAACCCGTTCAATATGCTCTCACATTTCCATGCATCTTCCTCTCCTGCACTCCATAAAACTCAACGTGAAATGTCTCCTCTCATTTGAGATGCTCTGTTTTATTTGGGCTGAGAAATCCACTTAAACCTTTTTAATTTGTCTTGTTTGGATATGGGTATAATTTTGGCTGTGTTTTATGAGCGCCCGGTTCATTTTACTTCCTGTAAATCGTCCCTTTAGTTACTAGGGCTTCTGGGAAGTTGTAAATTCTCCCTCCCATCTCCTCCGTAGAGTTTACGTTGTTTTACAGTTTCATTAATAGGTTCTCTCCCAGCTAGGTTGATGAAAGTTATTGACCTAATCATAACCTATTAATTATGACAGTAAATCCCATTCTTGGAAATGTTTTACTGAGCAAATGTTACTTGGAAAATCTGCAGGTTAAGCTGGAGATCCAAGAACTTTAAATCTACTGTTCATAGAGCCATGAGTCCTCCTTGGGAGAAGCTTGTGACAGCTTGGGACAGACACTGGAAGACCTCCATCTCTGCTCTGCCTTGGGCTGATACAATGAGCACTGGGCAAAAGCCTGCTGGATGCTGGGCTGCAAGTGACAAGGAGGTTTGCTGTGACATTCAACAAAAAAAGGAAAAAAACCCAGGGAATTTCAGGAATTCTTATTCAGGGAGCATTGAAGTTTCCTAAATATTGCCTCTATATGTTTGGGTCTAACATGGCAACTGGGCTGCATTCAAGCTTCTTCTTGTGGCTGCTCACTCGAAGGAGAAAAATACTATCAATAAGCAATGTACCGACTCCTCTCCAAGGCTGGCAGCCCATCAGAGGGAGGGGAATATTCCCAGTGTCTTCCACAGGTGCTTTCAGCATCCAAGACAGGTTTTCTATTAGATGAACAGGGCTCTGAAAGACAAGATACTGGTTTAAAGATAGGCAGGTAACCCCTAAATCCAGAAGAAAGGCTTCTCTTCCCTCCAGAAACAAGTTCTGCCCCGTCGACCCCGTTGCATGTGTCCCAATAGTCAACCTTCCCTGTAGCACAGCTGCTGAGCGAGCAGCTCCCTTCTGCATCCTCAAACCCCTCGGGAAAGCCACTTTGCTTATGAGGCAGAGAGAGAGAAGTCTCCCAGGCATCTGAGTGCTTGAGTCAGCCTTTCTGAGTAGCCATCCGTGGTAGGAACTGCGAGAGGTCTCAGCTGGGTTTCGGGACCCAGTTTAAATAAGCATTAGGTATTCACACATATGCACACATGTATTATATGGAGAGATGCACACGAGTATCTGTTTGTGCAGATATCTCCAGGTATACCTACCTATATGTACCTACATGTGTCCACATGTGCGCACACACATTTGTAGTTCATGTCCTGAACACACCCTTGAAGACAATGAAAATGCTGACAGAGCTATTTCTCGTTGGGGACCCCAAATTCACTGATGAGCACCCCATTGCCATGGTGCAGATGGAGAAGTTGCAAGGGATGGTCTCAAAGGGAGAAGGAGCCCCTGAATCTTATGCCAAGCCCACAACGGCACTGGGGATGCTCAAAGAAGAATCACTGGTCTTAAGCTCCTGTTGTAGAAGATGCAGCCTACTGCAGTCAGCCCTGACTCACTCAGTAGAAGACCTAAAAGAGGGCCTCGAGTTGCACCAGAGAAGGTTCAGATTGGATATTAGGAAACATTTCTTCATCAAAAGTATTGTCAGGCATTGGAACAGGCTGCCCAGGGAAGTGGTGAAGTCACCATCCCTGGAGGTGTTTAAAAGACATATAGATGAGGCTTTTAGGGACATGGTATAGTGCCAGTTAGGTCATGGTTGGACTCTATGATCTTAAGGGTCTCTACTAACCAAAATGATTCTATGAGACAGAAAATATGAGAAAGGCCACATGCAGAGGAAGATGGTGAGGTGGAAATAGGGAGTTCTTCTCCAAGGCTGTTTCAAATGACGGTGAGCATGTAAGCGTGGAGAAGAAATGAGTGTCATCCCCTTGGCAGAGCTGTGCTCTAACTGCCTGCTGCATTTAGGATGTTTAAGACTAATTACATGGCAAAGAGGAAAGTAACTTCTGCAAAGGAGCCAAGTTTTCACTGCAAGGGGACTCTCTCCATCGTTTCCTTCACTGCATCCATCATATCTGCAGGAAATCATTCTGCAAGGATGGAAACTAAAGCACTGGCAATGAGGGTCTGTCAGGGGCAGGACATGTTGCTGATGATTTCAGCCCTTCATGTCTTCCTTTGCCTTGAAACACAGAATCTCATTTGGGTGTTTTAAAATTAGCCTTCACAGGCTATAAATCTGGAAGTTATCCTAGTGATGCTCTGCTCTCCTTGCAAGGATTTTTTCTTTCTTTTTTTATTTTTTAATTTTTAAACAGTTTTCAAAGTTTCCCTGAGGACTGCAATAATTTTAATATCCTTCTGGAATGACAAACTCAGAGCATGGCCACAGCAGTTCAACTCTTATCCTGTCTTGCTTCAATCCCATTTCCATACCTGCCATATCATCTTTGTTATCAGTGACTCGGCAACACAAAAATCAGACTCAGCTCCACCTTTTCAATCACTCTTACAATTTTACCTCTTGATTTGCACTGAAGGTTCCAATAAAACTTCTTTTTGGCAGTTGTCTGGTGCAGATGCTGAACTATTTGCTCTTTGTTGGACTTATCTTTTGTTTCACGCACTGTAATTCTGTACCAGTTTCCAAACACATTCCTGTTAATTTAAGATCTGCTTCCACTATTGCAGTTTGAATAACTGAACTTGCACACTTCTTGACTTTGATATATCACAGCCACATGACAATTTGCATACAAAGCACAAGGCGCTTGAATCAACCTGTAGACACTCTCTTTACTTAGAGCCATATTTTCAGTATGTTGGGCGCAGCAGGTCCCAGGGAGTAAGACCTTGTCAGGCATGATAAAAAATGCCAATAGGTATTTTTGCTAGGAACTTTGAGTAGGATTCATCTCATTGGGTGGAGGAGTCAACAGCAAAGTCATCCACATCTGTGCTGTGTTTCTAGGGTTCCGTTACTCAGAGCCAGTCAATTTTGCCAGTGGAGTTTAGGGTACCATTTCCCAACCTGATGTTTTCAGATGAGGAAATTTCTCTCTACTTTTCACCAGCCCTACTGATGAATTTTCCAGTGGCTTCTCATCCTGTCTTCCCAATATTCTTATTTTTCTCAGGGGTGCCAAGGCCTCACATGTTGCTGACATGCTCCACAGCCTTCAGAGGTTTTGTGGAGAAGAGAAGCAGCATGAAGAATATTAGATGTCCCAGGGGTGGAATCCCAACTGATAAAAATGCAAAAAATACCAAGAAATAGTGGTCTGAAGAGTAGAAACCATACTGATTTCTCTCTCCTGACTACCAGCTGCCCATATGGTTCATTTTTCCTAGAGTGGACATTGATCTGACTGTAGGGAAGTATCTTCTGTGGCTCTGCTTGGGCCGGTTACCTTGGGGTCTCTGTGGAGTCAATGCTGACTGAGCCAAGAGCCGGAGTTCAGGACACAGCTCACTTCACTCCTACATTTGTTCAGCTGAATCAGCACAGTGCCGGCTTCCTAAAGGGGAGAAAATGGTTTAGGGTTGCAGAATTAAAGACAGATGCAAACTCTCTGAAGAGGTTAGCTGGCCTATTGACTTACCACAGTCCCTGGTCTCTGCAGAAGAGCTCTAGATATGGGTGTTGAAATGGAAAATAACAGCTTTCATGTTGTGCTTAGATAATTCTCGAAGCTTTCTCTTTCTCTGCTGGAAGTCTTCTTCCTCATACAAGTCCCCAAGGCTGGAAGAGGGGATCAGACATCATGACCTGCAGGAATGGCTTACCAGGAAAGTCAGACTTCCTCATCATCCCTCCCAGACTCAACTCCAAAGCAAGGACGAGCTTTGCTGAAGAGTGTGCTGGTAGCTGGTGAGAGTGTGCTGAGGTAGCAGGTAAGCTACCACGAGCTACTGGTCTACGGTAGGGCAAAGAGAAGCTTTAGAGGTCTGGACAAGCTGGAGAGAAATCAGAGTTTTTTGGGGGAATTACTCTTGCTTCTATAATTAGAAATGACTCCCAACCCTGACTTCCAACTCCCTCCCAACCAATATTCATTACCCTTTCATTGATTAAAATATACAGTTAATTTAAAAAAATAACAACAGTCCATATCCTCAAATAGATGAATTGCTGACAAGATGTTTCAGTAGATGCTGCAAGTCTTTTCTGAGCTTCCTCATCTTTTTTCCCCTTGATACTAAGAGGTGAAAATGCAATGCATGCTTCTGGAAATCTCACAGCAAGGTCAAAGACAGGATTTGGCTCTGGGGCACCACAAATGCCATTAAGTATTTCAGAATTGTCATTGCCAGGGGTGGAGAGAGGGAAAAACAAACCCATTTGGGAAGGATCCGATCTTCAGGAGCAGGACGTCAGCCTGTGGAGTCCATGGATGGAAAGGAAGGGAAGGGAAGAGAGGGACAAGGTCACAGTGAGAGAATAGGTCCAGGCTGATGAGACTGGGCAATAACACAAGACCAATGCTGAATCATAGAATCATAGAATAGTTTTGGTTGGAAGGGGCCTTCGAAGCTCATCCAGTCCAACTCTCTGCCATCAACAAGAACATCTTCAACTAGATCATTTTGCTGAAGGTGCTGGTTTCTGCCCTATTTCCTCCACTTAGGCTGAGACCTATGCAGCTCATT
Organism: Caloenas nicobarica; assembly: GCF_036013445.1. Classification (NCBI taxonomy): domain Eukaryota; kingdom Metazoa; phylum Chordata; class Aves; order Columbiformes; family Columbidae; genus Caloenas; species Caloenas nicobarica. The sequence continues at coordinate 163,794,077 of NC_088246.1, read as the reverse complement.
GCACACAGATCACCGAAAGGTAGTTGCCTAGCACTGTGGAATAAAGAAAACTCTTGATGTATCCCAAAGTAAGTGCGTCTCCAGTGCCCATGAAAGCTACAGACCATTCTGCTAACCCTGTGGGATGAGATCTGTGCAACAAGCTCCATCCATACCAAGAGACCCCAGTGGGGAGCGAGGAGGGAGCGAGTCTTCCACCATCCTCCATCCACCATCCAAGAGGGACTGCGGATGTGGCTGGAGGTCACAACTGATCTTAGTGCTGATGCCGTGGAGACACGTGCTCGTATTGCCCCCCACCTCCAGCTCGCTCCCCCCGGCCTTCTGGTGCCGTTTGTCCCTGTGAGACGTTCTCCCTTCCGGAAGAGGGACTGGTTGGCGCAGCCAAGCGTCAGGACTGTCGAGAGATGAAATCAGAGCTGCCCCGGCTTGGGTTGCAGGCACTGCTTTCTTTTCCTATTAATAATTCAGGGTACCCCTGGGAGTGGGAAGATGACATCATATCCCACCCTGTTCCCATCACCACCCTACCTTTCCTTTCCTTCCCATCACAACAGGCAGGACCGATTGTGATAGGACAAGGGGTGATAGTCTTAAACTTAAGGAGGGGAGATTCAGGCCAGACATGGGGAAGAAATTTTTTGCAATGAGGGTGGTAAAACACTGGCTCGGATTGCCCAGAGGGGTGGTGAATGCCCCATCCCTGGAGACATCCCAGGCCAGGCTGGACGGGGCTCTGAGCAACCTGATCTGGGTGAAGATGTCCCTGCTCATGGCAGGGAGTTGGACTAGATGACCTTTGAAGGTCCCTTCCAACCCAAACATTTCTATTATTCTATGATTCTCTACACCTAAAATTTCAAGGAACAAAAGAGTTTGGGACACCTTGGCACTACATTGTGCAACCTCCTAAGACCACATCTACTAGAAACAGACTTCTCAGCCCTCTTTAGCCATGGGTTTGGTCCCCTTCAGCCATCCAGATAAGGAGAAAAAAACTTGGCCATAATTTTCTCTCTGCAGTCTTTCCCCAGTGAGTTTGATCATCCTGTAACGGTTTTGCTGAGTCAGTGAAAGCAGCTTGATGTTGCCTCTTCTTGGAAAGGATCATAAGGCAAAAATGGGTCAAGGTTCTAGCAAATTTCATGATAGAAAGCAAGGCCTGAGTCTCACAACCAGAAGACAGAAAGCTAGTAAGGAAGGATCCTACTATGTGGATCAGTGCTGGAAGCTTTTTCTGATGGCTCGTGGTGGCAATACAAGTTATGACTGAGGTTATGGAGGTGCAGGTTGTCACTATGGACAATACAGATAAGTACAAGCATCCTGAGGAGACCTGCAGCATGGCTGTCACACCCATGAATCAACTGTTTCCTTCAGGTTCTCCAGATGTTACCCAATGTCACCTCCAGATTATGCAGTTGAAGCTCTACCAGTCATAAAGCCCAGCCATCTTTTGGCCATGCAACTGAACCTCAGGGAACACCACTTGCTTGGTAACAGGTGAGCGCTTACCCAGTGCTGTCAACCAAGACATCCCCCCATGGCCTTTCTTCCATCTGTGTAGTGAAACTCATGGTCTCCGCTGTCAAAGTTCACCCAGAAAGTCAGGTGTTGGCAGTGTATGAATGAGACCATGGGGAGCTGGGTTTGCCTGCACAGCACAGTGTGGTTGCCTGAACTTGTCCACCTCAAGAGAGATTCAATCAAAGCTCTGTGCTGGATCACACAGGTTAGAGAACGCTTTGGCAGGATCCAGAATGACCAGCGTGTCTCTAAACACCTTCTGAACACTTTCCCAGGGTTGTGTGAGAAACACAGTGAGGAGTAAACAATGACCTTTCTTGGGAGAAGGCTGAAAGACCACTTGTATATGACTTGTTGAACCCTTCCTGCACTTTTTGAGACCCCAAGTTTACTCCCCAGTTTTCATTTTTTTTTTTCTGCACAGTGCATTTTCACGTGGTATCAATTCTGTGGGGCTCTGGGACCAACCTGGATAAGTTCTGTGCCATCTTAATAACCAAGTATGAGCTCCAGCCATGGCCAGGGGTATGGCAGAGCACTAAGTACCAGGTAGCTCACTTGGGTACTCCACATGGCTGGCTCTGCACTGCAAGGTGGGCCTGAACGTTGGTTTTGAGCCAAGCTCACCATGTGCATGGGTGAAGCTTGCTGTGCTCAGCCCCATGTATACAAATCGTGTGGACGGGGTGAGAAAGTCTGCTCTGGAGATGCTCTGAAATCTGCCCCTTGGTGCTGTCATATGTCTTGAGAAGGTGGCTGAGGAGCTGGTCTGGATTTGGAAAAAGGTTTGGATGTGCTTGTGAGCAGACCTTGATCCCTAACTTCCCCAGAACTCTTCCTTTGCAGCTTTACTCAGGAGTAAAGGGGTTTTTGCCAGACCCCTGCGATGAAGTGCCTTCACCTCATCCTTCCAAGAGCCCAGAGAAACATCCCTGCAACCTCCTTAGCAGCAGAAGAGCCAAAAACCTCCTCTTCTTCTGTGTTTTTCTCCTCCTGAGTGCCTCCTGCTTTAACCTATGGCTGCACAACACCAGAATCCAACCCTGTACATGTAATTTTCGTGCCCTGTTTAATCTGTCTCTTTTTTCCTCCTGGTCAGGAGATTTCAAGTGTTAACATAAAGAAGGTCTGGCTGAGCTGCCTGATTTATCCATCTGCTAACCTTGACTTTATTTCATGGTCACGATTCTAACTGCTAATGTTATGTTACTGGTTTAACTGTCTGATTTATCCACGCTCACCTCACACATTACTTCATGGTACGGGTTTTAAATGTTAATTTTAATAATAAAAGTTTTACACCCCTGGTGCTTTCTATGTGTGGTGTGCTAACACGGGGAACATTATTTCATAGGACGAGGGTTTTAAAAGCTAATGTCATAATGCTGGTTTAATTATCAGATTTATTCCTGGTAAAGCTGCTTCTGGAGCCACACATGGGTTGGAGGAAATCAGTGGCTGGTGACAATGTCTCGTCTGGTGTTTGGTGGGAAGAGCAGGTTCCTGCACCCAGTTTGAGATGGAGAAGTGCTGTTTTTATTAACAAGGTATCCGAGGCTTCAAAAAGCATTGTGATGCATCTAATACGAGGGTGACCTGATGTGGGAAGATGATGCAGGTCCAGCTGTCCTTGTGTCTCTCTTGATCACTCCCTACCTCTCCCAGGAGAAGATGGTTCCAGGGACCTGAGCCACCCCCCATGGGACTCACCCAGGCTTGCAAAGTGGTATCTGCAGGCAGGAATGTCAAAAGCATGTGTGGGATGCGAGGGGAAGCACATGGTTGCAGGGCAGCACTTGCTCGTTGCATGTGTTCAAGTGTGGTACTGGTGAGGTTGGCCTTATGGTCACATACCAGTGAGGACAAGGCGGGAGGACAGGGACAGAGTCCTTTGGCGATGGCAGATGCTGCATGGTTGAGCTGGGCTGGGGACATGGGTGGGCAGCCTGCCCAGTGGGAGTTATGCAAAACACTTGGGAAATGAAGGGTCTTTCCCAGGTCTGCCAGCATCAGGTTTGGAGGACGGAGGTAGGATCTGGTCTGCACACCCAGGACCATGGCAAAGGAGGGACCAGCACAGGCAGGTAGTATCTGGCAGGGTCTGGTCTCTCTGTGGTGTAGGTGGGAATAGCAGAACAAATCACAGAATCATAGAATCATCAAATGGTTTGGGTTGGAAGGGACCTTTAAAGATCATCTAGTCCAATCCTCCTGCCGTGGGCAGGGGCATCTTCCACCAGACCAAGTTGCTCAACGCCCTGTCCAGCCTGGCTTTGAATACTTCCAGGGATGGGGCATCCACATCTTCTCTGTGCAACCTGTTCCAGTGTCTCACGACTCTCATGGTGAAAAATTTATTCCTTATTTCTAATCTAAATCCTCCTCTTTCAGTTTAAAGTCATTATCCCTTGTCACGTCACTGCATGCCCTTGTAAAAATCCCCTCTCCAGCTTTCTTGTAGGCCCCCTGGGAGACTGCTATAAGGTCCCCCTGAAGCCTTTTCTTGGCTGAACAATCCCAACTCTCTCAGCCTGTGCTCATAGGAGAGGTTCTCCAGCCCTCCAATCATCTTTGTGGCTTTATGTTCCTGGATATTCTGCACTACCCAAATGTCCAAAGGGAAAACCGAGGGCAGCAGGCCAAATAGAAAGTTCACAACCACTGGAGATGTTGACTGGTGGCACCAAGACACATTCATCCATGACGGTTTGACCCAACTGTTGTCTTCTGAATTGCTGCTGGAGATGATCAGATTGCTCTGACAGGAACTGGTTAGTCACTGATGCAGAGAACAAGGGTTCTAAACCTGTACTGCCAGCAAAAATTCATTCTGATGTGCCAGAGAGCCAGACCCAGCAGTAAGGAGAACAACTGCTTCACCATTTTCACCCAAGCTGTAGATCAAGCTGAGGATGACCTTTCTCTGCCTCCAAATCCTATTTTTTTGAAAGCTTATTATCTTCTTCCACCAAAAAGGACCCAGACTTGGTGTCTGTTCCGGGAGGATGCTGATAGCTGCAGTGCCTGCATTTGTGAATCCAACTCACCAAAACACTATGACCCTTATTGGAGGGAGAAGGTGGGTGTGCACCATCAGAAGAGCTCAGGTATGGTTGTCCACTGTCTGCCTGCTCATAGGCTTTGGAAGATGACAGCATTGAGCTGTCTGGATGTGACCTCTGCATGTCACCCACTACGAAGAACTTACCTGGCCTATTTTATTTGCTGCTGTAGGTACAGAAAGTGCAGGAGGCTTTGTGTGAGCACCAGGGGGTGTGTGCAGAGGGCTGCAGGTGTGTGAGCACCTGCAGATGGGACAATAGGTTTGAAGACACCAGAAAAAGGGGTTGCATCAATTTCTCTGGTGGCACAGCTGGACCCTGTCCCCAAGACACCCACCTGGGCATCAATATATTCATTAAAAAAGCAAGACTGAGCCCTTTGCCTTACTGTGACCTCTGCGTATTTGCTGTCAACATCAGAAACAGTCAGCTTTGCTTTGGATCCTGTTTCTCTTTTTCTTTGTTCTCCCTTGGATTAAGAAATTCTTCCATTACCAAAGCTGTTTAACGTGAAGGGGAAAGTAAGTGAAAATTCAATTGAATAAACAGTGTGGGCACTTCGTTCTTGCTATCTGTCGTAAAGAGCAGCCTGCCGAGGCAAAAGGGAAGAAACAAACCAGAAGTAGTGAATGTTCAATTGAATAAATACCAATAACACTCATTTCCATCCTTCTTTTTGGCTCATCTGGCTTATGGTGCAGAGATAGTGAAAATTCAATTCAGTTTTAAGAACAATGGACCCTATTACCAAAAATACAACCAAAAGGTAAGAAAGAGACCCTGGCTTAAAATCAATGGCAGAAAAGATAGGAGACATCATCAAAATTATATTAGCCTTAATAGTCAATCAATTAATTAAATCTCCCAGTTATTAAAAAAATTAAAAGCCCTTGAAGGTTTTTTTTATTTTTTTCTTTCCTGATTAAGTTTTCCAGCAGGATCCGAAAGCTTTTTGTCCCACCCTTTCCCCTGGTTCTCCCCCAGCACCCACCTTCACTGCCCACCATTAGGGGCCGTTTATCGAAGTGACAGTTGCCTTTATATTGAAAGGATGGCGAAAAATGGAGAGGTGGTGGCAGAGTGCTGAGGCCACTGGAAATGAAATGTTGCATAGATATGAATTTTGATAGCTAGTCAATACCCTCTGTCTGTTTCAATTAAAAAAGAGCAGCATACACTGAGGGCAGATGGGCAACATTTCAGAGCCCATAAAATCAAACGGGGGATAGAGGAGAGGTCCAGCTGGACTTCAGTCTCCTCTCCATCTCTTTCATCCGTCTCTTACTGGACGTATTTCATCATGGTGGTTTCTCTTAACACTTTGCCTGCTGGTCTGTTCTTCCTCTGTTTGGGATGCTCTTTCCCACTGATAAGACATTACACAAGGGTTCCTGGACTCCCACCCATCTCTGAGCCCTCCATCTTGACACCAACATGTCCACATGGGGGCAACCACTGTGGTTACCTTGGTGGATATGTTGTACTCGTCTGACTACACAGCTAAGTCACCTCTTTGCCAGGAGCTGATTTAGAATCACAGAATAATTCAGGATGGAAAAGACCCTTAAGGTCATCGAGTCCAACCAGAAACCTAACACTGCCAAGTCCACCACTAAACCATGTCTGTAAGAGCCACATCTACACGTATTTTAAATACCTCACAGGATGGTGATTCAACCACTTTCCTGGGCAGCCTGTTCCAGTGCTTGACAACCCTTTTGGCGACAAAATTTTTCCTGATATCTAATCTAAATCTCCCCTGGTGCAAGTTGAGACCATTTCCTCTGGTCCCGTCGCTTGTTACTTGGGAAAAGAGACTGACACCTACCTCCTTATGATTGCCTTTCAGGCAGTTACAGAGACTGAGGAGGTCTCCCCTCAGCTCATCTTCCTTTTCTCCAGGCTGAACCCCCCAGTCCCTCAGCCGCTCCCATCACACTTGCGCTCCAGCCCCTTCTCCAGCTCTGTTCCCTTCTCTGAACTTGCTCTAGCACCTTAAGGGCTTTCTTGATATGAGGATCCCAAAGCTGAACCCAGAATCTGAGTGCCCAGCACAGGGGACGGTCACTGCCCTGCTCCTTCTGGCCACACTAGTGCTGACACAAGCCAGGATGCTGGTGGCCTTCTTGGCCGCCTGGACACACACTGGCTCCTGTTCAGCCACTGTCAACCAACACCTCCAGGTCCTTTTCCTCCAGGCAACTTTGCAGCCACTCTTCCCTGAGCTTGTGGCATTGCCTGGGGTTGTGGTGGCCCAAGTGCAGGACCCAACACTTTGCCTTGTTAAGCCTCGTACAATTGCCCTTAACCCATCGATCCAGCCTGTCCAGATCTCTCAGGACAGCCTTTATACTTTCAAGCAGATCAACACTCCCACCCATCTTGGTGTTGTCTGCAAACCTACTGAGGGTGCACCAAGGGTTTTCCCTTAGACATCTTCTCTCCGTGCACTGCACCACTTTGGCTTATTATACTCACACCCCCTCTTCACCCCTGCCTGAGCCTCCCAGCAAAGGGTTGGCTTAAACCAAACTGGAGTCTTCTTTGTCCTGCCCCGCTGATTCCCAGGAAAGGATTTAACCCTTGGCTATCCCAGTTTTCAAGCTGTTGAGGAAAAGCCAGTTCTAGGTCAGCTGCAGGAAATAAATAGCCAGAAGTCATCTGACCACAACGGATGCCACCTTCTCCTTCCCAACCCTCCATACCCATTCTCTCCTTGGGCTGCTCCTCACACTCTCCTCCCCCATGAGAAACTCTATCTCCCCTCTTAGGTGTCACCTGAAAGCGGGGATCTGCTTTCAGTCCCATCCCACCACCGCCGCTCTGTTACAGACAGCAGCACGCACTAAGTGGCTCTGTCGCCCTGCCGAAACCCTCAGCAGAATTTCTGGCTCCAAGGAGCTGTGCCCAGGAGCTGCAGAGATGCACCCGGATAACCACTGAAGAGGATTAACTCTTTGGGGTCTTCCCTGCTAGGTCGTGATCCCAGAGCAAGGGGGCAGGGGATCTGGCAGGGAGATGAGTACTGTGTCCAGTTTTGGAGTATTGTGTCCAGTTTGGAGTACTGTGTTCGATTCTGGGTTCTCCAGTTTAAGAAGGACAAGGAATTACTGGAGAAACTCCAGCGGCAGGCTACAAAGATGATGAGGGTTCTGGAGCATCTTTCTTATGAGGAGAGACTGAGAGACCTGGGTCTGTGCAGCCTGGAGAAGAGAAGCTGAGAGGGATCTTATTTATGCTTATAAATATCTAAGAGGCAGGTGTCAAGAGGGTGAGAACAGACTCTTTTCAGTGGTGCCCAATGATAGGATGAGGGGCAACGGGCATAGACTGAAGCACAGGAGGTTCCATCTAAACATGAGGAGAAACTTCTTTCCTTTGAGGTGCCAGAGCCCTGGAACAGGCTGCCCAGAGAGGTTGTGGAGTCTCCTTCTCTGGAGACATTCAAACCCACCTGGACACATTCCTGTGCGATCTCCTCTGGGTGAACCTGCTTTAGCAGGTGGGTTGGACTGGATGATCCCCAGAGGTCCCTTCCAAGCCCAACCATTCTATGTGGTGAACAAACTAGGGAGATGGTTGAAAGAGGTGGGGAAATATCCCATGGATCAGAATGCTCCAGCCTGAGAGGCACAAAGGAGAGGGGAGGACATCCCAAAACCAAGGGTGGAGATGGGAGAGGGTTTAATGAGGTCAGAAAGATAACAAGAAAATTCAATTTAACTCTCGCAGGAGACACTCAAGGTAGGGAGGTGAAGGGTTTGTGTCTCATCCAGCACAAGACGACAATGACTTTGTCTCCAAAGAAAGACTCAATGAAACTGTGAAATGCCTCATTCATGGATTCCTGAGGATTTATTATTTCCTTAGACTTAGAACAAGCATTGCATGGCTTCGTCCAAGGACTACAGTTAAGCCAGGGTTGCAAGTGGAGGTTGACTTGGGAATCCCAAACCAGGATTTGAACTCATGTTCTTGCAGATAAGGCAGAAGCCTTAGTCAGAATCAGCTGCAAAAGGTGCTTCAGATTGAACAAGTGAGACTTTAGGAAGTCATAAAACAATTCACCTAGATGGCTGCAAGGGAGTTCCCTTTGGTTAATATGTCTCTTATCACCCGCTCCTTGCCATGCACGTGGTCGTTGACACCCAGGTCCACCAGCCTTTCTGATCCAATTTCCTTAGGCCTGTGTATGTGTCTGGTCTGTCTCTGCCCAGGAGATGACATAATTAGCCTTAGGTTTTTAATTCAGATGTATGGATCTCAATCTCCATTTCCACCTAATTATGGGGAAAGAGTAAAGAGCTTGTCACTCACAACTTGTAAGTGAAAAACTGGACAGCTGTCAAGATCTATTGAAGACCCTTCTTGCTGTCATATTGGTTGTTCAAAGGATTTTTGGTGGCTTCCAACCTTGGCAGTCCAAACTCAGCCAAGAACCCCTTCAGTGTTCCAATTAACATATACTGAATGTCCCTTGGTGTTCATTGCAACCATCAAAATATGGTATATGCGTACTGCAGTCCTGGAGATTTGTGGTCAGTCTGGTGCAGAGCAACTGGGTTTGGTGGAAGTTTTCATTATGGTGTAAAGTTATAACACTTCCAGTTTGAGGGAGAAAATGAAGATATGGCTCCTGGGAGGGTGACGCTGCCAGCAGTCAGCATGGACAGGCATCTAGAATCATAGAAAGCCCTGAGTTGGAAGGGACTCACCAGGATCATCACATCCAACTCCAACTCTAGAAGTGCTTGTTTTCCATGTCCAGATAATCTGAACTATTCCAGAAAGTCACATCCAGGTTTATCTGCTAAACCTGAGCTCCTGGCCCTTCTGCTGTCCATTTGAGGTATGTGCTGGCTTCCTGCAACTCCATTTCCAGCTGGACAACAGGGTGAAGCCAGGGTGCAGAGCAGAGCTTGGCTAAGATATGCTAGGGCTCACCCTAAAACAGAGATGGGACAAGGCAATGGCTGTGTGACCAGGCTTGGGAGTTTGAAGCATTCCCATGTCATAGAGATTAGAAATAACTGAGGATCCCAGATGCCATCTGCAAGGTAAAAAGCAACCCCAAAGCAGCAAGGAAGTGTAGACATTTGTAGTCTCACTGACCACAGAATGCAGATTTTGCTTGGAGGACTTAGGAGCTGATGCCCCCTGTTTTGTTCAAGGGATTGCACTGAGAAGAAAGGCTGTTGTGGATATTTCTAGACATTTCTAGCCAGAGTGTGATGCAGGTGTGGGGGTAAGAAAGCTCAGATTGAACTAGATGACTGCAGTGCTCATTCTGCTGCCTTTCACAAACCAAATACTCCAAGGAGAGGAGGGAAACCAGTTTTGCAAAGGTCTGCCTTGGCTTTTGGCCTGGAAATGAGGAAGAGCATTAATTCTGATGTGCTGCGGTGGTGGGCAGGCACGAGGAATTTTGTTAAGTAGTTAATGGACGCAGCATTTGGTCAGTCCTGTGGCACCGACTCCTGCTAACTCAGGGATTTTAGCAGCCCTCCGGGATGCAGGCTTGGATAAAAGTGCTCTGAAAGCAGGCACCCTCTGGCTGAGCACTGGGATGGCTGCAGGGGAAACCTGGCTGCTGGAGGGATATTGGCACAGAAGCAGAGTCCCCTCACTGGGACAGAATCATAGAATAGTAGAATCATTTTGATTGGAAGAGAACCTCAAGATCATTGAGTACAACCACTAACCCAACCCTGGCACTAACCCAATGTCCCTAAGAACCTCATCTATCCATCTTTTAAACCCCTCCAGGGTTTAAAACCCCCACCACTGCCCTGGGCATCCTGTTCCAATGCCCAACAACCCTCTCCATAAATAATTTTTTGCTAATATCCAATCTAAACCTCCTCTGGCACAACTTGAGGCCATTTCCCCTCATTCTATCACTTGCTACACCTTCCTTGCTCATGGCAACATGGCAGTCATCAGCATCCCTTGCTCCATGGTCCTCCTGCAGCATCCTTGGCTGGCATCCCTCTTTCGTTAGCCTGGGCGAGCTAATGAGATCACAGCCCTTGGTGGGGAGCTGATAACAAGCAAGTAATTCCTCAGTTCCCGACTCAGCAGAGGTTGGCGTCACTGGGTGAGTGACATGGTTGAAAGAAAACCCCCGTCTGTGGCCAAGATCTTTAAGGATTTCCCCATCCTGCTTTGCCCTCCCCCCTTATCTTGTTCTGGCTCCAAGATTTCCAGCACAAAGCAGCTGGGGAATAAAATGTGAACCTTTCTGGTTTGGTCTCCCAGGCTTTGCTGGAGGCTAAGTGAGGTTAATAACCGAACACGCCGGGAGGTATTGAGGAGAGAGACAGGGGAAAAAGCTCTGTCCCTGATCTGATAGTGATAAACGATTGGAGATAGGATATCTGATTTCTTCTCTCTGGTGGTCTCTGCAGTAACAGCTTCCAGGCGAGCGTGTCAGCCATTCATTAAAGGAAAACGGCAAAGATTATCGCTAATATCTTGAAGATCAGTTAGATAAATATATGCTGCAGAGGAATATGCAGAGGGCCAGGTCTGTGGCTGCTGCGAAACTCTCTGGCTTCATTGACTGAGCTAAACCAATTTGCATCCGCTGCCATGCACAGTGCTTCATAATTCAGATGTGTTTGTAAACACACAGCGTGCATGCACTTAATGCACACCCGCTGCCTCCTTTTGTGGTTAGAAGCACAGAAAATTTGATTGGGGGAGCAGACTGCAAACGCAGAGTCATTTGCTAAATGATCCCCAGCAAACTCTGAGTGAGATCTAAGAATGATACAAATGACCGTATGAAGTGGTAAGTCAGCCAGGACGGAGCTAGTGGTTACTAACGAAAGTCCTCACCTGGATAACTTCTAGATGGTTGAAAAGTGTTGGGATGCTTCCAAAAACACAGAACAGAAGAGGAAGAGTATTTTTGCATGAGAAGTTTCAAATAGAAATCCCCTTGGCAATTTTTTGAGCTGAAAATTGCATTTTTTTCTCACAAGTGAAATACAAAAAACCTGCTCTAAGCTGGTCCTTGTTGAGAAGTGGAGGATTGAAGCAGATATCTTCAGAAGTCCCACCTGACCTAAATCACTCCTGTGAATGTGAACAGGAAGCTTTGCTGCAGAGCAGCTTCCTTGAAAGAAAGGGATACCCAGCACTCGGTGTCAAATGTTGTTTTGCTTCCTTTTTAAAAACCAGCAAGCAGAAACACTCGTGGCGCTAACTCTAAATGAGGCAAAAACTGTTGTTTTGTATTGACGCAAGTGTCAGCTCTTGTTTCTCTTCTTTTCGACTTGAAAGCTAAAGTCACATTTTAAGTCAAAACAGAGGAGAAATGTAAAGGACGCTGGAAGGGAACCAGCCTTTGGAACCACCATTTTGCTGTGCAAGGAGAAAAGCTCCAGCCCTCTCTCTGTCCTTTGGCTTGGTTTGCTGTGGACAAGGGGTGAGTGTGGCCACCTTGTTCTGGGACAGGTTGGACTCATGCCATGGCTGGCTGGGTTTGGGGTGCAACATCCATCACTGAGCTAACCAAGATACTTAGTCCCCTCTACATCCCCCTTGTCACAGAGGGACATCCTTGGGAGTGGGGGACACCACTGTTGTCATTTTGGCCCAGACTTGAGCTTCTAAATGATGGAGAGTTCATGGATTTTTTTACTTCCTCAGATAATGGGCTTGCTTTTCTTTTAATTTGCATTTTGAGAGGTTCATTCTTCCTGATTTTTTTTTGGTCCCTCAATGCCTGAGTCTCCTTGGTAGAGCAGAAATTTTCTTTTATACGGCTATAAAGCCTTGGTCTAGGGAGAGCAACAAGAAGGGTGCAGGAGCCTGAGGGTGACCCCATATCCATATGGCTGCTGAGGTCAGGGCTTCATTTTCATTTTACCCTTCTGGGTTATGAATCGGGTTGGCAAAGCATCTTAAGAAGTCAGAAGAAACCATGGAGGCCAGAATTTTATGCCTGGCCAACCTTGTACTCCATCCCATCCTCATCACCACCCTTAAATACTCTAAAATAGCTGCAATCCATTGCTTGATTTCTATCAAATCCACCAAAGGGGTGGACGATGCGGGGGGTGTGATGGCTTTTCTGCAAGGTTTGCAAAAAAAAAGGAATTTCTGGGAACAGAGGAATGAGTCCTCAGTAGGCTCCAAGCACCTCTGATGGCCCATGGCTTTTGGAGACATCACAGCTGCAGGAAGGGTCTGGTGACCTCCAAGGTACCAAAACTGCTCCTGTGCAGGCACAAAACCCATGTGCTGCCAGTGCAGCTGTAAAAGGAAAAAAAAAATTAAAAACACACCTTTCCACAGCAGGAATTTCCACTGGAGCAGGCAGAGTTGAAGCTAACAGGGAGGTACAAGAGAGAAAAAATTAAAAAAAAAAAAAAAAGAGGAAGATTTACATGAAATATGGCAGTTGTTAACCTTTTCTCTCCCCTTGTTTCCTCCGCGCTCCCCAATTTTCCTCCTCCCCACCGTGGCAACCCTCCCTTCCCTGTGCAATAAACAGAGACAGCTGGAAAACAAAGAACTGTCTTTTTTTTTTTTTTTTATTTGCCACCTCTGCATTCAGATGGAGGTGGGATGCTCTGTGTGTATGTGTGTGTGTGTGATGAAATTCAGGCCAAGCAGGCAGTGTACAGAATTCAGCCGCCCTCAGCAGTAAATACTAGCAGGAGCAGCAGGATTGAAAGAGCTGGCGGAGATGAGAAAAGAAAGGATGTGCGTAATTGCACACTCAAAATGCCACCTTCAATTGTGGCTGCGGATAAGCCAGCCTGTTCCCTGCCGCAGCCCCGCCGAGCACTGCCAGGGCACTGCCGATTCCCCGTCCTGCCTCTGGTTATGACAACTTCTAAAAAATCCATAATAATAATAAAAAAATTGTAACAAAATCAGTCTATCTACTTCTTTTTTTTTTTTTTTGAGAAAGGTCCGGCTTCTGGAATCCTGGGATTTTGCTTTTCTTTCACTCACCTCCTGCCTCAGTTTCTAGCTACCTTCCCAGCCAGCAGAAAAAACAAAACCAAACCCAAAAAAAACAGTTTGCAAGATGTGATGGCAAATGTTAGGACTGTAGTGCTTTCGTGCAATATTTAATGCCTGCTCTTCTGGTGAATTGGGTGATCTCTCAGGTCATGAACTGTAACAGTTCTTAGCAGACCGACTTGCTGGATGCACGAACACTTTTTCATTTTTGTTGTGGGTTTTTTTGTTGATTGTTTGGTTTTTTTGTTGTTTTGTTTGGGGTTTTTTTGTTTGTTTTTGGGATTGGTTTTTTTTGGTACTTCTGGGCTTCTTTCAGAAAGCAGATAACTACGCTGTCCCCAGCAGAGCTTCTTGGCAGCGCAACAGCTACGGCTTCCTCTCTTACTCTCACTTTTCCAACCCTTAATTTGGACATGGGTAACCTTTGCACTTGGGCACATCAACAAAATAAAGAGCAGGAGGGAAACCGAGGCTGGTTTGGGAGCATGTCTGCAGTCAGTCATAGCTGGGACCCTCTGTGCCAGCCCCGTGGGTTTTGGCTCAGCTTTGTTTTAGGCTCAACTTTGGTTTTGGCTCAGCTGTGCATGACCTTCATGTCCCTGGAGAGTGGTCATGACTCAGTCTCTCATCCTCTCCTTGCTGCGGAGTTGTTTTTCTCCACAATTTATCTTTAATAGCTCCTCTTTTATTTTAGGACAAGCTTTCATGATGGTGCTAGTCCTCAGCTGGAGCTTAAACTCTTGACCATCTCTCATCTCTCCACTGCTCTGAATTTGTTGCAGGTACCTTCCCATGCCGAAGCAAAAACCTGGGAAAATCTTGCAGTCCATAGAGATGCAGCTTATACCCATCTCGGTTTGATTTGAAGCTGTGCCTTTGCGTTAATGCCAAAAAATGCTGGTCAACACTTTTTGATAGTGGAATTTTCTACCGGAAAACATATTCTTGTCAAAAATCGTCTTGGGATCAGGTTGATCGTGGTGATTTTTTTTTCTTTTTTCTATTAAAAATATTGAAATGAGTTGTTTCAACTGTCTCACTTCATTTTCAAAGCAACAAAATATTTTGTAATGCCAGGGGAAAACATTCTACTTCAGCTCTACTGAGGCATCCTGGTTTCTTTGAGTGTCTATAGTTAAACTTTGGATTTAACAATATATTGGATTATAAAGTTGAGATTTCTGCCATGTTTCATTGCTAGTGAGATGGAACATTTTTACTTGACTGAACTAATACAATGAAACAGCAGAACAAAATATTTCCAGGTTGATTTTGCTGTGAGGATAAATTTAAAATCCTTATATGTATTTTTGTCTTCAGAATGCAAACCTATTTCCAGATGTCAGGATGCTCAAGCAGAATAAAATGTCATTTTCCAGCAAAATGATGTGCAGCACACTTAGACAACTGCTCCAAAAATAATTTCAGGTTCCCGTGTGGATTTCCCCCTGTCTTTTCTTAACAGATTTTTTTAAGTGTTATTTTTTCACACCTGCACTTATGAATAGGAGAATAGACCATATGCAAATGTGATTAATGATTAGTAAATGGGTTGATTGGGTAGAACTATGTCCCTGCTCCTTCGGCATCTCTGTTGGTGCAGCTGGACACTGCAGCCTCTGTTTGGGGCTCTTAGACACCAAAACTAATGGACGCAAGATAAAGGACTTCATGTGCCATCCTGTTTAAAGTCCTTCTGCCTTGGAAAAAAAAAAAAAAAAAAAAAAAAAGGAGAAATCAAGCCCTTAATATTTCTTCAGAATGGGTGTTAATGTTTTTTTGCATACCGCTATCTGTATCGCAGGAGTTTTCCAGATGTGTGCTGGTTATCACCGTTGTGCTGAATGAGAGTATTGGAGCCAGGGTCAGAAAACAGCCTGGCGCTCGGTAAGAACTGAGCTCATCCTTGGGAAGAAAATAATGTCAGCTCCCAGGATCCTGCCACCTAAATGAAGAGAAGTAGCTTAAAGAGAGGAGCCCAAGGAGATGACCCTACGTGTCTCAGTGATGTTATCCCCTAGCTGGAATGAGTTCTCTGAAACCGAAACAGCTGAGGCAGTAGAAAAGAAGAGCCAGACCCTACCTCAATACTCAATAATCGATTTGTGCTGTAATTATTTACCTTCTTGGCAGAACAGAACCAAAGTCCCTTCCCAGGAGGGTGATGCTCGTGTGGCCACAACAGCATGAACTCAGCTTTGGGTGGGAGAAGAACCCGGTGGGTTCAGCAAAACAAACCTCACACACTAAATCAGCGTGTTATTTGGGTGTTGGCAGAAATCAAAGAGAAACATCTTTTGGAAATGGCCGGCTGCAGTCAAATGCCAGAATATGGAACAACTTGAGGGGTTTTTTTGGAGGGGAAGTGTGAATTTATTCTTATGGCAGCTCATAACATTATTATTTCTGTCCAGGGCGTGGACAAGGTCTTCTTTCCTTAAGAACAAGGAAGAGACACGGATTTATAACAGATTTTCCTTCACCTATGATGCACAGGATTTATTTTACATTTTCACGTGCATGTTTATTATAGAGTGTGTGGATATGTGAGTAAAAAGAAAATCAGTCTTTCTCTGCAAGAATTGTGTATTCTTATTATAGGTATATTACATCTACTTACATTGTCTTCCCATGACAGCACAGAGTTTAAAAGAAACCCTTTTTTCTGTCAGGCTGGCAGTGAAGTCCCTGTTTCTATGAAAACTTATGCACAAGTGTGGCTTTGATTGAATTGTGAAGCAAGGTAGTACCATTTTACAGTCCCTTCTCATTCATTCTTTTTCCCCAGCCACAAAATATCGCACAATTTTAAAAAGGCAAGAGGGAGGCTGGAGCCCTGAATATCTGCATCAGACACACACATGCCTATTTATACCTCCTGCTCTGGCGAGAGACACCCAGCTACGCTGGTGTAAAATCAGGAACGAATCCATCAATGTCAGCGCTTTCCCATCGTTATAAAGGCGACCTGGCTAAGTTCAAGTCCAGCCCCTTCTCTCCTGCTCCATCTGGAAGTGCCTCTCTAAGGATACGAGGGAGTCAGAATTTTAAATCACCATTTATATTATGTCAAGCCTGTTTACTGCACTCAGCAGCTCCACAGCAGTCCCATCTCCCATAAATTCAACATTATCCCTTTAAGATTCAAGCTCCCTAATAAGTTTTATTTAAAGACAGAGCCCTTGCGTGCAACTGGAGCTTTTACTCAAGTGTCCGCAGCTCTGGCTTCTCTCTCCAGCCCCTCATCCCCGTTGATGTGCTGATCAATTACTCATCAAATCTTAATGCACGCTTTAATTCAACTGTGGCATCTTAATCAGAGCGTTGACTGCCGAGTGTCAGACCCATCGACTTGGGGGAATCTGGGACAAATGAGCCCATCGACTGCCTGGTTGGAAAAGAGTGTTTCTGCGAGCCTGACCTGCCGTCTAGTGGCTACAGGAGAAGAGAACAAATGAAGACATATGTGCGGGGTGGAAAGGCTGGTGAAGCTCCTTTGGAAGGCTGGGGTGGTGGTGGGTGAGTGAGGGATGGGTGTGGGCTGTGGGGCGGGATCTTCACCCCGTTGGTTCCCCCTTAGGAGCAGATCCGAGTGTGGGGAGGCTTCCCATGAGGTTGGCTTCACTGGGAGCACTGGTAGGGCTGGGGGTGTGTGGCACAAGGTGGAGGGAGTGTGTGGGGGTCTGTACCCCCACGGGGAGGTTTGTACACGTGTGGGGCTGGATCAGCAGAGCATGGGGTGTGTGCTGGAGGATGTGTGGGTGCATGGGGTGGAAAAGTAGTTTGGCATTGTGATGTCCCTGTGTGTGTGTGTATTGTCCATGCAAACCTGTGTGATGTCTGCACAAGGGTTGCAGGCTGGAGGAGCAATTTCTGTTGCCATGGGTTCTCTTGAAGCATGGATGTGTCAGTGCACCTGTGTTTGTGTGTGAGCAGAGGCTCCCGCCACCATCCATGTGCAGTGGTACAGCTCTGTGGCATCCCAGGAGAGGAGGGATCCCAGGAGAGGCACTGGCCAGTGCTGGGGGCACAAGACAGGGCTGAACCTGAGAGAATGGCAGGAAAATGTGCTAGGGGAGGTTCAGGTTGGACGTTAGGACAAGGTTCTTCACCCAGAGGGTGCTGGACACTGGAACAGGCTCCCCAGGGAGGTGCCATGGCCCCAAGCATGACAGTGTTCATGAAGCTACTGGACAACACCCTCAGACACATGGTGTGAATTTTGGGGTTGTCCTGTGCAGGAACAGGAGATGGATTTAATGATCCTTGTGGGTCCCTTCCAACTCAGGACGTTCTATGTGGGATGAAGTGCAAGCTCTGTGCTATCAAGCCTCAGTCCTGGAGATGAGAGCCCATGTC
Organism: Caloenas nicobarica; assembly: GCF_036013445.1. Lineage (NCBI taxonomy): Eukaryota > Metazoa > Chordata > Aves > Columbiformes > Columbidae > Caloenas > Caloenas nicobarica. Next base: position 163,776,147 of record NC_088246.1, on the reverse strand, counting down.
AGACCCCAGCAAAGGGTCCAGCCTGCTTAGGACCAGTCCCTGCTACACCTTTCAAGCCTCTTCTGGTTTTTTTTAGACTTTTTTTTTTTTTTTTCTCAATAGCATCAATTTGAAAAGCTGCTTAAAGGAACAACAAAGAAAAAGCTGACACAGACCTTAGCCAGTGAGAGAGAGAGAGCAGGTCAGGTTTGCTGCACTCCTCTGGGGTGGCAATGACGTTTCACATCCAAGCTCGTATCTTGTTTAAACAAACCCTGTGCCCTCCAGACATCTCTCCTGCAAACCTTGAGGAGACCCAGGGCACCCTTTTTCGGGGAGAGGGACTATCAGGTAGCAGATCCAGCCCCATCCCTATAAGCAGGGGAAACGGCAGCCTGTGCTGGCTCACTGCCTGACCGGCTCTGTTGGATACAGAATTAGCTGAGGGCAAAAATACTTTGAAGTCAGGTACTTCAGTTAAGTACTGACAAGCAGGAGGGAAGCGTCTGGGATTCTGGGATGTGTAATGCTTGGAAGAAGGATTTTGTTGTGTTTTTTAGGGTTTTTTTGCTTTTTTTTTTTTTTTTGAGGTTAAAATGATTCCTGCAGGATGCTCTAGAGAGATCACAAGGGTTATGCAGTTGCTGTTTCAGTCCAGAAGTTTTTATGAGGTTGGGACAGCACTGTATGTCTTGCTGTCTCCTGCCTGGAGCCAAGCTAGCCCTGCGGGAGCTTAATTTTGGCTCAAATATGTGTTCCCGCCCCATGCCAGAGGTGTGGTGTCTCATTACCTCCGGACACACCATTCACAGCTCGTAGGTGGCAGAACTTATTTCTTCATTTGTTTTGCAACTGAGCTTAAGAGCCTGGCCAAGACTAAGATCTCCCCAGCACTCAGTGCTGCAGAAACATGCCCTGCCCCAAATCATCCCTTTGTCTTCCCCAGCACTCAGGAAAGGCTTGAGGGTTGAGGATACCAATAATTTTATTTCTTTTCCACCCACCTGCCTCCTCCATGGTCACAAAGCACCCCAGGAAGATGAAGCAACTCATTAGTTGCTGGTTTAAGCCGTCTCATGAGATTTTTCCTCGTGCCACCGAGGAAACTGTGACAGTGTTTTGCTTGCAAGGATGCAGGATGCTGATGTGGGAAGGGAGAAAAGAAGGAAAGCACCAGGACCCATTTCTGAGCCATGGCTGATGTAGAGTCTGCAGAAGAGAGTGATGTGAACCTGGGGTCCACCACCAGCCCAGAGACAGCAGTGTCTGAGCACTCCAGGTGAGACCAGAGCCTGTGGAGAGTCCCTTGAGCTCAAGGATGTCCACGTACACAGAGAAAGGAAGATCAGCCCTGTTAAAACCCTTCAGACCACTGTAGAATAAGTACCTTCTACGGCCTAATTGATACAGTCACCCACCAAAGAGCTTACAGGCATAAGAAAACTAGGCAGAGTACATCTTGCCTGGAGCTTACACAAAAAGGAAAACAAACCCCCTTTGGTGCCTTAGGCTGGTGCTTTATTGCTTTAACAAGATCAGTGTCTTTTTGCATTGCTGATTCAGATTTCCAATACCTAAATTTGAGGGGCTGCAAGCCCTTGTTAAAAATCACTCTACAAGTGTATGATGAAATAACTATCAAAAGGACCCAAGTCAGCATGGTCACTCCTGGGACTTCTCCGTGGTCTTATGACATTATTGATTTACAAGTGCAGAATCATAGACTCGTTTTGGTTGGAAGAGACACTCAAGATCATGAGTCCAACTGTTAACCCAACCCTGTCAGTAACCCATGTCCCTGAGAACCTCATCTACGCATCTTTTAAACCCCTCCAGGGATGGTGACTCCACCATTGCCCTGGGCAGTCTGTTCCAATGCCTGGCAGGCCTTTCTGGGAATAAATTTTTCCTAATATCCAATCTAAACCTCCCCTGGCACAACTTGAGGACGTTTCCTCTGTCCCATCATTTGCTACTTGGGAGAAGAGATTAACCCCCTCCATGCTCCAAGCTCCTTTCAGGCAGTTCAGAGATCAGAAGGTCTCCCCTCAGCTCCTGTTCTCCAGGCTGAACCCCCCAGGTCCCTCAGCCGCTCCCCATCAGACTTGTGCTCCAGAAGAAAGGGTCCATCCTGTCCAGAGCCCTCTTTCCTAAGCAGATTCTTTCAATTGGAAAATTAAGGAGATGACAAATGTGATATCTCTTACAAAAATCTCCTGGGCTTCGGCTGCTCTTAGCTCAGGGGATTTCCTGAGCCTGTTGCCACTTGTCTGTTTAGTAACACTCAGTAGATCTCTTTTCCAAGAATGTATGCAGCCTCCTCTTGAAACCATTAACTGAATCCACAGCATCCCCTGGCAAGGAGCCCCACAGCTCTGTGATCTGGTCTGTGAGGAGCATCTACGTTTTGTTAAAGCACCAGCTCCTAGATCGTGTTGATAGTTAATTTTTTTAAGGTCTTTTTATTTTTATAAGGCCATGCTCTACACCTAATTGTCTAACTGACCTGATCGTGAACAAACACATTAAAGTATGGATCTTACAGGCTCAGGTAATCGAATAAAAAAGGAATTCAACATCTACTTCTGTTTCAAAAATGTTGTGATTTTTTTTTAGGTAGATTCATGATTTGGAGGACTCATTCACTGATTTGGAGGCTGTTGGTGGGATTGTCAGGACTGCAGAAGGCTGCATGGTGATGCTTTAGCTTCAACCCAAACCACCAGCATTTACAGACACATCGAAGTGGCAAAAATACATGTGATGCTGATTTAGGATTTAAGCGAGCAAGGTGAGAAGGAGCTGTCACTCAATGTAGTGTCATCTCAAGGAAATGTAAAGAGCAGCCCTCAGTCCTCCAGATTTGAAAATATTATTATTGAACAGGGCCTGCCACATTGCCAATGAGTCTGTCCATGCTCTTGAGGAACCTGAGGTATCTCTGGGGCATTTGGGGAGGGACTTAGTGGTAAAGGCTTTCCAGCCCGCACTAGAGGAGATGCATACACTTGATGGAAGAAAAACTGGTGAGGTATCTGCTGGGGAGACTGAGGCACGGAGCTAAGTCTTGACAAACTTGTGTCCCAGGCCACCTCGGCAAGCCAGTTCCCTTCCTTGTTTAATGGCCATAATCACCCCAAACTCCATCAGCAGAAGGACTGGAGATTTGTGGTAGTCTTTCCTTTTGCATTACAACACACAAGCCATGAGCAACTCCAGACTTCTCTTGAAACATCCCATACAATGGAGGAGTAGCCAATATCCAGCCTCTGTGAACCAAATGACAATCACACTTGGAGCGAGGCAGAAAACACAGTGATGCTGTCCAAAATGTCCTAAGCTGGTATCTAGGTACCACTTAAACCATGCATCAGCCTTCTTTTGAGTCCCACACCCATGGGATGACTGCTTGGCTAGAGAACAGCAAGTCACCAAAGCAAAACACAAAGACTCAGTGTTGTATTGACTGACAGGTTGGAGTGCTGTTAGAACAAAGAAATGGCCCTGGGCCTCAGGTCCTGTTAGCCAGGGAGATAGAGAGACTGGACAAGACTTCTCAAAGCAAAGGCAGGTTGTACCAGCAATCCCAAGGGTAAAAAATCCCCCTTCTCCTGTTTTCGTGGTGGAAAGGTTCTCAGGGAATGACCATAATATCACTTCAGGTCTCAATGGCCAGAAGTTGCAGCAAGTGATATTCCAATTAGATATAAAGGAAAAACAAACAAAAAAACCCGCAAACAAACAAACAAGTCAAAAAAAAGGCCCATAAGAGTGGTTAGGCAAAGGAAAAAGGACACAGAGCAGTGGTGAAGCCAACTGGATTGACCTGGTCTTCATGGATGTCTTTTCAGCCTTCCATGCACTTAATTTGGCTTCTTGCCAGGGTATGTGGATTCAGGAGGAAAGTCTCAAATTTTTTTCCAGAGATGTCATCATGCATGAAGAATCTCTGAGGTTCTACTTCATGGCTCAGCTCAGTCTCTGAAGATGAAGTGTCAAGAAGAAAGTGAGAGAAGAATATTCAGCGGGAAAGAAAACATCTACCCTGTGGAAGGACTTTAGTCCTCCTTGGTGGGCTGAGATGGAGACCCTTCTCCTGGGAAGGGGTGAGATGCAACTGAAAAAAACAGGACAAAACCGGGGAAGTGGCAGAAGAGTCTGTTCCTTGGAAGAGCAGTTCAAGCAGAGCAGAGATGTAGTGATTTCTCTGCTGTAGAGGCTGTCCCTGTTCAAAATGGAAAGGGTAGATGCAAACCCCAGAGCAAAGGAAGACAAATCATGCAATGGGGAACTGTCCCCTGACAGCACCACATCTCTCCAGCTCCCCTGATAAATGGGCCCCTCAGACTTTGCTTGACCGGAGATGAATATTGCCCAAGCCCAGCCAAAGAGCTAATCTCCTCTTGCTATAGATCTGGAGGCTTCTGGCAGTAGTGAAGGTTAAGTGCACTCAGCAGGGTCCCAGGCTGGCCGGTGGGGAGGGGAGGCACTCAGGGTGGCCCCATGGGAAAACAGCAATGGATTTGGAAAGAGGCCAAGTGGTCAACATGAAAGGCCGTTCCCCATGGGAATGGACCTACGCTCTTCAACCACTCTCACCCAAGACCTCCTTGCTTACGGCCTATGGGAGTAAGAAGGCAGTCGAGGCAAAGGTGGTGAAATGCTGCCTGTCTTCATGAGGACCTATGTAGCTGAGCTACTCAGACCTCTACAAGTGATGAGGTTTAAGAAGCCATGGCTTTTTAGTAACCTCTTTATACCATCCCCTCTTGTCTCCATGCTCAGGGGCCTGGTCCTGGACCAGAGAGAGCAGTGAGAAATTCTGCTCTTGTTTGTGAGAAGGAGACAGAGTGCACATCATGGGGCTGGGTTTCCATCTCAAATGACCTTATGTTCTTGGCTGTAATATAGAAGAGTGTATGGAATGCTTCAAGAAAGAGGAGAGGTCATATGAGGAGCATCTAAAGTCACTTGGTTTGTTCAGCCTGGAGAAGACTGAGAGGAGACTTCATCACCATGTCTACAGTTTCCTCACAAGGGGAGCAGGAGGGGCATATGCTGTTCTCTTCTGTTTGGTGACCAATGATAGGACCCGAGGGAATGGCAGGAAGATGTGCCAGGGGAGGGTCAGGTTGGACATGAGGAAAAGGTTCTTCACCCAGAGGGTGCTGGAGCACTGGAACAGGCTCCCCAGGGAGGTGTCCCGGCCCCAACCTGACAGTGTTCAAGAAGAGACTGGACAACGCCCTCAGACACATGGTGTGAATTTTGGGGTTATCCTATGCAGGGACAGGACTTGGACTTGATGATCCTTGTGGGTCCCTTCCAACTCAGGACATTCTGTGATTCTATGATTCTAAGCCTCTTGCCTTTTGTATAACATATTGCCTGCTTTTTCTTCGAGCCCCACTGGTTAGGCTGGCATGAAATCTCTGTGCAAACCTGAGCTTAAGTGACATGCTCAGTGTCAAATAAAGGCTTTGTGGCAGAGCTGGAAAAACAATCCAGATGTTTGAATGTTGGTCTTTTGCAGACCAGGTACCTACCCAAATTTGTTCTGCCTCCGTATCTCTTTTTTTTTTCTTTCTTTTTTTTTTTTTTCACAGGTAAGAGTGGGTGAGGGGCATTGCCCTGTGGAATTGGACAGCCAAACACCTGTTTTGTACAAGTATAAATAGTTGTATGCATAGCAGTGGGAAATCATGACTCCAAGGAAAGTGTGGAGACAGGCTGTCATTCTGCAGAGAGTTCAAAAGCACCTTGTTCCTGTAAAAAAAGAAAATGCAGGGTTTCTGCTCTCTCGCTTTTACAATAAAAAATTCAATTTTCTTTCCTCTCTTCAGGTGTTTTCTTTTCACCTAAGCTGAAAAGTCCCTTGGATTGACAGTACGAATCTGTCGGGTCTGGACAAACGCAGTGCTACAGAGGTCCAATAAATTATCAGACCTTGTTCCTTAATACATCAGCTGCATTAGTAAATCTGCAAGCTTTCTCTTGTAGCTTTCCCCCAGCATCCGTCAAGCTCACCCTCTGCACGAATGGTAATTCGGGTGGCTCCTCCTGTTTGCTTTGCCCTTTGGTGCCACCAGATTCTCCCCCTTCGTGTTGTTTGTCTTCCTCTCTTGCTCTTTAGCTGGTTCATTACCTTGAACAGGTCGGAGGGGCATTCTGGGTGAAAACTGCAGCAAAATTTACAAGAAACTGGTCATTCCCAAGTCCATCTGCTTGCGGGCGAACCATCAATTTCAGCAGCAGAGACTTCAGGAACTCACACCGGCTCACCCACCCACGTGCCCACGTGAACGCACACTCGAACCTTCAAGCTGCTGCAATTAACAGGACAGCTTTTAATTGGCAATTACAATTCCATTAAGCTGGGTCTGGCAGATCATTTGCTCTGTCAGGAAAGCCCTGAGGCAGGGAAGATTAGTGGCTGGCAGGATCCGGGCTCCTGCACTGGAACTCTGGAGGAAAAGACGACAGGTAACAGCTGTGCTTTCTCGGCTGGGAAATATGGGAGGAAGAATTCCACTTTCTTGAAACCCACTTGTCTTCCCTATCCAGGGGGGGCTGCATCCCACCAGAGCCCTCAAGAGGAAAGCTCAGCAGCACTAGGGATGGGGTAGACAGCGATCAGACCAAGGTCCATGGAGCAGAATGAACTTCAGCCCTGAAATCACCTGTGAAACAAAGCCTAGAGCTTCTGGTTTAAGGGGAAAAGCACTTGTGGCTGGATGCAGCACTGTGGGTCCAAGGGAGTTCTATTTCTTAAAGATGTGTGAGATCTACATATAACATCTGGGCACTGCTGTAGCATGGGTTGTTCAGCCTGGAGAAGAGAAGGCTCCGGGGAGACCTTATCGCAGCCTTTCTGTACTTCAAAGGGGCTCATAAGAAAGATGGGGACACGCTTTTTAGCAGGGCCTGTTGCGATAGGACAAGGGGTGATGGTTTTAAACTAAAAGAGGGGAGATTCAGACCAGACATGAGGAAGAAATTTTTACAATGAGGGTGGTAAAACACTGGCCCAGGTTGCCCAGAGAGGTGGTGGATGCCCCATTCCTGGAGACATCCCATGCCAGGCTGGAGGGGGCTCTGAACAACCTAATCAGGGTGAAGATGTTCCTGCTCATGGCAGGGGTGGGACTGGATAAGCCTTGAAGTTCCCTTCCAGCCCAAACTGTTCTGTGATTCTATGGGCACGTTCAGCCTATGGAGACTAAATTGAAGGGTGCTGTTCAGGAGCTTCCCAAGTTCTGTTCCTGGCTCTTCAGCAGACTGTGGGTGTGGTGTTTAACCTCTCTATACAGCCATCTACACTGAGGAAAATTTCATCCTCAACTTTGCAGAGCACTCTGGGATCCTGGCGCACCATGGTTCCCAAACCTGGGTTTGCACACCCATCTCTGGTTTGCAGGACCTTGACACTGGTCCTGCCATGATCCAGAGATTACCCTGAGGACTCTGCCACGTGGACCCACCCTCTCCTGGCTCCCCCTCACCAGCTGGCCCAGCATGACGGAAGCATACTAGGTGTGTCATTGTTATGAGGCAACTTGTGCATCAGACACAATGGTCTCTGGGTAATTTGAATGATTGACTTGGAATCTGGCTCAAAATCCTCTGGGATTTCTCTTTAATGAGAAATACTCTTACTCTTATGTCTATGTACTGTCAAGACTTCCTTGGTTAAGAGGGTTTTTCCTACTGATTGCCTGTAAAAACCCAGCCCTGATAACTTTATAACAGACCAGATGAATAGTTCCCCTGCAACCATCAACAGAGCTTGGGAGAGGCCAGGGGGAAATCCCAATCCAACTATACCTTTCCAGGCAGAACCTTCATTTAAAGGAGGGGTTAGGAAGCAGAACTGTACTTAAAAGTGGGCTTCAGGGCTTTCACAACAAAGGTCATGTTAATATGGTGACTCAAGATGGCTCATGGTGTGGTCAGAAGAAAGGAGCAGTTTCAGTCCCAGCAGAAGTCATCACCAGTTTCTAAGAGGCGGATAGGAACCTGTTGTTTGTGTGTGTTTGTCTGCCTGTTGGATGTCCCCAGCCCCTATAAACTCTGAATTCCCAGGCCAGCTTTGATCAGGTTTGACAGAAAAAGAGGGCTGTGAAATAATTCATTTCCTGAAAATTATGAAAAGATGTAAAAGAGTCCAGAGTGCCTCCATGGAGGTAAGGGCTGCATGGTCCTCACACAAAGAGGAGATGGAAAGGAGGAGGCTGGAAAGCAGAGTACTTTCAGACTGGCCAGAATCCCAGCAAGAGACAAGAGACCAGAGGAAACGTTGACCACTCTGTTGGGTGACCATCCATCAGTCCATCAATGAGTGACTCGCTCCACAAAGGCAACTTGGTCCTGGAGCCTCTGGGTACATTTCGCCAGCTTGTATGCAGCACTGCTTTGGCAGATTGGGGATCCATTTAGTGCATCAGCTACTTGTTTTCGCTGTCTGAGTTCTCAGCAGTCTGTCTCCATCCTGCCTCTCATCTCTCATTTGTAGCCAGAAGACCAGTTCTCATCTCCGATCAAACCAAGAATGCAGATGCTATTGCTCCCTTAGCAGATTTTCATGCAGACAGATTGATGCTTTCCCTGACTTGGAAGAAACCTCCCATGAACTTCTACAAAGTAGCTTCTTCATTTTCTTTTCCATCCCAGCATAAAATTCTCCTCTGATGAGATAGAGAATCCTCCAATTACTTCTGAGATATACGATTTCTACGCTCTTTGCTTTTATGTCATTTCTTTGAACTACCCCACCCGGCCATACCCGCTGGAAGCTTTTTAGGGCCAGGATCTACTATTCACCATTTCTTGTTTGTTCGCAGCATGGGTGTCTCTCTGTGATGGGATGCTCACATGCTAGTATACAAATAAATAATATAAACAATTATTTTCTCTACTGTTGGCAGACCTAACTCTACAGATGGATGGGAAGGAGAGCTATTGAGCACGAATTCCATTTAAATACCTCATTCAATAGTTCTGGATGTCTCTCGTGCTTCCTCACCTCTCAGACACACAATTATATGATACCAACCCTCTGATAATATAAGAACATGCAGATACTATTGACTTCTTCTGTGGTCGGTTTCAAGATTTATTGACCTGAGAAGGAAATATTGACCTGAGATGAAACCCAGGTCAATGTGTGGATCTCAGGGGAGCATAAATTTCTAAACTGACCCACCAAACAGAAGTCAATAAATGAATGGTTAATATAAACATTGTCTTACAAAAATTAATTCTCAGTGACATGGGTTCACATGCAATTTTTGTTGTGAAATATGGAAGGCAATATTGGTTGCCATGTCTGAAGAATGTGAGTCTGTGTCTGATTATGAAGAGTAATGAAACTGCTGGGAATGGGACGAAAGGAATTGGATGTGATTATAACTTAATCTCAAGTCAGTAATAGAGCAGCCTCTTGTTAGCTGGAGTGGGGTTACAAAGATAACTCTTGAATGTGCTCATCAGGATAATGTTTAAGCCTCAGGGAAAGTTTACAGAAGGTGGCAGCTCATGATATTTGGCCTCCTGCATTGAGGCTCTTCACAGATGTCAACAAAGCTAATGGGGGATCCTTTATTCCTTTCAGTGAACTGGGACTGAGTCCTCATTTACAATCCACTGTCTGTCAATTTATATAGTTTTCAGTCAAGGTGAGCTATGGGAAAAAAAAGTGAGTTTCAGGTGTCTTGATATAATCTGTGATATGTAGGGACATGTGGAGTGGAGGTGCTGGGACTTGCAGGACTACATGGCCTCATGTACTCTCTCACAGGCCTTTGTTCCTAACCACAACTCCCCTACATGTACAAATACATCTCATATTTTAATCTAATTCCACATGGAATTTCCATGTGAGCATTTGCAAGTATTTGTTGTTGTTCAGAAATGACTTGCAAATTTTGAAAGTGTTTTAAAGCATTTGTAGTGGGAGAACTGCAGACTTTATTTCTTCAGCTTCTTCTTCCACTTCACCATGGCATGGTCTTATAACTGTCTGTGGCCTGACAGTTCTTCAGCCCCTACCATAGAGAAAAAAATGTGATTTCAGTTTGGAAACTCAATACCTGTGTAACCACATTTTTAGTTCTTGAATGTTGGTGAATAGATTTGGTGTCAAAGGACAACTTCTGAAGCATTTGAAAAATACATGATAATTGGGACTACATTAGCTTTTTTGTGATCTTGTTTCTTTGGCTTTCTTAAGGGTGATCACCTTGTTGCCATTATTTATAGCTTAGTACTGTCTACAGCCAAAAGATCTGATACCCCATTGTGCTGGGGCTGTGTTGGTCTCAGATCAAAAATAGGACTAGTAGGAATAAGCAGCAATGTGTAGAAACAAAGATCAGAATCTAGGGCAATTTCTATGAAGATTAGGGCTTGTGGGAGAGAAAGCAATGGTGATATTGATTGCTCTGGTACTGAGGATGGGCTTCATCTGACCAGTTTATATGCCTACAGTGTGATATCTCAGGTGTTTCCCTCAAAACTGATTTGACTCATCTCTCTTTGTAGTTAATGAAGAGAAAACTATGCACTTTGATGGTGTGGCTCATCCCACTTGAATGATCAAATTAATTGTACCTAAGTTACAGGTTTCTGAACCACTAAAAACTTTCTGGTTTACAAAACCTCAGGGTCCTTTTTCACAGGAGACAAAACTGAGAGTTAGAGATCACTGCCATTTGGATACAACCTTACTGTCATTAGAGGTGTCTCTCCATGGACATTTTAGGTCAGACAACAACCAAAACTACAGCAATCCTAGGACCTTCTTCTAGTCTTACTTTACCCAATCTGGAGTTGTTCTGGCAATGATGTCTCTGCATCCCACTCCACACTTGGCCATCCACCTAATCACTGTTTCATATGGACATCTCTGGAGACTCTCAGTGCAAAGTGGTGTCAGATCCGCGGCCTTTCAGATCCTGTGCCAGTCTGCACTGCACAGACAAATTGAACTTATCTGTCTTGGCTTTAAATCACTGTCCAGATTGAACTTCTTTCAAATGTTTAAGCCACTCTAAGGATTTGAATTGCATGGCATATTTAAAAGTAACTTAAATTATTAAAGCGCTTAATGTTTGGGGTTTTTTTTAAGATGCATTTTGGAGCTGTCAAGCGAACAATCTTAAATGACAGATTGATGAATTCATTGTCCCTGACCACATCTCCAGGAGGAGAGAGGAATATGGTTCCCAGTGAAACCAGCTTTGCTAACAGAGATACAGATTTCTTTCTACTGCTCAGCCTTTTTGTTCACTAGCATGCATAGGCAGGGTCTATGTCAGCCATGGACTCTAACTCAACCTGCTAATGATGATGATGACCCTGGGTAGGGTTCATCTTCTGGTGATAGAGACTCTGCTTCATAAATGAGGTTTTCATTCTAGCAGATGATGCCTGTTCTGCCACACAAGAAACTCTGCTCCATCACTGTAAAACTAAGTTCAGATTCAAACACAAACATCATCTCTTCAGACCTTGTCTTGACCCTTGTGGACTGTTCTTCCTGTGTGAAAGAAACTGGTCATATACTAAAAGGATTGGTGCAAACAATCTGAAGAATGACTTGTGTGGGATCTGTAGATATAAACATTACTCCTCTGGCTTACAGTTCCATTGCTTGTTGCCTTCAGCTTCTTCTTTAAGGTCTCACATTCTGGGCTGGATATTTTCTCCTATGAGTGAATTATGATGTGTTGGGAATATTCCTCATTGTTCTTTGCATGGGAAGTAGGAGAACCAAGGTCACTGGGACCACATTGGTACCAGTAAATCTAAAATCAGTACCTGAGATTGTTTCCAGCACTGGGACTCAACTGTCAAACCGGTCAGTTGTTAGAACAGTCCTGGATGTACTAATTAATAATTATCCCATTTTCAAATGCTTCCCAGGAATCATCAGTTGTGACCAGCCACCAGCCATTATCACCATGCAGTTGTGGACATCTTGTTTGAAGGGTAAGGGTTGTTCAGTTCTGGCTTTCCTCAGGGGCAGAGGACAGTCCAGGCACATTTAATGTATAGGAGTAGTCTTAAAGTCTGGGCAAAGCCCCTGTCTGTTTGTATTTTTTGCAAATCTCAGCTCCCAGTCAAGAAGCCACTTCATGGGCTTCTGGAAATAACGAACAGCAGAAAGATCAAAAATCCCGGAGGGATGGTGGAGCTTCAACGTTAATGTATATGGAAAGTTGTGCTCATTTCTGGGCTTCTTCTTACCAGACAGATATTGTCAAATGGCAGGGAGTTCATATAAGAACAACCGACAAATGACTGAGGGCTGGAAGGATTGATTTACAAGGGCAAGATGAAAAGAGCTGAATCAGTACAGCAGTGATCAAGATGTGATGTGACATCTCCCTAAGTATCTGAAGGGCGTAAACAGGGAGAAGCAGTGTCTTTGTGGGAAATGTCTTGTGTCTGCTTAACAGCCCGCTTCATTGAGATGTAGCAGGCTACTTACTGTCTATTAAAGAAGTGCCACTTGATCATTATCAGTGTATTTATGGAGGGTCTAATGGCTTTAATAAAGTGCAAATTGCAAAGGTAAAGAGCAGAGGAATCAAAGCCGTGTCCCTGCCAGGTGAAAGAAACAAGGATCATTTTTTTCTTTTTCAGCAGATCTGGGCTCTGGGATGAAGTCATATTCCTGCAAACATGTTAATTAACAGAGAACTGAGGAGAAGCTGTCTAGTATGTGCTATGTCATGCAGTGGCCTTCTTAATTCTTCTAATCACCTGTAAATGCCAAATTTTACCATTTATATTCCAAATTCACGATAAAGCAGGAACTTGCCCGTAGGAACTTGCTAGGTCTTAGATGAGACTTCTTTCCGTTTGAGCTGGGGTGAGGGTTGGGGCATCACAAGGGTGGAGTTAACTTTTCCTAATTTTAGGTACTCATCAATCCATTAACATGTCCTTGGACTGAGTTTTCAGTGGCCATCAGGGTACGAGTTGTCTTGTCCAAGAGCACATACCTACACGGGTCAGAGGAGCCCTGACCATATTTCACTCAGTATCCTGGGAGTTCAGACAATCAGCTTGCATGTGGGCACTTATATTTCTTAAAATTAGGAAAGGCTAACTCCACCATTGCCAACTTGTCCACAGACAAGGACAACAGATTTTCTCCAGCAAAAGAAATCCCTCTTTCACCCAGATCACGTGGTTCTTGCTGCCAAAAGCCATGATTCAAACCTCTCTTTAGTGCATCCTCACTGTCTTCCCTTTGCAGTACGAGGAATTGGTAAGAACAGCAATGGGAGCTATTGCTGGCTGCTGTGAGAAGGGGTGGTGCTGGGGTTGTGCCATCTGACATGCCCATGGATTGTGCTGGATCCCTTAATAGCATGCAGAGGGTGCTAATTCCCTCTGGAGGTGAAGCTCATCTCTCTATTTTTCCTCCTCTATCCTTAGCTTGCCCCTGGGCTTTAAAGAGAAGCCACCTGGCCATGCTCCTCTCTTGCACCTGCTTTCCCCTGGATTACATATCGGCCGGAGCCGAGACACAAGTAACTTAAGAATGTTCCCTAATGGAGACTGTGCTGCCCGTATCTCTTCACGACAGAGGCAGGCGAGTGTGTGAAATGCAACTCCCCCGCTTGCCGCCAGCATGAGCAGACCCTTCGTGCCTGCGTGAAACTGGGCTGGTGTCGGGCAGCCAGAAGGAGACTGCTGACAGACGCAAGAGCCAAGGGCATCCCGATTTGGAGCTGTCTCCAAGCTTTTAAAGGACTAGGAACAGACAACAGCTCCCCCGGGCTTGTGTCACAGGAAAGTGAAGGCTCCTGAGCCATGTTCCAACCCGTGAGCTCTCTTAGAGGACACCCAGCTCATTGCTGACATAATCCATTGCTGTTGCAGGGCCAGCTGCATGAAAACTCAAAGAACTTGTAGGTTTGGGATCTCACATGGAATCAGAGAATCATAGAATGGTTTGGGTTGGAAGGGAACTTCAAAGCTCATCCAGTCCAACTCTTGGTCATGAGCAGGGACATCTTCACCCAGATCAGGTTGCTCAGAGCCCCGTCCAGCTTGACCTGGGATGTCTCCAGGGATGGGGCATCTACCACCTCTTTGGCAACCTGGACCAGTGTTTCACCACCTTCACTGTAAAAATTTTCTTCCTTATATCTGGCCTGAATCTTCCCCCTTTTAGTTTAAAAATACTACCCCTTGTCCTATTGCAACAGGCCCTACTAAAAAGTCTGTCCTCATTTTTCCTGTAGGCCCATTTAAGTACAGAAAGGCCACAAAAAAGTCTTTCCAGAGCCTTCTCTTCTCCAGGCTGAACAATGCTTGAATGTATCTTAATCCACTTCATGAGAAAGTCTAGAAAGTTTTCTTCACTGCAGAATAGTGGCGCAAAACTTGACTTGTCCAACTTCCCATATGTCAACATACTTTGGAGGAAAAGTCTCTTCACTTAATTCTGAGACACTGGGAATTAATGTCCTGAAAGAAGACCAGGGGTTTTCTGATGTTGTACTTGTTATGTGTCCTCAGACATATCATATATATCTTGCCTATAATGTTGGGTTTTTGTGATGTGGGGAATTATCCCGTGAATGCAGGCCTACACTTATTCCCACAGGAATTGTGAAGATAAATTCGTTGCTCAACCATTACTTACTTCAAAAAAACCCTGCAGGTCCACTTGCTCAAGAGCTGGTCTCAATCTCACTAAAATAAATCAATCAAAGAGTCTCAGACGCTGTACTAGGCTTTGAATCAAGCCCTAGGAAAGGCAACTTGGCCTTCTCCAAGGCTATAGCTGAAAAGCAGATTAACTGCACTCACTAGGTGAGTTCCCTGCTCCCCAGCTCCTTGCTACCAAGCATACTATGAGATTACTTCCTTTTACAATCCCACAGTGAATCCCTGAGATTCTGGACTTTAGAGATTCAGAAAGAGAGGCTCTGAAAATCCACATGTAAGAGTTGGTGGTCTATTTGCAGCCTGATACTTCAGAGTTGAGCTTCTTGACTATTTGCTCAGCCTCTGTGTTGGACAGCTAAATTAAACATGAGAAATTGAAGTGGGGACTGTCTGTCCTTGAACAAATCATTGTAATCTCCAGCACTGACCAGACCTTCTTACCATAGCTTGGCTTAGAGACTGTCATCTGGAAGCTTAGGGATCTGAAGTGTCTTCTCCTGAACCTGTGCACAATGTAATGCTTTGATTTCCAGAGGAGGTTTAGATTGGATATTAGGAAAAATGTCTTCCTGGAAAGGGTTGTCAGGCATTGGAACAGGCTGCCCAGGGCAGTGGTGGAATCATCATCCCTGGAGGGGTTTAAAAAACACGTAGATTACATTCTTAGGGACATGGTCTAGTGACAGTGTTTATCTGTTGGACTCGATGATCTTGAGGGTCTCTTCCAGCCAAAATTATTCTATGCTTCTATGATCCATCCAAACCCAGGGTGTGGACACTCAGAGGAGTGGGTCCCTTCAAGGGAGATGTGGAGCACATCCTGCGGACAGCGCTCAGCACCTCGGACAGAGGCAGGAGAAGATCCGGGGCAGCAAAGCCAAGGTCGGGGTTGAGGTTGAGAGCAGAGACCCCAAACTTCTTCTGTGTTGCAAAAGGTGCTGGTAAGAAGCATCTGAATCTTGAAATACAGCCAGGGTAGGCAATCACCCTCCATCATCAACAGTTTCCGCTGGGACTTTGAAGGAGTGAATAAGTGGAAAGCTTGTGTGACCACCAAGTAGGAAGGCTGGGGGTAGGGTGCTGATCTGGGAGGTTCAACTTGGAGCGGCTCATGTGCTTAAGAGAAAGGATGGGGCTTCATGCTTAAACCTCACTGTGATTCTGCCTATCCATCCTCCCTGCCTTCACCCATCCATCCATCTATCCGTTCATCACTGTAGATCAACTAATATTCTCTCCATCCATTCCTTACTAACTCATGAGCTTGTTTTTGCATAAGCTGCTTTTAGGGCATATCAACCCTGGACTCAGTCTCAGTAGAGTCTATTACTGTAACACAAACCACACACATGAAAGCCAGATTCTTCCTGAACCCATCCCACTACTCTCCTGCCTATCTGATGCAGTGCAGCACCATTCACATTCCCACCAAATCAGTCCTTTTTTAACTCATTTCTGTCCACTCCTCAAGCTTGGTCAATAGGACTGCCCTTGCTGCTATGCTGAGAACTGTGTCTTCTACCAGTGCTGTTCCATTTTCTCCTCATCTCAGCTCAGCCTTATAAACCACTAAAATCCTCCTTCCCTTCCCTTTCTTCCTCCTGTCACCCTCATCGTCTCCCTTTCCCATAGGGCAGCTGAGGGTGAGGAGTGTGAGACATGCTGAGGAAGAGCAGGAGAAGCCAGAAATGCTCAATTTCTCTATACACCCAAGCTCCTTGGAATCACATCGCTGACCTCAATACCAGATTTCTCCCATTAATTTTGCTGCAAACAGGGTGGCTGCAGCCCCTGTTCCTATGAGGAGAAGTTGCATCGCCAGCACCTGTCGAACACCAGCCTAGCACTGGTATATAATTTAATGGTCACTATGGGGAGAAAGGTACAGGCTTCCTCCCCACCCCCTTTTTCCTTTAACAGAACATTATCTAAACAAACGTGCTCCAAAACTGCTGAAGTGCAGGCAAATAATGACACAGGAGCAGGAGCCAGGCATTAAAAATTCATGTCGGCGAATATTAAAACTTTTTACTTCATCATGTCAAGGCACCAGGCAAATGCAAACAAATGAGACCCACTGAGCACTGCCTGCATGGGCCAAGACAGAGACGAGCCACTCACGCTGCTGGGGAGAGACCTGCATTGCGGTCCCTGTCTCTCCTGAGACATCAAGCTCAGAGGGGGACGGGGGAGCCGACAGGGTAGTTAATTGCTTGGTGTCTCTAAACGAGCTCTGCAAAGTGACAACTGTAAGAAAGGCGGCTCGCTGCATGAGCTGTGGGGTGGGGACGTGGTGTCCGGGAGCAGCCCCCATCCCTTCCCACATGCTGTGTCTGTCAAAGCTCCTGAAATGGGGGAACATCTGGTAGGAGGCGGGGGGGACTCCAACTCCCTTGTTTATTTGGTCCTGTCTTTACTAATTAAGGCACCAGCCCCTGTCTGCTGCTTGCTGTGCTGTTGACAACAGGCTTGTTCACCAGGGGTTGGGTTGTGATGATACCCAGCAAACTCAAATTACAGAACTCTCCCTGCTACCCTGGAGGAGATGACTCTGTGGGCTGATGGTTGCAGGCAGGATGGGCCACCATGAGAAGTTTGAATCCCATCCTGGAGGGGATTATGTCAAAGATGTTCCCCAGGAGGATGTGCGCAACCAACCACTACTCTCCTAAAATTGGTCCTGGGGATCTGAGATCTCAAGTGTCTGCTGCAAATATCAGAGACTTCTTCAACCCCCATCCTCTGCTATTTATGGCCCTGCTCACCTTTTGCAGAGCTGGAGATCTGTGGTTATGTCCCCTGAGGAGCTGGTGGAAGGACGGTCCAGATCCAAACTGCTATGTAACACCTGCGTCATTTAGGCAGAAGCGATGTAACATGAAAACAACCTCACTCAAGCCTAACGGTGATTTCAGTGGCCACATTTTCAAGGCAAGGCATGAATCAGGCTGAGTAAAGTTGGTGGAAAGAGCTCTTAAATTAATCTGTTCCAGCACCATCTATCACTAATTAGGTAATTTTCTCTGTTATGCTGCACACACTTTTAATGCACCCTGTTTACTTAATGACTCCTGTGATCCCCTTAACACAATTACTGGTAATAAGCAACTGATGAAGAAAAGGATTGGACCAGTAATCTTTTGCTGTATGATGCTTTATTGGAAGTGCACTGAGCATCACATTTTGATTTTTAATAGATAAATTCTCTAAGTAATTGATTAATCATAAACTCACAGACTGCAAGAGCTAGAGATAATTTTATGGCACCTAAAAAACGGAAAGGATCTAGATGATGTAATAACTAGCAATCTAGAGGCAAATAAAGGAGAGGAATGTTTGATTAAACATTCAATATATTTTTATCACTTTCTGTGTTGTGGAACTGCCCTCATTGGTTTATCATGTGTGAAGAAACATGATAATAACAGGCAAGGCAGGTGTTCATAAAGCCAGATGCACCCTTCTGTGAGCAGGGTGCAAGGCTGGCAAGATGGTCAAAGGAGTGATTATGAGGATTATTTTAAAACGCTCTGCCTCTGTAGCCTAGATAAGCTATGAGAAACGAAGCCTAGAGCAGGATGTGTTCTTCCAGGAAGATGTTCCTAAACCTCCCCTGGTGCAACTTGACGCCATTTGCTCTTGTCTTATCACTTATTTCTTGGGAGAAGAGACCAATATCCCAATGCTTCAACCTCCTTTCAGGCAGTTGCAGAGAGCAAGAAGGTCTGCCCTCAGCCTCCTGTTCTTCAGGCTGAACCCTCCAGGTCCCTCAGCCACTCCCATCACACTTGTGCTCCAGCCCCTTCCCCAGCTCTGTTCTCTTCTCTGAACTCACTCCAGCACCTCAAGGTGTTTCTTGTCATGAGGGGTCTAAAACTGAACACAGGATTTGAGGTGGGTTGTCATCAAGAGTCAGCCTTAGGACAGCCCATGTGTCTGACCAGATTGCCAGCATGACTTCAGTGTCTGCTTTCTGGTCCCCAATGTGGTGGCAGGGTTCCCACTGTGCTTGCCCAGGGTTGAGGAGAGCTGGAGTCTAACCTGTTACTGCACTGTTCAGGTACAGAGGGCGATTCATGGCTCCTGGCATACTGGTGCTCTGCTTCAGCTGGCGTACAAAGAAGAAAGAGCTACGGGAAAGAAAGAGTTACTGCTTGAAAGTTCAGTAGGGCCCCATAAGGTTGTAGCTCGTGCTTCTTATCCATAATAGGAAGCGCTTTGTGGTGTGCCTTGTCCTCCTCTGCAGTGAGCATCGCACCATGCAGAGTCTCCTCTGATCCCTGGGAAGATTTCTCTAGGCTCTGTGACCTGGCTGGCAGCTCCCTGCTGCTCCCTGCAGTCTCTCCATCTTCTAGCAGGAGCTGCAGGCTTCCAGCTGTGTGCTGTGTCTCTTCCTCTCTGCTTCTCCTCTGAGAAGGCTCGCCAGATCTCCAAGACCAGCTCCCTCAAAAGGTCCTACTTCAGCTCTTTTTGCAGAAACATAACATAGAATTATAGAATATTTTTGGATGGAAGACACCCTCAAGATCATCGAGTCCAACTGTTAGTCTAACACTGGCACTAAACCATGTCCCTAAGAACCTCATCTATGCATCTTTTAAACACCTCCAGGGATGGTGACTCCACCACTGTCCTGGACAGTCTGTTCCAATGCCTGACAACCCTTTCAGTCAAGAAATTTTTCCTAATATCCAATCTAAACTTCCTCTGATGCAACTTGAGGCCATTTCCTCCTGTCCTATCACTTGCTACTTGTGTGAAGAGACCAACACCCTCCATGCCCCAACCTCATTTTCAGGTAGTTGCAGAGAGCAAGAAGACCTCCCCTCAGCCTTCTGTTCTCCAGGCTGAACCCCTCAGGTCCCTCAGCCACTCTCCATCACTCTTGTGCTCCAGATCCTTCACATAAACAGGGAACAAACAAGTAGCAGAGAAAATGCCCACTGCATCTTCTCTCACCATTGAGGGTGAGTGGTTTCATGGTGACAGAAGTCATGAGTTCAGCCAAGTACTGGGAAAGCCCTCTCCTGCTTGTGCATGCAGGTAGGCCTGAATCTGACTGGCATAGTGTTATTTAGGTAGTGACACATGGACTTTTGCTATTTTCACACCAAACTTCCTCCAAAAACTGCCTTGGAGACTGCCCTGTACATGGAAATGTGCTTCAGAGCCACGCTTGAGTGCTGGACATAAACCAGGTCCCAGGTCCTGCAATCTCACCTCCCTAACCTTGCACTGGAGCTGATGTGTCGTGGGTACCATCTGCTTTCCTTCATCCTTGGGAGCCTAATTCAGTCCTAGACAAAAGCCAAGGCTGATAAAGAGTCTGTAAAAAATGTACATGCTGGCTCTGAGGGCTAAAGGTAGGAAAACGATTTGAGGCAGAGGAAGAAGAGTTAATGGTTGGGGTGCAGGGGAAGAGAAAAAGGGGCTTGGATCACAACACAAATAATAGATAAATCAAGCAGCAGGAGACAGTTTCTTCAGTGCCAGTTTATTTATCATTGTTTTCTCTGGGCACTGACAGGCCGAGGAAGATGCGGTGGGCAAACAACATCATCTGGCTTGATGGATGAGGCGTGGAGAGGGAAGGAGCCTCTGCCAGGCCTTGGAGAGGAAGCAGCCTGGGGAGGGGTGCAGTGATGCAGTGGAGAGTGCACCATACTTGGCATTGGGTGGCCGTTCTACTTCCCAGCCTTGACCACCTCCTCGGAGAAAGGAGCAGCTGGTATAGCAGGCAGAAAACCAAGACCAGGTACCAGGTACTCGTCATTTCTGGAGATCTCTTGTAGAGACAGGTCTGAGATTGAAGTACCCTCAGAGCCAGGATCAGCATCCTCACTCCCTGCTGCAAGGGACCTGGGCTTTACTTACATCTTTGCTGAACCCTAGAACCTTTTAGTTACTAGAATTCCCTTCTTTTTAATACATTTTTTATATATTCCCAGGAAAAAAAAAGTGCTGTATTCAATATTCTGTGTGCTGTATGCTCCAGGGAAAACATAAGACCCTAGATCCCTAAAAGTCCTTAAGTCCCCTGTACTTTTTGTGGCTATTCTTCCTGTTCAGGCTTTCCCAGATCAGATGCTCAGCTGCCATTTGAACCCAGAAATGTTTTAATACCCTGTGTCCCTACACACTTTTTTTGTTTCTGAGCTACTTAGAGCCTCAGCTCACCTAAAAACCTTCAAGGTTCAAAATCTATGTACTCAACCTAGGGATGGGTCACTGGCCTCATGTGAAGGGCTTAAAACTGGACCTGTTCTCCAGTGAGGAGCATTCACCAAAAAAGCCAGACATGGGAGCAGGGGCTGAAGGAAGGTAGGAAAGAGAGGAAAAGGTACATGGCTGTAGCTGTGAAGATCCTGGCTACTTAACACTTTGGCCCAGGAGAAAGGCTTGACATCCATATAGGTCCACCTCCTACTGATACCTTGAGTGTGGAGTTAACGCTGATATAACAAACCCACACTATTGTGGCTGTTACTTGAGCACAACTCTTACTTGGTCAATGTTACTGTTGGCTTTTCCTCTGTCAGGCACTTGTATTTTCTCCTTTGACCCTTCTCCTCAATGCTTGAGTGCTGGCTGGTTTAGCTGGCCACTTTCCAGAAGTCCCTCATCAAGGATGAACATCCTGAGTAGGAGGCATTTAATGGCTTCTCATTGCTGTGTCAAACAAAGCAAGAAGTCAATGTAGCTCTGTTGGCCATACTCCAGTCCCCATGGACGAAATGTTTTAAACTGCCTGTCTCAGATGTAGCTCATGCTCAGGACTCTCAAACTATGCTTGGGATATCTGTTAAGAAGAGGCTGCACTTTATCTATTGGTGCCTACGATCGTCTGCCCAAACCTTCTCAGGACAAATATGTCCAGGCTCTTTTCCTCGAGATGTTGAGCTATGGATCTTGGGGTTCTCTGCTGGAGGGGTTCTCTTAAGGGGAATCAGAGAATCACAGAATGGTTGGGGTTGGAAGGGACCTCTGGAGATCATCTACTCCAACCCATCTGCTAAAGCAGGTTCACCAGAGCAGATAGCAGAAATGTGTCCAGGCAGGTTTGAATGTCTCCAGACAAGGAGATTCCACAACCTCTCTGGGCAGCCTGTTCCAGGGCTCTATCGCACTCTAAGAAGTTTCTCCTCATATTCAAATGGAACCTTCTGTGCTTCAGGCTGTGCCTGTTGCCCCTCACCCTGTCGTTGGGCACCACTAAAAAGCCTGGTCCATCCTCTCGACACCCACCCTTGAGATATTTATGAGCATTGATGAGATCCCCTCTCACCTTCTCTTCTCCAGGCTGAACAGACCCAGCTGTCTCAGTCTCTCCTCATAAGAAAGATGTTTTAGACTCATAAGAAAGGTGCTGCAGACAAACATCTACCAGAAGGTCTTGCAAGTCAGGTAGGGTAGGTTCATCCTCTACTGACAGGCTGAATCCCATCTAGGCCTCTCAAGGCAAGAAAAAAGGATCCAGCTGAGAGCACAATAAGAACCTGAGCCACTACAAAGATGCTGTTTCCTTTTGAAAGCGTCGTGGTTACTTCCTCATCAGCATTAAAGGAAGGCAAAATGGGTGTAGCAAGATGAGTATCTTGCTAGAGAGCGAGCTGATGCACACCAAGTGGGGCCTCTTTCTGCTCACTGTGGACCAAGCTGGATCTACCTCCCCTAAACACAAAGGTAACAAGCCACGACTGTGGAGACTGGTCCCAGTCTTATGATAATTTCCAAGGGAATTATAGACCTCTGCATCGGCTTGGGCAAGCAAGGTCTCAGTGACCTTTTAAACAATGACAATTCTGGTTCAGGTTCTGGGATTTTGTCACTTTTGGCTGTTCTTATTATTGTAACCCAGAAAACAAAACTAATCTCTGTAAGGGGCAAGGGGAAGGGACGGAGTGGGGGTTTTAGCAGTCTTATTGTCAAGCTTCCAGGCTCCTCCACAGCTGTGCGGGACTCTTCTTTATTTAGAGAAATTCCCTTCCCCCATAGCAGCACTTTCCCCGTGCAGACCCCCATTATGCATCACTTGGTTGTGTTTGCCTTTCCCCATCATTGGGAACCACACAAATCAGTGCAGTCCTCTAGCAGAATTAAAAATAAAGGAGAACTTTCTTTTAATGTCCCATTAAAGACCAAGGCAATACTGCCTGGCTTATTCCCTTTTTTTCTACTTTTTTTTTCTTTTTGGTTGGCTGAGAAGAAGCTTTTGGAGCGAAGAGGGATTTTAATAATTACCTTCTGATTTTGCCCCCGATACGGTACCCTATCCCCAAAGCGCAGGCCCTGCACGCCTGCCCTTCATCTGAAACTCCAAGGGAAGCAGTTTAACATGAATCCACATTGATATTCAAATAGATTATCATGCAGGCAAATGGAGGCAGCATTCCAGCCAGCAGCGTGTGAAAGAGCAACTAATGGATTAGTATTTATGGTCGAGTATTATCCACGTTTCAGGATACTGCATCTGGAAGGGACATATGATGAACTCCTTTTTTTCCAGCCTCCCTCCCTCCTTCACCCCTGTCTCACCCACCCCATTTTTTCTTCTTCTCCTCATCTCCCTCCTCCTCTCCGGACAGGATACAGCAGCCTCCTGGCACCGCTGAGCTTGGCAAAATTGATGACGGGACTTTAGGATCCATTAGAAAAACAAATTCTTAAACAGTGTCTTCTAAAATCAATCACTTTTACCTTTAGTGGGATTTATCACTGGCCTGCCTGCCCTTTATTGCAAAGATTCATGTCTCCCAAGAAGAAAAAATGACCAAGTGGCTAAACTCAGAGTTGGAGGCACCGACCTCTCTTCTTCTCCCTATGGAGTTGTTTTTGGGTATGTGCAAGGGGGACACCTGGGCTTGCAGAGGAGGTGGTAGGTCTGGCTTTGTGGGGCCTGATCCAGCACAGACCTCCTAAAGAAGACATGGTACATCTGTCGGCTAGACCCTCAGGTCCAGAGCTGGTGACCAGCAGTGCCCAGGAATGGGGAGAAAGGTGCTGCAAAGGCAAACAAAATAGAGAGATGGGGGCATAACTACTGAACACTCAGGTGGGATGATGAGGAGCATTTCCTCTAATATAATGGTTTTCCTGAATTAATCCTTACTTTCACCAGATTATTTTATATCAAACATCTCCTGATGTGAAATTTGTAAGGGATGCACAACACAACATGATAAATCCATGAGGAAGAAAAACAACTAGGTAACTAGAGCAGGAGGGGTCATAGCAGCAAGAAGAAGCTTCATGGCACTGAGTGCCATGTGTAGGTGTGGGTACACATAGCAGAAAACTTTCCAAATACAAAGGTATACACAGGAGAGCATCTAATCTCCCCAGAAATGGACTTCAGCAGTCCAGGGCACAGGCCTGGGTGGATTTTGGGCTGCAAGTGAAGGTCTGATCATACTTTGTGCCCCATGGCTGGGTACATTTCTTTAGGCTGTGCCTCTTACTTCACTTACTTGGGTTGTGCTTCCAGAGACATGTCTGGACATCAGCTAGAAGAAAGCAAATTGTGGCTATCTAACACCGAGGCAATCAAGCCAGCATGAAAAACATCTTATGAGGTCTCCTTCCAGCTAAATATTGCAAAAAGCTTGAGATTTCACATCCCTGGGGAGGGAGAGAGTCTTATTGGAGATACTATGATGGCTTCTCCCCTTGAACTATTTCATTTAGTGATCAGAGAAGTATGAACAATGTCTCTCTCCAAGGATCAATTTTCTGTAATTTGGAAAGTTTACCAAAAGTATGACTTGTGCTTGCAAATTTGGTTGGTTCCAGGGATGCCTGAATTTCATTTTGCATTGGACTCTCTGGTAAGAGAAATTATAGGGAAAACACTCAGATATCTTTTTCCCAGGTGAGCTCTGACGCCTGATATCTAATCCAAGCTGTCGTAAGTGAGACACAAACCCAGCCTTCAATTTTAACCTCATGATGCTTCACAACATCTTTTCTTCTCAGTTTCGTCTGGTCCAGCCCAGCACAGGCAGACCGGGGCTGTTGGGTGTCTTGAAAGCCAAGGAGGTAGAAAAAGTATAAACAGGGAAGAAGGAGGCTAACAATGCAAGAGATGAGTTAGAGCCTCCTCAGCCCCAGGGCTCTGAGCATCCTCCCTTTCTTAGCTTCAGGGACGAGAGGGGATGATGCCAGAACATTAGTAAATTCAGAGAGAAGCTCATAATTCCTATCGATTCTCAACCAGGCAGTGCGAGGTGTATAAAAATGCTTGTTCTATCATTTAGAAAAATGGCAATGTTATGATAGAACTGATTGATTTTCCTCTTTAGGAATATTCATAAACATTGGTTCCAAGAACTGATAAATCTCCTTTCCCCTGTGCAGAGTAAATCACTCCCCAGTGCTTCCCAGAGTGCTGGGGGCAAGAGAGGTTATTATTTCTAATTCCTTTCAAAGGAGCTGTAAATGGGGAGAGTCTGGGGGTACGGGGGTTTGGTGGCCAGGTCACCCACAGCCCATCAATGCCAGATTCTAGGGGAACTTCAAAAGCCCATCTCTCCTATTATGACATCATAGGATCATAGAATATTTTGGGTTGGAAGAGACCTTCACAGCTTATCCAGTCCAACCCCTGCCATAAGCAGGGACATCTTCAGCCAGCACAGGTTGCTCAGAGCCCTGTCCAGCCTGGCCTGGGATGTCTCCAGGGATGGGGCATTCACCACCTCCCTGGGCGACCTGGGCCAGGCTCTCACCATCCTCATTGTAAAAAATTTCTTCCTCATGTCTGGCCTGAATCTCCCCTCTTTCAGTTTAAAACCATCACCCCTTGTCCTATTGCAACAGATCCTGCTAAAAATATCTATCCCCATCTTTCTTATCAGCCCCTTTTAATATTTCAAGGTTGAAATTAAGGTCTCCCCGGAGCCTTCTCTTCTCCAGGCTGAACACCCCAACTGTCTCAACCTGTCCTCCCAGGAGATCTGTTCCAGCCTCGGATCACTTCTGTGGCTCCTCTGGCCCCTCTCTGTCAGGTCCATGTCTGTCCTGTGCTGAGGACCCCAGAACTGGATGCAGCACTGCAGGGGGGTCTCACCATAGTGGAGCAGAGGGGCAGAATCACCTCCCTTGACCTGCTGGCCACACTTCGTTTGATGCAGCCCAGGATATGGTTGGGGTTCTGGGCTGCAAGCACACATTGCCAGGACATGTCAGATCTTTCATCCCCCAGTACCTTCTCTGTAGGGTTGCTCTCCATCCATTCATTCATCCATCCATCCATCCATCCATCCATCCCCCAGCCTGGATTGATACTGGGGGTTGCCCCGCCCCACGTGCAGGACCTTGTACTTGGCCTTGTTGAACCTCTTGAGGTTCACATGGGCCCACTTCTGGAGCTTGTCCAGGTCCCTAGCTGGGGAAGGCTGGTGAAAGAGGATCAAGAGCTCTCTTATTGCCCCCCAGCTGGGAAGTACCTCTTGCTCACACTTAATTAGCTGCACGCATTTTCGTTTAGGCTGCAATTTCCAGTTTGCACCCCCAGCGTGATGATATGCAAATTTGAACTCCAAATGGGATGTAAATCCTCCTGCCGCAGGGAATATGCCATCTTCATGTGGCCTTCATTCCTCCAGGAACAGGACACGTTAGCCATTCTTAGAGACAGGACCACTGCCTTCCATGCCTGGTTTGAACTACCCTGGTAATCCCTATCTCCTTCTCAGAAAGGGCAGATAATAATGCTCCTCTCCAGGAGGGCCTCCCTGAGCCCATCCAGAGGATCCCAGGCACAACTGGCCTCCATCTTTCACTCCTTGCTCAGGTTTAAGGTAGGCTGCTCTTCTACTCCATGGATCCACAGGCCACCTGCAGGCTGCTGCCCTCATCCAAGACCCATCGTGGGGCCCCTGTGGTGGAAAAGATGTAGTGGAGCCACACCGCAGGTGCATTTCCAGCTGAGCCTCCTCCCCTCTTAAAGCAGTGTTTTCTGGGAGCTCACCGAGAAGAATTTTTCCCAACCAACCCTAGAAGTGCCTGGTCCTGCTGGACAAAGTTTGATGGCTTAAATAAAGTGCTTCCAACTGCATTAGCCTGCTGCAGTTGAGGGAGAGCTTGATGGTGGTAAAACACTGGCCCAGGTTGCCCAGAGAGGTGGGAGACGCTCCATCTCTGGAGACATTCAAAGCCAGGCTGGACGGGGCTCTGCGCAACCTGATCTGGGTGAAGATGTCCCTTCTCATGGCAGGGGTTGGACTGGATGAGCTTTGAAGGTCCCTTCCAACCTCAAACTATTCTATGAATCTACGATTCTATGATTCATCGTCTTCCTGGGCTTGTGGTGGCATTGACCAGGTAGTGGATCCACTGCCTGCTGGGGGTTTTCAGGCTGTTGCTGGCTCAAGTGTCTCTGGATGTGATGGATGTGCACACAGGCAGCTCTTTTGGGCTGGTAGGAGACCGCATACCAACCCAGGTCACTACATTTGTGCTGCTTGTCACTTTTGTGCTTAAGCACCTATGGTTGTGAGCTGCCAAGCAATGCTCCTTGCATGCCTTGGAGGTAACCCCACAGGACATGTTTCTCATGGAAAGAAATAAAAAACAGTGGGGATAAATAAATTTAAAACAAAAACCCAGAACAAAGCAAAACAAACCAAACACTAAAAAACCCCTTGCATTTCTTTCATCATGGTGAGTATTTGGAGAGATAATAGCTTTTATAGGGCTACTTGATACGATTAGAAAAAACAGGAACACCTGCAGATTCATGAAGTCTCTCCCTAGAAACTCTGTCTTGCTTATAATATTTAGCTCATCTCAGCTGCATTCACATCACTACACCGCCTCTATACATTACTAAAACTGCAAAAGAAGTAAAAGTATATGCATTCTCACTTGTCTAGGTCACTACCAACATCTTGCCTAGAGGGTGATACTGAAAATGTGGATTTTCAGCAGCAGGCAGCGTATATTGAAATCCAAAGAGGAGCTTTTTTCTGCTGAGATACGGAAGGAAGAAAAAAAAAAGAAAATACATGTGTGTCCTGGTAAAAAATATTGGCAATTTTTATTACCTTTTAGATTTTAGTTCTGTAGTAATCTATTTTAATGAGGTCAGCCTGCCTGGCACCAGGTACCCAGTCTAAGTGGAGTAGTTTAATGTCAGGATCAGGGAGGAGAGGAGCACCAAGGAGGGGGGGGTCTGGCTGTCTGAGAAACAAGGGCCCTATATCACACAAACTTACGGTGTAAAAATTGACTCGGTTTGCACATTTTTAACTGTATTTGAAATCGACAGAAAGTGTAATTATAAAAAGGGATATATCTGCCGGGATAGGTGGGGAATTTGATGAAGCCACTTTGAAAGCACTGGCTTTTCAGTAGGAAAAAATATGCTTATTAGTGCACAGTGACAATTTATGGATTATATGATTATTTATCAGGATATATGTTGCAGAGAAGGGACTATATTATCTATATATTTCCTGTATTACAGCTATAGATGGTCAATATTAATATTTCTGCAATTTAAAGTTAGATTTTAGAAAGCCGCTTTTACCCATGTTGCTCCTGTCCTTTAGGGAGTACTTACATGTATTCAAGTCAAAGATGGGAACAGAAAGAAACTCTTCCTCTTCATCTGCAAAACTGTAAATTTACACCAAAAAGGTCTCTCCTCTTGGCGTAATGGTTAGGGGCCTGAGCCCAAAAGTTGTTCACCATGAGAGGTGTAGGGCTCAGCTTTCTCCAGCCTCTCTTCTGATCTTGGTCATGAAAAATGATCCACGTCTACAGTCTCTGGAGGTGTCCTGCACCCTCCTTATTGTAACCTTCTAAGTAGGCATGGACAGAACTTGAACTCGCAATATGGATGGGCCAGGCTGACCCAGGTAGGACTCATTTGGCAGCATGATGCCTTTCATGGTCAGCTGAAAAAGGACAGTACCTCTGAGGGACGTTTCTGCTTCTTCTTCCTCCCCTTTTGCACCCAGTTGTTGGCAATACAACTACTTGGTGCAGGCTTGGACCTCATGTCTTGGGCTTTGGGGTCCACCTGGGGCTTTTCAAGTAGGGTGGACCAGGCCACACGGGACAGAACATAGGCTTTATCACCATTGCTATATGATCTCTGCTAACATGTTAGGCTGTTCCTTGCTATTGTATGTCTGATTGGTGTTATGTGCCTTGGGGACACGTAGAAGGGAGGGAGACTTACAGACATAAAATTTGATCGAGAAATTGATAGACATCTATAGTGGAGATGGGCAAATGACTACAGGGAGATTTGAGAATAGATAAATATGCTTGGGAGATAGATTTGGATGGATACCATCTGTCTCAGATAGAGATCAATATATCTATATCTCCTTTACACCCACTGGTGGCTACCTGACTTATTTTATCTTTTCTGTTTTGCAGGTCAAAAGAAACATTTTACCCCCATCCACACACATGCAAAGGAAAGTGAGATCATCAAACACCCAAGAGACAGATGCTACACAAGCCCTAAGCTGTGCATTTACCCTCTCTCTTGCTTGCTCTGCTCCCCATCACTCTTTGCTGCCAACCCAGTGTTGGCATCCATGAAGTCCCACCAGCAGAAAGGTGCCCAGATCTTGGGACACCGACTTTGAGAAGATGGGATCCATCTCTGCTGCAGTATTTTATGCAGGACTGTCAGCACCAAGTTTTGCTGTTACTGTAAAGTCCAAGTAATAAGCCTCTGGGAATTGTGCAACAAATTGCTTAACTTGCTGTTTCCACTCCATCCTCTCCCCGCTGTTTCTTCCAGCCCCCATATATGTGAGCCTCCCCCTGGGCTTGGCTGCTTATTGCCAGTGGAATCGATTACAGAACGAAACCCTTCGGGATGTTTTCCTCCCCCTTCCCTCTGCCCCCACCTCATGCCCTCTCTTCTCCCTCCCATCACCTTATCCAGCCCTCGTCAAACCCCCTACCCTCCCACCCCCTCCCTCCCCACCATCCTCAGGCTCTGGTGAGCCCGGTCAATTCATCACCCTGTCAGACCTGTGTGACAGCCCTTCATAAATGCACCACAATGAGCCGAAATCAGCAACGGAGCAGCCCTCAGCCCAGCCAATTTAGCAAAGCAGGCAACATCTGAGAAGCTGAGTCCCAGCGTGCCGGAGATTGAAATTGGGAAATTGGTTCTACTCCTCTTCGGCAATGCATTTTTTTTTTTAAGTATACCTATATATTCTCTCCCTATATAGATACATATTTAAGGTAATTCTCTCCCACTTAAATCTCCAGTGCTTATTACACACGGAGGCTCGGCCCAGTTGCTCTCTCTCTCTCTTCCCTGAACAGTGTTAGATTATGAGAGGGTTTTATCGGCAAACTTGCTTAGTCGGCAGAAACACGCTGGCTTCAGCAGATTGAGTCTGTAAGCAGGGCTGGGCTCCTGGCTGTCACGCTGAGCTCC
This sequence comes from Caloenas nicobarica, assembly GCF_036013445.1. Taxonomy (NCBI): domain Eukaryota; kingdom Metazoa; phylum Chordata; class Aves; order Columbiformes; family Columbidae; genus Caloenas; species Caloenas nicobarica. The sequence continues at coordinate 163,746,065 of NC_088246.1, read as the reverse complement.
CCCCAGCCATCCCGGGTGGCAGGTTGTTGGTCTCTTCTTCTGGATGCTTGCAATCACATAAGGCCACTTCTCCCAGCGCTGCTGAGCCTTGCAGGAAGAGCCCATGTGGGGTGCAAGCACTTATTCCCACCCGGAGAGTGGAGGATGGAGCTAATGCACATCTTCTAGCTGTCTACAGTGGGGGCACGGATATCTGACCTCACTCTGGGACTGCTCTGTAGTCAAAGGGCAGGGACTCAGTGGAGATCATGTCATCCCGAAGCACGACGTCTGCACCGCCTCAGATAAATGATGACCTGAGCCCCATTGACTTGATCGTCATCAACAATAATGGGTTCAAAAATAACTGGCATGGATGGACATCCCCCCCTTTCGTAGGCACTTAGGGGACATGAATCCCACATGCAGTTTGAACGGAGAGCTTTTCAGAGCAGCGATGACTTTGTGAGAGTGTGTTTCTGCAGTGCTTGGCAGGAGGGGACTCCTGGGATTGTCTCCTGATAGCTTGCTGGTGGGTGAAGGTGATGGGTTTCATGGTAACAAGTCAGCAGACGTACCTTGTGCATGGCATGGATGGGATGTAGATATTTGTTCTGAGGTAGCATAAAAATAAGGTGACACAAACGAGCTCACAGCAATGTTCTGGCTCCAGTCTTGGAGGGTCAAGATTAACCACTCTGACAACTTTACCCAGGGCTAGAGCTGCCCATGGCCTCTTCCAGTGGAGGGACTGTGGGACATTGCATGAAATTAGGAGAGGACAGGGTTGATAAAAACCCAGAAAAGTGGAGGTGGTACTTCAGGCAGCACACAGTTAAGCTGTGTCACGGGATGTTGTGGGTGCTACACCTTCACAAGGGTTAAAAAATATAAAAAGGGAAAATTGGATGGATTAAGCTGGGAAAAATCTGTGAAGGGCTATGAAATATGAGATTGCTTCTGGCTCAGGAGTTGCAAGCTGTATGTTTTTGAAATCTAGGATGATATTCTGGGGAGTTTTCACTTGGACTGTCTTGTGCTTATACTCTCTGTGAGGTACTGCTGAGAGATGAGCTCCTGCTGGGAGTCTGAGTGGGTATGGTCTTTCTGATGAGATAACCTGAATGCCATGAGATGCCTGAGGTGTTTAATGTGTGTTCATCTGAAAGGAGACCACTCTTACTCTTACTAGTTTTTTTGCTGTGACTCCTGGTAATGCCACCACATGTCAGATGTGTACAAATCTCTTCTTGAGCACTCAAAATAATGCTAAGCGGCCACTTCCTAGCCAGACAGGGTGCAAGACACCATTGACTTTTGTTCAAAACAGGGTTTAATGTGCACAGAAAAGGCTTAATCGATCCAGCCCTCCTCCTAGGTGCCTGGCCCCAACTAAAAATAAAACCATTGACTTTGTAAGTCATCATATGGAGCTGACCTCCTACCAGTGCAGAGCATGGACTTGGGTCTCACTAGGTCCTGGCTGACACCTACATACAGATTTCCCAACCATGCATCTACTTACGTATGGCATGGGTGGTTCTGAAAGCATGCAATGACCTGAATCAGCATCACACAAGGAAGCTCCTCAACAAAACTGCAGAATATATTTTGTTCACCTCTTGCCATTTCAGCCATTAGACTATCAGCTTCCCTGAGAGCCCAATGGCCTCTCCCTGGTGATCATTCATCCCAGCAAATTGTTAAGAGGCAGATAATTAATTGTTGCGAGTCACTAAAAAAATGATCATTCTTTTCAGAAAATTACCATGATGTTCTGCAGAAATGTTAACGCTTGCAGCCATAAAATGAATGGTGAGCTACAGCACCAGCTGCCAGGAGAGCCGTGAGTTATAATCCCACAACTGGATGCAAACAGACAGAGCTTCCAGACGTTTCTGAAGAGAGGAAATGCATATTCACTGGATAGCAGTTTAGTTTTATGATTATTTTTTTCTGTCCCAGAGTTTGCAATTGACTATTAATGACTGAACCAGGGATAAGAACGGTTTTGCTGATACCAGCTTGGCGTGAAGATAGTCTTCATATTTATTTCCCATCTGACTATTGGGATTTTACTCCAAACAGTTGGAAAAGACGGCTTGGAAAGTCATGGTAATGCTGGTCAGACTATCAGGGCTGTGTTCCACTGCCTCCTGGGGCTAAATAGCTTAGAGTTTAAGAACAGCAGGGACAGAAACTAAGAATTACCAAGTCTGAGAGTTAATTGCTGGGAGTTAATAACTCTTTATATGCTTTCCAAGTTGAGAGAGCTAGAAAGGTGGTCTAAACATAGTCTTTGTCCTCATACTCCAATAAATCCAGCCCAGTGGGATTCAGGGATTGAATCTGGTAGATCTCCAAAGATTTGGCTTTGGAGTCAGGATGACTCCTGACTTTGCATCCGGCAGAGTTATCATCATTCACAATGCTAATGCTTCTTATTCAAGAACCTAGCTGAAGTGGGCAGGTGTAAAGAAGGACACAGGGTGTTTTTTGGAAGTCATTTCTCTCATCCTCCCTCTAGATAAGACCTGAAATATTTATTGATTTCCATTTGTTATGGACTAGTATCTGCATCACTCAGTGTTACTCCACAAATGGAATAAGGAGATGACTCAGGTCACAGTTGGGTTCCCAAATACAGGTTGTTGTTTGGTTTGTTTTTTTCTTTTTCTTTTTGTTCGAGAAATGTGCTGTTTCCAAATGACTAGCTCTTGGCCTTCTCTTCCATGCCCGTATTCCAGTGACTTCACCTCCCAGCAATGGGGTGGGTTTCCTGGCTCTCAGGCCACTTGCCTGCAGGGAAGTCTGTAAATGATGCAGACACCTCCTCCCTTCTCTTCCACGCGGGGTTTTTGTTTTCCCTGTTTTTCACACAGCTGGTTTTGAATCTATATCTTCTGCCTGTGGAGGGCAGATCCAGGGTAGAAGGAAATGAACTATTTAACCCTACTCTTGCAGCACGAGTCCAAGAACCAACACATCTTTATCATATGCCAAGGAAAGCCACTAATCAGAATATGCTGTTGGTTAGATGAAATTCACTGAATGGAGGTTAAAACTGCAAATTTATTCCTGGGATAAGAGAAGTACAGAGAGCAGAAGTGTTTATGCTTTAAATGAACATTTCCACGTAAGAGTTTACCTCTCTCACACCAGTACTAGCATTCCCATCCCCAGTATGAAATAACTCTTTTCTTACAATGTGGGTACACTTGTAGGAAATGCCCAGCTGCTGAGGATCCTGATGGAATGTCCAGTTTGGGGCTAAGGTGGAGACTTCAGAGACAAGCAGTCAGGATGATCAGGGACTTACAGGACAGGAACTACAGAGAAAGACTTTAAGAATTAGGGCTGTTTCTCGCTAAGAGAAGAAAGACTGCCTTCAAATCAAATAAACAAATCAGCAAGAGGGAGGGAATAGTTTGCTCTCTGTGTCCCTGGTGGGAAAGTTTAGAAGACGCTGCAGCAAAAAAGATTTAGGCTAGACATTAGGCAAAGCTCTCTAACTGGAAAGAGTGAAGCAATGTCTGGGGAGGAGGGGGGTCTCAAATACTGGAAGAGTTCAAGACCAGGTCAGACAAAACACCTCTCAAGAGCAACATGGGTCTTGCTGCTCCTTCCCTGAGGAGAAGGAGTGACTACATGACCCTGCAGTGCCCATCCCAGCCCTGTTTTCCAGGGATTACAGGCCATGTTTCCAGGGAACCAGAACTCAACTAGAAAACAGCCTTCACGCAGTCAGACTTGTGGTTTCTGCTGATCAAAGCCAGACTCAGAGGACTGACTGAGAGCTTACTGACTCCATGGCTGATCGCTCTTCAATGCTTTCAGCTTTAATGAGCTGTCTACGAGGAGGAAAGTGAGACATGAAGGTGCTCTGCCATATTGAGGTGACACAAACTTGTCACTCATGCCTCATTTGATGGCCTCTTGCTCCGGGGATGTGCTGCAGGGAAGCCCAGCTTGCTTGGGGTTTGTATTTTCTGCCCCTCATCATTATCAGTCTTTGACATGTGGCAGCAACAGGTATCACCCTACGGAAACAGAAATCACGCAAAGCTGCACCAGCAAAGGAGCAAGGATTAATGCAGAAGGAAGCCGAGGGCTGCCACACGAGGAGGACTTGTCTGCAACTCACCATTGAGTGCAGGCAGGTGGCACCAAAGATGAAGAGCAAAGGCAGGGCTGGCAGATGAGGTAGAAATGCTCAAAGACAGTGACATCGGCCATCACAGCCAATTATAGCAGAGCTACCAAAAAAGAGCTTCTCTACTCACTCTGGTCTTCTCCAGATGGGGCAGCCCGCAGGTCCCAAGACTCTCTCCTCCACAACATGTCTAGATCTCTTCTCTGATGTGGTAACAATCCATGCAGATGCCATATTCTTCTCTACATACACAGATCCATCAATATTTTCAGTAATTTCCAACCCAGGACTCAGATCCGCTGTTCCAGGCAATCTAAGGAAGGACAAAGTTGAGGTCATCTCTTCCATTAAGATGAGGAGAGACATCACTCCTGGAAACCCACCCAGGGTATGCCACATTAAACTCCACCTACACACATACACACCTAAAGCATATTGGGATCGACCGTGCTACAGCCAGAATCCTGGAAGAGCTGAAAATATGAAACGGCACAAGCCGAGTAGCAGGATTGTGAGCCTGAACAGATCCATTTGATTGGAGATTGCCAGATGTAATTGCTGGCTTAAGAATATGCTAAATTGGGCAATTACAGGGCTGTTAGCCTGGTCCCAGGGAGATGCAAGGTGCCACTTATTGAAGACTTGGAGCAAATAATAAATGGAAGGAAATACATTTATTAAAGATATGTAGTGTCCTTCTCTCTTGAGATCTTCCCTGGAAAACAGATTTTCCAGGAAAAGCAGAATGCAGTAGGTCTCATCTATCTGGATCTAGCAAAACATCTGATGTGGCACCTCATGGATTATTAGAGATGATACTGTAGAAGATAAGATCTGTATTGGAACCATGAGGTGGGTAAAGAACTTGCAGACAGTGAGAGAACAGTGGCTGAGAGGAGAAATATCAGGCTGAAGGGAAGTGAACCAGCGGAATTCCTTAAAGATGGCTTTGGAACCACTTTTCATAATTTCATGCATGACGTAATTTCAAAAAAAAGAAGAGTTCACCAATGAAGTCTGGTTATGATATCTGTTTAGGAGGCAAAATCCATGTCCATAAAAGTGCTGGATGACCTTGAGAGATTGGAAGAGGAGAAATGGCATGAAATGCAGTTATGCAAAGCACAAGAAGATGCACATATGGATTTACAACAAGATTCTTTGTTATAACCTGAAAAAACGGGGAAAACTGAAGTTAATCACCAACTTGATGCTATGAGATGTCACTTCCATGCAACTATGAAAAAAGGTGAATGTGACTGTAAGATATGCTGCAGCAGGGATTTTTCTTAAAATTGGTCAAGAAAGAATGTTTTTGCTTGAGGTCACTAAGGCAGAGCTGACATTGAACTGGGACAGAAGGGTGAGGTAGGACTAAGGGAACGAACACCACAGCTTTAAGGAGTAAGCAAGAAGATTTTGGCTTGGTTGGTCAGCAAACGGTGAACTGGCAGAAGTCATGGCTGATTTCTGTAAATGTGCTCGGACAAATATGAGGAAGGGAAAAGAATGTTTTGGATTGAACACTGTAACATAAATAAATTAATAGAAACTGTCCAGATTTGGCTTTTAATTGTCAGATTAATGAAGATGTTCAGTACTGGGCCTTCATGGGTACCCTGCCTACCCCAGGTTAAAATATTTTTCCAAAACGCCTGCACACCTCAACGTGTGATTCTGCTAATCAGTTTGTATTTCCTCAGGATGCAATCACGTCTTATTAATTTTAAATTGCACAGATAGTCATTACCATTGTAATTGTCTGCTTAGTAAATACACTGATCCCCAAGGGCTTATTGAGGCTTATCTATTCCTAGGTGACCTGCGTGGGTATTGATTATTTGCTTGTTAGTCTTCATTAAGTATAGTTTTTAATAAACAACTGGAAGATAATCAAGAAAGAAGCAGAAGCTTTTCTTGGGAAACATTGCACACCTACTTCAGATAGGCCATCTGAATAAAAAAAAAATAATAATGTTGATTTGCATTTCTTCAAGGGAGAAAAAATTAATCTGGGATTTGATTTCCTGACTTTTTTTTTTAATGGCCTGGGTTTATTTCTGCTTTATGATATCCTCCAGCAACGTCCTCCAGTCAGGAAAACATCCTCAGAAATTGTATTAATACCTGTCTCACCCAGTTTGAAGTGTCTCAGAAAATTCAACTCACTCTCTGTGGGATCCCTGGCCAGAAGTCACTGATGCCCTGTGCTTAATAAACCCCGCTCTGGGACTAATGGAATATTGGTGGTAATAAAGCTCCTTGTTCCTGGGATGTTAATGTAGGAAAACCTCTGCCTTGGGAGACCAAGTGAGCTCCTCTTCTCTCCCTCACCTTGATCATCAGATGATTGGGCTGGATTGGTCTGGGTGAGTAATTAGCATTCCCTGAGTCTGCAGGAAACAGAGGCAATGATGGTGCGGGATGGGACTTGGGAGAGGCAAAACCATCTCCTGCCTCTGCCTTTCCTCCCCAGACCACTTCTCTCTCCTTTTCTGCCCAGGATTCTGGTGTTACAGGCTCAGTTTAGAAACATGGGGCATAATGTGTCATCTGAGTTGCCTCAAGGTATCTGGGACACCCTCCTGAGGCCAGCACATGTTTTGTGGGACCTATACGGAACCTCCTTTGGATCAATGGAACCCTCTTGATCCTCTCTGGGTCAGAAGCTGGGGGCCAAACTGGGGGATGGAAATGCATAAACAATTGAGAGCCCCATAATTCCTACTTCTTCTCATCTTGCCTCTTTCCTTCTTATGGTCAGGGACAATTCTTCTACTGCCCAGCTTGCTGTAAATGCACTCCACCTCTCTGGGAGAGGGTTTGCACTTGGGATGTGCCTAGCTTCTGAAAGCACAAGGGGTGCAGGGTTGGTGCGCAACCTTTTGGAGATGGCATGGGTTGTGCAAAATGGGTGACAGGACTGGAAACAAGCATGTGCACATGGGTGAGGGCTGTCAGGGTGCATGCTTAGAGTTGTCTGTGCATCTACCTGTGCACCCACATTGTGAATGAGGCAAGGAAAGGACACAACACTCTGGTGCAAGTGGAGCTGTGGCTTCTCATCAGAGCATTGCTGAGCAAAGACAGTACAGAGTTTCTTACCTGAAAGAGGCAAGGGGGGATTTCTGAATGTGAGTTTTCCAACTCTGCCTTCCCGATGGCATTGGGAAGCGCTGACTTGCCTTGCTGTCCATGGGTGCATTTAAAGACAGAATTATGAAGGGATGTGGGGGGAAAAAAAAAAAAAAAAGGAAAAAAGAAAAAAGATTTCCCTTATTTTGGGCCAAATTAATGAAAAATCAATCAGGCCTCAAAAATCCATTAATGATGATAATGCACTGGTTATGTAGTAGGAGCAAGAGCTGCAGCAAAATCCAATAGCATGAGTTAAAGTGGGTCTCTCACACCTTCCTGCAGTCACGGTAATTTGTGCGGGATCGTGCAAGGGGCAGCAGATTCAGAAGAACACAATGGCTGCTTTGCCTCTTTCTAAGATGTTCTGGCTCCCTGCCATGGCCATGCACGAGCCTCCCATTCCAGGTCTCTCCTTGCCCAGAGCATGATGCTGTTCTGCATGTTCGTTTTGGGGAGGAGATTCCACGTGCGAGCTCACATAACATTAATGTGAGTGATGTCCCTGAGCAGAGGGAGGACTCGGACCGTCATCCCCAAACTAGCTACAAAAATTCCCTCACTCTTTGCACAGCCCTGACTCAACCCTTACTTGCTCTTTACTCCTTCTCATCATGAACGTTTCCATGCAAGCAGAGACAACTTGATGAGCAGTTAATGTTTATGAGCAGGCTAATCTTTGCCCCACCTCCCTCCGTGACAGTGAAGAGATCTTTGCTTGGCTGGTAAAAATCCCTCAGGTGCATTTGCTCTGCAAGGTCTTGTCCCTCTAACCCAACGGCCAAGTGGTCCATGGGTCACTAAATCATAGAATCGTAGAGTCATAGAATCATGGAACAGTTTGGGTTGGAAGAGACCTTCAAAGCTCATCCAGTCCAACCCCCTGCCATGAGCAGGGACATCACCCAGATCAGGTTGCTCAGAGCCCCGTCCAGCCTGGCCTGGGATGTCTTCAGGGATGGTTCATCCACCACCTCTCTGGGCAACCTGGGCCAGTGTTTCACCACCCTCATTGTAAAAAATTTCTTCCTCATGTCTAGCCTGAATCTCCCCTCCTTTAGTTTAAAACCATTACCCCTTTTCCTATCGCAACAGGCCCTGCTGCGATAAACGGAGGATGAGATTCATTTTCTAGAGACGGCCTTTTCCTGTATGTACCAGGGTAGAGACCTGCCCTTAGTTTGGGGTGCCCTGAAATCTGTCACAGGCTGGATTCAAGCTGTCCCAGAGTCCTAGGGTGCTCCAGACACCTTCAGGGAAACAGGTCCTGGTCTGCTACTTCTTCTCTTCTTGGTTGAGTTCCCTGGGGCCAGGATACAACCTTTGGAAGGAACAAACCTTGGATGAGGGCTGCATCTCTGCAAAGTATTTGAGACCATACACTGGTAAAATTCATGAATCCTTGATTCTGCAGCCATGCAGAGCCTTTAATCAGACGCCCTGGGCTGAACACAATGCAGTGCCATGAGCTTTCACCCCTGTACAGCACCTTCCATAAGGTGCAAAGTTTTGAAACAACATGGCCAGGCTGGATGGGGTCCTGAGCAACCTGCTCTGGTTGAAGATGTTCCTGCTCATTGCAGGGAAGTTGGACTAGATGACCTTTGAAGGTCCCTTCCAACCCAAACTAATCTATGGATCATACCAGCAGAGCTGGGCACAGGGTGTCCCTGAGCAGGTCCCAGTGTATAAAAGCACTGTCCTACATATGGACATACAAGATCAAGGCTTGGGGAGACAAGGTGGGCTCTGGAACCCACACTTGGATGACCATCAGCCCCCACAAACCTGCATGTCCACATCCCTGTGTCCCTGCCCCTCCATCCTCACTCCTTTACTGATTGTTATTCTGCATGTGATGAAAACTGCCTGGCAGCTCCATCCAGACCCACAGAGGTTCCCCCTTTCCCCGCTCCTTCCCCCAGCCCAGTCAGCTCCCCCACTCCCCACCTCACCAGATCGCTGAGATTTATGAGCCAGACTTGCATTATGAGGTGAGTGACTTATCGGTCTGTCAGGGGGAGCGTTTTAAGACAGAATTATATGGGAGAGGGAAAAGATTTTTACCAAATTAATGAAAAATCAATCCAGCCTCAAAAATCCATTAATGGTCATAATGCACTGGTTACAGATAGAGAGATACCGCAGAATCCAATAGTGCCTGTTAAATACCTCTCCTGGAATGGAGCGTCTGGGATATAACTCATTCATTAGGCTGCCTATGTTTACTTTTTAAAGTGACACCAATCTCTGTCCCTCCAGGACTCCATGCAGCATTTATAAGCCACGTTCCCCAGTGCCCATCTCTGGGGCCAGCTTGGCCTCCATGCTGAAGGAATTGATCCTCTGTTCCTTTTTCTCCCCCTCCCTGGGACAATCCCTGCTGAGGCAGTGCTGGGCTGACTCTGTTCCTATAGATGATGCTTTCCACCCTTCCCCAAGCACTGGCTTTCACCCCAAATAGCTCTCCCGAGGTCCGATCTGTAGCTGAGTGTGTCTTCTCTCCACTTTCCAGGCCTTAGCTTAGTGCTTGACTTAATTTCTCCACCCCGACCGTGCCAGCAGTAGCAATACTGCTCACCCTGGGGTCTGGCCCTGCTCCCAGCCCAGCGTCATCCAGCCGTGGAGAGTGGTGATGACTCTGGGGACACACAATTATCTCCTGCCTGTGAACTGCTACTGGCCATCCCCAATCTTTCAGATCTTTGAGATATGTGCTCTCAGACAGAGGAGCAACTTGACATGAGGTTTGAGGGGTCAATATCAGCTACCTCGTCTCTTGGAGAGCATCCTCTACCCTTTTGCCCCTTGCTTCTGCATGCGGGGGTTGTTATGTACTCTTTGCCTTGCTCTGCCCCACACTTCAAACCTCTGTCTGCCCCAGTTGTTCCAGCCCTCATGGAGCTAGTGGGCCTGGAGGCCCAGAACCCCATGAGCTTGCAGCCCAGACCACACTAGCAGGTGGATCTCAGGTGGTTTCTCATGTGTGCCACCCTCTCCACATCTGTCCAGCTTGTCTACACAGACGTCACTCACTGCCTGGTGGAAAATTTAGCAGAGGCAAAACATGCAGCAAGTCAGAGCCACAGTCAAACCAGGAATTGAAGGTGTCTGGAGGACTTTACAACCGCTCTACGCACCTGCAATGGTGAAGTTACTTGTCTAAGACACCTTAACACAGAGCAGTACGTACCTTGAAAGAATGGTTCTGACCATTCATCCTCTGTTACTGAACCTCCATGGAGTGTTTCAATCTTCTACATGCTGCAGAGGGCACTGCAGAGGGCCAGGTCATGGAAAATGCATAGCACTGTGGTATCATAGAACTGTAGATTAGTTTGGGTTGGAAGGGACCATCAAAGCTCATCCAGTCCAACCCCTGCCATGAGCAGGGACATCTGCACCAGCTCAGGTTGCTCAGAGCCCCGTCCAGCCTGGCCTGGGATGTCTCCAGGGATGGTTCATCCACCACCTCTCTGGGCAACCTGGGCCAGTGTTTTACCACCCTCAGTGTAAAAAGTTTTTTCCTCATGTCTGGCCTGAATCTCCCCTCTTTTAGTTTAAAACCATCACTCCTTGTGCTATCACAACAGGCCCTGCTATAAAATCTGTCCCCATCTTTCTTATTGGCCCCTTTTAAATACAGAAAGGCTGCAGTAAGGTCTCCCAGAGCTTTCTCATCTCCAGGCTGAACAAGTACAACTCTCTCAGCCTGTCGTCCCAGCAGAGCTGTTCCAGCCCTCTGATCATCTTGGTGGCCTTCTCTGGACCCTCTGTCCTGTGCTGAGGGCTTCAGAGTTGGATGCAGCACTGCAGGTGGGGTCTCATGGTCATGTCATGGCAGCTTCAGGATGTTAAACAGTCTCAGAGATAGAAGAGAAGGTTTCTTCCTTTTCCAGAGTGCCTAATCTCTTGAGTAGACAACTTGTCTAAGGTCATTGCTCGCCCTGAGAGGGTTGGGTGAACCACTCCCACTGCCCAGCATGTCCTGACCACAGGCTGGAATGGAGTGGGAATTTTGCTTTCCCCATGAAACTGAACCACAACACAGCCAAGGATGCAAGTGTTAGACAACATGAACACAGGCAAGAACTCTGAATCTGCAACCTCAAAATGAAAACATCTCCCTTGAGGGGGGATCTTGGCCTTTTGCTCATGTTTTGAGAATCCTCAGAGGTCGCTGGATCAAATGCATCCAGTTCCATTTGTGGGCTGACATATCAGAGCACAGCTCTGTGCATTGGATGTATATCACACGTGCGTTCCTATACTTTATCAGGCCTGGGAAATTCGCTTCCCCTCACTGTCACAGAAAAATGCAGAATGTTAAATCTTGGCTTATCTACGAGCCAGAGGTGAATTGTGCGTTTGGTCCTGCTCTGATCTCACCTCCCTTTGCTTTACAGCTCTGGGATTCCTGCACCTGCCACCGATCTGCTCCTGATTTATGCTGGGCTGAGCAAGGGTGGGATCAGGACCCAGCATGTTTCGGTGTGATGCCTGGATAGAGTCAGATACACATATCGACCCTGCTAAATGTCATAATGCACTAGGGTTTTGTTTCCTTTAAATCTTTTAAAAAGCAATAAAAGGACCCAGAACACTTGAAGCACCAAACATCTAGCAAAGTGACAGGCTGTCAAAGCTGCCTCACCAAGAAACCCTGGGCCCAGCAGATTTTAAGCAGGAAAATTTATTCCTGTGTCGCTCATCTCTCCAAGTGAAAAATGGCCAGGGCTCCTCTTTTGCATGAAGTCTTGAAACCACCACAGTGCTCAAACAAGCGGATCGGCCTGAAACAGAACCATTCATCATCTGAAACAGGCAGCTGCGACAAGCACCACAACCAAAAAAAAAAAAAAGGAAAAAAAAATTAAGTTGTGGGTTTTATCCAAGCTTAAATGATCCTGCCCATTAATATGACATGACAGGCTGCAGAGCGTGATTCCTTGGCTTGGCCAGTGAACAGCTTCACTGATATCTAGCAGACATCTCCAAGAGAACTGCTCTATTAGCTGGTCACCTTTGTTACCATGTACCTCTGCATGAGGTTTCCCAGTTCCAGTCCCCTCTCTTGAGGGAATTTTTCTAGAGGATTTTGGTGGCAGATGCCCAATGTCTGTGCTGAGCTTGTGTTGTGTTGACTTCTGGGACAGGGCTCAGAGCATGAGGACAGGATGAGGAGTGGAGAAGAAGAGGTGGAGGGAGCACTTTCTGAGCAGAGCTTTCCACTTCTGGGAGTGGATTTTGCTGGGGAAGGTTTTGAGTAAGCAGGTAGACTCCAAATTGGCTATATATTTTTTTTTTTTGCACTGCCTGTGCCACACTTTCAGGTTCCCTTTTATTAGACTGTCTGCACTTTGGGATGGACTACTCTTGAGCTTGGAGGAGATGATCCTTGGAAAGCAACTAGCTGTCATGGACCTCTCTTCTTTCCAAGGCCGTATGCCATGGGATTTTTCCAGAGAGTTTTCTCTCCAGATGTTCAGGGCTGTGATCCTGCTTTTCATCTTGTTCTATTCCGTCAAGATCTTGAACTTCACCATTTCATGATGCCTGCAGACATGCACTCTCCAACTCAGGAGAAAAACCATTTACTCAGAGGCTGCATGTGGCTTGTCCGTCCACCAGATCTGAAGATTAGTTTTAGCTCAGGAAGGTGGAGACAAAACAAAACAGCTTGTATTTCAGGTTCGGACTCCAGATGTGCTGACAAGGCACAGAAAAAAAGCCATATCTGTATGATGTCGGTCTACGGACACTGCATTGCTGATGGTAACACCTGAGCTAAGCACACCATTCCCAGGACACTGGTTGGTGGCACCAGCCCAGTAACACAGCCTTAGCTGTCAAATGAAATGCTGAACTGGTGGTACAGTCCCCTGCCCAGTCTCATCCTGGCCCCTAAGCCCAGCTGAAGGTTGCAAAGCAATGTTTTGAGGCGGGGACACCACACTTGGATCTCACACAAGGTGTTTCCACCTATTCCCTGTGTGTCCCTGCCAGTGTGCAAGAATAAGCTCCGTACAAATGGGCCAGTGATGAAACTAGTTTGTTCTTGCTGATGTTGCAGGGTGGTAGAGGTCCACAAAGGTGGATTTTCCCAGGAAGTGACAATGATGAAACCAGATGCTTGCATCTGACCTTCATTCTGCGCAGATGTTCTCTCCTCCCACCCTGCTGGGACTTTGTCAGGTCCTCACACTCGGACCCATCACATGTAACGCAACCGTGACCAGTTGCAGGGCAGTTCCACGGGCTACAGGCGGATGTGGATCAGGTTTTAATTTAGAAATGCTGACAGGTAAGGAGCTTAGATCCAGCATCATGGGCAAGTATATCTTGTGGATCTTAATTCTCCTGGCAGTTTCAAATGAAAAAAAAAAGAAACCTTCACTTTCTTCCTTAAGTCCCCTGCTCTCAGAGCTGTATTTAAAAGGCTGGGCTAAAAACTGTCTTTAAAAAGCGAACTCCCCAAAGTTACTGGTCCACACAGCATCAGTCATGCAAGATGGATTGCCACTTTTCACTTTGTTGTCTTCTACATCTTTATTTGTGTAAGAAGCCCTCTGGAAGCATGAGGGAACTGAGTAGACTGGTATTTCTCTTCACTATTTGCCATCCTCGCCCAGCCAGTGCTGTGCAGAAGGTCAGTTGAGACTTTAATGTATCTTTCTGGCCTCAAAATCTCTTACTCTGTCAGCATTATTTCTTACCCCATGCTAAAATCAGACCCCAGCTGTGCCTGACGTTGCACAAAACCCAGGTCCTGGCCTTGCAAGCCCTCCTGTGCATGGCCACAGAGACCCGAGGGGGCCGGTGGAGGATTTGTCTCCAGCAGAGCTACGTGCAGTGGATTGTGGTGACACGGAGCTACCTACAGCAGATCCGTGGTGATGCTTCGTCCCCCAGCTGGCTGGGGCTGTCCAACGTTTGCAGCCTTGTGTGATGGTCTCTCTCCCACAACCCTACGTGCATGTAAGATGCTTATAGGGACTTGCACTATGATGAAAAGCTCCAACAGAATCTTGACAAGTTTCCCCACTGTGAGGTGATCCACGGGTGCTGACACATTCCCACCACCTCAAGCACCTTGCTTTGCCACCTCCTCAAGCCTGGGAAGACCCTGGAGAGGTGCAGATGTTGCAGCCCAAACTCAGACGTGCCCCACAGCCCCACCACTCACGTGGGTAGAAATATGGTCCATAAAAATGATCCGAGGCTGGAACAGCTCTGCTGAGAGGACACACTGAGAGAGTTCGGATTGTTCAGCCTGGAGAAGAGAAGGCTCTGGGGAGACCTTATTGAGGCCTTTCCACAGTTAAAAGAGGCCAATAAGAAAGATAAGGACAGACTTTGTAGCAGGGCTTGTTGTAATAGGACAAGGGGTGATGGTTTTAAACTCCAAGAAGGGAGATTCAGGCCTGACATGAGGAAGAAATTCTTGCCCCTGAAGGTGGTGAAAGCCTGGCCCAGGTTGGCCAGAGAGGTGGTGGATCAACCATCCCCGGAGACATCCCAGGCCAGGCTGGACGGGGCTCTGAGCAACCTGAGCTGGTGACGATGTCCCTGCTCATGGCAGGGGGGGCACTGGATGAACTTGAAAGGTCCCTTCCAATCCAAACTATTCTGTGATTCTATGATTGTAGGCTTCAACATCTGCAAAGCAGATGTCTCCCTCCTCTTCCCCAGGATTTGCAGCTCAAACAAATGTAGGATCCTCTTTAATTTATGTTGGTTTTTTTTTTTTCTCTATACCAGGGATTCACTGATTGCTGTAAATTTTGGGCAGAGCCTGGCATCTCCCCCTTGGCTGCACTGTGCAAGGTAGAAATGTTGCCGGGAGAGGTGGACAGGGAGCATCAGCACTGCGAACGGCGTAGTGATGGGATTGCTTTTATAGTGCTCCTCTGCTGTGTTAAAGTACGTAACAGAAAAAATCAGTCCAATCTTTTATTTTAAAATGAAATCTATACGTTTGGCTTAGCCAGACTTGAGAGCACCTCTTAATTTTTCTTTAAATAACACGCTGAGCACTTGCCAAGACAAAAGGAGGAGAAAAGGGAAAAAATCAAAAGCACCTTGTTAATGTGTTTGGGAAGCCGAGAAGTCCCCTATTACACAGTCGCGGTATCAAACAGCCTTTTTCCCCATGCAGATAAAATAATTCCCTAGATCTAATTTTAGTCGACTTGCCATTTTGTGTGGAAGTTTAAAAAAACGAAAAATTCACTGGTGTCTCATGAAAGTCAAATTGAGTTGAGTCTTTTTCTTTCTTTTTTTCCTTAAAGATGATTTCCCCCTTTAGATTTTAATATACCTTGGTGTTCTCACTAAGCGAAGCCATGAACAAAGTCCTTCAGTGCAAACTGAGCTCCTCCTTGGCTGCTTTCATGCTGTGCTCAAATATGAGAAGGAAATATATATATACATATATATAAATACATATATGCATGTGTGTGAGCAAGAGATGCCTAAGAGAATGGTTTTCTTTTTCAAATATTAATACTTAAGCTGACCCACCTCTACCATCCTCCTCTTTATTTATTCATTCCACTTTAGTGTTGGGGAAACTGAGGCACATAGACTGTGCTCAAGTTATGAGGGATCCTGCTTGCTCAGCTCATGACCTTACACCTTGACTCTGCCTTTTGGGCTGGATCTGGGTCTCAAATCACCCTCAACAGGACCGGATGAGCATCCTCCAACAATGAGGTACATGCCTGGATATCTGGGCAGTGTCATGAGGCAGAACCGCTCAATGACGCTGGCCCCACACAAAGAGGTCCCCATGGCTCCTGAAGTAATTTGTAAGCAATTGCTGACCAGTCAAGCATTTAAATACTTTGCAGACTCAATTAAAAGGTTTGGGGGGAGTTGCTGGGTTTTCGGTTGGTTTTTTTTGTTGTTTTGTTTTTTTTTTTAATTTTATTTTTTTCCTAAAAGCCTTTTAAATACCAATAAGAAAGTCTTTATTAATTTCCACTAGTGTGATTGGCAGAGCAAGGTTGCTGAAAGCCTGGGGTCATTCAGTGAGCCATTAATCCTGCTGGACATAAGCTTTGTTAGCAATATTTTCCTCTCCAGCTGGGTGAGATCCGACTGTCACCAAGAGCTTGGTGGAGTCAGACCCACCTTTGGTCTCAAGCTGGGGCAGCAAGTCTTAAGGTCATCAGCACAACACCAAGTTGGGCATATCTTTATCTGTTCCTGTGAGAAACAGCACAGAGCTAAGACACAAGGGTGTTGCAACAGCAGTTGCTCCTTGCTGGGCATTTTCTTCTCTGTTCAAGCACTGTTGTCCTCTCTGTATGGTAAAACACAAAGATCTGGGCAAGTCTTAGCTGTTGGTTAATGTCAGAGGAGAAGCGCTTTCAAGAGCCCTCAAGATGGGAAGGGCTCTTCCAGTTGCTGGTTTATCTGTTCCCATGAACTTTCAAGTGACTGTTTTCTTTCCAGACTGTCAAAACCACGGAGGACATCTCTGCAGCATATGCAGCATCACATGTATTTCACTCTGTGTTGAACCTCTGGCTTGGTGGAAACCAAAAACCAAAAGTGCTGCACGTCTCAGCAGCTGCCCACCCAGAGCAGAAGGCAGGACATGCTCTGTGATGGCTTGTACTGATGGAGGTCCTCACAGTGGCCAAGAAATTCTTTGCTGGCCAGTCATCTCCTGGGCTGTAGAGGAAGGAAAAGTGTCCCCAGATCCCTACCAAGGTGAGGTTGCTCCTCATCCCCCTCCTGGGACCGGTCAGTCTCTGAGCACTGGCCAAGTGGTGGAAGGATTCCCTGAGTTCACCTTCGCTTCCTCTCCGTGACGTTATATTTCCCATTTGGGCTCATTCCTTGCACTTCTGGCAGTTTTGGAGCATCTTTAGGTAAATCAAAGCTTGCTCTTTCCCCTGTGCCACCCTCCACCACTGACATCATCCCAGTCCGTCCAGGATGCTGTCCATAGCAATACTCATCATTGTTGACACTGTCTCTGATTGCTGGTTTCACCAGGATCAATATGCTCAGAATTCACCCCAGAATATTTCAGTGTTTTTTACAGATACAATCAATCAACCCATGAATGACTCACTACCAGCAAACATAGTTGGGGCCTTCTGCTTCCCATTGTGGTGTGAAACAGTGGGATAAATTAATTTTGCCCTTTTTCTGTTCCACCTCATTCTCTCCCAGCGCCTCCCCCCCCCCTCAATTCAAACATTCGTACTTCGCACCCCAAGCCTTGGAAGGTGCCTCTAGTGAGCCAGCTGGTCTCCATAAGCTCTTAAGCAGCTCTGGACATGTCCCACGTCACAAAAGCCACCACTGTGATAGCAGAGGCGAACAGGACAGATTTTCAGAGCAGCTCATCTTCCACTGAGATGCTCCAAGGCTTGGGCAGACATAGGATTAGGTGCTTATTATCCCTCTCCAGTTATAGCAACACATAATCTAGGGATGATGCTTTTGACAGGTGGAGATGAGCGGGTAGACCCATCCCTCCTGCTACTAAGACACTTCCAGTGGCTCTGTAGCCAGCCAGGCTCCCCGTCATCCATCAGGGATGCCACCCCAACTCTACTCCGGGTTTAGCTTTCTTCTGGTGAGGTTCTCAAGGGTCTGCACCCTTGTTGTTGTTGGATCATCCACCTAGCTTTCAGACGAAGATGACAAGCCTCTTTGACCCCTCAGGAGATTTGGGAAAAGGTCTCCAGTGGGACTGGAGAGTTTCCAGAAGAGACAAAACAGTGAGGACCATATCTAAGGCACCCTGATTTCCCATCCCTGGGGATGGTGGCTTTGGGAAACAGCAGCAGGTCGGCAGCTTCTCGGATTTTTCCTCTAGTGCAGCAACTGACTCGGCACTTTTGCATCTGTGTACTAACGAAGCAGTGATTAATTTGCTGGGATCTTATTAAAGAGAGAGCAAGCACATCCCGAACCTGTCCCTGACTCCCCTAGAGCAGGGCTGAGCTCTCTCCTCTCCCCACTCCTTGCTTTTCCACTCTGCCTTCTCTCTCCTACTAAATTAATCTCCATTGCTCCAAAGGTCTCTCTCGCACACACCGCTGACCCAAGCTCAAATTGATTTTTTTCCCTTACCCCTCACCCCCTGCTGTTTTCTGCCAGCAAAGCAGAGAGAGGATTTTTTTTTTACTAGTATTATTTTTATTTTTTATTTTTGAAGGTACTAAACTTTGACCTTCTGGACTCTGGAAAAAAAATTATTTAGAAGTGAAAACTAATTATTTCGATGCAGGAATGTGGGGAAGGAGCCTGGAGTGTGGGGGCTCTTTTTAGTGACTGCTTAAGGGATGAAGTTATCAAGCCACCTGCTGGGGTTTCATTCTTTCTTGGTTGCTCCCTGCCTGCCCCAGTTCAGCTGTGGGTTAGAGCCATTTATTTCTTCTGTTTTAGACAGACTGGGGCAGCAACATCCTGTCCTGTGACTCTTAAGATTTTGTGACGGTCCTGGTTTTGGTAAGACCTTCAAATTCAACCTCTTTGGTAGATATGGGGTGATGACACCTGGTTTTTGAGCAGAGGGGCTGGGTATGATGCTCTCACTGATAATGATGGGGAAGAACCTGCCTCTCAAGGGTGGTAAAATACCAGCCCGGGTTACCCAGAGAGGTGGTGGATGAACCACCCCTGGAGACATCCCAGGCCAGGCTGGACGGGGCTCTGAGCAACCTGATCTGGGTGAAGATGTCCCTGTTCATGGCAGGGGGGTTGGACTAGATGACCTTTGAAAGTCTCTTCCAACCCAAACTATTCTATGGTTCTATGATTCTCTGTTACATGCAATGAGAAGTCTGTTCTCAGCCCTGTGCATGAAATGGTTGACTCACCTTAGCCAAAGAAGCAAAATATGTGTCCACCTCTACTGGCCCTATGAGTCTTTATTCTTATTCTAGTGCTTGGACAAGGAGATGGTTATGCTCTTGGCAGATGCACTGAGGGCAGCGTTATAGAATCATAAAAACATCAAATGGTTTGGGTTGGAAGGGGCCTTCAAAACTCATCTAGTCCAAGCTCCCCGCCATGAGCAGGGACATGTTCAACAAGATTAGGTTGCTCATAGCCCCGTCCAGCCTGGCCTTCAATGTTTCTACGGGGATGGGGCATCTGCCACCTCTCTGGGCAACATGGCTCAGTGTTTTATCACCTTCATTGTAAAAAGTTTCTTCCTCATGTCTAGCCTGAATCTCCCTTCTTAAGTTTAAAACCATCACCCCTTGTCCTTTTAGTTAAACTGCATCAAGGCCCAAGGAGTTTTGTGCAGATGGGGATTATCCCGCTCTTCCTTGGTACTATTGGGTCTGAAAAACGGGTGGAAAAGTTTGAAAGTCTGGTCTCATCACACCACAGACAGGAGCTCTGTGAGCAGCATCCTGGCTCTCCGCAGCAAAACTCATCCCTGGCAGGGACAGGACGGTCAGCCTCCTTCCAACAGTCAACCTGGTGTTGGATTTCAGCTCCAGGGCCCAGGTGGGGAAGCTGGCCCCAAAATGCCTCCATGCATGAGCGCAGCCAACACACCAAGTCAGCAGCTCAGGAACTGGCTCCTCAGCAGCTTCTGGGGGACGTCTCAAGGATGATGCTCCTACAGAGGCCACATGGGGCTGGGATGCCAGGGTGCCACACACAGCATGGTGTGGCCAGTGTGTGGCAGGGGTGGAGTAGAAGAAAGAGAGCAAGCAAGAAGTGCATGAAGTTTGGGGTGGACTCATCTCTGAGTCTGGTCTCCGTGCAAATAGGTGGATATCAGGCGAGTGTCTCTTCTGCACATGTCTTGGGGACATCTGTCTATCAGACCATTTGTCTTCCTGACAAGGACCATCTTGGTTGAGGAGTGGGAGGTTCAGGACACTCCTCACCATGGCCCTGAAGTAAGATTTCTGGGGCCAGTCCTGCATGACGACAACCCTTGCTCCAGGGACTCTCAGTGCTGTTGCAAAGGTGGAGAGAGATGTGACCTTCAGGATGGAGGCAACGGTGACTGACCCATCACACAGGGACTCTGAGGCACCAGGGAGTATCACACATGGATCACCAGAATCCCAACCTGGTGCATGAGTAGATGGGGAAGACGAGGGCATAGGGCTGCTCCCAGGAGGATTTCATAGAATCATAGAATCATTTTGGTTGGAAGAGACCCTCAAGATCATCAAGTCCAGCCATAACCTAACCTAACTCTAGCCCTAAATCATGTCCCTAAGAACCTTGTCTAAATGCCTTTTAAACACCTCCAGGGATGGTGACTTTATTTGCCCCTTTTTTTTGCTGATTTGCCCTTCTCTTGCTGAGAACTAAAGTTCTGGTGCCGTGATGTTGTCAAAGACAGAGACACTCCAACAGGAGAATGAGACTGGACTTTCTAAATATCAAAAAAGGCCCAAATTTCAACCTCCTAGGCTGAAATGCAGCCAAAACAGGACTTTTTTGTTTGTTTGGTTGGTTGTTTTGTTTTTCCACTGAGAAATCATGGAAAAAAACATTTCCTGGATATCAAAAGTGATTTTCACAGATTCTTTATCTTTCTTCCTCTAAAGATGTCTCATGTGGTCTGAAGGATCTTTGCTCCTTGCATCCCACCAGAATCTTCTCCCAGCCACCTCCACTTCACAGCAGCCCACAAGCAAGCACAGAAAGCCCGGGATAAGAAAAAGGAAGATATGGGGAGCAGAAAGGATGAGGTCAGCCATTCCCTGAGCTGTGTAAAGGTTCTTGCTTGGTGCTGGAATAAACCAGGTTGTTCTTCCACGGTTCTTTACCATTGGTACTTCATTGCCTGGAGGCTGGTGGTGTCAGAAAAGGGTCGAAATATCTGGAAAGGAAAGGCATTGGGGGCTCATCTGCAGGATGAAAAGGATCCAGGTGGTTATACTGTGTCCCCAGAGGTTCCTTCTGCTTTGCTGTGCAAAACAGCCTGGCGTTGGATGGCAGGGGAAATGAGCGGTTGTAGATGGGGAGGATGCTTCTCAGCAGAGCCGCTGGGGAACATGTCCAGCTACCAAGCAACATGGAGATGCAAATGTCCACAAATTAGGGGATCAAGCAGCTAGCAAGGGAGTCTGCAGTGCAGGACAGAAGCCACAAGCCTCCCATGGGGCATGGTGGATCTGGAGGGACTGTCTGTACTGGTCAGTGGCTGAGGTGCCTCAAGTCCTTTGGGATGTGTCCACATCACAGACAAATGTATCAGTGTAGGTAGTATCAAGCTACCCTGGACTAGTGCAAAAATAGACACAGGTCCATTGCCAGAGCCTTCAGAGAGGCTGGGCCATGGTAGGAAGGCAGTCGATCATGCAAGGTTAGAATCATAGAATAGAATCATAGAGTAGTTTGGGTTGGAAGGGACTTTCAAAGTTCATCCAGTCCCATCCCTGCCATGAGCAGGGACATCTTCACCCAGATCAGGTTGCTCAGAGCCCCGTCAAGCCTGGCCTGGGATGTCTCCAGGGATGGGGCGTCCACCACTTCTCTGGGCAACTTAGTTCAGTGTTTGACCAACCTCACTGTAAAAAATTTATTCCTCATGTCCAGCCTGAATCTCCCCTCCTTTAGTTTAAAACCATCACCCCTTGTCCTGTCGCAACAGGCCCTGCTCAAAAGTCTGTCCCCATCTTTCTTATTGACCCCTTTTAAGCACTGAAAGGCCACAATAAGGTCTCCCCGAAGCCTTCTCTTCTCCAGGCTGAACACCCCAACTCTCTCAGCCTGTCATCCCAGCAGAGCTATTCCAGCTTTGGATCATTTCTGTAGCTCCTCTGGCCCCTCTCCAGCAGGTCCATGTCTGTCCTGTGCTGAGGACCCCAGGTCTGGACGCAGCACTGCAGAGGGGTCTCACCAGAGCGGAGCAGAGGGGCGGAATCACCTCCCTGACCTGCTGGCCATGGTCCTTTTGACGCAGCCCAAGACAAGTTTGGCGTTCTGGGCTGCAAGTGCACATTGCCGGCTCATGTCCAATCTTTCATCCACCAAAAGAGTCATCCCAGCTGCACCAGAGTGATGCTGCAACCCTGGCAGATACATTGGTGTAGGCATGCCCTTTTCCTGCCCATTTGTCCATGTATCTGCTGAGCTTTGCAGCCAGGACTGTATGGTGGCCAGGCGAGAGCACGTGGCTGATTACTCCCAGGGCATGTGAAGAGCAGTGGGATTTATGGTGAGGGTCCCTAGATGTCAAGGCAAGGCTCTCCCATTCCTTAGCAGAGAGGCTTGGTTCAAGTTGATGGGATCCACTCAGATGCCCTCAGCATATGCAGAAAGTAGAAACAAAAAGAAACAAAATAAAACAATATACCCAACAACACGTTTGCACAGATGAAACATTTATATGTCCATTTGATCTTGGAAATGTAATTACTGCCACTTGCCCATTGATCGCAGCGAGGCGTATTGACCAGCCCTGGTGCTAATGGAGTCTTTATCCATCTGCACTAAACGATGTGTCGCTGAGACCAAGCCTGGAGCCAACTGTCCCCATGGCTCCAGCCCCTTATGGTAACCTTACCTCAGAATCATCGAATCATCAAATGGTTTAGGTTGGAAGGGACCTTCTGAGGTCATCTAGTCCAACTCCCTGCCATGAGCAGGGACATCTTCACCCAGCTCAGGTTGCTCAGAGCCTGGCCTGGGATGTCTCCAGGGATGGGGAAAACCACCTTGATGTACATCACCCTAGCGACAGCAAACACCTTTTTTCCTCTCAGGAAAGGGCAGTTTCAGGATGTGGCATTGCCTTTCTCCTATCACCAGCTTGTATTCCCAGTGGTCCATCCAGGAATTTGAAGTCTGCATCTTTTTAGGACAGGGGTGTCTAGGATGAACCTTGCTGTGAAGATGATAAGCTGGGACCAGGTCAGGAGCTGGGGTGATGGAGAATGACTCATAAGCAGCGTGGGGTGCCAAGTGGAGAAGCTGGGATGACTGGGCACTAGGGCTTTCCATCTGAGGAGAAGATGCCTATTGCTCTGGTCCCAAGGAGTCAGGAAATAACAGCCTTCCCGAGGGCTGTCCATGCACATGTGTCATCTGTAAATGCACACAGGGATCCCACACATGAGGATGCTTCTGGGGCAAGCAGACATGAGGAAGAATTTTTTTACAATGAGGGTGGCAAAATACTGTCACAGGTTGCCCAGAGAGGTGGTGGATGCCCCACCGCTGAAGACATCCCAGGCCAGGTTGGACAGGGCTCTGAGCAGCCTGATCTGGGTGAAGATGTCCCTGCTAATGGCAGGGGTTAGACTGGGTGAGCTTTGAAGGCCACTTCCAATCCAAACTATTCTATGATTCTATGTGCTTCCATCTCCTACCAACCACCCTATGGGGTTTGTGCCTGTTTTGCTGAGCTGGTTGCACTTGCAGCTGCATGTTGGCAGGGAGAGCAGCAAGCTCACATGAGCAGAAGGTGCTCAGTCTCCTCTGGACATACGGGTTCATCGATTCCATTGGGTTTAGGATGGAAAAACCCAGAGCAAATTCACAGAATTCCTCTGCCCCAAGGCAGCCATAGCTTCTGCACTGAGCTGTATAAGCCCTCAGCTCTGCAAGGGTGAATATACACATGCATGAAAATGTACAGGAACATACACGTGCAGACACATGTATACCGTGTTTCCCTGAAAATAAGACCTACCCAGAAAATAAGCCTTAGTATGATTTTTCAGGGTTTTTGAGGATGCTCGAAATATAAGCTCTACTCCAAAAATAAACCCTAGTTACAGTTCATTAAAAAAGTCAATTTAAATAGTGTCCAGGCAGCTATACATGTAAAAAAGGCATCTTTTGGAACAAAAATTAATATAAGACCCTGTCTTATTTTCGGGGAAATGAGGTAGTGTGTTTCCCACTCTCTGTGCAAAGTCACAATGCAATCATAAACAGGGGAAACCCTCTGGTTTTAACGCCACCAAAACCCGGAGTGAATCATATCAACCACTTTTTGTGCCTCATTTGTGCTACTGAGGCAGTTGGCAAAGTCAGTAATAAGGGCATGAAAATCTGTGGTCTTACTGCAAGTGGTGTTTTCTGCTGTTTATTTTCCTTGAAATTCTCCATGTTTTCAATAAGAAAATTAAAACGTAAAGCCTCAAGTTCCAAGTTTCTGATAAATGAAACCATTTTTTAAAGCAAATTTGATCATTTTTAACAGACATACCTAAATAATACCTTGAAGGGGTCAGTGGGATTCGGGCTTTTAAAGAAGACCATCCAAACACCACTTTTTCTGGAAATTTTCCTTAAGTAACTTAATTTCCCAACTCCTTCTTCTTCAGTTGGAGGTTTATGCAGGCTCTAGAGGGTTTTAATCTTTTTTCCCCCTTTCCCTTTCTTTTTTTTTTCTTTTAAAAAATAATAATGCTTTCATTAAATATTTCTAAAGGAAACCTACTGTTAATCTGTCCAAACGGCGCAAGTAAGGGCTGCCCAGTGTGCGGTAACAGCCATCTACCTTACAGCAATAATGTCACAAATGGATCCCCGAGGGGAGGTGAAAATCCTGATATAATATCGTCCGTGAATCCCTTTCAGCGGAGACATAACCGTTTTACAACCAGGTAGGATTGTGGAGAGAAAGGAGGATCAAACTGGAAGGGGATGAGCATGGAGATGAGCATTATGCGCTCCATACATATAGGACTGGGGCCTGGGTGCCTGGGACCTCTCTGGCTGTGGGTTTTTGGGGTTGTAGGAATATGAGCAGTGGCACGTGTGTGGTGAAGTGGGGGACATAGAATCGTAGAATCATAGAATCACTTTGGTTGGAAGAGAAACTCAAGACCAGCAAGTCCAACCATTAACCCAACACTGGCACTGAACCGTGTCCCAAGAACCTCATCTCTGTGTCTTTTAAACCCCTCCAGGGATGGTGACTCCACCACTGCCCTGGGCAGCCTGTTCCAATGCCTGACAACCCTTTCCAGGAAGACATTTTTCCTAATATCCAATCTAAACCTCCCCTGGTGCAACTTGAGGCCGTTTCTTCTTGTCCTATCACTTGTTCCTTGAGAGAAGAGGCCAATATTGTCCATGCTCCAAGCTCCTTTCAGGCAGTTGCAAAGAGCGAGAACGTCTCCTCTCAGCTCCTGTTCTCCAGGCTGAACCCCCCAGGTCCCTCAGCCGCTCCCATCACACTTGTGCTCCAGCCCCTTCCCCAGCTCTGTTCCCTTCTCTGAACTTGCTCCAACACCTCAAGGGCTTTCTTGGCATGGGGGGCCCAAAACTGGACTCAGGATTCAAGGTGTGGCCTTCACCAGTGTCCGTTACAGTCCAGACATCATCCAGTCTCTTCTGGCTTACATCCAAGCAAATCTAGTCATGCCACCAAAATCCTTCCTGGTTATTGCTAGCGAGCCCCACTTTAATCAGGGATGGGTACAAGGCAAAGACAGAGGGAGGATAACATTGAGGGCCATGGAGATGATCAAAGGGTTGAAGCACCTCTGCTATTAGGACAGGCTGAGAAAGTTGGAGTTGTTCAGTCTGGAGAAGAGAAGGCTCTGGGGAGACCCTATTGCAGCCTTTCTGTATTTAAAAGGGGCCTACAAGAAAGTTGGGGACAGACTTCTCAGCAGCGTCTGTTGTTATGGCACAAGAAATAATGGCTTTAAGCTAAAAAAAGGGGAGATCCAGACTAGATATAAAGAAGAAATTTTTTGCAATGAGAGTGGTACTCCACAGAAACAGGTTTCCCAGAGAGATGGTGGATGCCCCATCCCTGGAGACACCCCAGGCCAGGCTGGATGGGGCTCTGAGCAACCTGAGCTGGTGAAGATGTCCCTGCTCATGGCAGGGGGGCACTGGATGAGCTTCATAGGTCCCTTCCAACTCAAAGCATTCTGTGATTCTGTGATTCTATGATTCTGTGAACATGAGTCATCCCTATTATTCTCTAATGGGAAGAGGGCAGGATGCTGGGGTTCATTTTGGGTTCAGTCTCCGAAGAAGACCCCCTTCTGCTACTGGATACTCTGGGAAATGGGGTCCATCATTACCCTGCACCTCAGTTGCAGAAATGGGTTCAAATAACTGGTAGTTATTTTTTGCTGGTAGTGCTGCAGGACACTGAGCTGTGTTGGACGTGCTCTTCAGATGCCTCTGGTCTCTGAAATCCTGAATTTTCCCTCTCTGAAGCTGCTCCTAAAGCAAGACAGCCCCACGGCGGGTCACAGGGGGAGGTTTGAGGTTGTGCAGGTCTCTAGGACCACTCCTGGTCATCGCCACCCTGTTGGACTGGACCTTTCTGGTCCTGCACTTTCTGGTCTGAGTCTTGCACAAACATTTTATGTTTTCAGTTTGCAGAGGGGTGAGGAAAGGGTTAAGAGGATTGAGGGCTGCTCAAGCACCCCTGCTGTGAGGCTGGCAGCCCCCCACCAGTGTTCTCAGGGTAGAGAGGAGGGCTGTGGGTTAAGGACACCCCAGGGAAGGCTGCCTCACACAGCAGCCCATTTCTAGAGACTTTTTTTCCAAGCTGTGCTTTATTTACCTGTTCAATATCAGAGAGCAATTCCCACTGCAGCCTTAACATTACACGCTACAAAAGTGCTAACTCCGCGAAACACGGCTTGCTCTTAAAGGAGCACATGCCGTAGCATCCTGCATCCCACAGGCAGGTGAGGCACCTGTGCACCCCCCAAAAAAAAATTCCCCACAAGGGGCCGGCAGGCTGCACAAAAGCATCTGGATTTGCACATGCAACATCTTCCCACGCGCCCACAGATAAAGTGCGTTTGCACATTCGGAGAGGGATGAAAGCCCCACGTGCACGCCTGCAGCAAAGCTCTGATTGTGACATGTTGCAAGCGTGCACTGCACACACACAGAGCTGGAGGGGAATTTGCTCAGATGCTGCCTGGGTGGGGGCTCCAACGTGCTCGTCCTGTGCCCATCTGGCTCTGAACCTGTCCCTTGGAGGCTGTCCAGGGAGATATGGAAATAGGACCCACTGCAGCAACGGAGAGCGGTGAAAAATCAGAGGATAACATATAAAGGGGCAAGGAGATGCATCCCAGAGCTCTGTGTCTTGCTATTATATTTTTTTTTTTCTGTGAGGTCTGGGTGAGCTCTGGGGAGAAAAGGGGCTGAGAAATCACTGCTGGGACGAGAAGATGCTACAGGGTGGAGAGTCCTGTGCCAGCACCTTGCCACCAGCAATGTTTCTGAGACCCAAGAGGGAGAGACAAGTCTCAAAAGACCTTGCTCAGCCCTGGGTGCTCCTTTGGGTGCACCAGCCCCGAAGCCTGTGGGCAACCCAGGAGCCCTTGAGCTACCAGTGGATCCCATCTGTGGTGTGACATCGCTGTCCCTCCCCAGACCACTGATTTGCATCGCTCTTGATTGTGAAATCCCATCTCCATCCTCATCATCAGCCTCAGTCGTGTCCCGAGGTAGAGAGAAGGATGAAGACTCATGGGCATCACAAGCTGCGATTTGTCGCTGCAGCTCTGTCCCCAAAACAGGTGCCTCTCCCTGGGAATCAGGATATTTCCCGGGGTTTTCTGGTACAGGGGGAGGCCCTGGAGTCCCCCCTGCCTGCCAGTGACAGATGTGCTCATCTGCTGGCGGCTTCTGCTGCCAGTGGCTCCCCTCCTTGTGCCGGGGTGATAAATGGATTTGCCCTGCATGAAATTGCTGGCAGCAGCTCGGGTGATCCATCAGCAGCTCCTTGCTCACCGCTTTTCAGTTCCCCAGGTGAGCTTGGTATCCACTGCCTTTCCCCGAGGCTCAGAAAGCCTGAGGACAGGGACAGGGGGACGTGGGGTCCTGGGTAGCAGGGACATTCTGGTGGGGTTCACCCTATGGGTTCCCCAGGGCTCGGTGTGAGGTTTCAGCGCTTTAAAAAAAGAGACAAAAAGCATCTTCACATCCATATTTTTTTAAATGTCTTGTCCCCTTGGGGAGCTCAGTCTGCGGGAGATCAGCTCCGCCCTCGGTCCCTGTGGATGGCAGGGGGGTGGAGAGGGGCTGTGGGGGTTGGACAGGGACGGTGGGGCCAGGGGAAGGTGATGGGCTGGGGATCATGCTGGGGAGCTGCTCCCTGCCTTGAGCTCGTGCCCATGCTTGGCAGAGCCCCACTTGACGGAGCCCAAATATTAATGCTTGTCCTTGCATTTCTGATGGAAACCTGTCTGCTCCAGAGAAGACGTCTTGCCTGTACCTTTCCTGCTGAATCCTGGATGCTGGGATGGGGAAAATTGTCTCTGAGAGGGTGCTGGAAGGTGATGGGGAAGGTGGTGGGGCTCCATCTGAGCTTGGTCTTCAGTTTTCCCCATGACATGAGGCAGAAGCTATGGACGCCAGTGCAGCGTGGACATTGACCTGGATTTGGATGGGCATGTTCATTCAAAGGGATGGGGAGGGTTGAAACCTGCAGCCACAGCCAGGAGAAACATAAGTCAGGTCCTGCTAAATCGTGGATGCCCAAAACCCCCAAGCAGGTCTTGCGGGTATTATAAATGCTTCCACCAAGGGGATGAGCTGATTTTCTTCTGAGCTGAAACCTTCTCCCATCGCCTCTTGCTGTAGACAAGCATTAACGAGCTGCCTGCAAGTGCTGGGAGCTGTTTCTTTCTCACTTGCAGCAGCAGAGGGGAAGGGAGAGCAAAGACAGGGCAAGAGGAAGGTCACAGCTCATAGACCAAGGGTTGCACAAAACCTCAGCCCAGCTGTGAGCAAAGACTCTCCTGCTCCCTGCGGGTGAGGTTGAAGACACCAACTGGGCATCTCTGACAGCTCATGAGGACCATCCTGGTGCCTCAGCAAGGGTATCCCTGGTGAGAGGACCCCCCCAGGATGCTGCATCCCCAAAAGCATTGGTCTTTGCCACTGTAGCACAGTGTTGGGGCTCAATCAATAGCTCTGGATATAAAGAGCCGCAGCAGCAGTGTCAGTGTGGGCTTGGGCAGGGTAATGGATGGGAAAAGCCGGTTCACTGAGAGGGAAAAAAAAAAAAAAAAAAATCGATGGGCAGAATTGAGATGACATCATATCGCCATTATTATATCATCAGCACCGCGCTGCTGATTTATCGCTCGGGTAATCACTCTCCTTGCGCACCCGCTGGCCTCGGCGTCTCCTGCCGTACTTATGCCAGAGCTCTCAAAAAGCATCTCTTGGGTTAAAAAGGAGAGACCAGGGCCATTATGGGCCCTGTGACATCCCTCTGGCCTCCTCATCCTCTGCAAACATCCCCAGAGGGGTTTGGGGAAAATGCTGCTGGTTCTTCACCATTTGCCTTTTCGACAGGGCACGCTGGTGCATCCTTTGGGGATGAGCCTTTGCTCAAAGGCTTCCTGAGCCTGTGTAACCTCTTCACTCTTATCATGTTTTCATCGTTTGCCTTTTTTTCTGCAGAGGGAAACACAGAAAGAAGAGCCCAGTCCCCTTTGAATGGCCAGATCCTGGGTGATGTGATCTAAAAAACCCCTTTCAAGTCTTCTGGTGCATCACAGAATTGTAGATCCATAGAATCACAGAATCATTTTGTTTGGAAAAAGACCCTCGAGATCATTAAGTCCAACCATTAACCCAACACTGGCACTAAACCATGTCCCTTAGAATCTCATCAAAGTGTCTTTCAAACACCTCCAGGGATGGTGATTCAACCGCAGATTTTATACTTGTCCTGGTACTAGGATAGAAATTCAGCTCATTGACTTTCGTACTCTCCCAACCTCCTTTCCCACTTTCCCAACCTCCTTTCCCATCCCTTTCTGCTGAGTTTTGGTGGAGATAATATCAGCACAATACCTGCAGCTTTTCATTGTGAATATGGAAGTGAGAAGGCCATGGTGAGGGTGCCACCTCCAGCTACAGTTTTCTCTTAAAACACAAATAATCACGTTGGCTTCAGTCTGATTTAAACAAAAGACTGAAAAAAAAAAAAAAAAGTCAGGAGAAAGTAAACACGCCCCAAATTGGGTAATTAAGAAGTTCAAGTCTCTGTAGAAACATTAACTTAGTAGCATTACATACGTATGGCAATTTTTAATGGCCGTTCAAGCAATTTAATATGCACTTTAATATATCTGTGTTCTCCACAACATGGGGCCTGGGCAGGGAGGCTGATTTCGGCTCAGCGAGGATTAAATGATTTGGTTATATCGCATAAGCAGCTGAGGAAACGCCACCTCCCATCTCTCCACCTGGAGATTAGAGAAGATAAGGGGCAGCACAGCCCAGCTAGCTGATCCCATGTGCCTCAGTTTCCCTCCGCTGTCGACCAGACTACTCCAAGGAAGAAACAGCATGAGAGATTTGAGGGCCATGTCTGGAGGAACAAGCCAACTAGAGACGGGAAAAGACAAATTTTTGTGCAGGGCTGAATTGAGCCCAGGCAACTCCCCCAGCCCTGGGTCCTTGCAAGCCACATAACCCTCCCCTCTGTTTTTCACAGAGCTTAGAGGCACCTTCCGAGCACAAGCAGCTGTTCCCAGCACAGGGACAAGCCCTGAACCCCCCAATCCTCCCGATTCCACCACCTGCTATTAATTTTCGAGCTCTGCCAGGCAGTGACTCACTGGTTTTCCTGACATCCCACTATAGCCCTGGCGCGGCCATTGCTTTCCTTCTGCTGCTAATTTTGTTGCCTTGTTAACAAAACTGCAATAATCGTGTTGGTTTTGGCAGGACTGATTCCTCACGAAGCCCCTCGGCTTTTTTTATTGCTGCGTTCCCACCACGGGAGCAGCCCCCCTGCCTTGTTGTTAAGCCTGGGTTCGTTATCTGATCCCCAAACTCAGCACTTCAAGGCTGCAGCGGGTGTTGAGGTCGCGCAATCTCATTGCACCTGACTGCCTCCCGGGATGTACAGCTTCCAGATGTGCAGTGCTCAGTGCCCAGCTGTGCTGGGTTTGGTATCCAGCTGTGCCATTCTCTGGATCCCCATACAGAGCTCAGCGTCCAGCTGTGCTGCATTCACTATCCGTCTGTGCCGGGCTCCTCATGCCTGCATGAGACTCAGCATCAGCTCACGCAGAGCTCAGCATCAGGCTGAGCAGCATCCAGATGTGCAGAGCTCAGCATCCAGCTGTGCCAGAGTCATATCCAGCTGTGCCAGCTCCTTATGCCTGCATGAGACTCAGCATCAGCTCACACAGAGCTCAGCACCACATTGAGCCACATCTATATGTGCAGAGCTCAGCATCCAGCTGTGACAGAGTCATATCCAGCTGTGACAGAGTCATATCCAGCTGTGTAGTGCTCCACATCCCCATGTAGGACACATTGCTAGCCCAGCACAGCTCAGCATCCAGCTGAGCAGCATCCAGATGTGCAGAGCATCAGTGCACGGCATGTATCTCACAGGATTCAGCATCCAGCTGTGCAGGGTTCAGCATTGGGCTGTCCTGGGGCATCCTGGCCGTGCAGTGGAAAGGGCTTGGACATCCCCACCAAGGCAGGAGTCCAGGGAGAGGCAGAGATGATTCACAGACGGTGGTTGACAGCAGGGAATCACTCCAGGGAAAGGGCAGGGAAAGCTTTGGCGGAATGGAAATGTTTCATCACTGAGATATCATTGGGCTGAGCTCTTTCCTCAGGGAAATTTTTCTTAAAACATTCCCAACGAGTATTTTTTTGTCTGAAAGAGTTACCCGCGTGCTATGGAGGGGTTGCAGTTTCGTTTTCTTTCAAAAAGTTGGGGATCTTATGCCCCTGGATATTATGGCATGAGAGGTGCTACGTCATTATATACATTGACCCTGGTTGCAGCATCCATGTGCTCTTGGCAACTTGGCGCATCGTCAGGGGGTTAATGAGGGACGCGGAGGAGGCAGGAGGGACATTTGAGACCCGTCCAACTCAGTGCCTGGGTGGTGGCAGCCTGTACCGTGCTCCTCAGCTGAGCTGGTGGCCTGTGGTGGCAGATGCCACCATCCTGCCCAGCCATGCGGCTCTGGAGGCAGCGATTTCCCAGGGGCTTGGCCGCACAAGGTTATGGACTCTCTGATTTTTAATTAATGCGATTGACTCGGTGCGTGTTGGGAAAGGGGAGGGCTGGGGACGGGAAATTGTCCCTTTGAGGGACAAACCCTGACAACCTTGTCATCCCCAATTAGCGGGTAATTACCTCAATGACGTACATCTTTATTAATCCAATTAATAGAGCGGGTGGCGTGACCTCGGCAGATCTGCTGACTCAGGGTGATGCTCGCCAGGAGGGGACACAGGAAGGGAGTGGAGGAAGGAGTGAGTTCCTCCTCTCCCAACCCCTCTTCTTCATCACTAATTAGAGTGGCTGTTTGCGAACCCACACGCTGGCATGGTTTGAACAGAGAGGGGTTGTCTTCCAGCCTAATCCCAACTGCTTCCTCCTTTATTCCTCCTTTCCCTATCTACCGTCCATCTACTTTCTTGTCCATTTGTCCCGTTATTCATCTGTCTTCCAAAAGAATCACAGAGTCATAGAATAATTTGGGTTGGAAGGGACCTTCAAAAATCATCCAGTCCAACTCCCCTGTAATGCTCAGGGATATCTTCAACCAGATCAGGTTGCATATCTGGAGACCTACATGATTTTGTACAGCTTCCATATTTTTATCAATGGAAAATTTTGTTTTCCTATCGATAACTTACCTTGACATGGAAACATTCAATCTTTATCTTGAAACAGAACTTTGAAAGCAAAGAAATGAAAATTAAGTTTACTTGTTCAGAAGTGTTGGGAGTCAGATTGCTGTTTAAATATAGCAAATTTTTCAACAGTACCCTAAAATAGCTCTTCATGAGGCTCACTAAGCACATTTGTTAAATGAATTCAAAGACAATACAATGAGTTCTTGCAGGCCATCTTAAAGATCTGCATGACTAGTGATTTTTTTGGCCCTTTATCTGTAACAAACCCTTCTCTGGGGAGAAATAGCTCTATCTCAACATGTCTACCCCCAAACAATGGTGATCCATGACATGGGGACGTTCCCCAGGCCGCAGTTTTGGGCTCATATCCGGTGAGTTCTTTAAAGCGCTGCAAATGTCTCAATGTACAAAGCTTCCCTGGATGAAGAAAAGCTCAGTGCTGGGTGACAGGATGGATGGAGAGATAGATGGATGGACAGATGGATCAATGGAAGGGTAGAAAGGTGAATAGATATATAGATAGACTGAGAGGTAGATGGATGGTTAGATAGGTGGATAGATGAACTGGTAGATAGATGGATGGAGAAACAGATGGATAGGCTTAATGATGGATAGGTAGATGGACGGATAGATGGATGGATAAATAAGCAGGTAGGTGTATAGATAGACTGATAGAGGTGAATGAATAGACGGTGGATGGATGAAGGGATATTGATGGGGCTGGAGCAAACAGACTGATGACGCCGATGTGAATATGTCTGTGTGTGCATGTATATGTATATATACGTATATGGGACCAGGTGTTTAGGAACCTGTGGGGAGGTCTGGACAAACTGATGGGGAACTGCAGGGCCACGTGCAGGTGGGACAGGTGGGAACACAGTCAGACCAATCACTCAGCCCATCCAGTATGGATGCTGGTGCTGCCTGCACGTGCTGATGCACTTTGTGGACCACAGCTGCTTTTCCTGGCCAGTTGTGAAGGGGACACCTTCTCAAAGCCACAGGGGATGCATCACAAATGATGGTTCCTCCTCTCACGCAAGGCACATTCTCAGGGGGCTGGTGGTCTCCCCCAGGCAGGGGACACTGCGAAGGTCTCACATCCCCATGGCTACTGGTTGGGCTGGGATTTGCTGCTGGGCACTAACCAGGCAAAGCAAGAGCAGGGGAAGGTAGAGAAATCTCTTTTTTTTTTTTTTTTCTCATAACTCTCTTGTGGAGCGACCTCTCCTCTGTCTTTTCCCACAGATGGAGCCTCAATTAAATTCGGAAATACATTTTTTAATAGGACTTTCACCTCAGCTCCCTCCCGGGCTATTAAAGCCATTATGGCAGAGTTAAGTAAAGAACTAGCGGCCAGGCAATAAGCTTGAGAGCCTCTGTTGCTGTCATCGTATGTTTATGGCCCAGGCAATGTTTGCTTTATTAAAGATTCAGGAGTAATTTCTGAAACGACTCAGTTCTGTCCTTCCCATTAAAGACTGGGCTTTGGCAAAGGAGGCCCCTTCGTGAGTGCAGGAAGAAAGAGAAGAACCGCTCCTGAGATGGGGGAAAAAAAACCCAACAGGCTGAGTTTGTTGGGAGAGTCTTGTGACATCGTAGGAAAGGAGGAAGAAGCAGAACAGGGAGATGCAGCCCACAGAGCTGCTCTGCATTTATTGCCCCTGGGTGCTGCAGAGAAGCCCCTCTATTTACCCTTGGCTCCCAGGAGTTGAGCAGGACGCACAGCTCCTGGAGGGTCATGCAAGCTGCTGCCTTGGCTCAATGAAATGGCAAATCCCTGCCCAGCCCAGCCCTGCAGAGTGAGGTCATGCCAGCTGGGCTTGTTCCAAGCCATGAGAGATCCCCACTGAGTACCAGGACCATGAAAACCCCACTTTCCCCACAGCATGACCCTCTTGCTCCATAGCATGACCCTCTTGCCCTGCAGCATGTTTGAGGGAGCCGGGGTTGTTTAGCCTGGAGAAAAGAAGGCTGAATGGAGACCTTTATCACTCTCTGCAACTATCTGAAAGGAGGTTGTAGCATGGAGGGTGTTGGTCTCTTCTCCCAAGTAGCAAGTGACAAGATGAGAGGAAATGGCCTCAAGTTGCACCAGTGGAGGTTCACATTGGATATTAGGAAGAATTTATTCACAGAAAGGGTTGGGAAGCAGTGGAACAGGCTGCCCACGGAAGTGGTGGAGTCACCATCCCTGGAGGGGTTTAACAGATCTGTAGATGATGTTCTTAGAGACATGGTTTATTGCTAGATTTAGGTTATGGTTGGACTCAATGATCTTAAGGATCCCTTCCAAGCAAAATGATTCAATGATTTTGTATCAACCTTGCTCCATAGTAGAACCCTCTTGCTCTATAGTGCAACCGCCTTGGCCAACAGCATGACCCTCTTGCTCAACAGCATGATCCCATTGTGGTGTAGCATGACATCCTTCACCAATAGCATGGCCCTCTTGCTCCATAGCATGGCACACATAGCATGACCCTTCTTCATCACAACATGACTTCCTTGCCCTGTAGCGTGTCCACCTTGCTCCATACCGTGACCTTCCTTCATCACAGCATGATCTCCTTGCCCCACAGCATGGCTCTCTTGCCCTCATTGCTCGGCGTAGAACCCAGACTGTTTTCCCAGTGCATCCTGTAGCCCGTGAAAGTCCCACATCTCTGCTCCAGCCCCAGTCTCCTGTGCCAGTGAGTTTGCCGCAGTGAAAAATTGCCAATCTCTTATTGCTGCTATTGCAAATAGATGGTCAGAGGCAGCTCCTCATAGGGGCATGCAAATCCCAAAATAGGGCAGCTTTGTACTGTGTTTAGGGTAAAAATTTTGCAGATTAAAATAAGGGAAGAGAGGCTATGTGAAAGCTACTAGCTTAGAAAAGGCGACCCATAACCCAGGACAAGTTCCGGGGATGAATCCAGTAGAGGACCAGCATCCTTCCCCATCCTCTTTTTGATTAGAGAGCACAAACCCTTCAGAAACACTCGAGTCCAGCAGAAAATAGGGCACAAGGGATCGAAGAAGGTTCCCCTCTCTGTCCCTGCCCCTCTGCCAGACCAGGTCCACCCTTGGCCAGCTCTAACCTGCTCCCATGCAGGAGATGCTTGATCCTGTGCATGGGAAGGTGGCTGAACATTCCCCAGGGACCACACGGGGATGGGGGTTGTCCCCAGCCATCACTTTTGCCCCTGGTAGGATGCAGCTGTGGCTGATGGGCCCTGGGGACAGGAAAGTGCCTGGCAGGTCCCTGCTCGTGGCAGGTCACCTTTCCTCCTCCCCCAGCAACACTTTGCCCATGGGGCAGATGCGAGAAGACTTGCTGTTTGGCAGCATCGAGGCAATTGCCAGGGCAAGAGTTGACTTGCATGTGGCACATAGATCAGTTTGCACAGAGTCATGTGCAATGAAGCTACATGCATGGTGGGGTATGTGATAACTGGGGACTCGAAAACTACCCCACCCTGTGCTGGGGTGGCTTGGGGTGAGCAAGAGCTGGCTGAGCTGTGGTGAGCAGGATTCAGCATGTACCAACTCTGCCCTCTAGCGCAACGCTGCCAGCTTACAACTCCAGCAGCTCCTGAACCTGCTGGTCTCCCTCCCCTGCAATCCCCAGCGCCTTGACCTGAAGCCCAATCTTGGCCCACCTGGCTCTGCTGTCCTGGCGGCCTCACACCCCTCCAGCACAGCCCCTCTGATGTGGCCTCATGTCTGATGAGCCTCCGGTGCTGTTTGCTGCCATGCAAGGCCACGTATGAGAGTCTGAGTACCTCCAAGCTGCTGGGGAGCCAGGGCCAAGATGGGACCTGGCAAACCTCAGAGGGTACTTTGGCAAAGCTTTTAGGATCAGCCCAGGGGAGAAAACCCCCCTCTGGAGCCCCAGATGGGCCAAAAGGTCAGCTTGTAGGAGCAGGATGGGTGTTCCCAGTGCTCCCAGCAGAAT
Source organism: Caloenas nicobarica (assembly GCF_036013445.1). Taxonomy (NCBI): domain Eukaryota; kingdom Metazoa; phylum Chordata; class Aves; order Columbiformes; family Columbidae; genus Caloenas; species Caloenas nicobarica. Next base: position 163,709,274 of record NC_088246.1, on the reverse strand, counting down.
TTCACTACTTCCTCTATAGGGTCCTCCGCCCCAGAGGATGCTGCGATGAATGTTTGGCTTTATTTCTTGCACACATCCCACATAGAAGTTCATAGAATAATTTGGGTTGGAAGGGACCTTCAAAGCTCATCTAGTCCAAGCCGTGCCATGAGCAGGGACATCTGCACCAGCTCAGGTTGCTCAGAGCCCCGTCCAGCCTGGCCTGGGATGTCTCCAGGGATGGTTCAGCCACCACCTCTCTGGGCAACCTGGCCCAGTGTCTCACCACCCTCATTGTAAAAAAAAAATTCTTCTTTATACCTAGTCTGAATCTATCCCCTCTTAGTTTAAAACCATCATCTCTTGTCCTATCACAACAGGCCCTGCTAAAAAGTCTGTCCCCATCTTTCTTATCAGCCCCTTTGAAGCACTGAAAGGCTGCAATAAGGTCTCACCGGAGCTTCTCCTCTCCAGGCTGAACACCCCAACTCTTTCAGCCTGTCCTCCCAGCAGAGCTGTTCCAGCCCTCTGATAATTTTTTTTTTTTTTTGTGACTTCACAGGATGTATGGTTTAAAACTACTGTTTATGCCAGGCTTTGCAATGCACTGGTCTCCAAAACACCCCAGGGACACCTCGACTCACCCTCGGGTGGCAGGTGGAAGGGTACCAGCCTTGCTGGGCAACTGAGGGGTGCGGGTGCGTTGGACAAGGTGCTGCTGCCCTCCAGTGGGCTCAGGCTGGAAAGAAGGGTGGTTGTTGGCACCCTGCTCTACACCAAGAACATGGGTGTTCAGGAGGGCCAAGGTGGGACATGGGACTGAGGATGAGGTTGTAGTGAGGGGGAGCTCGGTCTTTTCTCCCAAGGAACAAGTGATAGAACAAGAGGAAATAGCCTCAAGTTGCACCAGGGAAGGTTTAGATTGGATATTGGGAAAAATTTCTTCCTGGAAAGGGTTGTCAAGCATTGGAACAGGCTGCCCAGGGCAGTGGTGGAGCCACCATCCCTTGAGGGGTTGAACACACGCGGAGATGAGGTTCTTAGGGACATGGATTAGAGGTAGACCCAGTTGGACTCAATGATCTTAAAGGACTTTTTCAACCAAACCAGTTCTGTGATTCTCTGATACCTTCCATAGGATGGAGTGAGCACTGGACAAGGGACCAAGTGGGCGTAGTATTGCTCTCCTTCCCGAGAGCAGGAGAAATACTGCTCTGCCCCATCCCTCTCCCAAGATGACCCTGTTGATCTGCTCCTGGCCCAGGACTGTTTGAAAGCAGCACCAGGTGCTGCTGAAGGTCCTGATCCCGCTAACAAATTGCAAGTTCAGCATAGCGAGCACCTTGTGTGGGTGCAGTGTCCCAGCACCGAACCACATTGGAGACCTTATTGTGGCCTTTCCATACTTAAAAGGGGCTGATAGGAAAGATGGGGACAGACTCTTTAGAAGGGACTGTTGCGATAGGACAAGGGGTGATGGTTTTAAACTGAAGAAGGGAGATTCAGGCTGGATATGAGGAAGAAATTTTTTACAGTGAGGGTGGTGAAACACCAGCCCAGGTTGCCCAGAGAGGTGGTGGATGAACCATCCCTGGAGACATCCCAGGCCAGGCTGGACGGGGCTCTGAGCAACCTAATTTGGGTGAAGATGTCCCTGCTCACTGTACATTGCAGGGGGAAATTGGTCTAGATGAGCTTTAAAAGTCCCTTCCAATCAAAACTATTCTATGATTCTAGGATTCTATGATTCACATTAGGGCTAGGGTTCCGTTAGTAGCTACATTCCCTCTGTTGTCTCCAGGGACAGGCAGGAGCATTAATTTGTAGCTGGCGACAGCTCGAGAGGAGCAATTATGGTTTACGGTACCAATGAGCCATGAAGAGAGGAGGCAGGTGCATGGCTGCACCTCCTGACACTTCAGGTACCTTCTCCTCTCCTATTAAGAGAGCCATTGTGTACTTAATGGTGGGAAAAATCAAACCACCTTCCCACCATGCTGTAAGGGCTGATACATGAGCCAGGAGATTTTTATTATTGAATGTGAAGCTCCAAGAGGAAGAAAATTCAACCTCAAAGGCAGGAAACTTGGCTGAACGCCTGTGGGTTTTGTGGGTTCTCCCTGATGGGGTTTTCCAGGATGGTGGGCACCACTGTTTTCTGTCTCAAGGGTTCTATAAATCAACATGAGATAGAAATAAATGCTCTTTGCATCTTCCCTCTGGTCATAAGATGCCCCTAAGACCTGCATTAACTGGTGCCAACCCAGGATGGCCAGACTGAGGAGCATGGAGCCCACCTGGAGCTCCTCTCCACAGGGACAGAGGTCAGAGAGACCTTAAGTTCTTAGTTACTATAAAGCTATTTTTGCAATGGTTCTTGTGCTTTCTACCCATGTTTTCCCCCACCACCAGGATCCCTTGACCTCCTGGTCCAGATGGAGAAGACAAGTATGGAGAGATCCAGGAAGAGGAGGCAGGGAGCACCAGGCTCTTGCTGATGGAGCACACATCTCCTCTGAAAACCTGTCATCAGAGGGGGAGGTGATTCCGGCTATGGAGTCACGAGTTGCCCACATCCATGGAACGTGGGTGGGAAAAGGATCTACTGGAGCAGAACGACTTGCTGTGGGTGGCTTAAAGAACTTGGTACAGCTTTGAGGTTGGTGCTGGGTAGGGGAGGTCTGATGAAAGAGGAAACATCTTGAATTACAAAAATATGTCAAAAAAAAAAAAAATTAGTCAGATGGTGTTTTAACCCTGGCTTGGTAGACAGGAGGCTCCCCACCACTTTTTTATTCATTAACCCAATGCTGAAAGCACTGGCCTTGGTTCATTCCCATCTAAGGGGGTTTAAAGCCACCTCTGTGTCTCTGAAGAGGGGTTACTGTGTTCTGTGGGGTGCACTGGGGTGCACAGTCCCTGAGAAAGGGACCTGTCTGGCTACCAGGAGCCATAGTCCAGCCCCACAGCCATGGGGTTTGTTGTCCTCCCGGGGTGGTGGGGAGGTGGAGTCCAGTGAAACATGGACCTCCAAAGGGAGAATAGAATGGGGAGTCCCACATCAAGGCTTTGCTGTTTACCCACTGCCAAGGAGCTCCTCCAGTGTGGGTGATGCCTTCATTCCTATTGATCTGCTCCTCCAAAAACAAGGGATTTGGAAACCCCCTTGGAAACCCAAACCCAGCAGATTAAAACACGCTGGGTGAAGTAAAGATGACTTTCTTGAACGGTTTCCTTTTGTTTTCTGAGGAGAAAAGCCCCCAGGGGATCCAGCCTGAGCTCCGCTCCCCACCTCCCATGTCACTTCCATGAAATAACTCGTGACGAAGCCACCAGCTCCCATCACACAACTCTAGAGGTGGAGACGATGTCTCACCAAGGTCTAGATGCTTAGGAGCTCAGTTTGCCTTGGATCAGGCTGTCCAAGAGCCAAATGATCTCTCCCAACCTCAACAGCTCCAGGTTTAGGTAGAAATGACCCCAAATCAACCTATTTGCAAGCTCAATCCAGGGCTTGCTCCCCTCCATGGCTGGTGCACCCAACCTATCTGTAATTCACAACAGCGATGAGCTACGAAGTGTTTTCGAATCAGTGCTTTTTAATCCATAAAAGGTGAGAGTCCATGTACAAATTAAAAAACAAAACAAAACAATAAAACAAACCCACCGTTGTTAGGGAAATTATCCTACTCACACAAAACACAGCCCCTCCGCCAATACCAGTGGAGGAGCTGGGTGATGCAGGTGGCAACACGACGCGCGGGCTCGCCGCTCGTGCACGGCTTCTTCCAAATAAATACATCCCCAGGTCGGAGACGTCCGTGTCGGCAACACATTTTAAGGATCGTGGAAAGATGCTGCCGGGATGCAAGGTGGCCTTTTTTTGTGAACCTACCCCCTTCCTCACCAGGCAGCTGGCGAGATTATGTAGAAAATATGACTGTGCCAGATGGCCTCGTGGTGGCAGCTGGATCCATAATCCAGTCTGACGATGTCTCGGTCTACAGAGAAGCCTCTGGGTCAATAATGCAGAGTTAGGAGCTTTCCTCTAGCTCTCCTTAAATAAAACCAGGGCTGGAAGCTTGGCACATGGGCATGGAGCCACCTAGAAGAAGTCATGGTACAGCCCTGGGCATGGGGGGATGCTCTCACGATGATGTCCCGCTGCCAGCTCACGTTCGCTTCATTAAACTACCGCTACAAATTCGTCACGACTTAAAAAGTACAAAAATACAATTGCATCTCTGAAGGGTATTTTATACCTACCAAGATCATCCAAGCACTGAAGACCAGACAGCTCTTTAGCCTTCAGAAAAATAAATGCACGAGGCGGAAATGGGATTGAGAAAATTTTGCCAATATATCTAAGCGTGTATTCGGAGTCTCCCAGCATTTCCAGTACAATTACCAAGATGTATGTATCCATCAGCCCAGCCCTGGTTCAAATGCTGACAGCACAGTGTCAGGGTATTAGCAACGTGTGCAAGATCCAATACTAGCACAAATTTAGTAGTTTAATAATCTGGAGAAGCTATCTTCCTGGAATTTTAATCTCACACCAAGAAAAAAAAAAAAAAAGACTCTTAGCTATTAATCTACTCACATATTTAGGGCAATCCACCTCTGCTGATTAAAAAAAGCGAGACGACAAATGCACGTTAAGTCTTTCCCTTTTCTTCCAAAGAAGCAGGCTGTGCAGCTGGGCTGTGTTCGCTGGGCCAATCTGCGTTTCCGTTAAAAAAAAAAAAAAACAAACCAACAAAAAGCACTAAAAAATAGTTAAACCCGTGCTAACTTCAACCCATTTCACTTGGACACCCCTAAATGGTAACCTGGCAGAGACGCATGGCCCATTGCTGCCTGGGCAGGTTGGTGCTGGACCCCGTGATGGGGTCACCACGAATCATTGATGCCCACGTTATCCCCTCTCTCAAAAAAGAGGAGTCGAAGGTGATCTCCAGCTGGAGCTGCTGAATGATTCGGCTCTGCCAGCAGCTCTCGGGCGAGCAGTGGCAGCGGTGTCATCTTCTAACCTTGCGGAGAAAGCCTAGGAGACGCTAAAGAAGGTTACGGCTTTTGCTTTAATGGCTGGGGTCTGGTTTGGCTGCTCCTCGCACCGAGCAGAAGATACAAACCAGTCCCTGCTTTACACCGAAGCACAGCTCCCCCTGGCCCCTTAAGAGCAAAAAAAAAAAAAAAAAATTAAAAATGAAGAATAAATCAGTGTTTCCCTGTATTGTTTAGCTGAGGATCGTTGGACGCAGGAGCTGGGAGATGGCGGAGTCCGGTGCTGTGCATCGCCTCTTTGGAGAGGATCCGACCAGCGGCACATCCCCAGGGAGGGGGGATCCCTGTAGAACTGACGCCAGCACAGCCTGGACAGGCCACCAGTGCTTGTGAAGGTTCACGAGCCCCCGAGCTCGTGGGACACAACCTAACCCCGTGGCCGCTTCAGTACATGGCCTCGTTGTCACCCACCGCGGTGAAGGGAACGCCGTAAGTGCTCTTCTTGCTCCTCTTGCTCTTCTTGCTCCAGACCAGCAGCGTGCTGGCGCTCTTGCTGTTCATCAGGCTCTTTCGGCTGTTCTCCTTGTTGCTCTTCAGCATCCCGCTGCCCGAGGACATCGCCGCTGCCTTCTTGTCTGCCTGTTTGGGGAGGGGAAGGGGGAGTGAAGCCAGGGCAGCACCCGGGCTGGAGACGTGATGCCCGGCTTCAGCCCTGCACCTCCAGCCTGGGAGCGACACACCGGGGAATCTGTTCTGCAGTTTCCCACCTAAGGCTTGGGGTTAAGAAAGACACGGACCTGTTGGAGAGGGGTCAGAGGAGGCCACAAAAATGATCACAGAATTATAGAATGTCCTGAGTTGGAAGGGACCCACAAGGATCATCGAGTCCAACTCCTGTCCCTGCACAGGACAACCCCACAGTTCACACCGTGTGTCTGAGGACGTTGTCCAGTCTCTTCTTGAATACCGTCAGGTTTGGGCCGGGACACCTCCCTGGGGAGCCTGTTCCAGTGTCCAGCACCCTCTGGGTGAAGAACCTTTTCCTCATGTCCAACTGAACCTCCCCTGGCACATCTTCCTGCCATTCCCTCGGGTTCTGGCGTTGGTCACTAAAGAGAAGAGTTCGGCGCCTGTCCCTCCTGCTCCCCTTGTGAGGAAGCTGTAACCGCCATGAGGTCTCCTCTTATTCTCCTCTTCTCCAGGCTGAACAAACCCAGTGACTTTAGCCACTCCTCATACGGCTTCCTCTCCAAACCCTTCACCAACTTTGTAGTTTTCTTCTGATCAGAAGAATGGAACAGCTCTGCTGGGAGGACAGGCTGAGAGAGTTGGGTTGTTCAGCCTGGAGAAGAGAAGGCTCCAGGGAGACCTGATCGTGGCATTTCCGTACTTAAAAGGGGCCCTATAATAAAGATGAGGACAGACTTTTAGCAAGGCCCTTTATGACAGGACAAGGGGTGATGGTTTTAAACTGAAGGAGGAGATTCAGGCCAGACATGAGGAACAAATTTTTTACAATGAGGGTGGTGAGAGCCTGGCTCAGGTTGGCCAGAGAGGTGGTGGATGCCCCATTCCTGGAGACATCCCAGGCCAGGCTGGACGGGGCTCTGAGCAACCTGAGCTGGGTGAAGATGTCCCTGCTCATGGCAGGGGTTGGACTAGATGCCCTTTGTAGTTTCCTTCTCAACCCAAACTATTCTATGATTCTATGTGACTTACAGCTTTCGGTCCCTCCGAGCCCTGCAGGGTTATCACACCGATCTCCACTCCCTCCTCCCCAGTGCTCTTCAGCAGCTGCACCACCTCAGCGTGCTTGGACCACTTGCAGTCCTTGCCGTTCACCGAGATGATGTAGTCTCCCTCTTTCAGCCCGGCTTGCTGTGGGGGTAGAGAGCAGACACGCATATTTGAGCTCATGGATGCTGCTGCGTGAGGTCTTCTCAGTGTCCATCCCACCCCACATGTCCCAATCCTGCAGAGATACTGCCCACAGGGAGGGTTGCCATCCATCATCCACCTACAGCACAAGACAGACGATGCCTTCATCTTCCTAAAGATTTCACATCTGCTTTGCAGCATGCACACAAAAGCGGGATCCTCTACAGACTAAGGATCTCTTCCGCAGCTGCTGGAGATGGCCACGCTTGACATCCAGCATGCTGCAAACTCCCAGCTCCATGACGTTTTGCAGCCTTCTAAAAAGTACATCCAGTTCTGACTCTTCGATAATGGTTAAAGAAAAATTAAAAAAAAAAAATTATCGCCTACAAGCCTAGATCCTTGAGAAAATGGAGCAGGCTCAGCAAGGTCCTACGCACATCCTTTATTCATCAAGGCAGCAACAAGGCTCTTGACGTGCTTGAAGGAAAGCACGTGCCAGCCTGGGGCTGTGGGGACAGCGCCAGAACCAGGAGCAACCCAGCCAGGACACGCCAGACCAGCTGCAAGGGACGTTTAGAAACTTGCCCACACAGGGACACCCAGATTTTGGTGTCTATCTAGAGACCAATCCCACCCCCAATCCCACCCCAGCTCAGTGCAATGAATGTTAATAGCCCGGGGGACACAACCGTGGTCCAGATATGGACCATACATGGTCTTTAAGAAGATTTTAGTCTTCCAAAAAAGGGATGTGATCCTGCTGCTACGGAGCGTGTTGTTACGGAGATGCTGAGCTGTGCATGGCAGGGTCGATGCTGAGCAGTGCCGGGGGAAGGGGGACACCTTTCGGACATCCCACCAGGATGCTCCAGCAAGCTTCTGCTGCAAAACAAAGTCACCCCTGATCCATCAGGAAACCCATACAGCGAGTTTTCACTGAGACAACTCGCGTTTCAGACTTGCCATCTTGTTCTATCCACTGTCGCATCCCAAAATGGGAGAGAAGGGAGCTGGGCACTTGCCAAAGAAAGGGGGCCAGCAGTTAAAAACTGAGCTCACCTCCCCATATTTTTCCTTAGCTGTCTCCTAAAAAAATAATCTCAATTCTTGTGTGACACCCGGGCTGAGATCTGGCAGGGACGAGTCTCCACCTGAGCGCACCAATGCAGTTACCAAGTCACACAAAACCAAACGTCTAGACCTAAAAACGCCCAGCGCCCCTTGAAGCAAGCCCTGACACCCCACTTGCAGCATTCCAGGTACTCACGGCAGCGCAGCCCCCCGGGATGACGCCAGCGATGAGGACGGGGGAGTCTCCTCGCAGCGTGAACCCGAAGCCGTTCTCTCCTCTCATCAGGTGGACCCTCCGCGCTGGGTACCACTTGTTTTTGGCCGAGAAAACCGAGAGGGGCCCCTGGAGGAAGGTAGAAAAATGGAAAACACTTTTTTTTGGTGCAAGGATGTGCAACCTTGCAAAACACCCACCGATGAGGAGGAGGCAGAGCAAGAAAACCTGTTTTTTGCATTTATTTAAGGATGTAGTTTTGAGCCTGCCTGGTGTTTTAGAATCACAGAATCATTTCGGTTGGAAAACACTCTCAAGATCATCGAGTCCAACCGTTACCACAACACTGGCACTAACCCACGTCCCTAAGAACCTCATCTAAACACCTTTTAAACCCCTTCAGGGATGGTGACTCCACCACTGCCCTGGGCAGCCTGTTCCAATGCCCAACAGCATTTTGTGAAGAAATTTTTCACAATATCCAATCTGAACCTCCCCTGGCACAACTCAAGGCCACTTCCTCTCGTCCTATCACTTGCTACTTGGGAAAAGAGACCAATACCCTTCCTGCATGTCTCAAAATCCAGATTTATACACTACAAAGCTAGAGGTGCTTAAAAGCCCATGTCAGATGTTTGGTCAGCAAGCTGGCATCAGTTTAGACACTACGATCCTGGAGCAAACAGAACAGAAAGCTCCGGTGGAGGGAGCTGGGTCCTTAATTTCTCCCTTCGGGAAAAATAACTAAGTAAAACCCATCACCCAAAGAGGGAGTTGAGGTTTTTCACCACACCTGGCTGGGGTGACGCAGCAGCAGGGTGCGAGGTGGTGGGATGGGTCACCTCTTCAGGGTCAGATCCTTCCCAAATCTTTCCTATTTTCCTGTCTTTTTCCTGCTTTCCCACTCCCACAGGAGCAGGATATATCTGCCTGCCCTGGAGATGTTCAAAAGCAAAGACGTTCAACCTCTCCTTGAGGTGCTACACAGCCCTTGGGGTGCCTGGGGGACGAGGACAGCTCAGGCAGGTCCCACAGCAGCCCCAAAGCTCAACCTTGCTCCCCAAAACCCTGTAAAAGCGTGAGAGTAGGGATAAAGTTCTGGTGGGATTCTCCCAGTGCCTCCCAGCTGGCACCATCCTGCTCCTCCAAAAAGCTTCCACTAAAGGGTCCCTTTGGTCCCAAAATGATAGAATCATAGAATAGTTTGGGTTGGAGGGCCCTTCCCAGCTTCCCCAGTGCCACCCCTGCCATGAGCAGGGACATCTTCACCCAGCTCAGGTTGCTCAGAGCCCCGTCCAGCCTGGCCTGGGATGTCTCCAGGGATGGGGCATCCACCACCTCTCTGGGCAACCTGGGCCAGGGTCTCACCACCCTCATTGTAAAAAAAAAAAAAGTAAAAAATTGTGAAAAAATGCCTGTGCCCACTCCTCCGTGCACCGGAGGAGCTTCATGACCCATTTAGGTCTTGCAGAGACAAATTCGTGCCCTCCCACCCCTCCCTTTGCCTGGGAGGAGGTGGCTCGTCCTCCTTGGAAAACCACCCGTGAGAGCAGCAGCTGCACCGGGAGAGGGAGAAGATGCTGCGGAGAGGAAGGACACCAGGCAAGCAGAGCATGCAGGGGAGGAGGAGATGCCTGTTCCCTCGGGGAGGCCTCCGTCCCGTAGCTGTACATACCAGCCTGTGGAAAAGGTCGGTCACCTTCACCTGGGAGAAGTTGGGGGATTTTATCTCCGGTTTCTGGTGCGTTTTGGCTGGTGGTAGGGAGAGAAAAGCACACACGCTGAGGGTCAGGTAGTTGCGGCAGCTGCCGCCTCGACATCGTGCTCCCCGAGAAGGGATGGAGTGACCCATAAGAGCTGGGATCTGCTCAGGTAGCTGCCAGATGTGCCACCTCGAGCCCCCAACTCCCACCCGTGATGCTCCACCACCGTGCAGGGAGCTCTGGTCCACAGCAACATGCCACAAACTCACCGTGGAGTTTGCCCACCCCACGCAAAGCTGCCGCAAATCCCCTCTTCAGATGCACCCCCCCAAAAAAAAACCCCACTCACGGTGAATGTCTGGGGCATCTCCCGTTTCGAAGAAGTCCTCCTCGTGGTCTATTTCCGAGTACTTGCTCAGCGAACGCTTGTGAGCGAAGGAGAGGACCTCCTGGAGGATGTCCATCTTCCGCAGGATCTTGCACAAGCCGTGGATCCTCATGGCTTCCTCGTGCTTCATGATGGCTTTCTTCAGATGAGCTTTGCCTGCGAGGGGGCAGAGAAACACGGTCGCAGCCCGAGAGGAGCGGAGCAGCCGCCGTTTCTCTCTCCGCTCGCTCGGCTGCCCACGGATGACAGCAGCCTGTGTCACCCGACGTGACTCAGGGACAGCCCAGCCACGTTCGCAGCCTGCCAGGCGTTCCGACGCGCATTAAATGGGGTAGGTCCCAGCCGTCAGAGCATTTCACCCCCCCTGATGCAGGGCTGGGAAAAGGACCTTGAAGGGGTGACCTACTTCACTCCCCCCGGCGCTGGTGGCAGAGCCGGCAGATGTTCCCGAAAACCGCCGGCGAAGGAGCTGCCACCATGTCGCACCGCCCCCGAAGTCCCTCCTAACGCTTAACCTCAATCTCCTCCGCAAATTAACTTCTCTCCATCGTTTGCGTCCCCCAGGGGGTGTTGGGACACGGAGGAAAATTGAGCCCCGTCCTCCTGGTGACAGCTTCAGCAAGAAGCAACACGTCCCTGTTTTCTAGGCTAAGCAAAGCCTTCTCCTTGCCCTGCAGGTCCTGCTTTTCCACCCTTCTTCAGCATCGGCTCTTGCTTTGCTCCTCTTGACTTGCCTTCGACATGATTCCACCCTCGGGAAAATGGAGCGGCCGAAAAATGGCCAGAAGAGACGAAATCACGATGGCCCAAGGGTATCAACGCAAACATCTCCTCTGTGAGAGACTGCAACCAAGATGCCCGTATCCAATGCTGAACTACCAAAAAAGCCATATATATATATCTCTCTCTCTCTCTACAAAAATAATCATGTGTCATAGAAACACGTGTGCCTGTAGCATTTCCACTTTTAGGACACACGGTGGCAACATAACCCAGGAGGATGGTGGAACTTTGCTCCTGACTTAATAAGGACCAAAGCCTGACGACCTCTGCTTTCCCCCTTCGAGAAGTTGCAATCGAGGAAATAAATTGAGGCTGGATGGAAAACGGAGAGGAAGAAACTCTCCAAAATAACTGTATCGAATGTAATCAATTGTATTTTATCAAAGCACCCCCAGCCAGCCCACTCCATGGGCAAGAAAACAATGAGGTTTTACTGAATATCATCAACTCTTGCTATTTTCAAGAGATCACCAGGAACAGAGGTCAAGCATGGAAGTTGTGCAAGCTTTTGGCTCCATTCTGTTGAAGATGGTGGAATATACCATGTCGGATAAAACAGAATGTTATAAGACTAGGAGACCAGGGGAGCAGAAAAATATAGACTGAGCGGCCAGGAGGACTTTGTTGGGGCTGGTGATGTGACAAACTCATTCTTCATGCTCGTGGGGGAGGCAAAGAGGAGATGACACCCCAAAAATCAAGGTGCTAAGCTGGCTCTCCTTGCAGTCTCATTGGCGAGGGGCTGCCAAAACACGACTTCAGCTGAATAAGCAACGCTCTGTTTTTCCCCTGAAGCTGAAGATCTGCATGGGAGGAAGCTCTCGTCTCTCGAACCTTTTGGCGCAGCTAAAAAATCCACCCCCCTGGCATCTGCTGTGTCTTCTTGTCATCAAGCCAAGTCAGCAGCAAGCCCAAGCCAAGGAGCTTCTAGGATCTCTGCGTCCTCACGGATTTTTCCATGCTGCGTTGGGTGACGTTATCTGGCTCAGGCCACCTCAGTGTCTGAGGTTTTACCATCAAACTCAGCTGGACAGGTTGGTGCAAGCACCATGAGCTGGTCCTCAACACGCTAATAGGGAACTGTGACATTTTCCCACCTTCCCAAAAGAGGTTCTTTTCAAAGAAAACAACAACAAAAAAAAGGTGTCTTTGCAGGGAAACATCCCCCAGCAGCTCATTGCATTGCTTTGTGGAGACCATGCCTACATGGGGAAGGTCATGATGGGGCTCACTGCCCACACCTTGAGGTTTCATCATAAGAACCGGGGGATTTGTCCCCAGTGATGCACTTCACAGAATCAAAGAATGGTTGGGGTTGGAAGGGACCTCTGGAGGTCATCTAGTCCAACCCATCTGCTAAAGCGGGTTCACCGGAGCAGATCACACAGGAATGTGTTCAGGGGTGTTTGAATGTCTCCAGACAAGGAGATTCCAGAACCTCTCTGGGCAGCCTGTTCCAGGGCTCTGTCACACTCAAAGTGAAGAAGTTTTTCCTCATATTCAGATGGAACCTCCTGTGTTTCAGTCTGTACCCATTGCCCCTCCACCTGTCATTGGGCATCACTGAACAGAGTCTGGTCCATCCTCTTGACACCCATCCTGGAGATATTTATAAACATTGATGAGATCCCCTCTCAGTTTCTCTTCTCCAGGCTGAACAGACCCAGCTCTCTTAGTCTCTGCTCAAAAAAAGATGCTCCAGACTCCTCAACACCTTCGCACTTACCCAGTTTCCTCCTCTCCTCGGGGTCCTGCAGCAGGACGCGGAGTGATGGTCCCTCCGGCATGGTGACATGGAACTGCATAAAAGCCTTCTCCTGCTCTGGAAGTTCAGCATCGGATGCCGCTGTGTGAAACAAATGAGTGGGTATGGGCTTAAAAAGAAGTCAGGGTGCTGCATGGCCACCCAGACACCCATGGTGGTGGGGGAAAGGTGACCATGAAGTCACATCCATGCTCATGTGGCCCGGATAACTTCAGCACAAGCTTCCTCTCATTCAATCACAGCCTAAAATGACCACCAAGACATCACTGCTGGAGAGGGATGAGTTATTACAGAATCATTTGGTTGGAAAAGACCCTCAGGATTATCAAGTGCAACCATTAACCCAACATTGGCACTAACCCGTGTCCCTAAGAACCTCACCTCTGTGTCTTTTAAACCCCTCCAGGGATGGTGACTCCACCACTGCCCTGGGCAGCCTGTTCCAATGCCCAACAGCCCTTTCTGGGAAGAAATTTTTCCTAATATCCAACCTCAACCTCCCCTGACACAACTTGAGGCTGTTTCCTCTCATCCTGTCATCACATTCAAGGCTGCACCAGGCTTTGAAGTCAAGTGCAGGATTTGTCCCATTCGCAGCACAAGCATCCAACTCCTTTGCCTCTTTTCCCTCCTCTGCTGCAGTCTGGAAGCAGGACTGAAAATCAAGAGCCCTGCGTTTTCCCTGTGGTTAATGCCACAGAAACAATTCAGACAACAAGTAAAGCAAAAAAGCAGGGCAGACTAAAGCGTAGTTTAGAAAGTGAGCCCTCCTTGTTGCACATGGGACCCCAGCATGGGCAAAGACCTTGCAGTGCAACCACAGATCCTTCAATGACTTCAGAAGGGCCTGTTGGTTTTAAACTAAAAGAGGGGAGATTCAGGCCAGACACGAGGAAGAAATTTTTTACAATGAGGGTGGTGAAACACTGGCCCAGGTTGGCCAGAGAGGTGGTGGATGCCCCATCCCTGGAGACATCCCAGGCCAGGCTGGACGGGGCTCTGAGCAACCTGAGCTGGTGCAGATGTCCCCGCTCATGGCAGGGGTTGGACTAGATGCCCTTTGAAGGTCCCTTCAACACAAACTGTTCTATAGTTCTACGATTCTATGATGGAGAGGATGAAGATGGATGCAGCTTGCGCAGGTGCTCCAAGCACTACACTGGGCTCTCTATGTGTGATTTTTACACCCTTATTTCCAGCCAAAGCTGTTCCTAATCCCCTTTGGCTCACAGGGAGCTCAGGGTTTCATAGCAGCGTCCTTCCCTGGGCACAGAGTCTGATAAGAAGCAACCCAGAGGGTTCTAGGCAGCTTTGTGGACTTGCTGGTCCAAATGGAAGATCTCAAAGCCTGGTGAGCACCTTGGCATTGGCACAGAGCGGGGTGGGAATCAGCAGCTCCAGGGCTGGTTCACTCCTTGCCAGAATCCCCAGGGGATTAAACTGCAGCACAAGGAGTTTATTGCCAGCTGGTTATGGGAGCGGAAGATTTGTTATTCTGAACAAAGGGGTCAGGGCATGCTTGGAGAGGCAGCGAGCACGTGAGATCTCAACAGCGTGCTCTAGATGGAGGAAAAAAAAAAAAAAAATCCCCAAACACTCAAATTAGGGATTTCCTGCAGATTTATGCTTCCCCCAGCAACCAAGGTTACTAGGACACGGAAACAGCCTCAAAATTTTAGGGCAAACATTTGCCCTGTCCCTGTAGCTGCATGCAAACCCAGCTCCATCACCATCCTCTGCTGTTTCTGTCTTCAAGCCACTCCAGCCGCACGGCACCTCAGTCTCGATTCAGCTTCTGCAACGCCCACGCGGCAGAAGCCCAGCAGCAAGATTTCGGGCAGGCTCCGGAGCGGGGGAGGATGCTGGGACAGTCTGGCAGCCGTCACCCTCACAGCATTGCTTTCAGCAGCCATCCCCCAAGAAGCCACCCAGCCTGTCCTCATGTGTCCCATCACCACCAAGTGATGGGTCGGCACCACAGGTCACGGTGTGCATCGGCTGCCTGCCCCCAGATCCTCTTGCCTGACCCAAAATTGCTTGAAAGGGTGCTGGTGGTGGTGCAGATGGAGACGATGGGTCACAGCCCACGTCCCCGCTCCAGCTGGCTCCACAGAGCCACGTCAGCTCAGTTCTGGCACAGTCACCCATACCCTGCTGCCACCACCCCACCGCCCTTGGCTGCGCAGGGCAGCCGGCCATGAGGCTGGCAATTAAATTCGAGGAGCCCATACCAGTTTGTCCAGGGCTCCTTTGGATTTTATTTTTATTTTTTGAAGCCCCCAGCTGGCCTGTCACATGGCCTGGGGTCCCCCAGGAGGATGCTTGACCAAGGACACCAGCACACGCATGGTCAGCAGGCAGCTGACCCCCCACCGTTTACCCACCCAACCCCAAAGGGGACAGCAGGTGACATCCCTACAGGACCTCTATGCTTATCTTCTTGGAAGGACTTTGCAAACCAGAAATATGGGGGAAATCTGCCCTGGGCATGAATTTCTGAGTCAATAAGTGAGACCTCCCATTGCTGAGGGGAGACCTTCTGATCTCTGAACTGCCTGAAAGGAGACTAGAGCATGGAAGGGGTTGGTCTCTTCTCCCAAGTAGCAAGGGATAGGACAAGAGTAAATGGCCTCAAGTTGCACCAGGGGAGGTTGAGGTTGGATCTTGGGAACAATTTCTTCCCCAAAGGGCTGTCGGGCATTGGAATAGGCTGCCCAGGGCAGCGGTGGAGTCACCATCCCTGGAGGGGTTGGACAGATGTGGAGATGAGGTTCTTAGGGACATGGGTTAGTGCCAGGGGTGGGTTAATCATTGGACTCGATGATCTTGAGGGTCTTTTCCAACCAAAACAATTCTATGATTCTGTCAACAGCTCAGAGCATCCCAAAAACTTTAGGTTTTGTATCCACCTACTCTGTGCATGCCTCCATTCACCTCTTCTTTTGCAATCCCTCCCCAGCACCAGGCTGCCATGTAAAGCCAGAATTTGGCTGAGCAGGCAGCTGCGTCCAAGCTGTAACACTCACCAGGGCAGTCGCAGAGAGCAACGGCAGCAAAGTAGTGGGAGAGGGCTTTGAAATGCTCTGACTTGACATGGACCATGGTGGTCCAAGAGAAGGGAACGTAATCCTTCACGTGAGTCTGGGTCATTGTCTGGTGCACCAGCGAGTAGACGTCTTCCACCTGTGGGGAGTCAAAAGACACGCTGCTAAGCCATGGGTTGGGATGTTGGACGTCCATCAGGAGACAGTGACAGCGGGTTGTCCTCTCCTAGGGGGTTCTGCCAACCACAGAAGAAGCCTCTCCAGTGGTGACAGCCCCATCAAGTCCTCTCTTCCCCAAGGTGCTCACCCTTGCTGCCTCCTGGGCAAGCTGCAGCCAGGTGAGGAAGTCATGCTGGGCACGCAGCAAGGTCATCTTCTCAAAGACACACTCCTGGACCTGGGCAACCATCAGCCGCACCAGCATGTTCAAGGAGGCTGCACTCATATCCAGGCTGGGAGCATTGGAGAAGTTTTCCTTCAAGTAGTTAAAGGCACCTGCATGAGGGAGAAGCTCCTGGTAGCCATGGGGCTTGTAAGCAGGAGGGTCAGGCTTTTGGCCCATTAAGGTTTCCCCACCAGCAGCACAGGAGAAGAGCCAGCAAACCAGCTTGTATGTCAAACATCTCACCATAACTGGTGGGTAAAGAGGTCAGGGGTCCCTCCCTTGCTATCCTTGGGCCCACAGCTTTCTTCTCCAAAGCCCTGGGTGACCACAGTCATAGGGTCCATTCTTTCCCCAGCTACTCACAGATGGATCAGCATCTTTCCTCATCCCAGCTGGGACATCCCTACTGCTGTGCGGCAACAGAGAGGCCTTTGGGTGGCTGTTGGGTCATCCCAGCTCCTCTTCATCACCCACAAGAAGCAGCATGGTGCCAACATACACTAGGTTTGTGGTCCCTTGGAGATGCCCTGTCCCCATCCCACAGAGGTGGTGGCTGAACCATCCCTGGAGACATCCCAGGCCAGGCTGGATGGGGCTCTGAGCAACCTGAGCTGGGTGAAAATGTTCCTGTTCATGGCAGGGGGGTTGGACTAGATGACCTTTGAAGATCCCTTCCAAACCAAACTATTCTGTGGTCACTCTGGTGACGACTTCCAGACAGCACAGGGGACCCATAAAATAAGGAGGACCGGCCTATTTGGTAGAGGAGCAAAGGACTTACTGCAGCCTTTCAGTGCTTAAAAGAGGCCAGTAAGGAAGATGGGGACAGACTTTTAGCAGAGCGTGTTATGACAGGACAAGGAGCAATGGTTTTAAATTAAAAGAGGAGATTCAGGGTTGACGTGAGGAAGAAATTTTTGCCCCTGAGGGTGGTGAGACCCTGGCCCAGGTTGGCCAGAGAGGTGGTGGATGAACCATCCCTGGAGACATCCCAGGCCAGGCTGGACGGGGCTCTGAGCAACCTGAGCTGGTGCAGATGTCCCTGCTCATGGCAGGGGTGGGACTAGATGAGCTTTGAAGGTCCCTTCCAACCCAAACTATTCTGTGATCCCTCTTTGCACAACTGCTCCCTCCCCTTCTTGCACTCATCCGGATTATTCCCATCCCAGGGAAATACTGCCTTCATGCCCCTGGGGAGCCAGGGAAGGAGGGAAATCCACATACCAGCTGCCTTCTGAAAGGCATCGATGGCCTGGTTGAGGCCCGGCAGGGACGCACGGTCCTGCCGCGCTCCGATCTGGGTGTGCAGGGCTCCGATGTTGAAGAGCACGCTGCCCTTCTCGAAGGCCAGGGCCCGCTGGTGGGATGGGACCCCCGTCAGGGAATCGTACCTGGGGAACGGAAGAGGAATCGATGTCCAACCCTGGGTCCTTGTTCATGGATGCAGGAGGAGCCTGGAGGGTTTTCAGTGCTCTGCATGGGCTCGCAAAGCCACCGTTCCCACCATGACTGATCGCCATGGGGCACACGCTTTCTCCTTCCTCCCCTAACCAACCACCAGGGCAACTTTATGGGATTGAGTGCCCCCTCAGCAAGTTTGTGGATGACACCAAGCTGAGTGGTGCGGTTGACACGTCTGAGGGATGGGATCCATCCAGAGAGATCTGGACAAGCTCGAGAAGTGGGACCATGCGAACCTCATGAGGTTCAAAAAGGCCAAGTGCAAGGTCCTGCACATGGGTCGGGGCAACTGCCCGTATCAATACAGGCTGGGGGATGGATGGATGGAGGGAGAGCAGCCCTGCAGAGAAAGACTTGGGGATGCTGGTGGATGAAAGATTGGACAAGAACTGGCCTTGTGCTTGCAGCCCAGGTCAATCATATCTTGGGCTACATCAAAAGGAGCGTGGGCAGCAGGTTGATGGAGGTGACTCTGCCCCTCTGCTCTGCTCTGGTGAGACCCCCCTGCAGTGCTGGTCCAGCTCTGGGTCCTCAGCACAGGACACACATGGACCTGCTGGAGAGGGGCCAGAGGAGCCACAGAAATGATCCGAGGCTGGAACAGCTCTGCTGGGAGGACAGGCTGAGAGAGTTGGAGTGTTCAGCCTGGAGAAGAGAAGGTCTCGGGGAAATCTTATTGTGGCCTTTCCATACTTAAAACGGGCCGATAAGAAAGACTGGGACAAACTTTTTAGAAGGGCCTGTTGTGATAGGACAAGGGGTGATGATTTTAAACTCAAAGAGAGGAGATTCAGGCTAGAGAATAAATTTTTGCCCCTGAGGGTGGTGAGAGCCTGGCCCAGGTTGCCCAGAGAGGTGGTGGATGAACCATCCCTGGAGACATCCCAGGCCAGGCTGGACGGGGCTCTGAGCAACCTGATCTGGGTGAAGATGTCCCTGCTCATGGCAGGGGGTTGGACTAGATGACCTTTGAAGGTCCCTTCCAACCCAAACTATTCCATGATTCCGTAACAGCAAGCCCAGAGCAAGGGGAAAACCCAGCTCCCCACATCTGCTGGCTCCGGCTTTGCTGCTGAAGCAGCAGTACCATCATGGATGTTTGGTACCATCTCCCTCCCCACTCGCGATGACCCCAGGTGGGATGGGGAAATCTGCACCAACCAGTGGAAGAAGACACCCAGGCTTTTGGTGGGAGGGAAGAAACGGCTGTCGAGGAAGTAGAGCTGGTTGTAATACTCCATCAAGAGCTCCAGCCCGGCTTCGTTGCGGCTCGGGGTGCGCATCGCCTGTGGGGATGGGAGAGGAGACACGTGGGTGGGAAGAGAAGGGGAAAACGGGAGGAGAAACGACAGATTTATGGAGCTGCACATGCTGGCCAGCCCATGGGGAAGAAACTCCACTGGAGTTATTAGATCAATAGGATCAGATCAATATAATCAATAGGATTAGGTCAATAGTGGATGAGATGCTGTGCAGCAGCAGGATGCAGCTCCCTGGCACAGGTTCAGCTGCAGGAAAGGTCAGGGAGGCACCAATTGGGTGCTGGGGCGCCCAAATCCAGAGCCAGCCACCTGGGAGCTGTGCTGGAGGTGATGCTGATCTAAAACAAGCTGAGATTATTCTTATTTGGTTTTTTTAAGAGAAACTCATGCAAAGTCTGATTAAATAAATGCTAGGGATGAAATAGGATTTTTTGCTCTTAATAAAAAAGACCTTGAGCTTTTGACCCAGCATGGGAAGGAGGGTCGGAGCTCTCCTAATGTCTCATTTTAATTTTAACTAGGCTTTTTCCCAGTGTCTGGCTTTGCAAGGCTCCTCTCCCACAGCCTGAAGAGCACGATCAGGCCCTTCACAAGTGCTTGGGCAAGTGTTTTCCTTTCTGCTCTCCCAGATCAAAGCTTCACAGCAAGGCAAAACTTGAAGTTACTTATGAGACCAATTCATAAGAGAGGAAAAATTCACCTTTATCGGATTACTTCATATTTCCTCTTCTCCAAGCACTAGCTGGAGAGAGAGCAGTCATTTAGCCTTGCTGGGAGTTAATTAATATTCGTAAATCAGTAATGGATTGCATTATACATTTTATTGCTGTTCAGTTCTAGGTTAGCCGGGCATCAAAGGACAGGGTAAGAAAACAATTACTGAATAGTCTGTAATATTCTAGAACCTATGAACAGAAGTTGAGGTGCTCTAGTGTGGGAATCCCTTATTCACAAGGTTAAGGGTGCTGTTTGGAGAGAGGATGAGGAGACACCCGAAGCAAAATGTGGCACCTCCAATGAGTGTTTCTGGACAAGCCAAAGCAAGACACTGCAACTCAAGGGACACCGACCTGCCGCAGCTCCATGAACTCTTTGATTTCTTTTTCAAACAAGATGCTCTCCTCTCCATAGTGTTCACTGATGAAATCCTGGATGGGGAAACAAGAGAAAAGAAAACCCTGAGTCACCCTTTAAAACAGATTTTCATGATTTAAAGGGTGACTTTGGGTAATTCTGTATAATGCTGCTTTCCCTGCAAGGAAACCTCCACCAAGAAAAACCATCTCGTCCCCTGCCTGGCTCCTGCTCTCCAGTATCTCCACACCCCTACCTCCCACTTTACCATGTCTTAAGTCCAGCTCCTCCCCATAAATTTACTTTTTGCAGCTGTTCTAAACAATAAAATGTTTTGTAGATGCTGCAGCATCTCCTCTACAACACCCAACCCTACCCATGTGCTGAAACATCTCTCAAATTGCACGGTCGCTCCCCTCCATCAGTTTACATTGTGTGAAACCCCAGCGCTCACCTTCAGTGGTACCAGCAAATCCAGCTCCTTCGTCTCCTTCAGGCCCAAAGGGATCATGGGGACGCTGATGGACTCGCTGGAAGAAGACAAAAATTTATTTAGTGGTTGGTTTAAAAGCCTTGAAGAGACCTTGTGTGTCGGGGATTAAAGTGACGTAGCTCTTTGCCCTGGGCTTGTGCTGCTCCTGTTAAAGAGTGAAACTAGAAGAGGACTTGACTCCGCGTAGCAGAAGGATGGTCTTCCCAATGGGATGTTGGGAACACCAACACAAGAGAAGGAGTGCACAGAAAATAACCTGAAACCATCACTCCTATTCCTCCAGCTTCTGCTTTTCTCTCCATAACAAGTACGAGAGCAACAAAATAGGCTCCAGTAATGAAGCTGCTTTAATTAGCAACCCTTGGGAACTGGGTGTGATGTGAGGACAGGTCACAGATTCACCCACTCCTATGTGCTAATTTGGGCTTCAGTGCTGATAAGGACTTGCCTGGGCTGCAGCGCTGTGCCTGATATTGAAGTTTTCTACCTCTATTAACAGCAGTTGTCTAATAATAGGTCTTATCACAGAGCCGGTTCGATATTGTGAAATGCTGAAGACAGAATCATAGAATCATTTTGGTTGGAAGAGACCCTCAAGATCATTGAACCCAACTGTTAACCCAGCCCTAGCACTACCCCATGTCCCTGAAAACCTCATCTCCATCTGTCCAACCCCTCCAGGGATGGTGATTCCACCACTGCCCTGGGCAGCCTGTTCCAATGCCCGACAGCCCTTTCCAGGAAGAAATTTTTCCTAATATCCAACCTCAACCTCCCCTGGTGCAACGTGAGGCCGTTTCCTCTGCTCCTGGCGCTTGTTCCTGGGGAGCAGAGCCCGACCCCCCTGGCTCCAAGCTCCTCTCAGGCAGGTCAGAGATCAGAAGGTCTCCCCTCAGCTCCTGTTCTCCAGGCTGAACCCCCAGGTCCCTCAGCCGCTCCCATCGCACTTGTGCTCCAGCCCCTTCCCCAGCTCCGTTCCCTTCTCTCAACTCACTCCAGCACCTCAAGGGCTTTCTTGGTGTGAGGCACCAAAAACTGACCCCAAGATTCAAGGTTGGGCTTCACCAGTGCCCAGGAGAGGGGGACAGTCACTTCTCCAGTCCTGCTGGCCACACTAGTGCTGACACAAGCCAGGATGCTGTTGACCTTCCTGACCACCTGGGCAACACACTGGCTCATGTTCAGCCATTGTCAACCAACACCCCCAGGTCCTTTTCCACCAGGTAGTTTTCCAGCCACTCTTCCTCAAGCCTGTAGTGCTGCACTGGGTTGTTGTGACCCAAGTGCAAGACCCGGCACTTGGCCTTGTTGAACCTCAGACAATTGGCCTCAGCCCATTGACCCATCCAGATTCCTCTGTAGAGCCTTCCTGTCCTTGAGCAGACCAACACTCCCACCCATCTTGCTGTCATCTGCGAACTTACTGAGGGTGCACTCAATCCCCTCATCCAGATCATTCACCCAGGTTTGCACAACAGCCCTGTCTCGTTACCTCCAGATACAGCTGACAACTTGTTGGCACATCACTCATTAGTCCAGGGAGGAAAAGAGGCAAGTTGCAAAAATCTAGGGTGCGGGGAAAGGAGGTTACACCCATATTTTCATCTGTTCATACTGAATAAACAGCTCCGAGAGCTATAATTAGTACAGAAAAGCCATTATTGCTCCTTCCCTAACAAGATTTCCGCTTGAATCCAATGCCCCAAGCAAACAAAGAGGCTTTTGTTTGGCCTGGGAAAGGTTTTGGGGTTGCTGCTACTGCTGTTTTCTTCTTAAACCAGGGCAAACAAGCAGTGGGTTGGAAAAGTCCATCATGCTTGATAGGAAAGAATTTGGGGAGGACGCATGCAATGCGGGATATGTTGCATGCATCCCTGCTTCTAACACAGAAGGAGGACCAACGTCCAGGATTACAATCAGAGACTGCAACAGACACTCTGAATGCAGGAAACACCCAAGGGTGCTGGAGATACGGGCTCTCTTGGCCACCTGAGGAGGACCATGCAACATGAAAAGCACGTGGATGGACAAAGAATCAGAGAATAGTTTGGGTGGGAAGGGACCTTCAAAGCTCATCCAGTGCCCCCCCTGCCATGAGCAGGGACATCTGCGCCAGCTCAGGTTGCTCAGAGCCCCGTCCAGCCTGGCCTGGGATGTCTCCAGGGATGGTTCATCCACCACCTCTCTGGGCAACCTGGGCCAGGCTCTCACCACCCTCAGTGTCAAAAGTTTCTCCCTTTTATCTCATTTGAATCTCCCCTCTTTGAGTTTAAAACCATCACCCCTTGTCCTATCACAACAGGCCCTGCTTAAAAATCTGTCCCCATCTTTCTTATTGGCCCCTTTTAAATATAAAAAGGCCACAATAAGGTTTCCCCAGAGCTTCTCCTCCCCAGGCTGAACCCCCAGCTGTCTCAGCCTTTCTCCCCAGAGCTGTTCAGCCCTCGGCCCATTCCCGTGTCCCTCCTCTGTCCCGCTCCAACAGCTCCATGTCTGGCTGGTGCTGGGACCCCAGAGTTGGACGCAGAGCTCAGGGGGTCAGGACATGGGGGCACAGGAGCAGAATCCCCCCCTCCACCTGCTGCTCACGCTGCTCTGGGTGCAGCCCAGGATATGATTGACTTTCTGGGCTGCAAGGGCACATTGCCAAGTCATGTCCCATTTTTCATCCACCAGCACCCCCAAGTCCTTCTCTGCAGGTCTGCTCTCCATCCATCCATCTATCCATCCATCCCCCAGCCTGGATTGATAGCGGGTGTTGCCCCGACCCAGGTGCAGGACCTTGCACTTGGCCTTGTTGACCCTCATGAGGTTCACGTGGACCCACTTCTCGAGCCTGTCCATGTCCCTCTGCATGGGTCCCATTCCTCAGGTGTGTCAACCGCGCCTCTCAGCTTGGTGTCACCAAACACCATCCACCCATCCATCTCAGGAAGGGAAGGAGCAGCAGCAGTTCCCATGTTGCTGCAGCATCTCAGGTTTTTTCTGCCTCAGGGATTTCTGCATTTCTCACCCAGCAAAACGGTGCTGATGAACCACCCCAGCACGTTGGTTTGCTGCTGGTGAACATGCCAGGGTTACCGTTCCAGTGAGTCAAGCCCAAGATGGCTGGGTAAGCATTGCACAGCAACAGAGTGTTTCAATTAACAAAAGGTCTAACCTCAGAAAGAGAGAAAAATAACCTGATACCCTCGATGGGAAAAGAAAACTAGTGAGTAATCCACTGTGGGAATAGCCAGAACAGGAGGTTAGGCACCTGTACAGCCACTTTTTTAATTGCTTCTGATAAATATCCTATTTCACCTGATAGGAAAAAAACCTCATGCTTTAGTATGATGCTTGGGAAAGAGGGACGATGCAAGTCAAGATGGTTGTTTCTGACTTATTCCTCATGCTTTGGGACATTGGCATCCAGAGGATGCACCTCCCATCCCCAAATGCTTCCTAAGATTAGATATTAGGAAAAAAATGTTAATGGAAAGGGTTGTCAGGCATTGGAACAAGCTGCCCAGGGAAGTGGTGGAGTCACCATCCCTGAAGATGTTTAAAAGACATGTAGATGAAGTTCTCAGGGACATGGTTTAGTGCCAGTGTTGGGTTAATGGTTTAACTGTATGATCTCGAGGGTCTTTTCCAACCAAAATGATTCTATGATTCCAAGTGATTTCTAGGAAAATCTGCTGAGTTCGGTCTCCTTGCAGCTCTATGAGTTTGCCCTCCGTGCAGTTCTATAGAAGAAACGTGGGCGTTCGCAGGACGAAAAACTGTTCCCAGCAAATCTGGCCCACGCCCAGGTCCTCCCCTATTCTCCAACCTCCACCTTGCGGTCCCTGCCAGAAGGTCAAACCCTGTGCAGAGCAGGGAGGCAAGAGCAATGGGTACCAAGGCAAGAGGCTGCCTTCCTCCCAGAAAAAGCTAAAATTAAATGACAATAATAAAAATAATATCCCAGCTGAGCAGGCTGCTCTTCCCACACTGCAGTTTACCTCTCGTTCTGGTAGACGTCCACGCTGCTGTTCAGTTCCTCCAGCTCCTCCTTCAGCAGCTGCAGGTTGGAGTTCACGTAGCTCAGCTCCAGGGCGACCGTCTCTTTGACCTTGTGGTTACTGGTGGCCCTGCAAGACAACACGATATGGATCAAACCTCCCCCGATTTCATCAATGACTTTATTTATCAGCTCTTGGCCGCACTGATAAATAGAAGTGAAGTTATCCAGCGGTACAGTAACATGTGCATCCATCCAAATGCTCCTGGAGAACCGTGTCTCTTGCTCTGCACGTGATCATAGAATCATCAGATGGTTTTGGCTGGAAGAGACCTTTGAAGCTCATCCAGCGCCCCCCCTGCCATGAGCAGGGACATCTGCACCAGCTCAGGTTGCTCAGAGCCCCGTCCAGCCTGGCCTGGGATGTCTCCAGGGATGGTTCATCCACCACCTCTCTGGCCAACCTGGGCCAATGCTCCACCACGCTCATCATAAAAAATGTCTTCCTTATATCCAGTCTGAATCTCCCCTCTTTTAGTTTAAAACCATCACCGCTTGTCCTATTGAACATCCTGCTAAAAAGTCTGTTCCCATCTTTCTTATCAGCCCTTTTAAGTATTTAACGGCCACAATAAGGTCTCCCCGGAGCCTTTTCTTCTCCAGGCTGAACGCCTCCAAATTTCTCAGCCTTTTGAGACCAGGGAAACCAGATCAATCAGACCCCTGTGCTATGGAGGCTGAGGCCGGGCAAAACTCATCACAGTGTTGCACCCTGCTCAGATCAATCTGCTCTTTCTGCCCCGGAGCAAATTTCCCCTTGACCATCCATGCTCCCACCTCCCGTGCAGCTTCAGATTTTGCTATGAGCACTCAAAGTGCTCACACGCACTAAAATAAAAAGTGCTTTACGGTCAAGTTTGAGGAGGAAAAAAAAAAACAACTTATTTTTTGGGGTGCAAACGACCCTTCTGCTCACTCATTAGCAGAGCCGGACCCTGCCCTCCCTTCTCCACTCCTGCACGTCAGGAGATGTAAACACCGTGGATTGATTTCAGCTGCCTGCTCCCAGCAACACGAGCTCCCAGGCTGATTATAACCCTCTTATCTGCTCCGAAGGAAAGCGGGGAGAGATAACCCAGAGCTGACAGTGTTGGCTGGAAGGGGTTCTGGCTGCTTGTGCTAAATCATGCCACGTTCTGCGAAAAACAACACGTGCACGAGCTCTGCTCAATGCTTTTCCCCAGCTTTTGCAGAGCATTTTGCCTTTGACTTTTGTGTTTTCTTTTTTTCTTTGTGGATAGTATCCTCCAAAGGCTTTGCCCTGACCTGGCTCAGGGCAGTAGAAAGAGTTATGCCATTTTTCTTTTAAGATGCTGGTCCTTTAATGTCTCCTCCCCCTTTGCTGTGATTCCCCAAAATCAATTAATTTTTTTTTTTTTATTTTAAACAAAGCAGAACCACAGCCGGTCCAGAGATCTCTGTGGTCGCTTCCATTTAAACATCCTTCGGCATTTCTGTTATTCCCCATATGGTGTCAGCACAGTAACCACTCTTTTTCCCTGTAAAACACTATTTAGTTGCTATTTTAGTCCTTTACGCATCACAACACTTCCAGGACACAGGTGCATCGCTGCTGTCATCACAGTTTTCCTCCAATAAAAATTAAAGGGAGTTTCCCCTCCTTGCTCCCAGCTAGCAACAATATTTATATATATATTTTAAAATTTCTTATGTTACCAATAGCTGATGTGTGCCAATTTGCAACCCAGCAACACCAGGCTAAGTTTGCACACACACGCACGATGTATTTCTGACCGGTGCTTTCACCTCTGCTCTGCAGCAAAAAGGACTTTATCACCTCGCAAAGCCCAGATTTGCTCTGCAGGGCTTTGCACGCACGTGCAAGTTTTTCCGGGTCTTGTCACCAGGTGAAGGTTTTAAAGCCCAGCGTCACTTCGGGGCACTCCTGCGAGTGCCACACGCAGCAATTAAGAGCACGGGACCACTTAGAAAGTTAATTTAGGGGAGAACTCCATCTTTTCCATCACCATACCCAAGCGCTTTGTGCTCCCTGTCCAGGGCAGGAGCTGATTTATGAGAACCCAGAGCCTACGTGTCTCCATCGACCTCCCCAGTGAAGTTATCAGCTGTTTGCTTAGCTAACACCAAAGACTTCTGATTCTTTTTTTTTTTTAATTTCTTTTTAAGAAACTGCTTTATTGGCGACACCTTTATCTCTCCGATTGCTTCGCTCAGCTCCAGTATTTGAACAAGAACGGAAAAGGTTTCTGCCGCCTCTGCCCATTTATTTATCCAGCAAACAAACCCTCTTAACACCCCTGAGCAAACACCGCGTGCACTTTTTTCCCAGCACCCCATTCATGGTAACCTCTCCAGGAAAGGCGACCGATATGCTGAACAGAACAGTTCAGATTATTTTTTAAAGCATTTAGAGGTTTGGGGTTTTTTTTTTTTGTTTGGTTGTTTTTTTTTGAGGCAAAGAAATCAGTGTTTTCAGCTGCAAACTCTGCCCCAGGCTGGGCAACCCCCAGCTTTTTTTTCCATTTGCATTTAGCATTAGCATAGAGAGATGCAAAAGAAATTTCTCCATGCAACTCGAGTCTATAATTTTTAAGAAATAACCTTTAGACTTAGAACATAATCCCCGACCCCCTCCACCTTAAATTTCAGGCAAAAGCTTGTTTGGTTGGTTGGTTTTTCTCCCCAACATTTCCTGTGTTTCATAAGCTCTGAGCACTGTAGCACCCAGAAACCCACATTAAAGAAATATTAAAAATTAAAAAAACCAACCAACCAAAAAAAAAAACCCACAAACAAACAAAACTAAAACAAAAAACCCCACTCATCAAGAAATTTAAAAAATCCTCAGCTGGAAAATGGACTTGTGGAAGGGAAGAACTAAGTGGCTGCTACAAAAAGACATTCAAACTGCTGATGCAGCAAAATAAAAGGGAAGAAGAAAAAAAAAAGCGCCTCATCAGTGCATTTCCCTGGCTGAGTAATTAAGATGTGTTTTGCATCACATTTTTCGCTCACTCCCCTACATGCGGCTCCGATTCCCGTTGTTTGCACCAAAACCGCGGCCGGGCGCGTTTCTGCTGAGCCAGCGCATTTCCCCTTAATTTTTTTATAATAAAGGGGAGTCGTGTGGAGCAGCACACGTTGGGATTTCATGGCCTTTTTTTTTTTAATTAGATGAGGTTGAAGCCTGGTTGAAGCAGCGGGGTGTGGGGGCTGTAACCTCACCTCCCCCAGGAAGCCTCGCTGCCATTAAAATGCCATTTTTTTAATACTTTAGCTGTGCAACTATTACTCCCTTCTTCCAGGTGCATGCAGCACTGACATTAAATGATTAAGTTCGGAATTGAAAAGTCAATCTGATTTTATTGAGGGGAAAAAAAAAAAAAACAATCAAACTGGAAAAAATATGCAAAAAAAAAAAGCTACTTCAGTGTAGTCTTATGCTCCAATATCCAAGAGGAATGTGAAGATACATGCGAGAGCTACAAAAAAGGTCATCCTCGGGTTAAAAATGTTAAAATAGCTGCAAAAATCATGCAATTGCATCATGATGTCTCTACAGATAAAGGCGTTAATGCCCTGGATTTACTTGTGCTGGACCAGCTGCAATCTGAAAACCATGCAAAGGTACCAAATTTTGCACCGTCCCATAAACGCATCGTTCCGACAGTGTGAAAAACCCATCCGCACAGTTATACCTGGATTTTCAGCTTCTGGTGGAACCACTGGGATGGAGATTTTTGGAACTAAAGCTGGATTTGACCCACTCGCATGGGGTATTGGGCAGGAGACACTGCACTCTGAGCTCAATCCCAGCTCGACTTCTATTCCCATTATTTCATGTGCTCAAACCCTGCTTTGCCCCAGGCTCCCAAGACATTAAAACGATAATTTTCCGTTAAAATGCATAGCATCAGCATTCCAACGAATGGAGGGCTGGCATTTCTAGGATGAATACTGCAAAGTCAAGGGAAAACTGAGCAAACCCCCCCCATAGCTGTGGGAGTGCTGGCATCAGTTGCCTTGTAGACATCAAGACCGTATTTCCACCGAATCCCTGG
This sequence comes from Caloenas nicobarica, assembly GCF_036013445.1. Classification (NCBI taxonomy): domain Eukaryota; kingdom Metazoa; phylum Chordata; class Aves; order Columbiformes; family Columbidae; genus Caloenas; species Caloenas nicobarica. The sequence continues at coordinate 163,680,676 of NC_088246.1, read as the reverse complement.
ACCTGAGGGTTGCTCGAGGGACCAGGACTCACCTGAAAAGGTTTTCTGCCCCCGCTCGCATCCTCATCTCCTTGTTGATCTGCTGGTTAATCCGCGCCCGGCGATGCTGCAGTTTGCTGCGCTGGGTCTGGGCGAAGGGGTCGCAGCCCTGCTGAGGGAGAAGGAGAGGGTCTCACCAAAAAAAAATAACCCACCACCACAAACACCCTACAATTTTGAGACTAAAAATGGCACTTTCCGAGCCGGACGTTGCACTTGGAGGAAAGTTTTGTTATCTAATACTACCTGTTGCTTAGAGCAATTTATTTTCTAAGCTATCGAGGTGCTGGAGCGAGTTGAGAGAAGGGGACGGAGCTGGGGAAGGGGCTGGATGGAGCACAAGTGTGATGGGAGCGGCTGAGGGAGCTGGGGGTTCAGCCTGGGGAACAGGAGCTGAGGGGAGACCTTCTGATCTCTGAACTGCCTGAAAGGAGGTTGTAGAGAGATAGTGGTTGGTCTCTTCTCCCAAGTAATGAGTGATAGAATGAGGGGAAACGGCCTCAAGTTGCGCCAGGGGAGGTTGAGGTTGGATCTTGGGAACAATTTCTTCCCAGAAAGGGCTGTGGGGCATTGGAACAGGCTGCCCAGGGCAGTGCTGGAGTCACCATCCCTGGAGGGGTTTAAAAGATCTGGAGATGATGTTCTCAGGGACATAGCTTAGTGCCAGTGTTGGGTTAATGGTTGGACTCCATGACCTTGAAGGTCTCTTCCAACCAAAATGACTCTGCGATTCTACTCTATTCTATGCAGAAAACGCTTCACAAATGCCACCATGAACAGAAGCCAAGCATCTCCTTTCCAGGGTCTCACCATCCGGATGCAAGACAAGACTCAGTATAACCCTTGAGCTCAGGAACAGATGTGATCTCGCGTCTATAAGTGCTCCCGTCTCCTGCCGGCTGCAGGGGATGGGGCACGGGCAGCAAGTCAAGAGTTCACGGGGGTGGAGAAACGAGCCGCACAAAGCAATAAATTAATTCCACCCCTGCCTCCTTCCTCGGCTTCGGCTCGGATTTTCCGCAGACAGGGAAATGACGTTTAATCTCCGACTTCAGGAGATAACAGACAGTAATATCCCTCTGTCTCGCGCACTATTATGGGATGCCTCCAGCACAGAGGTTGCCACGAGGAGGGTCTCTGAATGTGGGGTCACAAAAGCTCTACCCAAGCAGAGATGATTTTTGTTGTGCGAGGAGCAGTTCGGACGGACAAAGCGGGGCCCTACAAGACCCCTGAATAATAATAATTTTTTAAAATAAAAAGTGTCTGGGAGGGCACAAGACCGGGCAGTTTAAGAGATGGAGACCTCCCAGTTTGCTTTTCATACACCAGCGCAAAGCATGTGCAGATGCCTCCAAGAACATATTAAGATCCACTGTAGCACTGAAAGAAATTCCTCAAAGCCACTATTTTGCCCTCTTGCTTCCCTCAAAAAAAAAAAAATCCGTTCGCTACGTCTTGCCTTGGTCCCCACTGCTTTCCCCTCATCCCTGTTGGTCGACCCCTTGACTCCACATCAAAAAGTTGGTTTGCCACCCAAGAGACTCAACAGAGCTCAAACAGTGCCCACCTCATCCAAAACACTTTCTCAGCTATTTTCTTCCACATAGAGAAGATCTTGATGGGCTTAACTAGGCCTCACCTCATCCTCCAGGATAGGTCACACCAGTCTCAAACCCAACAAGCCAAGGCAACCCTTGGTTACCCCTCCAGAAGATACTGTAGGTCCTGCTGGTACTCTGGGAAAACTTCTAACAAATTATTTGATTTTTTTTTTCTGGGCCCATAGGAAAGGAAAAAAATATTTGCTCAAAAAAAAGTATGAGAGCAGCTTTGATTAGTAAGCAGGGAATGGGAAATTTTGTGTTTTCATGGACTTCAGCTTTCTGAAAATTAATTTCTTGTATTCAAAGTCCACTCAGTGGTGCCCCCTTTGAAAAAGGTCCTGGATTAACATCAGCATTTTTATCTAAGTGAAAGATTTGAGCTCCTAATTGGTACATTGGAGACCACAGAATCAGAGTCACTCCACCTGGTCCATAAATCTGCAGGCTTAATGCTTCACAATAATCTATGAATCACAGAATCACAGAATCACAGAATCACAGAATCACAGAATCACAGAATCACAGAATGTTAGGGATTGGAAGGGACCTCGAAAGATCATCTAGTCCAATCCCCCTGCCAGGGCAGGAACCCCTAGGTGAGGTTACACAGGAAGGCGTCCAGGCGGGTTTTGAATGTCTCCAGAGAAGGAGAATCCACAACCCCCCTGGGCAGCCTGTTCCAGTGTTCTGTCACCCTCACTGAGAAGAAGTTTCTTCTCACATTTAAGTGGAACCTCTTGTGTTCCAGCTTGAACCCATTACCCCTTGTCTTACTGTTGGTTGTCACCGAGAAGAGCCTGGCTCCATCCTCGTGACACCCACCCTTTATATATTTATAAACATTAATGAGGTCACCCCTCAGTCTCCTCTTCTCCAAGCTAAAGAGCCCCAGCTCCCTCAGCCTTTCCTCATAAGGGAGATGCTCCACTCCCTTCATCATCTTTGTGGCCCTGCGCTGGACTCTCTCCAGCAGTTCCCTGTCCTTCTTGAACTGAGGGGCCCAGAACTGGACACAATATTCCAGATGAGGTCTCACCAGGGCAGAGTAGAGGGGAAGGAGAACCTCTCTTGACCTACTAACCACCCCCCTTCTAATACACCCCAGGATGCCATTGGCCTTCTTGGCCACAAGGGCCCAGTGCTGGCTCATGGTCATCCTGCTGTCCACCAGGACCCCCAGGTCCCTTTCCCCTACACTGCTCTCTAATAGGTCATTCCCCAACCTGTACTGGAACCTGGGGTTGTTCCTGCCCAGATGCAAGACTCTACATTTCCCCTTGTTATATTTCATTAAATTTTTCCCCGCCCATGAATTTGTCGAAATTACTGAAGGAATAAGGTGGAAGCAGGAGGCCACGACTATTCTGGAAAAGCAATTAAGTGGGACATTAAGGAAAACATCCCAACAGCTGCACAAATCTGGAGTGAGGAGCAAATACAGGAAAGGCTGATCCAGAAATGCCACTTGTTGATTTGTCCTTGGGAACCCACCCACCTTGTACACATCATTGGCTCCCCAGGTGAAAAAAACCAAAAAATCCAGAAATTGGAAGAAAAAGGAAAAGTATGAGTAATCCCACACCACGGAGACCAACAAGGGATCATGCCAGGTTTTCTCCAGCAAGAAGGAGCTGGGTCATCGCTGAGGATGGACTTAGAAACAACAACAAAAAATAACCACGTAGGTACTACTAAATCTGAGCACCCAGAGGCTCTTGAAACAAAGGAGACGGCACCAAACCCTTCCCCAGAAAGTAGCTGCTCATGCAGATTGAGTCCAAGATACTGCACGAGTATTTCTTTTATTAATTAAAGGATGATTACAAACATTGTGTTTCTTCACACAGTGTGAGGCATTAACCTGTATATGGAAATTAAAGTTTAAGGTGGGGGAAAGAAGCTGTGAAGGTGGTGCTAATTAAAATTTCAAGAGCCCCTCAGGTTTACTGATGAGAGCTGTGTGCACTTGTCAGCTCCAGAGACACACAAGCCAAATACATATGCAAATATATCCAAATAAACATGCAAATATATCCAAATACACGCAAACAAGCAGGACCCCTCTCTCTGCCTCTAGAATCATAAAAATCTACCCAAAACTCAACAGCCCTGGTAGCAACAGTTGGAGGTGGAAAGCACCAGTTCTTCCTACAGGAGCTTTTATCACCTTTGAGACCTTTTCACTTTTTGCAAAGGTTTGCTTAAAAGCAGTCAGAAGACTTTTAGATTTTTTTTTTTGGAGGGAAGAGCAAAGACTACCTGAATAAATGAGCTGGAGGCCAGAGGAATTGCAGATGAGAGATGATGGAAGAGGCACGAATGGAACGACTATCCAAAACCACAGAGAAGGTCCATGAATCTCAGACTGGTTGGGGTTGGAAGGGACCTCTGGAGATCATTCAGTCCAACCCACCTGCTAAAGCAGGGTCACCAGAGCGGAATCACAGAATCACAGAATGTTAGGGATTGGAAGGGACCTCAAAAGATCATCTAGTCCAATCCCCCTGCCAGAGCAGGAACACCTAGGTGAGGTTACACAGGAAGGCGTCCAGGCGGGTTTTGAATGTCTCCAGAGAAGGAGAATCCACAACCTCCCTGGGCAGCCTGGTCCAGTGTTCCGTCACCCTCACTGAGAAGAAGTTTCTTCTCAAATTTAAGTGGAACCTCTTGTGTTCCAGCTTGAACCCATTACCCCTTGTCTTACTGTTGGTTGTCACCGAGAAGAGCCTGGCTCCATCCTCGTGACACCCACCCTTTATATATTTATAAACATTGATGAGGTCACCCCTCAGTCTCCTCTTCTCCAAGCTAAAGAGCCCCAGCTCCTCAGCCTTTCCTCATAAGGGAGATGCTCCACTCCCTTAATCATCTTTGTGGCTGCGCTGGACTCTCTCCAGCAGTTCCCTGTCCTTCTGGAACTGAGGGGCCCAGAACTGGACACAATATTCCAGATGAGGTCTCACCAGGGCAGAGTAGAGGGGAAGGAGAACCTCTCTCGACCTACTGACCACCCCCCTTCTAATACACCCCAGGATGCCATTGGCCTTCTTGGCCACAAGGGCAGATCGCACAGGATCATGTCCAGGTGGGTTTGAATGTCTCCAGAGAAGGAGACTCCACAACCTCTCTGGGCAGCCTGTTCAGGGCTCTCGCACCTCAAAGTAAAGAATTTTCTCCTCATATTCAGATGGAACCTCCTGTGTTTCAGTCTGTGCCCGTTGCCCCTCATCCTGTCGTTGGGCACCACTGAAAAGTCTGGTCCATCCTCTTGACACCCACCCTGGGGATATTTATAAACATTTGAGATCCCCTCTCAGCTTCTCTTCTCCAGGCTGGACAGCCCCAGCTCTCTCAGTCTCAGACAAGAAGTGAGAGGCAGAGTGTTATGAGCAGACTCTAGGATGGTTTTACAAGATACTCAAATTCAGCGTCAAAACCTCTCTGCTGCAAAAGCAATTAAGGGGTTTAGCTAATTGACTTGGCAGCTTCCCACTTCTCCCATGCCCAGCTCAAGACAACACCAAGAGGCCACAGCCAAGTCACCTCAGTGTCAAAGCTGCTGAATGAGACCCCTCTCAAACATGCAAGAGAACAGCACTGGAAATCGCTGATCACTTTGTGTTTCCACAAGACCACAAAGGAGCTGCCCTCCAGCAATGTTTGCAAGCCCTGAAGCAGCTGGGGACCAAACACGCCCCAACAACTTCCAGGACATCATGGCACTTGGATTTTCCTAGACTTTCCCCTCCGAGAGACACTAAACCATTTGTAGATCTGCAATGTTGGGGTTTTTTCCCCCCTCTATCTGAATACTGGGCGTCTTCTCAATCAGATTTAATGAGATAGTTATCAATTCCCATCCAGGTTCCTAAGTCAACAACAAAAAGGTACCGAAAAGTCAAGTACTGGAGCACCTGATGTAATACCAAAGCCTTCTGAGGGTGTCAAGTCAGGATCTCGAGACTTGTTGCCACTTTGGGGACTTCATGTGACCTCCCCACACTCCACTTTCCTCCTCACCCTTTACGATGTTGGGTTATTACAGTGACCCATGGGACTGCAGCACATCTCGCCTCAAGAAGATCTGCTGTCGGTCCCAAAGCATCATCCCTGGCTGGCATGGACCAGTAGAAGCATTATGCCAAGGCCACCATGGAGAACCACTAAGTCTAGTCTGCAGCTGCTCCTGGGGCGTTGCAGAAATAACGTTATTTCACGAGTGTTGAAGCAAGAAAGAAATTCAGCTCCAGCATGAGATACTTAGCCCAGGTTAACTTACATATGAAAGGAAACACCATCACAAGCAAAAAAAGGTCATATTTAAATAAAAAGGTAGATAGTTCAGGCATTGGAACAGGCTGTCCAGGGAAGTGGTTGAATCACCATCCCTGGAGGTGTTTAAAAGACACATAGATGAGGGTCTTAGGAACATGGTTTAGTGCTAGAGTTAGGTTAGGTTATGGTTGGATTCAATGATCTTGAGGGTCTTTTCCAACCAAAATGATTCTATGATAGGCAAGATAGAGAGTCAAGAGGAGAGGATGCCCACCCTCTAACACCTTGCATTCAAAGGAACCAAACACTTTGCACCCAAAGTCTCCAAGATGCAACTAGAAGCTAAAAACTACAGCACAGAGTTTCTAAAGTAAGCAGTGACTGATTTAAGAATGCCTTACATAAGGGGGAACATAGGGCAAAAATACCCCACTGTTAAGCGAGGAAAATCCCTTTTATAACCTAATTCTTCTTTGTACAAACTCTTGAGGTCAACCCTTTAAGGTCAGAAGAAAGATAGGTTATTTCAACCAGCCTCTTGGGCTCTGGGGTGCACCTAAGGACATCAAGAAAAGAATAAAGTTGGGTGCTTAAGAAGTGACCAGGTTGAACCTGAGATTTCTTAGCCTTCCTAGTTTAAAGCTTCTGCTCTTCCAGTAAGAGGCCATCAGTTGTGTAGCAGCCAGGGAACAGCACACAGAGGACAACGTGTGTTAAGAAAGCCATGAAAACGAATGAGGCGTGGGTCATTAAGTTATACGAGTTGTAGCCAGCTCTGAAGTTTATTGCCTCTGACAAAGCAGGATTAGAGCCAGTATTATTGTAGCAAGGCCGTTTTATGCTCAGAAGACATCTGCCAAATAACATTGTGTTCAACCCTCAACATGGAAAGATGACAGCGTTACAGAAAGGACCCGGCCAATGCCACCATGTAAGGAAGGGAAGAGGCCAGAAGACCTTTCCCAGAGGTGGCCAAGACAAACAGATCCTCTTTGAGGGATGTCAAAGCTTCTGCCAACTCAAACCCTATCTTTGCAGGGAACACATACAATGACGTAATGGTGTCGTTAACTCCCTGACACCTCTTCCAGTTCAAGAACATCCATCTGGGGTGTTAAGGAGGGCAATTACGTGGTTAGATTTCCTTCTGCAAGCAAGGCCTTAGGCAATGTTTGTGTAGACATGATCACCATGTGTACTTTGCACTTCACTCCTCCGGGAGATGAAGCCTGGATATGTCTTGTGTGATGAGAGACACACCTAGAGCATTATTTGTGACCCCGGTGACAAAACAAGGCCACCACCTCCTAGCTTTCCCAGCACTAATGACACACAAACCTAATCACCTGGAGGAAGAGGGAAATGCCAGCAAGTCCAAAGGGCAAAGCCGCATGCCAAGGGACTAATTTCTCTCTTTTGTTTCTGCTAGAAGAACAGGAGCTCAGTTGCTTCCAGAAAAAAAAAAAAAAAAGCAAAACTTACGCATATGAAGCGATCAAAGGACGACTGTGAGCTGTCAGAATGTGTAGCTGTAATTTTAGTTATCACCCCAATGGATATTGCAGTAAAAGGTCCCAGCTACCTGCAGAGCTGGGTTGGATGGATCACAGGACATGCTCCACAGCCCACCTGCTGAAGCATGGACCAAGCTGTGCCATCTCCAAGACCGGCTTTAGCCATAAAACACCAGGATTATTGCCAATTAGAGCAGCTAGAGAGTGCCCACAGAATAGCAGGAGAAACTAAAGCAGCTTAATTTGAACGTAGACTGGAGATTTCCATAATGTGGCAGTGGTGAGATAAGTTGAGACCTGGTGCTGACCTGAGCTCTAAAACCAGCCCCACCACCAAGCAGACAACCTTCACATGCCTAAGGACAGGGAAGTTCAAGGAGAAAGCTGCAAGCGGAGCAGGACACCAGTCTGCCCTGTATCGCTGCCATGTGATTATAGAAATATATAGAGAGACTTGGTGCCGGGCAGTGCAATAGATAAGGGATGAGCTGCCACTTCTGGGAAGTCAGGCATTTTTAGCCACAATTTTGTCTTTTTTTCAATGAGGGAATCGCCTGGTTTGATGAAAATATAATTATCTGCCCTAAGATATGTCATTAAGGTCATTGACAGCAGAACATCTGAATTGTCTTCATCTGCATTTCTTCACAGAAAGGGTTGTCAGGCATTGGAACCGGCTGCCCAGGGCAGTGGTGGAGTCACCATCCCTGGAGGGGTTCAAAAGATGCAGAGATGAGGTTCTCAGGGACAAGGTTTGGTGCCAGTGTTGGGTTAATGGTTGGACTCAATGATCTTGAGGGCCTCTTCCAACCAAAATGATTCTATGACTGTCATGCTGGTACCTCTTGTAGGACAACACAGACTCTGATCTGCTCTCACAACGCAGAGCAACACGCTTGATATGGGACAACCAGAGTTCAGGCATGTAGCTGAAGGACAAGGGGCAGGATTAGGCCCATCTCACCTTCCACTGCTGAGATCAACTCAGGAGATGGTGGACACCACAAATATATTAAGCATAGCCCAGCTGCATTTAGTAAAGGGACCAACAATGCTCATCTGCTACATCCCCTGAAGCCATAACTGCCTTCAGTGTTTCCATTATCCCAGACTGCTGCATATATTCTTTAAAGCCTTAAGGTTTATTTTATTTTAGTTTTATAATTTATCCCTCCCAGGTAATGGACAGCTTATTGCTTTTTAAAGGGAGGGAGTCAAAAGGCAAAAAGACTGTTGCTATTAAACCCTCCCCCAGGGAAGGAAGAATCACAGAATGGTTGGGGTTGGAAGGGACCTCTGGAGATCATCTAGTCCAACCCACCTGCTAAAGCAGGTTCACCAGAGCAGATCACACAGGAATGTGTCCAGGTGGGTTTGAATGTCTCCGGAGAAGGAGACTCCACAACCTCTCTGGGCAGCCTGTTCCAGGGCTCTCGCACCTCAAAGTAGAGAAGTTTCTCTCCATATTCAGCTGGAACCTCCTGTGCTTGTCTGTGCCCATTGCCCCTCACCCTATCGTTGGGCAGCACTGAAAAAGGGACATGGTTCAACTCTTCTGTTGGATAACCTGTTGGGTTTTCAATCATTTGACATCTCCAGTGCTGCCTTGCTCCCTCCTCACACCAGCCAGCTCCTGAGGGTGGTTGCTCAGGGCATAAATACATCTCTCAGACAAAACGGCAGGAGTTCTCCTAGAGCCTGGCTCCCCGTGACTCAGCTCCACCTCATCTCCTCCTACCCCAGCAGTCCCCACAAAAGCCAACCCAGATGCTCCTTCTACACAAACAGGAAGAGAACTGGCAGTCATAATAAAACAAATAAATCCTTTGGAGCCAAAGGCAAAGCCAAGCAAAGCTACAAGACCAGCCTGAGATATCTCAGTTTGACACCTCATAGATGTGAAGGCCACACTTCAGATAGAGCCACAGCAACCTTTGGACATCATAGAATAGTTTGGGTTGAAGGGACCTTAAAGATCATTTGTTCCAACCCCCCTGCTATGGGCAAAGACACCTTCCACTAGACCAGGTTGCTCAAAGCCCCGTCCAACCTGGCCTTGAACACTTCCAGGGATGGGACATCCACAACTTCTCTGGGAAACTGGTTCCCATGTTTTACCACCCTTATGAAGAATTTCTTCCTTGTATCTAATATAAATCTCCATTCTTTCAGTTCAAAGCCATTACCCCTTGTCCTAGCACTACATGCCCTTGTGAAAAATCCCTCTCCAGCTTTCTTGTAGGCCCTTTTTAGGTACACCATGAGTCATCCCACCTGAAAACTGTCCTCTTATCCAGAGGGGACATTCCTTTACGTAGAAGTGAGATTCGAGGTCAATGCCAAATCCATGCCAGTGCTGGTTATGGTTTGTTGCTAACCCTAAAGGCCTCCAGTCTTCAGAGCTGTCTGTAAAGTGGGTGCTGGGTGGTGAGCTTCTACAGCACTCAACACTAGTGACCAACCAATCTTTCCAGCACTACAAGTCTGCCCTCACAATGCAATTAAAGAAAACAGCACATGAAGGAACACGAGGTGCTACGGCACAAGCTCAACATGACCCAGCAATATGCACTTGCAGCCCAGAAACCCAACTGTATCCTGGGCTGCATCAAAAGAAGTGTGATCAGCAGGACAACAGAGGTGATTCCACTCTTGCAAGACCCCACCTGGAGTACTGTATTCATCTCTGGTGTCCCCAACATAAGAAGGACATGGACCTGTTGGAATAAGTCCAGAGGAGGCCATGAAGATGACCAGGGGCCTGGAGCACCTCTGGTATGAAGACAGGCTGAGAGACTTGGGGTTGTTCAGCCTGGAGAAGACTCCAAGGACACCTTGCAACAGGCTTCCCGTACCTAAAGGAACCCACAAGAAAGCTGGAGAAGGACTTTTCACAAGGGCATATGGTGATAAGACAAGAGTTAATGGCTTTAAACTGAAAGAGGGTGGATTTAGATTAGGTACAAAGAAGAAATTCTTCCTCATGAGGGTGATAAGACGCTGGAACAGGCTGCTCTGAGAAGTTGTGGATGCCACATCCCTGGAAGTGTTCAAGGCCAGGTTGGACAGAGCTCTGAGCAACTTGGTCTAGCAGAAGATGGCCTGGCCCATGGCAGAGGGGTTGGAATTAGATGATCTCTAAGGTCCCTTCCAACCCAAACCATTCTATGGTTCTACGAAATAGTACAGTTTGCACCCTGGAAACCTTCAACCCCAGCAGGGACGGTGAACGAAGAGCCAAAGATCAGTGCTTGAGAGGGTCAAGCACCAACCACCAAGCGTAATTCAGGCAGAGGTGGGTAACTCCAAGCCTGACAGTGTTCAAGAAGAGACTGGACAACATCCTCAGAGACATTGTGTGACCTGTGGGGTTGTCCTGTGCAGGGACAGGAGTTGGACTTGATGATCCCTGTGGGTCCCTTCCAACTCAGGACATTCTACGATAACTCCATGAGAGCACGTCAAGTCCAAGCCGTGTTTGCTCTCCACCAATTCACCCAGCTCACATCAAGGCACACTCCATTCGCTCTGCAATAAAAGCCAGAGCAAAATACCAGCAAAAAGACAGGGAATCACCGAAATTTAAACAATTTCTACAGCTCTATGAAGCATTGACACACAAGCTACTACTGTCATTAACAGAGATACCCTTGATCTATGAGCCCAACTCTGTGCGTGGAGCACAACCTCAGCCCTGTGGGTTTTACTCAGTAAATGCTTACGTCACCTCCCAACTGAAAAAAATAAAATAATAAAATAGGCAGGTCCTTCTTTTCATCCCCTCTCAGGAGCAATAATATTTCCTAATGGAGAGTTTTATCCCCAAAAGGGGGGTTTCCAAGTGCACAGATGATCCAGCAGCTGGAAAACTTGCTGTAGAAACAGGGTAAATGCAGCATCAAGCTCTCAGAACCTGTTTTATTTCCAGAACCACCCTGGTCTAAAAGCTGTTTTGGAGCCAGATCTGTCAATTGGGATTATTATTCCCATTTGCAACCCATGATTTTTCACGTCAGGCCAGCACAGGACAAGTGGTCAAGTGACCCTGGTTTAGCCACATTAGCCCATGGGACAGAGAGCAAAACAAAAGCCAGAGAACCATTCCAAACACAAAAGCAGGCTTTAAAATTCTCCTTTTTTTCCAAAGATTGTCGATAATTTCCTTTTCCTCCTAGCCAACGGCTTTTTCAGAAAGTAATATAGGCTGTTACTACAAGACAAACAGTAGGTCACAGCAAATGTTTTTTTTCTCCCTGAACATCTATTTATATATAAAAGTCCCTATCATGAAACTAATCTCATGAGGCACTCCGTCTGCAAGCTGTTTTTCTGTGGGAGACATTACCAGCTAAAACCTCTAAAACCTTTGATTGAGAATATGGTTACATCACGCAGCCTTTTAACAAATGAGTGCAGGATTAAGGTTTTAAATTTCCCAACAAAGTGCCCTCACTCTTGGCCAATGCACTCAGCAAGAGGAAGGAAAAATAAAATGGGAGGAAAAAAAAAATTAAAAATGGGGGATTGGGGTTTTTAAACATCAAAACCTGCATCCAGAGCTTGAATTTTATGAGAGTGCAACTGCTCTGGGGAGCTGGGGGAGGCACAGGGCATCATAAGAGCCAGGGCAGGGTGCCAGCAGGAAACAGATGTATTAAATCTTCAGCCCTGATACATGAACCCTGACAAAAAATTTAAAAAAAAAAAAAATATATATATATATACACACACACATATATATAAATCACTGTCACAGCAGCATTCAGGATCCCCTGCAAGGGAGCAAATGTGTGGTGGTCCCATCCACAGCCCCTGATGCTCTCAGTGTGGAAAACCAAATAAACCCTAAACAAACAAACAAAAAAACCAAAACAAACACCCAAACAAACAAACCCACGAAACCCCCCAAAACAAACAAAAAATAAACAAACGAAAAAAATTGAAACACAACAACAAAACTGCAACACACACAACTGGAAGAGGCTACATTGACAGTTTCTCTTAAATAGACAACTGATATAATTAATAGGAAACGTTTTAGGTTTTTTTTTTTAAATTAAAAAAGTAATCATGTTATGACAGATGCTGCTTATCTCCTGCCAGTTTTTTTCCCCCCCTAAAGCTTTGCAACATTTTCCTGTGTTATTCTCCTCTGTGCTACCGTCCGGCAGACCCAAACAGGGTGAACTGATTGCTCATACAAGGGAAATGGTGTGTCTATACGCAGAACAAATTGGAAAACAAACAAACAAAAAACACACCACAAAACTGCTGCTAATCTTCCCTCACAAATGGCACCTGCTATTTAGACAAGGTCCTGGGCAAACTCCAGCCTGGTTTAAGGTTGCAACCTCTTGAGCTGCAGCCAGCGAGGCCAGGCTCAAGTGACTCAAGATCAGATTGATCCTTGTTTAGCCAGGTTGCGATCTCGACACTTGCACAGGAGGAAAAAAAAAATTAAAAATAAAAAACCAAAACACCTCTAGAGCCTGGCTGAGCTTTGCTTTTTTTTTTTTTTTTTTTTTTTTTTGCCAAAGGGCTGCAGAAACGCAGCTCTCTGCTGAAGAACAAGTTTTGAAAATTATACACTTGCAAGAAGAGATCAGATTACAGGGCGAATTCGCCACAGGTTTATAAAGCCAGCTCCCAGGGGACAGACCTAACAAGAGATGTGCTTAAATGGTGCTAAAAAACTAACGTTTACCTATCTTTTCTAGCAACAAGAGGTGCTTTTTAAAGCCTCCTCAACCCTCGGAGCACATATCGAAGCCCAAGGGATGGCACGGAAAGTCGAGCGGCGGGGTTGGTGACAATCCCCGTTGGTTTTACCTCGCTGTTACTAATTAAACAAGTGACGCCAGGGGAGCTATCGGCCCCATCTCGCACGCACAGCCAGGCTGCACCGACTCTCCTCGTGGGCAGGTCCCGGGGGAGACGCGTGGCAGCGATAAACACCCTGCCCGGTACCTCCGACGGTGAAGGGAGGGACAGGCAGCGCTTGGCTGGACCATCTTCCTATGGGCAGGAAGGAGAAAAAGCCAAAATATAGGAGAATTTGGTTAAAAGGAGTCACTGGGAAGCTTGCAGATGGAGCCAGCAGAGGAAGAAGTAATAGAGGAGTGGAGTTTAAGAGATGAACGATGAGTTGCGTAGGGTTGCCTATGGATGGGTTGGATCAGATGACCTCTGAAGTTCCCTTCCAACCCAATTTATTCTATGATTCCGCGATGCTACTGACGCATTTCCACCCCACATCACACACCAAACCCTTCCCCATCCAGCCCCCTGCCATCCCCAGCACTGTTTGATGGTCAGGGCAGACTTGCACCCCCACCCATGGTGACCACCATCCCCATGGACCAGATGCCCAGCTCCACAGAGCATCACTTGGGTGCTCTGCCGTCCCACCCCCAACCCGTGGCACCCCACGGCCGTGTCTCACCTTCCGAGTGCTGCTGCTCTTCAGGGCTTCCAGGAGGACGAGGCCACTGTCCCCATCCCCTTCCCCACCAGCGGATGGGGTCTCCTCCTCGGGGGACATCATCTCCAGGGGTGCAGCATCCACAGGTTGGGGGGGGGGGGGTGGGCCTGCAGCTGGGGTGACTCTGACCCCCTCACGGGGTGATTCTGAGGTTCTGTATCCCCTCCTTGGGTTGCTCTGGTTCTCCTGGCCAAGCCCCACGCTCCGGTAGCCCCCAAGGGGTTCAAAGCCCAGCCTTGTCCTGGGCGGGGGGGCTTAAACCTCCACTAGCCCCTGCCCTTTGATGCTGCAAACCCCCGCGCACCTCACATCTGGCTAGGTGCAAGCCCACAGCTGGCTACCCCTCTTGCAGAGATATCCCAGATGCGGGGGGTGGGACGGGACACAAACCCCTACAGAGCTCCCCAAAATGGGGAAGGGGGTCAAACCCCCACAGAACTCCCTTGCAGAGCTACCCTAGCCGGAATGGGACTCCCCCCAAACTCCCTTGCAAGAACTACCCCAAATGAGGGGGTAAACCCCCCAAAGCCCCCTTGCAAGGGCTACCCCAAACGGAGGGGAAGGGGGAAACCCCTATAGACCCCCTTTACAGAGCTACCCCAGCCGGGCTGGGACCCCCCCAAAGCTCCCTTGCAACAACTACTGCAGATGAGGGTGCAACCCCCCCCAAAGCCCCCTTGCAAGAGCTACCCCAGCCCCCCAAACTCCTTTGCAGAGATGCCCCAGCTAGAGGCAAAACCCCACAGCCCTGCAAACTTACCCCTTAACCGGGGCAAACCCCACACCCTCGGGCGAATCAACCCCCAGCCCCCCCCCCCAGGAGATGCTGCCCCGCTCACCCCTCGTTCCCCTCGTTGCCCCCGGCGGCCAAGAGCGATCGCGGCGCCGGCCCCGCCGCGGCGCGGGGCATAAGCAGGGCGGCGGGGCGGGGCGAAGAGCGGGTTCAACCAATGGCAGAGGGGGACGGCGCGGATCGGCGGCGGCGCCGCCCAATGGGAGCGCGGGACAGGGAGGGGGGGGGGGGGGGGGGGGAGCGGAACGGAGCGGCTCGGGGAGGGGCGGGGCGGAGGGGCTGTCGCCCGTGGCAACGGTGGGAATTAGAACGCTGATGACGTCACGGGAGGGGCGGGGCTCCCCCCCCCCCCCCTTCTGGTTCCACATGTGGGTGCGCGCCCGTTGCACATCTGGACGACCCCACCTCCAGCTAGGCGCCCTCCCCCCGCACCGTCCCGGCCACATCTGGGTCGTCCCCCCCCATTCAACCCCTATAATCCCCGCAACCCTCGGGCTTCACACCCTTCCCCCCCCCCCCGCCCCGCAACATCTGGGCTGCTGTGGTGGTGGGGGGTGCAATAAAGCAGCACCCACCGCACCCCCCCCCCCCACCTCAGCCAGCTCCAGCTGCCGTCTGCCCCACTTCTGCTCCCTTGTGTATGGCCCCTTGGCCACATCATATGCCACCCCCCCCATAAAAACAGACAAAAAAACATCTGGATGGTGACACTGCAGCTCCCACAGCTGCTGAAGCAATTTTGTAACACCTGGGACTTTCACTCCCTTGCTCTGCTATACCCATCAGACGCCGCTCCTGTACAAAACACAATATAATACAAAATAAAGGAAAGGAAAGGAAAGGAAAGGAAAGGAAAGGAAAGGAAAGGAAAGGAAAGGAAAGGAAAGGGAGAGAGAAAGAAGGAAAGAGAGAGAGCAAGAGAGAGCAAGAGAAAATCCATTTTCCAGCCAGATGCAGGCAAATCCTACCCCACTTTTTCCTCTCTGGGCCATATTATTGAACCATGGAAGGGGTTTACTCTCAATCACGCCCATAAAATAAGAGCTGGGACTGGGCAACCATGTCAAAACCGTCAAAATTTCACGGAAAAATGTCCAGGGGTTGGAAAACTCCAATTCCCAAGATGCAAACGGGACTATAAACCATGCAGTGCCCGGCACAGGGATGCTGAACTGTGTTGTCACCAGCATGTGTCACCATGAAAAGGTCCCCAAGTCTTTACTGGGGCCTGGCTTCCTTTCCACAATGAAGTTAACGAGACAGCACTTGTGCGCGATGATCCTAATCACGTCAATATGGCATAAGGAACCTGTGCAGATTCAGCTGTTTAACAAGGTAAAAAAAAAAATAGCTCAGCATACATTAAACCTTTTTTATTGCATAATTCTATTTTATAACTGCCTGAATATATTAAAACATTTCCACCTTTTGCAGCCAATTTTTGCTCATCAGGGCTTCAAGGATTGCATGATCTTGAGGAAATGAGTATGTTAGGAAGGACTTTTCTCTCCCTCCTGGATTTCCCAATTTGAAAGAAGCCACTGGACGAGAAAGGTGGAATTACTTTTTAATCCAGAGTGGCAGAAATGCTTTTTCCAGGTGAATACTGTGGTGGTTTGCAAAGAGAAGTACTTTTAATCCTGTGGCCGCAACTGTCTGCACATCGGGGAGTGCGTAGGAAGAGGTATTTATTCTTTTGCTGACGAGGGAGCTACCTTCAGCCCAACTACAATTGGCAGCCCATGGGATATTGTCACTGATATCACCCTCAACAGCTCACCATGGTGTCACCGAACCTTGCAGGGACCCCATTTGCAGTCTGGTTTTCCCCAAAGATGAGCCAGACCCTCTTTGTGGTCCACGTTTCCCCACTGCAGAGCCCTGGGTGGAGTCATCTTGCTCCTATCTCCCCCATTGCGAAGAGTGTCTGAAAAGGGAAAATACATGAAAACATATAAAACCTCTCCTATTATTAAGAATTTTACCCCAAGTTGTGTTTGGGTAGGATGCATAGGCAATCTGGAGCTGGTCTAAGCTAGGACAGATTTTTCCCAGCTCACCCACACTACAAACCTCATCATTTCCTATCGCGGACATCTGAACCAGCATGGAAAACTTGGGAGAAACCTTCACCAAGCATCAAGGCTGAATAAATCTATATGAGACCCAAGGTGAAAATGGAAGAAAAACAAAAAGACGCTGGTCCTTGGTTTGGCAGAAGGCGACTGAGAGCGAACAAGCACCAACAAGACATCGTCCTCTCCTGCTCCCTGCCCCAGGGCCAGCTCCCATCCCTTGACAACTTTTACTCATCCAGCAAGAAAGGCGGCTTGGATGCTTTTTCCTCAGTTGGGTGGCGCAAGGAGGATCAAAGAGGCTTTCCCAGAGCCAGCCCTGCCTCTGGGGTTTTCCGCTCCCGGCTGCGAACCGGGCGGCATCTTCCCAGGGGAACGCGTGGCCCCGCTACTCGCCATGGCCGGAGATCTCGGTGTGGGGAAATCATGGAATCATAGAGTAGTTTGGGTTGGAAGGCACCTTCAAAGCTCATCCAGCCCAACCCCTGCCGTGAGCAGGGACATCTGCACCACCTCAGGTTGCTCAGAGTCCCGTCCAGCCTGGTCTGGGATGTCTCCAGGGATGGGGCATCCACCACCTCTCTGGCCAACCTGGGCCAACACTCCGCCACCCTCATTATAAAAAAAATTCTTCCTCATGTCTACCATGAATCTTCCTTCCCAAAACTCAGCATTTTCGTGAAAAGCTCGTGTTTCTTCATGCTGTGCAAAGCCCCTGTAGATTCTTTCTACCAGCCCCTTCTCAGTAATGCTGCTTGCACCAGTCTGAGCATGATTGAGACCATTTTGAGGTCCAGCTGTGATGAGGTGCTTGATGGCAACATGAGCAGGTGAAAGCAATAAGTCACCTGCATGAATAGGGGTGGAGAGGAGCGGGTGAGGGCTTCAGAATGAGGGTTATGGGTTCTACCACACAATATTGTGTGACATCCAACCTCTGCACCCAGTGTCTGGGCTCAAAGACTTCTCCAAATCCAACCATGAGGCTCTGATGGGTAAGAACTAGCTGAGAAAGGCTAGATTATGGGATTAATTTAATTATCTAATTGTAGAGGGGGTATCTTCTGGAAGGAAGATTTCCCCAGGCTGTTTTTGTAGCAATATTTTTGGCCTCCTCTTCCACCTGAGCCATACAAAGTGTTTTCTCTCCACCAGGTCTCCTTGGCAAGGAGGTGCTGGCTGGGGATTCTCCTCAAATTCAGCTTTTGGGCTAAAACTTCATTTCCCAGGGTGCATTTTGGGCTGGGAAGCTCCAATCAGAGCTGAGAGAGACTTTTTATAAGCTGCCAGTGAGGGGGCATTGCCCTAGAGAGGCAGCTGGGCCAGGGGTGGGATCTTCTCTAGGCTGGGTGGCTTTGAGGGGAACTTGGTCCCACCAGCAGCTGTAAGTGCTCACAGCGTGGCGAAAACTGGTAAAATATGGAGGTTTTCAATGTATTTTTTTGTTTTTAACTCCTTGAGAAGTCTGTAGGGTGTCTCATGGTGCTTTATAGCTCGTCTTCTCTCCTTGAATAGTCCCCTTTTTTTCTTCAGCTAGTGAAGGCCTCTCATAGATGGGGACCACCCTGACGTTGTTTGGATTTTATATTTATTTCTTGCATCCTTTGAGGCCTTGAGTTTACATGGGAAACAGTGATTTTTGGGGGGGTTTAACTGCTCTAGCCGTGGGGAGAGGTGATAGCTGGGTGATGGTGGCCCAGCTGCCTGCTATGGTGGGGGAGGACTCAATATCTCAATTTTGCTCTTATTTCTTGGTTGTATTTTAATATTTTCTGCTGTTGTGGCTTTCTGGATGTGTTTAAGGCCTAGATAATATTTGCTGCGTACCTTGGGCTGTTCTGAGGGTGTGAATCCACCCCAGCACTATCCAGCCCCCATCTACCTACCTGGAGCTGTGAATTCCTGTACTATTTTGGAGGTTTTTCTTTTTGTTTTAGCAGCAATTTTATTTTTACCGTCTCTAATTGTAGCTCAGGGACTGAGCTCAAGGTTTTTCCGATTGGTGTTCTGCTTGGGTCCTTGTTAAAGCTGAACTTGACCATGTGGGTAGCTGTGAACTTCAGGGTTGAGATGCGGAGTATCTGTTGGGGTTTTCTCTGAGAGCAAAACTGGGGTGTTACCAGCCACACGTTGTCTCCATCTTATTGCAGTGACCATCCTTGGGGATGCTACCTTAACCCCGTATCACATCTCGAAGAGCTGGTGGATGACAGAGCCATGGGGGTCTCAAGGGCCAAGGATGGCAGCAGGTGGGTACCATGGGGCATGGCAGGGGATTTTGGGGGGCTTCCAGCATCGTGTTATCACATCTGCTGCGCCTGGCTCTGTCAGGCATCTTAGCCATAAAGTGGTCAGCAGGGAAATCTCTCCAAATTTCCTTTTCGGAGCCTTTTTTTTTTTTGGTGCTGCTGGATTATAAGGGTTAAGTAGTGTGGCGTTACACCTTGGCTTGTTTCCGCCGCCAAGGGGTTTGCTGCAGGTGTTGCCTGCTTGGCCTCAGTGGGATGAATTTGCTTTTGAACCCAGGAAGCAAAAGAGCGAGTTGGGGAAGGGGCAGGAGGCACCAAAGGCATCCAGGAGAAAGGCTGTGAAGAAGGAACCAGAGGAGATACCATGCGTAGTGCAGGTATCAGACAGCCCTCACCATGCCCAGGTATTGAGGTGACCCTTGTGACTGTCCCTGAAGTTTTATGGGCATCACATCCACTCCATGAACTCCCTTTTCTCTTATACCACTCTGCCCTGACATGCAGCCCCCTGTGGTAAAAGGGAAAAAAAAGAAATCACCCAAGGCGAAGGAGAAGCCGCTGCAGGAAAACATCATCAGCAGGTAACTCCTCAGCTGGATGGAGGGGTTGATGGTGGCAACCAGGGAGGAGATGGGCTGTGGGACTTTGTCCTCCCACCCATGCTGGGGTTCCACATCTGGCCTCAACCCAGAGCCAAGCATGGGAGCGCTGTGTCCAACTCTGCTCTCCTTGGGTTGCTTTGATTATCAAAAAGGGTTTGTTTTTAATTGGGAAAAACTTGTGTTCCTTCTCTGTCTCCCTTTTGGTCAAGAAGCTCCCTAAAGCAAGAGGCTGCAGAAGGGAAAGGTCTCATCTTGAGCCCCCGGGATGGGATCCAAGTGGAGGAGGAAGCCGCATCTGGATTGGTAGGTGGTGATCTCTGCACCGAAGTATTAGGAGAGCTTGTGGTTTGATGTTGAGGGAGCTGTGAAGATAGTGTCCTGCAACTTGTGGTTATGTGCGAGCCCCCAAAGGGAATGTTTGAGCATCCTGAATTAAATCAAAAAGTAAATTGCCTGCAGCTCATGTGCCCCGCTAGCAGATGCATGTGGCATTGAATTGGTCACATTTTGGTGTTGGACCAAGAGTGTGAGTTGACATTAACAGGATAACCAGGACATGGGTGATTCCACTGCTTTTCAAGCATGAGGCTGAGGTTCATCTCATCCTGACAACAGCCTTTTTTGAGGCATTTGGTCTTTATGGCTGTTCCTGGGATGATGCTGGAGATGACTGTCATTGGCCATCATCCCGGCCAATTCCCCCTACATTTTGCTTTGCCCACATTAACATATTGTACTTGTCCTCTTGGCATGTGAAACCAGTGGAGGTGCCTTTTTTTTTTTCTCCCTTCCCCATGATGAGTCTCCATCCCTCTTGCAAACAGTGTCTGAAATGTCAGCAAACTCTCCTGGTTGGATGCAACTGGAGCTGCAACCTTGAAACCCCCCGAGGGTGCCTGTGGTCCATGTCCTGGTGTTGCTGGTGTTCCCAGTCCAAGCACCAGGCATTTGCATGCAGGACTTTTTTTTTTTTTTCAGAAGATCGTGGCTGTCTCTCCTGAATTTACCAACCTGATTTCTGACAGCAGCTGAAGGATTGTGAATTTGAGAGCAGGCGTATTCCCAGGGAACGAAAGTGTATATTGCCATAACCAACCTATAATTAACTTAGGGTTGTTTTCCCCCTTAATGAGTTAACCCAGCAGCTTCTCAGCAGCAGCTTTCAAGAAAAATTCCTGTGTGGTTTTAGCCTCCCTTGAAAGCCTTCAAAAGAGAAACTTGGGGAAGCCAGAATTCATAACGAGAGCCTTGATGCTTGGCAAGCATTGGGTGAAGCTGGGATGGGTTTCGGGGCTCTGCGTAGGTTGGATGTAACCTTGCACAGCCAGGAGCAGAAGAACCTGGCTTCAGCTTTGAAAACAAGTATGCAAACGGTGTGATATTTCTGGTGGCCACCATGGGTCAGCTCTGAGGGCTCTGAGTCCCCTCTGAGCTAATTTTCTTCTAGGTCCTGTCCCCATTTTCCCTGTGCTTTGCTTTTTCTTTCTTCTTGCCCTCTGTTCGCCTTTGTTGTATTTCCCACCCTGTGGCTTTGCCCCCCACTTGTCTTTCCCTCTTACCATCTGCTACAAAGAGTCGTTTAATCTTTTAAAGACCAAGCTGGCATGGATGCACATAAGCTGTTATTTGAATCATCTTTGTTTTGGAGCTCTCCCATCCCTTCTGCTGTCCTGGACCAGTGTCCCTGGTAGCAACAACGCATCTAATGAGCAAGGTGGTTGACGAGGGTTATAGTTTTAATGTATTTGCTCCAGAAAATACCTTTTCACTGTTGTTGGATGTAAGACAGGGACTTCCTAACCCCATAAAACCTCAACGCTCTCCTCAAGCGTGGAAGACCCTGCTGTTTTGGGCTTCTGGTTTTTAGCCAGGATGGCTGAGGAAGCGGAAGGTGATGTCAATGGGACATGGGTACTGTGGCCTGGCTGCCTGCCATCACAGGCGGTGGGTGATTGCTTGGGGGTGATGCTGCTTTTGAGGTACCTGTGCTAGCTCTGCCTTTCTAACGCCTTCCAGATCAAAACTGTGAATCTCTTTCAGGAGGAGACTGAATCAACCCTCAACCAAGGGCCATCAGTGGGACTGGAAGACTCCTCAAGGTATGCTCTGAATGCTTTTTGCACAGAGAACTGGAAATTTGTGCGCGCTTTTTTTTTTATTACCATGGGGTTGCTCAACCCTGGTTTTCCCTCCCGTATCTCAGAGACCACGCTGTTGCTGATGCCTTCATGGGACAACCTGGCCATGTCCTGGTGCCTTCAGTGACCTTAAAGCCTGCAAAAACATTGCGAGTGGAATTTGAGGCCCCATTCTGGAATTTGAGGGCAGTGAGGGAGGCTCCTGGTCCCAACCAACCTCCCCAAGGATGCTTGAGTCAGCAGGGCGCGATCGCTCAGATGCACATACCTACATAAATATGGAAGTAGGCGGTGGGGAAACGCTCTTAGGGACAACCAGCCTTGTGAAGCCTGGGAAAAGGGTGTTTCTTTCCCTTGTCCCATGCTACATCTGGGCAGAGGTAGGAAGCTGAATTCATTAAGCTGGCCCTTAGCAGGCTAATCCTCTCTGTGTCTTAGAGGCGGGGGCTTTCATGTCCAGTGAGAGGCCTCTAATAAGACCTTCTGGGGAAGGAGCAGATCCCAAAAGGCGGCAGGACTTTACCTTCTTAGTCATGGATCTGCTGGTGCTTGGCTGCTAATGAGATTGGGGGAGCTGAGCATGTTTTGCTGGGCCATTTGCCCTAATGAATTTAGTGGAGGTTGTGTAATGCATGCTCTGGCTGAAGCATCTGGCCCCTGTTTTTTGGGACCTTGCTGCCTCCACCTCAAGCAAACTCATCGAATCACAGAATAGTTTGGGTTGGAAGGGACCTTCACAGCTCATCCAGTGCCACCCCTGCCGTGAGCAGGGACATCTGCACCAGCTCAGGTTGCTCAGAGCCCCGTCCAGCCTGGCCTGGGATGTCTCCAGGGATGGTTCATCCACCACCTCTCTGGCCAACCTGGGACAGGGTCTCACCACCCTTAGGGGCAAAAAATTCCTTCCTCATGTCCAGCCTGAATCTCTCCTCCTTGAGTTTAAAATCATCACCCCTTGTCCTATTGCAAGAGGCCCTGCTAAAAAGTCTGTCTCTGTGTTTTCTATAGGCCCTTTTTAAGTACAGAAAGGGCACAATAAGGTCTCCCCAGAGCCTTCTCTTCTCCAGGCTGAACAGCCCCATCTCTCTCAGCTGAAGGCTTCCCTGAGCCCCGCGTTGCTCTGATGTCCCACAGCCTGGTAATTAAGCATCAGCCTAAATGAAATTTTAGAAAAAGACCAAACATCTCCTTTTCCATTACAGAAATGTTATACGCAGGAAGTTTTGTCTAAAGGCAGAAATTGTGGCTCAGTTTTCTTTGTGCTCATCTGGACATGCAGGAGAGCCATCACCACCTTCCTTGGGAGGAGAAACCTGGCTTTCCAGTGACCTCCTGGGTGTCATCAGGACAGATGGCCGTGCTTTCAAACTGGCCTTACTGTGGGGTGCCAGAAGGAGGGAAAGGCTGGAAATGGGTCAGACCCATGGGCTGGTGCAGTGGCCTGAGCTCAACTCCAAGTTTGCCTAGCATGGACTGGAGGGATGTCGCTTTGGTTGGTTTCCACGTGCTGCCCTCACCTGCTGCTAGCCTGTGGTGTGGAGTTGTGTGTTGTGGTTGGTTGTTTTTTGTTGTGCTTTTTTTTAATTTTTTTTTTTTGTGCGTGGTGTGTTTTTGGTGTGGTGTTGTGTGTGGTGTGTGTTGTGTTTTTTTTGTGGTGGTACTGATCACAAGCTGGAGATATGATGCTCTGCAGCCTGGTGGGCATCTCACTTGGTTGGGACGTGGCAATGACCCAGCAGGGGCATAGAGTCATAGAATCATTTTGGTTGGAAAAGACCTTTCAGATCATAGAGTCCAAACATTTACCCAACACTGTCAAGCCCAGCTCTAAACCATGTCCCAAGAACCTCATCTACTTGTCTTTTAAACTGCTCCAGGGATGGTGGCACCATCACCTCAAGCCTGTGGAGATGTAGGCTCAATCTACAAGGTGTAGACTTGGTTGAAGTGCGCTCTCTCTTCATTTTTCACTTTTTTTTTGAACATGAGCAACTCAAAGATGAGGTTCCCAACTCCCTGCCTGGCTTGGAGAAGCCTTGGGAGAAAGTATTTCATAGGGGGCATGTTCATAGAATCATAGAATGTTAGGGATTGGAAGGGGCCTCGAAAGCTCATCCAGTGCAATCCCCCCACCGGAGCAGGAACACCCAGATGAGGTTACACAGAAGGTGTCCAGGCGGGTTGGAATGTCTGCAGAGAAGGAGACTCCACAACCTCCCTGGGCACCCTCACTGAGAAGATGTTTCTTCTCATATTTAAGTGGAACCTCCTGTGTTGCGGTTTGTATCCATTGCTCCTTGTCCTATCATTGGTTGTCACCAAGAAGAGCCTGGTTCCATCCCCATGACACTGACCCTTTACATATTGATAACCATTAATGAGGTTGCCCCTCAGTCTCCTCTTCTCCAAGCTAAAGAGCCCCAGCTCCCTCAGCATGTTGGTGCTTTGTAATGTCTGAAAGTCCTGCAGAAGTCCCAAAAATTCACCTGACCTCTCTGCTGACCAGGGAAGCATTCCTGTGTTCCTCACCCATATAGCTGATGGTGGAGGTTATGGATTCAGATGCTCCTTTTCCTGCAGCTTGTTGCATTGATGAGGTTCTGTCCTTCACTGTTGTACCAATGTTCAGGTTGGGAGGGGACTGTGGGAGCCTGTCCTCAGAGTCTCAGAAGATAGAATCATAGAATAATTTTGGTTTGAAGAGACCCTCGAGATTGAGTCTAACTGTTAACCCAATGCTGTCACTAAACCGTGTCCCTAAGAACCTCATCCTTTAAACCCCTTCAGGGATGGTGACTCCACCACTGCCCTGGGCAGCTTGTTCCAATGCCTGATAACCCCTTCCATGAAGAATTTTTTCCTAATGTCCAATCTAAATGTCCCCTGGTGCAACTTGAAGCAGTTTCCTCTTATCCTATCACTTGCTACTTGGGAGAAGAGACCAACCTCCCCTCACTACAACCTCCTTTCAGGTAGCTGTAGAGAGCAAGGAGGTATCCCCTCAGCTGTCTTTTCTTCAGACTAAGATATATCCCATTACAAGGTCTCCTCCTCCAGCATGGCCACAATGCTCAGCCTCTTGCCATCTCTCTCCTGGCTTCTGCTCATGTTGCCAAGCCTTTTGATCATGTCCCTTTCTCTGGACAAAGGTGTCTTTGGGGACATTTCCTTGGGGCCTCCCCAATTTTGATCTGGAGACCTTGTGGTCCTGCTCATTTGAGCTTCCTCATCCCACAAGCTGCAACCTGGGGCCACGTCCTACAAGGACCGGTCACTGCTGCCTTGGGATATCTCCAGCTGTCACAGCACCCGTGGTCCTGCCATGCTTGAAGGGAAACAAGGGCTTGTTTGGGAGAAATCCCCTAATTTTGCGTGCAAGTGGTTCAAGCTGTTCACCAATACAGTGGGAAATGTCTGTGCTTTTGCTGTAGGTTGCAGCACAAACCTCGGAGAGCAGGACCCAGAGCAGGGTGGCAACTTTCGGTGACCAAGGCTGGAGTTGGGGTAAGAAACCCAGGGGATTATCACGCTGGACCTCATCCTGCATGGTGCATGCCACTTATCACCTCTTCCACGCGCATGGGATTTGGGATAATCTCTCTTTCCCAAGTTCAACTTTTCTCCCCTTCTGGCTGTTTCCCACAGGTCCCAAAGCCAAGTGATGGTGTTGCTGGTGGGGCTGCATCCCTCTCTGGAGAGCCTGGGGCTTTGGAGATGGATGTGGGGGTCACCACTACGAGGAAGGGCAAGGAGAAAGAGCTGGACCCCCCTGCCCCACAGCAGCAAGGCTCAAAGAGGAAAAGAGAGAAGAAGCAAGAGCAAAGGAAGCAGCAGGAAAAGGAATTGGTGGGAAAAGGAGGGAGGAAGAAGGTCGAACTTGAGGAAAACCCTGGGGATGTCATGGAAGGTGTTGAGGAGGAGGAGGGTGGTGATGGGAACAGGAATCGGGCAGGGGGATGGAGCAGAACCAAGCAAGGGAGCAGCAGCACCCAGGGATGGGGTGATGGGAGGGAAAAGCAGGAGAAAGGGAAAGCAGAGAAGCGCAAGAAGGCAAAAACAGAGGAGGTGGAGAAGATGAGGAAGAAGAAGAAAAAGGAAAAAACGCTTGAAGAGGAGCAAGTGCTGGAGAAGACGGATGAGGAAGGAGAGAAAGAAGAGGGAGAGGGACTGGAGGAGAGAGATGGGAGAAAGGAAAGTGAAGATGGAAAAGGAGTAAAGGAGGAAGAAGAGGAGGTGGATGATAAAGGGGATGAAGGATGGGGAGAGAGCCAGAGCGCAGAGGTTGGGCAGGAGATGGAGGAGGATGAGGTGGGGAAGGGAAACGTGTTAGGGAAAGAGAAAAAGCAGAAAATCAAGGAGAAAAAGCCAAAGGAGGAAATGGAAGAGAAGGGGAAGAAGAGCAAAGAGAAGAGTGAAGAAGAGGAGGCCCCAAAGAAAACCCGGAAAAGGAAATCTAAGGAAGAAGGGGAAGAAAAGAACAATAAAAAGGCTAAAAAGGAAGAGAAAGAGGAAGAAAAGAAAGAAGAGGCAGAAAACAAGTGGAAATGGTAAGTGTCCTTTGTGCCTTTGGCCTGTGTGCATGTCTGACACTGATGCAATTGGGGTTTTAGTTTTATTTCTTAGAGTAAAACTGTGACAATTTTTTTTTTTATTACTATTTTTAACTGCTCTTCTGTATTTTCTTAAGCCTTGAACTTGCCACTCTTGGCAGGAGGCAGGGGGTGAGAGATGACAGGAGGTCCTAAATACACAATAGTATTTGTATAATATGTTTTTTAAATTCTTATAACAGTTAATACAATATATATATATATTCCTCCTGAAATATCTTTGCTGGTGCCCAGCCAAGGAAGGGAGATGCTCATGGCTGGTGGAATTTGCACAACCTCCTGTAATATAATAAAACAGCTTCCAAGGCAGCTGGAGCCGTATTGGGGAGCTGCAGAGGATATAAAGCAGCTGCAGTTTATTTCCTCCCCTCTTCAGGAGTTTTTGGATGATCCAGGCAAGCTTTTTGATAGGAGAACATTGAGAAAAGAGTGTATGAGCAAGGCTGATGGATGCTGTATTATTTTTTTTTTTTGAGGTGGCAGGGGGGTGGCGACTTTATCCACTTGGTGTCACTCTCTCCCAGAGCACCCCAATATCTGGAGCAGAAAAAGGAGCATTTAGGGGGCTGGATGGTTTGGAGCAGGTCACAAATCCAGGTTGTGGGGAGCTCCAGGGCATGGAGGTGCCAGGGATGGAGGTGCCAGACAGAGATGCCCATGGGTGCCTGGATCTTTGGGACAGGCTCTTGTGAGGTGTGGTGTGGCAGGAAAAATGAGACTATACAAATTTTTTTGCCAAGCTTTTCCCCCTTATTTGAGGAGCTGGAGCCTGGCACGGAGGCGAGAAGCCGGTACAAGGCGTCAACTCCGTTTCCAGCTTTTTTGCCCCTGAAAAAACACACTCCGGGACTACATTTCCCATAAGGCTGCAGCACCCTGGCACGTGGGGAGTGCCACAATCTGGACTAGTTTGGACACGGTGGTGGCTTCTCATGGCCATGCCTTGGGTACCAGCATGTCCCGGTGGGTAGCAGGGTGCCGGTGCAGGATGCTCGGGGTGACCCGGACACCCAACCAGCCTCGTCGTCCCTCTGGGTCGTTGGTGGCATGTACCGGCGTCTCGCCTCCTCGCTGCTTGGCCGCAGGGTCCGTCACCCCCGGTTCACCCCCGTTTGCCTGCGGGAGGACTCGGGGGGCTGCGGCAGGTGAGTGTGGGTGATGGGATGGGGGGGATCGTGTGGATTTGGGAGGAGATACAGAGCCCTTGCTGCATCCCGCAAGTCACGCTTGTGCCTGCCTGTCTCTCAGGTATTTTCAGCCAACTGAGAGATGTTCTCTGTGGCTTGTTCATTTTTTTTTCTTTTATATATATATATGTTTATTTATATTTTTCCCCTTATGTTTTCTTGGCACAATGCACATTTTGATGCGTTTCATTTATTCCATGCCGCTTCCCATGGGGAGGAGGAAGGTCAGAAATACTTCCGGGGCGCTGCTGAGCGAGAAACATGAGCTTTCTTTTTTTTCTTTTTTTTTCCTTCCCCGCAAGGGTTAAATCTTGCTGTCTTTTCACTGCAATTCTTGTTTTACTGGAGCTGCTGGGGTTAATGGGCTGGTGCTGAGCTGCAGGGGTGCAGAATCCCCTGCCCGTCCTGTGACCTGCTGTCGGCTGCGCTCTTCCAGTGGAATTTTTTCCTCTGCTCCTGACCTGGGTTATCTCTTTTAATGCTATTCTTCTGATTTTTAGAGTGGCTGTTTTGCCTTTTTATTTTTATTATTTTTTGAAGTTTAAAAAAAAAAAGTCTTCATTTAACACCTAAGCTTGCAGTGACTTTAAAATCCTGTTTGCTCTGGAGGGGGGAGAGTTGCTTGAAGATATTATTTGCATTAATATCATGGGTATAAATATTCATGAATGTTATGTGTTGCCTATTTCTGGCATACACACATGAATCTCTGAACCTTTGGGGGTTGGTTTGTTTGTTTCTTGTTTAAGTTTTTAATGCTCTTTTTTTAAAAAAGGAGGCAATGAGGGCTGGGGGGAGGGAGCATTTTAGTGCTTTTAGCCCTTTCTGTGCAAAATGAGCAGCTTTTGCGGCTCAGCAGTGGGGTCTCTACCTGTGCACGTGATTTTGTTTGACTGATCCATCCCTTCAGTCTCCCGCGTGTCCCTCAGTGTCAGTGCACCAAGCGTGTCCCCTTCCTCGGGACACCTTTCCCTGGGTTGCATTGCAGCTTTCCTTCTTTGAAAGAATGGGGAAACTGAGGCAGTAGCAGGGACGACAGGATTTCACCTGGGTTTTGTGGCAACCATCACTGCTCAAAGCATCTTCCCGGGGTGAGCTTGGGAGAAGGTACCAAACCCCAGGGTTAGGATTGTCTCATGGGTTCCTGTGTGTCTGTTCCAGGTGGGAAGAGGAGAAGAAAGAAGATGGAGTGAAGTGGACCCAGCTGGAGCACAGAGGACCCTACTTTGCCCCCCTCTATGAGCCGCTGCCTGATGATGTGCAGTTTTATTATGATGGTATGTCCACCTTACAATGGGACCTGGGGCATATGGAGTTGTCCTACCTGGGCAAAGAGCTGTAATCTTCTCTTGTATGGTTGCAGGGGGGCGGGGGGAAGTATTGTGGACCACAAATTATTAAAGAGCTTATATATCTTGTTGGATAAAGCCTGAACCCTGGGTTAAAGCTGGAGGGGTTTGCATGTGGTGGGAGTTATGGGGTTACTGGGGAGCTAATGAGCCTCTTGTGGCTGCAGGAGGTGGAGTGGTGGGGCTGGACCCTGAGTTCCTCGAGAGGAAGCAATTCATGGCAATGCTGTTGCCCGAAGTCATAAAACAGTTTGTGTTGAAGGGACCTTCCAAGCTCATCCAGTGCCACCCCTGCCATGATCAGGGACATCTGCACCAGCTCAGGTTGCTCAGAGCCCCGTCCAGCCTGGCCTGGGATGTCTCCAGGGATGGTTCATCCACCACCTCTCTGGCCAACCTGGGCCAGGCTCTCACCGCCCTCAGGGGCAACAATTTCTTCCTCATATCCAACATGAATCTCCCCTCTTTTAGTTTAAAACCATCACCCCTTGTCCTATCACAACAGGCCCTGCTCAAAAGTCTGTCCCCATCTTTCTTATTGGCCCCTTTTAAGTACAGAAAGGCTGCAATAAGGTCTCCCCGGAGCTTTCTCTTGTCCAGGCTGAGCAACCCCAAATCTGTCAGGCTGTCCTCCCAGCAGAGCTGTTCCAGCTTTGGATCATTTTTGTGGCCACCTTTCACCTCTCTCCAACAGATCCATGTCTGTCCTGTGCTGAGGACCCCAGAGCTGGACACAGTACTTCATGTGAGGTCCTTATGTAGCTCTTCTGAAGATGGACTGGAGAGGAAAAAAACAAAACCATTTTTTTCCTCATTAGGACACATTTTGGGTTTGAGCTTTAAGTTAACTCAAGCCTGGTTTCTCTGTGAGCTGGGAAAATGCGATTTTTGCTTTTGAGAGCTGCAGTTTGCCTGTCCCATGGCCTCAGTGACTGACACATCATTTGCACTCCAAGTTGGAATGACAGAATCATCCCTGGAGTGTTTTCTGATAGACTGAGCAAAGGAATCATGGAATCATTTTGGTTGGAAGACATGATGAAGATGACCCTCAGGATCATCAAGTCCAACCATAACCTAACTCTAGCACTAAGCCATGTCCCTAAGAACCTCATTTAAATGCCTTTTAAACACCTCCAGGGATGGTGACTCCACCACTTCCC
Source organism: Caloenas nicobarica (assembly GCF_036013445.1). Classification (NCBI taxonomy): domain Eukaryota; kingdom Metazoa; phylum Chordata; class Aves; order Columbiformes; family Columbidae; genus Caloenas; species Caloenas nicobarica. Next base: position 163,650,594 of record NC_088246.1, on the reverse strand, counting down.
TGGGTAGCCTGTGAAGAGCAGCCTGAGGAGGCAACAAAAACCTTGAAGCTTGGCCAAGGGATGCTGGAGATGAGAAGGGACCACAGCCCCATGGAGTCTTGGTCTTCCTCAGCCCCCTCAGTGGAGCTTCCTATACGTTGTGGGTGTTTTACAGTAGGAAAAAAAAAAAGCCAATTTGGGGAAATGAGGCTTCTTGGAGATGCTGTCACCAGAGGGCACTGCTGGGACATCGATGGGGCTGTAAGAGACTTTTTTTGGCCCTATTAGGAGGATCCCTGGCAGTTGTATCAAGTCCTGCATAGGGTTTGGACCTCCTCTGTGGCCTCTGAGCTGTTGGAGACCCATCCGTGTTGGTTGCATCTAAGCTGGTGGCTTTGGCCTCAGATCTTGGGTGACGTTGGTTCATTTGCTAAAAGGTGTCACCGTTCTTGGATAAAAAAGTGTTTATGGACAGGTAACAACCCCACATAAGAAGGGACCATGGCTGAACTGGTGTATGTAGGTCGTTGTGGGGCTGCTATAAGGTTGTGACCCACCATGCCCTACAGTTCAGGTGGAGGTCAGGAACCCCAGAAACCAAAGTGTCTGCAGGTAGGATTGCACCATCCCCTGGAGCTCTGCAGGGTGATTTTCCTGCAGTTTGTCTAGAAAAGCTATTTCAAAGTATTGGTTTCCTAGGAAGAGCCAAGATGTTCCTTGGGTTCACTAGACTTGATTGCTCTTGCCAAAGAGCTCAGGAGGGGATGGTGGTTTTGCCACCTTGAAGAAATAATCAACCGTGAGAGGCTCTTGCATCTGTATCTGTTGCACAAATCTCAGCCTTGAGCTTCCCATGATGGCTCCATCCATGCAGGAAAGTATTTGAGATGAAACCTTTGCAAGCATGTGGTTCTGGAAGTGATTGTGGTCAGAAAGCAAACTTTTCTGTGTTGTCCTGTGGACCCATTAGTCTGGGATTCATCACGGCGTTGTGGCTGCTGAAAGCGCTATGGCTTAGTGACCTTAACATAAATCAGGATTTCTGCTCTTCTGGAGAAGAAGACGAAGCATGTGATGGTAGATGGGCTGCAGCAGCATCCTGCTGTGTCCAGTGCTCTGGGTATTGATCTGCAGATAATGCTGTACCTGGTACAAGAGGATGCTAAAGTCCTCCCGGTGTCTATTCTTGCCCCATGTCCGTGTTTTGGCACCATGATGAGCCTGGTGACATGTGGCTCTGGGTTTGGGTTGTCCACATAACTAAAGGTCCTCTCTTTTCCTAGGCAAACCCCTGAAGCTGAGCCTGGCCACGGAGGAAATTGCCACCTTCTATGCCAAAATGCTTGATCACGAATACACAACCAAGGAGATCTTCCAGAACAACTTTTTCAATGACTGGAGGAAGGTACTTAACCTGCAGGGGTTTCCTCACTGCCCATCCTTCATATTAAACATTCAGTATTAAACCTTTCATCCTCAGCAGACTATAGGCTGCAGTGTGGGATGGGAGGGGATGAGGGTTTTTTGTGGCTTACTTTTTTATTTATAATCATGTAACTATGAGATTCTAAATGTTATGACTTATTTCCTTGCCCCTCGTGGGTTTGGGCTGGGGCTTGCTGTCTGCAGCATCCTGTAGCGCTTCATGTCGCGCCCTCTGAGTTTTAGGGATGCTACCAAAGAAAGCAAGTTTTGGGTCTTGCAAACAGCTTTGAGAGCTACTTGGGGCACATTTCCCTCTGAAGGATTAACATCACAGTCCCACAGCACCGTGGCTTGGTCCACAAATGAGAACCCTTACTGGGGCAAATTTACATGTTTCAAATATCTTTAGTGTGATTTCTTCAGCTCCTGCAAGCTGCTTGTGGACCACTTGTTTCCCCAGTAAGAGTTGGAGGTTTCTCCACCCCAGAGCTGGCTGTGGGTGCAGGCTCAGGTGTCTAGAGGCAGCTTGACCTCCTGCCATGGCAGCTTTGTCCATCCTTGGGTGGATGTGGCTAGGATAGGTGGGTTTGCAGCTTCCTTCTGATTTTTTTCTGAAGAACTGGCACGTAGACCTCTTTCCTTCTCTGTGAAGCGGAGGCACAGGCAGCAGCTCTGTGCAGATTTGATTTTTACCTCCTGGCTTTACCCAGCACCTTTAATCTCTCACTCAGGAGATGACCTTGATGGAGCAGAAGATAATCACAGACCTGGACAAGTGTGACTTCACTGAGATTCATAAGTATTTTGTGGACAAAAGTGAGGCACGGAAAGCACTCTCCAAAGAGGAGAAGCAGGCGAGGACTGTTTCCTATGATATCTGGGATTCCTATGGATCTGGGGCTGGATGACATGTTTTTTGGGACCACCTTGGGGTATTTCAGCTCCTGCTTGTTTCCTTTCCTAGTTTTATGCGGTGACCTGGGATTTTTTTGGCCTTTAGACCAGCTCCATTTCTCCATGACTATCACACCTTCCTTCATTAAATTTATCTGCAGAGGCTGCGTGTTTCATGACTTTGCAGGGTATCAGTCGTCCTTGGACCATGATTTGGGGCCCTGCCCCGTCCAGAGGATGGTGTACCTTGCTAAGGGGCTGGTGATACACAGACTTTGCTCCGTCAGTGTCTCCTGTGGGGACAGCATCACTGCAAGGGTTTGCAAAGTGGGTGGAGATGAGCCCTTTGTTGGGAGTGGACTTGGACCAATGCGCGTGTTTTCCTCCAACCCTTGGAACTCCACCTTTCCAGCCTTGCTTTCTCCTGGGAAAGGAGGGTAAGAATAGGTAGGCACAAGTCATGGGGTTTTGGTTTCATCCTGTGGGATGGTGCTCGTTTCAGAAACTGAAGGAGGAGGCGGATAAGATCCAGGAGGAGTATGGGTACTGCATCCTTGATGGGCACCGGGAGAAGATAGGCAACTTCAAAACCGAGCCACCGGGGCTGTTCCGTGGACGTGGCGACCACCCCAAAATGGGCATGCTGAAGAAGAGGATCATGCCAGAGGATGTTATCATCAACTGCAGCAAGTGAGTCTCCTTGGGATGGGCTGACCTCCCAAAAGCTGAGTTGCATTTGGGAGTGGGGTAAACACCACATCTTCTCTGTCTAGACCTGTGGTGTTTTGGTGGTGGTTTGTTTTTTTTTTTTTTTTTTCTCCTACAATCATTGCTTTGCCCACTGTCAGGCTTGAGCTCACTGAAGACCTTGTGTCGCCTCCTGATCACTTCCAAATATCTGCTTTGCAGTTAGGTTTGAATTTTTGTTTCTCAGTGGCCAGGGAAGCTGCTCAGCGGTGACCATCTCTCACTGGTGCCTGCACTGTTCACCCAACATCAACTGCAAAAGCTGCAGTGCTCCTACAGCCTCTCTGAAGAAGGGAGGGCTCTATACTCCTTGTCATGGAATCGTAGAATAATTTGGGTTGGAAGGCACGTTCAAAGCTCATCCAGTCCAACCCCTGCTGTGAGCAGGGACATCTTCACCCAGCTCAGGTTGCTCAGAGCCCTGCCCAGCCTGGCCTGGGATGTCTCCAGGGATGGGGCATCCACCACCTCTCTGGGAAACCTGGGCCAGTGTTTCACCACCCTCAGTGTCAAAAATTTCTTCCTCACATCAACCCTGAATCTCTTTTAAGCACTGAAAGGCTGCAGGTAAGTCCTTTGCTCCTCTTCCAAGTAGGCCATTCCTCCTTATTTTATGGGTCCCCTGTGCTGTCTGGAAGTTGTCACCAGAGGGAGGAAAAGCAGTGATGGGGTTAAGAGCGTTTGCCTTCTAAGCTATGAGTTGGATTGGCCTTAATCACCCATATGGAGACCTTGTGGCCTTGATTCAAAACACCCCCCACCAACCCAGCAAGTTGTCCTGTTGTCCCCAGCATCTAAAGGATAAAGACCTGATCATGTTGTGGAGCAATTTTGGGTGGGCTGTGTGTTTTCTGCAAGTAATGCTGCGAAATGTTGACCATCCTTGGCTCACAGTAAAGGAGCAGTTGAGCTGATGACCTGTTTCTTCGTCATGATCTCAGGACTGTAATCCTGTTCTGCCCACAGGAACTCCAAGATCCCCAAGCCACCAGAAGGACACAAGTGGAAGGAAGTGCGCTTTGACAACACAGTTACCTGGCTGGCCTCGTGGACAGAAAACATCCAGAATACTTTAAAGTACATCATGCTGAACCCCAGCTCCAAGCTGAAGGTTGGAGTGATGCTACTGTTCAGGCGGAGCTGTTGCCTTTTGGGCCTCTGGCTTTTTGCCGGGTGGAAAGATCAGGGGAAAGCAGAGATTTGGCATGGGAACAAAATGTGTTTTCCCCTAGCATGCCCTGCCAAACAAAAGGGGGTACACTAATTGGTGTTCTATTGGGTGATGAGGGGAAATGAAAGAAATGGGAAGCAGCTGTGGGACCTGGGGGGTTCAGCCTGGAGAACAGGAGGCTGAGGGGAGACCTTGCTTTCTGCAACTGCCTGAAAGGAGGTTGTAATGAGGGGGGTTCAGTCTCTTCTCCTGAGTAGCAAGTGATAGGATGAGAGGAAATGGCCTCAAGTTGCACCAGGGGAGGTTTAGATTGGATGTTAAGAAGAATGTCTTCATGGAAAGGGTTGTAAAGCATTGGAACAGGCTGCCCAGGGCAGTGGTGGAGTCACCATCCCTGGAGGGGTTGAACAGATGTGGAGACGAGGTTCTTAGAGACACAGGTTAGTGCCAGTGTTAGGTTAATGGTTGGACTCGATGATCTTGAGGGTCTTTTCCAACTAAAATGACTCTATGATTGTTAAGCATCAAGCCTGTTCCAGAGAAAGGATTTGCGACTGGCAGAGCCATCCCTGTGCTGCTCACGTGTGTCCAGGGAAGGATGTCAAGAGCCAGGCAAGGGCTGAGAGCATCGACAAAGACCTGAGTCTATGGGGTTAAATTCATTTATGCCAGTAAACAAAGGCTAGGGACAGCTGGGATCACCATCCGTAGTGCCATGAGGGAGGGAGTGAACATGGTGGGGAGGGAAAGGTGATTTAAAGCTATTTTCAGTCTTCAAAGAAAATAAGGGAACTGTACAAGTTGGGCACAACTGAGCAAGTGTATTGTGTCAGTCCGTGTCGTTGGTGTCCAAGCAGCAGAGGGGCCATGTGCTTGACCACTTGCAGTGTGCTGGCTCCTACCTGGTGGATGACATCTGCAGACTGGAGCAGCTCCGACTTGACCAGGATCCCGGGTCCAGCACAGCCAGCAGAGGGCACAGAAACCCTAGATGAGCTGTTTGTGCTCTGATTTTTTTTTTTCCACTTGGATTTTTCTCAAGAAACCAATGGGGTTTGTTGGGTATTTAGATGCTTGAGGTGTTCCCAGAAGAGGGTCTGACTGGTAGGGGCAGAAGGCAGATGGGACACTGGGTTTTGGCCTCTTTTTTTTACCAGGGGGAGAAAGACTGGCATAAGTATGAAGTAGCCCGACGCTTAAAGGGTGTTGTCCAGAAAATCCGTGCTCAGTACCGAGCTGATTGGAAGTCAAAGGAGATGAAGAACCGGCAAAGAGCAGTGGCCCTCTACTTCATTGATAAGGTACCTACACCCTCACCTTGGCACCCAGGTCCCCCATTAATGTGGAGGTTGGGATTTAACTTACCTGATCCACCTCACCCTGCGTATTTTTTGGTGTCTGCTGGTTGTACAAGCCAGGGTTGCTCCACATGAGACATCTGGCAATGATCGTGGAGAATGGTGACTCCTACTATCTGCTGATGCTTGTGTGAGGATGCAGTTGTGTGGCAGTGCAGGGGCTGTATTGTCCTTCCTGGACTTTACCTGCATGTGTGTCTCTGCATGATGGCAAAGGCCCCACTGGAAACCTGGATAACTTTATTCTGGGGGGATATTTTAGGATTTCTTAGAGCAGGGAAATAACCTCTTGCTGGAGACAGTCACTGCTTGGTTTCCACCAGGGTCCCAGCAGCAATTTGAGGCACTGTCCTGAGAAAGCTTCCCCCCTGCATCCCTTGGTGTCCACATCCACTGTTTATAACCGAGGGACCTGGACAAGCTTGAGAAGTGGGCCTGTGTGAACCTCATGAGGTTCAACAAGGCCAAGCACCTGGTTTGGGGCAATCCCCAGTAGCAATACAGGCTGGGGAATGAAGGGATTGAGAGCAGCTCTGCAGAGAAGGGCTTGGGGGTACTAGTGGATGAAAGATTGGACATAGCTGGCAACATGCATTTGCAGCCCAGAAAGCCAATTGTATCTTGGGCTGTATCAAAAGTAGCCCGGCTAGCGGATCAAGGGAGGTGATTCTGCCCCTGTCCTCCGCTCTGCTGAGACCCCCCTGCAGTGCTGCATCCAGCTCTGGGTCCTCAGCACAGGACAGACATGGACCTGTTGGAGAGGGGCCAGAGGAGCCACAGAAATGACCTGAGGCTGGAACAGCTCTGCTGGGAGGACAGGCTGAGAGAGTTGGGGTGTTCAGCTGGAGAAGAGAAGCTCTGGGGAGACCTTATTGTGGCCTTTCTGTACTTAAAAGGGGCTGATAAGAAAGATGGGGACAGACTTTCTAGCAGAGAGTGTTATGACAGGACAAGAGGTGATGATTTTAAACTAGAAGAGGGGAGATTCAGGCTGGACATGAGGAAGGAATTTTTTCACAATGAGGGTGGTGAGAGCCTGGCCCAGGTTTCCCAGAGAGGTGGTGGATGCCCCATCCCTGGAGACATCCCAGGCCAGGCTGGACGGGGCTCTGAGCAACCTGAGCTGGTGAAGATGTCCCTGCTCATGGCAGGGGTGGCACTGGATAACCTTTGACAATGCCTTCTAACTCAAGCTATTCTATGATTACGTTGGACTGGGATGGATGACTTTTCTCCTTCCAGCTGGCCCTGCGAGCTGGCAATGAGAAGGAGGAAGGGGAGACCGCGGACACGGTCGGCTGCTGCTCGCTGCGCGTGGAGCACATCAAACTGCACCAGGAGCTGGACGGGCAGGAGCATGTGGTGGAGTTCGACTTCCTTGGGAAAGACTCCATCCGCTACTACAACAAAGTGTCTGTGGAGAAGCTGGTGAGTAGGACAGAAATGGAGGCAGTGGCCAGCATGGTAATTTGGTGTGAGGTTAGTTGGGTGGCTTGGTTCACTCTGTGGTCATCGGTCCCAAAACTGCATTTGAAATCTATTGCAAAGATGCCTCCTCTGCTTAAACACCATGGTGGCAGCATGTTTGTGAGGTGCAATGGTGCTGGGTGATGAGGACACACACATGCTGACCTTGGCCTGGAGAAGGGTGAGAAACTGTGAGATAATGTTTTCAAGGTTGTTTGACCCTGTGAACCATGAGAAAGAAGTCCTGTCTCCTTCTGGAGCATCCTCAGTTGACTAGTAGGCATTAGGACTTGAACTGTCCTTATTGATGTTTTTTGCTTTGCCCATGGGATAGATGATTTTAATGGTGTTTTGGGGGAAACTGGGGTGCCAGGGATAGCAGATTTTAAACTAAAAGAAGGGATATTCAGGCTTTACATGAAGACGACATTTTTTTATGAGTTAAAGTACTGGCCCAAAGAGGTGGTAGATGCCCCATCCCTGGAAACATTCAAGGCCAGGCTGGACAGGTCCCTTCCAACCCAAACTATTGTATTATTCCACGAAGTTGAGAAGGCTGGTGTGGTAGGATGTGTACTGCACCAGTCTGAGTCAGAGTCTGTCTGGATGAAGAGGCAGATGGAGATGAGGGAGATGTCTGGGAGCAGTCTTCTCCTTGTCTCTCATCAGGGCCATCCTTTCTTCCTCTTTAGGTGTTCAAGAACCTGAAGATGTTCATGAGGAACAAGGATCCAGCAGATGACCTCTTTGACCGGCTCAGTGTGAGTTGTCACCTCTAAGCTTTTGAAATGGCACTGGTGGCCCAGAGGGAGTAGAAGATAACCCGTGACACCCTTGTCCAGCATGCAGGTTGCCAGGCTGTGGTGCTACCTCAGTGTCATCTCTTACCCTGGTTTTAACTATCACCTCTCCACAGACACCACTGTAACTGCTGGAACACCCTGTTGGGATGCTGTGATATTTTTTTTTTAAATTTTATTTTTATTTTCCATCCTTCTCCTGCACTGGTAGCCATCTCTGCTTCTCTGAATGCAGGCTTGGCTGCCTGCCTGCACCCACAAGTAGCTCATGTCCCTGCTAAGGAGGTGGCTTTCTGCTCCTTCCCTCCTCTAACTCATCTCCTTGGGCATTCTTTATCCTGAGAAGGCCTGCCCAGACACGCGTTGCTCAGGGCATTTCTCGAGGTGTCAAACCTTGGCTGTTTGATGCATTCGCACCTTGCCAGGGCTCAGCAGAAGTGTGAGAGACTGCCAAAGCACAGAGACGCTGGAGAGATGTGCTGCAGCTTTCCTTTCAGAGCCACTGCCCTGCAAAAATCTCCTTCTTCCTCTTCCTCAGGATGGAGTACGGGGTGCTGCCACCCATGTTCCCCTTCTGCCCGCATCCCTTACAAAGCCATGTGTCTGTCTTTCCTCCAAAGAGGCTGCTCCTCTCTGGTTATATAGGATTTGTCTGTGATAAGCTTGCTTGGTACAAATGAGCCTTCCTCCAAACCCCAGATGACTCCTTTTAGCATCTTCTGTTTCCAGCCCAACTGAAGACCCATGTGCTCTGTAGGACAGAGATATCAGGTATGATATACACAGGATATGATATTGGATGAGAGATGTGTCGTCTTGGACATAGATGGGCAGAAATTGTTGACTTCCAGAGAAATTATTTGTGAGTTTAGGTGGAATTTGTGCCAATTATTGGTAGATGAGAGCCTGACCCCTCAAGTAGATGTGCAAGCTACAAGAGACTTAATACCTAATTCAATTGCTTAGGCAGAAGGTGATTGTCTGAAAAGCAAGTGATTTATTGTCCTGGCTTCTGCTTCTTCTCTTCCTACCTTCCCCCAACTTTGTCATATCTTCCTTCCACCAGACATGCACCTTGAACAAACACCTCCAGAAGCTGATGGATGGTTTGACCGCCAAAGTGTTCAGGACCTACAATGCCTCCATCACCCTGCAGGAGCAGCTCAAGGCGCTCACTAACCGTGAGTTACTAAGAGTGGTAGCAGCAGCTGCATTGCGTAGCCAATAGGCTCAAAGATGCCCATCCCTTGCCTTGGGGTCCCTAGAACTGCCTGCTCCTCCTTGGCAGGTCGTGCACCACGTTGTAGGGTGGGATGTAGCTTATGGGGGTTTGCAGCATGTTGGGACCCATGCCTAGTGAAAAACCATTACCTGCTCAGCAACACCTTGGCCAATTAATAGCCAAGATGTATTTTTTTTCCTTCCTTTGTTTTGCTGGTGGTCACATTATTTTTGCTGGCCTTGGATACCTGAGTGGTGAGGCACAGTATCAAATTCAGTGATGCTCTAAGTGGCCTTCACCAGTTTCAACAACCAGTATTGATCTCTCCTGAGAAAGAGGGGGAAAGGCAAACAAATCAGGGGACAGATTTTTTAGCAGGGCCTGTTGTGATAGGACAAGGGCTGATGGTTTTAAACTAAGAAGGGGGAGATTCAGGCTAGAAGTGAGAAAGGAATTTTTGACGCTGAGGGTGGTGAGACCCTGGCCCAGGTTGGCCAGAGAGGTGGTGGATGCCCCATCCCTGGAGACATCCCAGGCCAGGCTGGACAGGGCTCTGAGCAACCTGATCTGGGTAAAGATGTCCCTGCTCATGGCAGGGGTGGCACTGGATGAGCTTTGAAGGTCCCTTCCCACCCAAACTATTCTGTGATTCTCTAGCTCCTAGAAAAGAGACAAATACTGATGCTTCAGTTTATTTCTAGCTGAAGACAATGTTGCTGCGAAGCTGCTCTCCTACAACCGAGCTAACAGAGCTGTGGCCATCCTGTGCAACCATCAGAGGTCTATACCAAAAACCTTTGAGAAGTCAATGCAAAACCTCCAGGCCAAGGTGAGACAGTCCAAACCGAGAGCCTCCACACCTTATCTCACCTCTGATATTTTTCTTTTTTTGGGTAGGGAGAGGGAGGGTGAATAACCTGATGCTTGATAACATGACGTTGATCAAGCATGACAGGGAGTGAGCCAGGAAGAGTGGCTTTTTAAATCAGTGCAGAGACATTCGCAACCCAGGGGTGGAGAGATATGGGGTAAGCTCAAATGCTGGATGAAGCACACTTGGCACAGAAATTCTTTTACATCACTTGGTGTCTTAAAACCAAGCTGGGTGCCTTTTGTGGTGGCACAGTTGGCTCAGGACCAGGGAAATTTGTTTTCCCATCTGGCTGTTTGCAAGAGGACCAGCTGAAATTTCATGGGTCTACTATGCAAATACTTCAAACTACCACTTTTAATTGTCCTCAGCTTTTGTTCACGCTCTGCTGGTGAGCTTGGACTTTGCAGAGGACTCCAGCACTGTCATGAGCCGGCAGTTCCACAAGATAAACAGATAAGAGCTGCAAGTGTTTCTGGCATCTATGCTGTAAGGATTTTGTTTGCAAGATACTAAGAAATGCTTGAGCTCCAGCAAATACTGCAGGGGCAAGTTATTTGCTCTGGAGTCAAACTAGTGAGAAATTGAGGAGCAATGTGGCAAAGGGAAAGAGGGAGGCAGCTGAAACCCCCAAGGAGGACAGGACCATGGGCTCACTTTGTATTTACCTTCACAGATTGATGCCAAGAAGCAACAGGTGGAGGAAGCCCAGCGAGAGCTAAAAAATGCTGAAGATGAGTTTGAAGACACAAAAGATGATAAAGCAAAAGTGTGAGTGACTCTTCCTTATCTGGTTTTGCAGAGGCATCTCTGTGCAGATGGGGGTGGTGCAGTCTGACACCTTATGTGCAGCTCATCAGAACTGACATGTCACGACGTGAGAGAGTTCAGAGAAGGGAATGGAGCTGGTGAAGGGGCTGGAGCACAAGTGTGATGGGAGCAGCTGAGGGACCTGAGGCTTCAGCCTGGAGAACAGGAGCTGAGGAGAGACCTTCTGATCTCTGAACTGCCTGAAAGGAGGTTGTAATATGGACAGTGCTGGTCTCTTCTCTCAAGTAACAAGCGACAGGAAGAGAGGACACTGCCTCAAGTTTTCACCAGGGGAAGTTTAGATTGGATATTGGGAAAAATATCTTCCTGGAAAGGGTTGTTGGGCCTTGGAACAGGCTGCCCAGGGCAGTGGTGGAGTCGCCATCCCTGGAGGTGTTTAAAAGACCTCTAGATGAGGTTCTTAGGTACATGGGTTAGTGCCAGTGTTGGGTTAATGGTTGGACTTGATGATCTTGAGGGTCTCTTCCAAAATGGTTCTATCCTTGTTGGGTACCAGGCGCCTCCTGTCCCATGGCAGCCTGGCTGGATGATGGAGGTCTTATGGATGGTTCTTTGCAATAGCAGGATTTCAAAGATCTCCTTTAGGGGGATTTCTTTGTGAGAGGACACCTCACTGAATACTGAGACTTCAAGCCAAGCTGCTGACTTGGAATTGTCCTATAAATGCCATGGTGCAAAGGATGCTGAGCTTGAGGTCGGAGCTGGGGATACACAGACTGACCTTGATACATGTTTTTCTTTGTGGAAGACTTGAGTGGTGGATTGTGGACTGTCTGATCTCTGCAGTAGTCAGTGCATGGAGTCTGTCCAAATTTTATAGAATCATAGAACAGTTTGGGCTGGAAGGGACATTCAAAGCTGCATCCAGTCCAACCCCTGCCGTGAGCATCTTCACCAGCTCAGGTTGCTCAGAACCCCATCCAGCCTGGCCTGGGATGTCTCCAGGGATGGGGCATCCACCACCTCTCTGGGCAACCTGGGACAGGGTCTCACCACCCTCAGATTTTTCTCTCCCTTCTCAGACCCCACATGTGACTTGCTGCCCAGAGGCAGAAGGCTGGAGGAGAAAAACAAGCCTTGTGGTTTATGTTTTATTCTGGGATTTCTTGTTTTCTGCTCATGCCTTGTACTGGTGAGATGCAGAGCAGGTGGTCAGAGATGGTACTTGCTTACGGAGCCTGGATTTGAGGATGTGGTCTTTGGGTTCTGGCTTTTGTGCTTACCCCACTTTGGTAATAATAATTCTATTTTTAAAATAGTCTTATGAGGTCAGTGTACTTGGGAAATGGGTTAGTGCTGAATTGCATCTTCCACTTTGCCATTCTGGAGTATTCCTAGGCTCAAGCCTTATAGGACTTAAGGTGAGTGTAGGGGCTGCTGTAAGCTGGAACTTGTTGGCTTCCCATCGTGCTCCCAGGCAGCAGCAGACCAGAACTGCTCTGTATCTCACCTCTGTTTGATTCTTCCCCTTTAACATACTGTCTGTGTTGCTCTTCCTCTACCCTCAGCAACGTGGAGAAGAAAAAGAAGCTGTTGAAGAGACTGGAAGAGCAGCTGGCCAAGTTGAACGTCCAAGCCACGGACAAGGAGGAGAACAAGCAGATCGCTCTGGGCACGTCCAAGCTGAATTACCTGGACCCTAGGATTAGCATTGCTTGGTAAGTCTTGAGCATAATATGGGGCAGATTTTCCTCTAGAGATGTACAGATCACCTAGCACTGCCTGGGGAAGGGGGTAAACACATCTGAGCCTTTGGAAAGGAATAAAATTCATCTGGCCAGAGAAACCTGCCTAAGCCCTGGAGATATTGGGGGAGGTGAGCAAAGTCCAAAGATGATGCTTCCCTTTCTGCAAATAGCTATTTGCAGAATGTCCCTTCTGAGTTTAGGGCAAGAAGGGGTCGTTTTGTGCCCCTAGCAATAAAAATCTGCAAAGGTAATTTCCTAAGGAGCTTGGGCATAAGGATAAAAGATGCTGGACACTGAGCAGAGAGGACATCTGTGGTGGGAGCAGAGCGGGATGGGTCTCACATCCCCACTGCTGTCTTGTGGTCTGTACAGGTGCAAGAAGTTTGGTGTGCCCATCGAGAAGATCTACAACAAGACGCAGAGGGAGAAGTTTGCCTGGGCGATCGACATGGCTGATGAGGACTTTGAATTCTGAGCCATTTCATGTTGCCTTGTGCTCGTTTGGTGCTGTTGGAAAGCTTTATTTATGTGCTGTTGCAGGGGTGGGCCTGGGAGGTTGTCTAATGAAAGAGTTTGATATGAGTATCTTGTGCCTTTTCTTGTATACAAAAGAAAACACCAATTTATTTTTTTTTTTTTAGTTGAAATAGGTATTGCTGATTTGCAAGACTCATCCTGACTGCAGTGACTTTCATGTGAACTTTTAATTCCTCTTCAGACTTGCCAAGTGCTTTGGATCTTTTCTTTCCTCCTCCTGGAGGCTGGGAAAGAAGATTGAACGAGAGCCTTAATTGTGCTGATAAAACGAGATTATATCTAATCCTATCTCCTTGATGCAGTGGAGCTCTGCTGCCCTTTTCAGACTCTCTGAATTGGCCTGATGGAGAAACACAAGGCAATGACAGCACTGAAACAGGCAACTGTGGCATAAGACCTGGGCCTGGGTCAGGGATAGTCAAAATGGAAAAAAAATGTTGTGGGAGGGAGTGACTATCATGGTATGAGAAGGAGGAGAGGGGAAGATACTGGCATACAACAGGTTTCGCATTGGAAGGATGAAATTCACCTTGGCATGAGCAAAGTGTACTTTAATCACTCCTGTGTGGTTAAACCTTGGTCTGGGAGAGGACATCTCATTTAGGGCTGTATTTTCTTCCCCCTGCTTGCTTTGTTTGGCTTTGGCCCAGCTCGCTGCGTCTGCAGCAGAAAGTTAAACTGTCCAACCACGGATTTAAGCAATGGGAAAGGATGAGGCCGGACCAGGCTCCCGTGGGATGTGATTGTGCGGTGGTACCAGCCTCGCTGGAGCTGTGCCTGTGTTTGGATCACAGCTTGGTCACCAGGCTGCATCATCCCCAGTCTGTTCCTGCTGGGCATGGAGCAGGCAGGGACCGATAGCATTAAACTGTTGGTGCTTGCTGCCTAATTGGCTGCTTTTCAGAGAAAAAAAAAAAATATCAACATGTACCTGGTATGAGTTAGCTACATGCCAGAGAATCTCAGGTGTAAACAAGCTGTTGCTTTGGCAGAAAAGCCTCTTGTCATCTCAGGGCTGATGTTCAGGTTGCTACAGTCCAAAGCTCTCGGTGCTTCCCACATGTTCGTTTACAACAACTTGCTCTTTGTGTTTAAACTGTTGCTGTTTTAGTTGGAAGTCAAGGACTTGAAATGCATTTCATTAAAAGTGGAAGCAATATTTTTCTGAGTATCGGTGACTGGAGGCTGTTTTGTAACCCATCCAAGGTGCGGTTCTGCTGTGAGCTGATGTGCAGAGGTCCGAGCCAGGGCTCAAACTCTATCGTGGGGTCTGTGTGTGCTCAGTTGTCTGCACGGGATCAGGCTTGATAGGAAATCCTTTGCCTTAAAGCAAAGAGTCTGCCTGCAGATCTCAAAAACCATTTGTGCTTGGTCCCTAAGGACCCATATACAAAACTGGGCCACCAAAATTGAATTGCTGCATGATAGCAGAGTCGTGACAAATATAAAGGGAAAATGTGTGGACGAAGCCAAAGCTGTTTTATCTCTCAACTGCACTGGAATGTGCTCCATCACTTGACTGAGACATGGCAGCTTGTGAAACTCCAACTGGACCGTCTCTCCAAGCCCCAAGAGCTCACATTGGTTTTAATGAGGCAACTGACTCCTAAGATGGGGATTTAAATCAGTCTGAATGGTGGCAAGGTTTACTTTTCTGGCAAAGGCAGACCAGTTATCAGCTGCACAAGAAATGAGCAGGAGCTGCCAAGCATGTATTGACCCCTGCATTGGATTTGTACCTGTGAAACAAGAGGGTGACCAGTTTGGTCCCAATGGATGGAAAGGTTTTTCTGCCCACCCTGCTAAATGCTTTCTGGCTTTTGGAAGAGATTAAAGCAAATATTCACCACTAACTGTGGTGGAGAGTTAGTTCCATCTTGAGTAAAGGAATAATTCTAGCCAAGCCCCTAGTGAAACAGTGCTCCTGTTTTCCAGAAGGACAAAAAATAAAAAGGGAGCAAGATGCAAATGGATGAGCACTGTGGGTGTTTCCATTGAACCAATAGATTTTTTTTTTAAGTATTTCCTAGAGGAAAATGTCTGTCAAGCACCATGTGAGAGAAAGGAGCTGCATTAGCAAGAGCAGCTGCAGCAGTTGGAACAGCTACTGGGGGAGCTGTGGAAAAATCACCCTGGAAAGCAAATACTATTACATTTTTTGGGGAAAATTAGTAACTTGGTCCTTGGCCTCTCCTCCAGTAGGTTCCCGTCAGTGCTGTGGGTTACTGGGGTGGAAAGGCTGGATAACTGCTGTCCCACATGGTCCTGTCCATCTTCACTCTGTTTTGCTGTTGTGGTTGGTGGGGTTTTTTTGTCATTATTGTTTTGTGGGAGTTGGTGTTTTTTGTTGTTTTTTCTGGGGTGGTGGATGCAGAAAGTGGCTGCTGGCAGTATTTCATACTTAGAAGGTTGTGCTTTCCTCAACAGCTCTTCTACCTCTATCAGAGCATCCTGCTTCTCTCCAAAAGGCCATGCTTGGAGAAAATGGAGGTGGATCAAGTCCAGTGACAGCTCAGGTGATGAAGTTTGTGTTTGCCTCTTGTGCTGCTGCAAACGAGGAGGTCCAGGCTGGCAGATGGGTCTCTGCAGGGGCTCCTTGGCCATGGTCAGATGCTCTGGAAATCAGGTCTGCAAAGATCTGCCAGTGTCAGCTAAACAGTAATTATTGGCTAATCTTCAGGAGCTTAAATGAAGCATCTTTTTCTCAAAGGGTGTTACCCTGGATTGTATTGTCCTGTGAGCCGGTTCTATGGGGCTTGGCCATTTCTGTCAAAAAGCTCAGTGAAATCAAGATTGGAAGCCTAAATTCATGGGAGGTGTGAAGCAAGCACAAGGTGGAGAGTTCACATGTTTCATCAGGTATCAAATAACCTGTACTGGAGTAAGACAATGTGTTGAAACAGTTAAGCTTTCAAGAGAGACTGATGAGTCCTGGGGAGTGTTCTCATGGCCCTTGGCCATGAGCAAATGAGATGGATTGGAGAAGTTGAGCTACTCACCGTTGGCATCAGTGTCACGAAGCAGCAGTTGTGGCCTGATGCCCCATCTGACGGGGTTTTTCCACTGCTCAGGACCCTGTGGAGAAGCAGGATCATGACCCCATCACAGACACCTCTGAGAGGATGTTCCCTCTCCCAATTTTGGATTTTTTGGTGACTCTAAGCAATGCTGACGTACTCAGGCCAACCCTACGTGCCTTGGCCCTTCCAGGGATGTTTTCAACTCAGCTTCTCCAATAAAGTGCCTTTTCTGTAGGTACGGAAAAGCCTGTGCTTTGCCTAAGACACTTTGTAGCCCAAAGTCAAGATACTGGCATTTTTTGCCAGTATTTGACTAATGGAATGTAAGTTTAGCATTTTTTTTCCTTTGTAATTAATTCCTTCTTTTTTTTAATCTTAAAAGTGAAAAGGGAAGATCTGACTTCAGGCAAAACCAGAAGTGGTACCTTCCCCTGTAAATTCTTGGGTTACTGTTGTGCTTTTCATAAAAGCCTGTTGTTCATATTGGTTGGGATGAGACCTCAAGGTGAATCTACCAGGAACAAAGTTCACGCTGATACTGGGACGGGCTTAGGGCTGCTCTAACTACGTAATGATGCTTTAAAAAAAAGCCTTTTGGGGTCTGGAGAGTGTCTCTCTCTGCCTGTTGGCTGGGGATGTCTTGCACTGTTTGATGGCACAAGGGCAGCTCTGATACTGTGACTCTTAAAGATAAACCTCTGGGTGGTGGGAGGTAGTGAGAAGTTTCTCTTGTCTTGCTTTGGCATCTGCTGCCCATGCCCAGACTCTTCCCAGAAATGCTGAGACTTGGGAAGGTCTCTAGAGGGCTTGAGTCCAACCTCCTGCTCAAAGGGTCAAAGAGGGTTGTCAAAGAGGGTCAAAGTTGGGTTTCTCAGGGCCTTCTCCAGTCAAATTTCAGTATCTCCAGGGAGGGAGATTCTTCCACCACATCCCAGGATCTCTGTTTTGGCAATTAATCACTGCCCTGGCAAACTTTTCTTCCTTATATCTGGTTGGAATTTCCCTTGATGTGTCTTGTGACCAGCTGCTTGTCCTTTCTCTGTGGACCTCTGAAGAGAGTTTGGCTATGGCTTCTCTGTAGCTATACCTGCCCACCAGGAAGAAGTTGAAGGCAGCAACTCCCTCCCCTCCAGCCCGCCCTGTTGCATGGGGTCATTCAGCCCCATATCTGGAACTCTGCTGAACTTCATGAGCTCCACTGAGCTTCCCCTTCCACCAAACACCAGCCCGATGAGCCTTGGAGAGATGTGATAGGAGGTAGGACCATCTCAATCAGCCTGGAGAAGGCTCCAGGGAGACCTTATTGTGGCTTTTCAGTGCTTAAAAAGGGCCAATAAGAAAGCTGGGGACAGACTTTTTAGTAAAGCCTGTTGTGATAGGGCAAGGGGTGATGGTTTTAAACTAAAGGAGTGGAGATTCAGGCTGGACAAGGAATTCTTGCCCCTGAGGGTGGTGAGAGCCTGGCCCAGGTTGGCCAGGGAGGTGGTGGATGAACCATCCCTGGAGACATCCCAGGCCAGGCTGGACGGGGCTCTGAGCAACCTGAGCTGGGTGAAGATGTCCCTGCTCATGGCAGCAGGTTGGACGAGATGAGCTTTGACAATCGCTTCCAACTCAAACTATTCTATTAATCTATATAGCTTGGAGGTGTACAAGAAATACCTCTCCCCACATAAGTTGTTTGAGCAGCTGGAAGATCCCATGGGGCTCAGTCCCTGCCTGTTCCTTCTGCATCAACATCCTGAAGACATGGGAACATAAAGCTCCACATGGGCATCTTTTGCAGGCGCTAAAGCCATTGACCGAACCACGCTCATCAGAAACCTTCCCACATCGTGCTTTCTCCTGGGGATGAGTCAAGCTCTTGATGCGCAGCCAACAGAGTATTGATCCTCGGTGAGGAAGAAAGTGAATCAGCTTCCTCATTTGAGTTACTTTGCATAGTGGTGGGGGCTGGCAGGGCTACATGGGGTGGAGAAGAGGTCCTGGCAGGTGATCTGAGGAAGAACAGCCATCAAAGCTGCTTATCTGCTCTTTTATCTGCTTGATGACAGGGCCTTCGCTCGCTCGTAGGTGGTTTGGAGAGATGGGCTTTCGGCTGATTCATCTTAATTGGTGCAGAGAGGGAAGTGGGTGTGAGGAAAACTCCTCAGTGAGGAGCATTTGCTGTTGAGCTGCTGCTTCTGCTCTGCATCTGTTCCCTGGTGAGTGATCGGATTAAGGGGAAAACAAACCAGCCGTAGTCTGGCAGAGATATGCGAGAGGTGGGAAACCCCTGTGGGGATGTGAGGAAGAGAAATGTGAAGGGTTTCCAGAGGGTCTTTCCTCCGCTCCCTCCTTCCCTCGAGGTTTGATGTTGCAAAACTGGAAAGGGGAGAAAAAAAAAAGGGGGGGAATGCTTTTGTCAGTATGAGAGGAAAGGGGTAGAAAAACATTTAAATTGGGGCTATCACGGCTGTGCTTCAGACCTCCTGTCTCTGAACACAGTGAATGGAGGCATTTCCTTTTCCAACAGGGTTTAGCAGGAGAGAAGATCACATCTGTGGTTTGGCATAAATAAAATATGGGCTTAAGGAGCTCCCTGGGCTTATACAGTTGCACTCTGTGTCCATCAACAGTTAGCTAAGTTCAGACTGCTGTAAAACAAGCACAAAGGGGGCAGACATTAGCCCTCACCACGTTTGTAAATGCAGTGCTGCCGGTGCCAAGGAGAGTGGCTGCAAAGGAAAATAAATGATTAACCTATGACAAATTGGATTGCTGTGATAAAATGAAGGCTGGTCCAATGAGGGGCAGAGGAAAGGCTTCCAAAGCAAGGATAAAAGTCCAGGATATCAGGTTTGTGTCCTGCAAAGGAGAACTCTTGGCACTTGCAATGTGCTGCTGTGGAAAGGGGATGGGTTGATCATCATAGGTGTCCCCAGGGAATGAGTAGATGACATATAGGTTGATTCTTTCTACAGTTTGTTTTTTTAGCCATAATAGTGATATTTTTGGCCAGCTGAGCACCTGTGTTATTCAAAAGAAAATGAAGACTCAGGAAGAGCTCAGCCAAGCTTCTCTTGAGCTCTGAGAATGGCTCCTCCAGCCTCTAATCCTGAGCTACTGCAAGCTGGGGCAGGAGGAATTCCAATACATTACTTAATATTCTTAATCCAGGTCTGGATTAGGCTGCAGTTACAAGTGATTAGCTTGACTCAGAAATAACCCTTTGAACAAGTGCTTTTGCAGCTGCGGGAGGGCTCGTAAGTTCCTTCTGCTGTCAGGAGCCAGAGAAGAGCTGATGCAACATCTCTGCAAACCAAGGCAGCTCCCAGCAGTTCCCTGGGGTTGCCCCATGTTGCAGGAGGGATGTTGAGGCAGGGAGCTGATGCCTTATAATAAAAATGCTGCGTTTCGAGCTTGGTGGGTTGCATACTGACTGCCCCTTCTCTTGCAAACAGGGCAGATTATTTATCTGCCAAGGTGAGCCAGACAAGGAAGTCTCCAATCCTTTGCTAGATATCACACTTGAATACACTCTTTGGTTTGTTCTTTCCTTTTTGTGGGTGTTTTTTTTTTTTTTCTTTTGTTTTGATTATTTTTTAAAGCAGTTCTGTGTAATCTCCATCTGTTTTTCAAGGTACAGCTTGAACTCTTCAACTCCTGAAGGCTTAGTTTGCCAAAGCAGAAGAGAACAGGGTGGCGATTGTTACAACCAGTTTTAATTAGGGCTTGCATTTCATTATTGGTAGTTCCCCAGGCAGAAACAGATCCTGACTTCTTGCCGTTCATTTCTGCTGGAGGGAACACATAGAAGGGTTAAATATCCCCCTCCTTCTCCTGTGCATTATTGGACACCCAGCATTGTCCTTATTTCTTTATGTAGAAGGATTCCTGACAAAAATAGGCATGAGATGGACTCAAGTGCCTGCAAAAGCAAATTCTGCTGCTGCCTTTCTGCGGCTGAGATTTGGAGGTGTTGAGGGGAGATGAAGAACTGGACCCAGGAGGTCTGGTCGCTCTTCCTAGCCCAGGAACTTGGCACAATCTCGTTTATCTGTATTGGACTTCTCTTCCTTCTGCCTTGGGCCCCCATATGGGATGACAACAGCTTTGTGTGTCATGCTGCTTTCTGCTTCACCTCCCTGTCCTTCATGGGGGGGTCACCAACCCCAGCTTTGTCCTGGTGTGGTGATGGGGTCTTGGCAACACTGGCAAAGAGATGAGCATCTTCGCATTTGCTCTTAGCTGGGTTTGATTTAGTTCCACTTTCCCTACAGCCGGTTGGGGAGGATTTGCAGTGTGCTTGCTTGAGCAAGTAATGTGACTGGACTGTGGCTGCACAAACCCTGACTTTCTTGCTGTGCAAATAATTGTTTGTTTTTTCCCCATGCTTTATGTTGTCGCATTTGAAAGAGCCTCAATGAGGGGCTGTGCTGGGTTGTTCTCATAGCGCCTTCCTGTGTGCTGGCGACAAAAAACCCCAAACAAAAAAATACCAACCACCCAACAATAAAACTCCCCCAAACAATAACAACAAGAAAAACAACAAGCAAACAAAAAAAAACAACAAAAAACCCACACAAACACAGCTCAGACCCAAAAACAACCCCCAAAAGAAACAAACCAAACAAAATAGAAGAACAAAACAAACAGGACAAAAGAGCACAGATGCAAAAGAGAAACAAAATAAACAAAACCTGAACAGAGATACACTTCCATAAATAAAATAGAGAATTACTCAGTCTAGTGTTTCCCCTTTGAGAGTCTAAGACAAGATGCTTTATTATCCATTAACAATTTTAATTTGGTATTGACATTGCTAGTAATGGGCCACAAGGTTTGTACTGAGTTTGCAAGACGTCAGGATTGGGGCTTATTAGTTTTGCTCTGACTGAGCTTGTCTTGACCTGCCTGAGGCTTTTTCGTTGTTTAATTTGGCTGAGAGGTAAGAGCAATTTTTTTAATTGACCAAGTTGCTATGGCTAATTTGTTTTAACTTTTGTGTATCTTTGCATAGTGCAGCTGTAGGCTTATATAGATAACAGTAACAAGTCATTATTCTGTATAGGATGAAGTATTTATGACTGACGCAAGGACGTGTTATAGATAAATAAAGGCTTGGTACAACAGCAAAGCTTTTGAAGAGTGGGATGTGGTACAGAGGAGTGCAGGTACGGGGTGACGAGATGGGGCTTGGACTGGAACTGGAGACCCCTCAGCTATAAACCACTCATCCAGCTGAAAATATGCAGATCTGGAGCTGGACCAGGCTGGTTTTAGGGCTAACAAACAGTACAAAAGTAGTCCCTGACATATGTAAAAGACACTGCGTATAGTAAATTGAGAAGTGACACAGAACTGCAGACCAATGGAAAAAGAAAAAACAAAACTTACTAAACATAACTGAAATTACTCTGAGTGGAGAGGAAGAAGGAACCACCAACGTGAACATCTTATTTTTGCACAGGCTCCAGATGCTGACGACTCACCGTAATGCCACCAGCATGAAACCCCCAAGAGTGGGAAGGGTGAGCATCACACCAAGAAAAGGGGTAGAAATTACTAAATGTGTGTAATAATTTTAATTATAACATCATTCTGTGCAGGATTATTCTTTGCTTTTCTTTAGTAGTTAGATCTAGACCAACAATCATTCTTGGATGAGAGTGTTAAGATTTTAATTTTACTACTAATATATACACATTGTATGCCCATAAGATGAGATTTTGAGGTTGCAGAAGCAGCATGGCATCTTTCCCTGGTTCTCACAGACTCCCTGATCTTGCTGGTACCACACCAAGCTTAGAGTTGTGGTAACAGAGGTGCTAGAGCAGCGCTTAGGGCCAAGTCACCGGAGGGAAATCTGCATAGACACAGGGGAAACAAGTGCTAACCCAAGGCTCCAGGCTTGACTCCAGCTGGGCAACTGAAGATAGAGGGGAAGAAGCCCCTGGGTTAAATGCAGTATTTGTCCTCATCCTCAAAAACTGGTCCTGACCCTCAAAGACTGGCTTCTCCTTGGTGGACCCAGCAATGCATAGCGTAGAGGGTGTTGGTCTCTTCTCCCAAGTAACGAGCAATAGGGCAGGAAGAAATGGCCTCCAGATACACCGGGGAGGTTTAGATTGGGTGTTAAGAAAAATGTCTTCCTGGAAAGGGCTGTTGGGCATTGGAACAGGCTGCCCAGGGCAGTGGTGGAGTCACCATCCCTGGAGGGGTTTAAAAGACATGTAGATGAGGTTCTTAGGGACATGGCTTAATGCTAGTGTCAGGTTAATGGTTGGACTTGGTGATCCTGAGGATCTTTTCCAACCAAGTGATTCTCTAGGACCAATGCACAGCATGCAAGTGCAAGAGTCCCCATTTCTCTTCTGGTGGCTTTGCTTCCCTCTAGGCTGGTAACCACTTCCTACTCTCCTTTAGTCTCACAGCTTCTTTCGAAGAGAATCTACTGTTATCTGTGACAACTGCTTTCATTTTGGTTTATTTTGAGGTCTTTAGTAACATGTGCTCAAAGGCAGCGCACAAAACCTGAGTAGCATATGTGAGCAACGGGCTCCTGCAAGGCTCTGCAAGTAACTGTCAGCCTCTGGTTTGGGCTTTGCACATTGTGTAACACGTAGGTTGACCTGTCTCAGCCTTTGCATTGGCTGCCCTCCTGGCTAGGGCTCCATGAAGGGTTGGGAGCTGATTCCCCTGAAGAACACGCAGATAGAGAAGAGCAAACAGAGATGAGGGCTCTCCTGATGGCATCTGGCTGCTATCATAGAATCATAGAATAGTCTGGGTTGGAAGGGACCTTCAGAGGTCACCCAGTGCCACTCCTGCCATGAGCAGGGACATCTTCACCAGCTCAGGTTGCTCAGAGCCCCGTCCAGCCTGGCCTGGGATGTCTCCAGGGACGGTTCATCCACCACCTCTCTGGCCAACCTGGGCCAGGCTCTCACCACCCTCAGGGGCAACAATTTCTTCCTTAGGTCTTGTCTGAATCTCCCCTCTTTTTGTTTAAAATCATCACCCCTTGTCCTATCACAACAGGCCTTGTTAAAAGGCTGTCCCCATCTTTCTTATCGGCCTCTTTTAAGTACAGAAAGGCCGCAATAAGATCTCCCCAGAGACTTCTTGGATCAGGGTGCAATTAAGCTTTGAGCTAAGTGTTGACTGCAATCTTTACTGCTCTTTTGACCCTGTGACCTTTTCCGAAGTGCTGTAATGGGGTAGTTGTCTATCAACGTCTGCAGAAATCCTCTGCTTCCCACTCACCCAGAAGGAGGGTTTTTCTACAGGGAAGTGTGTGTTTAGCAATTTTGGGTGTGGGATAGAAGAAGGGGTAGAACTGACTCAGCCAAATCCTCTATGTCTTAAGTCTTGTGGCCTGCATGATGATGGGAACAGGTCCAGCTGGGAAGGAGTTTCTCACTTCGACCTCGTTTATGTTCCCCTCCTGTAGCCAACCACACCAGCAGTGACCAGCACCTGATGACTTCCCCATGAACCAAAAATGAGACAGCCCATGTGACTGTAGTTGAGAAAATAGGTGATGGTGAGTCCCACTGTCACAAACTGCCTGGGTTGTGACCTCCTAATGCTCCTGTGTGTCCCAGCCCCTGTATCAGTGTGTCTATGTCCTTTCCCCCTTTCTGCTCCAGTGAACTTGTGTCTAAAATGCTCCTCTTCCATGGGGCTTTGGGAGAACTTGCATAGTGTTGGATTATAGCAAAATTATTTGTTTGCTTGAATAGCAAGGCACAGGGTAGTTAAATGAACACCATAACCTGTATAAACTTGGGTGATCTCATGTGCTGCTTACAGAGTGAAGTCAGGATTTGCCCTTAGAAGAAAGATTCATGGCTTGTTTGGTGTTGACTTTTTGTCCAAACACTCACCAACAGAAGCTGACCAGCAAAACAAATGTATTTCAAGTTCCAAATCTCAAATGTTTTGACACCTTTACAAATGCTGCAGTCAGGACAAATGCAATCGCAATGAGGCATCGGGGATGAGACCTCCTGTAGCGGTGCTGGGGATTGTAGTTCTGGTCAGTGTTATCAGGTCCCTTTTCTGGGCTGGACTGTGATGAGGTCCATGCTGAATAACCCATCCAAGCTTCTTAACCCATCCTGGTCCTGACCTACAATCATTTTGCCCATCTCTCCCCAGAACATCTTCTGAACATCTGATGTTCAGGCATGGAAAGGCCAGTCTGAAACTAGCTTAAGCTTGATGGAGAAGACAGATGTCATTTATTCTTTTATAGCTTCTCATGCACAGGAGTCTGCACCCACTATTTTAAAAAATAATAAACATCTTGGAGATGTCTGTTGAGTTCTGACTCACAGCAGGGCTGGAGATTGCAAGCAGCATGGTCAAGTTGTTCATGCAATTACACAGAGAGCTAAACAAATGGAGGTGAGTAGGAGGAAGATACGATCTTGGTCAGCGCAGCGCCAGATCAGAGTAAGTCTTTTACTGTCTCAGCCAGGCAGAAATTTCTGAAGGCTTATAGGAAAAGGTCTGGAAAATAATGAATTTACATCTGTAATGGTACTGTTCTAGTATGCTGTCAACACGCTGGTCAAGATAGGGCAAGAGGTAACGGTTTTAAATTAAAGGAGGGGAGATCCAGGCGGGACATGAGGAAGAAATTGTTTTACAATGAAGGTGGAAAAATACTGGCCCATGTTGCCCAGAGAGGTGGTGGATGCCCCGTCCCTGGAGACATCCCAGGCCAGGCTGGACGGGGCTCTGAGCAACCTGATCTGGGTGAAAATGTCCCTGCTCTTGGCAGAGAGTTGGCCTAGATAAGCTTTGAAAGTCTCTTCCAACCCAAACTATTCTATTATTCTATGATTCTCTGGTCCTGACAAGGTCTGGGACAGCATGAGGAAAGCATATTAGCAAATGAAACACTCTGTGTCAGTTCCTGGCCCTGGGGTGCCTATCTGCGCAGCCAAGCTTCTTTCTCCAAAATAAGATGGCTGAATCCAAGATACCAGTTCAAAAGTAGATCTGCAATTGTCTGGGATGCTCCCAGATTGTCAGGCCAAAAACCTGCTGAGGAGCATGCTAACAAACCGTGTGGACAACAGTGGGACAACCCTTGAAAGTGTGCATGCGCTCTCCATAGAGACATAGCTGTCTCCATGACAGCTCTTCTGCAGTGTGGTTCCAGCCCCAGGGCAGCTGGAAGGGTGGTGACCTCCTCTGGAGCTTGTGACACGTGGACATCACTGCTAGATACACCTATTAATGCCCTCACGTACAGGTATGATCCTGTATGTAACTTATATCCAGACCCAGGTGGTATTTGGGCAACACAGGAGTCCTGGAGACACCATAAAATCAGGTCATAGTGGTAAACAGAGATTTGGGATGCCCTTGGGGCACCATTTCCCCACCCTGCTTGAAAGAGAGGAACCCAAAGGACAGGTTCTCAGGAGATTTTCAACACCTTGGTGTAACCTGGCCGCAGGCTGCCCACACTATGTTCTTAAACACAATTATCTCTGCCCCACTAACAGGCTCCTACGGTGAGTACATGGTGACCTTCACAGCACCCAGGAAGAGGGAGCATGTGGGAGGTGGGGTAGGAGAAGCCACTGGGTCTGAGTCCTTCACTGATTTGGCATGTAAAGGGTTTAAGCCCATGTTAGTTTGCAATAAACCTCATGTCTGGGATTAGCTCTGGGCTCCCCTTGGCTTCCCTGTGATTTAAGCATTGAAGTATCTGTGAAGGTCTGAGGTGGGGACAGATCTGCCTCAGGAGGATGGTGATGACAACCCACCTTGCTGTCCTGATTTTGGAGAGGTCACGATCAAGAAGGATGCAAAGAATGAGTCTTGCAAGACCAACCACAAGTAAATCCCTGAGGAGGAGAAAGACAGAGGGAAAGAACCAGGAGGAAAAATTACTCTTCAGCTACTGTCATTGGACCCAAGGATGGGAAGAGCTGGATCTTGCCCTCACCCAGGAAGTGCTCAACACACACAGCTGCCTCTTCTTCCAGGACAATGCCTACTTCAAACTGTGGTCTTCCCTGCCCAAAACAACAAGAGGCATCATGTTGACCTGGCCTCTTCCTCCACCACAACCCCACCCAAAATAAAGGTTCGAGAACAAGACAGGGTTAGATTCTGCAACTGCTTCAATAGGTTTTACATAGGGCTGAAAAATCCTTGGTGGTGCAATCACACCTGGTGCCGAGAACCTCTTCTGTCCTGCAGCCCCTGGTGTACTAGCAAATGGGTGGGAAATGGCAATATGTGCAGACTGGGATGATGCTGGGATAGATGGAAATATTTGGGAACCTTCTGAGATACCACCTAAGAAGTGATGAGGGTAGGAGGGCCTGGCAGACATCATGATCTGACCACAGCGAAGCTGAAAAATTGAAAAACTTCATGGTAAATAGCAGGAAAAGCTTCCATGAGACCAACCCATGTTGTTTCTGTCCCTCCTTACTGTGATTCCATATGTGGACACCTGTTCCTAGGCCTTTTGTGAGAAGAGCCCAGTATGAGGCTTCCAGGAGATGTGAGATGAGCAGCTCCATGGCTGACTTCTGTTCATCGACTTCTGATCTCTGTTCTCCATCCAGGAAGACACAATGGGCAAAACATTGCAGAGGGCAGCCAAATAAAGCTGTATTTACCAGCTAGCTCCAACACAGTTGTGCAGTGCAGTGTGGCACAGTCAAGAGTAAAATCAGGGACCAAACTGAAGGATGCAATCCACACATCTGCAAGGGCCTGGTCTCCAAGGTTCAACCAAAGCTAGGGAAATTAACAGTTCCTGGGAATATTCCATGATCTGTAATGCCACCACACACAACATTTAATTAATCATTTTAATTGTTAGCATATTCCCTGGCAAGGTTTTAACATGGACCAGCCACCATTGTCTGATGCAATGTCTGGGAAAAAAGACAGGATTGAGCACATGAGAAAGGCTACTCGCAAGAGGCCCCATTGATATCCACCTCTTGGCCTCCATGCTGGAGGTGGTTCTGGACACATTGAATTTACTGCTACAGCTGTAGCTTCATTTCTGCTCTGTGATGCTCGATACTGGGACATCTCTTTTGGCAGCTCTCTGTCCTTATCCAGCCCAAGCACTGCCTTCCATGCTGCAGTCATGTGTTGGCCACCTAGGGTGACACCACCATCCTCAGTCTCTCATGTGCCTTTGAGGAAATGCCACCCATGGTACTCCCACACTTCACGTTTGTGCATCAGACATACTTGAGGCCAACTATCTGGCTCAATGGGCCACCGACAACCCTCAAAATGTCAAGTGGCCCATCGTGCACCCATGTCCATCATCACGCTTGTCCATCAAACCACTCCTGCCAGCAGACCAGTGGTGGACCGCTTCCCGTGGCCTTGCAGATCATCTTCCTGCTGTCAGTGAGAAGCCAATTTGAGTCCTTGGACCAGGTGACTCCTCTCCAGCTCTGCATCAGAGAGGAGACATTCACGCCATTAGAAGTTGGTGAAGGGTTTGGAGAGGAAGTCATATGAGGAGCAGCTAAAGTCACTTGGTTTGTTCAGCCTGGAGAAGAGGAGACTGAGTGGAGACCTTATAGTAGCTACAGCTTCCTCACAAGGGGAAGAGGAACAGCAGGTGCTGATCTCTTCTTTCTGGTGATCAATGTTAGGACACGAGGGAATGGCAGGAAGATGAGCCAGAGGAGGTTCAGGTTGGACACTAGGTAAAGGTTCTTCACCCACAGGGTGGTGGAGCACTGGAACAGGTTCCCTAGGGAGGTGTCACGGCCTCAAGCCTGACAGTGTTCAAGAAAAGACTGGACAATGCCCTCAGACACATGGTGTGAATCTTGAGGTTGTCATATGCAGGGACATGTGTTGGACTTGAACTTCTTCTCAGTGAGGGAAGGTTGTGGATTGCCCAGGGAGGTTGTGGATTCTCCTTCTCTGGAGACATTCAAAACCCACCTGGATGCCTTCATGTGTAACCTCATCTGGGTGTTCCTGCTCCAGCAGGGGGATTGGACTAGATGATCTTTTGACGTCCTTTCCAATCCCTAACATTCTGTGATTCTGTGATTCTGTGATAATCCTTGTGGGTCCCTTCCAGCTCAAGACATTTTATGATTCCGTGTTCAGTCCTTGGAAGTGAGAGAATAAACTGAGTTGGACACATTTCTTTGTTTAAAAAAAAAAAATCAAGAATGTACTTTATTAATCATACTGAAGAGTAACACAATTATTTCTCCCTTGTTCCTCAAAAAGACCCCCCCAAATCTGGTTAAAGCAAACTACTTTATCAGTGCAGATCTTTGCCAGTGTGCTCCTGCTGCTGCAGAACATTGAGCCTTGGCTTTCCAGGATGATTTCCAGACACCCCTGAAGAGTCATCCCTGCAGGAGGATACCATGCAGTGAATCATGCTGGGCAATCCTTACTCCCTGGAGCAGGTCAAGCTCTTTGGTTGCTGCCTTGTGACATCTGGGAGGATTGACTCACCTCCACTGGCATCCATGGTGGCATGCGGTCCCTGAGTCTGCCAGAATTTCATCTGTTGGGCAAGCGGTGTGGTTTATCCTCTCCACACCCAGAAGGTGTATGTCTATTGGAGAGGAATGGTTGACGCTCATGGGGTTATCAGGGCTGACTTCACCATCCTGTTGATCCTGCTTTATGTCAGCTCTATTGGCAGACCCAGTGGTTTAACACCGGTGTCAGAAACCTCAAAAATATGTGCAAATCAACAAAAAAAAAGCTCAATGCAATAATTCCCCTTTGCCTTTTTTTTTTTTTTCCTTGAAAAGGAAGATGCTATGGGTTTTGGTGTCCCTTTGAACTTCCTGTGGCCATGCCTTCTCTGTCATGAGCAATGATTAGTCCCATCAGATGCTCTAAATGTCTCTGATGACCATGACTCCTGATTCAGGGATGCTTGCTCATCTGACTGATCTCCTGCCAAGAAACTAATGTTGGCACCCAATCATTTTAGCCCTCACCTCATCCATCTAATCTCTTTCTTCCACATGTTTTCTGAGCCTCTGCCTCTTCTGCATCTCCATCTTCTAAACCCCAGGCTGTGTAGCTACACCTGGGTCTCTGTTCTCTTTCCTGCAGAATGAGTCTTGCAGGGTGGAGAAGGAAGGGGCAAGAAGACAGCTGATTGCCCAAGCTGCTCCTGCTTCATCCTCTCTGCTCTTTGATGGCTTGGTGAGTGGTGACTCATGGAGATGTCTGCTGATCGATATCCAGCACCAAACATCCTGGCAACTCTTTCCTTGGAAGCAGAATTTGGATAGACTGTCAAACGGAGGCCTCAGGAGGGATGAAGTTATCAGATCCAGCTCCACCCAAATTGTAAGCATGCAGAGAAATTGTGAAGACTGAGAACGTTATATCTGACTGGCATCTAGCAGGACTTTGAATTGGATGCTCCATATAGATGGGGGACAAAGATATTTTTACTCATTGTTCAGATGTTGCAAAGCTGGAAACCCCAAAGCCATTGCTATCTTGCTGCAGCTGCTCTCAAAATCAGGAGGCAGAGCATTTAGGATTTTATAGATGGCAAGTAGCTTTTATAGGGAAACAGGAAATTATAAGACATTTCCTGTTTATATTGCCAACCTTGAATCCACAGCTATATCTACCGTGACTGTAGATATTCAGAGTTCTCCAGGTGTAACCCTGAAACGGACTTGGCAATAATCCACCCAGATGAAGCCATTAATTTGTACCACTTATTACTATTTTGCTTTGAGTAGCCGCCTTCACTGAACTATCTGCCCACAGATGTGGTGATCAGATTGGAGCTAAACAGTACAAAACCCCCACTCAGACATCAGTCGCACTGCTAGCCTGACCATTGGTAAATTAAAGTATTAAAAGCAATAAATGAAATGAATTGCCTCGGTGCTTTCACTCCTCTTTAAGACTCATCAGACCAGCCTGAAGGCAATGCCAAGGTGAAAAAAACAACCCACGTGCATTCCTAGCCTCTCAAATAATACATGATCCCTGCCCACTCTTTCAAAATTGTTGTCTTCATCATCGCCCGGGCCAAACGCAGGGAAGATATATATCCTGTCCCCAGGTGAGGGTGCTTTTCCTGGGCTGTGGACACGACTGAGAGAAGATGAAGTCCTCCCTCCTTGCCGTGCTGGCTTTGGTCCTATGCGCAGTTCAAGGTGAGGTGTCACGGTTCGCTACTAGACAAAGAGTAGTTGAGTGTTTTAAAGTCAGGGAGGCCTCGTAACCAGGGAAAGAAATCATGGGAGAGGGTGCATTGGCTCTTGAAGCTGAAGGACACAGTGGGTTTCTTATCTGCAGTCTCAGCCTGAATGTGCGAACGGTTTATTTTCTTCAAGGAAATTTCCCTATAGACTCATGCACCACTGGATTTTTATGAAAGCAAGACAGAAAAAAGGAAGCAGTTGCCACTGTTCTGCCTTTGCTAAGTGACTCTCCAGCGAGCTTGTCTGTTGAGATGATGCAAGACTGTGGTTATTTCTAAATCTTGATGAAGAAATGCTTCAGTCTACGATAGCACAACACATTAGCAGCTCTGTGCACCTGGTTTCTGTTCCAGTCAGTGACACTGTTTCCAGCAGAAGCGGTGGGATGGGGCCAGACCTACAACATCTGGATTTATGCAGCTGCCTGCTGGACACTCCTGATTTCTACCCATCTCAGAGACCCAACAAGCCTGCCGATTTCAGAGCTTTTGGGACAAAATTGGGGAATTAGGGAGAAGTTGGGTTGTGGGCTGAATGGGCTAAGCATCCTTATGCTGGGATATTGGGTGGAGATTTATATTTGCGTATTATTTGCATTATAGATTATGTATTTTATTTCACAGGGACATTGCAAATGAACTCAGAGCCCTCTTAAGGTATATGATCTTATAGCCTCTATAGGTGAGACTTTAAGTAACCAGAGAGAATAAATGTTATCCTCATTTTGTAAAGAGGAATAGGGTTTGCCAGTAGTTGGAAATTTGCCACATTGTCTGGTGCAGAAAAATAATTTATTGGAATAGTTATTTCCATCTCATTGTGGCCTAAGAATACCTTTCTGCTATTTATCTTTGTCCACTTACCAGAATAGCTATTCTGGCAAATTTCCAAGCGTTAACAAGGCCCAAGGAACAAAGAGATTGTCCTTAGTGCCAAGATAAAGACTGACCTAATCCGCGTTAGATAACCTAGGCAATAAAACTCAAATGTTAGACTATATGTGTCTTAGGGACGAATTCACACAGCAAAGAGTTAAAAGGCCTATTTGCCTTTTTTTTTTTTTTTTAAATCTAGGTAATGTGTATATGTTTGAGGGCATTGAAGTCCCTCCCAAAGACACAAGCATGGGACACTGAATTTTTTAGGCTGTGGAGGTCCCAATTAACCTTATTCAACTGCCATGCCTACTGCCCAATTATACTTTAGTCTATGTTATAGTGTCTCCATCAGCTGGAAAGGGTGATGCCCAAGCCTTGGGACATCCCTGTAGACTCTTACAGAGGACCTTGGACTTCCCAGCTCCCTGCATCACATCAAACCCAGTACCCTTGCCCCATCGTGCTATTATTTTGAGTGTATGGCAGGAAAGGCAGATTTGCACCATTGGTGCGTGTATGTACAGATGTGTTGGGTGTAAATGTGCAAGGGTGTGGACAGCAGGGTTGGGTTGGGTCTGGGTCTTGCAGCCCCGTTGTTTTCAGCAGAACTGCACCTCGTGCATTTGAGAGTTAATGGAAGGAAAATGGCCACTTTTGCTGCCAGGACTCGTGGCCTTTTTGCCTCCATCTTCCATATCTTGTGTCTCCTCCTGCAGCAAATGCCCTTTATTGCTACACCTGCGACTGGGAACGAAGCAACTGGAACTGTCTGAAGGCCGAGAAGTGTTCAGACAAGGATGAGTACTGTGTGACCAATGTTGGCTCTGTAGGAGTTGGTATGTGCTGGCTGTGTATCCTCCAACGGGGACTAAGGAATAAGATGTGGGGGTTTGCCTGGATTTTTTATGGTTGCCCTTTGTGGATGGATGTGCTGAGGAATCACGGGGAAGGATATGAGGGAGGTGGAGCCCTTGCTAGCTCAGCCTGGCTGTGCTGAAGTTCATACATTTTGAAATCCTCCTCCCCATCACATGTTGAGATCTTCCCCTTTAGGCTTTGTTTTATGCCCGCTTGAAACAGGCAAGGGACACCAAGAGAAGAGGAAGGACAAAGTGGGTCCTTCAGAGGAAGAATAAATAAATTTGAACCTTGATTAGATAAGGAGATGAAAAGAAACAGGTAGCCAGGGTGGATGAGAAGGTCTAGAGAGATATAGAGGGGAATAAAATTATTTCATTCAGGCAGAAAAGTCTGGAAACGTGCTTTTGGGCGTGAACATTGTGTCATGGATGCTACCGTACACCTAAGGAAGCCTTGACAT
Source organism: Caloenas nicobarica (assembly GCF_036013445.1). NCBI lineage: Eukaryota > Metazoa > Chordata > Aves > Columbiformes > Columbidae > Caloenas > Caloenas nicobarica. Next base: position 163,618,181 of record NC_088246.1, on the reverse strand, counting down.
GAGAGTCCATGCTGGGAGGTGCCAGATGCTTGGGAGGGACATTGTATAGCTGGTCACCAGCAATTACTGGGCTGTGGTGGGATCGGGGTGGGTCTTGTTGGCTGTGCTGGCCCTTGGGGCTGTGGGGGACAGTGGGACTCATTAGCCCATCTCCCTCCTGTACAAGATGGAGGAACACTCAACAAACTCTCATTGCTAAGCTGCTTTCTCTTCTTTGGGCAAGGCTCTTTGTCTTTGTGGAAGAGGATCACCAAGAAGTGCTCCAAGACATGCCCACACCACAACTTCCTCCTGGGCCTCGCTACCTACACCTCGTATTGCTGCCAAACCTTCTTGTGCAACCTGCATGCGTGTCCAGGACCCAGGCTGGCTCGGCCATGAGATGGCAGAGGGTCCTGTGCCAGTGTCCTTCTTCACCTGCTCAGCGGTGGTGGGAGAAAGGGGCTCCTGAAGGCCCGAAGAGCACGGTCAGATTCCCCCAGGAGGGTATGGACACCGAGCAGAGTAGATAAAGTATTATGGTCACCACCTCCTGCTCTGTGTTGCCTCCTAACCTGTAGCTTCTCACTTGCTTCTCATGCCTGAGCTCTGTCACCTTGGCAGCTTGACGGAGAAGTGGCCGTGCTATGTTTCGTGCAGCCTCGGGGAGGGAGATGCTGCTTCTGCATATCCTGCAAATCTCTAGAGGGGTTTCTTCTGCAATCTTACCTTATCTTGGGTACAGCTGGAAGCCACGCAGCAGCAGCTTCCAGAATTAAGGAGAGGGGTTGGGGAAAAATTACAACCCCCCTCTGCATAAACTCAGAAGATAAACTTTGCAAACTCACAGGGTTGTGGCTGGGGAAGGAAAAAAGGCGGTTCTGTGTATAAAATCCTGATCCTGCAATGGGTGCTAACATCAGCTCTTCTTCTTTGCATCCCTCACCCACTCCAGCCAGCCTCTCACTTCCAGCCCCAAGCTGGGGACAATGACAACTCCCTGTGCCACATTAACAGTCAGACATGTCAGCTACATTCCTGTTTGGTCTGCCTGCAGTGCCATATTTTTATCAAAATGATGATTATCTGCACAGTCTTCACATCTGTGCACATCTGTGCATATCTCCTTATCTGCAGTCTTTGTCCCTACCTCCACTTCCAGCAGCCGTCCTTGTTCACAGAATCATAGAGTAGTTTGGGTTGGAAGGGACCTTCAAAACTCATCTAGTCCAACCCCCCTGCCATGAGCAGGGACATCTGCACCAGCTCAGGTTGCTCAGAGCCCCATCCAGCCTGGCCTGGGATGTCTCCAAGGATGGGGCATCCACCACCTCCCTGGTCAACCTGGGCCAGGATTTCACCACTCTCAGTGTCAAAAATTTCTTCCTCATGCATTTCTTCATGTTGCCTTGCTTGGTTGTGGCTGTTGTTCGAGCCAAGTGACCTTACCTAGGGCTAGCACTGCCCAGGATCGACTGCTTGGCAATGTGTCTTCCAGCAAACCATTCATTTACCCTTCCCTCAGACGTCCCCCAAAGCAACTGCAGGGAAAGGAAAAGTATTTGCAGCATTTGGGTCGAGCTGGTGAAGAACAGTGGAGGGATTTATAAGAGAAGAATACAGATTTCAGAGAGGCCAAATATTTCATGTAGATGTTTCCAAAGGATGCAGAGAAATGAGGGCAAAAGGAAGCTGAAAAAGTAAACAATGACAAGAGCTCAGAGATTTTTCGCTGCCAGAGGTGCTGCTGAATGCCTTTCCCTCCTTCCAAGAAGCAACTTTTTGGAGGAGTTTTGCTCTGGGAAGAGCATGGAAATGCCTAAACTTGTGTCAGCCTGGACTCCCAAATCTGCAAAACATTGCTCAGCTGAGGGATGATGCTCCGCGCTGTGCTTGGAACCCAACCCTGGTAAACAAGGGGAACAAAAGGGTCTTTGAGCCGGCGCGTCTGCCTTGACCCGGTGCCCGCGGCTGCTCTGGATAAATTCCTTCTTCTGAAGTGCTGCATAAACAGGAGTCTTCAAAGATGTGCGCTCTCTTTTTATTAATCGACTTCTACTTTCCTCTGCCCTCTTCCTCTCAGAGTTACAACACACTGCGAGGGCAGATCTCCGTGCCGAAGGAGCCACGCTGGGTGATGCATCTCCCTTTACCCCTCCGTTAGACCATCATCTCTTTCATACCCTGTTTAGTAATTTGCATTTTCCACCCTGAGGCAATCCAACCCCCCTCCTGTCCCTCAGCCTGAATTCTCAGAAGCTATTATTTTCTCCTTCCACAATATTTTCTCATAAAAATAAAAGGACTTGTGTAGTTTGGGGTTTTTTGGGTTTTGTTTTGTTTTGTTTTGTTTTCCATGCCAGAATTATTCGGCTCTCTGAAAGCACCGAGGAGTCCCAGTTGGACAGACTCTAATAATTAATAATTCATTGTGTTGGATTTACACATCCTGCAGTAGCAGAGACAGAGTCCCCTGCAGCCTGCAGGAAAACACAGTTGGGTATTTTTTTTTCTGCTTTAAAGCAAAACTGACTGTTTTTAGCTTGATTCAGTCCGGCTTTACTGCAAAAAAAGCATTATTGTATCCCATGGCTAATATAAAGGGGAAATAAATTGTCCTGGGCATAGCTGAAGAGCAAACAGGTTATTTCCATTGCCCAAAGGGCATTGCAGCTCAAGGATGCTGAAAACTGCCCTTCTCCCTTGGTGCAAAGCTACCCCGAGTGGCGATTACTCCTCTCCAATAGACCAAAGATATGTAGGGAGGAAGAAGAGGCCTGTGTGATTCCTAACCACTAATTCTGACCAGCAATTATGGACAATCTGCACCACAGAGAGATGTCAGTTGTTAGCACGTGGATGGGGCTGTCCAGAAAATTACCCTGAGCCTTCTGCTGTGTCATCATGTAGGGCAGCGTTCACCCCTGGGGTTTGAAAGTTGCTTGGAGGACCCTAAACAGAAATGGTTGTGCACTGGGTGGAAAATAATTCATTACCATCACTACAGACCACACTGAGCTTCTCTGACCCCATTCAAAGATCTGATGGCGATGGGAGAGGTGGGAGAGAGGTGAGGGAGCCCTTCTGCTCTCCCCAGCACAGGTCAGGACTCAGGTTTTGGAGCACTGCACAGCGCAAAAGAGACAACTCAGCTGGAGATGGTCCAGGGTGTGGGAGAAGGATGCTACAGAGGCTCAGCACAGCGTTATTGCAGGCATTTGGGGAGGGGATACCCAACCAGCCAGACATGGGGAGAAAGGGGAGAGGGGGCTGTTGTCCTCCAAAGGGGCTAAAAGACCCCAGTGCAAGGGGTGGAGAGAGCTTCATGGAGAAATAAGTGCCCAAGCACGGCACTTAGAATCATAGAATCTTAGAATCATAGAATCATTTTGATTGGAAGGGACGCTCAAGATCGTAGAGTTGAACTATTATCCTAAGTCATGTCCCTAAGAACCTCATCTCTGAGTCTGTTCAACCCCTCCAGGGATGGTGACTCCACCACTGCCCTGGGCAGCCTGTTCCAATGCCTGACAACCCTTTCTGGGAAGAAATTGTTCCTAATATCCAATCTAAACCTCTCGAGGCACAACTTAAGGCCATTGCCTCTTCTTCTATTGCTTGTTACTTGAAAGAAAAAAACAACCCCCCGTTCACTCTAATCTCCTTTCAGGCAGTTGCAGAGACTGAGAAGGTCTCATCTCATCTTCCTTGACTCCAGGCTGAACCCCCCAGGTCCCTCAGCTGCTCCCATGACACTCGTGTTCCAGCCCCTTCCCCAGCTCCGTTCCCTTCTCTGAACTCGCTCCAGCACCTCAAGGGCTTTTTTGGTGTGAGGGACCCAAAACTGAACACATGATTCAACATGCAGACAGAGTCCTTGCAGTGGCTGGAGCTGACAGGCACATGTAGCACTGAGATGAAGCAATAAACAATCACAAATTATATAATAAATGCCTGGTTGGAGATAATAACTAGCAGTTTAAATGCCTAAGGGACTCATCGGATGGATGTCAGGGGGAGTTGTGACGTGACTCCTTCAGGTCCAGGTTGTAGGACAGTTGGACTTGCTGTGTGTGGTTGTCACCCGTCCTCTCCGCTGTCAGATCTATCAGCTTCCAGCCTCGAACAGCCAAACTCATGCGATAAATTTAGCCCTGCACCAAGCTGTGCGTGTGGGCAAGGCCAGAGAAGTGATGGGAGCGGGGCTTGGAAGCATCAAACCTTGCAATAAGGGGAGCAGCGGTGCCCTGGGCAGGGGTCTCCAGGTGTGGGGGTGGCAGATGAGGACATCCGAACCTTCCTGCGGTCATCAGCCACCCCATCTGTCCCATGGCCACCCACGCCACCGAGACGAGTATCACATCAGCCGGGAAAACACCAAACCACCCTTCTGAAGTGTAGCAGCCCCTGATGTGTTGCCTAATTCTCTGTAGGGCTTGGGGTGGGGGGTGAGGTCCATGGGGTTTTTTTGTGGGATGGTCAGCATCATCGGGATGCTGGTGAGGCCTGCTGGGTCACTCAACCCAGAGAGGAGGGAGAGGGGAGAAGTGATGCGTCTGTCCCCAGCAGGTACCAGGCTGTGCTGCAGGACTGACAAACTCCTCTCTGGACTTGTGACACCTCCCTGCTGGGGGCTTGGGTTGAAATGCTGTGGGAAGTTCAGCTTTGGGGGAAATTCCAGCTGTTTGGGGAAACCAAGATTTGTCTAAACCAAAGCCAGAAGCTAAATGCATTTCCCAGGCATTGTTTGGGGTAAACCCACATTTCTGTTTGTAGTACAAATTAAAAGAGATTTCTTTTCTTTTTTTTTTTTTTTTTTTTGGTAATTATTTCTCTCCTTTTCTTTCTTGACTTTTGACTTCATAAAACATACTTGATTTCAAACATTGCAAATTGAAACAGCCTTTAGGAAGTCATGCTGTTGTCTTCATTAAGGTATCTAAGTGCTGGATGCCTCAGCCTGTGCCTGCACCCCGAGTTGCATTTTTGGGGCGATTTCCCCCTCAGGACAGGCATTGAAGATAGTGCTTGAAGGGCTCAGTGGAGACCCCCAACTCTTTCCAGAGGCTCGGGGCAAGTGATTCAGAGACACCTACCATTTACATGCCTAAATTAGTTGTTTTGAATCCCAGAATCAGTGAGAAAAATAATTATAAAAAACCAAAAGTGGCAAAACTGTAAAAAAAACCCCACCTACAAGAGTAAGCTTGATGGAAGTTGATGTGTTTCCATAGAGCTTCTCTGTCTGCTGTACTAATGAGTGTACTGATTTATGGAGGGGAGGAAACAACATTGACAAAACCACTTTCCTGGGTAATCCTGGATGGTTTCCAGTGCGGAAAACCAGACTAAGCCCACGAGAGGGAGCTGGTGTCTCTGTGCGGCGCCGGACTGGCTGCAAAATGCTGTCTGCCTGCACAAGGGTTGTGCTCCCGGAGCAATTTCCAGGCGGTAAAACCAGGAGCCGTGCGAGGGATAGGATGGCTTGGTTGGAAGCAGCCCAGGGAAGGATGGCTGCAAGATCGCCTTGTTGATGCCAGCTCTGCTCGCCGACAGCAGGTCCTGGCCAGACTCCAGCGTCCGCTCGCTCCCACGCCACGGATGTGCCTTGGGTTGGCTGCGTAGGATAATTCTAGTGCGTCTAATATCAGCTCCTGGAATGCCTGTGCACTTGCATCCGAGCCACAAAGCTGGTACCAAGCCCTGCAAGGTTTTAATTCAGAGCCTCTGGCCATGAGCTGCTTGGAAGTGGAGCGTGACCCTCTGTCCCTCCCTCTCCTGCAGCTGGGGTGCTCTTGGGGGTCCCCAGAATTGCTGGGCTGATGTTGGGCTGGGCCTGGGCAGCATGCAGGGAACTTTATTTTCTTGGTACCTATAAGGTCCTACGGACTAAAGAGGGGATGAAATCAGATGGGGCTGCACCTTTCTGTCCCATTGTCATATAATCATGGACTAGTTTGGGTTGGAAGGGACTTTCACAGCTCATCCAATCCCAACCCCTGCCATGAGCAGGGACATCTTCACCAGCTCAGGTTGCTCAGAGCCCCGTCCAGCCTGGCCTGTGATGTCTCCAGGGATGGTTCAGCCACCACCTCTCTGGGCAACCTGGGCCAGGGTCTCACCACCCTCAGGGGCAACAATTCCTTCCTCATGTCCAGCCTGAATCTCCTCTCCTTTAGTTTAAAACCATCACCCTTGCCCTGTTGCAACAGGCCCTGCTAAAAAGTCTATCCCCATCTTTCTTATCAGCCCCTTTAAGCACTGAAAGGTCACAATAAGGTCTCCCTGGAGCCTTCTGTTCTTCAGGCTGAACAACCCCAACTCTCTCAGCCTTTCATCCTATGAAAGGTGTTCCATCCCTCCGATCATTTTGGTTGCTCTCCTGTGGACCCTTTCCAACAGGTCTGTGCTTTTCCTTTACAAGTCACCATTATGAGTGACTCTGTCCTTTCTTTCTGATTTTCCTATACATTCCCTCTTTGCAATGACTCCTTGAACATCTTCTCACCCCTGTAACACTAAACTTTGCTAATTCCCTCCACTCCTCCCATAAATGGTCACAGCCAAAAAGCAAGACTGGCACCTGCAAACCACCATGCAAGAAAATGTCCTCGTTTTAGCTGAGATAGAGTTAATTTTCTTCCTAGTAGCTGGTATAGTGCTAGGTTTTTGATTTAGTATGAGAAGAATGTTGATAATACACCAGTGTTTTGGGTGTTACTAAGCAATGTTTACACTAAGTTAAGGACTTTTCAGCCAGAAGGCTGCAGGTGTACAAGAAGCTGAGAAGGATCAAAGCCAGAACAGTTGACCCAAGCTCACCAAAGCGGTATTATTTACCATATGATGTCATGCTCAGTATATAAACTGGAGTTGTCTGGGGAGCAAATACCACTGCTTGGGAACCAATGAGCTATTGGTTTTGTGGGCGGTGAGCAGTTGCATTGTGCATCACTTGTTTTGTGTATTATGTTATTATTAGTAGTATTAGTCTTATTTTTTTCTTCCTTTGCTGTGCTGTTGAACTTATCTCAACCCACGTGTTTTTTTCCTTTGCCTCTTGATTCTCTCCTCCATCCCACTTGCTGGGAGAGAATAAGCAACTGGCTGCGTGGTCCTAGATGCAAGCTAACCATGACAGCAAATAATGGAAATTCCACCTCTTTCCTCCACACCTGTGTGTTTTAACCCTGTCTTCAACCCACTGCTTGATGCCTTCAGCAACTGTATGAAAGTAGAGAGGGGAAGAAATCCATGAAGGTCTTTGGAGAGAGGGTGGTCTAGGTGAGACTTCAAACCAAGCTCTACCACTGCTTCTCCATATCTGACCTCAGGTGAGTCATTTGGTGTCTCTGATTCAGGTAGCTAAGATGGAGATAACAATGCGGGGCTTCTCGCCCTGGCCTGGAGGGCTTTGGCATCTTTGCACTCAATATCTCGGTGATGCTTCACCCAGCTGATCCAGGGATGTCCTTACACCAGGAAGGGTCAACCCTCCCACACGCTGCAGATGTCTGTGCAATCAGAGTTTGCTTCTCCCAGGCCCCTGCAGCACTGTGCTGCTCTAACCAGTGCAAACACTCATCCTCTCCATAATGCAATGTGGAAACATGTCATGGCAAAGCCGCGGCTGCTCCCACGTCGCTCACTCCTCCAGAAATTCTGTTCTTTGACTCACTGTGGTGCCGACGAGCTTTTGTTAGGAGCTTTGCTAGAAGATGGGCATGCAAACAGTGCAGAAAGACATCTCTCCCCATCACAAGGGAGCTTTTATAATGGATGGATGTAGACACAGAGGTGAGGGCAAGGGTGTGGGCATTGCTCGGTGCATCAGTCGCTTGGTCACTGCCTGATTTACTGTTAGCAGGACGACAGGTCTCATGATGGGCTGAGGATGCTCAGCAGGTCTGATGGTGTCCAAGACCCCTTGTTCAACTCCGAGGCTGGATGTGCCCCACTCTGCAAAAGCTGTGAGACAGGCTTGTCTGCTTATCATCCCGCTCCCAGCTGGATGTCAGCACTGCTGAGAAGGGAGGGTGCTGTTTTGCCCCTTCCCCACAGCAGAAAAACCTCCCCAGGCTGCTCTGTGTCTCCTTTACTGATGCTCAGAGTGGCACAAAGCTTTCCCTGGGCATATGGATCTTGCTGCTGGGGCTGATGTGTCTGGAGACAGATGCTCTCCCCGAGGTTTGCTGTGGGGCCGAAGGATTTGGAGGAAGCAGAACTTAATGAATTTCTAGGTCTGCCCGTATTTAATTTCCTAAAATACCCACTGTCGCCAAGGCGTGGTGGCAGAAACCAAGTGCTTCCCCTAGATGCTGTCCTGCTTCCAAGGAAACCAGCAGGAGTGGTGCTCAGCATCTCCCAGGCGTTACTGAAATGGTCCTTCCTCTTATTTGGAGCAACACGGAGCTGGGTTGGAGGCTGTCACAGCAGCATCCCTGCAGATAATCTCACCTCCCACTCCAGGCCTTCCATGCTGAATGCTGCACTGCACGCGTTGGCAGGAGTGTGAAGAGAAAACGGGTGAAACCAAATTCCTGAGGCTAAATGCTGCAGCGAGGAGCTCCATTCAGACAGGTAAACAGCACAGGGCAGAGTCCATCCTTCAGCCATGGGACCACACAGTATGGCATGCTGGTGGCACCCTTTCCATCCCCAAAACAGGGTGGACATCAGAGAGTCCAGAAGAGGGCCATGAAAATGATGCAAGGGGTGGAGCGGCTCTGCTATGAGGACAGGCTGAGAGAGTCGGGGTATTCAGCCTGGGGAGGAGAAGCTCCTGGGAGACCTTATTGTGGCCTTTCAGTACTTAAAAGGGGCTGATAAGAAAGATGGGGACAGGCTTTTTAGCAGGGCCTGTTGTGGCAGGACAAGGGTGATGGTTTTAAACTAAAGGAGGGGAGATTCAGGCTAGAAGTGAGAAAGGAATTTTTTACAGTGAGGGTGGTGAAACACTGGCCCAAGTTGCCCAGAGAGGTGGTGGACGCCCCATCCCTGGAGACATCCCAGGCCAGGCTGGATGGGGCTCTGAGCAACCTGAGCTGGTGCAGATGTCCCTGCTCATGGCAGGGGTGGGACTAGATGAGCTTTGAAGGTCCCTTCCAAACCAAACTATTCCATGATTCTATGATTCTGTGAAATGAGATGGAATCGGTGTGGGTGAGCAGGACCCACCTCACCATCAGGACCAGGTGGCAGTGAGGACACTGGAGATGTCATGGCCAGATTTTGGCATTGCTTGGTGCTGTGGACATGTCAGAGGTGAGAAGAGGAGATGTCCTATTATGCCTGCTGTGAAAGCCATGCCCAGAGGACAGGGAGTGAGCTTTTGGCTGAAGAATGTGTCTCCTGGTGCTATGTAACCCCAGATTCGTTTCTGTTGCCACTTCATCCCATCTCCATTTCAGCTTGAATGAAAGTGAGTTTTCCTCCATACAGGGAGGCAGGAGAGAGCGGCTGTGAGCAAAACCAGGGCCTGATGCCAAGTGCTGTGTTTACAGCCCAGAAACGAAAGTGCACATCCCTGGGCTTTGCTTTCAGAGGAAGGAAAGCTTCATGGGCCTCTTTTCCCATCAGAGATCCCGTGTTTTATCCCTCTGCTTCTCCTGAAGCAGTGGTTGGTTTGCAAAGCAAAACAGGCAGGAGCAGTGACTGCAGCTGCCACAGGCTGAGGAGCAAAAGCCACCACTGTCCCATGCCTTTGACTTTGGACGTGCCTTTCGTCACTCAGACTAAATTTCAAGGCTCTGGGAGCCTTTGCTGAAACATCATAAAGTCCCTTCAAGGCATGATTGTCTTCTTCCTGACGTTTTGACAAGTTGGGAGTGGGTGAAAGCCTCATACACAGCTTGTGCAATCAAGATGGGACGAGCCGTTCCTACCGTGCCCTCTCCTTGACAAGTAGGAGAGTGAATGCAAACCCACGGTGGCTTTTCCACCCTGCTGGATCAGTGTGGGTGGCTTCTGGTTCCCATGCCCTTCTCAGGCTGTCATCTGTGAGGTTTACAAGCCCTTGTTTGCACTGAGTAGTTGGCAAGCTGGGTTCGGAGGGGCTGCTCTGATGGTGGACTAGATGGGGGTTGGACTTAGATGACCTTTGAAGGTCTCCTCCAAGCCAAACTGTTCTGTGATTCCATGATTCTATGGATGTGAAGGATCACGGCACGTGAGGTGCCCTCACCATACCCCATGAGCGGTGGGGATGGAGTGAGAGGAGCCAACACCCTGCTGTATTGTGCAGGGATGCTCTTGAGGTGGACCAATACCATTCCCTCCTCCTGCCCAACCACTCATGCGAACACACCGCAGCAAAACCACGCCCTGCTTTTTCAAAATAATAATGATAAAAAACCCAAACAACATAAACAACAACAACAACCACCAAACAAAAAACCCCAACCAAACCAACAACAAAAAACCCAAACACAGCTTCGAATTTTTGGCAAGCGCTCCTGGGAAAATACCCTTCCGCTCACCCAGTGAGGAACATGATTGTGTTTCCAGATATCGTCCTGTTTGTTTCTCTGCCCTGCTGAACACACCCATCAGATTGGGATGGTTTCAGACAGGATAATTCCTTGACCTCCAGCTCCTCCGCCTGCCATGTGCTCTCCTCCTCCTCTGGGGACAGCCCTGCTCTCCTCGCCCTCCTTGGCCACAGTTGTGGAGGTTTCAGCCTGGCTATTACTTAAGGCGTGACAAGTTTCTAGACGTAACAAGGGATGTCCCAAGCTCTTGTTCTCAGCACACAACTGGGGTTTTGATGCCCTACCTGGCTGGGCCAGTGGGAGTGGGTCAGGAGAAAAAACAGAGCATCCTGATCTTCCCATGGTGTGCTGAGTTTTTCCACTCACAATTAGTTTTTCCATACCCCATTGGGGCCCACTTGGAAACAATTAAATGCAGAGCCCCTAAAACAAATTAAGAGAGGTCGTCTGCGGAGTTCGTCACAGCTTTCCCATACACAGAGAGAAACGTGCTTTTCCCATTTTACTCTCAGATTTCACCTAATGTAGGAAAGCCCAGCTGTTGGGTTTGAGAGCCGAGGATTATTTCCAGGCCTGAAATACCCATCACACAAAAGGTGGGTCAAGAACCTAAAGCAAGAACCTAAAGCATTTTCTTTAAAGGCAATTTTAAAAACTGTGACTGTTTCCCTGCCTTCCACTGCGGCATGTGCGTATCAACCCTTTGTAACATGGAAAATTTTATTTCTTACAGAAGTAAAATGGATGACTAGATTAAGGCTTTCTCAGTATCCCTGCAGATGGCTGTGGAGGTTCTCACAAGGCCAGCTGCTACTACAGCTGTGTCCTACATGAGTTTCTCTCACATTATCACTGGCCTTGCAGATTCAAATGACTGCTCTCTACACCACCATGTGACTCCAGAATCTTAAAGTTCAATTTAAGCCAAAACAAAATCTAAAAACCCCACAGTGATCAGAAAGACACTTGTCAAGACAAAGATGAGAGCTGTCACCTGCTTTTCTTCCTGCAGATGTTGGCCATATCTTCTGTGGCAAAGCTTTTGATCAGCCTTTCATAAGCATTTGCATTGGTGTGGTCCAGATGCATATCGCAGCCCAATATTTCCAAAGAAAGACTGGAGTATTGCTTGTGAGGACCAGAGTGAACATGTGCCACAGAGGAAGGTCCCATTTTAGTGCCTGCACGTTGGCTGCTCATGTCATGAAAGAGAATCAAGAGGGCTGGACCTTGAACAAAGGGAAATTGCCACTTTCAGTGAAAAGGCAATGACAGTTTTGGAAACTATCAACTGAGCTGCGTTAAAAGTGTGAATTTAAATAAACCTGTGAGGACAATTTGTCCCCAAACACAGTTGTGGCCAGTGGTGTCCTCCTTGACCAGAACTGGCATTAACTCTTTCCAGGGAATCCCAAGACAGTACTGGGTTTTTCTCTCTCTCAGCTCTTCTTCCTCCTCCTAACCATCCTTCTTCACTGTCCTTTTTCCTTCAGACCCTGAAGGTCTCTAATAACCCCTCTCCTGACTGCAGAGATGCTACCACAGCATAATAAAGCTTGGCCCTGGATCCAAGAAGGATGATTCACATCTATAACTCAAACCTCTTTCCTATACAAACAGGGTGGTTACAGCCAAATTGCTTGCAAGGAGCAGATGCATGTCCACGCACCGTTTGAGACAATGGTGCTTGGGGTGTGCCTAAGCCATGTTGATGGTCCAATGGCATGGATGGCGTTGAGGATGGGCTTGTGCCTTGTTTAGTGAGCTAGCCTGGATCTGGCCCTTCAAGCAGGGCATCGGCAGGGACGTGAATCATGGCAGTTGACTCCGTGCGTGTTGGTGCTGTTTGATAACTCCCCATGAGCCTCCAATTTGATGGGACTGAATTATATCTTAGGACCTTGGAGGTAAAGTGAATGTGACAAAACTGCTTTGGTTCCCTGTTGGCTGGTAGCTGCAGCCCCAAAAGACTCAGGTTCCTCATCCATTGAGACTGATAGCAAGACTTCTGGAGACTGTCACAGCTGTCATGCTGAGATGGAAGTCTACCTGGATCACCTTGTATTTCAGACAGACATGGTGGATCTGGGTAACCTCTGTCCTTCCTAGCTGGAGGTTTGGTAGCCTCTGTCATCTGCTATGGGGCTGACCTGAGGAGCTCTTTCCTGTTGTTTGGAGCCTACCAGGTCAGCTATAGACCCAAATGTGTTTTTGGGAAAGGGAAGAATAGAGCAGGCTGCCTGCAACAGTCAGGCCTTGGATGGAAAAGGCAAAATATCACGTGTCCTCCTTTTTTTCCTGGGGTTTCTGGATCCCATGATCTCCCCACTTCCAGTCCTTCACCTAGCCCTGTTGCCATTGCATGGCCAGATGAAGCAATGCAACCTTCCCTGACCCACCAAGGAAGGAGGAGAGGACATGACCAGATCAGCCTGATACTGTTTGGGGCTGGGCTGGACCGCTTGCCCTTCATGCACCATCTGCGTGACTCAGGGACACAGGGAGAACTACCCATGGGTGCCTTCTTCTCACCTTGTCCCATGGCCTCTCCTTTCCCTGTTGAGGCTCCAGTTTACAACCCTGAGCTGAAATGCATCATTTCCCACCTGCACGACGGAGGAGAGCTGCGATCGGAGCCACTGTCCAGGAAGAAAAAGGGAAAAACTGGGGAGAGTTGACATTAAAACGTCCCTGGACCTGGCAGTTTGCTCCACCTCCCTGCTCCGTCACGGGTTGAAAACACGCTTTGTCTGGTTCCCGTTACACAAAAAGGGACAGGCCTTGCACAATGCGCTCCCAAGGTCTGGCACAAACACATGCTGTCAGCTGCCAAGCTCCAAGTGGGTTAAGGTTTCTTCCTTAAAGCTCCCAGGCTCTGTTAACTGTTTAATACCCCTTGTGACAACCGTTGGGTTAACACCTACATACCCCAATTTCTGCTGCAAGATTCACCCTGCTCCCCTTCTCTTTTTTTTCTTTTCTTTTTATGTCCCTGCAAAAGTAGTTTTAACACCTCCACGCTTCCCTAAGTCTCCTGACACCATCTGCACTTCCCACTACCCCAGTTGTCTTTGCCTTGGCTTTTCTTCCAGCTCTCTTCTCCCCTTGCTTGCAAAAAAAAAAAAAAAAACAATGGGCTGCTCTCTGCTTCAAAGGAGACCCGTCCCCCATCCCACCTCCGTGATGCTGGTTGGAGTCCAGAGCCCTTGCGGTGGCCCTGGGCGTGATTGCAATATCAATAGTGTGTTTTTGGGACCTGGCCAGGCACCAGCCTGCGTCCCAAAGCTTTTGCAGTCTTCTCCTTCAGGGATGCAGGGATAGGGTCCAGGTGATGCCCCAGATGTCTTCTCCATCCAGGCCCCACAGGACACCCTGTAGTCTGACTCCAGTGGCTGGTTAAACTGGGATTTGTGGAGTTGTAGAAAATGTTCCTCAGACATTGAAGGGTTGTGGCTAATAACTGAACAGTGTCTGCACATAACAACATGTACATATTGCACAGCACTAAGTAATGCCACCATAGGAGAAATGGTGAAGCATTAATACTTCCCTCCCATCCCATCTTATTTCTTACTCTCACTTTCCTGTCTTTAATTATTTTCCCCCAAGCTTTGTGTATTTGCTTTGATTTATTTTGCTTTTTACCAATATTTTTCAACTCCCTCCTTTTCTCTTTCCAGTTCTGAGTGAAATATTAATCTTGTTTATTATTATTAACCTTCCCTCTCTCTAATCTATTTAAATGCTTTCTCACATTTCCACTTCCTACAGCTCATTTCTCACTTGCAGATTTTCTGTTCAGCTGCACTTAGCTTTAGCAGTGTCATTTATTTACTCTTTATTTATTTGTTTTAATTTCAAAGCCTTTCTTCGTTCTCGTTGTGGGCTGTGCTTGCGCATTGCTTCTTTCTTCTTGCTGAGGAGCTGCATTTTTCTGCTCAGTTGGCTCCAAGATGAGCTGCAATAATTCAGTTTCATTTCTGGATTTTTGATGTGGATGGAAAGGAAGAAAGTTTTGGTTTCCATTTCTCCAGCTGGCTGAGTGAAGCCTGGCTATTATACTTAAAACAAACATGTGGACTAATACCTACAATTTCCCCCCATGCTCTAGCGGATCATGTTTCCTGCCTGATATCATTCATGCATGTATTTATACAAAGTTTTGTTCGGGGATTATGGCTTTTTTCACAGATTATTTCTGAAGTATACTTGCTACATTAGCTGTCACGTGGGTCTCTCACATTTTTGCTAAAAGAGAAGATAATTAAAGATTCATGCTCAAGGTCAGGGCAAACCCAGAGAACAGAGTGGAGGAATTTGAAAACTGGATGTTCATCCCCTCCTCCCTCCTCCAGGCACAGGCAGAGACAGAAACTGCTGTAGAAAAGGAGGAAATGTGCAAAGGAAGAATGACTGGAAGCAAAACACCCATCACAGGGGCTGGACATGGGGTCGCCTGCCCAGGATCTTGCAGACAGCTGATCAGAGGAAGAACATATGAACCAACTCCTTGGGGAGTAATGTGGGTAAAAGAGCGAGAAACGGGATGTTCTTTATTCTGTTTCCACATAATTTGTGACCTTACAAACCTTGACTCTGAGCTCCCCTTGGTCATTGCCTCGAGAAGAGAAGACTCCAGAGAGACCTTCTTGTGGCCTTTCAGTACTTAAAAGGGGCTGATAAGAAAGATGGGGACAGACTTTTTAGTAGGGCCTGTTGCAACAGAACAAGGGTGATGGTTTTAAACTAAAGGAGAGGAAGTTCAGGCCAGACATGAGGAAGAATTTTTTTACAGTGAGAGTGGTGAAACACTGTCCCAGGTTGCCCAGAGAGGTGGTGGATGCCCCATCCCTGGAGACATCCCAGGCCAGGCTGGACGGGGCTCTGAGCAACCTGAGCTGGTGCAGATGTCCCTGCTCATGGCAGGGGTGGCACTGGATGAGCTTTGAAGGTCCCTTCCAACCCGAACCATTCTATGATTCTATGATTTCTCTCTTTGAAGACAAAGGGTCCTGGTATGCTGATATATCTTCTTGACCAGGACTTGTTTTATTTCTTAGTCACTTTCACTCCCATTCCTAGTTTAACTCCTGCAGCCCTTTCCATGCACTTTTTGCCTCTGCTGCATCCTGAGTCATTTGGCAAGAGGTGATGAAGTGGTTGTGGGAGCAGAAGGAGGGAGCCCAGAAGGAGTGGAAAGGTCATGAGGGACTGGAAAAACCTGACAGAGTCCAGAGTTGGTCTACAGGTATCAACAAACATAATTGCTTGGAAACCCTGGATGCTTCTGGAGAAACAAAGCAAAACAAAAGTTTCAAACCCCATCCCTGCCCAGCCCATTGGAGCCTCTCAGTGACAATCTCCAGGAACGAACAGTGTCATTGCAGGAATGATACAAGCTGGTTTTGTGCTTGAAGAAATTTTCTTAGCACAAGTGATATCATCCTGAATGCCTGCAGACTATCTAGTAAAAACCGTTGTTTTTTTGCCTCTTCTCCCGCTTCCTACTGATATGAAGCTCTCATATCATGGCAGAAAGGATGGAAGATGCCAGGTGACAACTACTATCTTGCATGCGATGAGCCACACCAGACTGGTGCAGCTGCCTCTGCTTTGCTCCATGTTTTTGCTCCAAGTTTCATGGTTCAGCCCGATGGCATAAGAAGGGACTCCCATGTTTGAGTCAGATAAATTGTTCCCCTAATTAGCAATGCAGACATCGTCAGCAGGAGTAGGCCTTGGAAAGAAAAGATTGGATCTGAATGAGACGTAAAAAAAAATTGCTACTTGGAGCCTTGTAATAGATTCCCATGCACAAACACACCCATCGCTGATCACATCATATGTGCCGTCCCTCCCAAAACCCCAAATTACTGTAATCAGAGGAAGTCACAGTAAACGCGATGCCAGTATAAAATCTTACTGTGATGCACCTTCCCACATTGTTCAGGCTCTGAAGGCACAAGGACCATGAAGGCTTTTCTGATTGCCCTGCTGGTGGCAGTCCTGTGTGCCAAGCAAGGTAAGGAGACAAGAGGGCTGGGAGAGACAGATGGAGAGGATGAAAATGCCAGAAAATAAATCAGAGATAACAGGGACAAGAAGGCTTGGCAGATTTTTTTTTTGCAATTGTTGAGGTCTGACTAGTGAAGTTTTTCTTTGGCATCAGCTGCATCAAGCAATATTTAGTGTGATTGAGTCTCAGCTTCTGGGTGAGTTCTGCCGAGGTAACCATAATCCAAAGAAAATGAGCTCGTGGCTCTGGTTTCTCACACCCTCAAGTATTCAACTCGACCACTCACATCTGAAGATAGACACGTGAACTGAAAAATCCTAATAGGAATTAAGCTGGGCTCACAGTTTTGCCTTTGGTTTTACTTTGGTTCCTGAGTGAAACTTGAGGAGTTGTTGATAAAAGTAATATGGCTGGTATTGACACCGCATCTTCTGCCAGCATTTCACTTTATTTCCCACAACGACATTACAATTAAGAAACTAGATTGCTGGCAGCTATTTGAAAGGATAAGAGTAATTTGGTCATAGGTTGGAAGAGCTTTTTTAAGTGTCTGCGAGTGAGTGTGTTTGTAATGGGATCCACAGTGCTCTGTGCTCATCCTCTTTCAAAAGGAGATGCAGATATAACTAAATAATTGTCTAGATTTGTCCAGTTGAGAAATAGCGGCTCTGTGCACATGCTCGCAATCCCGAGGAGTGCTGCAAGCATTTTTGTACCGTTAAAGCTATTTCTGGCTGCATTTGTGAAACTTGAGCTTATGGAGGGTAGAGGCCAGATGCAGGAAAGTCTTTATAACAGCTGTGATGGTTTAAGCTGTTATTGTTTCCTGACTGGGAAGGATTTTCCTTGTATCAGTCAGTGAATACGAGCGCATTTCGGTTGCTTTTGCACACATGGAGGGGTCTCGGCTCCATCTGCAGCAGGAAGTGGTTTGAACGACTTTCGTGGTATTTGGCAGAAAAGCAAATCAGGGAGAGCCACGGGGACTGTAAAATGCAATAACACTTGCTGGGCAGCGTGTCTGGGATTGCTCTGGCAGGGTCTGCAAACGGATAGGAGCCCATAGCTTGGGTTGGGGGAACCTCCAGAGAAGATGCGAGAGGCTTATCTTATCAAAATGATGGAGAAACAGTGAGTGCTGAATAGCCAGAGAAGTTAAAACCAGGATACAACACAGATTGTTTTATCTGCTGCCATGAAGAACACCTGTGCTCACAACACCTGGCACTAGAACAGACCATTTGGGGAGGTTTCAGAGCAAGACAGTTGGTCATGGGGCACCCAGTGCTGCCCACATCACAGAGAAGAGGCCTTTCCTTCTCCTAGCTGAGGTAGTTAGGGCATAAAATGGCTTTTAATTCTCTTTTAAAACTTCTGGAATCGCCTAACCAGGCATCATGGGCAGGTTCAACTTCAGAGATGAATTTGAATCAAGAGCAGGTGGGTTTTGGAGAGTCCCCGGGAGGAGTTTCTTTCCTAAAAACAGGTTCAAATTCAATGAAAGGGGCTATTTTGTGCAGAAAATGGGTTGAGAAAGCCAGGAGGAACCGAGTGAGGGAAATTGCAGCCTAACAGACGACCCTCCCAGGTTTGCAGTTTGGTCACCTTCAACCAAGAGCTCTCCATCGCTGGTGGCAAAGGAGCAGGCTGTCCCAAGAGCAGCTTAACTGTCTCTGTCACCCCTGTTCAGAAATGAGGAGCATTTCATGTGACTTTGAACAGGAGAGAAACAGTTTCCACCAATTGTGAATCCATCTCCGGGGAATGAGAAGGCACGTGTTTGTGTTTCTAGCATGGCCAGCCTGGAAATTTGGCTCAATTTACTTCAGTTTTGTTCGGAAATACATATCCTACTTCCTTCTGGCTTTGTAATAAACCTGCCTCAGCCCTGCTAATGATATCACTGAGAACATGTTGTTCAGGCACTGGTAGGAATAATCTCTTTATTGTCCAGAGCAACCTCTCCCATGGAACTCCCTTTAAAGTGGCTCTTTGCTCAGGAATTTAGCTCACAGGGGTTTCATAGGCTTTAATTAATTCATATCTGTACCATGTTTTGCAGATGCAGTCTGAAAATACTAAAAACTAAGCTGTCAGCTGAGGACAGAGCCAGTTCATCCTCTCCTTGCCAGAACTATACTAGACCCAGCTGGGCAGGTCGCGAGTTCTTCTTTGCAGGTTGGGTGTCACCCAAGCCAACGTGGACCCAGGAGAGAAAGAAAGGTCACCTGATAGTGCTGCTCGGGCTTAAAAAGTGTGTTTTCAGGTTTAATCACCAAAAATCTCAAGTAAAGAAAGAAAAATTTTGTTCTGTTTGTTTACTTTTTCAGCTTCATTAATCAAAACCAGCTGCTTATTTCACTCGTCATGAAAACTCGAGCAATATACACTTTTCACGTTGTATTTTCCAAGAAGGGACACGGCTTTTGACAATTTCTTCCCAGGAGGGCATTGCTTGAAACCACTAATATGTGTCACGTGCGCTTTTTCCAGCTTCCTCGCTGTTTTGCTACATATGCGACAACGAACACTCCAACTGGAACTGTCTTAAAACCTACAAGTGTGATGACAATGAGAAATTCTGTCTCACCACATACAGTTCTGCTGGGTTGGGTGAGTACCAGCAACAGCTCAAGGCTTTTTTTTTTCCCTCTTGATAAACTGATGGGCAATAGTTTATTCTGGGGAGTAGTTCGTCTTGTTGGAAAGAATCAATCACTGAGTTTTAAGGATCACAACACATAATGTGTGTGAAACCCTCAGTGGTGCTCTGTGATCCACCACCTGGGGTATGTTCATCACCATCTTGTGGCAGGGCTGGCTGTAGCAGACAGATTTTCATGAGCAGACCCTGTTGTATGTTCTAAGAGCTTACAAACATACTTTGTGATAGAGGATGGAAAGGGGTTAGACCTAAGTAATGTGTGTTCAGGAACCAGAAATGCATTGACAGTGATTATTGGCAGCGATTTTTTGCTGCCCTACATGAAGCGTGGTGTGGGTTTCTACCAAGGCCTTTCTAGTGTCATTTGATTCAGGCTGTGTGGACACTCAGCATTCATCAAATCCCTTAATCTCCATTAATGCTGCATTGCAAATTAAGCATAGTGCAATATTCCATCTCCTATCATCCTCTGATCGGGACTTCAGAAGAATCTTAAATCACAGCCCTCCTTTCTTGTCTGTTCTCCATCCAGGCAAAGACATGGGACATCGCATCACCAAGAAATGTTCTGCAGAGTGTCCCGAGACGAATGTGAACTTTGGTGTGGCGGCTTATTCCACCAAATGCTGTAGCACCTCCCTGTGCAATTTCAGTGGTGCCAACAGCATAAAAATGAGCTACACCATGATGTTCCTGGGAGTTGTGGCCAGTTTGATCTGTGTCATCAAGGCAGGATTGTGATGAGGGGTGGGAGAACACGGGACAACCCAAGAACCTGCAAGGTATTCCCCACTTGAGAAAACAACATCCTCTGTCAAGTGTCTCCAACAGGGTCTATGTTACCTTGTTTTTTCCAAGACATTGCTTCAGGTCCCATCCACAAAATGGCATGGCAGTGTAGCTCCTATTTTTTTCCCCTGTATCATTTGCTGTTTTGTACTAATTTTCCCTGGGAAAGCTCTTTTGATAGCACGTGTGTGACAATTGTCAGACAAAATAAAGATTTATGTTATTCTAGAGTGTGTTCGATATATCCACACTAAGATCAGCCTGAGAAAACAGCTCTGCCAGAAAGGGCTGTAGTCTGAATCTCTGCTTCACATTGAATTCCTCAGTTGCATCCAGCAGCTCAAGACGCACATTCCATAAAGCCAGATCTTCTGCCTGATCACTCAGTGCTAACGAATGAAGGTGTCAATCTGAAAAGGTCAAAGATGTTTGTGTCATTGCCATTGCAAGCAATAATGAGAATTGTTTTGTAACTGCTAAGACACAGGACCGGGGGTTTGGCAGGGACTGGTTGTGCTCCTGGCTGTGTTGCATAGTTCTCATGTCACCTCTGCAGGGCGGATGGTTTCAGCTTTTAAAATAGGTAAAAGAGCCACACCAAGATTCGGGAGATGTCCAAGGTGAGGATGGTGCTCCTGGAAGCTGTCCTCATAGATCGGGGACCTCTGTGCTTGGAGAAGATGCTGTTGTCTGAAGGATTGCTCATGACTTCCCTGCAGGAACAGGGGAAACAGGCAAAAACAACCTGGCAGAGGTGATGGGTGTCTGATGTGGTGAGAAGTTCTCTGGTCATTCCCTTTCCTCTGTTGCTGCTGCGTTTCCAGGCTTGGGGGATTGGAGGAAATGAATCACAGAATGGTTGGGGTTGGAAGGGACCTCTGCAGATGATCTAGTCCAGCCCAAATGGGTTGGAGGTCTCTTGTAGCTCTTGGACGAGCGGAGTTATAGCTAAGACGAGCAAAATACACAGACTCTTGGAGCTGGATGGTACCTAATTCCTGGCCAAGCAGCTTACAAGTGCAGTGCTGCATTTTGGGAGGGCTTGTATGTAAGTGGCACCTGGAAAAAAGCCCTGGTGTTTGCAGCCCAGCTGGATTTGAAGGGAGTCCTGCTCCACCAGCCTTCAGGATGGGCTGCAAAATCCATGTGTTTCTGTGCAACAAGGAGAAACCGCAGAGCTGGACGAAGGCTGTAAAGATGGGATGAGGCTTAATCAACCTATAAAGATTTAATTTCTGAGCAAGGAGGATGTTCTGGCATTTGTTTAGATATGACATGGGCTAAATGAAGAAGGGTTGTGGCAATTCTGTGCTGAGGGACCCACAGAAACTTGTTTTTTTGCACTTCTCTTTAACCACTTTTCCCATCACTTTTCCTATATATTAATCACAATAATTTCTGAAATGATTCTCGAAGCTTTTGGCCAAGTTTAAAATCCACATTTAGTAAAAACATCTGAATTTCACAGTAACTTTTAAATTTCAATGCTTTTTTTTTTCCATGAAAAGTACATATCTTCACTAAAATAAATAAATCATTTGCCCTTCTCACAAGACAATTTCAACCAGGTTTAGAACAAGAGGAACAAAACACTCCTTCCTTCTCCACTCAGCAACTGTGTCAAGGGAAATAAGTCTTTCCAACCCCATCCTCCACTCCCCAGTTAAATCCCCTGTTACTCTTTGCAAAATCTTCTTGAAGTTCGTAGCTTTCAAATACGTGTAAACTCTGATCCTACCTTCCCCTTTGCCTTGGTCTCTCTGATGTTCTGATCGTCTGTGCCCTTTCTGCCCCCATGGGTTCTTTTCAATCTGTCGTACCTGGCACTGGTGAGGGATGAAGATAACATTAATATCAGAGGGACATATGGGACCAGTTGGACCATATAATGGAAAATCTTGACTGTCAGAATTTGTGCAATAACTCATTTAAGAAATACAGCCCTGCCATCTCAAAATCTCAGCAGCTTGCAGGAGGCAAGAGATATTTTAGTTTTTGCTTGGATGAGGCTACAAGGGAGGAAAAAAAAAAGAAAGTGCCTGGCTGAGCTGCTATTTCTGTACCTGTTAATGGATGCTGTTGGCTGAAATAAATCTGAATGTGGGCTGCCTCTGCAGTGCAATGTACGGGACACAGAATGGCATCGCCTTGTGACTACAGCCCCTTTTTCTGCTATTACCTCAAACAGTCAGCAATAAAAGTTGATTTACCAATAAAGACTCGAGAAATCTCTTCTGGATTGGGGAAAAAAAAAAACATTTCACAAAGAAGAGAGGGTTGCACTGCCTGGTGCCAGGTTCTGTTTTCCTCCTGCCTTGCAAAGGAGTTGGCTTTATGAAGCCAAACAACACCCCTCCTTTGAGCTTTCTTCTTTAATTGCCACCTCTGTTCCAACCGAGTTTCATGCTCTACCTGTTGAGAAAGCAGAAATTTCCTCACCTTAATCACACAGGTCTCCATACTAACAATATTTAGGCATCCAATTTAGAGCTGTTGGAAAGAGTTACATCACCCGAAGAACTGGGCATGCCTTTTTGGTGAGATAATGACTGTAGGTGGATCATATCGGAAGCCCAAATATTTAATGGGAGATAGATATCTGAGCAATTTTGAGACTAAGAAGGGAAATAAAACAGATGGAGAGCAGCAAGGGACAGAATCACTGGCAGGGGCTTGGGGCAACCAGGTTGCTCCTGCAGCTCTGAGTGTCATCTGAAGGGGATCCAGCTGGACCAGATGACAGAAAGACAACAATAGGAGGAAAAAAACAACAGCAATCAGAAGAAGATGGTAAAGATTATGATTTTATACAGGGAGCTAGGATGAAACATGATTTAAAAAAAAAATAGCAATAAAGAGCACCGTATGGAAAACCAGTGGAGTGCTCTTATTTGGCATTTCACATAGTTTTGGCTAGCTATAATATTTTTTTCTCAAGACTTAATGAGTTGAGATTCTTGATCAGGCAATCCCTCATGCTTCATGCTTTAGCTCACTTGTTTTTTTCTCCCTGACATTTATTTTTTGTAATTTGTGAAAAGTCACAGCTTGTTCAATGTGATGGGGGTGGGTGTTGTTTCTATTTTTTAATTTAACAGGCCATTTTCACCACCCCATGGAATTTATTTTCTAACAAGAGAACATTTTCCCTCATATAAAATATCCAATTTTTGAACAGAAACATTTATGATTTTGAACTGCAGTCTTAAAAAGGCCCACAGAAAATGATGTCTGGTCCCCTATGAAATGCAGTGGAAGGATATTGCTCTTCTGATCTAGCTGTATTGAAAAATCACGGGAGATATTTTGAAGAAGTTTCAATCCCAAGTTTGATTTCAAATTCAATCAATTTCCATATGCATTAAAACAGTACATGAGGAGGACAGGATCCTCAAGGATTCAGCCTGCTCTGAGCCCCAAACTGGTCCAGAAAAGAAAACAGTCCTCTTCTCACATGGACACTGTTTTTTGTTCTGTTTTGCTTTTCTTCCACTTATCCAGAATTAGAAACTATTGCATACTTGACACCAGACGAACAAGCTGCATTGTGAAATAACTAGGAAAAGAAGTAGTGGGGGGAACATGCGCCTGTTTAGATTTCCAACAAAGCATACTTCCACATACAAGCACTGACACGTTACTCCCAATTACCCACCGTCACGGCAACCCTGTGGTTATTATCCTAGCATCAAAGCAAACACTGCAGAGGTATAAAACCTGCCCTGGGTGAGTCCTGTTTGGTTTGGAATCTGCGAGACCTATAAAGGATGAAGACTTCTCTTCTTGTCGTGCTCGTCGTAGCCCTGTGCACGGAGAGCGGTGAGTCTCCAAGGATTGCTTTCTACTAGCGATACCCCCCCGCAAGAACTGGGGCATGATTTTGATATTGCAGGATGACAAGGGGATTTTGCAGCATGAACGTTAGAGCTGAAGGGTCATTAGGCTCTAGAGAATATTCCAGTGCTTAGGACGAGAAACCAGGGGACGTGTCCCCACCAGAAGTTGGAAGGATGCTGAGGAGCTGAAGGGATGAGATGTCTACCTCACCTGACCCATGCAGTTCCAGCCCAGACCTTGGAGTAGTTCAGAGTGGCAACTGATAGACCTTCCATGAGAAGGGGGGCTTAGTTGAGAGATACACAGAGCTGGATAGGCAAAGAGCAATATGCACAATAAAGCTGCAAATTTGACATATAACTAATATAACTACAGCCTTTTTTTTTTTTACTTGCTTGTTTATTGGTTGCAATTACAAGCCATCATTACATAAACTGGTAGAGACGGTCATGCCACAAGAAGATGCAATTCTGGCTCACATCTCTTTCTTGCAGCTTGGTGCTTTAAGACGCAGCTTTGCCGACATTGATCCCAGGTCTGGGATGGAGACGCAGAGTCCCGTTCTTGATCTTGTAACTGGTGGATGTTGGGTTTTTTGGGGGGAAAGAGGTACTGGGAAGCTGTATTTTGACTCTGCCTGGCTGGGCTCTGCCAAGGGCCACTGCCTTTGCCTCTGGAAGACGCTCCATTTACCTGTGGGTCAGGCAAAAAACAGGGGGTGCAGCCCTGAATATCCCTCTGATTATTTCAGGGAAATACTTTATTTCCTCAGCTCGGGGGGCTTTTGCCTTATTTACAAACTGAATCTTTCTCAGGCTCCAGTGTAGGGCTTTACCTGCAAATTACTGACCATTCTGGTCCTAGTCTAGCAGAGTACTCAGGCTCACACTTAATTTGAGGCTGTAAATGTTCTTACTGTGGGACTTCACAAGCTTTAAACTTGGCATATGCTGAATCATTGTGCTCAATGGGGCTGAAAAAGTAGCGGGCAATAAAAGGATCCCTCCCTGAAGTTTATCAACTGTAACCACATTTTTTTAAAAAATATCATGTAATGAGGCAGCAAACTTACCAAAGGAGGTGGTGAAAATTAACACATATGCAGCACTACTTCACTGTGCCATCTCGCCAGAAGGCTGGTTGCTGTTGCAATTAATCCTGAACCTGACTGATTTTTAACGGTGTAAATCCTGCACCACCAGCACTTGCACTTGCTAATGTTTTACACATGTAAGTTGTTTACCTGGATGGCTTGAATTATTTGTATGAAAATTTTCCTTGAGGAATATTGTTTTTCAGTTAGAGCAGAAGTCTTGCTAAGCATAGAATGGAGAACTTCAAAGGCAGCTTGATTTAACTCCAGGGCCTGGTTTAACCCTAGGTTTGTGTCCTGAGTAGGACACACTCCTAAAGAAATATTGTTCCCTTCCCCACTCAGTCCTTGTTGCAACAGGTATCTCAAAGATGCAATAAAATCAGAAGTGTTTTTCAGTGTTATGAATAATTGTTGTATTTACCAGGACTGAGGGTCAAAATTGTGCTACCTAACCTCAGGGTCTTAACTGAGCCACCCGGTTAGGAGCTCACGTGTCTCCAGATTCCTCTGTGGTAAATGGTGGGAGAGAAACCTCCTGAACACAGAGAGAGGTTGGAAAAATCACCCCTGAAGCTGTTTGCCCCCTCCTCTAGCTATAAGTGTCTCAGGACAACTATACTCTTAAATTAGCAGCTTTGGGAGGTTGGGATGAAACAGGACTTGGGCATGCAAGAAGCTCCACTCTTTCCTCCATAGATTCAGGAAGTTTTTCTTGGAATGGGCTTGATTAAAGAAGCTGCATTAATTAAGGAATAAAATGAATCACATGTCTGGACAACCCAGTCTGGGGACTCCGCTCTAGTGTGGGGTTATTCTGGGAGGAAAGGGTGGTTCCTATTGGGGTGGAGCAGAAATGTGCCCATGTGGGTTTTGCACAAGAAAAGAGAGTGAAACCACACTGCTTTGAGTGCAAATAGTCTAAAGGAGGGTCCCAGATTTGAAAACAACAAAAAAATGTAGCCAGCAGTATCAGACGAATATTGAACGCAAGGACATCCAAGAAAGCCTGGAGATGGAAATGACCAAGGTAGGAAGAAAAAATTGCAACAGTCTTGGTATCTAGTCAGAGTGCGCCAGGTGCGCCAGCTTTTGAAATCGGAAGGATGTTGAGCATGGGAACAGAGGGAGATGGGATCTGAGTCACTGCAAGACCAGTTGTCTGGCCCCTGTGTACTCTTCTAGCTGCTCTTCTGTGGAAGACAACAGAGTATATGATGTGCAAGGATGACAGACCATGAGAGGCAATTGATGGTCAGTGTTGGGTGGCCATGGAAAGTGCAAAGGGGCTGTTAGCTGGAGTGGGGAGAGAAGACAGGTTCCACAGAAGCAGAGAAGAATGAATAGTGCCCTAAAAGGTATTTTTAGTGACTTCCTATGAAATAGACTCCATACCCTGGTTGCCTGGGTCATGGTCAGAGCTGGAGTTGGTAAGACGGTCGGGAGAAGAGAGCCTGTTTGGGCCACATGAGCTTGGCTAAGGTCAAACAAGGGCAGCAATGAGGTTGGGACATTGCTGGCAAAGGCATCAACAAGGGCAAAGAATCTTGTGTGAGAGAGAAGAAGAGTGAGGGAGATGACAAGCAAGGAAGGCAAAGGACAGTGCTGGTGCAAAACTAAGTTGGGCCAGATGTGATATAGGACAAGGGCTAATGGTTTAAAACTCAAAGAGAGGAGATTCGGGCTAGACATGAGGAAGAAATGTTTTACACTGAGGTTAGTGGGACACTGATCCAGGTTCCCAGGGAGGTGGTAGATGCCCCATCCCTGGAGACATCCCAGGCCAGGCTGGATGGGACTCTGAGCAACCTGATCTGGGTGAAGATGTCCCTCCTCATGGCAGGGGATTGGACTAGATAAGCTTGAAAGGTTCCTTCCAACCCAAATTATTCTATGATTAACTGGCCACTGATAGGGGTAGCCTGGAAATGTGAAGAATGAGCCTAATCCCCAGTGGGTGACATTACTGCAGGAGTGTTTGCTCCAGATAAACAGATGAGTAGGAATTTCCTCTTATCATGCAAAGAAACGTTCGTTCCCCAAGGATCTCTTTGCTATGAATGACTGCTTTAGCTTGAGTGCAAGCTGTTTTCATTCATTCACATTAGCACAGCACTTTGCTGATGCACAGTGTTACAGATGTACACATTTTGTAGTGTTAGGCAGTCATCATCCACAGATGGCTGTAAAACAGATTCTGCTGCAGCCAAGGGGGTGGATTGTTGAGCCCTGTCTTCTACAGGTCCTGGGTTGTCCAGCACAGGAGAGGTCTGAAAATGAACCAGCCACATGCAAACATCCCTCTTTCCAGAAAACACTGAGGTGAAGATCTAGGTCACTTGTCCCTAATTTGATATATATTGTGGGAGCATGCAGCAAAAAAATCATGCCCAGTGTGGTCAGTGAGGTTACCCTCAGGTGTGTCTCTCCCTTTTCGTATTTTAGATGATTTTAAAAATAATAATAATGAGGTTCTCAGGGACATGGTTTAGTGCTAGAGTTAGGTTATCATTGGACTTGATGATCTTGAGGGTCTCTTCCAACCAAAATAATTTTGTCCTTCTATGATCATTCACTATTGGGGTGTGTGGTCTGAGGAAGGATGCATAGGCCAGGACTCTTCAGATGACTTGAAGAGGATGAATGTGAACAGGAATCAGCTGGTTTCCTTCTATACAAGAACTAGTGGCCAGCAACCAAGGCTTGGAGGAGCCAGATTGGAAAGAAATCACATGAGCTTCATGCTGTAAGTGGCAGTAGACTGGGGAGCTCTTTCCAAATGCACACTTTGGATGCCAGATGTTTAAATGAATTCAAGTAATTATCCAGAAGACAGACCCCTTGAAGGTTACTAAATGAGAAAACCACACCAGTGTCAGGAATCTGAGCTTAATTTGGGTCCAGGAGAGTCGCTGGGGCCACGTTTCATATACTCAGGAGGGCATCTGCCTATGGATGCTGGGCTTGACAGATCCTCCATCTGGACCAGCACCATCAGTTCTGTGGGTATTTCTAGAGGTGATTGATGAGTGTTGGATGCTTCTTTTGCAGCTTTCTCCTTGATGTGTTTCACATGCAAAGATGCAACTTCCAACGTGCACTGTCTCAGTCCAACCACATGTTCTGACCATGAGAAGTATTGTGTCACAACCTACTCTACCATGGGATTCAGTAAGTGTGAAGCTTTTCTAAGGCTCTGATTACAAGAGGAGGTTCAGTACTCCTGAAGGGGCAGTATCAAGACATGGTGATGATGATGTCTTGCAATCTTGTACTGTACAAATGCATTAGATCTCCAGATTCCTGCCCTAGGTTGCACTCAGCTGGCACTGAAAACAGCAGAGGAGTCGTAAGGTCTGGAGGTGGTCTCCATAGGTCACATATACACGAATAATGGTCCAGTATGCCTAAGTCAAAGAGAAAACCAACAGCGTTAAGTACAGAACAATGTTTCTTTGAAAGAAAATGGGGGAAGAAAGGCTACAAGAGAGGAGGAGGGAAAGTTTGGGCACAGGATTGGGAACCAACAGCTTCAACTTTGAAGTGGTGATACCTTAACACTGGCCCAGGTTGCCCAGAGAGGTGGTGGATGCTCCATCCCTGGAGACATCCCAGGCCAGGCTGGACGGGGCTCTGAGCAACTTGATCTGGGTGAAGATGTCCCTGCTCATGGCAGGGCTTGGACTAGATGACCTTTAGAGGTCCCTTCCAACCCAAACTATTCTATGATTTTATTCCCCACTGGATATTGCACAGCCATTCTACCATTGAAGTTTGTAAAAAATACACAAGATAAAAACTCTGACTTTTCTCCCTGTTTTTCCTCTCCCTTACTTCAGGCAACGACCGTAACCAGCGCATTACCAAGAAATGTTCTGCATTTTGCCCAACAATTGACCTGAATATTGGCATAGCTGGTGTTGCTTCCAGCTGCTGCGAGACTTCCTTGTGCAACGTCAGCGGTGCCAGCAGTGTGAAAACCAGCTACACCATGATAACTCTGGGCATCTTGGCCAGTCTCGCCTGCATCCTCCGTCTGGGTTTCTAAAGGGGCTTGGTGGGGGTAAAGGAGCTGCTTGGCCTTGCATTGCAAGGGATCAAACCCTTCTCTGTACAGGATGAATGCCGCCCTGTTTCCCATACCTAACAGGTCATGCCCCACCAGCAAATATTTTTGCTCTTTCTGTGCTCAGATGGCAATGCATAAGAGCACAGCCCTACCTCAAAATGGTGTTTAGAAGAGAAAGATGTGATGTGGAGCCCTGCACATGCAGAAGGGCACCATATAGTCACCATCTCTCCTACTATTGGCCTTTATAACTCCATGTATTTTTTTTGCCTTCGTTTTGTCTGTGCCCATTCTCCTGTGCCGTTTTTCCCTTTATACCATTTTCTGCCCTGTATTATTTTGCTCTGAGGAAGCCTCTAATATTATAGTTGTTAAACAGAAACCGGGTACAATGAAGTGTTATTTTATTCTTTTGTGTGGCTATGTGGTATGGTACATCAGGCACAGCGGCTGGATGCAGCAACAAAAACAGAGGCATTAGTCTGCAAGTCAAATTGAAACAATGCTGAAATGTATTGCAATCACTACGCATTCACTTCAGGAAGCCTCTCTCCAGATTTTTTTTTTTTTCCTGCAGTGGCAGAAGTGTCATTTTGTGACTCCATTTCAGAGTATTCTATTTAACTTGTTTTCAATTTCTGTTCTGGGTCAGATGGCTGAAAGGAAATGGCTCCAGCAGGCAAACAGAGGGGACAAGGCAGGACTCAACAAGAAGGGATCTTGAGCATTAAGTTTTCTGTAAACTGATTGAAGATCTTCCAGTGGAAATTGCTTTTATAAAGGCATTATGGATTATTTTGAAAAGGGAGAAAAGTATCATGCATGGTGCTTAAAGGAAAATAATCAGAAAAGACAGCTTCTACTGCGTGTCTGCTGCAGTCTGGAAGTTTCAGTTTCATCTGTAACAAAATGCTAACTTTGAAAGTAAATATTTTAAGTTTGCTAGTCAAGTTTCCTGTTGGGGTTAAAATTGAAGGAACTTGTTCACCTGCACTGACCTTCCCTGTGGATCATCTTAGTGAGGAATGGGAGATTTGCTCCCTCACACCTTTCCAAAGTGAGTCACAGGAGGCTGAAATGCTTTCTCCTGAGCTGAAGAAGCGCTGCACTAGGATAACCCAACGAGATCTCCCAGGGTAATTAGTTGGGTGCAGCTCACCCAACTGGTTTCCTCTCCGTAGACTCATTGCACAGGGACGGCAGCTACACGCTTTGCTCGCTCTACCAGGTATTTGCCAAGAGCAGAATAACACTCAGAAACAGCCGGATCTTTATAACAGGTTTGCAAAGGAAATGTGGTCTCATGGCCCACACCTGCTCCCATCCCTTCTTGTCCACCCTTTCTCCCATCCACATCTGACCTGTAGCTGTGCACTCCCTGGTTGTTTTCTCTCCCAGCCTTCCTCATTGTATTCTTCATCCAGACTTAGTCTGGGCTTTACCTCCGACCTCTATTTTCTTGTTAGAACCACAGCTCATTTTTTTTGCCTTGGTGCAAAGGCAATTGGCCAAGGATGCTGTGTCTTTAGCCGTAAGAACCTCTGTTGTCCCCATGGTTTCTATCGCACTGTCACCCCACTGCTGAGCTGGCTCAGTTCTTCTGTCCATTCTTCTGCCCTATCTACTCTCTTCAGCTTTTTTCCCCTCCTGCCAGATCTAGAGATATTCAAGCGGCACACATATCTGAACATCTCAAACAAGCCAAGAACCGTTCCGTTGCCTTGGATGGCCATACTTTGCCTCATACCCAGGTGATAAGGTGGTTACAACTGAACTGTTGGAAACAGCCTCTATCCTTTGCTATCCACAGCTTTACGATTTCTTAGGGACAATGCTAGTTGGCACAGGACAAGGCCAAGCTGAGACTAGTGCTGCCACAGGTCTTGTCCTGCTGAGTTTGTGAATATAGACCCACTCTTGGCATTCAAGTTTAAGATAAGGTCATTTCTTGTGCTACTGAACTTCACAGGTGCCTCTGGTTTGGGTTGGGAGGGAAGGTGGCACATGAACAAAGGTATAAAAGCATGTGGGCAAAGGAGGCGAAGGCAGGTGTTCAAGCCTGCTCCTTCTGTGGAGGGTTTCATGCTTGTGGCTGCTGCATGGAAAAGTTATGAATGCCACTGGGAAGCCATAATTCCTGAGCCTAAGGGAGCAGCTCCATCCACGGGCA
This sequence comes from Caloenas nicobarica, assembly GCF_036013445.1. Lineage (NCBI taxonomy): Eukaryota > Metazoa > Chordata > Aves > Columbiformes > Columbidae > Caloenas > Caloenas nicobarica. Next base: position 163,587,073 of record NC_088246.1, on the reverse strand, counting down.
CCATCCTGCCTGGTTTCTCCCTGACCCCATAGGTTTTACATTCCCTCCTGCCCAGCAACAAAACCCATGCGTGTGGGCGAAAGATTGACCCACATCTCTAGTTACATAAAAGTATCCTTATCGGTAGGTGGGAGCAGCAATTGCCCTAAGAGATGGGAGGTCCTAAACCCATGAAAGATCCCTTAGGGAGCCCTGCTTTGGCAATGGCTGTTGTGTATGAGGAGACTCCTCTCTATCAGCCTTCCTGAGAAACCCGGGTGTGACATCTCCCACGCAGATGCTGCTGCACAATTCTACATCCCTCCTCCCAGGGTTTCTTCTTTGTTGGCTCTCATGGTTGCATACTCCTTGGATGAGAGTGGAAAGCTGTCCTGCAGAGACATTTGGGATGCCTGGAGGCCTCTCAGGAAGAAGATGGGCTGAGTGTCTCACCCAGTTGGGATTGCTCCTGGGAGACAGGTGGCTCTCTCTCTGTGGATTATCTACGAGTTTTGGGTGCTTGGAGTCATCATGCTAGGACCTGAATCAGCCAAGAGAGCCTTGCTCTGCCTTAATTAGGCACCTGGAGGATGTGGTCTAACTTAGGCCCTACTTTTCCCTTGCTCAGGACTCTGTCATCACTGATTCTCAAGGACCTTCTGCTGTCCTCAAATAATTTGTCTATCTTTTCCCTCACCTCCTCATGGGAGGTGATTGTCCCGCTCTGCTCTGCACTGGTGCGGCCTCACCTGGAGCACTGTGTGCAGCGCTGGGCCCCACAGGATAAAGAAGATATTAAGCTACTGGAGAGTGTCCAGAAGAGGCCACAAAGTTGGTGAAGGGTTTGGAGGGGAAGCCGTGTGAGGAGCGGCTGAAGTCACTGGGTTTGTTCAGCCTGGAGAAGAGGAGACTGAGGGGAGAGCTCATGGCAGCTACAGCTTCCTCACAAGGGGAGGAGGTGGAGCAGGTGCCGAACTCTTCTCTCTGTGACCAGTGGCAGAACACGAGGGAACGGCAGGAAGATGTGCCAGGGGAGGGTCAGTTGGACATGAGGAAAAGGTTCTTCACCCAGAGGGTGCTGGACACTGGAACAGGCTCCCCAGGGAGGTGTCCCGGCCCCAACCTGACAGTGTTCAAGAAGAGACTGGACAACGTCCTCAGACACACGGCGTGAACTGTGGGGTTGTCCTGTGCAGGGACAGGGGTTGGACGCGATGATCCTTGTGGGTTCCTTCCAGCTCAGGACATTTTATGATTCTAAGAATTTTCTTCAGTGACAAAGCAAGAAACAAGGTGGATGCAAAAGAGCAAAGTGAGGTCTTTGCTAGGTCTAAAAAGCTTCTGGAATACGTGGTAAGCGACAAAAGCATCCTTTTTTCAGAGTCAACTGCTGCTCTCTTGTCATACACTCAACTCATGGCTCCATTTTGAGGTCTGTTTTAGTTTTCCCAAATGCGTAGCAATGAGATTACTCCACAGAAGTGACTCAGTTTCCTCAGGTTTTTTGCCATCTTCTCAATCCTACGTCTCACTTGGTGTCCCTGGCTTCCCTGCTCCAGGCTGTCCTCCAGGCTGAAGGACGTGACGTTGGGCAGCAGGAGACACCCTCCCCACGCTGGCTGCTGAAGTGTTGCCTCTGACTGCATTTGAGTTTCATAATCAGTCCTCTTGAGAAAGAAGAAATCACTGCGATCCAGAAAAATAACTGCTCTCCAGACGCTGGGAAGAGGGCACACTCAAGAATTACGGTATGTCTAGGTACTAACGAGACATTAATGTCCTAAGGACAGCTCCCAAATAATGGTTTGACACAGAAGAGCTTGTTTCCTACTCAAATTTCTCTCCTTACTACACATTTGTTGGCAGTGCCAGGGCTGTTTTTACAATGAGGGGGGTAAAATACTGGCCCAGGTTGCCCAGAGAGGTGGTGGAAGCCCCATCCCTGGACACATCCCAGGCCTGATCTGGGTGAACATGTCCCTGCTCATGGCAGGGGTTGGACTAGATGAGCTTTGAAGGTCCCTTCCAACCACTACTATTCTATGATTCTATGTTTTAGCTTCTCCACTCTTTCAAAACCAATTTGCACTGAGCCAACATCCTATTGCGTGAAGGTTCATGTAGGAACAAGTGGAAGTTTGCAAAGTCAACATGAGGGGGGATATGGCAATAATTAGAACACTCTTTCATTAACAGAGGAAGGGAAAAGGAACATACATAACAGAAGTCTATGGGATAATTAATAGGAGAAAAAACAAGGAAAAAATAGTTGCTTCCTTTTTACCCTCATTGCAAAATACCAGCAAGAAGACACACCCACTAATTATGAAGAACAACCTGTTTGTAACACACTTGGGCTGTAAAATGAATTGCCCTTTGCCAAGCAGAAGGCTCGATTTGATCATCACCAGCACGTCCCCTGCTGACCTCACAAACCTCCAAAAACAACATTTCGTGTAAAATACATTGATTTTATTGGAGGAAAACCAGCACAGGCCAGTTGAGATTCTGAGCTTCTGGTACTGTGGAATAATTAATTAAAGAAAATGAATGGTATTAACCCTGGTACATCACGTGCTGACTATCCAAAGGGACTATAAAAATGCACTGCTAGGACTATCTCCCTGTGCCTTCGGGCTCCGCTCTTTCATCAGTGCAGATGCTGCTTCTGCTGGGAGAAAGGAAAGGAAGAAACTCGAAGGAGAAGAGAGCAGATCCTCATTTCCCATCACTCACACGACTGGAAGAGCAAGAAATGTGCTGGCAAAAGGACTTTTCCCCAAGGTGCCAGCCCCATGGACTCCATCACGGAGAACTCCCACATGCACATTACACACCCTTGGGTTGTTTTCATGCAGACCCGTGAGCCATCTAGAACCTGTAAAACTGCTGTCCAAAAGATATAAAACCTGCCCTCCAAACGTCTTCCCAGTCTGGCTGAGAGGATCTGGTCGAGATGAAGACTACTCTTGTCACCTTGCTGGCTGCTGTCCTGTGTGTGGAGCAAGGTGAGCCTCTAATCCTGCTGCTAGTTAAGATAAGGCTTATAGAGAAGATGGTGAAAACTTTTCACGTGGCAAAAATTTAGAGGGCTGTCACCAGCTTTGCAGTAATACAAAGCTGCAGCCACGCTGCCACCAACTTCCTTTAGCACCTTCATTAATGATTTGCTGGACAAATAGGGTTCCAATAAAATAATTCTGCTTTCCAGCAGGCAATACTGAGCAATAGATCTCCAACTGTACGATGCTGGATGTCAGGTTATATCTGTGCAGCGGTCTATGGGATCTTCCCAATTCATGCAAATTGGAAGTGCCAGAAAACGTAACAAAACATATTTTTTTATCCATATTGAATATTTTACAAACTTTTCTGTACTGCTGCTTCCTCCACTGTGGCAAACCATATGGTTTGCGATGTGTCTTGCTTCCTAGGAAATGCACCAGTGCGAATTTTTACAGACTAAATCAGAGGCGGACCTGAGAGCACCTTTTCACATTAAAGGCATCCTTCTCCCAAAGGGAAGCCTGAGGTACTCTGAATATGTGTCCTTCTTCTGGGACAGATACACATGTTGCTACATCTCTGTTTGCACATAGCAATACCGACCAGATTGCCAATATTTCCCCCACGCCTGATGGTTTCCCAGAAACCATGATACATATCTAGTAGGGGTTGAGAAAGATGAATCTAATTATTTCTTGCTTTCTGATCTATCAGCCCCCTACTCCTATAATTTTTGGACAGATGGTTCTGCATGCCTGAAAGATTGGAAGTTTTGGCCAGTTTTGGGGTGGGGAAAGGGGTATCTGATTCTAAAAAAAAAAAAACAACCCACAAAAAATGGCAAATTATTTGATCTTAAAGGTCTTTTCCAACCAAAATGATTCTGTGATTTTATGCCCATAACTCCTGAATGCAGTGACACAACATGGACAAAAGGAAGTAATTATCAAAGGAAACATCCTCAGTGTTACCCAGGATGAAGTGGAAAGCTAACAGAGATCCAAGACCCTGGTAGCACCCATCCATGGTGGAATACCATATTTCTGCAGTAAGTTGATGACATTTTATATTGGCATCACCTTCCAAACGGACTTCAGGACAGTCTTTCACACAGCACCTTTCTGTAGCCCATTCTAGATGAGAGAAAGATAGTAATTACAATATCAAGGCTTTCACATTCAAGAGTAAAAGATCATAACTTTCTAGTCTAGTACAGGGAAAAAAGAAATCTTGGAGACAACTGTTATTTGATCATTTTCATGTATCTGGGGTCCCACTAAAGACCAACTTCTGAGTGAAACTTTTGACCTCAAAGCCCACCAAAGAGGATCTGTTGCCATTTGCTTCCATGAACTCAATGTGATAGGTATATTATGTCCAGAAGAAATCTTAAAAGGTCATAATCCTTTTTCGTGATCTAATGCTGGACCAAAACAGGTAGAAGTTTGTCTAAGGTGTCTTCGAAGATTTTTAACAAAGAAGATTCTAGAGTCTGGAATTGCTCAGATGCTCATCCCTTTAGAACATTAATATATCTTAATATCTCTTTTTGTACAGTTGTCCTGTGTTTTCACCATTAGATGTGCAGAACAGTTTATTACTTCTTCTTTGCATCTTCTTTTTGTTTGCATGAAGAAGGTTATCATGTCTTTCCTCAGCATTTTATAATTTCTAATTAAACAAACTAATGCTTCTAATGTTTTCTAAGAGGTCATATTTTCAAGATATCTGACCATTTCTCCTCCCTCTCTCCAAATGCTTTGCATATTTTTTGAAGTGCCGCATACAGATTTGGCCATTGGCATTCCAGCTGAGGCCTTGCCAAAGTGGAAAGGCCACTTTGCGTATCTCGCACATGACATTGCTGCCTGTGTTCCCTTTGTTTTCATCACTGTAGTGTGACACGGTTGACTCCTGCTGTTTACACCTTTATTGTAACTGAACCAGTTGCTCCCCATCCTACATTTAAGTGGCTAACTTTTATCTTAGTGTCATGTATTTCTCTTTATTGAAATACATCCACTGTTTTTTTCATTCCTTTATTACACCCATCTGTCAAAATCACTTAGAACTCTATTTACAGCATGTTTTCAGCTACTTTGTCTTCAGGACCATCTGAAAATGTGATGTGCATCCTCTATCCCATCCCTACTGTCACTAGTCATGATAATATACAGACCTGAGCCTGCGGCAAATCTTTGGAGAACCTTATGAGTTGCATTGGTCTAACTGTTTGGTCTAACAACCATTGTGAATCACCTCGTAAGTGTGTTTTTATGTCTGGCTTTGCACCCATTCTATTGCATTTTCACTAGCTTGTGTTTCCTGGGCTTGCTCATAACAACGTCATTCAAAATTGTGCCGAAAATGTTGGTAAAATCTTATTGTGTCTCCTCTATCCTTGAAATGAAGATTCAACTTTTCTAGTGATGAACAAAGCAAAAAAGCTACCCAATGTTATGTCCCTCTCAGCACTAACAGTTTATAACTTTTCCCTTCCATTCCCTTTATTAGGAAATTCTCATTTAATGGACTCTCTGACCTAACTGCCCTTCAGCTTTCTTGCTGCCAACTGCTTATCGGGCAAAATGTCACTCACAGGCACGTGACCTCAAGTTGTTTTCTGCCCTTTCCATACTGACAGACCATCCTCAGACTTAGTAGGAACTTAGCAAGCATTCTACGCTGTGTTTGCTTCCCTTTCCAAAAAGTCTGTGTTTTTAAAGTATCCCATCCCCTCTCCTACACACAAAACCACAGGCTTTGCTTGGGGTGGTTTTGCAAGCTCAGAACCCAACTACCACCACAAAACCTATAAATCAATTAATCTGCCTGGCTAGGGAGTGCTCTGTATACACTTTGATGTGGTTTCTCATTGAGACTGTGTTTTTGCTCTTCTTCCTTTTTATCATTACTTTCCAGAGGCTTTCCAGGTATTTACCTACCACCTTCTGGATTTGAGGGCAAGTGGTTAATTCTTGACAGACAAGACAGCTCATCACTGCCTGCCCTTCTTTCCAGTCATCTTCTATATCTGTGTTGCAGATGTATGAATTATCCCACAAAATCTGTGTTTACCAGTTAAACCATACTTTTGGTTAAGACTTCCCATTTATTCTCTGTCTCACGGTAGTATGCAGAAGAGTTCGACAGAGCATCTTACTACCATCGCCAGGCTTCCTAGGACTGAGGTTAGGCCAGTTCAGTTGGTGCAGTTCAACCACAAGAAAGGATACGTGACAGTAGTCTCTTAGACAGTTCAAAGAGAAGTAGGACACTGGACATTGTCCATCTCCTCAAAAACACCCCAGGCATGCTCAGGCTCTCTCTGGCAAGCCCTGTCTAGGCTTGGTCAAGAGAAGCGACTGAGCAGTAATTGGCAATTCACGCGGCAGAGCTGTTAGGACAGAGAAGCTATTGCTCAGCAATAATCTCCACCATAAAAGACCTCAAATCCTTGAATTCCACTCACATCTACTGCTGCCAGAGATTGCAAACAGATCAATAACACTTTGCAGTCTGAGACGTATGAGACAGAGAGGGATTTAACACTGCTGCCACGGGTCAAGGGATAAAGAAAATCACTGGTCATTCACACACAAGCATTCGTCAGGCTGTAACTAGGAAAATGGAGATATCAGGATTGTAGGTATTGTGGTTCCTAAACCATGTAATATGCTTTTTCTTTTTTCTTTTTTTTTTTTTGTTTCCCTAGCTTACCCATTTATGTGCTACGTGTGCCAAGAACAAGAGTCCAACAAGAACTGTTTGACCATTTCCATGTGTGCAAACGAAGACAAATACTGCGTGACTGTTCGTAACAACATTGGAACAAGTACGTTTCTGAACAACACCTTGTTTCTGCTGTAGAAGAGTAGTCCTGGAAACAGGCTTTCATCCTGGTCATGGTCACATATGGAAACAATAGCCCCCAGACACTGTTAGGAAATACTGACCTTGTTTCTTGCTATTGCATTCACTGTGATGTCGATCACAGTCACTGAGGTGTCAATACATACTTGACATTGGTACTAGGAGCTGGGCAAATGCTGAAAATACATCTACCAAACCAGAAAGCGAACTCAAGCCTGGGGCTGTATGCACTGCTTCACGGTTAGGTCCTTCCAGCTTTCTGCTGACCACTCCAGCCAGCTTCTGCTACAGCAATATTCACTCCCAGGGTTGTTTTCAAAAATGTTAGGGGAAAACTGGACCAGGGCTGAGTCCCTTTGCCGTGCCTGAAGCCCAGAGCTTCAGGTCTGTCCTTGGGGCTCTGCACCCTCAAACACCTCCATGTGCCCTCAGACCAAATCTCAGGTCATTTAACACATTCCACCTGCTCTTATACTGTAGGAAAACCACCCTGGTGGGCAGCGACCCAGCCTGAGCATCGCTTGAACTGAAAGGCACCTAAAAACTAATTCTACTTTAGAGACAGATGAGAGTCCAGAGAAGACCAGCATCATGTTGCAGCACTGCAGACACGTCCAGACTGTTGCTAGTCCTGAGCAGAGGACAAATTTGCCTTGAGGACTAGCAGCTGGCCTTCTTTTATTCACCAATGCAGATTTAGCCAAGGAAACACATTAACAATAATTCTTACTTTTTCTTTTTTTTCCCCTCTTTCTCTTCTGCATTAGAGCCTGACAAGCCTAAATATGTCATCTCTAAGATGTGCTCTCCAACGTGCCCAGCAACAAGCCAGCAACAAAACCAAACCTATCAGAGGGTTTCTTGCTGTGAGAAACCATTATGCAATGTGAATGGAGTCAGCAGCAAGCAAAGCAGCTCTGGAGTGATGTCCCTGGGTGTCCTGGCCAGTATCACTTACATCTTTGCCTGTGGACTGTGATGGGTTAGGAAAAGCTCCCCATGATGGTATTGTTGGCTGAAATAAAAAGTGCGTTACTCTGGGATAATTACTGCTGTCAAAGAGTCGTGCTTTGCGGCTGAGCTTCCCCTGGGATTTTTGAGAGCGTCTAAACAAGTTAGGTGCTGAACTCCCATTGATTTCCTAAGCCTGCTTGAATCCTGAGTATCCACAGACATTCAAGTCACCTACGAAAACACACAAAAGACAGCCTTTTTGACATGTTTGGGCTTCAAATCATTACAGCTCTGAAGAGATCCTTGAAGACATATTTTTATCTCCTTGAGTTTCAAAGCACTGTGAGGAATAACAAGCCACCCTGCCTGAAAACACAGGTAAATAGCTCAATAGTTATGTCAGCACAGAGGGGATGTTCAGTACCTTCTGTTCACAGCAAGTTGGTTATCACACATCAGTCAAGCAGTTCACAAACGAGTAAGTAGAGGTAAAGTTCATTTCTGGCAGTATTTTGAACATTCCTCCAGCCTCAGCGAGCAACAATTTTTGGTTCTTCTGTCTTGTTGCTCTCCTAGGGGTGTCACATTTTGAAAAGAGCATCTTTTATTGCCCAGCTCCGATGTGTTGGCTGAGTTCGGGGAAAAGGCAAATGTGGCTGAGAAAGGCAGCAGCAGAGAACCAGTGGGGAGATGGGAGGGAGAAGGGAAGGGTGAGGAGCAGCATCATGAGCACTGAGCTTGGAATTGCCCGCACGCTGCCTCCTCATGGACCTGGTCCAGCTGGAAAAGGCGATGTCCCCATATCCATTTCCTTCTTTTTATGCCGTGCCAAACCAACCTGACAGCTGTTGCCAACCCCGGTCATTTAGAGATTGTGAGATGGTTTCTACAAAACCATATTCCTGGCAGAGAAACGACTGATTGTGCTGGGCTTTGTTTGGTTTTGCACTCCAGGCTCTCTGCTCCCTCCTCTCCCTGTGAGAGCTGCAGTGGAGAGGAGACAGAAAAGCTCTTTAGGAGGCCTGGGAGTGCCTACAGAGAAGAAGGGCAGGCAGCCAGAGACTAACACAAACAGCCCAGAGCTTCTTGGTCATAGCCCCTGCTGCAAGATCATTTTTCTGGAAAAAAAAATGAAAATAAAAAAGGAAAATTTGGCAGCATCACTTGCCCAGCTGTGTTCTGGGGGAAACCAGAGCTTGTCCAAGCAATTAAAGTGTTTGGGCTTGTTTTTGGATGAGACGTTGTATTTGATGGCTAAATGAGATCTCTGGTTTATCTGAAGGATTGCCTTGGAAACCCGCTGTATTTTGGTTGCACATGTGGAAGGATGTGCATTTTTAAGATGTTTCATACTACTTGGATTACAAAGCAACCGGTTTCCCAAGAGGACAATCAGCCAAAGATGCCCCATCAACTTCATGCTTTGTATCAAGAACTTTGAAGCCTGGGGCCTGGTTTTAAACATTTTGTTTAATGGACAGGAGGGAAACAAAGCAAGTGAATGAGGCGACAACACAGTGCTGGGCAGAGACAAGAAGATCCTGATGTCCATTGGTCTGTGAGCCATGCCAGGGATGACAGATGTCAATGCTGCCAGTTCAGAGGCTCCTTCCCAGACACAGATCATGTTTTCTGCCTGGACCAGGTTTCCCACAGAAGTGGTGGATGCCCCATCCCTGGAAACATCCCAGGCCACGCTGGATGAGGCTCTGAGCAATCTGATCCAGTTGAAGATGTCCCTGCTTATTTCAGGGGAGTTGGACTAGATGATCTTTGAAGGTCCCTTCCAACCCAAATCATTCCATGATTCTACAGTTCCATGATTCCACGTCAAAAAGGCCAAAAGCGAACTTGCCAGCAGAACGCGCTGTGAATTTTCTCTCACCAAATACAACCACAAGAGGGAAGGAAAGCTATGATGGTGAAGGGGAAGAGAAAGACTTTTCAAATTAAAAGGAAGGAAGAGATGTTCAGCTGCTAAGGGCAGGGGCTGGCAGCCGTGGTATCAGCTGTAGTGTCCGTGCTGCATCCTGATGCCATGAGCACTTGCTCCACAAATACCCTGCACAGAAGGAAGACACTTCTTCCATGAAATACATCAGGTGTTTTCAAAAAACTCCAGGAAAGTTGGGCTCCGGGCCAAAACTGTCCCCTACTGTCTTCACCACCAGGCAAGCTGGTGCAGGAAAGCAGAAGGAGCAATTTATATCTCAACCACTTTCATTGGATGTGAGAAGGTGAACACCTGGTCATCGTGACCAGCTGGTGGGGAGGGAACGAGTCAAGGGTTGAGACAAGTCCACGAAGACTGGTGGCATGTGGGGTGCTGAGATAGGCAGAGTGAGGAGAAAGAGCAAACGTCATTCAGATATTTCCTATAAAGCAGCAGCGTGGGAGTTGCTGTAGGGTCTGGAGGGAGAGCTGGTCTGTTCAGAGCACAGATGAGCCCAGAAACCACTACCGAGGGCTCCCTTTTGTGGGCTTTCACTTCTGCACTGGGAACCCCAGCTATTGGACACTCTTTAAAAAAGCTTCTTGGTTCTGCTTACAGGGACTTTCTCCTGCTGGCAGATTTCTGCATGCATTGTTCCCCCGTACAGGCCCTATTTGCCCTCCTAACTCTTCCCGTTATCTTCACCACAACAGTTTAAGTGCTGCCTGCTGATAGCACCCAAACAGACATTGCCTTCAACAAGATAAAATGTACAGAGGGGTTCCTAATTCTTCTACAAATTTAGAGGAACTCTTTCCTTTCTCGAAATTTCCAGAAGCCATAGCACCTAACCACACCAGGATTATGCTGACTGATCCTTTGCAGATGAAGTGCCTTAGGGTTTTCACTGTGTTTAAAAGGATTATAGCAGGGCCTGTTGTGATGGGACAAGGGGTGATGGTTTTAAACTAAAGGACAGGAGATTCAGGCTGGACATGAGGAAGAAATTTTTTACACTGAGGGTGGTGAGAGCCTGGCCCAGGTTGGCCAGAGAGGTGGTGGATGAACCATCCCTGGAGACAACCCAGGCCAGGCTGGATGGGGCTCTGAGCAACCTGAGCTGGTGACGATGTCCCTGCTCTTGGCAGGGGGGGCACTGGATGAGCTTGGAAGGTCCCTTCCAGCCCAAACTATTCTATGATTCTATGATTTACTGGTTGCATTGCCAGTCATACCATCACCCACCTGGTTCCTGGACTGAAAGCCCAGAGTCATGAATGAGGAGCTAAAGGTCTCCGAAAAGTGAGTGTGTGAGTAGGATTTATGAATGGACTTTGACAGAGCTGATGCTCTGAGTGGGAAATCACTGAAACTCTTTCAAATATATAAAGAAGGAAGTGGGACAGTTGAAATCTGTCTGAAATCTTCTTGGTTGGGGGTAAGAAGTGGGATACATGGTGGTCTGGTTAATGACAAGGTCACAGCTCCCTTTCCACACTGGCACCTGCCTTCCCTGGGCTGAAGGAAGGTGCAGGGGCTGGATGAAGATGAGGGTTCCTGTGGCTCAGGAGTCTAAATACAGACAAGTCTCCTCTTCCTCCTCACATCATCTTCATCGATCACATTTGCCTTCTCAAATGAAGCTGCAGTATGACATTTTGTTGATGGTGCTCTCCAGGCTTAGCTGAGCTTGCTGGGAGAAGACATCCAGGTGACGGCTGGAGGTGCCACTTCGGTGTAGAACTTGTTTTGCAATCTCACAACAACTTTGAATTGCAAACCCAGAATCAGGAGATGTGTTCTTGCTTCCAGCCTGCAGTACGTGCAGAGTAGAAGGGAAGGCAGGTGTGGAAACACTGACCACATCTAACACAAGAGTAACAGAGCCATTTTGCTGCCGTAGACGTTCAGGGGATTAACATGTATTAGCCAACTAGCACATCAAAAGAACATTAAAACGAAGCGAGGCACAGGTCTAAGCAAATAAAATGTGGTGTTTTCAATATGAATATGCACATCAGCAAGGGATATCAGCCAAATTAAGTGACGTCTAGGCACACTGGGAAAAGAAATCTCTGGCATCCATCGCAGCTACCAAACCCATCCTGTTTCACATGCTCCTGTTTCCTCACAATAGGGGAATCTGGGTATTTCAGAAGACTGGATACCACCAAATGCAGTATCCACCATTATAAAGAGGATGGGGAAGACTCTGGAGACATATAGAACGTCAACCCAGACACAGTCTTGGAAAAAAACTCTGAAATAAATCATCAGACAATTTGCAGTGGTGTAAGGGCTATCAAGGAAATAGGGATGAGCAGTAAGAGCTTTGTGACAGATGGACGTTATTCCCACCTGTGACAAGATGGCAAAACGTGTAGTTAGGGTAAAAGTGGTACCTGTCACATAGCCCAGTGTTCATAAATCTTTTGGCACCGTATCACACGACAGCCTCATAAGCTAAACTAAGAAAACACAGTCCAGCTAAAATCATGAGCAAATAACTGTCAACAGTTTGCTGTCAAACAGGAATGATCTATCAAACAGGGTTCTTTGTGGGTTGCCTTGGCTCTGGTATGATGCAATGTTTTAATTACTAGTTTTAATGACGGATTAGAGAATAAATTGATTGAGCTTGCAGGTGACAAACTGAGAGAATCTGCAAATTGGGGAATTCTGGGTGACTTGGATAAATCTAAGCAATAGTCTGAGAAAGAGGATGTAATTTAGGAAGGACAAGAACAAAGCTGCACAGTTAGTGTGGACCCATCATCTGCATAAATACACAATGAGGAAATCTCCCTTGCAGAAAAATAAGTTGCAGTGGGTGTTGTATCAGATCACAAGTTTAACATGCATCAAACGTAGGGAAAAAATTATGACAAAGAAGGCCTTGTTGGAACTCTGCAATTCATTGAAAAGTCTTACCCATTGTGCTGGGAAGTATAAACTGGTGTGTTATGGGATGAGATCTTCCCAGTCTCTTCTCCAAAGGGAAGGTCTGGGCTGCTCCATTCTCCCCACCTTTTGCTTTAGGGTTCACACAGCAGCAAAGGAGCTTTTAGATAGGATCAGAAAGGTTTCCTGGCATCTAATGTATAGTGAAGGGCAAGAGAACCGCCTCTAGCATCAGCAGCTTGAGCACCATTACCAAGATGCATCAAAGCATGATAGAAAAATACCATCTTCAGTATCTTGTTGGTGTCTCCACTGGGGCTGGAGAATGAACTCTGTTGCCTCTCTTGATTCTCTCTGTCCCCTTTCTGTCATTCTTGGACATCCATTCTTGCTCCCTTCACTAAAGCAGAATTGTGGTGTTCAGGCTTGACTTCGCTTTATCATAGAATCAAGGAATGATCTGGGTTGGAAGAGACCTTAAAGATCATCCAGTTCCAACCCTCCTGCCATGGGCACGGTCACCTTCCACTAGATCAGGTTGCTCAAAGCCAAATATATAGCACTGTCTAGCAGCAAAGGTAAGCCAAAGATGCTCTTCCACTGACATCATTTAGGAACTTTACTCCAAAGTATGTCCAACTCTCAGAACACCTCCAGGTTTCCCAGGATCTCAGTCAACAGTAAAAGCAAAAGAGGTGCTGAGGTAGTGAGTGGAGGGAAAGCTCTGCATGATATGAATGACATATGGTTTTTTTTCTTCTTTCATCTGGTTTCTCACCTACGTAAATCCCTAAGCACCACACAAAGTGTTGTCATCATGCATGGGGGTGATGGGAGTTCAATCTTCCTTGGTCCAGGAGGGCCAGGACACAGTCACTGGCTCCTTGCCTGGTTCTCACAAAAGCTCATCTGGGACCTGCATCCAGCTCCAGGGCCTGCTCCAGCATTAGATGTTAATCAGCAATTAGATAAAGTGCAGACACTGCTCCTGGGAACAAGAAACTCCCTTCTGCAGTGTACAGGAAATGAATGTAATAAAACTTACTGCAAGATCTTCCAGGAGGGGAGAAGAAAGCAATTTTTATCATACAAAAATCTCTAACAAAGTTGATTTTGCCGTCTCACACTCATCCTTACAGATTTCATTTGATCAGTGTCTCACAAGCACCAACACGTGTGTGCCCAGTTCATCTGGCCAGCGTCACTTCTCCGCCACAGGCAGCCAAGAGATGACAGCTATGCCATTGTCATCATGCCTCTGAGGTTCTTGGCAGAGCACTACATAACCGACTTTGGACTTGCCTTCTACAGCTTTTAAAAAGATGTTTTGGTTCGCTTTCCCCTTTATTTTGCCCCTTTTAGGTGACATTCCTGTGTTTCCCAGTTCTTTTGTTTCCTCTGTCTGGCTGCTTTATGCCTCCCACCCTGTTCTTTGACATCTGGACACTCTTATCTAAGGTCAGTTTGTTCCTCCTCTTTGTTTGAATGAAGTCAGACACAGGGCGCTCCAGAGCAGTTAACACATGCCTTTCCTTTCAACCCTTGCTCTGGTGTTTCTCCCGGGTGCTTTCACACACTTGCACATTCCCACTCCTCTGTCTTTCATACCAAACTTTACATTTCTACTACAAATCTCCACAAGCCCAGCACCTTGCCTACAGCTTCATCACGGTTTGTGCAGCTTCCCTGGAGCCTGGTAAATGTCTTTTTTACAGAGAAGCATATTTTTGGTGGAAGGGATGGGGAAGGGCTTGAAATGCTTCTTCTCTCCCCAAAACAACCAGGTGATGAGGTTCTTGCTGTGAGAGAGGAGGTGCCCCCAGGCAGAGGAACCTTTGCAGGTCACTGCAGAACCTCAGTGATGGTTCAGAAGAGGCCAGGGCTGGAAACAAGGCTACAACGTGGGTCCAAAGTTCACCCAGGAGATGGAGATAGGACTAGAGACAGGTATAGCTGCTACATATGTCAAGGGCCATCCAGCAGACAGGGTTGGAGACAAGGTCACAACCTGAGTCCGGTGGCCATCATGAGGCCAGAAGCAGAGCTGGAGACAAACTACCCACAGCACAGGTCCATCCAGGAGATGGCTGGAGATAGGCACGCTTACAGCGTAACCCTGGCAAGGTCAAAAGGCTCAGGATGGAGCCTAAATTGGGCTCCTGGATCCATGCGCACAGTCTGAAGAGAGGTCCTTGGCGAGACTGTCCAGGACGATTAAGGCCTGTGCATGCACTCAGGGCATGACAACATGAGCCCATGTGTAGAGGAGTCAGTTTATAATGCTGGAGCACCCTACAGCAACCTTTCTTCAAAGGCAGTCTGGTTGCTCCAGACATGGACGTATCTTCCAGCATACTTCCAGCAGCCTGGAGACACCACAGCAGCAATTAGAGTTTAACTTTTTGCCTGAGTGATGACCCCTGCTTAAAGATTCACAATTGTTTTCCTGTCAAAAGCCCAGAATAAACAAGACAGAGGGTGAGTCATGCAGACTCGGAAAGGAGGAGGGGTGAAAATACTGATTTCTCCCGTATGGACTGAGCATGCACCTGCCAGCGAACCACCTTCACCTTAACCGCTCTGGGAGAGAAGGAAGACGGAAACATTGACGTCTACGGCCAGAAATGAAAGTTCGTAAATCTGACAGCCTGATTACATCTGCAGGCTGTGGTTTAAGTGGGCAGATGAAGGTCCTATTCCGGTAGGCACTGCAGCCCAAAGATGTACCTGGTTATGCATCCATGTTTTCAGGAACCTCAGTAGCCAACTGAGAGCTACCTCTGGTCTGTCCCCACAGCCTGTCAGGGTGATGGAGGACAGTGAGATGTTTGGCACTGCAGACAGACAGAAGTCTCAAAGAAGCACCTACAGCTGTGTCTGGAGCATCCTTGGATGATCCAAGAATGTTCCTGAAGGTTTTCTGGGCAACTACGAAACAGAGCAACCAGAGGAGCTTCAGGAGGAGAAACACCCAGGGGTGATGGGGATGATGGGGAAGGTCTAGCAGACCTCTTTTTCATCCACGTGGAGCAGGACAGTGTGAGCAGGACTCCTGGGCATGGTTCATCATGGCTCTGGTGTTCTTTGCAGAGCCTATGGAAGCCCCTGGGGCAGTGAGGACCTTTATACCATGACCACATTGCAGCAGACTGGTCTGGGCAAACAGACTTGTCTGTCTGAGAGGAAACATACCTTGCAGCAAGGATGGAGATCCTGGGCTCCTGCTCTTTCAGGCTACAGAATAGATCACGTCCTCCCAGTTCTCTGCTCTGCTGAACTGATACTCCACGTTTTACTATGAAATAGGTTGGACAGGACTTTTCTAAAAAGCAATACCTATCCTGTCTGGCAGAAGAGAACTCTGAACGCCTCTCATTTCCAGAGAATGATGTATTTGTCGAAAGCAAAGGACTTTGTCCCTTTCCTGTGGCATCTATGCAGGGCAGTTTCAGCAGGTTTGCTCCACAAACCAACTCTGCTCCACTATCTGGGGAAACACCTCATTTGCAAACTTGACTGGGGGTTTAGGTTCCTCACAGAGACCCACGTGCACAACCCTGGCCAGGCTCA
The DNA here is from genome assembly GCF_036013445.1 of Caloenas nicobarica. Lineage (NCBI taxonomy): Eukaryota > Metazoa > Chordata > Aves > Columbiformes > Columbidae > Caloenas > Caloenas nicobarica. Next base: position 163,570,857 of record NC_088246.1, on the reverse strand, counting down.
GGAAGTCTCATCCAAGCCTTGAAACAGAAACGTGGTGGTGAAGGAAACTCTGCATGCCACCTGGGTCCACGGAAGCTTAGTTAAGCTTTTAGCAGGCCCGCATTTCAAGCTCAAATTCCTAAAGTGCCAGTTCAGCACCAAAACCTATCACACCTGGTAATTCCAGTTTTAATTGCTGCATCCACCTCCACTACCCTGCTCCCTTGACTCATGAAGGGAGCAGCCATACTCTTCATTTCCTGATTTTAAAACCAGCCATTCCCCCTCATCGTGCGAGCAAACCTTGAGGTATTTAGTTCAGCTGCTTTATGATCCAGCTGCTTCCTTATCTGCTTTTCTCTTAAGCATGTGTTTGTACCTATCTCCACCTTTCCCCAGCACAGCTCACATTCCTGTTGCTGGACTCTACCCCTGCTGCCTTTCTTACCACCTCCCCCTTCTTGCAAAGAGACATTTTCTTGCCTTGCATTCACAATACAAAGCAAATGGTTCAATGAAGCCCTCCAACAACCTACAAACTTGCAAGAAGAGCATTCAGTGCACTGTTTTGCTGCGTGTTGGTCTGGAACAGAAAGCCCCGACATCAGAGTCACTGTGTTGAACTTTGCAGTCTGTTGTCCCCCAGCACATCCTTGGCAAGGAGGTGGCAGAGATAGGCTTAGACTAACAAGCTTTCAGAAGAGCTTCCTTACCTGGCGCATCTTCCACCATAGCGAATCGGTTCCTGGTTTCTTTGCCTACCTCTTCCATTTGCAGCATCCTGTAATTAATTCTGTCCCCACCCAAACGTTTCAGTAGTATTGGGATGACTCCAGATCCCGTGGTGAGTTGTGCCCCGTGTGACTCTTAGGTCCTCTTTCTTCCTTTCTACCAGCAGGCAGGTCCTCTCCAGGAAACAGCAGAACTGATAATGATAAATTTGTGTGTGGGGGAGAAAACCAGAAAGCTGTAGGCCCTTGTACACTTCTTACGGGGAAGACATCTAAGGAAAATGAGAGCTGAGGGGACATGCTATGCCTTCCTGATACCCAGAAATTAAATCTCAGGTGCTGCACCTCAAAGCTGAAATAAATGCTATGATTGCTCATATGTAGGCTACAAAAAGCCAGACTGACTCTTATGGACACAACCTGAACTTGTTCTGTACGAGACAGAGGTCTTCTGAGTGTAGCGCAATTAAGGTTGCTCAGGCTACTGCAAAGCTAAAACTTCCCATTTTTTTTAGTATGCAGTTGTAAACCAGAGAATGAAACAGTCCCAGCAGCCCATTCCAGTGCAAGATATTAGACCACAGAAACACATTGCTCGCAGTCAGTTCCTGCTAGAATAACTGGCAATGACAACTAAAAATGAGCTGTACAAGAGAAAAGGGAAATGAGGGTTTGCAGGCATGGATTTGTTTTTCAAGTAGAGTACTCTTAATGCATCCTGACAAGACAGGAGCTGGAATTTCTTCTGGCAGATGCATTTGTCAGGAAACGCTGGTTCTGCAGAATTAAACCCATCTGTGCCATACAGAGTTTGTCAAACCCGCCTGTTTCTTGAACTCCTCCATTCCCAGGCTTCCTTGACAGCCAGCTTCACAGGGTCCCTCCCCCAGTGCCCTCCCTGCAGCTCATTTCCTAGAGGATTTAGCTCTTTCCGTGGGACCTACTGAACACGGGCCACTCCAATAAATCTTCCTGGTGGTCTATCCTGTGCTCTGACGACCCATCCTGCCAAGCAGCACAGACTGTCCTGTGCCATCCCAACTGCTGGGCCTTTGTACCTTAAAGTTTCCCAGCCCTGTATTGTCTAATTCCATTTAGGCTTTGGTAAGTTGGTTCTCTATGTACTTGGGTTTTGCATCAGGGCTGTGTATGCAGAGAGGTTATACATGAAGAGGGGATGTCCTGCATGCAGGGGGCTTGCCTTGCATGCAGGAGATCCATGAGTGAAGGGAATCCTGCCCACAGGAGGTTTGCATGTGCATGGCATGTGTGCATACAGGGTGGTTCTGAATGTACAGGGGGTGTGTGTGACCAGGGGATCTGTGAATGAAGATGCTCAGGAGAGGAAGGCATGAATGCAGCCGGTCCTTGTGGGTGAGGGAAGTCATGGATGCAGGCAGTTGCACTTGAAAAGGGCTGTGCACGAGTGGGGTCTGGCGTGCAGGGAGCCACCCTACTCCTTTCTCTTCCTTCAGGGAAATGGAGGGGAACTGAAAGGGCGATGGAAAAAGCCTTTGGGGCAGGGCCAGGGAAGAGGTGGCTTTGCTCCCGCGAGGCTCCCAGCCCACTCGGCGGGTCTGGCCCTGGCAAGCCGAGGCGCTATGTGGACTATCGCTTTCCCCGAAGTCGGCTCTGCGGAGCGGGTAAACGAAACCAGGCGGACCCGGGGAGGGGGTGGGGGAAGGCGGCGCGGGGCGCGGGCCGGCCCGGGGGGCGGGGCCGCTGGCCTTTCCCCACCCCCGGCGCCCGGCCCTATCGCCAGCCCTGCGCGCAACCACCCGTCCTGCGCATCTCGCTGGCCCCACAGCCGCACCATGAAGGCGCTTCTGCTCGCCGTGCTGGCTGCGGTGCTGTGCGTGGAGAGAGGTAAGGGCGGGGGGGGGGGGGGTTTCCCCATCACCCAACCATCACCCAACCATCACCCAACCATCACCCAACCATCACCACCCAGCCACCACCATCTCTTCCCGAGGTTCCCCAGTCCCTCCCCAGCCCCGGGTTTGGGAGCAAACTGGGGAGGGGGGAGGTGTGCTCTGCGTCTTGCAGGGTGAGCCCTGGAAGTTGGACGTTTGCAAAGGGGCATGAGGTTTGCGAAGGGGAGGGGGGCAGACAGAGCTGAGCCCTGCCGAGGTTTGCTGGGGGGGGTGAGGGGGTGTCTTTCCAAGCCCTGCCTCGCAGCAGTGTCCCTCTTAAAGCGGGAACTTCGGGGCTTCCGTGCCTCTGTGTGTAGGTGTGCATCTCCAGCTGTGCGTGCAGATATTTCGGAGCTTTTTCCCAGTTGCAGCTCAAACAAAGACCAGGGCTGACTCCGCTCCCCCCTTTGCGGTGCAGCCAGCCGGGATAACGGCACCGAAATGGGCTGAGATGCAGCCCCAGGGGAGGGAGGGTGGAGGGGAGATGGAGCCCGGCAATGGCTGCTGGAGCAAAGTCTGGGGCAGAGCCACTCGCGATCCTGACTCCAGCATCCTTGGGGCCAGGCTGCGGTGGCCAACGCGTGGGGTGGTGGCCCCCAAGGGACCGTGCCCTGCGAAGCACATCTTGGGGCTGCCACCAAAGCCTGGGGAGAACGTGCTTCCTGTTGCTGGGGCACTGAGCTTCAAGTTGTCCAAGTCGCAGGGTCTGCAATCCCTGCCTTCCCGTCGACTCCCATTTCTGACCATCCAAACTCCACGGGGCCGTGCAAAAAACCCCATATTGCTTCCATATGTCGATGCTTGGAGAAGCCAAACAAAGAGCAAACAGGAGAGTTCTGGGCCCTCTGAGCCCCCAGCTCAGGAAACATGCGCCCTTCTTGTTTCCTGAGGACATGGGTGAGAAGAAACTGGTTGTTTGCTGCCCTTCCCCGTGGGGTTCGGGAAACAACTGGCAATTCAAGCGTTGGGTCTTGGTCAGAGCCCAGCTGGCATGCGCTCAGTTCCAGCTGGGAGGATGGGGTGTCCAGGCCAAGGCAGTTGAATGTTTCACTCCCCCCGTCTAATGCCTTCAAAAAACCTTTCCGCTTCAAAGTAAGTTCTTAGCCAGGCAGAAGGGTCTGTTGCAGGTCGCTTTATCCCCAAACATATCATGAAGTCTTTTACAGAAAAGCTTTGCCCCCCTGCTCAAAGTGCACTGAAGATCTTGCATATGGTATATTCTTGTATATGATATATAAGAACCTTGTCTAAGAGCAATGGAAAAGGCACTTGGCATAGGGACCGAATGGAAGAGCTGCCGAAGCAAGAGCATTTTTCACTAGTGCTGCTGAGCTTCAGAGCGGGCTTTTAAATGCTTTTTTTTCCTTTCTTTTTTTCCTACATTGCTCTTTGCAAGAATGAATTCAACCTCTCATCTGAGGAATTCCCCTAAATGATCTGCTCTGTTTTGGGAGCTCTTTGTTCCTCCGAGAAGCCAAGCAGCAAACAAATAAACACATAAATTCTTCCCGTGGAAGAACGCTGCATTTTTCTAGTTTATGAAAACGAGGCTTCCCTTTTGCATTGTTCAGTCTTGGGCACTTTTTTTTTTTTTTCCTTTCCTTTTTTTGTAGCCTTGAGCTCCAACTCTTTGCTTTGTCTCCAGCTGCGTATAATAATTCTGCCACCCGTCTTCTGCCTTTTGTCTTAAACACTCAGCCTGCTTGTTCGCTTAACTCTGCAGTGGGTTATTTAGTTATCATCTATTTTGCTGGGGCAGAAAGTGGCACTAGTTATGACTCTGTATTTCCTCTCTTAAACTATGTTGAAAGACTCGCCTCTCTTGGAAAGATTTTGTCTGTATTAACGCAAGGGGTAATAGGTAGGTGTGACAAAGAAAAACATGGGGACAGGTAGGAGATGCTATGGTAGGAGCATATATTTAGTCACGTGGTGGAGAATTTCATGCCTAAAGGCACTTTTATGTGCATGTACAAATATTTCCAATGTGTTTGTATCTGGAACCTTTAAAGACTTAATGAATAGCACTGCACCACTTGACTTCTGTGGTCGGCCTAGTGCGCAAATACACATAAGGACATATGTTCCACCATAATGTCCACGGAAAGCCTATAATCCACTTCATTCCTGCTCACAGATGGTTCCTGTGAAATAAGATGAGTCAATTTGCCCTCCTTGCTTTGCCCTCGGGGTGGTTGCAAAGAGAAGGGTTTGGGACAGGTCACCTGAGATTTGGGACCAAGAGAGCGCTGGGCTTCACCTTTGAGGTCCCACGCTGGGTTTTGGCCAACGTGGTCAAAAATACCACCGATGGAAACGCTCTGAGGGTTCAGCAAGGGACAATGTTGGCCTGTAGGCTCCATGGCTGGCTCCATCCTTCCATCTCCTAGATCCAGAGGCAACGTCCACTGACGTATCTCTCCTTTTGACTCGGGTGGTGGCCCTGTAATCCTGGGTGCTATGTGTAGGTTGTGGTTGCTATGTTGACATGCTCAGGTAACTTGGTTTTGTCGCAAGGGTCATTTGGAAACTGATGATCGTTGGAGGATGGATGAGACAGTCCAGGAATTCTTGCTTAGGGGGTTCTGGTGTTGGCCTTGTCACCAAAGCAGAATTATCCGGCTGCCTCGATGTGACATTCAGGATCTCCCGCTAACCTGCTTTAACCCAATTCCCTGAGATGATGTTTTTGTTTTCTTTCCCTGCCTTGGCAGTCACTGCTCAAAAGTCATTCCTCAGAGCAGAATTGTTATTTTTATCTCGATTGCCCTGTAAAAAGCTTTTATTTTCTTGTATGACCTAAAGACTCCATGACAGGGACTACTGAAGTGAGCCCTCCCAGGGCTTCACCACCTTCACCTCCTTAGGATAAGCTGTTTGTGGTGGGGCTGAAAGAGGTAGGAGCAGGAATGACACTGCCTTGCACTTCCCATCCTGAATCAGCCCCGTGCTCCGTTTTGCATCCCGTAAATGCAGAAGAGAAAGGCAGTGCCTCGTGTAAGGACTTGCCCATCCGAGCGCTCAAAAATCAGAGCCCTTGGAGCATCGGGAGCAGACCTGATCTGTCTGCCTATGTAGGTCAACGATTGCAGTGTGGAGGTGATGTTCTTTCATGTAAAATACAGAGAAGATCGTCCGTCCCCTGTAAAGTGTGTATGTCCCTGCTGAGTCACCGGTCCAGGCTGTTTCTGCAACCATTGCCCACCACCGAATGCTGTTTTCCAATCTTTTGTGCTTCTTGGGTAGGTCTAAAGGATGAGGAGTGGGAGCCAGCTGGGGTGGTCCATCCTGCTCGTGTAGGATAAATCATTTTAGGGGACCTGCTGTGGAGGAAGGCATGCTTTTTTTGCTTTTCCCCAAATTAAAAAGCTTGGTTTCATGTGCTACCTTCATAATTCTGTGACTCCCTAGGTAGTGGGACAGTGCATGTCCTTGCAGGTCTTGCTGCAATGCTGGGCTTGGTCTAGCTGAGAAGGCATTTCCACTATGTGTGCTAGATCAAGCGTAGCCTAAGCTTCGTGACCTGCCTTTGGCAGCAGGGCACAGAAATGCTCCAGGCCACACCTGGAGCATTTTCCATCAGTGTTCATGGCTGAATAAGCCCAAATATCAGGCTACAGGTTGCAGGCTCGGACTTGTCTCCGTTGCTTGGTTTCAAGTTGGCAACTGCAGCTTGAACCCCCTCTTGGTGCAAACAGAAGCATGCCATAAAGTACCAGCCTGACCTGTGGTTGTGTTGAGGCTTTAGCTGACAGTTGATCCTTCCAAGAGCTTGAAATAGATCCCTATGTTTCAACCCTTCACTTGGCCATTTTTTTGGGGAGAATACCTATTGCAGATTGATACAGCCGAAATAGCAAGGGTGGCTGTGGCCAGATGCAGCGGGTGCCGTGTGTCAGAGGTGGGAACCACCAAGCGAGGAGGTGTTCCCACCAACCCCTAACCGAGGTGTGTCCTTCCCTTGCAGCCCACACGCTCGTCTGCTTTTCGTGCTCGGATGCCTCCTCCAACTGGGCCTGCCTGACGCCTGTCAAGTGTGACGACAATGACAAACACTGTGTGACGACGTACGTCGGAGTGGGATTCGGTGAGTGGTGACAGGACCTTCTCCTGCCCCTCTTGGCTGCTCTCCCAGGCCACCTGCTGAGCTGCTGAAAGCCATTCCTTCCTTTGGCTGGAAAAAGGGGAAAGTTCTGCTTAGCAGCCGAGTGTCAGGCCATCCCAAGGGAATTTTTACAAGGGACGTGCTGCCAGACAGAGCCACGTTGAAGCCCACGTGCTTGTACTGGTGGCAGGAGTCCGAGGGGAATTTCAGGATGGGGAGGTTGCTGAAGAATAAGTGAAAGGGTGGAGGATGCTCCAGGCTTCCTCTGGAGGATGCTCCAGGGTTGCCCTTCCTGCCTTTGCCCTGTGTTCGGGTTGCTCATCCCTCAGTCCCACCTTTTGCTTCTTCGTTCTCCTTGGATGAAGTTACAAGGAAGGGGGATTTGCAGATTTTCCTCCCTAAGGAGCTGGCTCTGTCTTTCCTGGATGCTGCTCCTAGGGAAGCAGGTCTGGCACCATTGCAGAGCCCAGAGCCCAGCCTGGTTTGCATTGCAGGTGGGAGGGGTGTTGCATGCCCGAGCTGCACGGTCTGCAACGTGGGCGAGTCGTGCCTGCACAAACGGAGGCTGGGAGCTTTTATAAGCCTGTCGTCTTAGTGCAGTGCTAATGGTTTCCTGTTTCCTGCTGCTAAATGTGTGCTGTGCCTCTCTCGCAGCTGATGCTCGAAACGCAGCCTTCGCTCGTGAGTGCCTCCCCCGGTGGTCTGTACGCCCCGTGCTCCCCGTCTCGCTCGAGGAGTCCCAGGGTCACGCTCGAGTGGGATTTTTGAGATTCTTCAGTGGAGCCGTAGCGGCCAGACTTGGGCCGACAGCCTGGAAGGGGTGTCCCTGGGGTGTTGCACGGTCTCTGGGGGCCGTGTGGGAGGTTATCGTGGGTGTTCCTTGAAACGTGTGGGCTGGCTGAAATGACTGCCGTAGCCTGACGCCGAGAAGCACTTCATCCTCTCCGTGCCGCCTGCGATGCTTCGGCTATTTCAGTACTGTTATTTCCTTTGCGGAACAGGTGATCAGAAAGCTGAGAAACATTCTAAACCCGTCTCCTTTTGCTTTTCCTCCTTTCCCACCCCCCCTAACCTAAATTCAGGCAGCAAATCTGGCCAGTCCATCTCCAAAGGATGCTCTCCCATTTGCCCCAGCGCCGGGATTAACATCGGCATAGCGGCTGCCTCCGTTTACTGCTGCGACTCCTTCCTCTGCAACATCAGCGGTTCCAGCAGCGTGAAAGCCAGCTACGCTGTCCTGGCCTTGGGAGTCCTCGTTAGCTTCATCTACGTCCTCAGGGCTCGCGAGTGATGGGGCTGGCCGAGGAGGACCCACCTTCCACGGGCCGTCGCAGGTCTGATTAGCCAATATCTTCTCTGTTGCTGTCTGCAAGGAGATCTTCTACTTCTCAGCAGGCTTCCAAGGTGGTTATCTCCCAGACTTTATGCTCTTCCAGCATCGGGGACCTGGGCGGTTTGGCCAAGCTGTTCTCCTCCTTCTGTGGACATACCCCACCGCACCCTTACACCTCCTTGGCAAAGGTGGATCATTTTGAAAGGGTTTCTGCTTTTGTACCTAATACTCCCCCCTCTCGTTTCTAAAGTTGGTTAAAACAAGACTGGGACTTTCCAAGAACCAATTAATTAACTCGAGATACCACCCGGTCAAGCGTTCAGACGTTCCTTTCTCTCACCGCCATGGAGGTGCCTGGCACCGGCGTGTTTTGGCACATGGGTGTTCCAGGCACCGGGAATGCATGACCCGAAGGGAGACACATTCCCAACCCCTTGCAGCTGCAGTCTCTTTTTATAAAATAGTTTCGTTTCTTCTGATCCTGGGCTGACTTGTTCTGGAAAACGAATGCCGCGTACCTTGTCCTTCCAAGATCTGTAAGTGCCCGACCTCTGAATAAACATGCTCCTGTTGTTAGCTGAGATGGGAAGTGTGCTGTTTGTGTTTCCTTGCTCCAGACAGAGAGATTAGAAAAGATCTTAGAAGAAACTCAAATATTATGCCCAGCACGAGGGCTTGTTACCCTCTCAAGCGGCTTTTGAGTGCTCCATATCAGCATTCCTTCTGGTTCACTTCTGAGCAGCAAGTCCATCTTCTCCTTGTCCTTTCTGATAAACACCCCTGGGCCAGCTCGTTTCACCTCTCTTGGGAATCGCCTTTTCCGGGTGCGTTTTAGTGAAAAATGCCAGTTATTGGGGTCTGAGTCAACCCCCTTGCTCCTAATGGGCCAAGCACACTGGGAACAGGACCTCTAAAAATAAGTCTGCATGTTACAAAGACTTGGTGCCTCAATTTCCCCACTTTGGACCTGTGATGGTGATAGACAATAACATGAATACCCAAATGATCCAGGGCAACAGGTCTGTTTGCAAAATGTAGTGAAGTCAGAGGCAAAGATATCAATACTCAGATCTTTAGGTTCAACCTGCAATCACTGGCTGATGGTGCACGTGGACTGCAGAAGGTGACTTCAACACCAAACCTGCCACTCCTGCTGTTCCTCGGATTCCAGGATCTTCCCAGGTGTTTCACCAGCGTTGCTCCTGGAAGTTCTTGGCCGTCCCATGGGAGATGTGCCCTCCTACCATCTCTGCGTCATGTTGGTTTCCTACCTATGGACCTGCTAGACACAAAACAAGCCAAAATTGAGCCTTAAACTGTCAGGTGAAAAATTGCTGTTACTTCTACTGATTGATCAAAGGTGCACTGGGCTTTTTTTCCTCTTCTAGCAGCAGAAATCAAGAGTAGCCTTGGCACTCTTTAGCCATGCCCTCCTTGTCTCCTTTGGACATGGTTCTCCTGTTTTGTATCAAAAAACAAAACAAGAGCCTCTCAAGCTGCACGTGGTTTAATTATACCTCTGTCCCCACTTAAATGAGTGATAAACAGCTTCTTTTGAAAGATGCGTGCAGATGTATAGAAATATTTGCAACAAAAGGAGTTGCATGTTTTTTTGTCCTCCTTCTCCCTCTCTTTTAATTAAAATGACACAGATGCTAATGACAGCTTTTACAACAGGAGGGACTGTGACATGACCTGCAATTAGGTGATGAGTTTGGTAAGAACGCGTTGCTTGTCTCGTTGTTCCTCAGATGTGCCTTCCTCTGGTTAATGCATTCTCCCTTGCCTGCTGGGACCACTGCAAACCTCTGCTATGCACACAGAGCACAGGGAAAATTGGGGAAAAAATTACGAGAAATGGGGTAAATATTCCCTGTGCCTGAGCCTTCCTCCCAAGAGGGTTAGAGACCTTGTTTGAAGGGTTGATTTGTTCCTCACCACTTGCTGTGAGTAGTGACACCAAGGCAGCAACCAGAGTATTCTACCTTGCAAGTAATGGGGCTGTGAGTATTTTTTAGCCACCTGGTAAAGGTATATTGATTTTGGACTCAATTACCTTCACAACGTCTCTGCTGTGAGCAAAGAGCTAAACTTAAAAGCCATCAGCGTAGCTGTGTCCTGATCCCTGCTCATGCTTTTGCGAGGGTCTTGAGGATGCTACAATGGACAACCCCATGGGCTAAAAGCTACGAGCAGGGTTATGAGACCTGGCTGCCCCCTCCAATCACAGAATCATAGAATAGTTTGGGTTGGAAGGGACCTTCAAAGCTCATCCAGTCCAACCCCTGCCATGAGCAGGGACATCTGCACCAGCTCAGGTTGCTCAGAGCCCCGTCCAGCCTGGCCTGGGATGTCTCCAGGGATGGTTCAGCCACCACCTCTCTGGGCAACCTGGGCCAGTGTTTCACCAGCCTCATCATAAAAAATTTCTTCCTCGTATCTAGCCTGAATCTCCCCTCCTTTAGTTTAAAACCATCACCCCTTGTCCTATCACAACAGGCCCTGCTAAAAAGTCTGTCCCCATCTTTCTTATCGGCCCCTGAAAGGCCGCAATAAGGTCTCCCCGGAGCCTTCTCCAGGCTGAACACCCCAGCTCTATCAGCCTGTCCTCTCAGCAGAGCTGTTCCAGCCTCAGGTCATTGCTGGGGCTCCTCTGGCCCCTCTCCAGCAGGTCCATGTGTGTCCTGTGCTGAGGACCCAGAGCTGGACCAGCACTGCAGGGGGGTCTCAGCAGAGCGGAGCAGAGGGGCAGAATCACCTCCCTCCATATGCTGGTCATGCTCCTTTCGATGCATTGGCCTTCTGGACCATCTCCTTTCTATCTTGACTTTCTGTCTTGACTATCTTGAGTTTGCTCGTGCCAAGTACTCAGTTATGCAAGGGAACAAGGGCTGATGGGAAGAGCGTTCAGGAGGCTACTTACCCTATACAAATAGCAAGTTATATTAATGGTATTGCCAGGGGACATATCTGAAGGTCAGTTTGCACATGTTCTCAAGCCTATAGATGAGGAATAGATTACATATGGAGATTTTTTTTTTTCCTCTTCATCCTCTTTTTGTCTTTCTCTCCTACTCGTGGGCTATATTCCTGTACGCTTAGGATATGGTAGAAGAGATATTGGCAGTTTTTCTTTTCGAACACATGTGGCAAAGATCTCTTTGATAGATATATGTATATTTGAGAGAGAGGGAGGGTATGACAGCTTGTCAAATGCAAGAGATGTTATTCAACAGTTTTAATCCCAAGCATGATATGATCAGCTCTGCAAAGTCTCACAACTTCTGGTCCTACTATACATATTTTTTTTTAATGCCCAAGACCCCAGCACCAGAAATTATGAGAACCTCAGCTGCTCTAAAGCCCAGGAGTGAAAGGCCTGAAAATGTGCAGCTCTAATAATTAAAGACATAAATAATAAGAAGAAAATAAATAACAAGAACCCAGCATTTATAGAGCATTAAAACTAGTGGCTCGTTAAACCAAACGCCTGATTTGGAACTTGAGGGCCATGGTGGGACGGCCCTTAAGTGCTTTGAATGTGTTTACTTGGACTGTGGAAGTAGAGATTGAAATCTCAGCAGAAAATTCAGTTCCTTATCTTTTCTGACAAGACGAGAGGTTACGAGGGGAGGCAGCTTTGCTCCGTACAAGCATAAAATATCCCCAACAGTTTTCACTGGAAAATAAGAGCTTAAGTCAAAACCTGCCCATTTTGGAGCATGCTCATGAGAAAATGGTTTCTGTGCTTCCGCCCTGGAAATCGCTGTATTTCAGCAGCAGCTGCTGCCATCTACCACTATGCCAATGTCGCAAGGGTTCTTATTTTTGTGTATAGTCCGTACAAAGCTTACTGCGACACCAGCCCTTTCCACTCAGGTTCGCTGTTTGCTGAAAAGGAGGATTTAAAAATGAACAACAAAGTTCTTCCAACTGTTTTTGAGTTTGTTTTTTTTTTTTTTTGCAAAAGGGAATTTTTTTTTTCTTTTGGAAAACACAAACCTGATGTGACTTCCTTGCACAAAACAGCCAGAACAGATAAGGCCAGTTGCTTAATGATTACTCAAATGGTCCACCTCATTACTCAAAAAATGTCCTTGCTTGGTGTTAAGTTACTCAAGTTACAGATTATTTGAGGTTACTTGCCTCCCAGGGGCCCTATTTGCCATGAAGGAGGTTGTGGTCCCACCACACCTGTGGGAAGCTTGGTAGCTCTGGTCCAGGTGGCTATTTGTCCACGCTGGAGTGAGATATAGGCATCGATGCTCCTCTGTCTCTGGAAAAGCAGATGTGGTGCACATCTGGATGCTGGGAGGTTTAGAGCCCTATCACAAGCCCGTTACTCCTGTGATCCCAACGCTTTTGCACCTTGAAGCTGGGCTGTGTTTTCACTGTCATCCTCGGCAGCGAGGTGCTCTGGGTCTCAGCTGTTAGGGGTGAAGATGGCTCTGAATCCTTCCTTGATCCTAGAGGAGTTATTTCACCCCTGGAAAGCTTCTGTCTGAGGCTAGAGAACTGGAATGGGGACAGATACACTCAATTTTGCATTTTGGGATCGTCCATGGAAGCGAAGTCCTGGGTTGGTCCTGCCATCTACTGGCTTTTGCCAGACTTGGTAGAGATGCTTTGAAGCCCAGATCTCACAAGTCAGGGAGGAACCATCAACACATGAAATCAGGAGTAGGGACCCAAGGGCGAGTTATCTTTAACCAGATAATTGCATGCAAAGCAGGGAATCGGAAACCTTAGAGACAGATTGAATGTTTTAATTTGTCCACCTTTGCTCTGATAGTGTAAACTGAGAAATTAAAGGCTTAACAGGCTTCCCAGGTCCAATGCTTTCCAAGGGAACACTTTTTCCAGCTCAAAATCTGCCATTTCATCAAAACTGAAACACTTAATGAAAATATAATAAGGTAAATAAATTTTTGCAGAAAAAATATTGACACATTTTATTTCAGCTTTGTTGGATGATCTTGCTTCACTGAGATGGTTACACTCAAATGTTGATTTGACTAATACATATATGTGAGATTTGTAATTGTGTAATACCTTTATTGTAACAGAATGAGCAGAATAAAGTAAAATAGATTCCTTTAAATATATTAATGTAAGTGTAGTGTATGTTACATATCATTTCTTATACTCTAATAAAAATATATAGAATTAATAAAAAGGTGCACTTGGAACAAAATTTTTTGATGGTTCTGCAGATATTATAGATACTGCCTCTTGCTTTGTGTGAAAAGAAAGTCCTTGGGTTGGATTCAAAACCCAGAGCTGGGGCTGGCAGGCCAGTCAAAAGGACAGACATGAAACTGAGCCTGTAGACTATAGGGACAGATAAATCCATACATGCCATCTCAAGGCCATTGGAGTCTCTTCCTGGTGATGGATAAAGAACAGGGATTGTCTTTGCCTTCAATAGTCATGCTCATAAATATCATTGACTTGCCCATGACCCTACTGGGAACGGAGATGGGATTTGTTCTTTGAGCCTGCGCTTTTTTTCGTTGGAGATGGTGGCTATTTTGGGCACATAATGGTCCCTGTGTGGGTGTCTGTGGGCAGCTGCTCCTATTCCTGAGCTCTCCAAGGCTTCAGGGGCTGTTCTGGCGTCTCTCAGATGAACACATGGACACATGGACACACAGACACACAGACATGGGGCTGCTTGCTCTGGAGATTGCCCCCTGCTCTCCTGAACCAAGGAGCACTCATGCTGCTGTGCAAAGACGTTTTATTCTAATTTTTGTTTATAAGCTTTATTATTTTTCTGGGAGCCCAGCTGGAACCTGTGGGAGAAGGAGATCATGTTCTCTGGGGAATGTAAGATAAATGCAGAATAACCATGGGCTCTCAGGAGATTCTCAGAAGCAGCCATGAGCTGTTTGAAACAAAGACATAAAAATATATTTATTTTTCTCTAGAAAAACCCAGCCTGGACTATCTCCTTCCTGGGAAAGGGTCTTCTCCTCTGCTCTCCATCCTTGCAATCCTAATTTTTCAGCCTTCCTTACAAGTGTTTTTGGAGATGGCAGGGCACCAGTGGTGACAGGGAGTGTTCTAGGGACTGAAGGGCATTGCACAGCATGTGGTGACAGAAGAAACTTGTCCCCAGGAGGCTACACCTCCCTCCTGCTTGGCATCCCCACCTTTTCTTCAAGAATTGCCACCCATGTCCCTGCTCCTACTGCTCCATGGGGACCTCTCGGTCTCTAGACAGGACCAGGATTGGCTGTCCCGCATGTCAGGTATTCAGAAAGTTCAGGGAAATTGTGCCTTTTCTCAAAATCAAAAAGGAGACGCCATTAATGTTTTGACATAGAGGTAACAGAGCTGCTTGCTTCATTGTGGTCTGTATTTCCGGGTGAGCCTCGTTAGGGGATGCACTGATACCAAATGCCCAAAAGTATTTCTTGAAACTAAACAACACGGGCTGTTGCCAGTGTTTCAGTTGGCTCTGTGGGTGTTTCTCACTGGCATTCCAAGGTTGTGATGATTATCTCGGGGTATGAGACACCACGTGCCAGCAAATGGGTCTGAAAGCAGGAGAATTTCTGCATCCCCATCCCTGCCCTTTTCTGTCTCTCTGGACATGTCTCCTCTCCAGCTGTGGCAGACACAGGTTTTAGAGGAAGGAATAACTCTGGGGCTGGTCTCCAGAAAATGGGTTCATTTCCTATTTTTTGAGGTGGAGGAGTCAAGAAAAGTGTGGAGGTAGATAGTTTGCAAGTGAAAATTTGAGTGGTGCTGAACGAAGGAAAAAAAATAGACTGAATCAAGAGCTCCACCTTCTGTCAGTGCTAAACCTCTCCACTTTCTTTCCCCCCCTGTTCCTTTTCTGCCCAGTTCCTGCGTATTGAGGTCCACATGAGAAGCCATAAGGAGCAAGTGAGAAGATGGCACCTCCGGGTCACAATGCTGACTTGGGCAGGAACCGAGATGGGAGGAGGCTGGAAAGATGGGAGGTGCTTTGTGTGGCTGTGGGAACACATTCCTGCTTATCATCTCCCAAGAAAAAGAGTTTTAAAACAACGCACAACGTACTTCGGTCTCCTTGGGTTTGGCGATCTGGCCCTTCCTGTGACACCCGAGTTACCATTAAGTTAATAACTCTTGCGTAGAAACAGTTGAGCTAGTGTGAGTAAAATTTAACACATACAGCATCAAACCCATGGGGGAAGAGGGGTGAGTAGTGTGCCTTGTTCTCCTTCTCCGTGCCAATTAACACAAACAACGACTGGGTGCACTGTATTTCACACAGATTCTTGTCACGCCCGCATCACCGAGAGCGATGTCACGTTGTCGTCCCCGAGCGCCAGGTGCTCCTGGCTCCGATTCTGTCTTATTGCTAAAATTGTGGGATGTGGTGACCCATTCTCGGATGAGAGTCCTGAGTTTCACATGAGGTTCCCTTCCTGAGCCCAGACCAGTTAAACCTGCTGGTTTAAGGAACGGCACCCATTTATTATCATAGAATCATAGAATAGTTTGGGTTGGAAGTGACCTTTAAAGGTCATCTAGTCCAACTCACCTGCAATGAGCAAATTATTAGAGGAAAGGTGACAAAAACCAAACACAAGCACTCAGTAGAATAGATGTGGGATGGTGGCACCTTGTGACAGCTTTGCAGTACTCAGGTTCTTTATAAGGGCAAGATGTATCTACTCACATTGGAGTTTAACTTATGGTTTGTACAAAGCAATTTAGATAGACTGGCTTGAGTTTCTCTCTTTTTTTTTTTTTTTAATTTTCACATGGATGTTTCTCATCCTAAATCTGGTTGGAACCAAATAAATAGGAAAACTGAATATTGGAACAGCGAAAATGGAAAACTACAAAAATAATCCTAAAAATGCTTCCCTCGCTTTCTTGGGAAATGAGCTGAGCCCAGAAATTTGCATTTTCTTCTCTTGTCGGAAGGTGGCAGTGGCAAGCCCCAGATCTGCCAGTGCAGGCTCAGTAGGATGTCCTGGGATGGGTGTGTTGACATACCAGGACAACATGCCCATTTGCTAAGGGACATGATGGGCAGACTGAACTTGGGGACACACTCCTGCCAGTCCTCAGCCAAAGACACGTGGATCTTTCCAGCTCCAATGCCAAGTACTGAAGTATTAGATGGAGAAGAAAAAGGCCTGGAGGCAAAGCTGCTTCTTTTCAGTCAGGACATTTACTGTTTTACATGTGTTGTCCTTGTTCCTCCCTTCCAGGTCAATGAGAAGTGACTCAGATAGGAAAGTATCTCTTGTTCATCAGATGAAGGAACATAGGGGATAATTAAAACAGGTGACACCTAAACTGAGCAAGGACATAGACGGGCGACTGAGTGCACCCTTAGCAAGTTTGCTGATGACACCAAGCTGTGTGGTGTGATTGACACTCTGGAGGGATGGGGTGCCATCCAGAGGGACATTGACAGGCTTGAGATGTGGGCCTGTGTGAACCTCATGAAGTTCGACAAGGCCCAGTGCAAGGTACTGCACATGGGTCAGGGTAATCCCAAGCAGAAATACAGGCTGGGCAGAGAATGCATTGGGAGCAGCCCTGAGGAGAAGGACTTGAGGTTGTTGGTTGATGAGAAGCCCAACATGACCTGGCTATCTGCACTTACAGCCCAGAAAGCCAACCGTGTCCTGGGCTTCATCAAAAGAAGCGTGACCAGCAGGTCAGGGGAGGATTCTCCCCCTCTACTCCACTCATGTGAGACCCCACCTGGAGCTCTGTGTCCAGCTCTGGGACCCCCAACATAAGAAGGACACAGACCTGTTGGAGTAAGTCCAGAGGAGGCCACTAAGATGATCAGAGGAGTGGAACACCTCTCCTATGAAGGCAGGCTGAGAAAGTTGGGGTTGCTCAGCCTGAAGGACCTTATAGCAGCCTTTCAGTACCTAAAGGGGACCTACAAGAAAGCTGGAGAGGGACTTTTTACAAGGGCAGCTAGTGCTAGGAGGAGGGATAATAGCTTTATACTGAAAAAGTGTGGATCCAGATTAGATATGAGGAAAAAGTAACACCTCATTGGCTAAGTTGCTATCATCAATGTTACTTTTCTACTCCCTCCTCTCTCACGGGTACATCCCTTCTCTCTCACGGGTACACTTCAATATCTCCGGATACTCCTTTACTCCCATGTCTCTCATGGGCAAACCTTAACATCTTCAAGGCTGATGTCTGTTCCCATACCTTCTGTCAGGGAATCCATGGACCCACCGTAGTTTCCCACACCACGAGGGTGGTGAAACACTGAAACAGGTTGCTCAGAGAAGCTGTGGATGCCCCATCACTGGAAGTGTTCAAGGCCAGTTTGGATGGGGCTTTGAGCAACCTGGTCTAGTGGAAGGTGTCCCTGCCCATGGCAGGAGGGCTGGAACTAGATTATCTTTAAGGTCCCTCCCGACTCAAACCACTGTATGATTCATAGGATTCTATGAAGTGCTTTATGTTCCTGTATCATTAATAATACCTTGGAAAACTGGATGGAGTGAATAATCTTGAAACAAGTGATTAATGCCCCAGTCTGTCAGGGTTGATGGGAAGGAAAAAGATACCAGCTTGAAAACAAAAAGAAAAAAACCAAACCAAACCAAACCAAAAGAAAAATTTGATAGAGAAGGAAGAAAAATTCCCAGTAGTCATAAATATATGATCGATCCTTTTAATGCACATTATGAACACAGAGGGAGAACACGTTTTAGTAGTTAGTAACTCCGGTAAGATTCTCCTATAGGATCACTGTGTCCATGTGCTGGCCACTGGCCAGGCAAGTGATGAATATGAAGGTCCCACCGAGAAAGCGTTAAGTGCTGCACAGAGGTTAGTCTAGATAACAACCTGGAGGTAAGAGGTACCTGCACTGAATTCAACAGAGAAGAAAAAAAACAGGTTGAAAAAAAAATAAGGCAGGTGAATCATTAAATACAGGGAATAGGACTCCTTATAAAAATAAATTATCTTGTCCCCTACCTTCCTGTTGTGGTGAATATACAAAGTATCACTAATTCTCAGGCACAACACACGCCTGGGGTAGACGTAATAGCTATAGCGCGATCTGGTGGGAATATGGGAAGAGCAGCAGAGTTAACGAAACCCTTTGTACTTGTGGTCTGGTCTGATCTGTGTGCCCCAGGTCCTGCACTAACCAGCATCCCTCATGTCCCAGTCTAATACCAAGGTGGAAAGCAGTGTGGAGAGGTCTGCCAAGCTTTCTGTACCCACCTACAGCTCCAATCTGTAGCAGACTGACCTACTACCAGGTGTGAAAGTCACAACTTTTTGCACAGGAGTGTTTTGAGCCTACGACTTGTCAGATTGAGGGGACACGTGTCCTTTCCCCAAGGGTACCTTTCAACAACTTGGTTCCAGGAATCACCCAACCTTTACATGCTCAGTAGGGTTGAGGGAGGGCTGATGTGTCTTGCAAAGATGCATATAATGGAGACATGCTGGATATTGGCCACACGTAGTAGGGAACTGTAGTAAAATTGATCAGTAAGAATCAGGCTGCTGTGACTAATGAGCTAATGAGTGATGCCTGTGTGGAAATGGCTGTAAGAGAGCTGCAAGGTTGGATTCCTGACACATTATTCATAGGGATAGGTGAGATTCAGGCTCGGCACTGTTTATTTTTCACTTTGCTTTCCCAGGTTTCTCTTTAACTTTTAAGGACATTCCTCATCTGCGGAAGAAATGTAGGAGGGCAAAGATACCTGTTTAATTCCTCCCTTTTCAGCGCAAAGTAGCTCTCATCTCTGGAGAATTGTGGGTTCTAGACGGTTAATGGGGAACATGATGCATCAGAGATGAAGTTCATGATAATTTAATCTCTGGCACACTGCACAACAGCAGATTTACTGGTTAGACTAACCCACCCTTGCTGCTGGCTTCCTTAAGTGATTTCCATCATTGACACTGTTTTGAAGCTACTGGGAGAAAACTGTGAATTATTTAAACAAATCTCCTCTTTAGCCTTTCCAATACATAGTTTATACTGCAGTTATGATCAACCCTATAACATGCACCAACTTAATATCTAGAATGGGGAAACTGAATTTTATTTTCCAAAGTCAGCTAGCAAATATTTGACAGAACTTAAAATAAGCCTCTAAGTATGTGGCTTTCAGGCCAGCACTCACTCCTGTTGCTTCTAGTAACTCATAAACCTCCTATCAGGGTTGCACAAAAATAGCAGAAGAACATTGATGAAAAAGGAGCATTAACCAGTCTTTAAACCATGTGGAATATAATGCTGGCTCTATTTCTGGAGTAGCTACTACCATGCTGCATGAGCCTAATTAATCTCTCTGCATCTCAGCTTCCTTATGTATATTGAGATAATATTTACTCATCTTACAGGAGTGATTTTGGGTTTAACCTACTTGTAGGTGTGCAGCAGAAGCTTAGCACCAGTGTTATGACATTGTCATGTCAACACCTCTCCACATTTACCTTCGAATCTAATCATAGCTTTTGCTCATGCATCTGTTTGCTCTGGAAAGTTGTAGGATTCCTGGGAGATATAGAAAGAGCTGATTAGAATAAAGAAAATGGAGGGTTTAAAATGATCAAATCAAGAAGGGTCTCGGTTGTAACATGTGCCTGCACTTCTCTAAGCACACGTGCAGCCCATGGTCCCTGAAAATGTCCTGCAAGTGGATGGAGATATCTTAGGACTTCCCAGTGTGACCTTCTCAGTCTGGTAATTAGGCAGCATGAGCAAGTGTGTTGGGAGGTTTTGGGATTTGGAGACTATTTGCAGCGTGGATGCAACTGTTGCAGGACTGCTCATCTCAGGTGAAGATGCCTCCACTCAGAGACTGTCTCATCTGGCCAGGTGGACAGCAAAGGTGTTTGGCATGGCTTTCTCAGGCTGGAAGTGAAAATTCAACTGAACTTTTATTGATGATAGCAAATCCCTCAGAAACACAAAGAATTCTTTTACTAGTTTGCCTTTGACCACGTACACCAGAAAATATATATTTTTTTTTTTTTCAAATCCATTTTGTGGATTGTTGAGGCAGATTTATACAGGTTGTGTCTTTTTTTTTTTTTTCTCCCCTGTAGTTAATGGAAAACTCCCAACACAACAGGCCCTAATTACCCACAAAAGAAGAAAAAGAGTTCAACAAAAGGCTGTTTGGATGTTGCTATTAATTCTTGTGGTCTCTTTGGTGACTTGCCAACACTGCAAGGCAATTGCTTAGAGTGCGCATAAAAGAGGAAACATTTCAGGCAATGCTTAAAGACTCAGACAAGATCAGCTGGAACTATAAACAAGTGAAGCATGTTGTCACCCCCAACAAACAACCCTCCAAACTCCAGGAGGGCATAGGATTTAAGCAGGGTGCTGGCATGTATTCTTCCATCCAAAAACTTATAACGTAATGAAGATCACATTTCAGACGTACATGTGAAACCAATCATCTAGCACACATTATTTGAGGCCACTTAATACCAGAAACTAGAAACCACACCCCTTTCCAAGTTTTGTTTTGTTTTCTTTTTCCTAAGAACAAACACACACCATCGATCAACGTATTTCCCCATTCTTAGTAGGATTATGAATTTCTCTGCTGAACATGAGCAATGCTAAACCAGGAATATAGGAAAATGCCTTTCCCTAGATAATTTTGTGCTGGAAATAACTGCTACATTTTCATAATCAATGTAGTGACTGTATTATGGAGGCCACGTGAAAATATTGAGTCTGAATTCCTGAGAGTGTAGATCACCCAGAACGGGTGTTCGTAAAGGAGGCAGGGCTTGCTAAAATGATGACACTGTCACTGGAGCTTTAGGTTTGGAGAGATAAGGACTGGATTGTTTATCTGGGAATAACAGAAGACCTTTCAACATTTCAAGTATTCAGTGATACTAACCCTGAATAAAGTTCCTCCAACAGCACGACAGATAACAAAGGTGGTGGGAATATCTCCAAGAACGTCTTTATTTCAGTCTTCCCTCCTTTCTTTCCTTATTAAAAGTGTGAGTTGGGTGGGCACCTGGCATCACCACATAAAGGCTCTTCCTTATCAGTTTTTGCAATTCCACTATCAACCTTGCCCATCAGGCATTTTGGGAGGATTTCCAAGCACAAGGCTGGCCTGAGGCACAGGAAAAGCATTCAGATGCCTGGGGCAGCAGGGTTTGGGGGTGGGAAAGCCAAGGTGTTTGGCAAGCAAAGAAGTCATGGGCTTGCCAAACACTTGGAGAGGTTTGGCTCAGAGCAGATTGGCTTCTCCAGGCATTATCCTCCCTGGATGGCTCAGGGTAGCAAGCCTGAGACGCTCCTTTGGCTCAGACTTTCATGGTCTGGTCCTGTTGTCTTCCCAGTGCTCCCACTACCTCTGTCCATAGAGGACAGGGAGAACAGAATCATGTAATAATTTATTGCATATATATTATTAATACATATTACTATATGAATAATAAATATTATTCATATATATTATTAGATATATTTATGTCAGGCTGGATGGGTCTCTGTGCAACCTGATCTGAGTGAAGATGTTCCTGCTCATTGCGGGAGGTTGGACAAGATGATCTTTGAAGGTCCCTTACCACCCAAACTGTTCTACGCTTCTATGATTTCAGTTGGAAAAGACCTTTAAGATCATTGAGTTCAACCATTAACCTAACATGAGGAGGTTAACACTGAAGAGAGAGTGAGACAGCGTGGTCCCACCCTCAGCCCCCTGAAACCCTGCTCACAGCCTGGAGAGAGGTTTTACAATACCAAAAACCCAACCATGCGGTTTCCAATGAGTACGGGATTGCAAGTCAGCTTTCCACTTCTCTTCCTCGTGCTCGCCAGTGGAGGTTTAGATTGGACCTTAGGAACAACTTCTTCCCAGAAAGGGCTGTTTGGCATTGGAACAGGTTGCCCAGGGCAGTGGTGGAGTCACCATCCATGGAGGGGTTGAATAGACACAGAGATGAGGTTCTCAGGGACATGGGTTAGTACCCCAGGTGGGGTAATGGTTGGACTCGATGATCTTGAGGGTCTTTTCCAACCAAAATGATTCTGTGATTCTATGAGCAGCTCTGGATCTTGCTGATGGAAAAACACAGAGGAGAAAAGCACATGAGATTCAACGCCTTGCTGTTCACAGCTACACATGCTTTTTTTCCAGGGTTCATGGAAACAACCCAAGTCTCTCTAACCACTACAAAAAAAAAAAAAGAAATATCACCAAGCTGCAAAGCAAGGTGTAGGCACTAAGTTTATTTGATACCCCTGGGTTTATGCATCATGCCCAGATAAAAACAACCCGGCTTAATCCAGCTATTGTCCACCATGCAAACCCTCATTTTCTTCTCCAAGGAATATGAAAAGACATGACAGTGTGGCAGGAGGTGGGGACTGCTTCTTAGCACTTTCTATTCATTTGTAGCTCAATCAGACTTGTTTTTCCAGTAGAATTGGATCTTGGGTCGGAAACGGTTCATGGCAAGCCAACAGAAGGTGTGCCATTAAAGCTGGTGGTGAAGAGCGGTGGGAGCCCAGTGACCAGGTGTCAAGGGTACATGCAAGATGAAGGTGTTTCTGTCTCTTCTGTTGGTTGCCATCGCTTGCGTGGAGTTCGGTAAGTTCCTGCTCTGACTTATCTAAACTCCTACAGGAGATGTAACATGACAGGGTGATGTGTGTCCTGTTCCCTTTGAAGTCCATGCCTCCCACTTTGAGTAGGTTTCAGCAAAAAAAAAAAATCTGTCTTTGGAATATTTCCAGACTGTCAGATGCTCAGGAACATCATGGTCTCACTGGGATTGCTAGGTTCAGGATCTTTAGGAAGTGTTACAAGAAAGACACTGGCTATATCATGTAATTTCTTGAATGCAAAATTC
The DNA here is from genome assembly GCF_036013445.1 of Caloenas nicobarica. Classification (NCBI taxonomy): domain Eukaryota; kingdom Metazoa; phylum Chordata; class Aves; order Columbiformes; family Columbidae; genus Caloenas; species Caloenas nicobarica. The sequence continues at coordinate 163,547,946 of NC_088246.1, read as the reverse complement.
AGTTTTCACTTTTTGCTGTTCTTGTTCAATCTGACCTTCAACTCTGGGTTTTTTTGGTTGGGTTTTTTAAAAATTTCTTCTCCTCTTTTGATACTTAACCCTTAAGCCAACTAGCCAGTTTAATGCAGTGTGTATAGTGGCTCTCTCTAGGCATAATGTTGCATGTGTGGTTTATTAAACTTCAGCCACTAGAAATGGGAAAGATGTTCTGGGACACAAAGCTGGTGGCACAGGTACCACAGGGCTGATGTTTCCATATCTGTTTAGTAACACACCGTGGTCTGCGTGAAGTCAAAGACAATTTAGGCAGACCAGCTTGGAGAACAACCAAATATGAAGTGTTCTGGGGACTTTCCCCATTTGCAGGAGGATGTGAGAGTTTGTCATCACAGGGAGTGACCCCAACCATCTTCCGTCAATTCTTTCTGTCCGCATTAGGCTACTGTGGTCCACAGCTTCCTCACAAGGGGAGGAGGAAAGGTAGGCACTGATCTCTTCTCTCTGGTGATAGGATGATAGGACCCAAGGGAATGGCAGGAAGATGTGACGGGGAGGTTCAGGTTGGACATTAGGAAAAGTTTCTTCACCCAGAGGGTGCTGGACACTGAAACAGGCTCCCCAGGGAGGTGTCACAGCCCGATGCCTGACAGTGTTCAAGAAGAGACTGGACAATGCCCTCAGACACACGGTGTGAATTTTGGGGTTGTCCTGTGCAGGGACAGGACTTGGACTCAATGGTCCTTGAGAGTCCCTTCCAACTCAGGACATTCTGTCATTCTATGACCTGCCACCTCGCTGGATGGTGTAGGCTTGAAGCACACAGTCCAGATGGGAAGACAATAGCAGCCTGATTTTGGGGGTGACCCATCTGGGATGTGGAGGTAGGGAACCAGCCCCATGAGTCCAGTCTGTACAGGGATGCAATGCAAACCTTACTCCTCGGTTTCCATCAGTGAGATTCAGTTTTTTCTCCTCAAGCACCAACTCCAAGAAGCCAAGTTACCCTGTATGGGCAAGGTAAGTCCTGTGCATTGTCACTGCAGGAGCTGTGACTTTTAAATTGGCATGCTCTGCACAACTCCTCCAGATCTAGGCAGTTTAGAGTCTGATTTTATCTGTACCTGGCTGGGAGATGGAGCTATGCTAGGGTTTTTTTATAGAATTATAGAGTCATAGAATCACAGAATGGCTTGGGTTGGAGGGGATCTTAAAGACCATCTAGTTCCAACCCCTCTGCCATGGGAAGGGATATTTTCCACTAGATCAGGTTCCTCAAAGCCCTGTCCAACCTGGCCTTTCCTTTGGTTTTGTTTCCTTCTTACGTAAGGATGTTTTCTTCTTACGTAAGGATGTTTTCCTTTCTCCACTTTGGGATCTGCAGAACAGGTTCTGCAAGGGAGGGAGAAGCGTGTGGAGAAAGAAAGGGCTTTTGTAGGACTTTTTTGGGAAAACACAGCTGTTGGTTGGAGAGGAAGATCCAGAGCTGCAACAGTAGCCCTCTCTTTTTTATGTAATGCACTCACTATCCTGTTATCTCTAAGACATGTGGCCTGGCTCTGCTCAGTGGTAGTTCAAAGTCTTGGGGTGTCTGTGCTGTACCAAGATCTTCATATGCTCACCACAACTGCTACAGTAGAGACCAGTCACCATTGGTCTCCAGACCAGGCAATATTTTCTTTCACCATTGTACCCTGTTCATTCTGGGTATTCGTGTCTGCCTGTCAACGGAGAGACAGCAGTTCAGAGAAGAACACGATTAATAGAGGATGGCTTGGAGAGAAGGGGACTCTATAGTCGGATCTTCTTAAGGCAAGGGCAAGAGTCTGAAAGTCAGAATGGAGCAGAAAGAAAATTGGGTGGGATACAAATTTGCTCTAGAGTTGATTCACCAACTTAATTTTGCCATCTTACTTAGTAAGACGTTTTCAAGAGTTGGGCAGATGGGGAGCAGAAGCTCCTGCTGTGACCCAGTGTTACCACATTTCTTCCTTCTGGTCCTTTCCCACTTCCCTGGCCCACTCAGGTAGGTATAGTCAGGGTGGATGCTTTGTTTTGGCAGGCAAACATTGACAGAATTTGGAAGATTCATGGTGGATTTGGCAAGCAGAATTTTCTTCTGCACGCTGTCTCCTCTGCAAAGCTGGGATAAAACCATGACATATCAGCAGTTCGTCCAAGCTTTCTTCTGAGCATGAGTGGAATCTGTGTAATTTTGGCATTTCCTAGAAAGACAGTCAGAGCTGAAGGAGATAGAAGATCTGCCAATATCCAAGTGAAGCTACTGAAATCTGTTCTAAGAAATTCCAAGCTTTTCTCCTCTTTTATCTCATCTTTTGCTTTTAGCTCACCAAAAGGAATGTGCTATAACTACATTGAATTATTTTAGCAGTTGATATTTACCTCTGATTTTAAAGAAGGCTTCTAATATGTCTCTATTCATTTTTATAGTGTAATTTCATTTTTATGCTACTACATACCTGCTTGTCTGTGTGTAAGTTCATAAGCTTGCAAAAAAAAAGGGACCACTACAGTTCTGTTATGTTCACAAATATCTACCCTTCGCAAATAGGCTGGATAGATATCCCAAAGCCTTCCTAAAACAGGGCTTTTAGACAGCAGATCTTTAAGTCATTGTGTTTTCTCCCTGCTCTGTGAGACGCCAGCTGAGTATTGCTGCTAAAGAGCTGCCTCATTTGCAAAAGTAAAGTTGTTTCATCCCAGCTTTCAGTTATTTTACTGTGTTAAAAACTTCCTGAACTTCTATCCTTTCCATCTTTAAAAAAAAGAAAAAAAAAAAAAAAGAAAGATACGATCATAACTATAGCTGCTCTTTAACATACTTAGCCATGTTTGAACATGTTAGTTTGGATAAGGTTAATGAAAATACCTGGTTTGCACATGTTTGGGACAATGCTTACTTTATTTTTTTTCCAAAGAGGAACACAAATTCCGTAGCTTTGTCTTGTCTAGTGATGATTATCATGATCTAATGATGAAGATCCTCCCTAAAGATGTATTTGACAGCTGTCAGAATTGATGCAAACAAAACATCAGTTCGAATTGAGGGAACCAGAATAATGCCTTGAATAAATGCAGGATAAACGCTGAGTTTGTTTATAAAAGGGCTCTTTCTGGCTTAGTAGTTAGGGTGAAGTTGCATTATTTGTTATCATTAGGTGGCTTACTTGCCTGAGCCTGCTGTTATGACACCCCATCTTAGGTGTGCTCAGATGAGCTGAATTGTTTTTCTTTTTTAGTGGGATTTAAAGGGATTTCACCAGGGTTGTCACACAGATGGGGTAGAACTGTTTACCAGATTGACCAAGGAGGGGCTGCTGGTCTGTGATGGTACCAAAATGCATTGCTATGCCTGTAAGGCACACAAATTCTGGTGTCTGGATGGAGAGTGGAAAAGACGACCTAGATGAGGTGTTGGGTTCCTCAGAAAGCCCTGCAGAGAGCAAAGTGCCCTGGAAATCTTGTCCAAAAATGGTTTCCTTGGTAATGGGAAGTACCAGACACTATTTTGACTTGATACATTTGGCTTGGAGTGGTCTGGAAGTACCGCATCACAACAATCTCGGCTCTTTAGTGTCTCTGTAAAACCTGTCTATCTCGAAAGTCTTTAGACACAGGTTTAAAGAAGTTGGACTGTTGTTATTCTGCATGTCTAAGAGCCAAGTGGAACCTGCAGGCTTGCACAAGCCTTTGCAGCTCAACAGGGAGGTGATGAAGAGCATCTAGGAACTGGTGAGTGAGGAGGCAGGGACTTGGGTACCAAAGTCTGTTTGTTATGGTGTGTACCTGAAGTGGTACATGTCCCAAGGAGTCTATTATTACGGCCATTGTCAACTTTTTGAAATAACTTTTTACACGTTCTTCTGGCAAAATCAGAATCTCAGCACAGGGGAGAGTTCTGCTTAATTTCTTAGAATCATAGAATAGTTTGAGTTGGAAGGGACCTTTAAAGCTCATCTAGTCCAACCCCTGCCATGAGCAGGGACATCTTCACCCAGATCAGGTTGCTCAGAGCCCTGTCCAGCCTGGTCTGGGATGTCTCCAGGGTTGGGGCATCCACCACCTCTCTGGGCAACCTGGGTCAATGTTTCACCACTCTCATTGTAAAAATTTTTCCCTCGTGTCTAACCTGAATTAGATGATCTTTCGAGGTCTCTTCCAATCACATTCTGTGATTCTGTGATGGGACTTGCCCGCATCATGGGATCTTTCATGTGTGTGGCTCTGTCTTGCTCGACTTGTTCCAAGTGGTCTGAACCCACATCCGAGGCTGTGCTTTGACCACCAGACTGCTGTGTTTCTCACTCCCATTGGTACAAACACCTTTTACTTTTCCATTCCTGTTCTCAGTAGGAGTATTTTGAAAAGATACCCTCTCCAAAGGTACCTGGAGGGGCACAGACAAAATCTGGTGGTCCACACTGAGGTTAACCTCATGTTTTTCCTCCTTGCAGTGCAAACCTTACAGTGTTACTCTTGCCCTGAACTTACTGCTGTTGAGAACTGTGTGACGATCCGGAACTGCACGGAGAATGAAACCATGTGCAAGACAACCATGTATTCCCTGGAGGATGGTAAGAATAATTACTTTTTTATCCATATTTTTAACATAAGTCAGTGTTTCTACAGTGAAGACTTCTGATGTGGGGAGTAATACCTTTTCTCACTTAAATATTTAAGTCTGGAAGAGAGCTCCTGCAGGGCAGAGAGCATTCTCCTGCTGTTGTGGAAAGCAATCTTCATGTGAGTGAATACTTACTGAACGCAAGCTCATAGTTAATGCTCGGTGTTGAGCATGGTTAGAAAAAACACACTGAATAGAGCTTGAGATATGGAGATAAAGAGTTCTGTCTCTCCAGACCAGTTGCATGACGTGATGAGGTTTAAATAATGCTCTCCTGACCCAATAACTGTTTATGAAAGCTGGGTGGAGTAGAGAGACCAGTAGAGGTGAACCAAGATTAGTAAGGTGGGGACACCAACTTCTGGTCATTTGGGGGCAAAACGGAAATTCCCTCAAGTTCTCTGGAGCTATTAGGAAGGAATCATCAATCTGATCGTATGACTGGTAACCTGGTCATAACCTGCCCAAATAACCAAATGCACTGTGAAGATCGAGGCTCACTTTTTTGCATGGTTCTGCTGATAAAACTCTGGTTCACATGGGAGAGGAAGAAGATAGAATCATAGAATCATTTTGGTTGGAAGGCACCCTGAAGATCACCAAGTTCAACTGTTAACCTCACACTGTCACTAAACCGTCAACAAGAACCTCATCTACACATCTTTTAAACCCCTCCAGGGATGGTAACTCCACCATTTCCCTGGACAGCCTGTTCCAATGCCCAACAACCCTTTCCAGGAATAAATTTTTCCTCATATCCAATCTAAACCTCTCCTGGTGCAACTTGAGGCCATTTCCTCTTATCCTATCACTTGTTACTTGAGAGAAGAGACCGACCGCCTCCACACTCCAAGCTCCTTTCAGGCAGTTCAGAGATCAGAAGGTCTCCCCTCAGCTCCTGTTCTCCAGCTGAACCCCCAGCTCCCTCAGCTGCTCCCATCACACTTGTGCTCCAGCCCCTTCCCCAGCTCCGTTCCCTTCTCTCAATTCGCTCCAGCACCTCAAGGTTTTCCTTGTCATGAGGGGCCTAAAACTGACCCCAGGATCCAAGGTTTGGCCTCACCAGTGCCCAGTACAGGGGACAGTCACTGCCCTGGTCCTCCTGGCCACACTAGTGCTGACACAAACCAGGATGCTGGTGGCCACCTGGGGACACTGCTGGCTCATATTCAGCCACTATCAACCAACACCCCCAGGTCCTTTTCTGCTGGGCATCTTTCCAGCCACTCTTCCCTGAGCCTGTAGTGCTGCCTGGGGTTGTTTTGACCCAAGTGCAGGACCTGGCACTTGGCCTTGTTGAACCTCAGACAATTAGCCTCAGTGCATTGATAGTGAATGGTGTCAAAGCAAAGGCAGCAAAAGTGCCTAATTGACCTTTTGCAAGGTAAAGGTGATCCAGGCAGGATGCAGAGGATGCAAGATGCCGTTCAGATTGCAGCCGTTCCCTGGGAATTTTTTCCTATATTCCTGGAAGAAGGTAGACCAATTGTGTTTGAACTGGAGCTAAGACTTTGGAGGTGAAGGCATCTAATGTTTCAGTAAGGAGTTCTCTATTCCTCCTATTCCTAACTGTTCTTTCTTTAATGATTTGTTGTAGTTTATCCCTTCACGGGAGTCTTGACTCTCACCAAGATGTGCGCATCCGAATGCATCCCATCCGATGTGGATGGGATTGGCCTGACGCGCCCCGTCTCCTGTTGCTACACTGACTTGTGCAACTCTAATGGTGCAGCTGGTTTGAGGATCAGCTTTGTGCCAGTTGGGGTGCTGGCAAGTTCCCTTTGTGCCTTCTTATGGACTAGACCTTGAGGAACTGATGGGGAGGTCTCTCGTGCTGAAGAACCCAATCAAGAAGAGAATTAATCCCTGCCAGCCCACTTTTCTGTTTGGATGCCTCATGGACAACCCTCAACATCCCTCAGAAATTGCTTTTTTTAGTACCTACCCTTTTCCCAGGACCAAGAAAGAAGGAAGACTCGGGAAGTCCTGACACAAAATTTTGAATTCACTCTTCAACAGCTCCCACAAAACTGGATTTTCTTTGCTCTGTTGGTCTGGCTCATTCTGAGCCAAAAAAATTCTATGGTATGAGGTACATTTAAAACAAAAAACCTTGTACTAAGAGGCTTCCATACCTCCTTAGAGCATTTTTCCCCAGGTGTTAGCCAGCAGAATAGTTGAATTGGGCAGTCTCCTCAGATAAAATTCAGTTATGGGCTCTTTGTGCTGTCTAGATCTCTTTCTTTGTACACAAGAAATTAAGGAAACACTTCTGTGTCCAAAATATGAGGCAGGAGACTAAACTTCTCATGCCAGTGGTGTGATCCAAAGAAGGTAAAATCTCTTGTTTCCTGTATCCTTTTGAGCAGAATAAAAAGAATGTTGTGTTAAAAATGTGGTGATCACTAAAGTTATTTACAGTGAAGTTTTTATTTTATTTTATTTTATTTTATTTTATTTTATTTTATTTTATATTTTATTTATTTTATTTCATTTTAATTTCCAAACTCCAGTTCCACCTTTCATTATTGTTCATACAGTGATACAAGCTGGGTTTGGTGGTATGTCTTACATTAGATGTGTAAGACATTTCCCATTATTCCCCACTGGCAGTGGCCTTCCATCCACGTTTCTTCCACCAGCTCCACTGGTATGAAACTGCCTTTACCGGCAAGAGTGGATGGTTTATATAATGGTTCTAGCCTGAACTGGGTATTCCGTGGAATGACTTTCTCCCTTGCTTCAGTCCTCCAGAGCATCACCTGCAATTGCTTGTGTGTTGGTCAGGGCTACTACATTTTGATGTTACCCATCCTGGTCTGGTTCTGCATTTTCCTATAATCCTCTTTTTGAGATTCAGCAAAAACTTCCTCCTCCAGTTATCACTCTGCTTGTGATGTTTGAAATAATCAATAAAGATGTGATTTAAAGTCTACCATGTAGCATATGCATAAGATCAGGTTTCCAAGAGAGCTGGTACAATTAACATCCTTCCATCCTTCGTCAGCTGAATGAAGTCCTGAGAAACCTGGGCTGACCTCATGATTGAGACCTTTGATCAGGAACTTGTGTTAGACACTCTCTGAGTTCCCCATTCCAGTCGGAGTTTCCTATGATTTTATGATGCACCCACTGAGATTGCCAGAGCACAAAACATTATTTCCAGGTGTTCTGCAAAGTCTGGCAGATGTTCCTGCAATGATTTTCACCTGCCCTGCATTGCTTCCCATTGCCAAAATTAGATCAAATTTGGAACAAACAGCAATTCTGGATTCACACACAGCTCCCAGGTTGTTCCAATATAATTGCTTTGCTGGAACAATGTTATGTAAGTGGTCAGGGTGCTGCATGGGTGTGGAGGTGGCTGGATAAACCACATCCCCAGCTATGGAAGGACTTTGGAAACCAGCTGCAGGCTTGCATTTCCTGCCAGTGTCTGTTTTGCAGTGTCCTCTACCTGTGAACCATGCCCAGAGCTCAGTCCCCAGATGTGTGAGATAAGTTTTTGGCTTTCTGATGCACAAGAGTGGTACACAGAGGTTGTCCCTTTTTACGTACCAGTTCTGGCAGTCAGCGATCTTGGGTTTTGCTGGCCCAGGGGCTGTATCAGGACCACTGTGTATGGTAACCAACAGTGAAACACCACCAATATATCTTATTCTTTTCAGACGTGTCAAATTTTCTCACCAGTCCCAGGACATGCACATGTGCCAAGACATGAAGTGGGAACTTCACGTTCTTGCTATGCCGTTGCTGATACCTAATACAGGTGATTTATCATGCACTGGTAAAATAAGATGGTGACAGGCCACCCCCTGGCCACTGGGTTCCATCATGGTCACCTCTCTTTCTCCAAACAAAGTCGAAGAGAGCCCCATTTATTATTTCGCATTGTTGTAAATGGAGGGTTTATTAGGACATGGTCTAAATACCTGGATACTCACTCACTTGCTAGGGGTAGAAAAACTGTTAGACATTTCTTCTTCACTGTCCAGAAGCATATGTCAGCACTTCCGCACAGGAAACCAACATTAATTATAATGCATACTAGCAAAACTCAGAGAGAAATACAACTTCACACATTTTTTTCACTGCACAGCACTGCTCTTGCTCAGACATGAGTTACTGGACTCAGACTACCCTGTCCTTAGCCTGCCTTGGTTGATAAGCAGTGCAGTCATAGCCCAGAACATCAAGAAATTATCATGCCAAAGAGCATTTAAAAACAAATACATCAAGAGCCAGATTATTGTGTTATATCATCATTTTAGAGAATGACACTAAAAATACCGCTGCAGTCATAGGCATTGATAGTATAAGTCACGGACAGAGATACTGAAAGTTCTTGAAAACAAGCTGGGCTTGGGAAGGTGAGCAGAGCACATCTGGCTGCTGGAGCTAACGTCACGTCACCAGAAAGGTGCATAGAAGAATAACCATTAGCTCCCAATTGCAAGAGATGATGATAGAGGTCTAGTAAACACAATACTGGCATGGCTCATAACAGGCCACGCTCTTTTTATTGAGTTTGCAAGTCCTCAGGGATAAGTCTTGTTGGACTTGTGTTGTCTGAGCTTGCCTTGACCTGCCTGCAGCGTTGGTTTTACTTTGCTCAGCTGTCACAGCAATTTTCCTAATTGACCAGGTAACAACGCCTAATTTGAGTTACTTTTGTTTATCATACTTTTATGGTGCAACTCTAAGTTTACACAGACAGCTGTAATAAGGATTTGTCTTATGTAGAATGAGTTATTTACAACTCTGAGTAATGATGGGGTGTAAAGAAATACAGACCTGGTGTTGTAGCAGAGACCTGGAGAGGTGGAGCTGCAGGACATGGCCCAGAAGAGTGCAGGCATGGGGTGGTAAGAGGTGGGACACTGTCTTGGCATTAAAGACCCCTTGGCTATGAACAATCACCAACAGTCAGTTAAAGAAATGCAGATCCAGAGGTGGTCAAAATTGGCTTTATGGATAACAAGGAGAACAAAGATGAAATATCAAACCAGTGCACCATATATGGTAAAATCAGATGTGAGGTGGACCTGCACCTTCCAGTCAAGGAGAAAAGAGCACAGTATAAAAGTGTTTTGGCAAACATAATCGAAATGACTCCCAGTAGATCCTTGGTTGAGGAATTTCCACCATCATACTCCTCCCAGTGGAGGACTCAGGGTGAAGATAACTCACTACATCTCTGCAAGGTGGGAGGTGGCAACTTCAGTGGAAGAATGAGCATAACACCAGGAAAATGGGTAGAAACTAGTAAGTATGTGTATAACAATTTTAACTGTAATGTTATCAAAACCTTTTCTGTAACAATAATAATTTCATTTTTCTTTTTATATCTGTAATAATTTGATGTTCACTAATCATAATTCTTTGATTAAAATATCAGTGTTTCATACATAGTTATAATAAATTATTGGTTTTACATATAAGATGTGTTTTCTTTTTGCTCACAGCAAGATTTCGAGTGTAACAAAAACACAGAGATTCCCAGCTGGGTATGGAGAGACAGCCTGATGTACAGATGCTTAAGTAGACCTTATTTCAAGTGATGCTTATTTGGCTGTAGTGGACTAGTGTGATTTCCTGTGGCAGGACACAGAGGAGAGGAGTAATGAGCTGCACTTCTCTCCTTCTTTCTTTTGTGCTGTACCGCTGCTTGAAAACACTAATACTATGAGTTTGAGGATGAGCCATGTAAGTATTTCCATGAGAAAAGGAAATGTTGTAAAACAGGACTCTTCACTCCAGCAAGCAATGGCATAACAAGATGCTATAAGCTGAACACAGATAAATTCAGACTGGGAATAAGCTGTGCATTTTTAACCTCAGGAACATTTTACTAAGTGCTTGCATGGATTCTCTCTGAGGGGAAATATTTCTTGTAGAGAGTAGTGTAACTGAGAATGGGGCAGAATTACGATGTAGTCATCTACACTTGAACCGTTCCTTGTGGCTCCCTTGAAAATCAGTGGAAAGACAGAGAATCACAATTAATTTGACCAGGGCACAACTAATTTTATGTGTTGTTAACAAATATCTATTCTAGGATGGAGTGGGATGGAAACAGCTATTGCTCAGTTGTGGCTGTTCAAGGAGCTTGAACGAATAGTTATGATGGAGCCTTCCACATACAAATATTCAAGATTTGGTGAGCTAGGCTCTAATGTCAGTGTCTTTTCATGTTAGTACCAAGACTGCCATCGTAACAAGCCGGAATAAGGAGCACACGCTGGGAAAGAAAGTCAGCTGTGAATGCACAGCAGCCCTTCGTGGGGATTTCTCCAGCTACACCAAAGCCACAGAGACAGACATGTGGCAAATTAGGCTGAGGAAAAATGGTGACAACCAGGAGAAAAAAATCAAAAAATCTCAACAACCTGACTGTCCTGTGACTTCATCAGAGGTGAGCAGTGAGAATTCTTCACACAGCTGTGCGCTTCATCCCTCCCTTTTATGATGCCCTTGAACCAAGGAGATTTGTTTGAGATCCCCACCAGCTAAAAAGCATTAGACACAGCCCATTACTGCCGTTTCTCATGGCTCATGCTCCATGACTTTAACTTATGCATCTATGTAGCTGTCATCACTTTGACAAACTGTATATGGAGGAGGCTAATCTTTCCCTCCCTTTATCGGCCATGAATGCTTCACCTCTTTGATCTCTGGCCAGTTTGTCATCATGTTTCCCGCATTTCAGGGATCACAGCTCCTGGATGAGATTTAGTCTGAAAAGCATAAAATCTGCGTGGGCGAGGAACTGTGCTTTGTAGTTGCACCCCCAGACCAAACAGAGCTCTCAAACCACTGGGCAACTCTATCTGGTTAAACATAAACCTGAACTTCTCTTGCAAGGAGCAGGTAGTGTGGCATGAAAAATAAGTATATATAATAGCTCCATTCCCACTGACCTGGTGTAAAAGCTTTCTGCATGTAGGCTGCTTCTGGAAATGATGTTTCTGCACATTCGTTTCCCCCCAAGAGTCACATAAGGATGGGGGTTTTTTTGTTCATTTTTGCTAAAATATAATTTAATTCCTCATTCGGTTCACCTCCAGGTCCATCTATGTTCTTCTGGTCCTTCTCAGTCCTGGGGACTGTTCAAGGCTGAAGGTTTGCATGCATTTGTTTAGGAATGAGTCTTTTGCTCACTTACGGCCTCTGTCCGTAAGCTCCCCCAATGCCTTGGGTCTATTGCCTCTTATCCTATCACTGTGCATCTTCAAGAAGACTCTGGCTCAGTCTTCGCTATTCCTTCCCGTTGGGTCATTGTAGACAGCAGTAAGGTCTTCCCTTAACCTTCTCTGCTCCAGGGTGAAGAAGACCAATCCCTCAACCTCTCCTCATACCTCCCGGGCTCCAACCCCCTGAAAACATCTGCTGGAGTTGCTCTGGTTTGTCAACATCTTTCTAGTACTGGTGTCCCAAAGCAGACGTATTTGTTATGATTTTTGCAGTATCTCAGCTCCTCAACCAGAAAGCTAAATGACATTTTTCCTTCTCCTTTCCTTTTCTCTCCTTTACTAGGAGAGTACATGGGCATGAACCACGTTGTCCCATCACAGCACGAGCCCTGTCCTCCAGCAGTACCTGCTCCATGTTACACATGACCATGGGATTAACAGCATTTTTACAGTTGCCATGAAACCAGGTGGCAACAACATGGCTCAGGTGGGCTGAGAGAGCAGTCAACCTGGTTTTTGATCTGCCAAAGCACTTGACGCTTGAATTAGGACAGAAACATGGTCAGGGCATGGATGTAATCTCAGGTACTTTGCAGGGATGAGGTATCATCACCCAAAATGAGGCAACAGCAACAGCAGCCTGTTTGCACACTGCTGCTTCACAAGCCCATATGTATCTTCTTGCACAACAGGTTGTAGCTTGAGACAGGTAGGAGGAAGAGGTTTTTTTTAATGTAATTTCCAGTTAGACTTTTTTTTTTTCTCCATTCCCAAAAAGATTCTGAAGCTCCCAATATTTTGGGTAATTTCCTTAGTAATTCCTAGAATTATGTTTGGTCTTTGATTGATGTTTTTTAATAGAAGAGTGGAAGTTTTACAAACTTGCCCAAACTAGTGAAAAATCAAAATTATTAATTTTGTTTAAATTAATTATTAATTTTGTTTTGTAAAAAAATCTGGGAATTTTTGGTTCAACAACAAAGAATAACTTGGCCTATTTCATATCTGAGCTCTCTGTAAACATTTCATGGAGATTCTTTGTCAACTGCTTGCAACAATGACAGAAGTGGGCTGTTTATTTTAAAAATAATAAAAAAACCACCTATGTAAACTATCTCAGGAAGTGTTTTGAAATGCTAGGAGAGGGCAATAGTTCATGTTGCAGGTGCGAGGCAAGGAGAACTTCAGGGAGAGATGGAAAACTTGATGTGACCAAGAGCTGTCTGAGGAAATCAGGCAGGACTTTTCTTGGTCAGTGGAGAAGAGACTGGCTTTGCAGTAGACAACCATCCCTCCATCCATCCATCCATCCATCCCACCCCTTCCTGACACTTGTATGGGGCTGGGATGAGTGGATACCTAATTTTTTGTTAATGTGAGTGTCTCTCAAAGTGATCTGCTTTCTGATCCTATCTCAGCTCAGCAATGAATTTTTGTAGATCAATCTGGCTGTAGCTTGTTGCTTCAGCTACCAGCTTGAAAGCTCTTCCCCTGGGCTTTGCAGCCATCTAAGATGGGTTTCCCTAGGGAGAAGCAGGTATCAGCCAGGACTCTCGATAAACACAACATCACTGTTTGCAGAGCTAAGCTACCTAAAACATATTTCTCTGAATATATTGTGTTTTCTCCCTTTCCCCAGTGGTAAAGGGAGTGAGTTGGGTGAACAGATGAATGCTCTGCTTGGAAGCCCTCCAGGTAAAATCCAGCTTTGTGACTGCACCATTTAGCACAGGCAAGGAAACTAGAAGGCAGCAAACACCCCTGCCAAAATGCTCTATGTTTGAGACTTGGCATGACTGCCTGTGAAAGGCATAGACTCATAGACTCATAGAGTTGTTTGGGTTGGGAGGAACCTTCAAAGCTCATCCAGTCCAAGCCCCTGCCATGAGCAGGGACATGTTCACCCAGATCAGGTTGCTCAGAGTCCCATCCAGCCTGGCCTGGGATGTCTCCAGGGATGGAGCATCCACCACCTCTCTGGGCAACCTGGACCAGGGTCTCACCACCCTCAGTGTAAAAGATTTATTCCTCATGTCTGGCCTGAATCTCCCCTCCTTTAGTTTAAAACCATCACCCCTTATCTGATCACAACAGGCCCTGCTAAAAAGTCTGTCCCCATCCTTCTTGTAGACTTCTTTTTTGTGCAGAAAGGCCACAATAAAGTCTCCTTGGAGCCTTCTCTTCTCCAGGCTGGGCAACTCCAACTCTCTCAGCCTGTCCTCCCAGCAGAGCTGTTCCAGCTCTGAGAAGCACGGACCTGTGTCATGCTTACAGTCCTCAGAGAGTAGTATGAATCTATTGTGTTTACTAATTCTTCCTCAGAAGAAACATTTCAGGAGGCCAAGGCATTTGTGACCTCCTGCTGAGATTGCAGAGCCATTCAGTAATATCTGTAGGAGAAGGCACGGAGGTTTCCTTTCATGTCCCTGTGTAAACGTGCACTTTGCTGCTGCTGACAACGTGAGCTGCAGTCTGAAGTTCAAGGTGTGCTCGTGCTATCCCCTCTGGAAAAGTATCACTAAATCCCTGCTGCCCGCAGAGCTGCACAGCAAGACCTCATCTCATTTACTGCTTATTTATTATTCACGGCTGTTCTCATTTGCTATGTTTCACCATGCACCTTTCTGATCAAGCCTGGAGAGACACACCTTCAGTGACACAAAGCCACATTTCCCTCCTGGAAAAAAAACCTGGATAGTTGTACCTAGAGTGAGTGTCACTGTTTGCTAGTAGAGTTGCATATGTGCATAGACAACAAAGCAGTTATGTACACCTGTAAAATCCAGGAAGCTCTTTTCAAAACTTACTTTTAAAACAAATCGAGGTGACTTATTTCAGTCAGAGAAGAATAGCCATGGTTATATAACAAGATTATCTTTCACATAATGGCTATATAAATATGACTCATGCCCTTAAGAGTAAGGCTGTGTCATCAGTCGATGATAATGCACTTGCAAATCTGTGCTCCCTGTGCAGCTTCCCCTTTGCAAACAAACTCTGAAGGACTCGGTACAGCACAGCCACTGTTTTGTAGTCCTCTGAAGAAGAAGAATACAGACTGTTGCTGTAATATTGAAAGATATCCAGCTCCAAGTGACAGCAACTGGTGTACAGTGAAAGGCATTTTGAGAGTAAAGCACAGAAAAAGGAGTTACCCCCAGTATGGGTCCAGATCTAGAATTATCAAAGAGTTACAGTTGGAAGGGAGATCTCAGATCTGCGTTCTAACCCCCTGAACAAAGAAAGGCTGGTTTGGGGTTCGGTCCAGCTAATTTCCTCACTAGCTGCTGTTATTCCACACATAAGCAGAACCATGTGAGCACAGATCTGTCCTCTCCTTCCCCAGCCCCAAGGCAGTAGCATGAGCCACAGTGTTGCTTTGCACAAACAAATACCTGTGAAACACCTAAATTAAAGTCCTGATCTAAATTTCATGGTGAATTATATAAGTTGAGAGACTTTCCCCACCCTACAGTGGGTTGAGGGTGGGATGGTAACTGAGTCATCATCATAGTTGCTCTGAACCATCAGCTCTCCCTTATTCATGGCTGAACAACATTTCTTGCAAAACACACAGTTTCTGCTCTTTGGGACTTGTTTGCAACCTGCCTCTGATTTACTTTGGAGTAATCAGTCATTTAAAAGTGTTCACAAACCACACAGGTCCTTTGTTTTTTATTTTTGCAAAGGGCTTTAGTTCGGTGTCACGTATAAGGATGCACAGGCTTACAGCATGGCCTCTCAGACTATAAAATGGGAAGAATATTTATCACTCAGCTTTGATGCTGAAATCCTTGTGCCTAAATTCAGACTCTGAGCTCCTCTGAGGGAAAGCTGCTATAGAGCTTCGAAGCCTTGTTTCTATGATTTGTTAGCTTGGCAATGAGTCCTTACCAGTGCTGCCATTTGATTTATACCCAGGGAGTGCAGGACACTTTCCAGATGCAAAGGTACTGGTTTTCCTGAGAGAAGAATCTCACAGAAAGCCTGAAACTTGGCTGGAAATGTTGCAGTCTTCTTTCCCCAAAATCAAGGTCTGGATGCCCAGCGCATCCTTGTCCTAGTTATGAGACTGAATTGGAATATGCAGCTATTTATAATGGAAACCTATATATCGGTACCAAAAATAGAGTGGAATAAAATGTCATGAGGAATTAAAAAAACATTAGAAATAACAGCAGTGCATTTCAAGAGCTGCAGGTATGCCACAGACCTGATTTGCTTTAAAAACTGTTTACTTAGGTGGTCACTAACTCTGCTGCATCTTTCCAGTCCTATAGTCATGGAAGAATTTGGGCCAGGACGTGGGTAGATATTGAGTTTGAATAAGAATATGAAATGAGGAGCAGGAAAGGTTTGGCACTATGCCTGCTCCTGCAATCAGCTGCAAACTTCTGGGAGGTTGTAGGTGGTGTTTGACAGCTAGCTGGTGCTCGACTACAAACAAAGTATCTCCCAAAAACCTCATTAATCTTTGATGCACCTACTTCTACCTAATGAAACAATCAAGTTGTAAGATGTTGTTTCAAGGTTTGCGTGATTACAAAATACCAGAAACACCATTAACTCTCCCTTGGCCTCCAGGACTGTCAAGATTATGCCAAAGTAAACAAGTGAAACTATTGAGCAAATAGAGATAAGCAATAATGTGGGCTGGGTAGGACTTTGAGCAACCTGGTCTAGTGGAATGTGTTGCTGCCCATGGCAGGAGAGTTGGAATGAGATGAACTTTGAGGTTCCTTCTAACCCAAAGTATTGCATTCTATTCTATTCTATTCTATTCTATTCTATTCTATTCTATTCTATTCTATTCTATTCTATTCTATTCTATTCTATTCTATTCTATTCTATTCTATTCTATTCTATTCTATTCTTTCCCTTCCCTTCCCTTCCCTTCCCTTCTTCTACTCTATTCTATCCTACTCTACTCTGCTACCCCTGAGATGTTTCCAGAAAAAAAGAAAAATTGAATGCATGAACATCCATTTACATTTTGCTGCTATTTATCGTGTGACACAGCATTTTCTATATGGGTTAGAGTCACTTGTGTGACCAAGTGATTGTCCCCTGATCAGAAAGTTAGTGCTTGACTGCACACACTTGATATTTCTTTCCCACAGACCTCGTGGCTTGTTGAAGTACCAATGTATCAACAACTGCATTTTATTACATGTGAAAAAAAATGTTACATGTCTTCTAAACTTTTTCTAAGGAGTTCAAGAGGATTTTGACAAGGGGCCCTAAAAGCTGAAGCTCACCCCTGTGCATGCATTCTCGCACTGCCAGTGGTGGGGAATTACTGTGTGCACACGTGTGCTCTGATTAGGTGACAGAAGATCCTGCTCATCCCTCTTTTTCGTTTAGTGAAAAATGTTTGTTTTCCCTGCCCCATTCAGGAGAACTAGCATAACAAGGGGATGCCAGTGAGAGTCTCATCTATGTTCCTCCACTGAATAAGGATTCATGAATTGCTTCCATAAAGGGATAATGTTGTAGCACAGAGACTGCCACAACAAAACACCTCTCAGCTCCTTTATCCAGCCCAGGAGACCACTGCAACAACAGGTTGTCTAAGGATCATTTTTGTGATGGCCTTCTAGCTCACGAAATCTTGCACATAGCTTGGATCTCTCAAGGTAACCATGGCTTGAAGATGACACAGTCACAAATAATGAAGATTATTGTGCTTGGAGAGCTGATCCTACAAGAGTATATCAGAACAAGCTGGCTTGTTTAGCTAAATAAACCATCTGAGACAGGACAAACTGCCCATAGAAATACCATCTCAGAGGAGGGAGAAGCAAGAGCAATATTTTATTGCAAATGTGGTTTTTGATCATCACAGCATTAAGAGTCTGGAACAATCTCCTGCTAGCGGAGCCATAGACATGCATATCCTTCTGGACATTTTTTTTCTTTAAAGGACTGATGAGAAGAATCTTAGACTCATAGAATCATTTCAGTTAGAAGAGACCCTCAGGATCATCGAGTCCAACCATAACCTAACTCTAGCATTAAACCATGTCTCTAAAAACCTCGTGTAAATGTCTTTTAAACCCCTCCAGGGATGGTGACTCCACCACTGCCCTGGGCAGCCTGTTCAAATGCTTCACAACCATTTCCGGGAAGAATTTTTTCCTAATATCCAACCTAAACCTACCCCGGCACAACTTGAGGCCATTTCCTCTTGTAAGGATACGGGTTGAGTGTGATAAGTTTAGGAGAACCTTTAAGTGTGCTCCTTGAGGTTAGCACTAAAACCCCTTGAGATACCTAGACTTGCTTCCTATGCATGAGGAACCCCAACTCTCCTGAGAGATTTTTGCAGGGCTGACACAGCAAAAATGTGCTTGCAGAAGACCCTATCATGATCTGAGGATATCAGAAAGCAAAACCAAACCAAACCAAAAAACACCTCCTAGTTGCATTCCTCAAAGGCAAAGATAAACTAGACCCCTTCACAAGTTGGCCATGGCAGGTGGCCTATAGCAGTTTGGCTAAAATCCTTTCTTTTCTAGGGTAGAATTCAGATATCTTTCTGCTAACTCTCCCCTCCTCACCAGATTGGCTTTCCTCCTCTGCTGTTAGTGCATCAGTCTGTCACCATCTCCTGGGTGTTTGTTTCACTGTCAGATTTGTATGTCATCTCCAAACACAACGACAGCTGTCTTTACACTAAAAACAACTAATTCCCTTGTGTTCTGCCTCCCCAGAGCCAGGAGATGGGCAGCAGCCAGGAAAGCATAAAAACAAATTCTGGCTCGTTTTTAGCCCAGCTTTACAAGGACATGGCTCACGTGATCATGGATTTGTGTGGGTACAGGTAAGAACACACAACTGCTGGTTTGATATGGTTGCATGGCCAGAGTTTGTGAAGTTTCTGGGGGTTTCAGGAAAACAAATATTCAGATGGAAGAGACTCTGCTGAAGCCTTCTGTGAGACTGCAGACAGCTCAGCCCTTTTTAAGGCTTCAGAGGATCCATGACAAAGAGATACATCAAAGCACGTTGTTAACGAGGCTTTGCTGTTCTGCCACTTGCAGCACATGTTGAGTGTTTCCTGGTGTCATGAGAAATCCAGAGCCCACCCTCTGCCTGTGGGTCAGTGATTCTTGCTGAGGGTGGTGGCAAATCCCTCTGCAAGCATCTCCCATCATTCAAGGTGCAGCCTTACCAGTGCCAAGTCCAAAGCAGTGACCGTCCCCCTGTACTGGGCACTGGGGAGGCTACACCTGGAATCTTGGTTCAGTTTTGGGCCCTGCATGACAAGAAAGACCTTGAGGTGCCGGAGTGAGTTCAGAGAAGGGAATAGAGCTGGAGAAGGGGCTGGAGCACAAGTGTGATGGGAGCGGCTGAGGGACCTGGGGCGTTCAGCCTGGAGAACAGGAGCTGAGGGGAGACCTTCTGATCTCTGAACTGCCTGAAAGGAGGTTGCAGCATGGAGAGGGTTGGTCTGTTCTCCCAACTTACAAGCGATGAGAGGAAATGGCCCCAAGTTGCACCAGGGGAGGTTTAGATTAGATATTAGGAAAAACTTCTTCATGGAAGGGTTGTTGGGCATTGAAACTGGCTGTCCAGGGCAGTTGTAGAGTCACCATCCTTGGAGGTGTTTAAAAGACATGTAGATGAGTTTCTTAGGGACATGGTTTGGTGGTGAACTTGGCAATGTTGGCTTAACAATTGGGCTTGATGATCTTCAAGGTCTTTTCCAACAAAAATGATGCTATGATTCTACGCTTATTGGTCAAAAATAATTTATTTTGCAAGGAGATGAAGGGATGTTCATTCCAGTCCCAATTTCAGCTGGAGTGAGCTCTACTTCTCCAAACACCAGGGCAAGGCTGTCATTAAAAGAAGAGTCAGACAATGCTTCAGTGCTGATGTGCCATCGCTGGTGTGACCAAGGGCACAGCAAATTGCCCTTGCAAGGGGTAGGAACAGCATGAAGACACAGAAAATCTATTCACCCCTTGTATTCAGAGACCTGCTGGTCATAGGGAGCACATAGTGGTTTTGTTCAGATGACTGCGTTAGATTTTTGGGACTCTGAGCCACAGATTTCATACACTATGGCTTTCGGTTGCCTTTAATATTATAGGTAGGCATGGATTTCAGCAACATGCCCATGAGGGACTAGTGCAAAATCAGTTGGTCCCAAGGCACAATGTCCTTACCCACGTTTACTAAGTGTATTCACAAGCTTAAATCTCGGTCAGCACTAAAGATGTGTTGCAAGACCGCTCTTGGAGCTAACAATGTGTGACAATTCCCATCTGTTTCATAGGGGTGACTGAAGAAAGGGGATCAGGATCCAGACCAGACTCAGCTAGGGCACAGAGTGGTTAATTGACGTGTCTTGTGTTTTTTAAAATCTCACGGCAAACTGTAGACTGGAGCCTCAGGGAATGGGGATGAAAGATGCTGGGAAGGCACTTGAAGCACACACAGGCCATCTGCACCATCCTTTTACAATACTCTGAGCATCCCTCTTGGGTTCAAGTGACCCTAAATGTCTTCGCCCTCTCAACATATCAATTTCAGACACACTAAAATTTCTGTTCACCTCATTTTTAGGGGATTTGCCTTATTTCCAGACCTGGGGCTGTACTGAATAAAGAGGCTTTGAATTTATGTTCCCCTGGAATTAGGGATGCAAGAGTCGTGCAGGACAGCAATGAAGACATCTGAGAGAGGATGTGCCGGTGTGTCAGAGGCAGCCATTCCAAGTCATCCATAGCCTAATATGGAAAAATAGATCTATTTTAAGAAGAGAAAAAAAAATGTGTACATGATAGATTTTAGGTGAGAAATAATTTGGGACTGATATTGAAAATGATACCACTCCTGCTGCACATCAGTCCTGCCAAGCGCATTCTATAATTAATAACTACTTCAGATGAAGTGACTTTCTTTTGAATGTGCGGTATTAAACATTTAAATCCCTATCTGTAAATATGAGACTGTGGCAGATATCTCCATAAGCCTTGCAGCTACATGCTAATGTATATTTATATTCTAGATAGGTATTTTTAGAAAGAACTACAAGTTCTTTCTGTATTTGATTACATCAGAACTCTGTCTTACATTAAATGTCTGGAATGCAAAAATATCCCCCTTTTTTTTTTTCTTCTCTTGGAGTTCTACAATAACTTCTGCCCTTGTTTTGTCTCTTTTTCTTTCATGCCCACCTGGATTTGCGTGCCTTCCAAGAGGGCTGTATTTTTTTTACCACTTTTCCTCTCAAAGAAGACAAAAATATATAAAATTAAAAGAAACCAAGCAGAAAAACAGCTCCTGGTGTTTCCCACCTTGTAGCTTGAGCCAGCCTGCAATCAGAGCATATCAGGATAACTACCATCATTCATGGCTACACATGATGTGACCAGTGTCCTGCTGTGGAAAGCAACTGCAAATGATCCCTTCTGGAAATCCTGGTCCTCTTAGTCACACTGTTTGATGTTTTGCTTTCCCACAGCACCAGTGATGCTTTTGTGGGAATCAATCAGCAGGATTGAACCTGGGTCCTGATCCAGCCCAAGCCAAGGCTGCATGTGTCTTGTGTTTCCAGAGGAGGAACTATCTTTTGAAATGTCCACATCACCTTCAAGACTCACGGAACTCATGAAGAAAGGTCATGCCAGGCAGATATATCACCCTGATGGTTGGCTGGAAGTGTGACACAGCAGAGGACACCAGTTTGAATATCCTCACCTGTGTGGGTCTGCAAACACCTTGCCAAAAGTTTCGCCTCTCTCGTGCTTTACTCTTTAATTTCTAGATGAATGGAAGCAATTACAGGTTGCCCAGAGAGGTGGTGGATGCCCCATTCCTGGAAACATTCAAGGCCAGGTTGGATGTGGCTCTGAGCATCCTGATCTGGGTGAAGATGTCCCTGCTTATTGCAGGGGGTTGGACCAGATGAGCTTTGAAGGTCCTTTCCAACCCAAACAGTTCTATAATTCTATGATTTGCGACTGAAAGCAGGTGATGCAGATCAGGGCTACATATCTATAGGGCTGCCCCACATTAGCAGAAGGGCTGGAAGATGATGAAAGAGGCAACTTCTTGGCCAGATAAAGCATAAAGCACTGAGGAGTGCCCTAAAGTCTGGAGATAAAGTCTCTGGATGTGCACAGAATGACTTCTGGCAAGAAAAAGCCCCCAGAGGGGCAGGTGAAATCCTTCAACACAGCAACAGCAGTGCTGGATACTGCCTGCTGTGAAGCCTCATTTTGTAGGGCTGAGAGGCTCCAAGACTTTTCATGGCCCTTTGGAGACACATCTCTCTCTGTTCTATTTTATTCAGCCTATATTTAAAGTTCTTCCGCTGTATGTCCACTTGACCCAGTGACGCAAAAGTCTGCCAGCTCCTTTGAATGCCCTGGCAGTATCCTGCATTTGCTGGGGCAGTGGTTCTTGCTGGGTTCAATTCCTAGGGACCAAATAGCAAGAAAAAAATAGAAGCAATAACCAAAGCAGCAGCAAATCAAATTTTGCAAGGACTCGCAGTGACAACTGTTCAGGCTGTGGCTTGTGGCTAACACAGCCTGTACCTGACACTCTGTGTGAAGGGCTTTTCACCTCTCCTAATTTAGGAACATACTGCGAGTGCTTTGAAGCTAAACCCTGCCTTTGACTCTGCTTGGCTACAGTAGATGCTCGCTGCTCTGACGGCGGAGCCACATTAACAGGGATGTCCCAGGAGACGTGCAGTGTGATACAGGATGCTCACAACCAACACCAGTGATGCGAGGAGGGCAGTGCTCCCCACCCACAGCATCTTTGCAGAAAAGAACAGACCCCAAATGCTTGCTCACAACTGTCTGCTTGCCTTGCAGTCTGAGCTCAGATGCTTTATCTTCTTCTGCTGAGAGAAGCTGCACTACGAAAATGCCCAGTTCTTCCCATGCATGCCACTGCTGAGGCTCTTGTAGCCACTGGACAGTACTTTACATTTCTTCTACCCTTCTCCCTCTCCTCTTCCAGTGGGGATAACCTTAAATCCAGCTCTTGCAAGGAGCATTTTGGCACACCCTTGCTTGTCCTTTTCTGTTGCTTTTCCTCTCTCTGGTACACGGCAGTTTGGATCTGCAGGAAACCAGCCAAAGAATTGTCCTCCTTGCAGGCTCTGCTGCCCCATTCCACCTCCCTGGGCAAAGGCTGAGCGCACAAGAAAGATGCTGCAGTCTGAAAACCAGAGGACCCAACTTTATTTACTAGATTGTCATCCAGAAGGGAACCCTCACACTCCCAGTCCCTCTGTATTCCAGCCTTGCCCCCTCTGAGTGTGGAATATCTGGAGGAAAGTTCAGCCTATGTTAGCGTAGGACGGGACCCTGCAGCCAGTATGGAAAGGTCACTGGGGACAGTGACTTACACCAGAGCTGGAATCCGGGATGGAAAAGGTGATTTTGTGATTCTGTGATATGGCGATGATGGTGGTTTGTTTCCGGCCTCACATCAGGCTGGTTTTGGAACAGGGGAATAGAGAATGGACGAATAGGAAGCAGAAGCTGATGCTCTGTGTCTGCAAGGATGGATGCAATATCGGCATTTGAGTAGCTCCCAATCATTATCCTCTCAATGGTATTTTTCCCACCTTAAACCTCAGCAATGAAAGGATGTCTCAGGGAAGCTGTGGCTGTTTTAGTGAAGCACAGCACCAGAGGAAGTTTAGATTAGATATTAGAAAAAATTTCTTCCTGGAAAGGGTTGCTGGGCATTGGAACAGCCTGCCCAGGGCAGTGCTGGAGTCACCATCCCTGGAGATGTTTAAAAGATGCATGGATGAAGTTCTTAGGGATGTGGTTTAGTGACAGTGGTAGGTTAATGGTTGGACTCGATGATCTTGAAGGTTTCTTCCAACCAAAATGATTCTATGATTCTATGATTTCATCTCTAGAAAAAAAAGGGTTTCATCAACCTCCTGAGCCCCAGGCTTGCACAGGGCCCTCCGCCAAGGAGTGCAATGCCTTGTCAATGTTTTCTTGCAAATGGTACTGAGATAGACTTTAAGAAACAATTACCTCTGTGCAATGAAGAAAAACAACCCCGTTGCTTATTCCTTTAGTTTCCTGGCTGATGTCTTGCAGAAACAGAGCAAAAATGGACTTTGGCACAGAGAAGGTTGCAGGGTTAGTATGAACACACAAGAATGGTCCATGGGATGTACCCAAGCTCCCACTCTGCCCTTGCTCTTACAGTTTGTCCCCTGGATGAGCTCTGGCAATAGGAACAGAGCAAATGGGAAGTTTCCTGGATCTCCCCCACCAGAGAGGGCTGAGAGATAGGCACACCTGACTCATTTATATCTATTTTCACTCCAACTGGTTTTACAGCAGGTGGAACATCAAAATCAATCTTACAGATGCTCCAAGGGACAATGCAGCAAATCCCCAGCTGGGACTCAGTAGCGCTGTTAACTGGTGTGAGTGAAGCTGTTGGGTTTTCTCAGAGTTGAAGGTCTGGGATAATCGTTACTTTTCCTTTCCTCCAATCTTGTGAAGCGATTGGAGAAGGCAGAGGAGCGGAAAACGTTGCTTGAAATGTCCTGTAAAACATTTGGGAACGGAAATCCAGGAACTCTGATTAAAACCTGAGCTCAGGAAAAGGGCTGCTGAGGGTTTTGGGTAGCCAAACTCCCAATCCCTGTCTACAACTACCTGAAAGGAGGTTGTAGCATGGAGGGTGTTGGTCTCTTCTCCCAAATAGCAAGTTATAGGACAAAAGAAAATGGCCTAAAGTTGTGCCAGGGGAGGTTTAGATTGGATCTTAGGAAAAAATCTTCCTGGAAAAGGTTGTAAGGCATTTGAACAGGCTGCCCAGGGCAGTGGTGGAGTCACCATCCCTGGAGGGGTTTAAAAGGCGTTTAGATGAGGTTCTTAGGGACATGGTTTAGTGCTAGAGTTAGGTTATGGTTGGACTTGATCCTGAGGGTCTCTTCCAACTGAAATAATTCTATGATTCTATTCTGTATTTTTTCTGTAGTGGGTCTAATCTGCCATGGCCTGGTCCAGCGTGTATTTAGAGCTTTCCAGAAATACATCCCATCGCAACACATGAAGGCTGAGCCCTTCTGAACTCATTCTATAGCTTATTCTAGACAGAACTAAGTGCCAGCTCTCTAAAATTACAAACCGCACTCTTTTGAGCAAGTAGTGAGAGGGGACCAGCATCTATCTGCTGCTCTGACTCAGGAGATAGTACCAAAAGTGGAAAGAAAATAAACCAAACTCCTGATGGAGGGTTACAGGACTTTTCTGGGGGGTTGTACACAGGAATATAATGGAGACCCACAGGCACAGGTTGTGTGGGAGCTTGAGGAGACCTGGGAAAAAAGCACTATCCAAATCCGGTGTGTGTACAGCCCCTGATCTTGCTGGGGGTGAGCCCAGAGCAACAGCCTTGCTGGCCCAACCCAGGCCCTCCCGCTGCGCAGAGCTGTAGTGCTTCATCCACTGCTGCTCCCCACAGAGGAAAGCTGCAGGGGGAGATGTGGGTCCTGAGGACCAGAAACAGCCGAAGGTGAGGAACACCTGCTTAGCAGCTGGAAACTGGAAATTTGAAGGTTTTAGGTCCAGGCGCCCAAACTCTTGGCTTGAATTCCGTTGAATTCACAGCATTGAAGATGGGTGAAGCTACATGTTGGTGAAGAAGGTTATTCCAGAGGTATCTAAGAGTTCACAAGGCAGCTTGGCAGAGAGAGGAGTGGGGATGTTTTGACTGGAGCATAGGTCCTTGTAGTGTTACGGAGCATACTGGTG
This sequence comes from Caloenas nicobarica, assembly GCF_036013445.1. Classification (NCBI taxonomy): domain Eukaryota; kingdom Metazoa; phylum Chordata; class Aves; order Columbiformes; family Columbidae; genus Caloenas; species Caloenas nicobarica. Next base: position 163,522,348 of record NC_088246.1, on the reverse strand, counting down.
GAGTGTGCCAACAACCACGGCCATCAGACACAGTGCTGCAGACCTGCTTCCCACCCTACTGATGCTCGAAGCCCCGTTGACCTCCTCCGGCTCTTTTTCATGGGTCCTGTCGTCGTCGGTGCAGAGGTCGGTGTAGCAGCATGACTCGTGTGTCTTTGCCCCTATTGCATTATGAAAGAGGATGCATTCCACGTCACAGCTTCTGGTCACGGTGATGTTGCCAAAAAAGGGATAACCTGAAACAGGTAGATTGGAGAAGGGGAGAAGGAGAAGAGAAAAAAATGATGAAGGAAGGCGCAGACAGCTGTCATTGAGAAACACCGACTGAGGAAAGTTGTCCTCCCCCTCTGCTCTGGTGAGACTGCATCTGGAGTTCTGTGTCTAGTTCTGGGCTTCCTAGCTTAAGAAAGACAAGTAACTTCTGGAGGGAGTCCAGCAGTGGACTACAAAGATGATTAGGGGCCTAGAGCACCTTTCTCATGAGAAGAGACTGAGAGAACTGGGTCTGCTCAGCCTGGAGAAGGTGAAAGGGGATCTCGTCAATGTTTATAAATATCTCCAGGATGGGTGTCAAGAGGATGGACCAGACTCCCTTCAGTGGTACTGAACAACAGGATGAGGGGCAATAGGCACAGACTGAAACACAGGATGTTCCATCTGAATATGAGGAGAAACTTCTTAACTTTGAAGTGCCAGAACCCTGGAACAGGCTTCCCAGAGAGGTTGTGGAGTCTCCTTCTCTGGAGACATTCAAGACCCGTCTGGACACATTCCTGTGTGATCTGCTCTGATGACCCTGCTTTAGCAGGTGGGTTGGACTAGATGATCTCCAGTGGTCCCTTCCAACCCCAACCATTCTGTGATTCTGTGAGGACAAATAACAGTAAAGTTTTTATAGGTAAATAAAGGCAAATAAGGTGTTGAACATCTCTAATCCATGGGTGCCTGTAATCCAGACTGCTCTTTGTATGAACAGGTCAGCTGGTTCTCCCTGTTGCCTCCCTCTCTCCCTACTGCTCTTTCTAAATTTATTCCAGCATGGACAAAAGACTCAAGTCGCTTGTTCAAGTGAGTTGCTCCTGCAAGGGCTCTGTATAAAGGATGGCAGTGCCAAGACGCACTGGTATAACACTGTCATGGTCACTGGTGAGACCATTGGTGTTAGGTGAAAGTGTCTATGAACAAGGAAGAAGCCTCTGGATTTCTGTGGTGTGTTTGCACACATCCATAGGTTCAGGGTCTGTAAGGGCATAGAGGTAAGAAAGGCAAAACAGAACGAGTAAGCAGGATGAGTCCTGCATGTTTCACTATGAAGCTCTGAATCTGATGGATTTTTTTCCTTGGGTGTCTCCACCTGGATTCTTATAGAGACGTTAAAGGATAATCCAAGCTGGGACTAGGAAGGGGAGAAGGAAGTTTGGCCAGCAGGTTGAGGGAGGTAATTCTGCCCCTCTGCTCTGCTCTCATGAGGCTCCCTTGCAGTCCTGCATCCAGCTCTGGGGTCCTCAGTACAGGACAGACATGGACCTGTTGGAGAGAGTCCAGGGGAGGGCCACAAAAATGATCAGAGGGATGGAACACTTCCCCTGTGAGGACAGGCTGAGGTGGGGTTGTTCAGCCTGGAGAAGAGAAGTCTCCAGGAAGACCTTAAAGCAGCCTTCCAGTACTTAAAGGGGCCATACACGAAAGATGGGGAGGGGCCCTTTATCAGGGAGTGTAGTGATAGGACAAGGGGTAACAGTTTTAAACTTAAAGAGGGTAGACTTAGATTAGATATAAGGAATAAATGCTTTGCCATGAAGCTGGTGAGGCCCTGGAACAGACTTCCCAGAGAAGTTGTGGATGCCCCATCCATGGAAGGCCAGGTTGGATGGGGCTTTGAGCAACTTGGTCTAGTGGAACGTGTCCCAGTCCATGGTGGGAGGCTGGAACCAGATGATGTCTAAGATCTTTTCCAGCCCAAACTGTTCTATGGTTCTACGATTTCTCCCTGTGAACACCCACACCAAGCAATGAGACTTACCCGAGTCTACGGAGTGCAGTGTTGTTGTGCATACGGTGGCTTCCGGGGGACACTCAGTGATTGTTCTGCACTGGGCAATGTCCCTTTGGTCTGTGCATGTGTAACATCGTAAGGATTGGGCTGCAGAAGGGAACAGAACCATGTCCAACCTGGTCATAGCAGTGAAGGTAGACATCAAGTTTGCACCTTCTCTGTTCTGTGGTGGGGACTATATGATGGTCAGTCCCCTTCATCCACCCTTGACCAAGAAGCAGAAGCCTCAGAAACTCAGCACAGCTGGAGGCAATGGCAAAGCTTGGATGTGTCAGGGGGGAGAGACCAAATTCCAGCACCAAAGGACAAGGATGGTGGTGTGGGAGTTGAGTGTGATCACTACCTTGGGGGCTCAGCAGCCCCAGAAGGGCAGGGATCTAGAGGAATCTATTTCTTGAGCCACTTTGATAGGATCTTTATATCGTCTGTAAGAAATGCTGTAGCACATAGCAAAATAGCTCCTTCTTTTGAGAGCAGTATTCACCAGCACCGAATGGCTGGCAGTTCCCCAGTCCCTCCACCCAAAGCGACAGCTCCTTCATGCTTGTTTAGAGGAACTTCTGCAGAACTTAGCAACTGGGAGCAGAATTTATATTTCAGAGCTGCATCAGAGATCCAAAAGGCTGAATGTGGCCTAAAAAGCACTTTCATCAGGGGCTACTGCTGCTTTTTAAAAGAGATGATGCTACAAAGCTCTTGCTGGCTGCCTGCTGACACAGGAACACCTTTACATATGCAAGCACTGATCACAGCAGTTGCTCAAAAGTCTCTCTACGAGACTTGTCCATCCACAGCCAGTAGATACCGAGTGTGCATATTTTTTGGAGTCATGCTGGTGTTGCTTGATGACAGAAACCAGCCGGGTCTGATATTTTCTATTCAGCATGCCTTCTACCAACACGGCAGCTAAGAACCACTCAAATGTGTCTACTGCCATCTACTGGTATAATTGAGGAGGGACAATGCTTTCTTGTCAAATTTTTGCAGCGTTTGCTGTTACAGAGAAAATTCTGGGACTTTGTGATAAGGATAAACGTTTTTGAAGGCAGTTGTCTGAATATCTGACTCTAGAAAGAATGTTCAGGGCATCTAATTCTCGCGGCACCTCCTTTGAAAAATTCATCTGTGCAATAAGAGCAGAGGCTTTCTTTGTCCTCTTTGCAGGGATAGGAAGGACTTTTTAGTGTAAGCAGTGGTGGTGCTCTTGTGCCCATATCCTTTATAAGCTGATGTGGTGGAGTGATCACTCTTTACCTGAGCTGAGAAAATCAGTAGATCCCTTCCAAATGACCCATTAAAGGTTTTTTTTAATATTTTAACATATAGTGCCCACTGAGAGAGAAAACATAGCATTGTCAACCTTGCAAGCATGGGGCAGTTCATGAGTGTGTAGAACTGGCTCACGTAGGGATGGAGCCATGCTCGTTTAAAGCATCTGAGAAACTGATTTACAGCTTTTGGTTTGAGATGGTTTCAAAACTTCATAATTTTCATGGGTGAGCAGGGCAATGCCATGGGTTCTGGAGGAGTTAATTCCAGTTAAGAGCAGGTTTAAGGAAGAAAACCTTCAGCCACCTTGTTTTTTGCTGATGCTGATGGAGCACTCAGAGGACACTGGTTTTGTAGGAAGGTTGTAGTGGAAGAGGTAAGCCCAAAACCATAAGGACCAGAACAGAAGAACGGAACACGGAGGACAGTGCTGTGTCCTGATCTAAGGCCAATAATTCACCATTCATCACTGTCCAACAGTATCTTCTACCCCTTAATAGAAAACCTCTGGAAGATTAATGGTCACAGACATGTTCCTCAGCTGCAAGAGCTGTGCCTAGACCAGACGCCTCCCACTGGATCAGCCCAGAAAACCCATTTCTGCCTCCATCTCAACTATAAACAAAAGGCTGGTGATGCATCTCTGTTTCTATAAAACACTCCAAGACCTGTGGGTAGAAACCTGCTCTGTCAGTTCCTCGGCAGTTCCATTACATCCAGGACGGGACTAGACCCAGAAGGAGTAAAGGAAACACAGAATATGCCTCCTGCGAAATATAAGGAAAAAAAGAAGAAGAAAAGAAAATAAGAAAAGAAAATAAGAAAAGAAAGAAAAGAAAAGAAAAGAAAAGAAAAGAAAAAAGAAAAGAAAAGAGAAAAGAAAAGGAAGAAAGGGAGAAAGGGAGAAAGGGAGAAAGGAAAGGAAGAAAGGGAAGGGAAAAAGGAAAGGAAGAAAGGAAAGAAAGGAAGGAAAGGAAGGAAGGAAGGAAGAGAAAGAAAGAAAGAAAGAAAAAGAAAGAAAGAAAGAAAGAAAGAAAGAAAGAAAGAAAGAAAGAAAGAAAGAAAGAAAGAAAGAAAGAAAGAAAGAAAGAAAGAAAGAAAAAGAAAGAAAGAAAAAGAAAGAAAGAGAAAACAAACCCAGCAAATACTGAAAAGTAAAAAATTGCAGAAGCAGTGTAGAAGTAACTGCACCTGTCCTGGTTCAGCTCTGTAGTGGGTTTTGCCCAGAGTATGTCCTTCAGTCAGCAGTTAGGTTTGCTTCAGAGACAGGTGGAAGGAGTAATGAGGGTAGGAGGGATTAAAAAAATCCAGTGCAGCCTGAAGAAGAGACCCAAACTGCTTCCATGCATAAAGAATTGCAAGGTGTCTGCCTTTCAACCTTCTTTCACTTGCAAGCCTTTGAATGATATTCAAATAGCCATTTCCAGGTGGAGATGTTCAACCCCTGCCCAAGCTGCCTTTCCTCTGAGATCTTTTGGAATCCCATGAAAGCAGCCTGAGGACCTCTGGGGCCCATGGGCTGTAGGTTAAAATATTCTGGGTTAGTGTCACCCCAAGGATGACTCTGTTCCAGGCCAAGGATGTATTTGCAGTGGGTCACAAATAGATGGAGTAAGAACGCAGTAATGACCAGACACTGCTACCAGCTTGCCCCAGACCTGTCAGACACCAAACCTAAACAGACCCAGCAGAATTGCTCATCTCCACATATATGCTAGTGCCTAGAAATGAGTGATTGCTTTTCCAAAATTCTTGGAGTTATTTCTCATATCCTCACTCATATCTATACTGAAGCTTCACCCTCTGGTTTTCAGAGTTTCCAGCCAACCGTGAGGTTTTAAAGATGGCAGGAGCTCAGTATGAACATACCCCATCCCATCCCTGAGGGGACAAGTTGGCATCTTAAGATCTTCTACTGCCCTGTGCCATGTGGCCAACATTCACACCTGAGCCTTACAAAGTGGTGTGTCGGTCCCCTTCATCCCAGGGTACGATATGAGCAGGGTTGGGTGACAGGCGACCACCTACATATCCGAACAATGTGCCTTGCTCTCCATCATGTGCCGTGTCTCATCCTACCAAGAATGCATAACTCCTTTCTCCATTCACGCTCTCCATTGACCTTCTTAAATACATAAAGGTGTTATTTCCCCTACCTGGGGATTACCAGATCTTTCTGCACTGATGTTTTTTCCCCTTCCCACCCAGGTATTCCCCAGAGGGTCCCTGCAGCAATGGGAAGGCAGTGGTCTTACCCAAGTCCACGTACATCAGGCCAAGCAGCAGCCCAAGCAGAAGTGTCTTCATGCTGAGAGCAGATCTGTGCAGTCAGGGCAGTAAAGGAGAGCTGCTTCCAGGGAGCTTTATATGTTTTCCCACCCTCCACCTCCTGTTGATCCTGTGGGCGGACTCCCTTGGGGTGGTCGGGACAGAGCTCAGCTCCCGACTGGAATTGGATTTGTAGAGCAACAAGTTCCCCGAGGTGACATCACCGCGATGAGCAGACTCCTGCCATACGTCATCCCTTCTTCACGTTTATGTCCTGGGGCCGGTCCTGCGAAAAAGGAAAAACACAGTGTGCACTGCAAGGGGTGGTCCCACACCAGTGCTTGGATGGGAAATGTGACAAGGAATGTCTGTTCCTTGGAGTCTGGCCCCGCGAGCAGAGAGCTGGGTTGTGTCACTCGTGTTGCATTGGGCAACAAGAGTCAAGATGCAAACGGCAGCAGGTTGGGCTTCCACGTGCATTGGCTCAGCCTCACAAAAACCTGTGCCATGTTTTCATACCTGCTGCTCTCAGGGCTGGCAGATGGGAAGCTGGTGTGTCTGGGTTTGCCCAAAGCATGTCTATTGTCCCAAATCCAATGCAAAAACAAGCTGAGTTTCTGGATGCCTGGGGTTTAGTTATTAAGTAAGTCCTGGTGCTGAGCTGCTGGGTGTGGGAGTCACTGAAGGGCCAGGGCAGTGTCTCCAAGTCTGAGATTTGGATATATCATCTTGTTTCAGGTCCCAGGTCATGCTGGCAGAGCAAGGCAATGTGCCATCTTTTATAAAAATATCAACTATTTGCCAATTTTTATTCTGAATGTGGGAAATAAACCCAACATGGAGAAATGTATCATTTTCCCCACTGATACAAAATTTCACTTAATGCATTTCGAGGTTACATTTTCAAACATAAGATTTTTTAAAAAAATCTTTACAATATATGTGAAAACAGCTTAAAAAGCTTGCAGTTAGAAATGCTTTGCTTCTGCCTTTTGAATGTGCCAATGGCATTTTGGATTTCGTAGGAAAAGCCCATAGACTTTTTGTTGGTTTTGTTGTGACCCAGGGTGGAAAAACCCCAACATTACACAATTCCCCATAAAACAGCTGAATAAGCCACAGAATAAAAGTTTGTGAGTCACTGTGAAGCACTCGGAGGCTCCAGGAATGGAGACAAGGTGAGTGTACAAACTGACTTAACGACAGAGGGTTTCCTTGTCACGGGCTCATTGTGGTGATGCCTATTCTTTCTCCTAGTTTGAAATTTTTTTTTTTTTTTTTGAAAGTACTGCTCCCTAAAGGGTTCTCAGTAACTTGAGAAGTATTACTAATGAAAATTTCCACAGTCACGGATGACACAAAGCCGATTGAGCTGGGACAGAGGGATCAGTACTGTGCCATGGGAAAGGGTAGGAAAGACATGTACCTTAATGCTCACTTGGCTGTGAGAGTGAAAACCATAATTTATTTTTATTTTGTATTTTTGTGCAGTCAGAAACCAGGTACATAAAGAAAAACAGCACAAACACACTTCTCTGGGTATTCAGGAAAAACTCTGCTCTGTAAAACTCACCAGACCTGATTACATCTAGATCCTTTCTTGTAACTGGGCAGTTCAAGGCACAGTTGAGCAACAACTTAAATAACACCCATGAAACTGGAAAAGATCCAGCACTTCAAGCATTCAAGGTGGTTATGCCTCGATAGGTAAGCATGGTGGGGTCAGCATTCCAATGTTCACAACACTAAAACATCGCTTGGCAAATTGTGTGCAGGTTGCTGAAATGGAGATGTCCACGCAGGCATGTTGTAATGGTCTGTCTGTACCTGAAAGGCATTGTGTATATATATACTAAGTGTATATATATATGTATATATATATGTACACTCAGAAATCCTTAGAATAAATCAGTGTCGTTTAAGGAAGAGTGATATAAATAGGAAACTAAATGAGTCTGTCCGGCTTGGTGGAGGCTGTCCATCACTGCAGTGTCTGGACATGGGATGCTTCAGCACGGTAGAATTGTTTGCCTCTGGCCAGTGCAAAGCCAGTTAATTCTGTATAATGCTATGAAAAGGTTTGAGATCTGGCTGTAAGGCAAAGCATCAGGAAACCACCAGAGCTGGGATTGTTAAAGCTCCTGCAGACAGGCTGAGTGTGCAGGAGTGCTGCCAGACTTCAGGGAGAGAAGCTGGGAGCATGCCAGTAAAAATGTGGAGGGAAGGGAAGACCTGCAAGATCTGAAGATAACTAGGAGCCTCTGATGTTACAGAACCCTGAAAACAAAACCAAAACCAAACACAAACAAACGCAGGTGATGTCAAGTTGTCTGCTGGGGTGTAAGGGAGGCTGTTAGCAGAGAGATTTGGGAAGTGCCACCAGTCCTGGTGGCTTCTCAGCTGGAATTTCATTGTCCCCATCAATAAAGATAGGGGTCCTGGTGGAAAAAAAATATGCAGATGGAAACTAATGGGAAGACTGGGAGAACAGGATCTACCCTACAAGATGTCTCTGGAAAACTTTGTTCCCTTTTAGCTTGGCAGAACAAAGACTGAATGGAAATACATTTTTTTTTTCCCCATAAATACCTTGCAAGCTTTGAAAACAGACCTACAAAAATAAAAACTCTGTAAGCTAAAAGATCACACTGGATTAGAGCTTAGTTAAGGCTAGCATGAGTTAAATGGGACTGGCAATCAGAGTTAGAGTCTTAAATGCTAGGAAAAAATGTGTCCCTTCTAAAATCAAAGGCAGAGTAGAAATCCCACCTGCTTTAGGATAGAGCTTGATAAATATGTGAAAAGAACCATGGTTTGATATAGCAGTTAGGACAGCCCTAGACAGCTTCCGTAACTCAAGAGGACCTAAATCCCCATCTGTCTTTGCCAGTAGTGGAATGAACTCTGAGCAAGGTTTTGAACACTGACTGACAGGACCCATAAGGGACTCTGCTTGAAATGTTGTTTCAGGTCTGAAGATGTTAGAATATAAATGAGGTATGGTGTGTAGGGAGAAAGACTTTTGTGCCAAAAGCCTCTCTGAATTATCAGTGGTATCAATTCAAAACCACCACCAGCCTGTCCCTGTGAGACTGTCCTTATTTATAAGGTAATCTAGGTAGATATAATCTCTCTCTGCTTATCACATATGCAAGGAGAGACAGATGATGTAAATTCAGTGTCCACAGGCAAGAAGGCTGTGTGCTTTCTAACTGTCTGATCTAACTTCCATTACAGTTAATTCCTGTTTGAATGAAAAAGAACCCAAATTTTGTAAAGATGTCCCGAGACAGGGAGCGTACACCAAACTTTGATAAGCTGTTCCAGTGGTCAGTTATCAGCCACATGTAAAATAATCCATGTAAAATATTTCTACTCTGATTTATAGAGCTTGTACAGCCAGTGGCTCTCGTTGCAACCCTCTACGAAACTTAATTGTTCCCTGTTGCAATTTTCCTCTCCTCCACGGAGATACATTTTGTTTAGGATAACCCTTTGATAGACTTTGATGGGCTCTTTTACTTTTTCCCTGCAAGGTCTGTCCCCAAGTCTTTAATCCTTCCAGTGGTCCTTCTCTGAACCACCTCTCGTTCACCACCTTCTCTCCTGCATTGCCCAACCCAGAACTAGATGTTGTCGTGTATCAACAGCCACTCCAGCCCCAGGTGTAAACAGAACGGATCCTTCTGTCATGAGATGAGCATCAAACAACCGTATTTGACACTGTGGCCATGGCCATCAGTCTACCTGATGTCAATGTCTTGGGAGCTCATTCTCAGGATAGAGTCTGCCATCAAGTTTCTGGATACCGTGGTGATGGCTGGAGTATAGAGTCTACTAATCAACGTATGGGGCTATAAAGATGACAAGAGCTCTGGAACATCTTTCTTGCTAGGCAGGACTGAGAAAGCTGGATCTGTTCAACCTGGAGAAGAGAAGAATGAGAGGGGATCTAATAAATGCTTATAAATATCTCAACAGTGGGTGTCAAGAGGATGGGACGAGACTCTTTTCAGTGGTGAGGGGCATGAGGGGCAACAGGCACAGACAGAAACACAGCGGGTTCCACCTAAACATGAGGAGAAACTTCTTTCCTTTGAGGTGCCAGAGCCCTGGAACAGGCTGCCCAGAGAGGTTGTGGAGTCTCCTTCTCTGGAGACATTCAAGACCCGCCTGGACATACTTCTGTGCGGTCTCCTCTGGGTGAACCTACTTTATCAGGTGGGTTGGACTGGATGATCTCCAGAGGTCCCTTCCAACCACAACCATTCTGTGATTCTGTGATTCTGTATTAAGCCAACTTGAGTTTGGCTCCTGTGATTCAGGGACGGTGGATTTTTGCTGGGGACCATTTGAATGACTGTGTCTGTGGGCTCTACTGTCTTCGTCTGTGACTCAGCAGTGGGGAACCATGATGCCCGTGACCATGGCTGCAGTCAAGCCTGATGATGTGTTCAGCTAATCGAAGCTCCCACCTCTCACGAGTGTGCGCTAATAACAAGACTACAGGCTTGTTCGGGTGGAGTTGCTCTCCACCCTCCCGATGAAACTGCCACTGAGCAGAAAGGAATGCAGGTTTCATTGGGGTAGAGAAGTGTGGAAGTTTGAGTATGACTCTGTGTGCACTCATCCCCTAGGAGATCTTTAGGTCTTTCTTCCAGGGGCTTTTTGATACAAAACATACACGTCTCCATATAGGGCAGTATCAAAGAGAAATCCAGGGTCTGAGCACTGACTCAGTTAATCTGTAAAGAGCCCCTTTCTTCCTGTGCTTGTACTTCAGTTTAGTTGTTCACACACCCTATCTGAAGATGTGATTTCTCATCTGATGATGAGAAATTAAACCTCTCCAAGCAGAGAAGGAAATTATATACACATTTCCCAAATTCTGGCTTATGCACACTGACCTCTAGACTAAAAAGCAGGTGCACCTCTGCAGATGGGAGAAAATCCTCCACACCTGCTATTTTTTTAGAAAAAAGTGAGCTCTGTTCAGTGCTCTGAGAGAAAAAAGGGGATTTCAGGGACATGGACTCTATATCTGCAGGTTCTTCTAGCCAGGGGGTTGAGGACAATCCCTTCAGGCATTGCCTTGCCAGCTGTGTTTGGTGGGCCCTGGGAACGTAGGTACCCCAAGCATTTGCAGAAGACAAGCACAATGTCCAAGACATCATTCTGAACTGGACCTCAAAGGAAAGGATATCCACACATCAGGCACTGTAGGGGTCCTTTAACCTGTATCATCCCTATCAGGGACTTGAGGACTTCCTAGGATGTGTAGCATTCGGCATGGTGCCTGGTCCTGTTATGGCCTGGACCTGACCCAGGCAATGCCCAGGCACACTCTGAAGCAGAGCATGGGCCAGGGATGTTTCCCATGAGGACATTCTGGTTGGAGGGATAACAAAGTTCAGTTATGCAGGCATGAGCTGTTGCAGTTCTCATAAAGATTAGAGAATGGATCCTGATCTGTTTTAAAGACCAGTGTAGACAGAGCCTGGGTGTGTCCTCAAATTGAAGCTTCTTGCATTCATTGTTACGTTGTGGATCCCCTTTATGTCCTGGTGATAACTACTGCAAACCATATGTTAAAATCTTTGTATTATGACCCATAAGTACATGTTCTAGCGTGTGAGAGGATCTTGTGAACATGTGATTTTCCATCAGAAAGTCAAATGATTTAGAGCCAAGCCTGAAGGGTGCTGGGAGTACCTAAGGGGGCTGCTGTCAATTTGGAGTCTCTGATACCCTGGTTCACACTTTAATCAGCTGATGGATTGCCAGTCTCTGAGCAACCTTCTGCAGTAGTTCAGGAGTGGACAAGATGCAAAGACTGGCCAGCTGCAGCACCTGGTACCTCCCTCCTCTTAGCAGGGAGATGTTCCTTCTTTATCAACTAGGCTTTGGTTGTGCAGAGGACAGGAGAAAGGAAACTGGGTTCTCCCCATTAACTTAAGATATCACTTTGTCAGAACCGGAGTCTGTCACCGAGTCTTTGAGCATTGAAGCAATTGACATCACTTTGTCAACCCTTCAATATGAGCAGCAGTATCTTTGACTGGTGAGGTTGAGAGTTGAATCAAGAATCCCATCCGTCTCTCTACTGATTCATGTCCCATGTTGACAGCAAGGTCTATCACCAGAGATAGACCTAGATGCCTTACCACAAGCTAATCTTAATCGTAAGCCTTGCTAAATAATGAGGACAATTTATGGTGCATGTTGCCATAGGTATCCAGCACAATAAAAGGAGTAATGCAACAAAGAAGCCAGTTCCTGTTATTGGGAACTATGTGCCCAGGGCCAGAAGTTGTGGAAGCATCAATCAACAGAAAATGAGGAAGACGATAACCTTCAAAATTTACACAGTCACAAACAGATTGAAGCAAGACACAAAATCCAGAGCGGGAGTCATCTGACTTAAGTACAGCCTTCCATCTACAACATAGATGTCTCCTGGGTGAATCACCATTCGTCTTTCTTTTTGTAGTCAGGCAGACACATTCACAATTCATCAGAACTGCTTTAGACAAAAGCCTCACTAAAAATGAATGTCACTGTGGATTACCTGCTTCCTTTCACTGGCTTTGAAAGGTGCCTTTGACAAGGTGAGGACTAGGTCACCTGGAGACCTCTCCTTAGTAAATGCATGTATTTTGTCAGGTGCACTCCACTCCAGCTTTTGTTGGCTTGGAAGTTACAAGGTTGAATGTCCCCATGAAACATAACTATATCTGATAAAGAGCTGAGTGGTCAGTGGAAGAGGAAAACATATCCCTGTATGAGTCCCTAGAATGGGTTTTAAAAGGACATGGAGAAGAAGGACTCAGAAGAGCAGCTCATTCTAGGTGTTTTTGAGATTACACTCAGGATGTTGACAGGACACTGCAAGGGCTCAGATGCCTCTGTTGCACTGCAGATTTTTTTGGATGCTGCTGCCCTCAAAACATCTTCAGATTTTGAGTGCAGATCAACCCCTGAGGATGCAGTTGGGTATGAATTTTGTTAGCTCACAGATGAGGACACTAGTTTGTGGGACTGTGAGATTATTTTGCAGGTAAAGCAGTAGTAACAGCTCAGGTCATGGTGATGGAGAAATTCCACTGACCTCTTTCTATCTAATTTCTCAGCGTTGCTCTCGGAGTGGAGCTGTACTAGGTACATGATTGACGGAAGAATCTTGATCTGGGGTCTGGTGAGGAAGCTTCTGCGTAGGCTTAGACTATAGATGTGGAAATGGTGTTTCGCTTTCCCAACCACTAGAAAGGTTCACCTGTTATCAAACACATTTTCTTTCTTGTGACATGATGTTAGGGACTTCCTGAGTACGTTCCCAGGATGTTTTTGTTTTACCTAACATCAGGATGTTGCTCAGTTGAACTGAATGGATGATTGTCTATAATCCTCTTGGGTTTCTGTTGGGTATTTTTCAGATGACGCTACTTCCATGTCTAGTTTGGAAGAAAACAGAGTTGCTAAAGACAAAAATACAGGGTTATATTGAAGAAATTACTGCATGAATAACAGTGACTGAATGTGGTCACCGAATAAGTTGGATGGGACATCAACAAGACTTGTTTGCCAAGGACAGTGAGCAATTCTAAACTACTCATGGGCTACTTGCAGTACACAACTTGGCTTGTAGTAAACTTGCAGCATAATAAATCTCTTGATTTTAATAATAAAGGATCAAACAATTCCAAGCACAAGTACAGGCTGGGCAGAAAATGGATTGAGAACAGCTCTGAGGAGAAGGACTTGGTGGTGTTGGTTGATAAGAAACTCAACATGACCTGGCAATGTGTGCTTGCAGGCCAGAAAGCCAACCGTTCCCTGGGCTGCATCAGAAGGAGTGTGGCCAGCAGGTCTAGGGAGGTGATTCTTTGCTTTCTCCACCTGGAGTACTGCACTCAGCTCTGGTATTCCCAAGATAAGAAGGACATGGACCTGTTGGAGCAAGTCCAGAGGAGGGCCACAGAGATGATCAGAGGCTGGAACACCTCTCCTATGAAGGCAGGTGAAGAGAGTTCTGGTTGTTCAGCCTGGAGAAGAGAAGGCTCCAGGGAGACCTTATAGCAGCCTTCCAGTACCTAAAGGGGGCCTACAAGAAAGCCAGAGAGGGACTTTTTACAAGGACAGGTAGTGATAAGACAAGGGGTCATGTCTTTAAACTGAAAGAGGGTAGATTCAGACTAGGTATAAGGGAGAAATTCTTCATGATGAGGGCAGTGAGGCGCTGGAACAGGCTGTCCAGAGAAGCTGTGGATGCCCCATTCCTCGAAGTGTTCAAGACCAGGCTGGATGGGGCTTTGAGGAACCTGGTGTAGTGGAAGGTGTCCCTGTCCATGGCAGGGGGGCTGGAATTAGGTGATGTCTAAGGTGCTTTCCAACCCAAACCGTTATATGATTCAATGATTCTATAACCATTAGAAGTCTGCCCACTTGGTCATGAATAAGGCTAGGCATGCTCCTCGAGATGCAGAATAAGAATGGCTCTATGCATGGTGTCCAGTCTTCTGAATAATCAGTGTTCTCCACCCTCCCTTCATGCTTCATGAAGAGTGAATAACTTTGGTACATGCCTGCAAATGGCAGCTGCAGAGGACATTGTTTCCCAAATGAACCTTTGTCATGCATCTCTTTTTTGTCATCCCTGCTTTTGGGGTCAGTGTCTCCAATGAGAGGACATTCTTGCTCCAACTGGAGAAAGAAATACCATCCCCATTCAGAACTGTGTCAATCCTTCCCAATAGGAACAGGCTTCTTCCTCAGTGATGCATGTGAAATGACCATAGTGAATGTTCTTTCCATTTGTCTTCCCTAGGTGTGTTTCTTCTGGGTATCCTACATATTTCCAGAGCTCAGCTGCCTGCCTGGGGTTTAGCTGTTCAGACCAATTGTCTCTTCATTTCCACCCTCATATCTCCTCTCCTTGCAGAGATGATTTTGAGATGGCATACTCTGATGGCTAGGCTCAGGAGTTTAACACACTAGGAAAAATATTCTCCCCTCATCCAGCTGAGTGTTGGATTGATTCACTTTTAGTTAGACAGATTCCAAAGATAAAAGATAAACGTTGACATACAGTGTCTACAGAAAGGGTAAGTGAACTGTGAGTTCAAGGGTGTGGATGCAAGGCATGAAGCATGTTGTTCCCTGAAATCGAAGATTCAGAAAGATGTCTGGAATTTGTTTCTATAATGAAGAGGAAAACCATCTACAGAATAATAACTGTGTACTGAGAGGGGCGAATAACCTTTTCAAGGATTGGATGAGAGGGAAGCCTAAAAGAACAGAAGGAAAAACTAAGCAGCAGACAAAATTACGTGACAGAGGTTAAGAAATACACAAAGTAAAAAGCTGCAATAGTCAAACTGACTTAGATCTCAGGAAGGACATGAAATGTTTAAATACCTCAGCCCTTATACTGGGAGACAAAAGTGCGGAAGATTTGATAGATGAAAACTGAATATTCAATGAAACCACTTACTTATTCAATATAGAAAGTGCTTTTGATTTTAGAGGTAAAGACAGCATGGAGACAGATGTCCAGAAATAGGAGTAACTGCATCTAAGGTGGAATAAAAGAGTTTAATATATTCAGTTTGGGGCAAAGCAGGACAGAATGTTTTCCATCATGGAACTCTGAGAGAACTGGCATACAGAACAACAGGTTCAGCTCCACTCCCAAATATTGATCATAAATTCATAGAATCATAAAATGTCCCAAGTTGGAAGGGACCCACAAGGATCAAGTCCAACTCTTGTCCCTGCATATGACAGCCTCAAGATTCACACCATGTGTCTGAGGGTGTTCTCCAGTCTCTTCTTGAACACTGTCAGGCTTGGGGCCGTGACACCTCCCTGGGGAGCCTGTTCCAGTGCTCCAGCACCCTCTGGGTGAAGAACCTTTTCCTAATGTCCAACCTAAACCTCTCCTGGCACGTCTTCCTGCCATTCCCTTGGGTCCTATCATTGATAATCGGAAAGAAGAGTTTGGTGCCTGCCCCTTCTCCTCCCCCCCTTGTGAGGAGGTTGTAACCACAATGAGGTCTCCCCTCAGTCTCCTCTTCTCCAAGCTGAACAAACCAAGTGACTTTAGCCACTCCTCATACGGCTTCCCCTCCAAACCCTTCACCAGTTTTGTAGCCCTCTTCTGTACACTCTCTAGTAGCTTAATATCTTTTTTAATCTGTGGCACCCAGACCTGCACACGGTGCTCCAGGTGAGGCTGCCCCAGTGCAGAGCAGAGCAGGACAATCACCTCCCTGCCTGGCTGGCGATGCTCTGCTGGGTGCACCCAGGACACGGTTGGTCCTCTTGGCTGCCAGGGACACTGTTGGCTCAGGTTCAACTTGCTGTTGACCTGACCATGTTCAAGAGAGTATCACATGGTCAGAATTTACCACCTAAATTAAAGAGAGGAGAGGTAAAAGTCCTCCAGTCATTTGTCTGACCTCAATAGCATACCAAGATTAAGAACGATTTTTGAAGGAGAGAATAATGACAAACATGAGAAGGCTTAAGAAACAAGATGCTGACATTCCTTGATTTCACAAAAAAGAAAGTCTGATTTTGAAGAGTTCAGCAAAGTGATTAAACAATATAACACAGGAATATTTATTAAGATGGCACAGATGGAAATTAAGTCAATATAAGCTGGGTAAGAACTTTTTAAAGGATTAGAAGTAGAAGGGTTGAAAGCTTTTTGAAGTGTTGGGAGTGGGATATGAACCTGAGGGAAGTTAATAGTGCAGTTCATCAGGAACAGGTCTTGGAGTACTTTTGTTTAATATTTTCTGTAAAGACCTTGACAGACACTAAATGGGATGGTGTTAATGGAATTTAATGATAATATGAATTTGGGGTGCATCAGCAGTGCAGAGAAGGATCAAGCTATCATAAATAACAAAGTGGCTTGGACGCAAGTCATAGAATCATAGAGTTGTTTAGGTTGGAAAAGACCTTTAAGATCATCAAGTCCAACTGTTAACCCAACACTACTAAGTCCCCAACTAAACCATGTCTTTAAGAAACTCATGTACGTGTCTTTTAAACGCCTCCAGGGATGGTGACCCAACCACTTCCCTGGGCAGCCTCTTCCAATGCTTGACAACCCTTTCCATTAAGACATTTTTCCTAACATCCAACCTAAGCCTCCCCTGGTGCAACTTGAGGCCATTTCCTCTCATCCTATCACTTGCTACTCAGGAGAAGAGACTGACCCCCTCTCTTTTCAGTCAATTGCATAGAGCGAGAAGGTCTCCCCTCAGCCGCCTTCTCCCCAGGTTGAACCTCCCAGGTCCCTCAGCTGCTCCTCATCACACTTGTGCTCCAGCACCTTCACCAGCATCGTTGCCCTTCTCTGAACTTGCTCCAGCACCTTGAAGTCTTTTTTGTAGTGAGGTGCCGAAAACTGACCCAAGGATTCGAGGTGTGGCCTCAGCAGTGCCCAGTACAGGGGGATGATCGCTGCCTTGGACTTGCTGGTCACATTGATGCTGATATAAGCCAGGATGCTGGTGGCCTTCTTGGGCACACTGCTGGCTCATGTTCAGCTGCTGTTGACCAACACCCCCAGGTCCTTTTCCACCAGGCAGCTTTCCAGCCACTCTTCCCCAAGCCTGTAGCATTGCATGGGGTTGGGGTGACTCAAGTGCAGGACGCGGCACTTGGCCTTATTGAACCTCATACAATTGGCCTTGGCATTTCGATCCGGCAAGTCCAGATCTCTCTGTAGAGCCTTCCTACTCTCAAGTAGATAAACATTCCCAGGCATCTTGGTGTTGTCTGCAGACTTACTGAGGGCACACTCGATCCCCTTGCCTGGATCATCGATAAAGATATTAAACAGAACTGGCCCCAGTACTGAGCCCTGGGGAACACCCCTTGTGACTGGCAGCCAACAGGATTTAACTCCAGTCACCACAACTCTTCGGGCCCAGCCATCCAGCCAGTTTTTCACCCAGCAAAGAGTACACCCGTCCATGCCGTCAGCAGTCAGTTTCTCCAGAAATGGTATCAAATGCTTTACTAAAGTCTAGGTAGACAACATCCACAGTCTTTCCCTCATCCACTAAGCAGGTCACCTTGTCATAGGAGGAGATCAGGTTAGTCAGGCAGGACCTGCCTTTCATAAACCCATGCTGGCTGGGCCTGATTTCCTGGTTGTCCTGTACATGTCACATGATGGCACTCAGTATGATCTGCTCCATGACCTTCCCTGGCACTGAAGTCAGACTGACAGGCCTGTAATTCCCCAGATCCGCCTTGCAGCCCTTCTTGTAAATGGGCATTACATTTGCCAACTTCCAGTCAACTGGGACCTCCCTAGTGAGCCAGGACTGCTGATACATGATGGAAAGTGGTTTGGTGAGTACTTCTGCCAGCTCTCTCAGCACCCTTGGGTGGTTCCCCAGTCCCATAGACTTGTGTGTGTCTAAGTGGTCTAGCAGGTCACCAAGCATTTTCCCTTGGATTCTAGGGGCTTAATTCTGTTCCCCATCCCTGTCTTCCAGTTCAAGGGTCTGGGTGCCCTAAGAACAACTGCTCTTACTATTAAAGACTGAGGCAAAGAAGGCAAAGGAGGCCTTTTCCTTATCCTTTGTCACTATGTTTCCCCTCACATCAAATAAAGGATGGAGATGCTTCTTAGCCCTCCTTTTGTTGCTAATGTATTTATAGAAACATTTTTGTTGTCTTTTATGGCAGCAGCCAGATTAAGTCCTTGCTGGGCTTTGGCCCTCCTAACTTTCTCCCTCAATAACCTCACGATATCCATGTAGCCCTCCTGAATTTCCTGCCCCTTCTTCTAAGGGTCATAAACTCTCCTCTTATTCCTGAATTCCAGCCAAAGCTCTCTATTCAGCGAGGCCAATCTTATTCACCTCCAGCATGCCTTTTGGCACTTCGGGGACTGCCTGCTCTCATGCCTTTAAGGTTTCCTGAGTGACCAGCCTTCCTCTACTCCTTCATCCTTCAGAGCTGCCTCCCAAGGGACTCTCTCATCCCTTCTCCTAAACAGGACAAAATCTGCCCTCCAGAAGTCCAAGGTAGCAGCTCTGTTGGCCACCGTCCCTAATTCTCCAAGAATTTTGTGACCACCATGCCCAAGATGGCCTCCAACCATCACATCACTCACAAGTCTTTCTCTTTTTGTGAACAAGAGGTCAAATGGGTGCCTTGCCTAGTTGGCTCACTGACCAACTGTGTCAGGAACTTGTCTTCCACACACTCCAGGAATGCCCTAGACTGTTTTCTCTCTGCTGTTTTGTATTTCCAGCAGACATCTGCTAAGTTGAAGTCCCCAACAAGGTTTTGCGATTATAAGACTTCTCACAGAAACACAGAATCACAGAATGTTAGAAATTGGAAGGGACCTCAAAAGATCATCTAGTCCAAACCCCCTGCCAGAGCAGGAACACCTAGATGAGGTTACACAGGAAGGCATCCAGGCAGGTTTTGAATGTCTCCAGAGAAGGAGACTCCACAACCTCCCTGGGTAGCCTGTTCCAGTGCTCCATCACCCTCACTGAGAAGAAATTTCTTCTCAAATTTAAATGGAATCTCCCATGTTCCAGTTTTTACCCATTGCCCCTTGTCTTATCATTGGTCATCACCAAGAAGAGCCTGGCTCCATCCTCATGACACTCACCTTTTACATATTTATAACCATTAATGATGTTACCCCTCAGTCTCCTCTTCTCCAAGCTATAGAGACCCAGCTCCCTCAGCCTTTCATCATAAGGGAGATGCTCCACTCCATCATCTTCGTTGCTCTGTGCTGGACTCTCTCCAGCAGTTCCCTGTCCTTCTTGAACTGAGGAGCCCAGAACTGGACACAATATTCCAGATGTGGTCTCACCAGGGCAGAATAGAGGGGGAGGAGAACCTCTCTCGACCTACTAACCACCCCTCTTCTAATACACCCCAGGATGTCATTGGCCTTCCTGGCCACAAGGGCACAGTGCTGGCTCATGGTCATCCTGCTGTCCACCAGGACCCCCAGGTCCCTTTCTCCTACACTGCTCTCCAACAAGTCGTTCCCCAACTTATACTCTCCCAGATGCTTATAGAATATTTCATTTGCTTGTTCGTCCTGGCTGCATGGTCTATAACAGAGTCCCACCAGGATATCAGCCTTGTTGGCCTTCCCCCTCATTCTTACCTGTAAACACTCAACCCTTCTCACTTCACACTTCATTTCTGATAGACACACCAATAAGTCTAATGTCAACTCTGGTTAGATATTGTTGAAGAAGTTTAACTAGGTTAATAAGGATTACATAAGTAAAACATTTACTTGGTTGTGATGTGTGGGGTCTGTTTTGGGACTGGAGTGTTATTACCGAATTCTGTGTTTGCCTTAGTATCACATTAACGGTATTGATGGAGTAGATTAGATGCTTCTCCTCTTAGGCTCTTCTTGGACAGCCCCATTACGTGAGGTAGACCAACACAGTTCCCCTTCACCAACTATCCTCGGAAAGTGTCTATATAGTCCTTTTGCCTCCTCTGTCCTTGGTTCTCTTCAGGATGGTGTCCGCTTCTTATCACACCATTCAACAGGGAAGAGGTAACTATATGTTCCACTTTAGCCTGAGGACTTTGGATTTGTTTACGTCAACATCTTAATCCCAAAACCAGAAGCATGGAAGCAAATATTCCAATGTAATTTCTGTGATGCAAAGGTGTCCATTGTTTTTTATTTCATGGTGAATCATCAGGGTGGTGATGGCAGGGAATTTACCTTGAAGTACACACATAGAGTTGTAGATTTGCTTCCTGTGAGTTTCTGCTCCACCCTTCGCATTTTGGGATTCTTTATGGAAAGCATGACAAAATATGCACAGGCAAATAGCCACCTGTTCTAGATTAGATATAGAATAGAATAGAATAGAATAGAATAGAATAGAATAGAATAGAATAGAATAGAATAGAGTAGAATAGAATAGAATACAATTGAATGGAATAGAATAGAATAATAGACTAGAAGATTTTCAGTTGGAAGGGATCTACAGTGATCACCTAGTCCAGCTGCCTGACTACTTCAGGGCTGAGCAAAAGTTAAATCATGTTATTAAGGACATTATCCAAATGCCTCTGAAACACTGAGAGGCTTGGGGCATCGGCCACCTGTCTAGGAAGCCTGTTCCGGGGTTTGACCACCCTCTTGGTAAATAAATACTTCCTAATGTCCAGTCTATAACTTCCCTGCTGCATTTGACCCATTCTCATGCATCCTATCACTGGATCTCATGAATAAGAGATCATCATGTCCCTCCCTGCTTCCCCTCCTCAGAAAGCTGTAGAGACCAACGAGGTTGCCCCTCAGCCTCCTTTTCTCCAAACTAGACAAACCCAAATTCGTCAGCTGCTCCTCTAGGTCATGCCTTCCAGCCCTTTTACCAGTTTTGTTGCCCTCCTCTGGACACATTCAAGGATCTTCACATCCTTCCTAAATGGTGAGGCCCAGAACTGCACACAGTATTCAACGTGAGTCAGCACCAATGCAGAATACAGAGGGATGATCCCCTCTCTTGACTGGTGATGCTGTATTTGATGTACCCAAGGATGCAGTTTACCCTGTTGTCTGTCAGGGCATGCACCACTGACTCATATCAAACCTTCTGGCAACCAGCACTCTCAGATCCCTTTCTGCAGAACTGCTCTCTAGCCACTTCTCTCCCAATTTACATTTGTGCCTAGCTTTACTCTGTCCTAGGTGCAGAATCCAGCATTTGGACTTGCTAAATTTCACATCATTAATCATTAGCTCCATTCTATTCCATATCAGGGGAATAAACACCCATTCCAGACCCCAGGTCTTCTATTTTTGTTCTTTACATCTTTTCCACTCTCTACCAAAAGGTCTCTGGGGATGAGACAAATCTCCAGAACATAGTTATTGGAAAACATTTGCCATCTGTGTTGCTCCAGCCTCTCTCATCACGAGAGTCGCACAACTTTGGAAGCTTATCTTTACAAGCTAAGCAAGTTGGTCTGGACTGGATTTTTACTATGCCTGCTGAGCAATGAGAATAAAAATACACTGCTCTAGATCTGAGGACCTTGCAACAGCAATGACCATTTTGTAGACCTTGACTGAGGTTGAGGTAGCGACTGGCTGAAGGTACTTTACTGATGGTTTGGACATATCTGTGCTGGGAGGGAATGGTTTAGTCTGAGAACTTCTGGGTCTATTTGGAAGAGGGTCTTCCTTCATCAGAATACTCAGCACCTAGCAGCTGCTATTAATTAATGGCAAACTAGTTACTTTATGCAGATTGGTGCTGTAGCAGTAGAGATTTATACCAGCAGTTGGGTCAGACTAATCATCATCCTTCTATGGCTATTTCTATCTCCTGCCCCAGAAATCCCGAAGTTCAATAAAAGCATCACACCACCTTTTACTCATATCTCTTCATTCTCTGCAAACATCCTCCTCTTTTGTCTTTTGTTGCCAATTTCAACTTCAACAGAAGTTGCCTTTATGTTTAAGCTGATATTGCAGGGTACTTAAAAAATCAAAGATGCCACAGACCAATCTCTGGCACCAAAGCTGACTAACAAGGAATGCTCTATGGCTCCTTTTTTCCTGCCAAAATAGACTGGTTGCATCCAAACTGCCTCCTGGGAATGGTCACTACTTTGTGTTAACTCCTCTGTCATTCCCAGGAATTGTTTGGGAGATCCTTGTGCCTAAGCCTTGCTGGTGACAGTACACTCCAGTGCCCAGAAATGTCCACTGACCTGGCTTAATTTATTAACTTAACTGTATTCTCTGGACCTGGAACTTGCTGGCCTCATCTCTGGAAGGTTAGAAATCTGGTAAGTTGTTTATATTTTGGGTTCCATGATTCTGAAGAAAATGCTTTTCTTTTCCTGCACCCATCCTGCATTTCTGAGGTGTATATGGATATATCTCACTTCCAATGCTTGTGAAGCAGGATCCTCTTGTGTAATGGGTTGCATGGTGGCCTGCTGTTTGGCTTGATTTATCCCTAAATGGGCCTCAGAACCCATACAATAATGTAAAAAGAGCATCACAAGGGGACAATATATTTTGATGGGTGGATGCCTAGGTAATGACTACATTTAATTTATTTTAGCAATCCAAGCTCAGGTGAATTCTTGACTCTTATAGATACAGATGTCACTGATAAAAACCTTGCAAGAAGTTATGTGTTTGTTTGTTTTTCTTAGCTTAGACTTGTCATCTTATTAAGCTCTAAGCAGAAATGAGACTGCAGATGTCTTTATAGTAACTAGACAAGATTTCTTGGGGTAGCTTTTCTGCCCTGTGATTAACCTTCCATCAGAAGCTACTTGTGTCCTCTCCAGTAAGGTCTCAGTATTCGGTAAATATGTATCTTTGTGAAAGTAACATTTTTTATATTTTTAATCTCTTTTCCTTCAGCTGTCATACAGCATGCATGTACACATGTGCCCTTTCTGCCCATCTGAACATCTCCAAGAACTTTTGAACTAGGGAGCCATCCTGTCTGCATAAAAGGCCACATGGTGACCTCAGCTCTTATAGATGTTAAGGAAATAGATGAGTCTGACCTCCAGACACAAACCGGTACAAAACTAGGTCATGGAAGCAGCTGTCGAAATGGTATAGTTGGAACATGGGTGAGATGAGAGGGAGGTAGGAGCAGGGCACAGTTTGGGTGAGAGAAGGCAGTTGGTTCGATTGCAGTGTGCTGGTGCTTGTGATGGATGTGGGCGTTGGGTGGACCAGGAAGAAGGAGAAGATAAGAAGGATAAGCGGTATTTTTGTTGTTGTCATCAGAGGCCATTCTGAGTATAGAGAAGGTCTGTTTTTTGATGGCTTTAGTGCCAATACCTGGTGCCAATTAACAAAACATATATCATATCTCCTGTGGCCATATATACTCACCCTTATCTCCACGTGTGCCGTTTGCAGACTCTGTATTCACAGGTGGCAAGGACAGCAATGACTTCTCTGTTGGCTTCTTTGGGCTCCTGTTAGGCTTTGACTAGGACCTTCACAACTTCCCTGGGCTTTGGGCAACTCTTTCTACATAAGCAAGATGAGTAAGGGTTGTCCTCAAACTTCCCGAATGGGGAATTTGGGACAATTTTCCATTCACCCTGTGAGTGCTCCTGCTCTTTGACATGAGTAGCTTTTGTTTGATGGGTATTTCTTCATGCCAGGACTGTTATCTCTCATCGTCTTTGCATCAAATGACAGTGCCATTAGGTTTTCAGTTCATCACTTCTTGAATAGAGTCAAGGTTGAGGAATAGCTCATGTAGCACTTCTGACATGGGCATGCTTGTAAGTGGCTTCAGGATCCTCACTTCCCATAGACACTAGAAGACATCACATCAGTAGATCTCCATGGCCAAGGTAATGGCTTCTTCACCCTCCTGAGGGAGTCCAAGGAGAAGCAAGTTAGAGCTGCTGCATTTGAAGAGTACCTGGCAGCAGAGAATTTGCTGTAAAAACAGCAAAGAAGGGAAATTAATTGTGTGGGATTATGAAGGGTGGGGAAACAGTTGTCCTTGATGGTGCATGGGTGTGAGAACTGTTGTGAAATGCTCTTCCATTTTACCGCAAGGCAGTTGGAGCTGGTCCACATGCAGTGACTGCACAAGCACTAGACTCTTGGCAAAGGATTGTCATTCTCTTCGTTCTGTGGCATGCAAAAGGAGGAGCAGAGAGGGTTGTTTTCTTAATTGTTTTCTTTTAAATGTTCCCATTTAAATTTTGAATGGTCCGATTCCATCATCAGGTCTAACTTTCCCTTGTTTTCTAAAGCTCCTTTAACATGTAGAGGAATAGCACAGGTCAGATGTATTCAAATTATCACATCTCAACAGAGTATTTGAAACTTCAGCCACACCTTCATCTTTTTTTAATTACTACAGTTGAATAGGTGTAAAAGTCTAGTTCCTCCTCAAACATCAGTGTTTTAGTCAGAACACCGTTCTCTTCACTACAGAAACGTTGGATGTTACAGAGACGACATAATTTTCTCTTGAGTTTGTCTGTGAGAGCAGACAAATATGTTACCCTTGCTACACTGCAGAAAGCAAGATTAAAGGTTACAACTGAATGCAAATCCAGAGCAGAAGACACAACTAGTTTGGACAGAAGGCACCTATGCCTGTGGCACCACACGGTCCCCCAGAAAGACACGCGAGTCTGCGAAAATGACTCAATGTATAGTGACCCCTGATGAAAACAAGGTCCCTCCCTGCCCATCACTCGGCTTTCACTCACCTGCCCTTGGTGACATCCTCATTCCACAAATTCCCTCAAGGCCAGATTGAAACTGTGGCAAAAATAACAAGAGGGGAAGGAACAAAACATTTTCCTTTCCTGACTCAGACCCATACCTCTCATCTCTGTTGCAGGCAAGGTACATGGTGGCAATCAAACTGTCGCAGGCATGGAGGGTCACGTGTGAAAGGGCCCAGGGCTGGGTCATAGTGTCTCTGAGTGATTCATATGGGGAAGCACTGGGAGTGATGAACATGTTGCCCATGAAGAACACAGAGGTTATTTCAGTGTGGGTGGTGAACACAACTGGTGTATTCAAATTCTGGTACGGACAGATGGAAAGAGGAGTGAACTCAGAGAAAGGAATGGAGCTGGTGAAGGGACTGGAGCACAAATGTGATGGGGAGCAGCTGAGGGACCTGAGGGGTTCACCCTGGAGAACAGGAGGCTGAGGGGAGACATTCTCACTCTCTACAACTACCTGAAAGGAGGTTGTAGTGAGGTGGGGTTGGCCTCTTCTCCCAAATAGCAAGTAATAGGACAAGAAGAAATGGCCTCAAGTTGCACCAGGGGAGGTTTAGATTGGATCTTAGGAAAAATTTATTCCTGGAAAGGGTTGCTGGGCATTGGAACAGACTGCCCAGGGAAGTGGTGGAGTCACCATCCCTGGAGGGGTTTAAAAGGTGCAGAGATGAGGTTCTCAGGGACATGGGTTAGTGTCAGGGTTGGGTTAATGGTTGGACTTGATGATCTTAAAGGTATTTTCCAATCAAAATGATTCTATGATTCTATGTGTTTTAATGAGCTAGTGGCTATATAAAGTGATGCTCCCATAACGTGGGCTTAGGGATGAGAAATCAGAAAAGCTGTGTAGGGAGGAGTTCAGGACTGCCGTAGTTACTGTGGATCGTGAGTATCAACAGAGTAGTCATGGGTGCAGCATCTGGTTTGCAAGCAGTCTTGCAATTTAGCTTAGAAAGGCAATAATAGAATTCAAGGTAAGGTCAGAAACGAGCAGGCGAGAGATCTCTTTGCCACACAGTATTGTCAAGCGGCAGGATGGGAGTGGTAACTGACTGACAAGTACAGTTACTTCAGGGATGTTCTGCAATCAAAGGGCAGGTCTCTAGATTGCTTTTAGTGACTGTCCAGTGGTTTAATAGCTAGCAGAGGAGAGCTAACTGCAAGCTCTCTGTCCGGTCTATTTGGACCACAGAAAGCTTCATTACACAACAGTGTGCTCATAACTGGGAGTAGGAATGTGTCTGTACAGGGTGGGTTGGTAGTGGATAATCCTTCCCCAACTCTGTTATGCTATCTGACCCTATTCCAGCTTATTTTTAGCCTGGGACTCTCCCTTGGCCCCATTAAAGTCACTATGTGAGCAGCTTTCGATGTATTGGACCTGATAACATCTGCACAAGGCAGAAGTGCTGAGACGCTGTGTAACTTGCCCCGGGCCATGAAGGAAATGTGGAGCATGATGAGGAACTGCTGGTCCTTAAATGCCAGCTCATCCTACCTCTCTGCCCTTGAGACTTTCTCCAGTGTGGTCGAATGCTTTTCATCAGCTGCCAAAAATTGCGTTGGATTCACGGGACCTTGGTGACATTTTCCAAACCAGGTGCAGACATTGAGTGCAACTTCTACTAGGCGATAGGAAATACTATATGCCTTAATCCCTACCCACAGAGATAATGAATACTAGCTAATACTACCAGTAGCAAATACAGCATCATAGCAGTCATACAAACAACACTTTTCTTTCACTCTGAATGTATGTCTGAAACATTTCCTACCACAAAAATCATACCAAAGCAATTATTCTGGATCGGAGTTGCTTTACTTTCCCCATCTGTAAGAGGTAACCTCACTGGGGAATTGCTTGTTTACATTCAGTCCATAATGCAACTGTAGCCTTTGGAAAACTACAGCTGTTGCCCTTTAAAAAAAGAAACTATTCATTTTATTGTCCAGCTATTTATTATTTAAATAAATGAACTGCAGGTTTGATCCTGGAGGAACAGAAATTTCTTGCATACATGATGGATCGAGTTGTTAAAAGAGACTGTCCTCAATTTTAGGCCTTTTGATAAGTGTGGAAAAGATAGAAGAAGAACTGATAAAACCACTCAGCCAGGAATGTCAAGAAACAACTTGCTTAGGTGAAAAAAATAACCTTGTTTTTCAAAAGAATGTTGTGCTTGTATATCACCCACTAAACAGCTCCTAGCCCTTTTTTTTCAGCACCTGGAGAGTAAATTGACCTTAGACCAGGGCTTGTGTAATTGTCTAGATCATCTGTACCAACACAGCATGTTGCTGACACAGGCGTCAGATCAGAGCAGGAGGGACCGAGCCCTGTTTGTGTTTGTTAGGGGTTTACAAGGCAGAAGGGGAGCCCAGCCTTTCTGTCAATGTGCAGTTTCTTTCAGGTCCTGCCCTAGCCCAGCCCAGGTTCTGACCCATGGCTGAGTCATTTATCTGTCTCAGTTCTATGAGACAGGAAAATAGAGTTCTTGGCCAATATCCTCCACTCACTGCTGTCCTGACTTCAGAGCTCCTTGACTTCATGGGTCCAGCCTGTCTTGTTGCTCCCACTGGGGCTCTCCCATGCCCATCTGCTGATACAAGCATTGTCTTATTTTGTGGTGTATTGGGAGGAGACATATGTGACACAGTGGCCTTCTCCAGAAGATGTCTTCACACGTGTTGTTTGGAGGTCTTATTTGAGAGTTTCTCTCAAGTAGCTTTGTACGATGCTTTCTTTGCTACCTTTGCCAAACACTCCCAATGCAAGCTGGGAACACCCAAGTTTATATCTATAAAATAAACTGTCTGGAGAATGCAAACTATATAATTTAGAATCTATAACTATATAGAGGGGCTATAAATATATAGGAGAGATGTTAAAACTATAGAGTCTGCCTTGCATGCGGACACCTCCTCATTAGTATCATCAACAGGGCAGGCTTGAAATGGTTTTCCACATATGTGAAGCTTGCATGATTGCAACATTTATTACAACAGTGAAGGTGATGATTGTATCAGTGCCAGAGGTCGCACTAAGCCACTGCTTCATCAGATGAGGACCAAATCTTCTACATGTGATGAGTGGAGAAAATCCACTCTGGTTTGAGCAGGAAGTCCCAGGAAGGAGTAAAGATCAATTAAAAAGGGAAAATGGTATTTACTTTCTCCACTTTCCCTGGTCTGCTAGGCAACCCCACAGCATCTTTAAGATAAACACCTCTTCAGTCTTGGGACAGGACCCATGTCCCAGGCTGTGGCATGGTGAATGGATAAAGGAAGAACTTGGAGAAGAAATCTTGAGAACCTGCGTGTATGAGATGGGGACCTTCAGGGGATGTCACTATGGCCAGCATGGAGATTGGAAATCCCAGGATTGAGGTCACACATAGGTTGACCAGGACACCATAGGGTCACCCTTTCCACTTCACTCCAATGGTTACTGCCCACCATGGAGCTCCAGGTACCTGAATGTGTCATCCTGCCCACCATCCCAAACAGGCTACAGCTATAGGAATGCATATGAATGGCTATATGGACATGAGGAAGAATTTATTTACAATGAGGGTGGTAAAATACTGGCCCAGGTTGCCCAGAGAGGTGGTAGATGGATCCTCCAGATCCCTGGAGACATTCAAAGCCAGGCTGGATGAGGCTCTGAGCAACGTGGTCTAGTTGAAGACGTCCCTGCTCAAGGGGAGTCAGACTGGATGACCTTTGAAGGTCCCTTCCAACCCAAACCTAAAGTATCTATGACTCTATGATTCTGTGATTCTATGATATTATGATTCTATGTGGCAGGGAAGGTGAGCTCTGCTTTTGCCTTCTATGGTAGCCAACAAGGTGCAGTGTCCCAGGGTCTCTAGGTCACAAGCAAGTTCCCCTTCAGGTATAACTGGTCTTTCTGGGTTTTCTTGGTATATGTGCCCTCCAGAGTTTGTCATAAGCCAGAGGCCCACACGCTTTGGAGGTACAGATACCAGATTTATTCTCCTCTGCCGTGGCAGCTCTCAGCACGTATCATCATTACACAGCAATGATGAAGACTGAACATTGGTCAGACAATCAATGCACCCACCTGGCAGGCGCAGAAATACATGACTAAGTGATGTATAGGTAACAAACTCACACTTGATTCAGACATAAGTATATTTTAGGTATTATACAGGTAGCATGCACACATTTTTTTTAATCTGGTAGCACTACAATACAACAGTAATGAAGAAGCTATCATACAGAAAAGATCTGCTATCAGCTCCGAGGATGCTGCATGCCCAGCACACCACGTTGCTCCCAGTTACAATTCCTGTCATAAGACGGACACTCCAAGACCTTCTGGGGTCATGGGAGTCCTCTTTTTGCTCCTCACAGTCCATTGCTCAGGAAGGTCCAGAGCACACTGGCTGCAATCCCTGCTGCCACCCCATAGCTGGACCTTGCGCTGCCGGCTGCATTGACATTGCAGAGGTCGGTGTCGCAGCAGGAGACATTTCTGAGGCCTGCACCGAAGTCCTGTTGGCTTGGCTCACATTTTGAGTCGCAGCTCTTGTTGATGATGTTGAAGAACCCTCTGATCTCTGGAAGGAAAGCAGGACCATTACTACAAGGACTCAATGCAAGGCAAGCCAAGCAAAGCCAAGCCTCATGGAACTGAATAATGAGATGCTATTCTTATCTGAGCTCACTTCTTGAAAAAAACAAAGGAGTGTTTATAAAAAGCTGCATGTTTTACTGCATCTGGTTGGGGTTTTTTTGAGGTGTCAGTTTGTCAGCAGAATGGGGAAGGGTTTCACTTTCCAAGTGTTTGATTAAGGCAATGTATTCCACAGCACAATTCTCAGGGGTTTCTAAACCAGTGCCAACTACTGAAATTCTAATAATTTAATTAATAATGAAAGTAGACATTAACAACTTCATTGGGGAGTCTAAGGTACTAAGAGATGAGGAGCAATCATGTGGGGTAATGTTCGCTCATATCCCACAGATCTTTGTTGCACAGAGCCTTTCAACATCTGGACCTGGACAGGGCAAATGGTTTTTTTTCCATATTTAGAATGGGAGAAGTAAATAATGACCTGTTAAAGAGTCTACCCAGAGACACATGGATGGCTGCATTCAGAGCTGGCTGTAGAGGCACCTAGGTGAAATTCTATCCTTTACATCGAATTCACCTAAAGTAAGCTCCTTCTAACTTCATGACTAGGTTTCACCAGACTCAGCCCCTCACATTTTAATTCATGTTCCAGATTTTTTAAAGCCATAAACTTAACTGTTGCCCTTGTAAGCAAATAATTTTTGATGTTATGAAAGAGAAATAAACCTGATTTTTTACAAGCGAGAGACATTGGTAGGTATTTGCTACGTCAAGTGCAGCTGTACCCTCCTGAGATTTGTTCCAGGCTCTGACAGTGTACTGGCCATACTGCTCAGTTTTTAGCATGGTTTATTGGCCAAACACTGAGGAATTTATGTGGTACGCCATGCATGTACTAGTATGACTTGGTAATCACACTCTTGTGGCCAGTGTGGGGAGACTTGGTGATGGTCAGCACCACTACCAAGCAACCAGCTGTCACCAAGGAATAAATGTTTTTCTCCTGTCATTTCTACTTAACATGGAAGTAATCTGAAAGCTTTTTTATCACCTTTTCTTCCCAGATGTCTTTTCTCTTCCTGTTGCACACTGAGCTTTGCTGGCCCGCACCTGCTGGTGTATCTAGAGTAGGTGAGGCCGGCTTGGACACCTGAGGCTGGGACCATGCTTGGTTCCAACATCACAACTAAGGTATTGCCCACTCCCACTTTGCCTTACTGATCACTTCCGTCTTGCAAAATTTCTCATCCTTGCAGTCCTCTTTCGTCTGACAGTTGGAGTTGCCGATCACTAACTTGCAGCTGTAACACTGCAAAGAAGAACCTGCAAGACACCAACACAGGTTATAAGAAAAATCCTTCTGAAGCTCTCCATGCAACCCAATTTAGTGCTTGAACTGGGAAACGGGATCATTCCTGTGGGTCCTCAAAAGAAGGTAGGACCTCTGTTATTGGGAAAAAATGTGATTTTTTTCTTCTTCTTTTTGTTTTGTTTTGTTTTGTTTTGTTTTGTTTTGTTTTGTTTTGTTTTGTTTTGGTTTGGTTTGGTTTGGTTTGGTTTGGTTTGGTTTGGTTTGGTTTCAGTGGAGAATAGTACACTTGCTTGGGGTGGAACTCAAATTTTGTAGGTGGTTGTTTCAGATCTAGTCAGTGCAGTGAGGGAGCAAAAAGAGCCCAGCTGGATAGCTGGTCCCCTTCACTGGTCTCATTAGTCAATGGGAAGTGCTTCCCAAATGTTTCTTCCTCTGCATTTGGGATGCCCAACCGCTCCTGTCCAGAACAGGTTTTTTTGTGATATTTCCAGCTCCTGAGCTGGGATGAAGGGATGAAGTCCTCAGAAAGACAGTTTGATATTACTTATCTGCCTCTGTAGACATTAGTGTTTTACCAGTTGGGCTTGTGAGCCTTAGCTGAGGCATTGCCAGGGCTGGATGAAAGAAGGAAAGCCCAGAGGGAAAAGAGAGTAAGGGAGGGATGGAACACGGAATTTGCAAGGTCTCTTCTAGCCTGCTGGCTCAGTATGACCAACTTGTGGCACGTGATCTCCATCACCCCCTCTTAGAAAGCAAAGTGCAAACACAGATTTCACCTCCCTCTGAAAACCAGTTCACCACATTTCCACCCCCTCATGGAGATTCCACCCTATGGGGGACAGAAGTCAATGTTGTTGACATCTGCTGTGCTGTTATGAGCATCAAGCAAAGGAAGAATAAGTCTTGCAGCTTACAGATGTCTAGCCCTGATGAAAAATAGTCCCCAGAGAAGTGAGAACAGTGTGTAATTACCTGTTCCTTTTACCTGACCATGCCCCAGGGCATCACTAGAACCTTGCAAGTGTATGTGTTCACTTTAACCCCATGACCACCAGGCTTGTATCATGAATCCATCAAGTCAATACCCTAATGCCTAAAACACTCTCTTAAGTCACAGAAAAGCCCTATTTAGAAATTAGTGTTATTCAGAGCAGAAGGAACTAGTGATTTCAGGCACTCAGTCTCCCTCTGTCCAAGCCATTCTGGTGTGAAATGACAGATGCAGTCATAGAGGCAAGGGGTTAGACCCCAGTTTGCCTGCAGTGCTGCACTCTGGTCTCACATTTTTCTGACTCCTAATTTAACGAAAATCAAATTTCAGAGCATTCTGATGGAAGCTGGAAGAGGAGAAGGTCTGGTCAGGACTGTATAAGATCCTTCTCAGCCTATTCCTTAAGCATCTTCTGCTGATTAAGAAACATTTCTGCTCAGATCTGCTACTTCTCTTCTCTGGAATAGGGAAAAGCTGGTTTAAAACCATTTTTTCCCAGTGAGGCTAGAAAAACCTACCAGTGTCCAAATCCCACCCATCCAGTTTGGCATTTTCAGTTTTTCTGTCCCATTAAAATTCTTACAATCTGTGTAGCATCAAAGGCCACTTGCAAAATGTAGAGTCAGAAAAGAAGTTGGAAAAAAAACTTACCTCTGCAGAAATGTCACTGTTTTGATAACCTGGGAAGAAAAAGAATAATCCTCCCACCTCACGTAAAAAAACCAACCCCACAGACATAACTCTGTGGTCTGGCTTAAATAACTTTGATTTCAATTAAATTCAGTTTTTGTGTATCACAGAATCACAGAATCACAGAATGTTAGGGATTGGAAGGGACCTCAAAAGATCATCTAGTCCAATCCCCCTGCCAGAGCAGGAACACCTAGGTGAGGTTACACAGGAAGGCGTCCAGGCGGGTTTTGAATGTCTCCAGAGAAGGAGAATCCACAACCCCCCTGGGCAGCCTGTTCCAGTGTTCTGTCACCCTCACTGAGAAGAAGTTTCTTCTCACATTTAAGTGGAACCTCTTGTGTTCCAGCTTGAACCCATTACCCCTTGTCTTACTGTTGGTTGTCACCGAGAAGAGCCTGGCTCCATCCTCGTGACACCCACCCTTTATATATTTATAAACATTGATGAGGTCACCCCTCAGTCTCCTCTTCTCCAAGCTAAAGAGACCCAGCTCCCTCAGCCTTTCCTCATAAGGGAGATGCTCCACTCCCTTCAGCATCTTTGTGGCCCTGCGCTGGACTCTCTCCAGCAGTTCCCTGTCCTTCTTGAACTGAGGGGCCCAGAACTGGACACAATATTCCAGATGAGGTCTCACCAGGGCAGAGTAGAGGGGAAGGAGAACCTCTCTGGACCTACTAACCACCCCCCTTCTAATACACCCCAGGATGCCATTGGCCTTCTTGGCCACAAGGGCACAGTGCTGGCTCATGGTCATCCTGCTGTCCACCAGGACCCCCAGGTCCCTTTCCCCTACACTGCTCTCTAATAGGTCATTCCCCAACCTGTACTGGAACCTGGGGTTGTTCCTGCCCAGATGCAAGACTCTACATTTTCCCTTGTTATATTTCATTAAATTTTTCCCCGCCCAACTCTCTAGCCTGTCCAGATCTCGCTGGATGGCAGCACAGCCTTCTGGCGTGTCAGCCACTCCTCCCAGCTTGGTGTCATCAGCAAACTTACTGATAGTACACT
Organism: Caloenas nicobarica; assembly: GCF_036013445.1. Lineage (NCBI taxonomy): Eukaryota > Metazoa > Chordata > Aves > Columbiformes > Columbidae > Caloenas > Caloenas nicobarica. The sequence continues at coordinate 163,488,870 of NC_088246.1, read as the reverse complement.
CAATTCCCTCATCCAAGTCATTGATGAATATATTGAACAGTATTGGTCCCAGAACTGACCCTTGAGGCACTCCACTAGATACAGGCCTCCAACCAGACTCTGCCCCATTGACCACGACTCTCTGGCTTCTCTCCTTCAGCCAGTTTGCAGTCCACCTCACTACCCGATCATCCAGTCCACACTTCCTCAGTTTTGCCGTGAGGATGCTGTGGGAGACGGTGTCAAATGCTTTGCTGAAGTCAAGGTAGACCACATCCACTGCTCTGCCATCGTCAATCCACCTTGTTACGTCTTCATAAAAGGCTATGAGGTTGGTCAAACACGACTTCCCCTTGGTGAAGCCATGTTGACTGTCCCTGATGACCCTCTTATCTTTGATATGTCTTAAGATGGCACCAAGGATAAGGTGTTCCATCACTTTCCCAGGGATGGAGGTGAGGCTAACCGGTCTATAGTTGCCCGGGTCCTCCTTCTTGCCCTTTTTGAAGACCGGAGTGACATTTGCTTTCCTCCAGTCCTCAGGCACCTCTCCCGTTTCCCAAGACTTGGCAAAGATGATGGAGAGCGGTCCAGCAATGACTTCAGCCAGCTCCCTCAGCACCCGCGGGTGCATCCCATCTGGACCCATGGATTTATGGATGTCCAGATTGCTTAATTGCTCCCTAACCCAGTCCTCATCAACTGAGGCAGACTCCTCCATTGCCCTGCCTTCCTCTGGGGCCTCAGGGGTACGGGGCTCCTCAGGACAGCCTCCGGCAGAGTAGACAGAGACAAAGAAGGCATTCAGTAATTCTGCCTTCTCTGTATCTTCTGTCACCAGGGCACCCACCCCGTTCATCAGTGGGCCTACATTGCCTCTGGTGTTAGTTTTATCTGCCATGTATTTGAAGAACCTCTTCCTGTTGTCCTTGACCCCTCTCGCCAGGTTTAACTCTAAGGAGGCCTTAGCTTTCCTAGTTGCCTCCCTACATCCTCTGACAACAGCCTTATATTCTTCCCAAGTGGCCAGCCCCTCCTTCCATGATTTGTAAACCCTCCTCTTCCACTTGAGTTTGCCCAGCAGTTCCCTGTTTAACCACGCAGGTCTCCTGGCTCCCTTCCTTGACTTCCTGCGCATCGGGATGCACTGATCTTGAGCTTGGTAGAAGCAGTCCCTGAAAGTTAACCAACTATCTTGGGCGCCTTTACCTTCAAGCAGCCTTGCCCACGGGATTTCCTCCAGCAACTGTTTGAAAAGGCCAAAGTCGGCCCTGCTGAAGTCCAGGGTTGCAATTCTGCTCGGTATTCTGCTCCCACCACAGGAGATTCTGAACTCCACCATCTCATGGTCACTGCAACCAAGGCAGCCCCCCACCTTTACTGCTTCGACCAGACCCTCCTTGTTAGCGAGGACGAGATCCAGCAGCGCACCTCTTCTAGTCGGCTCCTCCACCATTTGCATCAGAAAGTTATCGTCAATGCACTGGAGGAACCTCCTAGACTGAGGCTGACTGGCTGAGTAGTCCTTCCAGCAAACATCAGGGTAGTTAAAATCCCCCATAACAACCAGAGCCTGTGACTGTGAGGCCACGCTCAGCTGCCCGTAGAAGGCCTCATCAACTTCCTCACCCTGATCTGGTGGCCTGTAATAGACTCCCACAACAGTGTCACCCCTGCCAGCCTGCCCCTTAATTCTCACCCACAGACTCTCAACTCGCTCCTCAACCGCACCTGGACAGTACTCTATACATTGTAGTTGCTCTCTCACGTAAAGAGCAACTCCACCACCTCGCCTGGCCGGCCTGTCTTTCCTGAAAAGGGCATAGCCATCCATGACCACATTCCAGTCATGTGAGCTGTCCCACCATGTCTCTGTAATTGCCACCAGATCATAATCTCCTGACCGAACGCAGGTTTCTAACTCCTCCTGCTTATTCCCCATGCTGCGCGCATTGGTGTACAGGCACTTCAGGGAGCGAGCCGAGTACACCGATTTCACCCTAGGGGCCTGGGGGGCCTCCCGGTCTTTATTGATTCCAGTGTGCTGCCCCACTGATGCAAGCCCAGCTACAACCCCATCCCCCTTCAAATCTAGTTTAAAGCCCTGCAAATGAGCCCTGCTAATTCCTGTCCCAGCAGGATTTATCTTTCCTGGAAGCTGCTCTACCCAACACCAGGATCACTCAGGAGCAGAGTGGGACTATGCATTTTTTCCATGCTATGTACAGGACATGCCATCAAAAAGCAAATAACTTCCTATGATATCTGCATCAACATTTCTTCCCTCAGTGCCAAACCCCATCACAAGTCTTTTCTCCTAGCTGAAGATCTGCTGGAGGGGATACAGGACAAATGTTCCATGCTGTCTTACCTGAGTCCAAGCACAGGATTGCTCCCAACAGGAGGACAAGGAAAGCCTTCATTTTGGAATAGCCTCTCTCGTGCTGAATATGGATTGTTTCCTCGTGGGATGGTTTATATACCATAGGAAGCCGCAGTTGGGCATGACCAGAAGGTTAACCTGTGAAGGCATCTGAATGAAGCTGCTCGCTGGACCAAGGGAGGGGTTGGTTCCTGGTGGTGATATTTGCATTAGGTGCCTCTCCTATCTAACTGCCACTTTCAGAGATACCAACAGCTCCTCTCCACCACTACACCATGCCTTTCCTCTTTCCCTTGGGCAAATTGTTCACTCTGGTGTAAAAAACCCACAAATTCTTTAGAACAAGGCTGGGCTTATGCATTTCCCCAGAGCCAGCTGAGGCTGTGGTTCCACCCTATGAACAAGGCTCTCCACCCCCATTGCTGTGTTGAATGGAGCTATTGTGTTTAAATCAAGGACAAAATATTCTTTTAATAAACACCTCCAGCTATCTATCTGCATGTGCGAGTGCCTCCGTGAAACTTGTGGCATGTGGTAGCAAGTTATGTGGGCAAATTACAGTGCCTTTGTCTCATCCAGATGTCCAGGTGCTCATTTGCCCTTATTCGTATGTATTATCCGTAGTCTGGTAAAGGACAATGGCCAGTTCAAATATTTCATATGTGTTGAAACCAAGGGAGCAGTTTTGATATTTGAATTGACATCAGCGTGTACTGTAAACAATTTGGGCTTGTCAAACAAACACCATTTCTCATCACAGATGAGGGTGGATTCAGCCGCATTCCGAGCTTATTATGTGAATGTTTGCTTTGATGGGTTCATTGGAAACTTCTCCCATCCGTCATGTCCTTTGACCTCTTCTCAGTACACTCTGGCATAAAAGAAAGCAGGCCTTTCTGCTTAATTTGGTTTGTCGTTGTTTCTTGACTTATTTAAGGATTTTCTTAAATCTCAGGAACTTAGTGCTTTGTACTAATAGCCTGCAGGGACTTGTTTTTGTGCAGTTTAGCTCTTAGGACACCAGGTACTTTTTCAAATTGAAAGGAAGGTGTGCTGGTCTGTTGGTGGGTCATTGCTTTGATCAGTGGCTGTGGGAAGAGTGATGGAAGGTCAGTTGGCCAAAGTCTGCTGAAGTTAATGGCACTGCCCTGATTTACACCAGGGGAGAATCTGGTGCAGGGGGATGATTTTGCAAATCCTATTTCCTCTGCGGCGTTCTTAAGTGCTTCCCCTTGGACTCTTGAACTTCTATTTAAAGAGAAAAAACAAACCAACAAACAAAACCCAAAAAACTCCAAACAATCCAACACCTTGTTTCTTTGTCTATTGACTTTTGTTTCATCATATTTTTGGAGATGATGTAATTTATAGCCCACTTCTATGGAATAGCTGGCTAAAAAAAGTGCAATATATTTTCAGATTCTGGTGTTCCTTCTTCAGAGATATTTAAGGCTATTTTTCTTTTTCAATCCATTATGATTATCCTTGTAGAGTTTAGTTACTTCTGTTAGGGAATAGTAGAGCCAAGGGGAAAGCACAACCTGGTCACCCCATCAAGTCCACCCGGGCCTCGAATTAAATACTTCTTCCTTCAAACAACTCATTGATAGGCAAGAGGGAGAGCTCTTTTCATCCTCAGCAGCCTAACTTGCTGCCAGTCAAATTCTCCTAGTCCAATTATTTCTTTTTATTCTTTTTCTAACAGCATCAGGGCTGCCAGCGAAGACCAGGACTCGTGGTGCTGTGAAAGCAGTGTACACAGCGAAGAGTCTGGCCATGCCCCAGTCCTGCTTGGCTGCAGCCCAAAGCTGTGTGGCAACCCAGTAATTCCTGTGTTCTTACATCAATTGCTGCTTCCCACTGTATTTTTGAATGTCTGTGTGCAGTTCCTGCTCGCCTCCTGAAGATGGCAAACATGTCCCGTTATATTTGTTACACATACATTAACATGCAGCTTTCCATAGGATTGTGTATGCATGGTATTCTTTATTTTCCTGATGTTATAAAATCCCCAGTTCATCTAACTGCATGAAAAAAGACCATCTACTTCCTCCAGGAATCTAAGGATGTCTACAAATCACTTGGATTTTTTAAAAAATACTATTTTACGTTGTTACTACAGATTCCTGGTAGATACAGGTCTGGAGGTCCCTGTTGAGAAGAGAGGGAAAGAGGACTTGATTATTTGCTCTGTCCTGGTGTCAGGCTAGGGAAGTGGTGGCGGATCATGGTACAGAGGAGCATGGTGTCATGGGTTGTATTGAGGGGCTGCATAACAGTGCATGAGCTGGAAATTTGAGGATAGGAAGGGCAAGGGGTGCCTGCAAAATCTGGACAGAGATACTGAGTGTCTCCAAAGGCAAAACCAAAAAGTTGCTCTGATTTCTTGAGCTTCATCAACCGATTGGCCAGGTGGTCTGAAGAGGCTGTGTGGAAGCCTGCAAGATGATGCAGATAATGTGTGAGACTTCAGTTGCAGACTGCCTTTTTACCATGGGGATGTCTTTTACAAGCAGAATAGAAAAAAACAAAGAAAGAAAACAAAAAAAACAATCAACCAACAAAACTAACCAACCAACCAATCAAAAAAAACCCCCACCACCCCAAAGCCAAAACCCAACAAATTAAACAACACACACAAAAAACCTCCAAAACCAGAAGCCAGCAAAGAACAAACTAAGATGAAGTTCCACACACTTATCCAAGCTCCTGAATGAATTGCAGTCCTTGAAAGGGCCAAATCATCAGAAGATCATGCAGCAACTCTAGCATCCAAGCTCAGATGTGTAACACCTTCTCCAATGCCTTAATTCAAGACAGAATTAAGTGCAAGAACAAGAGAAGCTGCTGTCCAAGGCTGCCTGTCCCTGAAGAGACATAACTGCATTGCTTGCTCAGCCTGATTGTGGTTTGCAACTCCTTTTCAAGACATTCTGAAGGACGTGTGTGGAGGTTTCAATGGGCTGCAGAGGGAATTTAGTTGACTTTTCGACTCCTGGAAGGTGTTTGGTACATGTGCAGTGGATGAGCTGGTGCTACCTGCAGTGATGTCTGCAAATCTACTCAGGCTGTGGGGATCTGGGTTGCGTGACAAGGGATTTTAGTGGCCAGTTTTAGGTATAGAAGTGGGAATTTCTAACGATTGCACAGCTGTGTTCCTGGGAATGCAAAATGCCTGTCCCAAGTCAGAACGGGTGAGGAAAAAATGAGACTGAGTCACCAGATGGCACTAAAGCAAATTGTATTACAGGCTTTTCTGTAAGGAGGGAAGCATGGATCCTAAACGAAGCATACGATTGAATAGACAGGAAGATGGATGGATAGATAAGGGGAGAGAGAGATTTAAAGACGAGTAGATATATAGATGCCCACAGAGATGGATGGAAGGCTAGCAGTCAGGAGGAGCTGGAGTAGCTAGTCCTGTGTAACTATGTCTGTAATTATAGGCAGGCTTTGCTCTGCTTGTGACTAAAGGCCACAATATGGCCCCCGTCTCAGCCTAAAGTCTTTTTTAACAAGCTCCCAGCTGTTTCCCACTCTCCTGTGCACATGTCTTGGGATGGACAGGCACGATGCTGGCCCAGCAGCAGGAAACATGATTTCTGCTGCTCCAGAGCTGCCCTCAGCTGCCAGGAGGGATGGGCTATAGCTGCAACATCTGTAGATGCTTAACACTGTATCACGTCGTGGTCTAGCTCATACTACAAGGATTGACATCTAGATTTACTATCCAAGTAAGCTTTGGAGCAAATGGAAGCAGGGTTAGGCTGCCTGAGACATCTTCCAGAATCCAGCAATGGAGACTGAAGCTGTTGTTAAGAGTAAGACATCGAGCAAAGACAGAAGGGTCTTGGGGTTTCTGTCACTGGGCTGCTAAAGAACCTTTGGTATGTGTCTTCCCTTCTTTTTGCCTCTTCTTCCTCAATGGCAAATAGGGCTCGTGACTCCTGTATCACAAGGGCAGCGTCTTGAGATCTGTAGGTGCAAAGAATTACAACCAGTGAGCGTGACAAAGGTTTAATAAGCAAGGAGCCTGTATGACCTTGAATATTTCTACAAGGGTCCAGGCACAGACCCAAACATCCAGCTATTCCCATTCGGGATTTCAGATTTCAGACGCTAGCCTGACAAGCCCTTGGAGAAGAAATCCACCTTCACATCACACACGTTCTTGCTGACAGCCATGAAATCTATACATTTCTGCAAATTAATCCCACCATGGGGCTAATCTTGTCTGCAGAGCAAACTGTAGCTGGACAAGATTCTGCAGGCTGTAGGAGTTGGACAATCCCATACGGTGGTGCTGTTGCTACATTGCTGGTGCACAGACCTCGGTGTGTGGGAGCAGCCCAGACTGTTTGTTTAAAATCTCAGCAACTTCAGAGCATCAAAAATGCATTTGACATTTTTTTGTTATTTTGCTAATTGCCAAGCTCTTTTGGTTGTAAAAGGCTCGGAGTGTGGGATCCCTGCCAGCTTCTGCTGACAATGCCTCGCACATCTCTGAGTTGTTTGCAGGAAAAAATGAGTGCATTTTCCTTTGCCTGTGCTTTGGAGTTGGGATGAAGTGTGGGGACAGTAGCCTGTGCTATGATCACAAGGCAGTTCTGTGCTTGCTTTGCCCTCACAAAACATTTTCTTACCTCCTCACATACCAGGTGTTGCTGTTTTCTGCGGGCAGATGGAGCAAAGGATAGTTCAAAGTATAGACAGAAAACATCACTTGCTTGCTGCATTCCTGTGCAATCTGCTCGAGGTGAACCTGCTTTAGCAGGGGGGTTGGACTAGATGATCTCCAGAGGTCCCTTCCAATCCCAAGCATTCTGTGATTCTGTGAGATCACACAACAGGGCAGCATGAGACTTCAGACCAGGACCCTCGAGCACATTAGCTACTTTACGGTCTGTGCCCTTTTCCTTCCATCAGGAAAGTCATTTAATTGCTCTGGCCCCTATAGGAAACCACAGAATATTCATAGGGAAGAATCCAAGATTTCCAGTCCAGCTGCTGCAGGTAGAAAAGGGTAGACCAAGTCCCATATGGGGCCAGCATGGACAATTGCTACCCATGTGGAAGGGAGTGCATTCAATTCACAGAATCATAGAATGGTTTGGGTTGAGAGGGACCTTCAAAGGTCATCTAGTCCCACCCCTGCCATGAGCAGGGACATCTGCACCAGCTCAGGTTGCTCAGAACCCCGTCCAGCCTGGCCTGGGATGTCTCCAGGGATGGTTCATCCACCACCTCTCTGGCCAACCTGGGACAGTGTTTTACCACCTTCATTGTAAAAAATTTCTTCCTCATGTCCGGCCTGAAACAGCCCTCTTTTAGTTTAAAACCATTAATCCTTGTCCTATCATAACAGGCTCTGCTAAAAAGTCTGTCCCCATCTTTCTTGTAGGCCCCTTTTGAGTATTGAAATGTCACAATAAGGTCTCCCCAGAGCCTTCTCTTCTCCTGGCTGAACAACCCCATGGCTACTTACAGACCCTCCTTTGTCCTTCTTGTCCCCATTTTGAGGCCAGCATTCTTGGCTGGTACTGCTTACTCCACTTTCATACAGTTTAGGGAAGAAACTGTGGCACAGGAGCTCAGTTCATGGTCTTACATATGGGGAAGGTATTTTCCTGAGGGAACATATTTGTTAGGGCTGTTTTGTGGCTTGGCTGTGAGTTAACTGATAAAATGTTTTCTGGGTTGGAAAATACAATTTGTTGACAAAATAAATATTCTGCAGAAATAATAAAGCTATTTTAAGTCCAGGATGGATTTTGAAGTGAAACCCAGGTAGAGGGTGCAAGGTCAATCTAGAATGTCCAATCTCCACCAGTTAGGACATGCAATTAAGATGCATGAGATACAGGATCAGCCCTTTTAAGTCATGTTTCCTTTCACTCGATCAGATGCTCTATCCACAGATACTGGAATTTGCATTGTACTTGTCTTTGTCTCTCTTCTTAGAACTATTCCACTTTGTGTTAACTAATTATAAACTAATTGGACCGGAGAGATGCAGTGTCATGAAGCAATTTGATTTTGATGAATTGGCAAATTCTTACAAAAACTGTTTCACTAAAAAAGTTTTTTCTTCCTGGCTGCTTTATCAAATGCTCCAGTGCTTATGAAAGCAGAAGAAGAGTGTACAAATCAGGAGAGATAACAGGAATTCTGATTAATATCTGTCATATCCTTCTGTTTTAACTGTTTATCTGGAAAATCGATTTGAAAAATCAACCCACAGTTTCTTCGAGTCATTACTAAAGGAGAGGATTTTTTGCTAAATAAGAAGTATATGAATGGCTCTGAAGAGAAGACTTCATTCTGGCTTTATATCCTATTTTAAGTACTATCATTACCTCATAGTTTCCTTGCTGTACCCACAAAGTTTTCTTCGGTGTATCCTCAGATTACCAGTTTTTAACTCTCTGTATCACACTCATATTCAGTGCTTCTCCGAATTTCTTCCCACGTCAGCCACTAAAGATGAGCCCATCTGATGAAACTGGGGTGTTGTATCTGGCTGTACCACCCAGGCCACTCTGTGTTCAGGGGAGCTTGGGTCCAGCTTATCCCAAAGCTGATACCTGAATTTGGTCAGATAAAATATGACCCCTGGCTCCATTTATTGGCTGAATCTTTACTGATTACAGTGTGAGCTTGTGTACTCAGCCTTAAATAGGCCACTATCTTGCAGACACTCATATTTTGTCAGATTCTCAACAATATCTGCACACCTAAAAGGAAGAAAAGAAAAAAAAAGATGTTCCTGTGGTGTGACACAAAGCTGTTCCCAGCAGTTACATTTTTGGTTTTGTCACTGGACTGAAATCATCCTTCACACATCCCCAGGCAAGAGTCAGAGATCCCTTCCCCTCCTTGACCTTTACAAATTGCACATCCTGCTTCGCCGTAACCTTTTCAGAGGTGCCAGAGACTCCAAGCATGGATTTTTTGTAATCGATACCACAGCCCTGCGCTGAGAACACAGCCTAACAACTGCCTTCTCGGTCTCTTCAGCAAAAACTGTGATGCCAAATCATAGAGACGGGAATGCGCCTGAGATTAAAACAGAAATCCCACAGGACACAAGCAGAGGAGATGGATTTACAGACTCTGCAGCCAGGGCAAAAACAATGTGTTTTTCTGATAAGCAGCAAAACTAATGAAGCGTAGTTTCCAATGCACATCTTCCCTCTATCCTCTAAGCTCCCAGTTGCCTGTTTATGTATCGTTACCTGCCTTTTGGCTCGCTCACATAACTCCTTCTAAGGCTGGGCAAAAGTCATGTTCAGAGTATGGATTTTCTTACTGGCCGCTGCTTCTAAGGGTGGTTGAGGAGCTGAAATTCCTTTGGTGGGACAACTCACTTTGTTGTTGCTCCTCTGTTTTAGGACCACAAAAATGATCAGAGGGATGGAACACCTCTCCTACAAGGAAAGGCTGAGAGAGTTGGGGTGTTCAGCCAGGTGAAGAGAAGGCTCCAAGGAGACCTTATTGCGGTCTTTCTGTACTTAAAAGGGGCCTATAAGAAAGATGGGGACAGACTTTTTAGCAAGGCCTGTTGCGATAGGACAAGCGGTGATGATTTTAAACTAAAGGAGGGTAGACTCAGCCTAGACATGAGGAAGGAATTTTTTACACTGAGGATGATGAAACACTGGCCCAGGTTGCCCAGAGAAGTTGTGGATGCCCCATCCCTGGAGATATCCCAGGCCAGGCTGGATGGGGCTCTGAGCAGCTGATCTGGTTGAACATGTCCCGGCTCATGGCAGGGGAGTTGGACTAGATGACCTTTGAAGGTCCCTCCCAACCCCAACCATTCTAAGATTCTATGATTTTCACAAAACTGAGAGCATGTCTAGACCTTTGAGAACTTTCTCCTCATTGAGTTTGCTTGAGCCAAGGCAGGATGGTAGCCAGTCAGATACGTGAGCAGACAGGTAGATGGATAGAGGGATGGACAAGCAATGCAGCTGCATAAACCATATTTCCATAGACCAGGTTAAGACTTATGGAACTGCAAGATCAGCATCCAGCAATGAACAAAACAAAACAATAAACCCACCAAAGAGAACGTCAAGGATTTAAAGAAAATTTCAAGGATGATACAAAATAATTGCTGGCCAGGGAATAGATAAAGAGGTAGTAGGAAAGGTAACAGGTGCTGTTTCTACCTTGTCTTCCACAAACCTTGTGCAGAAGAAAAAAAAAGAGACAGGAGCTCAGGGACAGCCTATTTCTCCCGTTTTGATGGTTCACACTGGATGGACCTTGGCTAACTCTTCTTTGCTGCACAAAGCAAGGTTGTATGCTCTCAGGGGCATAGCAGATTGTCTTGAATTAATTTGCTGTTAATTAGTAGAGTGATTTTAGCATGAATAAGCAATGGTTATTTTTAGCAGCAGGACTGATTAGGCATCAGAGAGAACAACCCAGTGAAGTTGTGAGGCTCCTGCTGCTTAGGAAGGGGAGAAAAGCCATCCCCGGTCAGACCAAAGCGTCCATCTGGCTTATGTGTCACCTCTGACATTGGTCCTTAGTGGTTTCACAAGAAAAGGTTATAAAAGAAAAAGCCAGAAAAGACTGCTTTCTCCCACAATACTCCCTTAATTTTGTCTGCCTGTGGGTTTGTGGCTTCATGACAATATTCAAGAAGCATTTGGACAATGCCCTCAGGCACATGGTGTGAATTTTGAGATTGTCTGATGTAAGAACAGCAGTTGCACTCTATGATCCTTGTGAGTCCCTTCCAACTCAGGACTTTCTATAATTATATGAGCAAGAGATGTCATTCAGATCATTCAATTTTTTCATTAAATTTTATAGATTTTTATGGATTTCTCCCATCCATTTCTCAGCCTTTTGTGTTTTTTGGTGCTAAGATATCCTCTGCAAAACCTTTGCTTAACTTCAGCCTCTCATCTGCTCTTTCCAAGACTAAATAACCTCAGTACTTTTTCTCTTTCCTCCCTGTCTGCATTTTCTAGACCACTGCTGACTATTTTTGCTTCTTTCTGGATCAACACTAATAGGTACATCTCACTGAGCTCAAGCTCAGCTCAAGGTTGGAAGCCTTTTTAAAGAGAGATTTTTGCCATTTTTTTGAGATATTGCTCTCGACGCAGTGCCTGTGAGGTTAACATAAATTCTGCAGGAACTGAAGCAATGTGATCTTCTGGTCAATCTTTTCTGAAGCCATGGCAACCTTTTTAAAAATTCCAAAGACAAAGTGACAAACATGTGCTTTAAAAAGCAATGCCTATATCTCTCTCAGTAAATGAAATATCCTTATAAAGGTGGTTTTTTTTTTTTGGTTCGTTGGTTTTGGGTTTGCTTTTTTAATTATTACTTTTGCTACTGAGATCAATGGGCAAGAAATGCTTGTGCAAAATGCTACGAATTCTCTTACCCTCCCAAGCAGGAGAAACGCACCAAAGATATTAGAAATAGTCCCTGGCCCATACTTACTTCTAACTGCACAGAAATTTTTTGGGACAGTGGTAGATATGTAGCTGCATTTATTAGACTCAGGGCTGTGTGAGTGTTGAGTGAAAATACTGCTCTCAAATATAAAGAATAAATAGTGAGTTACTGGCAAATGATGCTGAGGGGGATGTAGCAGGACAGATAAAGTTTTGCACCGTTATCTAAGTTAAGATTTTTAGCCTAAGATAATAAAAGAGAGACATCAAGGAACAAGAGATCAAAAGAAATGGGCACAGGTGAGAGGGGCAGAAAGAATGAATTTTCATCTGAACAGCCAGCATCAACCACAGTATGAAATCAGGCTGGTTTGGATAACCACGGAATATAAAAATTAGATTAAATTTTTGATAGAGTCTGCCTGAAAATTAGGGTTGTAAATTAAGTATATGCAGTTACCATATTTGTAATAATGCAACTTTATATTAGAGATTGCAGAAGAAGATTGCTGTGCCTTGGAGATGCTGCAATTCTCATGTGTGGGGGCATAGACTCACACTTCCTCCTGCTTCAACACCAGCAGCTTTAACATGATGTAACACAAAATATCTGACCCCTGTTAGTGTTTCTTAATGTTGTAAAACCCACAAGAGTTTCAGCAGGAATAGAGTATTCTTTTTACTGTGTTTACAAAATTGTGCTGCTTGTAAGTTTGGACTGTTTATAATGTTTTTCCATACAGCATTGTGTAGCCTTGTTTTGATTTCTTTGCAGCTAATGTTTTCTGTAAGAAGGTTTTAAAATCAGTCATTTGTAATTCTCCATTTGTTTTTTTCTCAAACCAGTGAGGTGTTAGTTGACTCGGATTAAAACCTTTCCAGGGTCAGGAGAGATGGTTGTGTTCCAGTACAGGAAATACCCCTAAGCTCTGTTTAGTTTCAAGCACAGAAATAGCCAGAGTTTGCCATAGGGAGGTCGCTTTTATAGTGACCTGAGGCTTTTTGGCCATGAAAGTATCAATTACAATCCACTAATTGGGCTGACTCCCACTTCCATGTTGAACCTGGCTGCAGTAGCAGTAGCCAGGTTGTTTGACCAGCTTTGCTTTGTGGTTTATCTGGGAGAAAGGTGTTGGAATTGTGTCTGTGGGGTTTTAAAGCACTTCACAAATATTAACCCCTTCACACCAGTGTGAGCCAGGTGAGGTAAATACTGGGTCCATTTGAAAACGAAGAATGGCAAGAGCAAATTCTTTGCTCAACATTCACTAAATGGTGCAGCTTAAAAAAAATCGACCTTCAAAAGACATCCAGTGGGGATGGAGTAAAAGAGTCAGATAGTCTCTGAATTGAATGAATCTACACAGGTGGACCAAAGTTTTAAAGAGAAATCCATTTAAGCATGACATAAAGGCATTACTTGTTAATTTGCCTAGTCGGACTTCATTGGCTGAATGATTGAGCATATCAGGAATATAATCACTGACGTTCACTGCAAACTGTGCCTTGCAGCCACGGTTCACAAGGTGCAAAACACACAGTGATTGCTTTCCCTCTGTGCTGCAGTGCAGCCTCCTCAAGGGGTGAAACGGGAGGGTTGGTAAATGACAGTGCTGCCTTACGGCCCAGGATAAGCAGCACGAGATGCACTGTACCTGTGATGTTCATTACAGGATTTAGGGTTGAAGGAGGCGTTTGTCTAGGGACAAACTTTTTAGTAGGGCCTGTTATAATAGTGGGGACAGACATTTCAGGGAGGCTTGTTATGATAGGACAAGTGTAATGGTTTTAGATTAAAAGAGGGGTGATGCAGGCTAGACATGAGGAAGAAATTTCTGATGCTGAAGGCGGTGAAACACTGGCCAACGTTGCCTAGAGAGGTGGTGGATGCCCCATCCCCAGAGACATCCTGGGCAGGTTGGATGGGGCTCTGAGCAACCTAATCTGGGTGATAATGTCTCCGCTCATTGCAGGAAGTCAGACTAGTTGAGCTTCAAAGATCCCTTTCCAACCCAAACCATTCTATGATTCTATGATTCTATGAATTATATGTCTAGTAGGGAGCTTGGTCAAATCCCATGGATGACACTCTCTGCAATTAGTGCTTGTGGGGAGCCCCACTGAGGTACATCTCACCTGCAGTTGACATCTCTGATTAAGCAGCCCCCAGCACCGCTCTGAGATGGCATCTCAAGGGTGGCCTTTTAATTACTTAGGGATGACAACTGGCAAAACACTTAAGGATGTAGCTAACCTTAAATGTATACCTAAGTCCCATTTGGCTTGACTTGGGATGCGACTCAAGTGTCTTGCTCAATAAGCATGTCCTCAAACTGCAGATAGGGACATCATTCACACCCCTGGCCTTTTATTGATGTTATTTATTCCCACAAATACAAGTATTTATTGCTTTCCTTGGTCATACTGCCCTGTCATAATATGCTTGTTACTCCACGTAAAGAGAGCTGAGACACCAGTTTGGATTGAAAGCCACTTACTTTTACATACGTCCCTGTGAATTTCTCTTTTACTTCCTCCTCTGGCTTTTTTCCCTGTCTTTCTTTAACAACTCTGTTCTCAGGCACCCAAACTGTCTGGTAATTACAGTCTTTGATAAACATTTCTATTAACCACAACTTGTAAATACCTTGCCTGCACTAACTACGTGCAATTTATCATAAAAGCTTGTGAAGCCTTTGCTTTCCCTCTTTCTGCATAGAAGAAAGGGAAACAAGAAGTAAACTCACAGTTTTATTTTAAGTAAGTTATTAAGAATAAGACTTAGCTTCATAGATCCTCTTTTTATTTTTTTTTGTGAGTATGATTGCTTAGACTGCCTTTAGTATGGTCATATATCTTGCCTCCCATCTTTATAATTCTAATATATTGTCTCTTGGCAATATAATTTGTCTACTTTTTTTTTTCATTTACTTGATGCCCCTTCCATATAATTATGTCAAGTTTTATAAACACCACAGTGGTGTGCAAAGGAGTGGCAGAATTGTTTGGTTTCCCTTGGGAACGTGTGTCCTCCAGCAAAATCCAAGTCAAATGAGTCTTAGGTCAGTCTCCATTTCCAAGAGATTTCTGCAGTGCAAAAGGCAGGAAGCTAGTTGAGGGAAATTGAGGAAAGTTCTTGTCAAAAGAGGGAAGAGAAGTGTTGCTCGTCACCTTTGACATTTAGGTGATGACGTGTTATGGTGCCTTGGGGTGGTGAGCACGCACCAATAACCACTGTCTTGTCTCTGCTGTTATCTCCTGCTCACTTGCATCTACCGACCTCTTCCACTGCACTCCTGCCATGGAGATGTGTGCTGAAATAACCTTTCCAGGCAGAAAATTGCTCCCAAGAGGCACGTGGAAATGTGGGAAATCCTTTTTAAGTGTCTGAGATACAAACAGTCATCCAAAGTCTTTGCCTTAGTTGTGGTGGGCAGGAGTCGTTTACCTTCAAACACCTCAGCATAGGAGACATTAAGGAGCTGCCTAATATCATGATCCAAACAACATTTAATAGGTATATTATTATTAACTTTGTGTTAGTGAAGTGCAGTTGCTGATTTATAATAGTAACACTCTCCCTACCCATGGTTCTTAGCTCTGCAAAGCCAGCTCTTGTGATTCCTGAAGCCTCCATCTATTTCAGAGTCTAGTGACTTGTGGTATTTGAAGATCCTCAAGCTCACATGTACTGAGAAAGTAGCCTCTGTTAAGGAGCTCAGATAGGGCAAGTGCTAATGAAGACATTCAGAACTAGCAGGTACTTCTGTAAATTTTACTTTATCTTTCCTGGATATTCACATTTAAGTGAAAGATGGTTCTTCTTTATTGGAATGATCTCCTGAATCAAGTTGCTTGAAAGCATTCATAAACTCAAGAATACCCAGTGTTTGGGGGTCTTTATCCTCCTCTACCTTATGCTTGTGTGGAACAAAGTGTTTCAGAATTTCCATTGTAAGAAGAATTCTCTTTTTTTCCTGGTTTTGTTCTCATACTGCCCATGCATGATAGTCTTGACAAAGAACGGTGTCAGCCCTCACATCTCCAGATCTTTCTGGCTCTGAATGGAGCTGAAGACTTCTGTGCTGAGCACAGTGGGACTCTGAGAAACCAGCCCAGAGCATTATTCCTCGGAGCTGGTGTGGAGTCATCTATAACTAAATAACTGAGTGCAATTACGAAACCTGCTTTGTGCTTGTCCTCCTTCACCTAGATGACATTTTCTCTTGACCTCTTTCTGTCCTCCCCAAGAAACAGAACTCATTAAGGCAGTCTCATGGAGGGATGGGAAGTAGGTTTGAAGGTTTAGCTTTTTCTTTTTTTTCCAGAAAACCCTTCTATTCTTGTTCCTCGCCAGCCACCTAAGTTTCACCTTTTTGGTATTCTCAGCCATGGCTCTTCTTGACTACATCCATGGATTTAATTGTTAATGCCGGCAAAGCATATGGCATTTTTCCCTTGTGACCAGCATCTTTCTTAGGCATGTTTAGTTTGCAACAAAATGCATATTGCTCTGTTCAAATGGGCACTTTCTATGTCTGGAAGCAGTGAAGAGAAGAAGATTTCTAAAGAGGAATTAATTTCTACCACCAGTCTGGTAACCCAGCCCTCTGTATCTCTGCTATCTCTGCTGGTCTGTAAGGAGTTTTTCATGGGAGAGATTTCTTGTACGACAGGTCAAGAATTTCTCCACTGCAACTGAGAGTTTATAAACAGCTGTTTTTGCTGTTCCTTTCCCTTTTTATTTCTCTTAACTATCAACACACCCTGGATTTCAAGACCAAACTCATTGGCAGAAACTGTTTGTGAATCCACCTCTAATTTGTCAAAATATTTAGAAGAAAGAAAACACACAGAATCAAGTTAGCGTTGTTCCTGTTGGAGAATAAATGTTCGTGAATGTCACCGCAACCAGGATTACTTATGTCTGCATTTCACCTAGAGAAGGTCAGGGGGACCTAAGCTTGACTGAAAAATTTGCTTGTCTTTTGCTGGCAGATGTCCCTTTTGTCCCTGTGTAAAAAGGTCAGTCCAGAATCTCCAAAATATTTATCTACTTATGTACCATTGGTGGAAAGGTCTGAAGATCTGGCCTGTGTAAAACGAGCAAATTAAGCCAAAATTTAGATGTGATCAAGTTCATAAAACCAGTAATACTTAACTCTGAGACTGTAATCATCAAATTCACTGCTCACACGAGATTGCTTAAAACTGTTCAAAGTTAGCCTCTGAGATGTAATGCAATGAAGAAAGAAAACACCTATTCTCACCTAAGCCCTGTCAGATCCAGAGATCCACCCAAATCTCCCACAGTATCCAGCAAGGCTTCACAGAGCTTGGGATACCAGCTGTGCCTCGAGCAGCTTAATACAGATCTTGGGGTCCTCTTGGTGATCCTGACAATCCTTTTGAGCAGCACGTTGCCCAAAGACAAATTTTGACCTCCTGTCAGATGAGGCTGGTAAGAAACTTTTGCTCACGATAAGGTTGCAGTTCAGCTGTAGACATTCCTGTTCAAGGTGCTCTTTCCTCTATAAAATGTGACTGTGGAGTTCCTGAGGATTGCAGATGAGAAAGTCTGTATTACACAGCTTTCTCCTGAGCCAACACAAGCATCTTTGCTCCTCCTGCTCACTTGGGAAGGAGGATTTTTCCCTCCTTGTTTATAAACTTTTGCTTTTTCTTCAGTTTATTTCTGTGTGTTTCTATTCTTGCCATTACTGCTGCTTTCTCCTGAAGTGCTAGTGAATGGTCCGAGCAGAAGACAAGCTCTGGGGCAGAAGATGTCCAATTCCCATTGCTTTAAAATACGTGACTCCAAGAAAGGATTCTCCTCGGGTGAGATTGGAAAAATTAGACCTCAGGCTCAAACAAGAAGAATTGGTTGGATTTCTCCCACCTTCTCTTGCAGTGCAGGGTGTTGTTTGCTTCCCCAGGATCCTTTGGGGATTTTACTTAAGGCAATGTCTGCTGTTAAAAGGATATCGAGCAATAGCAGTGTTCACGCTCTCTGTAGAGAATTTGGCCCACAGCATGTGCCAGGTGATTTGTGTTGACAGTGCTGTTACTTTTCTTCAGCCCCCAGCATGGCTTTTAAGGCTGCAGCTGGGAATACATTTCTCCCTCCTAAATCATATCCGTGAGCTATAAACCTGTTGGCAGGACAGTAGGTTCTTCAGAGATGGTAGCCAGCACTGTACTTTTCAGGCAGCAGGTATTAATTAAAGGTGGAGTGATGAATGTGCTCCCTGCCAGACTGCTTTCCTGGAGGCGGGAGTGAGCAGGGCTGTCTGTGTGTCTGTCCGTGCATGAAGAACAGGTGTGGAGAGCAGTGAAGACAGTGGCATTCATGGGGTTGAAGGAAGACTGATGGGATTTCTCTTCTAAATCATTCTAACTTGAGCTATGCCAGAAAATTAGCTAGGGGCAGCGGAGCTGTGACATTGGGAAAGTCTTGATGGATTGTACCCATGTTATTCATTCAGACCCAGAGAGACTGGGGAATGATGATGTAATTTTGCCCCATATACCCTGTTTCCCCGAAAATAAGACAGGGTCTTATATTTATTTTTGCTCTAAAAGATGCCTACTTTTTTACATGTATAGTTGCCTGGACACTATTTAAATTGACTTTTTTAATTAACTGTAACTAGGGCTTATTTTTGTAGTAGGCCTTATATTTCAAGCATCCTCAAAAATCCTGAAAAATCATGCTAGGGCCTATTTTCGGGGTAGGTCTTATTTTTGGGGAAACAGGGTATATATGAAATGAGTATGAGATTACTTTCCATCTCAGTTTTAGGGCTCAATGAACAGACAGTAAAGGTAGAACACACATCCCCTGTGCCTGGCCCAACAGATAGAAGAGCCACTGCCTTTTCAACAAATACATGTCTTTTCAGGTGGCAAAAGAATCACTGAGCTGTTTCTCACCCCTGGTTCTTGCAGAGGAGCTGAATAGTCTGGAAAATCAACTTGCTTTTGGTCATGGTTGACCAGAGACCACAGAGAAAAGGGATGTTGGGCATGTGGATGACGGCGGCCAGGAAGAGTGAGAAGGTCCTGCAGAGCTCTGCCCACCCCATGTGTGCATTGCTGAGTCAGTTGGCTGTGCAGGAGGAGGACAGACTAAAGGAGCATCTTTCTCCCAAAGAAGCCTCGTTAAGGATTGCAGTGCTCATCCTATGTTTTTCTGCGGACTGAAAGTTGTTGCTACCATGAGGTGGAAGCTCTCTCACCCTCCAACAGGGCAGGCAAGCATTTGAAAAGCACGTTTCAGATTGCGCTGCCTTCGAATTTTCTTTCATCCCAGCCCCTGAAGTCAGCAGGGGCAGCTGGGATCTCACCAAGCAAGAGATGCAAGGAAATACAAGTGATAGGAGCTGGGTAGGAACTGGGGAACAGTCCCCCACCAGATCCTGAGCAAGGGGTCAGAGAGGTCACTAACAGATATCAGAGGTTCATAAGAGAGATATGAACACTTTTTAATTATGGCAGAGCTTGCTTTTGGTCTAGTGGCAACAGGAGAGATCAGTCAACAGCTTTCTGCTAAATGTAGCTCAGTTTCTACTTTCTCACTTGCCTTTTGTACTGGTGTAACCTCTGCTCTCTCCCTTTGCATCGAAATTATTGCTGATCTGGGGCAATATACATGATGCATTTATAGAGGTCAGGAGGGACCAAGAGGGGAGGAGAGCTAGCAAGCAAATTAACACAAATATTGTAGAATTATTGCCTTTTCACCTGATGGAAATAGCATGAAAAAGAATTCCAGAAGCACACAATAAAGAGAAAAGAGACTGGACATTGAATGTAGTTGAAAATCACATCTGCAAACGTATCACAGTTCTGCTGACTGAAGAATGACCCCTCTTGCTTTGCCAACGTGCTGGTTCTTGTAGGTTGGGTGAAAGTAACTCATCTTAGAGAGTCTCCAGGGTAAATCAGGTAATTCACTTGTTTGAAAGTGTTCCCCTATGAGTGTTTTAGCAGATCTGTTCCTGAAAATGAAGGTACTCAATGCAAGTGTTCAAAAAGTGCAAAACCACAACAACAGGAAGATCTTAAACCAAGAATATTTTCAAATCATTCAAGTGGATTATTATTTTCTTAGGCTTTTGCTTTCTTTTGTTCATTGCTTAACCTCTAAGAATGGACAGAGGGAAAACACATGTTCCAGCCTGCTCAATACCTGCTTCACAGCCGAGCAAAACCTACCAGATATGTAGCATCTCAGGATAAGATGTTTCTGGAGTTCCCAAATATGCCAAATGAATGGACCAGCTTGAGTTGTTCAATCAGACCAGACTTGATATAGTACTTAAAAGTGCCATTCTCATTGAATTCTTCTCCTAGAGACTGAACTAAATACATGATGGAGGCCATTCTAGGGTCATCTGAACCCCCTGGAGAAAGACTGAGAGAAGAAATACAGAGTGGAAAACAGAGCCAGTGGGGACATAGATATAGGAAACATTCTGGAATGCCTTAGCAGAGCCAGGATATGCAGATCAAAAGAAGGACTGAAAAGGGACAATTATTTGATGTTGTCTGAGACCCTCCCTCATTCTGTGTGACCTTGGCTATCCAAATGAGCTGTCTGAAAAATGTACCGATAAGAATATTAATTATGGGTCAGATGCACAGGGCCATGTAATCATAGCTGATCTTATTTAATATTCCTCAATAGTTTATCCCAAAGCTCATTCAGTGATGAGGCAAGGCTTACAAGGGGAAAGAATACTGTTTATGAGGCCAACAGATGCAGCTGGAGAACACAGTTGAGATCTGAAGCACAGAAGCTCCTCATCAGGTCTGAAACCGAAGCAGCAGGCTTGAATGTAAGTACAGCTGAGAGCAAAATTGCTTTATCTTCATGGTGTTAATTGGTGAGATAATTTGAGAGGAAAGGCATCTTGCACTTGTGGAGCAAGCAGATGTGTTGGTAGGGCTGGGAAGTGACAAGGTCATCACCCTGCAGGATAGAGAGGCAGAAGAGAAGCAAATCTAGAGTTATTATTCTCCATTATAAACGCTGAGAAACTGAGGAACAGAGCAGTAAAAAACTTGCCTAAGGCCACCGTACTGGCAGTAACAAAGCTGATAATAAAACTGAGAGTCTTGAAGCCCAGTCCACAGAACCTGGAATTTCCCTGTGATAATTGTAGCACAGTTGCCATCAGTGTGAGTAAGGGAACAGAAAATGAGCTCTTGGCAGGGGATGCTGGGTCATACAGGAGAGGATTCTCAGGAGCTGCAGCAGGAAATGTTGTTCTCCAGTACAGCTCCTTTGGTCTGATGATTCTGGAGTGGGACCAATTTCCTAACTCACACTAACATGTGAATGGTTGGACACTTCTTGAGCAGTGGATGAGGGTCCGAATCTGGGACTCCTTCTTACATCTGTTATTCAGTGCAATATCCTCTCCTTCACATTCAGGATTCTGCCCAGTGTCCTTGTTTCCTAGTGTGACCAACATCCTTGGCACAACAGATCCGGCTGTACCATCCTTACTGGGTGCACAATAGCATAGAATCATAGAATCATTTCGTTTGGAAGAGACCCTCAAGATCATCGAGTCCAACCATAACCTAACTCTAGCACTAAACCATGTCCCTAAGAACATCGCCTATATGTCTTCAAAGACTGGAGGGCAGCTCCAATCATACTGACAGGTCTATGAACATGAAAATGTTAACCATCATGGTCTAGTGTTGTACTTACTCCCTCTAAGGTCAATGGAGGACATAAGAGGTAGGGCCATATTGGCTCCAGTTCTATGATTACTTTGACTGACATCAGCTCTGTTATCTCTGCTTATTTTCTACTGCATGGTAGAAATGTGCCTTTTCACCCTTTCCAAACATGGCTGTTTCATGAAGAAATTGTCCTTCTTAACACAGCGCACGGTCTACCTTTCTCAACTTCAGTACAGTTCAGGCATGAAGTCCACTGGGATTGAATCAAGGAGCATCTCCATGCCAGCCCCCTGGGAGTAAGCACTGTTACACTGAGATGAGAAACTAAGGAGCTAATAGCAATGGAGAAAGAACTTCTTTCTATGTCTTCTACTCACGGAGTTTAGGGTAGAGAAGTGGGTATGCTCACTGGGGACATTGCTTTGCAGGTGTCCTTTCATATCACTCTCCATAAACTTTCATTACAAGTCAGTCCTGATTTAGCTTTTACAGAGAAATCTGCTGCCAGTTGGAGACTTAATTGCACTAGAGGCCTTCGACAACCTGTGCATTAATGAGCCAGAATTCAGATATTCATGACTTAATGAAAAACAGAGTAGAAGGGCTGGCCATGGGCTTCAGGCAATTCTATATTGAATGGAGGAGGTTTTTGCTCTTGGTTAGAGCATTAATACAGGGAGGATAGAGGAGAGTGGCTTGTCACCATCTGTCAGTTCAACCTGGAGCATAGCCAGGAGAGCCAGGCAGTTAATTAGAAATAAGAGCTGCTTCCTTTCACAGACATATATATATATGTCTATATATAGGCATGTGTATATAATGCCATTAGTGGAAACATCTCTTTCCTTTCTAATTAGATGAGCCAGCCAAAATTTTGTTGGATGATATTCGCTCTGGAAAACTTCCACAGTCACATCAATCTGCCTTTGGTCTTCATGAGATCCAGAGCAAGCTTAAGGAAACACAACCCTACAGCAAGGGATGACATAACACCCAGGTAGCTTGAGCTTTTTGAATGGGCTTCAAGAGAATGACACTTGACCAAGAGGAAAGCTATCATCTGTGTTACAGGATTGATTCTTGTTGGCATCAACAGCATTCTTCTCCTGACATGATCAATGAACACTGACTACTCCTTCTCCTAGGTGTTTGTATTGTGTCCATCAGCCACTTGACGCAGCCACTCCTGGAAGGAACTCTTTCTCAGGCCATCAGGATCCAGATGTTGAGTACAGAAAGTCAGTGAAACTTCAAATAAGCAGATGTCTAGCAGGACTGGCCATGCTCTGCAAATCTAGGGCAAACTTTCTGTTGTCTTACAAACAAAATATTCTTGTCCATAAACAGAGAGTCCTGACAGAAGTCCTCTTTGTGGATTTTGTATCAAGGGTTTACAGGGCTGTTATTTCTACCTCGCCATATAGCTTTGTTTGACAGAACATGTGTCTGCCCAGAAATCACTTCATTTTGTGGTCTGACATCACTAGTTAAAAGCAGAGATGAAGGTAAATTTCCTTTTAAGCTGTGAGGAAGTCCATATGCGCTTAAAGCTCTTGTCTCCAGCTGAGATGGAGATACCTGGACACAAGCAGATAGTACCAACACAGATGTGAACATGTCTCCCACCAGGACTCCAGCATCTACTGTAGAAGGGCACAGGTTTCCTCTCAACCCTGAACTGAATCAGTGTTCTGCAGAACTCCTGGCTGCCTTTGGTAATCTCAGGTCACACAAGATGCTGGAAAATGTTCTTTTTAATAAAAAAAGTTTTCAGTTCCTTAAACCAAACTCAGTTCTGCTTAGTCATAGGAGCATCTCTGAGAGAAGGCAGCAGCTGGCCTCAGATTTCTTCTTATTCCTGCTGAATAACCTCATCTTTTGTTTCTCTCTGACCTCAGCCAAACAATGGAGAATTTAAATTTCTCACTCTGCACTTGAGGATGTCCCTATGTTCCTATCTGGAATCCTCTTCCCAACTCTTTGTTGCTGCTTTGCTCTTTCTCCTCTTTACAATGACTCCCCTTCTGCATGGAGAACCTTCCAGTACACTGCTCCCACCAGGCTCCCATACGCATCCTTGTCAGGAAACCTCCTTTGTGTTTTGGTAAATGACTCCCAGAAGAAATGAGACATGAAGAAGTGATGATAGGGAGAAGGAGGAAACAGTATACATGGAACTGGTTTGCAGGGACTGTCTTTGAGGCCTCTTTGTGGGCTGTGAAGTCTAAAAAGTCTGTTTTTTCTAACCAGCAGATGAAGCCCCAGACAGATGTTTAACATTCAAATGAAGCAAGTCTCCATCCCTCTGCTTCAAGCAGACATCAGCGTGTACACTTTTAGATAAGAGATGAGCTAAGGTTCACAGCTCACTTGTGGAATGACTCATCCCTTTAATTACATCCCTTTAATTACAAATTAGCCTCCTTGACCTTTTCTTCTTGCTTTCTCCTGAGCGCCCCAGCACAGTTTGATCTCTGTGCTACCAAAAGCAGAAGCAAGTGATGTCTCTTGGTGGAAATTCTGTTTGAGCTGTGGCCACACAGTCATCTCCCTTAATCCCATGAGTTACGCCAAGGAAGGCCCTTCTTCTTGAAAAGGTCTTTGTAACTTAAAGGGAGCTGAAAAATCCAAAGTCACCATCTGAACTTGCAGAAGTAAGAAAAAAGGTCTAGCAAATGAAGTTACTTAGATTTGAGCATGAAAACTTCAAAGACTGGAAAGACTGAAGACCTAGTGTTGACATTCCTGGACTAATTTTCTGTTATTCTTTCTCTCTTTTGAGGTCCTTGGAACTCTATTGAAAGCAATGATGTTACCCTGTCACAACTGGAGTAACGTAAAGCTTATTCAGTGTGAATATTCCAGTAGAAATTTTTCTTGGCAAGAGCAGACATGGAATCCAACAAGAAAACCTCTAGAAGAGGGTAGGTAAACCATTTCTAAAACCAGTGGTTCCTTGGCAGAAGTTAGTATGGGGAGTGGAGATTACCTGTGAATTTCCTTTACTTTAGAATGTCAAAGTATACAGCAACAGAAGTTCCTAAGAAGGAGAAAATGGTATTTGAAGCTATTTGCCTTTATTCATCAGTGAATTTTTGAGATTTTCTACCCTGCTGGAGTGTTTGGAATAACACCAGATTCGCCCACTCTGTGCTGACATTTAACTCATCCTATTATACGTATTACGCCACCATTCCAGCTTTATCTAGGATATAATGTAAGGAACATATATACAGATTTAGAAAAATATAGATTCGTATATTCTTATTTATAACAGTACATATATTTATAATTATCTTCATTGTGAGGAAAGTTAAGCACACAGTAGAACAACAATAGCCTGTTCAGCTATATAAAAATGCCACGAAAAGTTCTTTCCTTCTCAGTGAAAAATTTCCCTAACTGCTCAGGGAAAGTTGCATTTTTTTAAAAAAATTTAAAAAACCTGAAAAAAATGAAATGTTTTGTTTCTAACAATTCCAGTTTAAAGTTACTTTTTCTTCCATTGCAAAAGGTATACTTGAGAAGAAGATGCAATATTTTCTGTAATGTTGAATGATACACAGTGTCAGATTTGAAAGCTAAATTATTTTTCTAAATTCCCTTGGAAAGCCAAAAGCATCACTTGTTTTCAAAGCTCAAATGGCTCATCTGTATCACTTGCTGGAAAACAGGGCTTAGCATCCCAGTTAGGATAAAGCCTCAGTTTTGTGGTCACTCAATGCAGGGAGAGCTGGTCCCTTCCTCAACCAGCCTACACTTTGACATGAGGAGCAGGGCATGGGACTGGGAAGGGTATCAAGTCTCATGTAGAGACAAGGTGATGTATTTGCTCCTCAGATGCTCTTTCAGCATCCAAGCTCTGGTGTCTAAGCCCACAGCTGCAATGCAGCAGGGAGGTGAGATTTGTGGACTGACTTGGTTAAGTAGACCCTGCCATCCCTGAGGTCATGGTGGTGATAGGATGGTCGCTCCTTCAAAGGGTAGGAGCTGCATGGAGTGCCATCTGAAAACAGCTGGAGTGAGGAAGGATCATAAGGTGATGACAAGATGAAAGACAACACCATTTGGAAGGAGCTTCTTTGGGAGGAAAAACTAAGGATGGAGGAGGGGGAGTAGTTGAGGTGGGAGATGAAGATCCCACCTGTGGAACATGGCCAAAAGGATAAGCGGGAGAAGGTTTCAGACTTTCACACCACATTACTGCAGATTTTCCCATGATGAGAGCTGAGTGAGGTGAACAAATCCCCATGGGCTTTATTTCTGTGCTGCAAATCACCCCGTTCTGCTGTTTGCAAATGCCCTCACCATCAGGGCGAACAAGACACTGTGGTGTGGTTGGCTTTGCATCTGAAATCATCCCACACTAAGTGCCAACCAGATGGGAAATAACTCAGTGTTTACCAGGAAGCAAGTGGGAAATTCCACCTTACATAAGAGGCCTTTTTGCCATCCTCCACAGAGCTCCTCATGACCTACTTTCCTTGGGATTTTCACTGGAACTATTCAAAGAACTTCATACACGTCTTGATTTGCAAGTTGAAACGAAAAGAACAGAAACCTTGCTTTCTTCCTTACTGCACATTGCATAAAGCTTTAATAGCGAGTAATAGCTTACATGGGTTTGATTTTATTACACTTAAATGGGTAATTCTCATGTCTCCAACTGTGCCCAAGAGGACTGAATAGAACAGAAGTGACTGTGCCGCAGTACAAATGGGTCTTTGAATTCCTCTTAGATTCCCATGGCCTGGATTGTATTTAATAAGTCATGCACAGTAAATACAACCAAGAGACGTGAGGAGATTCATTAATACTTGCAAGGCACTCAGGTGCCACCTTTGTGAATACCAGAGGAGAACACTGCAGACAGAGTATGGGAAAAAATGCCCTGCTTATGTCCCTGCCCCTCCCCATGCTCATTAGTGAATAATGTTCCCCACCACTGGAGATACCCAGACATAGCTAATGAACCAAAGCAAGACATTTCTAATTCTATCCCTGCTTGCTTGTGACAGGGAGACGTAAGGTTACACCTCAAAGTCAATGTCCCTGGCCCTGTCTTTGACGACGGTTTGTACCATTGCAATGCCCATTGGCTGCAGGGCAGAGATTTCTTATGGCATGCATCAAGCCTTGCCAAGATGGACAAGCCAAGATGGACACTTTGAGTGGGCAACATGGGGACTGTTCAGCTGGCCGTTTGGCCAAGGAACATGACTGTGTCGGTTTGGCGGCAGAGACAGCCTGGAACTCTTGCTTCCTGTAGCTATCCTGGAGCTATTTTCATCCTACACCTTCCTCTCTGGGTGATGTGGAGTGTGAAGTCCTCTGAATTGAATGTCTCCTATGCTGTCCCCAGCATCCCTACACTGTCAGAGAAGGCTGAGAGGGCACCTGATCAATGCTGATGAATATCTCCAGAGTGGATGTCAAGAGAATGGACCAGACTCTTTCTAGGAGTGCCCGATGATAGGATGTGGGGCAATGGGCACAGACTGAAACACAGGAGGTTCCATCTAATTATGAGGAAAAACTTCTTTACTTTGAGGGTGCCAGAGCTCTGGAATAGGTTGCCCAGAGAGGCTGTGGAGTCTCCCTCTCTGGAGATATTCAAAACCCACCTGGACACATTCCTGTGCGATCTGCTCTGGTGAGCCTGATTTAGCAGGTGGCTTGCAATAGATGATCTCCAGAGGTCGCTTGCAACCTCAACCATACTGTGACTTTGTGATTCTATGATTCTGATCTTGCTGCATCATATTTCAGTGTCTTGTTAATATTCTCACACTTAATCCAAATTCGATCCCTGCTGCTTAATCTGTCCTCATTGAATTCAAGGCCTTGTACAATGGCTTCTGCCAGTGAAAGCAGACTTCTCTCTTTTCACCAGGGTCTCTCCAAAATCCAGCTCCATACACCTTCATGAAGTTGAATAGCTACCTGCAGCGCCCCTACGGCCTGTGAAAAATATCCAAATAACCTACCTCAGATGACCCCAGTTTCTTTTACTTTAGACAAAGGTATGGAAGTTTTCTAGGATGCTCAATAGCATCAGCTGGCCTGAACTTGGGAGCTGGCTTGAAGGGACAGGGTCTTGACCTTCCCACAGATAATTTGTTGCAACTCCACTCTAATGAAGCTTTTACAGTTACTTAAGATCAGATATTGGAGCCTTTGCAGTCTGTTTAGCAAGCAAATATAGAATTATACTGTCTCCTTTAATGCTTCTAAATGGTTAATGTGTCACTGCTGACAATTGAATAAATCGTTAACTAATATGCAAATCAGCAGGTCTCCTAGAATGGTGTGAAAAACCTCATCTCAAGGTGTTTGTAATGCATGATGTGCACTTAAATGTTTGTAACACATTTCATACCAGTAATCATCTGATCGCCCTCTATAAACAGAACTGCTGTTAAACCATGACCTGTTTCACGCCAGCTTCGCAAATTAAAAAGTGTCATGGAATGTTGCTAGGTGCTGGAAATTGATTTTTTTTTTTTCAATCCTATTGGATTGCTGGCATCTTCTTGGGCCAACTGGTACACTCCTCAACAACTCCTGAGCATGAGCAGGGACTCACCCAGAGTCAACGACTGAAGCTGCGGTTGCAGCTTAGAAGTGGCCACTTCGTTTTGGAGAGTAAGAGAGTAGTAGTGTAGTGTGTGGTTTATTCCATGTTTGGCAGGCTCAGTGCCAGAAAATATTCCTTTGCTGAAAAGTACAGAGGTAGCCATTGACTGTTAAGCAGCAGCTTGATGGAGGGAGCTGGGGGCAATAAGTAAAAGACCTGGATCATCTTCAAAGTTGTGGCCAAGATGTCAAACAAACTGTTGTTTCAATGGTGACTCCTTCTTGACCATCAATCAGGCATTTTTCATAGGCTATATAATTTCCTATGCGCTTTTTCATGTTGAGTTCCCCAAATAGGAGGAGTTCTTGACTACATCCAACGTTTCCTGATTCTGTTACTTCTTCTCACAGAGATTCCTGGAGGTTCGAGCTTTTAAACAGGAAATATCACCATCTGAGGATCCATGAAGCTCTTGGGGCAAAGGATGGAGTGCCTGGTTTACTGTTATCAATATTTTTGAGCACTAGGGTGACAAGCATAGACAGGTAACTTTCAGAAAAAAAAATAATCAAAGAATCATAAGTCCCACATGAAGGCCTCTCAACAAAAATCCAGCTGTTCTTTCCTCTCATGTCCTGAATTTCCCTTTGTCCCATGGAGCAAACATTCCCATGTGTCCTACACTGTTCTGGTTGGTACTTCAGGGAGATGAAAGTGCTTCAACAACATTAATAACACTCCAGTTTGCAAAGCAACAGGAGATTTGCACTAATTGAAACTGCAAAGCTACCACTGCTGTTTTAATTTCATTTTTTTCTCCTGGTTAGTGGAAATTCAGATACTTCAATCCCTCAAGGACTTCTGAAGTTCTTCCTTCAGTATTTTGTATGTCTCAGCAGTATACATGAGGTCTCCAAAATACGCTGTAAATCAGCACCATCCTGGAAGCATTTGCAATAACTGAAGGAGGTGCAGCAAGGCTGCAATGTATTTATTGTTCTAATTTAGATCTCAGCAGACAGTACCAGTTTCACTCTTTATACACCATGAGCTTCCTACCAATCTCCACCTCCTTACACGATCCTTTGCAGCACCTCCAGTGTTACACCAGCCAATTGGACATGTAGTAAGGGTTCAACATAGTACCTCACATCCGTCACACAGCCCATCCTTGGTATTTGGGTTCAGCACTGCTACTTTTCCCTTGGTACCTTGCCCCTCTTACAAGCTCTGGTCCAAGACTCTCTAAAGTACTGCTTGCCAGAGCCGTATTGCTGTAGATGTTGCAAGACACACAGGGAACTGAATCACAGTTACATAACAAGAGACGGTCTGCTTAGCCTAAAGTTATTTTTATAGATGGGGAATATGTACGAATGAAGGATGAAGTCATTTTTCACACTTGCCAGCAGTTTGTTGACTGTGATCATTTTGGCACTTGCATCCTTGGTATGTTCTGTGTGGTTTCTATTTTAGTCTTGGAGGTAGAAGTTTTATGTATTTTATCAGGTGAAGTTATTCAAAAGCTTGGAAACTGCAGATCAAACAGTGGATATGTAAAACTGGGCATTCCTGGAGGGTTGTAAATCTCAATTCATAGCACCTGCAGTGCGTCATTGAAGGTAGTATCTCTCCCTGTATTTCTCAGCTGTCAGAACTCTAAGAGTATAAATATGAAATGAAAAAGCATCTCATTCCTATTAATAATAAGAATATGGAAAGTGTGTCACCAAGTCTTGACTGTGAGAGCTTCACCCACCAAAACGTAACGCTTCCTGCTGTCAAATATTGTCTTAAAATGGATGTGGATCCTCTACACTGTCCTGGTTGCCAGTTATTAATATTGACCAGAGCTCCTGCAAACTTGGATATTTTGTCCAAAGCTTTGATGATACTTCACAAAAGATATTAATTGCTTACAACCCAGTGTGCTGGCCAGACCTAGGAAATCTCTCTATCAGACCCTGGTGTCATTTGGAGCCACTGAATACTACGAAATTACAAATAATGAATCATGCTCCATCCCAGAGGGACTTATATTGATGGATGATGTGATTCTGTCCCATTTGGGACCAAACCTTATAACTTTTATCTACTTTTACTCGGGGTCTCACTGAAGTAGCACTCTCAAAAACAGAGGATATTAGTGTTTAGTTATTTTTCAATTCAATCTTATTTTGATTGATGAAAGAAAAGACAGCTTAGAACTGTGTAGGCTTCTCTTGGTTTGGAAATTGAAGTCTGGGTGATTGTGGAATATGAGCTGATGTTTGCATGTCTATCTAGAGATTCATGCGGCTCACTATGAGCATGCCTGAAGTCCCCGTGGCCATTATTGGCTTTTTTTCTCATGAATCAGCTTGATGGTGCAACATTCCCTTCATCTCAAAAAGCATAAATAATAAGAAGAAACTTGTTGAGGGTGAGAAATGGTCTGGTAACAAAACCACTTTTCCTGAGATCTTAGTAACCAACCACTTTTGGCAGTGGTCAAAGACTGATGGCCCATGGGATTGAACCTGGCAGATGTGACATCTAGCGAGGCAGTGGTTGTAGGACCTGTTGCTTTCCCAGGGACAAGATTTGACTAATGAACTGATGGCTGGTATCTTACCTCTGTGCCAGGGAACCTTGTGCTATTATCTATCAATTAATCACCAACAAGTTGTCCCTTTGAGAGTTTCTCCTGACTGCTGATTCTCTACTTACATTCCCCATTTTTATTTTAGAAATTAAAAATTCAGCCTGAGTCCCTACAAATAACATGTAACTAGTCCCAACATTAGATGGTTGGGGTTTTTTTTCTGCTTTACCTGCATTGATTTTTTCCTTCCAACTGTTCTGGCTTTTGCAGCACTCAAACCAGCCCCGATAGCCGTAGACAGAGACACATATTAAAATAGTTTTGTCTGCTTGTTTTGTCCTTCAAGAGCTGTGGAGATTTGAGAGCTCAATTTGAGCCCTAGGTCAAGCACAAGCGCAACCCAGGAGAGTGGGGAGAAGATGCTGAGGGAGTGGAGAGAAGGACAGCTCTCTTCCTTGCTGAAACAAGCAGTCATTAAGCTCACAAAAAACATTTTAGCCTAAAGAATGCACCATTTCCCACTGAAAAGAAGGTGTTGGAAGATAATGATGCACTCTGCCCAAAGGTAATTAACCTGCAGATGGAAACATCTATTCACACATCCTCTCTTTATCCATCTATACATTCTATTCTTTTTATAAAGCCCATACAAGTCAACAAAGAAATTCTGCTTGTTTCCAGGCACAGACAAAGTCCTCTGTGCCACCCCTGTGGTGTCTGGCAAATTGTCCTTGTACCACAGTGCCAAGCTCAACACTGACGTGGCTCAAAAGGAGCAACAGCTGCCACCTCTTATTGCTGTGAAGATATTTGCTGCATTCCTCTCTATTTGAGAAAGGGAACAAAAGGCTGGTTGAATTTTTTCTTCTTATTCTTCATGGTACAGTCTCCCTGGGTTGCCACAGCAATAGATTTGCTACCTGTTTCTCTAATGACATTAGCTAATTATTTTAATGAAGTTATGTTTAATCACTATTTTGTGCTTATAATAAAACCTCCGCAATTACCCCCAGGGACAATAACTGCTTGGTGAACGATGCTGTGGGTTAAGCTTCCCTCTCTGAATAAAGAAAATCTGTCTCTCAAGAAGAAAAGTGCTTCACACAGGACACTGCAAGGTTTCTGCCTGTTGGTGCTGTTGTGCTCTGCATAGAAATGTGTAAATATTCACTGAAGTGAAGATAGCAATGAATAGGCTTTATAACATGCTGGGTAGCACACACACCTGCAAAATACAGTCTCCATCTATACTTGCTGTAAATACATCAGGCAAAAAAGAACAACTTCAGTGATAAGACCAGGAAAATCTTAAGTCCCGCATGGGCCAGGCACTCTGCTAGCATTTAAAAGACCTGAACGAAAATCCGGTCTCTGCTTTAAATCTGAGCCTGTATTTTGAACCATGGCAGTGTACTGAACAAACTCTGTAATCACACTCATTGTTCCCTTTCTTGCTTTTTTTTTATTGCCTTTTTCAAGCAAGCATCCCACAGAAAAGTGTTTTCCTTTTTATCAAACAAAATGATGCACTTTTAAATGCACGTACTTTTATTTCAAAAATTTTTTTAAAAAATACTAACTTTGAGTTTATCTGAGCTAAGAA
Organism: Caloenas nicobarica; assembly: GCF_036013445.1. NCBI lineage: Eukaryota > Metazoa > Chordata > Aves > Columbiformes > Columbidae > Caloenas > Caloenas nicobarica. The sequence continues at coordinate 163,456,623 of NC_088246.1, read as the reverse complement.
CTATTTGGTAGAGGGGAGAGGAAACATTTCTTCAAACTCTTTTGCTGCTGAACCAAAATGTTCTTCCCAGCAGAGAAGGGGTTTCAGTGCAAGCTTCCCACCCCAGGGATGACTGTTCTCCCTTCTGCACAGGACTTACATAAAGTACCTGGGGATTGTAATACACATTGGTGAGTAATACATGATATTCACTTCCGAAAAGTACAGATACTTCTAGTTCCAAGGCTTTGGTGCATCATCATACCTGCAAGTGTGACCGAATCCTTTCGAGATCTGTCACCTGGTAGTGGCTCTGACTAATCCTCCCACAGCATAGTCATGGTTTACGTAAGGGGACCAGGCATGATGTGCATCTCCCCTCCCTGCTGGTATCTGGATTTCCAGGATAACCTCTTATGAGGTTTTACTCTCCAGCCAAAGGTGACTGTTTCCTTTCAGGTTCCAAATGAAAAATTGCAGATAGGCACTGATTTCTTCCTAATCGATACTAGATGTGTTCCTTTTTTATCTCTCTGGCTTTCAAAGGCACTTTCAGGAGAGATAACCGTAGGTCACTTGGTGTGATAGAGGTGATACCTGCAAGGGGGAGAAGGAACAGCAACTGATATCAGCATAGGTGTTAAAGCCAAGGAAGTCTCTAAACCCATAAAAAAGACACACTCTACCCACCTCAACTTGCTGCCTGCTTTTTTATGCAGAGGGAATTTTCTGCCTGACATTTCTAATGATCACACTGCAGGGGTGTGGGGATCCTGTGGCAGTGGCATGCACAAATGTTGGTGAGAAAGATGAACAAGCAGAATTTTGAGGGTTCCTTATGTCTCTCCAGCCTTGCCTGGTTTGTGATGACAGTTCAGCGTCATCATAGCTTCCCTGTTTACACATAGCAGAGGTAGTTTATGTTTATATGTAACCCATATCTATGTGAACAAATATACATCTCCTGAAGGAAAGCAAAAGGGAATAGCACTGGGTGTAAATGCAAGAGGCTTAGATCCAATGATCAGTGAGGTCACTGACTTTCTGAGTTATCTTCAGTGTAACTACTCTTAATTTTGCTTTTTGTTCAGTTCCTTTTTGTGATGTAAGGTGAGGGATCCCAGATTCTAAGGGTACCCCCAAGTCTTAGCTTCATAAATGATTAGTTGGATATTGGGGTGTGCAAGGAGACAGGATAAATAGCAACCATCAGTCCTCATTTATGCAGGGATATGGGTTGGTATAAATGGGCAATAGGAGGGTGAGATTCACATGAAGGACATAAAAGATTGATCAGTGCAAACTTAATGACCAGGAAGACTGAGTCAGTACCTTTCTTTATGGAAAACATGCACACAAGATCTGCAGAGAGCAAGGGGAATTCCAGTGACTAAAGGCAGTGCAGGCACATGTTAGATGGAGGTGGGACTCAAAGGGAGAGGTCAGAATGAGGTGGTGCCTTCTTATTTGCAACCTGTATGACCACAAACAAGATGGCAGGGGAGGAGGGCAAAAGGCAGATGAGTTATCAGTAGCTGAGGACAGAACAGATTCTCTCTGTTTGGTAGAAGAGGCAGAGAAGTCAGCAGTACATAACTGCTGGGGATTTAACCCATGGCTTAGGGAAAGGAATGGAAATAATGTGTCATAGCATAATCAGTTTTACCAGTCCTTATACAAGGGTCCTTTTGAGGGAGTGCTACACTGATGTCATGGGGACAATCACCTTCCAAGGCAACAACTTCTATGCCCTTGAGCTGAATTCATACCGGATGGGTCTGCAGTAGGATACAGCAGATTCAGACAATAGGGCTCAATTCCCATGCATAGTGACACGCTGAGGCTAAAGCCAACTTACCCCAGCACAGGCATGTTGTGGCACTGAGAAGTCCCAGCCAGCTCACAGCTAGTTGGTGAGATTGCCACGTGGCACTGCCATGGATATCTGGTGAGCAGTCTCCATCCAGAAGGGTCCCAGAGCCCTTTGCCAAAGAAAGTGGCTGAACTATTTATAGAATCATAGAGCAGTTTGGGTTGGAAGGGACCTTCAAAGCTCATCCAGTCACACCCCTGCCATGAGCAGGGATATCTTCACCCAGCTGAGGTTGCTCAGAGTCCCGTCCAGCCTGGCCTTGAATGTCTCCAGGGTTGGAGCATCCACCACCTCTCTGGCCAACCTGGGCCAGTGTTTTACCACCATCAGTGTACAAAATTTCTTCCTCATGTCTAACCTGAATCTCCCTTCTTGTAGTTTATAACCATCACCCCTTGTCCTGTCACAACAGGCCCTGCTAAAAAGTCTGTCCTCATCCTTCTTATTGGCCCCTTTTAAGTGCTGACCTCATCCTTCTTATTGGCCCCTTTTAAGTGCTGAAAGGCCCGCAATCAGGTGTCCCTGGAGCCTTCTCTTCTCCAGGCTGAACACCCCAACTCTCTCAGCCTGTCCTCCCAGCAGAGCTGTTCCAGCCTCAGATCATTTCTGTGGCTCCTCTGGCCCCTCTCCAGCAGGTCCATGTTTGTCCTGTGCTGAGGACCCCAGAGCGTCCAGCTCTGCATGGGGGTCTCACTGGAGCAGAGCAGAGGGGCAGAATCACCTCCCTTGACCTGCTGGCCACACTCCTTTTGATGCAGCCCAAGACACTTGTGTGTCTGTAGAGAAAGTCCTCAATCCTCGGCTTTGCAATGCATTTTCCCTGGTGTAATATAAAACTTTTTCCCCTGGTGTAATATGTGACTTTGGAATCATGTCTCTGTGACCCAGTCTAGTTCTTCCTCTGCATTACTGATTTCCAGCCAGACCAATTGACTTTGCCACCATAACACTGAAGACCAAAATGAACATCAAATTGCTCTCTGAACCAGTTCTGCTGTATCATGGTGATGGGAACAGTTGTATGAACAAACTGGGCTAAAATCTACCATGGTCAGTGAGAATGCTTTTTCCAGTGACTTCCAGGGTCACGGGACCAGACCGCAATAAATATATTATTTTAACTGCTTACCCGGTGACTGCGCATGAACATAATGGTCAAGATTTGTGATCCTCACACTTTAAACACAAAATCTGGAAGGAAAAAAAAATAGTAGCTGTTAACCAGTGTATTGTTATACAAGCACTTGTAGTATATGTGCAGTGCACACCAGTTTTCATTGCTTTACTGCTCTTCTGGTTCACTTGTGT